>NC_092724.1:106180534-107604363 GCF_047496885.1 Scyliorhinus torazame
CAATGTCATGTCCACGGTGTTAAAAACAAGGGTGGTGCTGAGTCCAGAGGTGGCGATTTTCGGAGTGTTGGAAGATCTGGGAGTCCAGGGGGTGAGAGAGGCTGATGTCTTGGCCTTTTCATCCTTGGTAGCCCGGAGACGGATATTGTTAGCGTGGAGGGACTCAACGCCCCCGAATTCAGAGATCTCGCTTAGTGACATGGCTTGGTTTCTCAGACTTGAGAAAACAAAGTTCGCCCTAAGAGGGTTAATGCTAGGGTTCGTCCGGAGGTGGCAGCCGTTTGTCGACTTCTTTGGAGAAAATTAACTGCCAGCAGAGGGTGGGGGGGGGGAACTTGTGAGGGAGGGAGGTGGTCTTTGCACTATATTTATATTTGTATCTGTACTGTTTACTGTTATTATAAAATTATAAATGCCTTAATAAAATGTTTTTTTTAAAAACACGCTACTGTTGCTCTCAAATGACAAGCATAGAAGGCCCAATTAGAGTGGCAGATTTCTTTCCCTAAAATACATTAGTGAAGCAGATGTGTTTTGCAACAAGTCAGTAGTTCTGTGGTTGCCATTACTGACATTGGCTGATTATTCCATATTCTTTTAAATAACTGAAATTAATCCAGTTGCTGTGACAACATTTGACTCATGTCTCTGGGTCTCTAGATTACTGGCCCTGTAAAATAACCATTACCCTGTAATCATTGTGATTTATAACCTTTTGGTTTCCTTACGAATGCAAGTTTGCATTTATGTCTGGGAATATCTGTCCTCGTCGTGGCAGGATCTTTGGGGGTCCAACCAAGAGTCCATTGACTTTTTGGCAGGATTGGACACTCCTGGCAGTAGGCAGAGTTGGAAACTCCCTCCCTTCTCTTTGTTTGCAAAGCGAGTGTTCCTCTGTGATTAACAACTAGTTTATCCAGTCAGAAGCTGAGGGACATAATCAGTAAGGTCCTAGTTCGATTGCGAGTGTTTTCCACATAGATTCGAGCCAGAGCAGCAAATCAAAACCTGTTCAATGGCCTCAGTTCCCGTTGGTGGGGAAAAGGATGCCAGTCTGGGTATCGGCTGCTGATTGCTGCCTTGTACCTGCACCTTGGAAGTATGTGAGGAGGCGCTGTAATCATTTGAATTTTTTGGGGGGGGTTTGTACTTACTGGCTTCCCAGCATTCAGTTTTGTTTCTGCACAAATTAGAATCAGTTCTGCAGTGACAGCATTGGATTATTATGGGTAGCTGACACTTTCTTTCTAACAGTTGCTTATTTGTAAGGAAGAACCACACAGAGATAGGATGGAAAACCATTACTATAAATTGTATGATTTGCACTTCCATGTCGATGATTATCACATACAAACCTGTGAATTTCAAACATAGAGGATACTTCAAGATAGTTAAATATAAGCTGAACATTGTATTACTGTAAAATCTAAATACTGTGAGCGGGATTCACCGTCGGCCCACCCTGAAATCGTGAAACGCGATTGGGCGGAAAATAATCTCCAAGCCAAAATCGCGGTAGGTGTCATTTTGATGCCAAATCGGGATCTTCTGGCACCCGGAAAAAGGCGTAAATGCGCTGCTCGTCGTGCGGCTTTTAAGCACCGTTAGCATATCATTAACGGGCCATACCTCTATTCTTCGGGGCCTCCGCGATTCACCGCCACCGATGGGCTGAGTTCCCGATGGCGCGGTTCACTTGTGGTCTCAGAGGTCGGGAACCCGGCGTGGCGGCTGCGGTCTGTGTCCAGTGCCACCACAGACAGCCGGGGGCCGTGCTGCTGGCCGGGGGTCTTCCACGAGGGTTGGTGGGACTGGTGGGGAGTGGGTAGGTGGACAGTATTTGGCAGGTCGGGTCCGCACACGGCCGGCGCCATGTTTTATGGTTGTTGCAGGTCGTTACTGTGCGCCATGGACCCGGCCATTCTCCAGCCATTTCTGTCATGGGAGCCGGGAGGTTTACTCGGCGCAGCTGCTAGCCCCTCACCGGTCGGAGGATCGGTGGGGGTTTGGCGCCGATTTTTCCATTGTAAATTGCCACAGTTCCCATGCCTGTGCCGGCAATTAGCCTCAAAATTAGTGAATCCAGCCCTGTTCTTGTGATATTTCTCTTGCATTGGTGAACTAAAATAAAAATCAAAAATGTACTTTAATTTGTTGTACATCGTCTGACCATCCATGTATCACAACAGTGTGGATAATAAGAAAAATTAATCTGGCAACTCTTTACTGAACATGCTTTGCAATGACGTTCTACACGTTTAAAGCATTTTTCTCTCTTGTGATCTCCCTATACAAAATGCCATCCAATGGGCTGCTCTTAGCATTGTCCTTTGGGACTAGGAGGGCCATGGTCCATTTTTGCTAGTCACCCCTGTCCAGAGGCCTGGGAAACAACAGCAATTTGGTAAGGGACCGCGTGTCTCAAAACTGCTTTGTATTGTTAATCCGATTCCACACAATATACATCCAGTCAGAGTGGTAGCGGATAAAAATAGCTTTTCACCCTCAAACTTAACTGGAGTTGTGTTGCCCATACTCCTTTCCATCTGTGGGGAAGCTCCAATGTATTATTTGGTGTCAACTCCTCATAGCCTGTTAGGTTAATGTACTATATGAAGCATTATGATGATGAGCTATGTAAGTGTCCTTCCTGTTTATTTCCTTTGTTTCCATTTCTTTTGTTATTTTATTATTTTGGTCTGTGAACTCATAACCCGGATGTACCTTTAAGCAAAATTCTCAACGTTGAAACAGCCTGCTTGTCAGAACATTGTGTTCCCAGGTTTTGTTTTGGGAGAGAAAAGGCCAGACTCCTCGGCATCAAGTAGATCTTAGGAACCAGTTTTGGAGGGAGTCAGATCGATTAGTTGGCTGACAACCAGTGGGTTGGCCAGGGACAGTGTTCTGCCTGATGACGGTCAGTGATTGGTTCTTGCGTGATGCTTTCTGAGAGAACTGGACAGAAGTATTTAGACCTGGGAAGTGAAAAGGACACTCTCTCTCTCTCTCCTGCTTGCTGAAGTGAAGGAACTGCTTTATTGTTCTGATAGCAGTGAGTGTCTAGCACATCCTTGCTATGAACTTGGAATGATGCTGAGTCTGCAGAGAAGGTAGACAATCTTGCCAGAGAAAACCATCTCAAACCTAGAAGGAAGAAGTATCAAAACGAAAGCGGAAGTTCAGAAAAACACTAATTAGAAGTCATCCCAGTGCATCAAAAACCTTTATCCTTTTATTTTTATTCATATTTTATTTCACTTTCCCTCTGTGTTGTTTGACTGTGTGTGCATGTGTGTAGAGAGAGTTGGGGTAGGGTCCAAGGGTCGATTCCCGGCTTGGGTCACTGTCTGTGTGGAGTCTGCACGTTCTCCCCATGTCTGTGTGGTTTCTTCCGGGTGCTCCGGTTTACTCCCACAAGTCCCGAAAGATGTGTTTGTTAGGTGAATTGGACATTCTGAATTCTCCCTCAGTGTACCCGAACAGGCGCCGGAGTGTGACAACTCGGGGATTTTGAAAGTACCTTCATTGCAGTGTTAATGTAAGCCGACAATAAAAAAGATGATTATTATTATCATTAGTTAGAAAATGGTGGTGGGGGTGTTTGGGAAAGGGGTATTAGGTAGTTACAGTTTCTGTCCATTTAGTTGTAAAACTGTACATGATAAAAGGTTGCCTGGTCACTGCAGTTTATTGGACTCAGCCAAGGACCTCGAGTATTTTAAATAAAATCTTATTTCACCTGCGCTGCGATTCCAGATAAAGTGGAGCTGCCAGAGGGCGACAGGGGGTCGTGACAGAATTGACCAGGGTGTCGTAACAGCTGCCACAAGTAATTCTGCAATGGGGGAAACTTAGCATTCTCTGACATTTTACTGCTGATTAATTCAGGCATGTTCATTTCGGCCGGTGGCAGTACTTCCCAATAAGAAAGGAACAAAATTGAACATTTGTGAGAAATGAAAACCTCTTTCTCCTGGTCGAGTGATGAAATGAGTAGTGATGGTTCCCTGAAGGGAAACTCAGTCCTATAATAATATAATAATCTTTATTGTTAGAAGGAGATTTACATTAACACTGCAGTGAAGTTACTGTGAAAATCCCCTCCTCACCACATTCCAGCGCCTGTTTGAGTACACAGAGGGAGAATTCAGAATATCCAATTTACCTCACAGCACTTCTTTCGGGACTGTCGGAGGAAACCGGCACACCCGGAGGAAATCCACGCAGACACAAGGAGAACGTGCAGACTCCGCACAGGCAGTGACCCAAGCCGGAAATCGAACTCGGGACACTGGAGCTGTGAAGCAACAGTGCTATCCACTGCACTGCCGTGCTGCTCACACGTTTGTATTGTCGTTCTGTGTTTATTGAGCAGTCGGATTAATAAAATGATTTTAGTTCTCCCAGACTAGTGGAGTAATAGCCACGCTTCTGCTTCCTGACATGACATCGAATGGAGAGTATGCTTACATTGCGACTGGAGAGAGTCCCAGACTGACATAATGCCACCTGCAATCAAAGAGCGTATTGACACCCAATCAAAAATTGCGGAAGCACACTGTGGTATTATCAGGTATTGCAGCACCTGAGAGGCTGAAGTTCCATTGGTCAAACCTGGGGGTTTACCATTGGCTGTATAGTATGTAGCTCCGCCCAGTTGGCGGGGTATAAGAGTCGGTGCTGTCCCAGCAGCCCTCATTCTGTACCTGAGCTGCTGGGGAACAGTTGTAGTCTATCAAAGCCTTCAGTTATGCTTTAACCTCATCTTTGCAGTAATTGATCGTGCATAACACACCATTGCACAGAGCCAACACTACTTAGGAAAAAGGAGAGAACATTACTGAGAAAAGTAGAATGTTATAAATGGCATAAAGGTTATAAAGGTTTCCTGGAGAATCGCTGGCACGGGATTTAGGCAGCACGGCTGGGGGCCATTGGCAAAGGCCCTCCCACCGATGCTCCGGTCCCGACCGGCCTAATTCCCGATGGCGTGGTTCTAACCACGTCTGGCATTTCGGGACTCTCGGGCGGCAACTGCGGATTCAGCTGGGGCAGCGATCGGGCGGGTTAGGTGGAGCAGCGTGGGGAAGATTGTTGAGACTTTCTTTGTTGGTCCAGGTCCATCGGCTGAGGCCGCCATCTTGTTTGTCGGGCCACGGAAGCTGCTGAATCCGCCATCTTGTTTGGCGGGCAGCGAAAGCAGCAAGAACTCTGCCAGCCCCCTCAGGTAGTTGAATAGGTCTTCAGTTTTATGAGGCAAGTGTGGCGTGAAAGGCCAGCGTTTTTACGATGGTATGGGGACACCGCCCCATTTTTGGAGAATCCAGCCCCTTGTGTTCAATTTCAGGAATTCTGAAGCCAGATGAGTAGTTATTGATAGGGTGCGTCTTTAGGGTGCGCCATAGGTGATTCCTACCTGCGTTACCAGAACTGGACTGTCCAGCAGATGTTTTGTTAACGCACACACTAATGATTTCTTCTTTGTTTGATGATTTCACCCTGCCTCAGGTGCACCAACCTGGAATGTATTTATGATCAACTCCGATCGAGAAAGGTGCAATTGATGGTGCAGCTACTGGAGAGGATGGAGAGCAGCTACTTCCCTGTGTTCAAAACTATGTTCAGTGACGTTGTTGCAGGTTAGGCCTCGGGTTCCATCGATAATGAAAGAAATTTCCCCATAACCCCCAAATAATGTTGCTGCACTGCAAAGGAAGCTTTCATTTCCGATATTGTGTGCTTATTATTATATTGACTTGCGATTTCACATTTCTCAGCCACTTTCATTGTGATGTACATAAAGACAGAATACGGATTGTATGCCGGGTTGATGTTTATTTACAAAACTGCTTTGTTGAGCTAGAAGCAAAATATTGGAAACACCCGGCAGGTCAGGCTGTATCTGTGCAGAGAGAAGCAAGGTTACTGTTTCAGGTTAATGATCTTTCATCGGTTCAAACATCAGCCTTCCACACCTCCTGCATCCCACCCCACTGAGATGTCAGGGACGAGAGGCTTCCTGGAGGTGGCCACCTAGCGGCAGACCTGGGGATTGGGTAGTGGGTCGGTGTTTCAGGGAGGCTTTGAGGCTCTCCCTGTTTGCCTAGCACCTGTTGCAGCTTCAGGCTGGCCTGTGATAGTGGTTCCCCATCCACAATTTTGGACTGGCTGCTGTAGACACTTTAAAATATTATACTTGTTGAAGAGAGGGCGGCTCAAAAAACACCCTCTCACTAACCTGGCTGGCAGGCTACTCTTTCTTGAAGTGCTGGGGGATCTCCTACTGACCCTCAAGCTTCGAGAGCTCTCCCCCCATTTTTAACTGGATGGTGGTTCTGCCCTTTGGCCACTAATTAGCCAATTCAAGGATAAGCACCACCAGGTGCCTGCTCCTCACACAATGCGGGGTTGTGCCTCTTATTTGCCCCTGATATCAGGATCCCAATACACAGGGTAGTATCCTGGCTATTAACTCTGTTTTCTCTCTCAACAGATGCCTACTTGACCCATTGAGTGTGTCCAGTCTTGTCTGATTTAATTTCAGATTCACACCATTTTTCACACATAAATATTTTATTTATTTTTGGCCCATAGCTGTTTTACATACTTATCTAAATCCTCGTAGTGGGATTGTGGAAGACGTCATTACCTCATCGCATTGGCCAGGCACAAGTTGTGATCTGACTCCGTCTTCAAGCTGGAGGCTTGTGGCTTTTTCCTTCTATGTTGTCCCTCGAGGTTTCACTGATGAAATCTCTTTGTCTCTCCTTATACAGATCTCACTGGCACTGATCTCATGCTTCCAGTCCTGTGCTCACAGGGCAGTACTAATCAACCTATGTATTTTATGGTAACAAATGCTCAAAGTGTCATGACCCACTCAGGGGTCGTATTTCTTCTCAGGAGCATGACACACAGGGGTTTCTATTCAATCACTGTCTGTCCAAGGCATACCATCAGCCAAAGTCCAATCAGTTCCTGTGCCTTCAGCTGATTACGATCTCCCCTGAGGCCAGGGGCCTCTAGCTATCCAGCATCCTTTTGTAGAAACTGCATCCCCAGAAAGTATCCAGAAAGCCACTTTCTTCAGTATCTTTGTTCCTTGGCCACATTTCCCATCAGGCCACAGTGTCTGTTGAAACTTGGCCTATTTCCCAGTCGGCTTAGGGCCAGGGTTACAATGTTTAACAGAGCTGCAAAAGATGTATGGCGAAATGCGTTACGGACCAAAAATAATAGGGTGGCACGGTAGCACAGTGGTTAGCACAGTTGCTTCACAGCTCCAGGGCCCCAGGTTCGATTCCCGACTTGGGTCACTGTCTGTGCGGAATACGCACGTTCCTCCCGTGACTGCGTGGGTTTCCTCCGGGTGCTCCGGTTTCCTCCCACAGTCCAAAGATGTGCAGGTTAGGTGGATTGGTCATGCTAAATTGTCCCAAAAAAAAGAAAGGTTGGGTTACGGGGATAGGGTGGAGATGTGGTCTTAAGGAGCGTGCTCTTTCCAAGGGCCGGTGTAGACTTGATGGGTCGAATGGCCTCCATCTGCACTGTAAATTCTGTAAATAACCTTGCTACAAGTAATAAGCTGTGACCATCATGGTCCATTAATTCATTCATCCACTTGCTTTCCTCGTTTATTTTTCTGTAGATATTTCTCATGACTCGGGGATTTGCACGTGTTTTCTCAGTTGACACGGTACGACCCGAGACTGCAAAGTAGCAAATAAAGCCATGAACTTCGAAGCCCTGTTGTTTTAATGAACCAATATCACAATTGTTGAGACAGCCCTGCCTTAAAGCTTTCCCTTATTTTTCACTCGGTTTTCAGCAAGACAAAGAAATAGTGGAAATTGTCAGCGGTGTGTATACAAGTAGGAAGGAGGCCACTACCCTGGGTGGACGGGTGGTAGGATGGCATGTCCCGTGTTGAAGTGCTGGACACTTGAACATCGGTAAACCGGATAAGCCCAGCATAAGGGACAGTTGTAAAACTGCTAACCTGTCACCTGTATTAAAGTCATGTGCACTTGGAGAGGTTTTGTTTTGTGTAATTTGGGTTATTTTATTATCTATTGCCAGCTCTGACCGAGGCGAGGGATATTAATCTGCACTTGAAGCCACTCCAGCGCTATTTCGAGGATATTGAGAACGTGGAGTTCAATGAGGTGAAGCCCCTGATTAGCTGCCTCATGCACTTGATGTGCCTGATCTGGACTAGATCCAAGTACTACAACACTCCGGCACGTATCATAGTCCTTCTGCAGGAGAGCTGCAACCTCCTCATCCAGCAGGTACGATGTTTGAAACTGCTGTATGAAGACTCCTTACTCTGTAGCCCTTCTATTTTCAAAGACCCCTGTCTCCCCCCCCCCCCCTCTTCTCTTAACGTTGGCTTGCTTATTACCACCCTGAGAAACCGTATTCAGGAGACAGCACATTTCCCTATTTTTTGCTGTTTTTCTTCCAGTTCCCTCCCCATCTCTCCTCAAAGGTGTTAACTTTTACTGGGGTACTAATGTCAGCAGCCTTACAGCATATCACCTATTTGGCTAAATGCAAACTTTTGCTGTCCTCCATCTGCAAATTCAGATTCAATCAGTAGCAGAAAAACAGAGGATCTGGTCATTGTAAGTTTGCTGTTTGTGGGAGATTGTTGTGTGCAAGATGACTGCTGGGTTTCCTGCAATACAACTTGCATTTTAGGGGCAATATGGCCTTGTGATATTGTCACTGGCTAAGTGATCCAGAGACCCAGGCTATAAGACCTAGGAATAGAATTAGGCCATTTGGCCCATTGAATCTGCTCTGCCATTCAATCATGGCTGATACGTTTCTCATCCTGCCTTCTCCCCATAACCCCTGTTTCCCTTATTAATCAAGAACCTATCTATCTCTGTCTTAAAGACACTCAGTGATTTGGCCTCCACAGTCTTCTACGCCAAAGAATTCCATTGATTCACCACCCTCTGGCTGAAGAAATTGCTCCTCATTTCTGTTTTAAAGGATCATCCCTTCAGTTTTTCCCACTAGTGGAAACATGCTCTCCATGTCCACTCCATTCAGGCCTCGCAGTATCCTGTAAGTCTCAATAAGATCCCCCCTCATCCATCTATACTTCAATGAGTACTGACCCAAAGTCCTCAACTGTTCCTCACATGACAAGTTCTTCATTCCAGGGATCATTTTTGTGAACATCCTCTGGATCCTTTCTGAGGCCAGCACATCCTTCCTTAGATAAGGGGCCCAAAGGTGCTCACAATACTCCAAATGGTGTCTGACCAGAGCCTTATACAGCCTCAGAAGTACATCCTTGGTCTTGTATTCTAGCCCTCTCAACATGAATGCTAACATTGCATTTGCCTTCCTAACTGCTGACTGAACCTGCACGTTAACCTTAAGAGAATCTTGAACTCGGACTCCTGAGTCACTTTGTGCTTCTGATTTCCTAAGCATTTCCCCATTTAGAAAATAGTCTGTGCCTCCATTCTTCCTACCAAAGTGCATAATCTCATACTTTTCCACATTTGGTGGGATTCTCTGGCGCCCCCACTGGCCGTAGGATCCTCTGTCCCGGCAGCCGGCCAATTGGGTTTCCCATTGTGGGCACCCCCACGCCGTCGGGAAATCTGCGGGCGTGAGTGCGCTGTCGATCAAGCAGAGGATCTCGCTGACGGAGAATCCAGCCATTATATTCCTCTGCCACTTCTTTGCTGACTCTCCTAGCCTGTTCAAGTCCTTCTTCAGACCCCTGCTTCCTCAATACTACCTATCCCTCTGCATGGGCAGGATTCTCCGCTGTTGGGATGCTACATTTTGCCAGCAACTCGGGGCGTGTGCTGCCACACAATGGGATACCCGATTGACCAGCCGGTGTAACGGATCATCCCGTCGACGTGCTGAACCAGAAATCTGGCACGGCGGGACGGAGAATCCAGCCCCATATCTTTATATCATCTGGAAACTTAGCAACAGTGCCCTCAGTTCCTTCTTCCAGATCGTTAGTGTTTTGGCTAATGCTTTGGTGACATGGATTTAAATCCCAACATGGGAGCTGGTGGAATTTATATTCAATTAATAAAATTGGGAATTGAAAAGCTTGTCTCAGTAATGGTGACCATGATAGCTATCATTGATTGTTGTAAAAACCCATCTGGCTCACTAATGTCCCTTTAGGGAAGGAAATCTGCCACCCTTACCCGGTCTGGCCTACATATGACTCCAGACCCACAGCAAAGTGGGTGACTCGTAACTGCCCTCTGAAATGGCCTAGCGAACCACGCAGTTCAAGGGCAATTAGGGATGGGCAACAAACGTTGGCTTTGCCAGCGACGCCCACATCCCATGACAGAATTTTTTTAAATGATAATCGTGACTACACTTCAAAAATCACTTTCTTCTTTTTAAAGTGCTTTGGGATGTCTCGAGGCTGTGAAAGATGTTCAATAAATACTAGATTTTCTTCCTTAAATGAGACTCTTAATAATGTATTTGTGAGTAAATTAATATTTACTTTTCATTGCCTTGTTATCAGCTTGTTCAGCTCAGCATGGTTTGTGAGCCATAGCTTTGTCCAATATTTTGCCGTGCCCTTGCAGTAGCTTCTGGTACCATCTGAGTCTTACAGTTCCTTCTGATTGTTCTCATTTCTTTGGTACAAGATGCTGCACAGTCTTCTGCGAATGCTGGTGAGGTTGTGCAACTGAGCCAAGTGGGGACTGAACCATTAGTTTTCATGTCATAATCGAGATTGAGCACTCGTGCTGCAATACACAACATCCCCAGAGCCCCTGCCCATTCCAGCCAATTTGACTTCTATAATGGACTGCAACATTCTTGAGAGCTCCTTGTGCCTCATCATTGTACCTGTGCCATTTTTGCATGTTGCAGTCTCGTATATATCTCAACCCAGAGGACATCCTGAAAGGCGAAGTGGAGGAAAGCTTGAGCAAGTTACGGGACTCTGTTGACACCTTCTGCCTTTTCAAAGAAACTTTTGAAGAAAAGCGAGGGAATCTGCAGAGGTACTGCAAAGAAGGTGAAAGCGTGAAAGAGTGGGACTTTAATTCTCTCCTGATCTTTGCCCGCATGAATTGCTACCTCAGCAGACTTGAGCAGATCGAGGTAAGGATTACAACAATGGGGCGATGATGTGCTTTTGAACCCAGTATAAAATTATTCTTACAAATGTATCCCTTACGTCAGTGTGGAATCTAGGTACTTGTGAAGTTTCAGGTTATCAATTTTAGACGCCACTATTTAAATTTGCTGTTCCGCATAGGTTGATGATCTGAATCTGACTCAGATCTGCTAAGTGATGGAGGTAGCAGAATCCAAAAATATTACCACTTCTTTCATCTTATTAATTCTCCAAGGTACTTACTGCAGAACATGAAACATGTGGAAGCTAACAAGAAGGGATTGAAATTGGTCATCAATGGGGCGCATTAGTTAGCACTGCTGCCTCACAGTGCTGAGGACTCAGTTCGTTCCCGGCCCCGGGTCACTGTCCGTGTGGAGTTTGCACATTCTCCCTGTGTCTGCGTGGGTCTCACCCCCACAACCAAAAGATGTGCAGGTTAGGTGGATTGGCCACGCTAAATTGCCCCTTAACTGGAAAACATAATTGGGTGCTCTAAATTTATTAAATAAATACATTTTAAGAAAGGAATTGGTCATCAGCCCTGACCTTCCACTGGACCATGTGCCTAGGCAATTTATTTAAAATCCAGCAACTGCAGCAATATTTTCCTATGAGCCTTGAAAGTAATTGAATGAAATTCCAGAATATCAATATAATTTTAGAGCATCCATTATTCCAATCCATTGAAGTGCATTCCACAAATATTCCGATGGGTACATAACAAAGCAGCCTGCTTCCCATTGTATATTTTGTCATCTCTATCTCCATTTATACTTAAAAATCCAGCCACACTCTTAATAGAAAGATTTTCTCTTCTGAAATAGTCTATAATCAATATTATAAACAGGGATAGTGACTCTCATTGGTGAAATTCAATTTCTATTTTCTACCATTGTTGAATGTCAGTGCCAAGGTATAATTAATTCCTTTGGACACCTTTTGAGTTATCGGTGTGGTGATCTTTGTGAGGGATTTCCAGGATGGAAGACACAAAGATACACAAAGCCCTTTTGAAGAACTAAACTAATTTTATTAACACTACTAAATTTGAGTTTCACACTTATTCTGAATAGCAAACACACATGTAAGAATTAAACTACACTCACTCACTAACACTATATCTACTAATTATAACTATCATATCTTAACTAACTCTGCAATACACCATGAATCTTATTTTCATCAGCTCCAGTCTAATCTCCTCCCCCTAGTTTAAGAGTAAATTTATAGTACTGTTCCTTAGCTCCCTCTGGTGGCTAGGCTTAACATAACATTAACTCTTCACATGCTGTACATTTGTATAATGCCACAATGGGTTGATTCAAAACAATGTAAATTTCCTATAAGCAGATATTAATTCATGATTACTGCGTTTAATTTTCTGGTAAAAGGGGGCATTTCAAAATCTTTGGTCATGCTTGAGGCTTTTTCATTGCTATTGCTATCCTCAAGTTCGACTTGCAGTCCAAGCCATTTCCAGTCTTCTCAGTTTTTCTTGATAAGAGTTGAATCATGCCCTCTCCTGAGTCTGAGTTGTGAGTCTGTCTTCGTTAGTCAGTATTAAATATTGCAAACACTCTCTCACTGTTGTTCTAAAAAGCAGGAGGAATGCTAATGATGATGAGTGAGACCCAGTGGACAGTGTCAAGCTGGAGTGGAAATATGCTGTTCGGGCTTAATCTTTCATGTGGCAAAAAAACCTCTGTTGCCCACCTCTGAATTAATGCTGTGCATCAAAGAGCCTTCTCTATTTCTTTGTTATGTATGAATCTAGAATTTGCCCCATTGGTCCATATTTTCTTTTAGTAGAATAAACCTGTGTTTTGCCTCTTTATCTACACTGTGCATGAATACTGAGTCGATCTAATGTAATTGAAAGTGACTTCTTCACTGAGTCTGTTTGGAGAGTGCAAACAAATATCCTGCCAGTTTTCCTGCCCTCACAATCTTTAAAGGAAACATATTTTTGTTCATATAATATTGCACTCCATTTTGTTTGAGTCATTTCTTTGCATGGTTCCACCTATGTCCCAGAAGCACTACTCCCCCAACTGTCAAGTGTTGAACATCAATGAATATGCTCTACAAGGAGGGGAGATGGTAGCGCAGTGGTAATGTTACTTCCCAAGTAATTCATAGAATTCTTAGAATTCCTCCAGAGCAGAAGGAGGCCATTCAGACCATCGGGTCTGCACCGAGCCTCCGAAAGAGCACTTTGCCTAGGCCCACTCCCCTGCCCTATCTTCATAACTCCATAACCCCAAGCTAACCTGCAGATCTTTGGATACTAAGGGACAATTTTAACATGGCCAATCTATCTAACCTGCACATCTTTGGACTGTTGGAGGAAACCGGAGCACCTGGAGGAAACCCACTTAGACACGGGGAGAACATGCAAACTCCACACAAACGGCCATCCAAGACTGGAACTGTACGAGGTCCCTGCTGTTGTGAGGCAGCAGTGCTAGCCAATGTGCCACCTAATCTGGAGGCCCAGCGTGACACTCTGGGAACATGGGTTCAAATACCACATAGCATGGTGGAATTTAAATTCAATTAATACATCTCAAATTGAAAGTTAGTCATCAGAAATGGAGATCAAGTATTGTTTAAAAACCCAACCAATTCAACACTGCTGTTTGGCAAAGGAATTGTGCCGTCCTTACCCAACCTGGCCTGGCTTACAGATGACTCCAGTACAACAGCAATGTGGTTGAAATGGCCGAGTAAGGCACTCAGTTGAAGGTCAATTCGGGATGGGCAAAGAATCCTGTCCTTGTCAGTGGTCCCCCATCCACGAAAGGATAAAAGCAGTTCACATAATAGGTATGTTAAAATTAAAGCTGATATCGTAGAATCATCATAGAATTTACAGTGCAGAAGGAGGCCATTCGGTCCATCGAGTCTGCACCGGCTCTTGGAAAGAGCATCCCTATTTAAGCCCACGCCTCCACCCTATCCCCGTAAACCAGTAACCCCACCTCACCTTTATGGACACTAAGGGCAATTTATCATGGACAATCCACCTAGCCTGCACATCTTTGGCCTGTGGGAGGAAACCGGAGCACCCGGAGGAAACACACGCAGATACGGGGAGAACGTATAGACTCCGCACAGACAGTGACCCAAGCCGGGAATCGAACCTGGGATCCTGGAGCTGTGAAGCAACAGTGCTACCCACTGTGCTGCCGTGCTGCCCACATTATGATTAAAGTGACAGTGGATACAAAATTGACGTGTCAATCTTGAAGTTATTTTACAAGTAACTTTGATGGTTGGATCCAGAGATATGAGTCCCACCTTGGCTGTTGGAGAATTTACTTTCAGTTAACAAAATAAAAATCAGGAATAAAGAACTCGTCTCAGTAAAGTTGGCCATGAGGGCGGCATATTGCACAGTGGTTAGCACTGGGACTGCAACACTGAGGACCCGGGTTCGAATTCCGGCCCTGGGTCACTGTCCGTGTGTAGTTTGCACATTCCCCCCATGTCTGGGTGGGTTTCACCCCACAACCCAAAGATGTGCAGCTTAGGTGGATAGGCCACGCTAAATTGCCCCTTAATTGGAAAAAAAAGTAAATAATGGGGAGCTGTAAATTAAGAAAAAAAGTAAAGTTGACCACTGAACTACCAGATAGTTGTAAAATTTATCTGGATCACTAACATCATTTCAGGAAGAAAATCCACAGTTATTTCCAGATCTGGCCTGCGTCTAACTCCAGACCCAGAAAAATGTGTTTGATTCTTAACTGCCCCTGAACTAGCAGAGGAAGCAATTCAGTTGCCTTCAAGAGGGGGGCTTGGGGACTGGCTGTAAATATTGGCCTTGGTAAGAGTGCTCATATCTCAAGACTGTATCAAAAAGAGAAATGGAGCGAGATTCTCCGTTTCCCCAGATGCGTGCTTCTCTGTGGCGCATCGTTCGCAGGCAGCGGGATTTTCTCTTTCAGCCACTTGTCCATGGGATTTCCCATTGAAGCCACCAGGAAACCGGCGGGTGGGGGTGTGCCGACAGCGGTTAAAGAGAACCCCAACGGCCAGAGAATTCCTGCCACGGGGAACAGTTTTTATTCAGACTGGAGAGAGGTATGCTATGGTGCTCCACAGGGCCCAGTATAGGGCCATTGTTTTTTTTTGCTGTATATTAATTACCTGGATTTGGGTGCACAGGGGTAATTTCAGGGGTAATTTAGAAGAATTATACAACTCTGGTAATATGGTTGCGAGTTATGTGGTGAGACTGGGATTGTTTTCCTTAGAGCAAAGCAGGTGAAGTGATTTGATAGAGGTGTTCAAAGTCATGAAGAGTTTTGAAGGAATAAATAAGGATAAATATTTCCAGTGCGAGTACGGACAACTGGAGGACACAGATTAAAGGTGATTGGCAAAAGTGCCAGAAGTGACATAAGGGGACGATTGTTTACATTGCGAGTTGTTGTGTGATATGGGGCACACTCTGGAAAAAGGTGGTCGAATCAAATTCAATGTAATATTGAAAAGAGGATTGGAGAATTACTTGGAAGAAAAATATTTACAGGACTTTGGGGAAAGAGAAGGAGAATTGGGATTTTAAGAGGCAGCAGAGGCATGATGGGCTGGAAGGCCACTTTCTGAGGTGCACCTTTCTGTGATTCTATAAAATCCCGAAGGCAGCGTGTATAGGGGTGTGGGGAGGTTTTCCACGCCCCCCCATATCATGTTTCTCGGTGGTGGGGCGGCCCGCAGTTGGCCAACGGTGGGACCTTCTGGTCCTGCCGCTGTCAATGGGATTTCCCATTGAATCCACCCCCACCCCATGGAAACCTGTGGTGGGGGTTCTGTAGCCATCCGGGATGGCCACTTACAGTATATAAAATGGACACTCGCAGAGCATACAGGGAAAAATGGACAATGCAAAGAAACAAGCAGGCACAGAGCCTGAATGTATATTTGGAAGACAGACTGTAGACGGAACCGAAACTCCGGGCCGATTTACATATTGATGTCCCATCTCCGGGAAACAAAGAACTAGTGCTCAGGTAGCCGATCCTGTCCCAGGCAGTCCGGCGCCACTACCCCAGCAAGAAGATACAAACAAAGCAAGGCCAACGGCCACTTAGGACACGCCCAGCCATCAAGGCACCCACCCCTTTATTGGCTCAGATCGATGGCAGTGATCAAGAAGCTGCCCAATTAATTGGGACCAAGTTTAAGGCCCGCCTAAAAGCACGCAAGGCCCCTCCGAGTATAAGAAGGAACCATAGCCAAAGGTTCACTCTCAAGCGGAGAGAGCCTTCCACCTGCACCACCAGAAGCAAGTAAGTTCAAGTTCAACGCTCGCTACCAGACGGACGACTTTAGCTGTACTCCTGTTACCTCTTCGAACCCAACAGCCTCAGATCCGAACAACGGCCATTGTTCCTCTGACCTAAGTGGGCACCCGAAGTTAAGTATAGATATATAAGTGATAGATATAGTTTAGCCTGTAGTGTTATTGTGAAGGAGTAAATCATACTGTGAGTAAATAAAGTAGTATTGACTTTGAACTAACTAACTGGTGTATTGGCTCTTTGATCGGTATTCGGTTGAACCTTGTGGCGGTATCGAGAGATACCTGGCGACTCTGAAAGCATACTCATAATTAGGATTAACAAAGGCGACCTTATTAACCGCCATATTTATAGCAAGTAAATATAACAACAGTTCACCGTCAGTGGGACTGGAAGATCTTGTTGACTAGAACAGACAGAAAATCCCCCTGGGTTCTGCGGAGCCCCAGGGTTAATTAGGATTCATCCAGGGATTCCATGGTAGGTCCGACTGCTCTAAACTTGTGCTTCCAGCTTGTGTATTGCAGGCGGTTATCATACTGCATTGCTTACTGGTCGCGCACCTGTCAGCCTATCAGCAACCAATACAATGAGAAGCCAGCCTCTGATAGGATGAGCTGGAAACAGCAGCAAAGTGGGTATTGAACGTTCAAGACAAGGCTGAGAGTGAAGGTGACTGGATGGCAGAGTGGACAGCGCAGCAAAGTAGACCAAGGGATGATGAGGAGGGGGAAAGGACATGGTCACAGAGGGAGGGAGGGGAGGGGAAGTGGCCAGGGAGCAACAAAGAGAAAGAGAAAGGTGACATTGTGAGTGTGTGATAAAGTTCTGAGCATAAATGTGTATCTGTGCTTTTTTTTTAAAGCCCCCCCCCCCAACAGTCAATGGTAACCAACTCACAAAAGTGCATGATGAACAGGCTCCAATTATTGTCAAACCCCTTCTTCACTCCCTTCAGTTCGAGCTTCACCTTCTCCAGAGTCAAAAACTCCAGCAGGTGCCCCCGCCACACTGAGGCACAGGGCAGAGAGACTGACCTCCAACAAGACCCGCCTATGAACGGTCAGTGAGGCGAAGGCTGAGATATCTGCCCCCGCTCATGCCTGCAGCTCGGGCCGTTCGACACGCCGAATATGGCTTCTAGGGGACCAGGCTCTACATCAACATGCAAGACCCTCGAGATGGTGCTGAACACCGTCCTCCAAAACTTTTCCAGCTTCGGGCAGGACCAAAACATATGAATATGATTCACGGGGCCACTCCCACATAGCTCACAGACATCCTCCACCCCCTCAAACAGCCGGCTCATCCTTGATTTTGTGAGGAACGTTCTGTACACTACCTTCAGCTGTATCAGCCCCAACCTCGCACATGAAATCGAGGCATTCGCTCTCCTCAGCACCTCACACCACAGTCTCTCTTCCAGCGCCACCTCCAGCTCTTCCTCCCACTTCACCTTAATCACCTCCATGGACACTCTATCCTCCTCCAGGATCCTCCCATAAATTGTGAAGAAGACCCCCCTCTCCCACCCCCTGCTGACAGCACCGCCTCCAGCAACAAGGAGGCTGACACCATCTGGAAGGTCCTTGCAAAGTTCTGCACCTGCATGTACCTAAACCGTCCCCCTTCGCCAACCCATACATTTCTCCCAGCTCAGCTAAGCTCGCGAATTCCCCCCCCCCCCCCTCCCCCGCCAAAGAACAAATCCTTAATTTCCTTAATTCTCCTCTTGTCTCATCCCTGAAACTTTGCATCCATCCTCCCAGGCTCGAATACATGATTCCCCTGATCGGCATCCCCCCTGACCCGATCCCAGTTTAAAGTGCTGCCTAAACTTCCTTGTCACCTTCAGTGTGGTCACCGCCACTGGACACACCGAGTACTTTCCTGGGACCATCGGGAGCGGCGCCATTGCCAGCGCACGCAACCCAAATCCCCTGCAAGAGCCAGCCTCCATGTTTACCCACAGAGCACCCCCTCCCTTGCTCCAGTCCTGCATCCTCTCCGCATTCGCCGCCCAATAACAATGCAGCAGGTTTGCGAGACCTAATGCCCCCCCCCCCCCCCCCCAGGGAATGCAGCAAAACATTAATTTTTACTGCCTGCATCCGGCCCGCCAATGACAGCTGGCGGTTGCCCCACCTCGTCAAATCGGCCTTCGCCTTCGTCATCAAGATAGTGAAATGAAACTTCTGGAGCCTTGCCCAATCCCGGGCTACCTGCACCCCCAAATATTTAAAGTGGGTTGCTGTCAAACGGAGTGGCAGCCACCCCACTCCCGCTCCCGGTGGGGAGACCATAAAATACCTGCATTTTCTTAGATTCAATTTACACCCCAAAAACGCACTGAATCTCTGAAGCAGCTCCATTATACTCCCCACCAACACACTCAGTTCTGAAACATACAATGGCAGATCATCGGCATATAGGGACACCCTATGCTCCATCCCCCCCTCACCTCACTATCCCCTTCCACAATCCTGAGCTCCTTAGCGCAAGGGCCAAGGGCTCTATAGCCAATGCAAACAGTAAGGGGGACACAGGACATCCCTGCCTCATACCCCGGTGCAGTGTGAAATACCCTGAATTCATGCTGTTAGTGTGGACACTCGCCACCGGTTTCTTACACAACAGCTGCACCCATGCCACAAAATTCAGCCCAATTCCAGTACTGCCATCAAATAACCCCACTCTACTCAATCAAACACCTTCTCTGTGTCCCATGCCACCACCACCTCCATCTCCCTTCCTTCTGCTGGAGAAAGGACCACATTCAGCAACCTCCTCACGTTTGAGAACAACTGCCTTCCCTTCACAAACTCAGTCTGGTCCTCCCCAATCACCTTCGGGAGACACCCTTCCAACCTTGACGCCAACACCTTTGCCAGTATTTTGGCATCTACATTCAGCAGACATAAGGGCCTGTACAACACACACTCCACCGGGTCCGTGTCCTCCTTTAGTAGCAATGAGATAGATGCCAGCTCCATCGTTTGCAGCAAGACACCCCTACCTATCGCATCCTCAAACATTCCCACCATCAACGGCACCAGCATTTCTTTAAACACCTTCTAAAATTCAACCAGGAACCCATTGGGCCCTGCTGCCTTCCCTGCCTGGATCCTCCCAATCGCCTCCTTTACCTCCTGCTCCTCCACCGGTTCCTCCAGCCCTGCCCTACTCTCCTTGCCCAGCCAAGGATACTCCAGACCATCCAGAAATTCCCTCATCCCTGGCTCCTCTTCCGGGGCTCCGACCTATACAGGTCCCTATAAAATTCCTCAACCAATTTATTAATCTGCTCTGGAGCCAACAGCAACTTCCCCGTCCTATCCCATACCCGAACTACCTCCCTTCTGCTGCCTCCCTCCGGAGCTGGCCGGCCAGCATACTTCTCCCCATGCTCAAAGATGGCCCCCCTCGCCTTCCTCAACTGACACACAGCTTTCGCTGTGGACAATTGATCGAACCACCCCTGCAACCTCTGTGTCTTGTCCAGGAGCCCCAGGTCCCCCGCATACCTCGCATCCACCTCCAAAATCTCCTCCAACAGTGTTTGCCATTCCCCCCTCTCTTCCCAACTCACTGTAGAGATCATCTCCCCCATCACTACCATCTTCAGAGCCTCCCAGACCACTGACTGCCTCGATTTCAGGTGTGAGGTTGGGGCTAATGCAGAAGCTCCGGTCCTCTAACTACCCCACGTCTGTTTTCACCCCTGCATCTGGGCTACCACTTCTCCAAAACCACATCCATCCAATGTGGAGCATGATCCGAAAGCATGATTGCTGAATACTCCGACCTCCGAACCCCAGCCAGTAGCGCCTTTTCCACCACAAAAAAATCAGTCCTTGAGTACACCTTGTGTACCAGAGAAAAGCGAATACTCACGTTCCTTTGGACGCAAGAACCTCCACGGGTCCACTCCTCCCATCATCCTCATGAGCCCAGCACCCCCCTCCACCCCCGCACCCCGACTGGGTCAGTGAGTGCGGCTGGGACCTGTCTACCTTTGTTTCCAGCATCATGTTCCAATTCCCCCTACTATCAGCCCAAATCCAGGATGGCAACCAGCACTCTCTTCACAAACCCCTCATCACCCCAGTTGGAGCTATATACGCTAGTCAATGCCACCAACCTCCCCTCTAACACCCCCATCACTACCATGTACCTGCCCCCTGGTCTGCCACCACCTTCTCCATCTGAAAGCTCACCCTCTTGCCCACCAAAACCGATATCCCCCGAGCCCTACTATCAAATCCCGAGTGAAACACCTGACTCACCAATTCTTTCTAAGCCTCACCTCTTGCCTGTTATACCGTCAAATCTTGGTATATTCGAATACCAACGCCTTCCCACTTCACCTCTCGCCTTGCTTCGCCCAACTCAGACCTTCTCCTTAACATGAAAATTATGGAAGCAAACTATAACTGTCCTTGGTGGTTCTGTCACTTTCGGCTTCGGACTGAGCGACCGATGTGCCCTGTCCAGCTCATACTGGGAGAGTTCTTTCCCCCCCCCCCAACACCTCTGCCAGCATCTTTGCAAAGTACTCGGTTGGCCTTGGGTCCTCCACTACCTCAGACAGGCATATGGTCCATAGATTTTGTTGCCTTGACCTGTTGTCCAGGTCCTCAACCTTGGCTCTGAGCCCTTTGTTGGCCTCCAAAACCCTCTATAGATCTTCACCCATCAAGGTGAACTGGTCACTGTGCTGCAACAGAACCTCCTCCACCCCCTTCAGCATCTCCCCTTGCTTCTGTACCTTGGCCGATTGCTTCGGCACTGCCTCCTTCACTGGGGTAATCGCCAGCTCCACCCACTCCTTCATCGCAGCCATCATCTTCCCTCTGCATCACCCCCATGTGGTTGGTGAACTGCCTCTCAAATTCTCCAGTCATCACTCTAGCCAGAGTTTCCATTGACAGGCGAGCAGCAACACCCAGCGATCCAACCTCCGCCATCTTTCTTCCCGCCGGACTCGCCAACTCCTTCGGCAGACTTTCGCTCGCCCCCTTCTTTCCAGTGCCCTTCTTCTGAGTCTTCGACATCTCCTGCCTTCCTTATACCTTCATGCACCAGCTCATTCAAAACCTGCCCCTAAAACTGGCCATTAAAGTCCGAAAATCAGAGGCTCGAACAGGAGCCACCTAACGTGCGACCTCCACCTACATGCAGTCACCAGAAGTCCTTGCGTATGTGTGTCTTAAGAACCCCTCTAATGTTAAATACAAGGATATCCCAAAACCAAAATGGGTAACTTGGAACACTAATTCTTAGTGGAGTATATTTTCAACATATACTGCGAGAAAAGATATGCAAGCCAGGAAGTAATAGTCCAGTTGTTTTGTGATCAATTAACAAAGAATATTTATTATCTTAACAGAAAAACACATGACAAGAAGGACGATAATACAGTACAACAGTACACTTAACTACACTGATGGTATTGCGTGAAGTCACCCGTTTGTTCCCAACTACCTACATTTCTTGAATTCTGAGATGTCGCTTGTTCCCAAACAACATCCTATATTATATGACTCTATGAGCTAAATCCAGCAGATAATTACCATGCACAGGTTATTTGTCCACTTTGGGAAAATTGTCTTCAGTTTCAGCAAAGGCGTAATCTTCTTCGGGTCGAGTTTTGGATTTTAACCAGCTTCCCTTTTAGAATCATAGAATTTACAGTGCAGAAGGAGGCCATTCAGCCCATCGAGTCTGCACTGGCCCTTGGAACAAGCACCCCACTCAAGCCCACACCTCCACCCTATTCCCGTAACTCAGTAACCCCACCTAACCTTTTTGGACACTAAGGGCAATTTATCATGGACAATCCATCTAACCTGCACATCTTTGGACTGTGGGAGGAAACCGGAGCTCCCGGAGGAAACCCACCCACACATGGGGAGAACATGCAAACTCCACACAGACAGTGACCCAAGCCGGAATCAAACCTGGGACCCTGGAGCTGTGAAGCAACTGTGCTGGACACTGTGCTATCGTGCTGCCCTTAGCATGAACGTGTTTTCAGGGGCTGGGTGTGGCAGTGATGGTAGCTTACTCTACTGTTCCCCTTCCTCAAGTTTTTGTGCTATGGATATATCATTCATTCCCTTTGATGTTTTCATAGAATTTACAGTGCAGAAGGAGGCCATTCGGCCCATCGAGTCTGCACCGGCTCTTGGAAAGAGCACCCTATCCGAGGTCCACACCTCTACCCTATCCCCATAACCCAGTAACCCCACCCAACACTACTGGCAATTTTGGACACTAAGGGCAATTTATCATGGCCAATCCACCTAACCTGCACATCTTTGGACTGTGGGAGGAAACCGGAGCACCCGGAGGAAACCCACGCACACACGGGGAGGATGTGCAGACTCCGCACAGACAGTGACCCAAGCCGGAATCGAACCTGGGACCCTGGAGCTGTGAAGCAATTGTGCTATCCACAAGGCTACCGTGCCGTCCACCCTGTGGACCTGGCTTTTTAGCAGAAAGTGCTAATTTCCTTAACTCTCCACTTTGAGGTTATCTATTCTATAACGCCTTGTTTTCCCCCAGTCACATAGGTAAACACTTCCTTTTTTCACTGGCACGCTAATCCGCGTATAAAAACCTCCTTCAGAGTGCTTCCCTTATCAATTTCCCCTTTTATTTTATCCCAATTTTGCTTTTTAATCTTAATTGTCCCCAATTCTTAACAGTGTATCAGACGGAGAGGTGGGAGTGTGTGTGTCTTTGTGCGTGAGAAAAAGATGGGAATCTGTATGAATGTGTTGGTGTGTGAGAGAGAGGTGTGAGTGTGTCTGTGTGTTTACGTGAGGGAGAGAGAGGAGATTGTGTGTGTGTGCTTGTGAGAGAGAGAGATGAGAGTGCGAGTGTATGTGCGTGTGTTTGTGTCAGGGAGAGAGTGGTGGGAGTGTGAGTGTATGTGTGTGTGTGAAGGAGGGAGAGGGGGGAGAGTGTGTGTGTGTGCGTTTGTCAGGGCAGCACGGTGGCGCAGAGGGTTAGCCCTGCTGCCTCACGGCACCGAGGTCCCAGGTTCGATCCCAGCCTGAGTCACTGTCTGTGTGGAGTTTGCACATTCTCCCCGTGTTTGTGTGGGTTTCGCCCCCACAACCCAAAGATGTGCAGGCTAGGTGGATTGGCCACACTTAATTGCCCCCTAATTGGAAAAAAAATGAATTGGTTAATCTTGAATTTATAAAAAATAAAAAAAATAAATGTGTGCATTTGTCTGAGAAAAAGAAGATGAGTGTGAGTGTGTTTGAGGGGGAGAGAGAAGGGAGAATATGTGTGAAGGGGAGAGGGCGTGTGTATGTGTGTTTGTGTGAGGGAGAGAGAGAGGGGGAGTGTGTATGTCTGTGTAAGTATGGGAAAAAAGTCAAGATTTCTGTATTTCTCGAATAAGGGAACTTTAAAATATAATAAAAGTGTGCATAAAAGAAATAGAAAAGACTTTTGTCAATGTTTTTACATGTTTGTACCTATTGTGCAAAAAGATTCGATGTTTTGTTGGTTAATTCTTCAACATAATGATAATGTTTCTCAGGAGTTCCGTCAGTACTCTTGGGAGGTCATAAGGGTTCCTTGGCTGGAAAAGTTTGGGAAGCCCTGTCCTAAGACAATCAATTCAAACTGTTGTGTGTTTTCTCTACTACTTGGTCTTTTCTGTGGCTCTGTTCCAATTAGGGCAATCAGTGAATTTGCCTTCTTTCTATATTGTCTATATCCGAATGCTTAGAGTCGCCAGGTATCGAATGATACCACCACAAGTTTCAACCGGCTATCGATCAAAGAGCCAAACACCAGTTAATTAGTTCAAGGTCAAGGGTACTTTATTTACATACAATCAATCATGCAACATACACTACTAGGTGACTACTCCTATTACTAAGACAACCTGTACTTAACTTCGGGCACCCGGTTTAGGTCAAGAAACAGTGGCCGCTGTTCAATTCTGGATCTCTTGGGTTTGAAGTGGTAACTGCTGCTCAGCTGGGCTCATCCGTCTGGTAGTGGGCGTTGAATTCGAACTTGCTTCTGGTGTTGCTGCAGTTGGCAATGGCCGTGACCGGGATACCAAGGCCAAAAGAGAGTGAACAATTGGCAAACTCTTCTTTTATACTCGGGGTGGGGGGTTCGCGCTCTTTTGGGCGGTCCTTCGATTTGGGCCTTATTAATTGGGTGATCCCTGATCACTCTGTTCGATTCCTTAACCAATAAGTGGGCGGGGATCTGGATGGCTGGGCGTGTCCCAAGCGGTCATTGACCCCGTTGTTTGCATTTCCCTTGGACAGGGAGTGGCGCCAAAATGTCTGGGACTGTCCCGGTTGCTGGAGTACCAGACCTTTCTCATAGAATTTACAGTGCAGAAGGAGGCCATTCAGCCCATCGAGTCTGCACCGGCTCTTGGAAAGAGCACCCTACCCAAGGTCAACACCTCCACCCTATCCCCATAACCCAGTAACCCCACCCAACACTAAGGGCACTTTTGGACACTAAGGGCAATTTATCATGGCCAATCCACCTAACCCGCACATCTTTGGACTGTGGGGGGAAACCAGAGCACCCGGAGGAAACCCACGCACACACGGGGAGAACGTGCAGACTCCGCACAGACAGTGACCCAAGCCGGAATCGAACCTGGGACCCTGGAGCTGTGAAGCAATTGTGCTATCCACAATGCTACCGTGCTGCCCTAACCTTTGTTTTGGGGAAGATGGACCATCACCTGCTAATCGGCCTGAACAACATGCTAATGGGACGGAGTTTCGATACCGTCTGGACTTTGCTGACAAATATGCATTTCAGGCTCTGAGTCTGCCTGATTCTTGGCTGGTCCATTTTACCCATCAGTCTTTGCGAGTTGCTCTGTACCTAGTTGGAAGTGGCCATCCCCGATGGCTACAAAACTCAACTTAAGTTCCTCCAATCGCAACCAACCCTTATAATTTGTCCCCTTCACTCGGAAAACAGTCAAGTTTGTTTTAAAGGATTAAAAACCCATCACATACATCGGCAGTTAGTTCCAGAAGGCAATGTCTCTTTGTAAAGAGAAATTCTGCTGAACTCGATGTCTTCCTATGGCTGGCTAGACCCAACGTACCTCAAATAGGCTGCCCAGGCTGACCGAGCTCAATCCCTTCAACTGTGTACCCTGTAGTCTCTTCCTACATCAATTAACTTCAGCAGGAACCTCAGCTTGGCAAAAACATGCTTGCAGTGTCCTAACACCAAATGCATGAAATTACAAACATTTGCTCAGTCCAGGGGATATCTTCATCTAATAGGCCCATTCCCCTAATTTGTTGCCCTGGTGTGAATTACTCACCCTTGTTCACATTTCTTTGCTACCTCTGAATGTGTAAATGTCTTGTGTTTCACTGCAACATGTCTCACATATTGGAACATTGGCTCATCTCAAGAACAAAGAAGGAAGAACGCACTTCAAATGGGACTTGCAAGAAATAGAAACAAAAAGTTAAAGTTATGAAGCAAATGCTGCAGAATAATATAATCAGGATTATCATTAACTTTGATGATAATTAGAAAGATTTTAGTATATTGAAGGGAAATATGTTAGCCACATATTTTTATAAGAATAGATAACATCTCCTTGTATCGACACATTGAAGGCATTTACCGAGATCATGAAAATGAAATGAAAATCGCTTATTGTCACAAGTAGGCTTCAAATGAAGTTACTGTGAAAAGCCCCTGATTGTAAATCAATTGGATGTTTCAGTTTAGTCTCAACAGTAAAGGTCAAGGGACTGATTACTCATTAAATGGCCTTTATCTTTCTGTTTATTATTAGGATTTCTTGGTAACAGCACAAGATATATTTAAACTGGAAAAAATTGAGTTTGGAGGGATCCGCGGCAAGGCCTTGAGCCTGCAGGTGATGAGAATTTATGAGGAATTCCAAGAGCTTTATAAAGTGTTTACAGACCATACATATGACTGTTTGGATCCTGTTAACCAGGTAGGAGGTTACTCATTATACATCTAGATTATGATGGCGTTTATATCACTGCAATGTGTCTCCTTGTATGTATGTATGAGAAAGGGAACAAAATGGTTGTGATGGATACGAACATTTTAATTCAGTAGGTCTACAAAAGCATGTTTAAGTGCATTTATTAGCCTAAATGTACGTATAATATGTCTTGCATTTCACATGCAGTTACACAATCAAGTACAACACTTAGTAGTGTCAAAAACGTTTTAAAAAGCAATCCATTTGCTCCTGAACTTTATAACATTGCTGCCTGGTTTCACTCCATTGGTCAAGCAATGCATTTATAGGTGTCTGTCAATCTACAACAATTTCCCTCAAAATTAAACTTCCAATCAACCTCAGTTTTGTCTGTTTAGGACAACTTCCCCACAAGGATTGATTGAAAACTAATTTGCAAGGGACAGGCCATGACAGGCCACAGCAGCTAAGCTTTGGAAGCTTGGGTTGCATTGTTCCTCATTCCAACTTATCCTTGGGACTCTAGCACACAGAGAGGTGGGCAGTTCCATGGATTTGACATCTGAAGCCCGGTGTGGTGGTGGCGGGGGGGGGGGGGGGGGGGGGGGGGGGGGGGGGGGGGGGGGAATGGCACACGGGGTGATGGACAGGGGGACGGACGGGGGGACGGGGACTTGTGAAATACACGATTGAACCAATGTGGCCCTGAACTCTACCCTTGACTTGGCACAACTATGAGCTTTCAGTTGCTCTTGGTGAATGAAAGGAATATGCTTGGCCACTGATGAATGGCATTAATTGTTAACCCATGACTCCCCTTCACAGATGGGATGGCAGAATTGATGCAGCTGTGCCCCCTTCACTGTAGCCTTCACTCACCAAGGCTGCATTCCTGTCTTCCACAATGCAGCTTTTCAAACTTGACATGAGGCTATTGAGCTGTATCTATCCCTTTAACAATGCATTAGATTAGAAATCTGGCTTGCTGTTGCTTCCTGGGCAATGGGGTATGTGTCCTGTGTAATTGACCTGGATCCTGTTTGCTTTAACGGCACCAACAAGTGAGTATGTGTCGCAGGAAGGAGCTTCAGAGCCCAGCTTAGTGATCCTCCCACACTTCACCATACTCCTTCCGACATAACCAGTCTTATTTTAGATTTTGGAAGGCACCAAAGTACCTGTGTGTCGAGATGGTGGTCCTACACCTCTAGTACAGGACGGAGTGCAACCCTCCAACCCTCACTGTCTGAGTACCTCTGGTTTACCTGAAGTCTCACTCATTATTATTGGCACACTTTCCCCCCCTCCCCCCACTGGGCCCATGCCTCGTGTGGACCTGTACCCACCCATTTGGAGGCCATGTGCACTGTCACTTACAGGGGTTCCCTCCTCCATGAGATCTTCACATATTATGTGCCCCCCCCCCCTCCCCCAACTACAGGCTGCAGATGCCTCCTGTGACCATCACCATACCCTTTGCTGCCCAGTACAGAGCCCACCATATCCAGGGACATCTATTGGATGCCAGCCCTGCACACCAAGCTGTCTATTTTTCTTTTGAAGCACACAGCCCCTGCCCCTCATTGCAGTTGGGGTACTCCATATTCCCAATTAATACTCCCGTTGCATGGCCACTGCTCTTTTTTTTAACAAACAATTTTATTGAGGTATTTTAAGCATATAGAAAAAGTGACATTGTACAGTACAAAAAAAGAAGTCAAGACACAAATTAAACAAATTCAATATTCCCCTACTCTGCAGCCCCCCCCCCCCCGCTTACTCCTCTGCGAAGAAGTCAATGAATGGCTGCCATCTTCAGGTGAACCCTAGTGGTGAACCTCTCAAGGCGAACTTGACTCTTTCTAGGCCAAGAAAGCTCGCCATGTCCGATAGCCATACCTCAGCCCTCGGGGGCTTTGAGTCCCTCCATGCTAACAGTATTCGTCGCCGGGCTACCAGGGAAGCAAAGGCCAGAACGTCAACCTCCCTCTCCTCCTGGACTCTCGGGTCCTCCGAAACCCCAAAAATTGCCACCTCAGGACTCATTATCACCCCAGTTTTCAATACCCGGGACATGACATTTGCGAATCCCTGCCAATACCCCCTGAGTTTAGGGCACGACCAGAACATGTGTACATGGTTAGCCGGCCCTCCGGCGCATCTAGCGCACTTGTCCTCCAGCCCGAAGAATCTGCTCATCCGGGCCACCGTATGTGGGCCGTGCACGACCTTAAACTGGATCAGGCTGAGCCTGGTGCATGTTGCGGTCGTGTTTACTCTGCTCAGGGCTTCCGCCCAGATATCGTCCTCCATCTCCCTCCGAGCTCCTACTCCCACTTAAGCTTCAGGTCCTCGGTCTGCATATCCTCAGCTCCCATTAGTTCCTTGTAGACGTCTGAAACTCTACCCTCTCCCACCTCTCCCCCAGTAACTACCCTGTCCTGCCTCCCCTTCGGCAGGAGACATGGGAAGGACGGCACCAGTCTGCATCCAAAATCCCGCACCTGTAAGTATCTAAAGTCGTTCCCGCTCGCCAGCCCAAACTTCTCCTCCAGCGCCCTCATGCTCGGAAAGCTCCCTTCCAGGAACAGATCTCCCATCCTCACAATCCCCGCCCTCCTCCACACTCGATACCCCCCGTCCATGTTCCCCGGGGCAAATCGGTGGTTGTCGCAGATTGGGGTCCACACCCCAATCTTAAGGTGCTCTTACCTCCCCTACATGCCTCCTCCACTGGCCCCAGATCCGAAGAGTCGCCACCCCTATCGGGCTGGTGGAGCACCGTGTCGGCGGAAGCGGCAGAGGCGCCGTGACCAGGGATGCTAAGCTAGTGTCCCTGCACGAAGCAGCCCCCATCCGCTCCCAAACCGACCCTGCACCTACCATCCATTTCCTTATCATCGCTATGTTGGCCGCCCAGTAATAGTTGCTGAAATTCAGCAACGCCAGCCCCCCTTCTCCTCTGTTCCTTTCAAGCATCACCCTCTTCACCCGCGGGGACTTCCCTGACCATACAAATCCCAGAATAATTTTATTCAGCCTCTTAAAGAAGGACCGCGGGATAAAGATGGGGAGACACTGAAAAATAAACAAGAACCACGAGAGAATCGTCAACTTAACAGTCTGCACCCTCCCCGCGAGTGAAAGCGGGAGCGCATCCCACCTCCGGACCTCTTCCCTCACTCATTCCACCAGTCGGGACAGGTTGAGGTTTTGCAGCTTGCCCCAGCTAGCAACACCATCCTATCACCCAGCCCCTGCTCTAATCTAACCATATGAACACTCCCCCACCTCGGCTACCGTTGACTAGCTGCACTCAGCTAGCCTGGGGCTCCCAGCCTCGGCACCAGCACGTCTCCCACCCATTGTTCCCAATCACCCCGACCCCTCCACACTACTTCCTCAGATCAGCCCGACCTAAGCAAACACTCTAGACAAGTCATAAACAACCCCCACAATAGCACCATTCAAGTTAAACAAGAGGAAAAAGAGATAAGAAATAACCGGCACGGCTTCCGGTTGCGGCTATGCGGAGCTAAGCCGCACGAATCGGCAGCTCCCGCGAAGACGGACTTTTGGGCTCGATAGAAGAGCCCCAACGGGATTTTTTACACAGCCAACCCGTGGGGAAGAGAGGAGAGAGGTCCCCCACTAACCTGTATGGACCGGACCCGCAGCGAAACGGCCAAAAAAACGGCACTGGAGCAGCGGGAGAAGAAGGGTAAAATAAACAAAATGGCGGCGGCCGGGGACAAAGAAGAGATGCAAGAGTTCATTAAGCGCTGCTTCGAGGAGCTGTGCAAGGAGATGGTGGCGCCGATGCTGGCATTAATTGAAGGACTTGGTGCAACCCAGAAAGCCCACGAGGTGAAGATCCAGGAGATCCAGGACAAAGTGAGTGAGAATGAGGACGAGCTCTTGGGTCTAGCGGTGAAAGTGGAGCAGCACGAGGCGCTACACAAGACGTGGGCACCGGGTGCTGGCGAGGAAGCCCAAAGCAAACGAGCCGCCAAGGGCGATGGTGGTGAGATTTCAACGGTTCACAGATAGAGAGAGGGTCCTGAGATGGGCCAAGAAGGAGCGGAGCAGCAAGTGGGACAATGCTGAGATTAGAATATACCCGGACTGGAGCACGGAGGTCGCTAAGCAGAGAGCGTGTTTCAACGGGGCCAAAGCGGTGCTGCATCGGAAAGTAGTGAAATTTGGAATGTTGCAGCCAGCGCGACTGTGGGTCACATATAACGGCCAACACCACTACTTCGAAACGCCTGAAGAGGCGTGGACCTTTATATTAACTGAAAAGTTGGACTCTAATTGAGGGTTTGCGAGGGTGGGCGGTATTTGAGGGTTGAAGTATGATGGCAGTTGTGTATAGGGGGGTAAGCATACGCAGGGAAGGTTATATGGGCTGGGGACGCGAGACAAGGCCGCAACAGAAGCTGCGTCAGGGGGGGCGGGGCAGGCTCTGGAAAGCGCGGAGTTTTTCTCCCGCGCGCGGGAAGAAAGGTGGGAGGGGGAGCGTAGGAACATCTACTGATGGGGAGATTCCCACACGGGGGGGTTCAAAGGGATGGCGGGGGAAGCCGGGGTCAGCAGGCGTCAGCTGACTTACGGGAGTGACATGGGGGGAGCAAAAAAGCTAGACAGGGGTCTAGCGGGGGGGAGGGAAGGGGGGGAGGGGGGGATAACAGGGTTGCTGCTGCACTGGCCGAAAGGGAATGGGACACAGAAGAGGTTGCCGAGACGGAGGTGAGGGAGACGCGGACACGGGACTGGCCCAGAAAAGGAGATGGCTAGTCGGCGGGGGGATGGGGGGAGTGGACCCATGGAGGTTCGCAAGACCGCAGGCCAGGGAATTTTCTTTCTTCTCCCACGTGCACAAGGCATACTCCCCGATAGACTTCTTTGTGCTAGGCAGGGCGCTCATCCCGAGGGTGGAGGGGACGGAGTATTCGGCCATAGCCATTTCGGACCATGCCCCGCACTGGGTGGAAGTGGGGCTGGGAGAGGAGAGGGACCAACGCCCGCTGTGGCGGATGGATGTGGGACTGTTGGCAGATGAGGTGGTGTGTGGTAAGGTAAGGGGGTGTATTGAAAGGTACTTGGAGGCCAATGACAATGGGGAGGTGCGAGTGGGGGTGGTATGAGAGGCGTTGAAGGCGGTGATCAGGGGAGAGCTAATCTCCATCAGGGCTCATCGGGAGAAGACAGAGGTCATGGAAAGGGAGAGGTTAGTGGGGGAGATTTTGCGAGTGGACAGGAGATACGCAGAGGCCCCGGAGGAAAGATTACTTGGGGAAAGGCGACGACTCCAGACGGAGTTTGACCTGTTGACCACGGGGAAGGCGGAGGCACAGTGGAGGAAGGCGCGGGGGGTGACCTACGAGTACGGGGAAAAGGCCAGTCGGATGCTGGCACACCAGCTCCATAAGAGGGCGGCAGAGAGGGAAATAGGGGGAGTCAAAGATGGTGGGGGAGCTATGGTCCAGAGTGCAACGGAAATAAATAAGGTATTTAAGGCCTTCTACGAAGAGCTGTACAGATCCCAGCCCGCAGGGGGAGAAGAGGGGATGGGAAGATTCCTGGACCAACTGCGGTTCCCGAGGGTGGAGGACCAAGAGGTGGCTGCTTTGGGGGCACCAATCGGGTTGGAGGAGCTGAGTAAGGGTTTGGGGAGCATGCAGGCGGGGAAGGCCCCGGGGCCGGATGGGTTCCCGGTGGAGTTTTATAGAAAGTATGCGGACCTGTTGGCCCCGTTACTAGTGAGGACCTTTAACGAGGCAAGAGAGGAGGGGTCCCTGCCCCCGACAATGTCGGAGGCGACAATTGCCTTGATCCTGAAGCGAGACAAGGACCCACTGCAATGTGGATCGTACAGGCCGATTTCGCTCCTAAATGTGGACGCTAAGCTATTGGCAAAAGTGCTGGCCACGAGGATTGAGGACTGTGTCCCGGGGGTGATACATGAGGACCAGACGGGATTTGTAAAGAGCAGGCAATTAAATACGAATGTGCGGCGGCTCCTAAACGTGATAATGATGCCATCGGAGGAGGTTTGGGTTCGGGGGAGGGTTTATTAGCTGGGTTAAGCTCCTCTACAGCGCCCCAGTGGCGAGTGTGGTGACGAACCGGCGGAGGTCGGAGTACTTTCGGCTGTACCGAGGAACGAGGCAGGGGTGCCCTTTGTCCCCCCTGTTGTTTGCATTGGCGATCGAACCCTTGGCCATATCACTGAGGGAGTCTAATAAATGGAGAGGGTGGTCCGCGGGGGGGAAGAGCATCGGGTGTCGCTATACGCGGACGACGTGCTGCTGTATGTGGCGGACCCAATGGAGGGGATGGTGGAGGTCATGCAGACTTTGAGGGAGTTTGGGGAGTTCTCGGGCTATAAGCTCAATGTAGGGAAGAGCGAGCTTTTTGTACTACAGGCAGGGGACCAAGCAAGAGGGATAGGGGACCTACCGCTGAGGAGGGCGGAGGGGAGTTTTCGGTATCTAGGAATCCAGATAGCCAGGAGCTGGGGGGCCCTACACAAACTGAATCTGACGAGGTTGGTGGACCAAATGGAGGTGGACTTCAAAAGATGGGACATGTTGCCGCTCTCGTTGGCGGGTAGAGTGCAGTCGGTAAAAATGGTGGTCCTTCCGAGGTTTTTGTTTGTGTTCCAGTGCCTCCTCATCGTGATCACCAAAGGCTTTTTCAAGAGAGTAGGTAGGAGTATTATGGGGTTTGTGTGGGCGAACAAAACCCCGAGGGTAAGGAGAGGGTACTTGGAGCGCAGTAGGGACCGAGAAGGGCTGACGCTGCCAAACCTAGGGAGCTACTACTGGGCAGAAAACGTGGCGATGATCCGTAAGTGGGTTATGGAGGGGGAGGGGGCGGCATGGAAGAGGATGGAGATGGCGTCCTGCAAAGGAACGAGCTTGGGGGCGCTGGTGACGGTGCCGTTGCCGCTCTCGCCATCAAAGTACACCACGAGCCCGGTGGTGGCGGCAACGTTAAGGATCTGGGGCCAGTGGAGACGGCATAGGGGTGCAGTGGGAGCCTTGGTGTGGTCCCCAATCAGGGGTAACCACCGGTTTGTCCTGGGGAAGATGGACGGGGGGTTCCAGGGCTGGCACCGGGCGGGGATTAGAAGAATGGGGGGACCTGTTCATCGACGGGACATTTGCGAGCCTAGGGGCACTGGAGGAGAAGTTTGAGGTACCCCCGGGAAATGCATTCAGATATATGCAGGCGAGGGCTTTTGTGAGGCGACAGGTCAGGGAGTTCCCGCTGCTCCTGACACAGGAAATTCAAGACAGGGTGATCTCGGGTGTATGGGTCGGGAGGGCAAGGTTTCGGCAATACACCAAGAGATGAAAGAAGAGTTGAAGGGTAAATGTGAGGAGGAGTTGGGGGAGGAGATCGAGGAAGGTTTGTGGGCTGATGCCCTGTGTAGGGTCAATTCCTCCTCCTCATGTGCCAGGCTCAGCCTGATACAATTTAAGGTGGTTCACAGAGCGCACTCGACGGGGGCGAGGTTGAGTAGGTTCTTTGGGGTAGAGGACAGATGTGGAAGGTGTTCAGGGAGTCCGTCGAACCATGTCCATATGTTATGGTCATGCCCGGCACTGGAGGGGTTCTGGAGAGGAATGGCGGGAGCAATATCTCAGGTGGTGAAAGTCCGGATCAAGCCAAGCTGGGGGCTAGCAATATTTGGAGTAGTGGACGAGCCGGGAGTGCAGGAGGCAAAAGAGGCCTGCATTCTGGCCTTTGCGTCCCTAGTAGCCCAGCGAAGGATCTTGCTAATGTGGAAGGAGGCGAAGCCCTCTAGCGTGGAGGCCTGGACAAACAACATGGCTGGGTTCATAAAGTTGGAAAGGATTAAGTTTGCCTTAAGGGGGTCTGCGCAGGGGTTCTACAGGCGGTGGCAACCGTTCCTAGAATACCTCGCGGAGCGTTAGAGGAAGGTCGGTCAGTAGCAGCAGCAACCCTGGGGAGGGTGGGGGGGTCGCGGGGGGGGGGGTAAGGCAGGGGGGAATGAGAGATTGTTTGAGGGGACGGACGAGCGGGGGATAACATGGAGGGTGGGAGAAACTGGCTCGAACGGGCAAGAGCCAGTGTATAAAGCTTTGTAAATATTTCACCTTACCATGTATATATCTTGCTCAGGGCGATTTTGCGTTATTTTGTTACAGGGGGAGGGGGGGGTTCATTGTTTGTAAGGGAAAAAAATTGTTTTGTTTTGTTAAAAAACTTTAATAAATATATTTTCAAAAACAAAGAAATAACCGGCACTCTCAGTCCTTCCCATACAGACACAGAAACAAATTGCACAAAGTTCCCCTGAAGAGTCCATTTTAACCCAACCCTTTTAACTGTTTTCTTTATTAATGTCCCCCCAGCCAAACTCCAACTAATCAAAGAGCCGAAACAGGAAACATTCAGGTAAACCACGCAAAAGGCACGCAAAAAAAAAAGAAGATACATCCCTACCACCCTCCAACTCCCCAACAAGGTCAAAAAAAGAAACAACACAAACTGACCCAAACATGCAGGCACTTTTCAAAACGGAGGAGACACCACATATACTTAAAAGCTCTAACATGAGTCCAAACGTCCTCAGCTCAGGGCCAGCCCTTGCTTATTGACGAAGTCCATCGCCTCTTCGGGTTCCTCGAAATAGTGGTGCTGACCCTTATATGTGACCCACAGTCGCGCCGGAAAAAGCAGCCCGAATTTCACCTTGTTTTTATACAGTATCTCCTTCACCTGCCTGTAGCCTCCCCTCCTCCTGGCCACCTCAGCGCTCAAATCCTGGTACACAAGGAGGGTGGTATTGTCCCAAGTCCAGCTTTGTGTGCTCTTTGCCCATTGCAGCACCCGTTCCTTGTCCAGGTACCTGTGAAAGCGTACCACCATCGCTCGTGGGGGGCCCCCTCGTCGCGGCTGCCACACCTGCACTCTGTGTGCCCTGTCCACCACCGGCAGGCGCGGGAACACCTCGTTCCCCAGCAACTTCTGAAACATACCCTCCACATATGCGGCAGCGTCTAGCCGCTCTGCCCCCTTCGGGAGGCCCACGATTCTCACATTCTGCCGGCGAGATCTGTTGTCCAGGTCCTCAGACCTTTGTTGCGGTGGCTACATGCGTAAAGCAGCACTGTGCTGTCCAGACATACACTGCTGTGTGGCACTGGGGTGAAGGAGACTCCTGTACTCCCCGACGCCTGGAGTAGTACTGATCTGAAGTAGTGACATAGAACATAGAACATATAGTGCAGATGTTGAATCCCAAATTTCTTTCTCCGTCAGTCTGGCCTCAATAAAAGTCGAGATGGATTTGCAAGTAAAAAGAAGTTATTTTATTCAGCTTGCAAGCTACCCAGTCCACAGTGATACAGATAACATGTTGCTTTCTGCAGCCCCGGGAACTAAGTGAAGGTCCCAGACAAATAGATCAGTACTCATACATTCAAATGGCATCAAGTTTCACATACTCGACACCCATAGGTCATCCTATGTCCCTCCTGACTTGTTTGATCTATTCTGATTGGCTCACTTCCAATCCCTTTCTCCGGCCCCTATCAATGCAGCATCACTCTCATAGACACACCTCTTCCTGCTTTTTCCATGCGGTCTAAAATCCTTTGTCTCTACTTGCCAGAATCAAAGTGGCTTATTTCTACATTACATTAACTAATATCTCTAAAGTAACTATTTTATATCACATTCGTCATTCCCTCCTTTTATCATTCCATGATAACCGAACTATCCAATCCATAGCTACGGTTCCTCATCTAAAAAGATCCGTCGCTGCATTTCCAATTCCTGTCTTAGCCCCCCTTCATCTGCTTCACCCTCATGGATTTTAACAGTTACATTTTTTCTTTGGGGTTAAATTTTACCCATCACACATTTAAGGATGGCCAGGCCTACAAAGATGCAGCCGATAGCTACCACTAGATACATGGCCATATTTATCAACCAGTCCTTCCAACCTCCAAATCCCCAGTTACCCCAAGAGCCAGGATCCTGCATTCTGTCCAGGTGATCCCGTATGTGATCCATAAATTTAGTGATGTTATCCTGAACTCCCATGACACACTTGCCCTGCACTATGGCGCATACCCCACCCTCACGGGCCAGAAGATAGTCAAGAGCATACCGGTTCTGCATTGAAAACAACCGTAGCTGAGACAATTCCTTGGTTATTGCCCCGAGGGCTCCCAAGGTTTACTACCCGGGTTTTCCTCAGTTTGGCCTTTAACTAACTTAAGTGTATCTCCCGGTAACCTACGTTCTAGCTGTACTTCCCTTCTCATACGCCCCATCCTCTCTCTAGTCCCTTTCACTTCCTCATAACCTCTTCCTACGCTCTTCTGACAGCCTGATATTACCTTTATTGCACCACTCTTAACACATCCAAAATCGAATTTACATGTATTCCAAAAACAAGGCAATGTCCATATAATGTTCCCTTCCCATCGCCGGGACCAGTGCAACTGCTTCATGACTCCTGCATTCTCCTTAACTTTGATGACCTTCCATGAGTCGATACCATGTCCTCGTATATGGGGGCAGCGAAGAACATCACCTTTGCAGAGGTGATGTAACCTTGTAGATTGGTTGGGGCTACACAGATACATAATATTCCCCTTTTCCATGTCCATCGCCAATAACACGCCAAGCGAAGTGAGGCCAAATATCATACAGACGATGCGTAGCCACTCCATCATGCTCCACACCTGTAAAATAGCACTGGAGAAGGGAGGCAGGTTAGTATCCGACCTTTTACAGTAGTGGAGATGGACTCAATTTACAGTGATGTAGGTGGACCCAAGCACTTCGCCCCTCCACTTTAACTGCTGTGGGGATGGTAAGGAGAACTTGGAAGGGCCCGTCCCATCACGGCTCCGACCCCTTCCTAGTCCAAGTTTTGACCATGACATAACTACCGGGCTGGACTGAAAGTGAGCTAGGTACTGGGGCGATGGCTGGTGAGCCGCGCGGACCTGGCCATGGAGTTCCTTGAGCACTAGCGTGAGGGCTAGAACATAGGTGGTCATCTCTTCAGTCATCTGATGAAACTGAACCAGTCTGGGAGCCTGCAGGCTCCAGGGAGTTCTAAGAGGCCTGCCATAAAGAATCTCGGCGGGAGAGAGCCAGGCCGGTCCCGCAGGTGTAACCCGCAGCTGGAAGAGGGCAACGGGGAGCAACTTAAGCCATGTCAGTCCCGTGTCTGCTCTTAATTTAGCCAATTTAGTTTTGAGGGTCTGATTGTGTCTCTCAACCAACCCGGCCGCCTGCGGTCCATAAGCACAGTATAACTGCTGGCGTATGCCCAACTGGGAGCAAAACTCCTTGTTAATTTGTCCAATAAAATGAGGCCCATTATCAGAACTTAACTGAGCTGGTATACCGTACCGGGAACAATTTCCTTCATCAAGACTTTAACCACGGTAGCAGCTTTATTATCGATAGTCGGATATGCCTCGACCCATCTGCTGAACACATCCACAATGATCAAAACATATTTATAACATTGACACCTTTCCAACTCAATGTAATCCATTTGGAGCGTCTCAAAGGGACCACTGGGCAACGGGGTTTGCCCCTTCCCACAAGGGATACCTTTTCCGGTGTTATATTGCTGACAAATCAAACACCGATTACTGATACTTTGGGCCAACCCCTGCATTTTAGGGTGCCACCAAGTGTCCAGCAACAAATCACTAGTCCCTCGAGCCCCTGGTGTTGGAAGCATTTGGTGGTGAGTACGATAATATGCGCAATGAAGGGAGTATACATTGGTCATTGTTGCCCACTAATGAGACCAACCCACTGAAAACCTTGGATGTACATGATAATATTGTCTCATCGATGGCTGTGGCAGTCCATGCAGTTAGTCCTCTTCTATTGCTTAAAAGCAGACAGTTTGACAGCACTCATGATCACACGTTAAGAGTTCATAGTGAGAGTGGGCAGTAAAACATCAGGCTAGATCTCACAGGCTCCGGAGACAGTTGGAGATTGGATGTAGCCCCAAAGAAGCGGAGCAGGACCCCTCAGAAGTCAAAATGTAATGACTCAGTGGGAATTACCTTACTCCCCAGCATCCTGAAAAAATCTGCAACCCGCAACCCTGAAATAGAGTTGGAGACTTTGGACAGTTCACGCCTTACCTGGATAGTTACCTAGGAAATATTCAGAAAAAAATAAATAGCATTCCTACAGTGCAGAAGGAGGTCATTCGGCCCATCGGGTTTGCACCAACACTCTGAAAGAGCACCCCACCTAGACCAACTTCCCCGCCCTATCACCGTATCCTCACCTAACCTGCACATCTTTGGACTGTGGGAGGAAACCGGAGTACCCGGAGGAAACCCACGCAGACACAAGGAGAACATGCAAACACCACAGTCACCCAAGGCCGGAATTGAACCCAGGTCCCTGGCACTGTGAGACAGCAGTGCTAACCACTGTGCCACAAAAAATCCTTATTTAACTGCTGGGTAATTATACAACTGATCACCCCACCTCCTTGGCCCCAGCCCAAGCTGACCCAATTGCAGCACCTGACTCCACCCCAACAGCCCCCAGACACCCCAACCCAGCCTGATCCCCCCCCGGGCCCAACCTTACCACCCGATCCAGCTGCCATCCTACCCCTTTACCTACTTACCTTATCTACCTGACCCCTTTACCCATTTACCTCACCCACCCTAATCCCTCATCTTACCCACCCTACCCCCATACCCATTTACCTTCTCTAGCTTTTCAAAGAAGCTTTGGGACATTTAAATGCTTTACTTACAAAATATTGTAATTGGTGCTGTTAAAAAAAAATAAAGGTGGGGGGGCTTCATATCACATTCGTCACAGAAGGAGGTCATTCGGCCCATCAAGTCTGCTCCGACCCACTTAAGCCCTCACTTCCACCCTAGCCCCGTAACCCAATAACCCCTCCTAACCTTTTTTGGTCACTAAGGGCAATTTATCATGGCCAATCCACCTAACCTGCACATCTTTGGACTATGGGAGAAAACCGGAGCACCCGGAGGAAACCAACGCAGACATGGGGAGAACGTCCAAACTCCGCACAGACCCAGCGGGGAATCGAACCTGGGACCCTGGCGCCGTGAAACCACTCTGCAATGGCCCAGGGTAATTTGGGATGGGCAACAAATGCTGGCCTTGCCAGCAACACCCAGATCCCATGAAAAAAAAAAGTGCTTGATATCAGAACCATAAGCATTTAATTAGAATTCTTGAGAGCTACTTATTCTTGTGACCAACTTAAATGACCTTCCTTGACACAAATGATACTCTGGTTTATTCCCGGCAAATACTTTTGATCCCAGGTGACTGTTCTGGATCTTGAACCAACTCTGATGGCAGAATAACAGCTTAAAATTAATTAAAATATTTGTGCAGGAACTCGTTGATAATTCGATTGTTAAGAAAATTTAGTTTTCTTGTTAATAGGAATTTGAAAAAGATTTTTCGCTTTGGAAGCAGAAAGTCGAAGACATAGATAGACGGCTGGCCACCATTTTCTGTCAGGCATTTGAAGATACACCTGCCTTGGAGCACGCCTTTAAGGTCTGTTGTAGTTGTGATGGTGAAGATGATGCTGCAACATGTTGGGATTTAGGCCATGTTTATGGGTGATGGTTTGGGGATATGGTCTTCTGGGACTATGGCAACTTTACCTTTACCTCAATGATAGAATAGTGATAAAATCACTGGACTGGTAAACCCTTGGGACACGAATTCAAATCCCACCATGCTAGCTTGTGGAACCGTAAGCATACTTAATCAATTCAATTGATTAATAGAAATCTGGAATCAAAAGCTGATCTCGATAATTGTACCATGAAACAATTGCCGATTGTTGTAGAAACTCATCTGAGCTCACTAATGTCCTTTCGGGAAGGAAATCTGCTATCCTTACCTGGTCTGGCCTACATGTGACTCTAGACCCACAGCAATGTGGTTGATTCTTACCTGCCCTCTGCAATGGCCCAGGGTAATTTGGGATGGGCAACAAATGCTGGCCTTGCCAGCAACACCCAGATCCCAAGAAAAAAAAACGTACTTGATATCAGAACCGTAAGCATTTAGTTAGGATTCTTGAGAGCTACTTATTCTTGTGACCAACTTAAAGGCCTGGTGCAATCTTGGCTCAGTTATCTAATACCTGGAACACTCCGACTCCTTTTAGTGGTGATGTTATACAAGTGATAGATGCACAGGAATGGCTGTGGAGGTATTCTTGATTGACATATAGGCCTGCTTACTGGCAACAGTTTCTTGCCTTCCTGTGGGGAAGAAGATATAGTTATAGATATTTAACAACACAGTATTGCTAATTTGCTTCATGGTGAAGCTTCTGAATAACATGCCTTTCTTACACGACTTCTAGTTCAGCAGAGCAGTGTTTTTAAAAAGCAATATCTGGATTTTGAAACATTTCCTTTCTCTTTTCTTTAGTTGTTGGATATGTTTGGCAGCCTCCTTGAGCGACCTCTAATAGCGGCTGATGCGTCTGACAAATATCCTCGTCTTGTTGTCATGTACAGTAAGGAACTGGATGACGTAAAGTACATTTATAACGGGCACATGGAGAAAGCAATGGGATTTGGTAGGATTCATTTTGATAAGTTGTTGTTGATTTTAAAGTTGATGGAAAATGTAGGGTGTGAACAAAGTAAAGAATTTTCGTTAACATTACAATTTACAAATAATTTCTCTATCTCTTCTCTTCTATTTTTTCTTTCTCTCTTTTTGACACATTTTTACATTTTATTTTATATTCTCCCTACACCTCACTAGATAGCTCCCTCTGCTATCCTAACCAGGCATGTTCTGCTGCTTTTCTCGTGCAACTATTGATCAGGATTCTTCGGAGCTGTGTGATTGTGGTCCTGCACTACTTTCTTTCTATTTGATTCTTCCCTGGAGTGCAGAGGTGTACATGAGCATCCATCCTTGACTCTGTATTTCCCACCAGTAGAAACAGCAAGCAATCAAATTCAGCTTGGGGGATGTATTTTCTCTTTTATTTATTAATTCTTCGAATGCGGATGTTATCAGAATTCCCAGCGTTTATTGTTCATCCTTAATTGCCCTTGAGAAGGTGGTGCTGAGCTTCCTTCTTGAAATGCTGCAGTCTATTTGGTGAATGCACTCCCACAGTGCTATGAATGAGAGAGTGCCAGGATTCTGACCCACAAGAGTGAGGAAGCTGCGATATAGTAAGTCAGGATGGTGTGTGACGAGGAGCTTGCAGGTGATGAAGTTTCTATGCGTCTGGTGCTTCTGTCCTTCTAGGTGGTAGATATTAAGTTTCGGGAAAACTTGTGCCTCGTTATCTCCAAGGAGACACTCATGATCACCTTTGGATTGTACAGTCCAACTTCAGAGAGAGAAATAGAGAAGCTGTCCATATTTAATAACCAAGGACCCATCAATTCTTAATGGCTGAAACATTTGACAGTCTTTGGAACCCAGATGATGGATACACATGCTGTATAAAAGATGGTGGGGAGATGGGAGTCATGTGACATGGGTTTCTGTCCTGTGGAATGAGTAATACTGCTTTGCTGAGCCGAAAAGTTTCGTCTGGTGTTTACCATCTAACGAGCAACCTCACAGATAAGGAGCTGTGCTCGGGTGCCCCCACTCACAGACCCCTCCCCTATCTACACTTTCTGCTGGAAAGTCTGTATCAACACCTACAAGACTGATTGATCTCTACACGCCTGTCTCATCATGTGAGGTCAACGTCACCAATGAAGTGAATTCTACAACATTGATTTCCAGCCCGCTCGCCCGCCTCGATGAAGGAGTGCCTCATTAGGCTTTGATGGAACTCATATGAAACAATATTTAGTTCCTCTGTGGTCCATACTGTAAAACCTTCTTTTCTCTATCCCTCTCTTTACTGTGAGCGTGGAGGCGATGTTGCGACCTTCCCTTTGCGGTTTGAATATGTGTAAGAAACTAACCCTCATTTTTTTAGTTCATCCTACAGTGGGGCTGTCAATGGGGAATTAGATCATACAAAACCAAGGGGTTGGGAAATGCACCAGTGGTTGTAAAGAGGGAAACAAATCAAAATACCTTTCCGATTTTGGATGGGTTGGTGAGTGGAGAAATGATTGCTGTTTAAATTAACCCTCTTCTTGTCTGTAACACTGTGATCCTCCACCTTAACTCCCAGCTTTGTCTGTGTGTATATTATTTAGCCTTGAGGCAAAGGACTTAAAAAGAAAAGCAATGCCACATTATTTTTCTGCTGGGCTGTTCTGTATTATGTTGAAGTTAATCTGCAGAAAACTCCTCTGTAAAATAGCACTGCCTTCTTTAACAAGCAGTGCAAGAAAAATGGTGTTGGTTGGGACGTGAGTAGGTCTTTATTTGTTGTTCATGTAAACATCGAGGGACCTTACCAAGCTAAGGATAATTTAACACTGTATAAATGCTTTCTGTGTAAATGTAGCTTGGCTGCCAAAGTCAAATCAGGGTAGATCAGCCAGATTTATTTTTTTAGTCGAGGGGAAAAACTGTTCCTAAATTTATTGCAATCTCCATTGTACGATGAACATTAGTGTGCTCATTTTGAAGAGTCATCTGTCATTGACAGCAAAGAAAATGTGTAAAACATTTCATTTTTATCTTCTCAAAGAACATGAATGGTTCAAAGAATTTTTGATGGTGGGTGGTGATAGTCCTCGCTGCAAAGATTACGAAACAAAGAGGAGGAAGCCATTTTGGTCACACACCCCAACCTCCCAAGAAAGCTACACTTCTCCCATCCACGTGTTTACCTGCATTTAGGATGATTTCAGAGTGTGGTTCTCCTTTTGTTAACTAAATCTTTTACCAGTTACCGTGTTCTTTGGCACATGATTTGCACAAATTGACGCTGAGTGACGTGCCTGCAACCTGCATGTATGGTATCGATGTGTGTAATTAAAAGCACCAGCTTTTAGGAAAATGTGCCTTTAGGGAGCAGGGCATTTGTGAGCACAATTTTCATTTTTACATCGTGCATTATATGAGAAAATTCACTCCTTCCCCTTCCAATCTGCCCAACAGTGGGAGCAGTTGTGGGAAAAAAATCTTGCACTAAATTTTTAAAAATAAGATTAAACATTCCATTATGCATGCTTTCTGAAACTGCACACACGCCAAATTATTAATTTGAAATGATTTCAAATCCGATGAGTCATTCTAAAGCCGATTTAATGCTTCAGCCATTCAATGCTTCAATGTTGCACACAGTGCAGGAGATCTCAATATGGCCCCAACCAAACCCACTTCAATCACCAATCTGTGTGGGTCCTGTCATGATATTTAGATCAGCATATCATGGTGCAATCAAACACACACTGATGGACATGCAGTAGGACCAACCAACACACACATAACATCGCAGCCAATCACCAGTGAGAGCACACGCACTATAAAAACAGGGGACATTACAGTTCCCGCTCATTCCAGCAGCAGCCAGCTCAGAGCATCGAGCTCAGAGCCTGCCACTCAGACATTCACCATGTGCTGAGTGCCTCACTCAGATAGTAATAGGACAGGGTCCACAGATTAGCTGGTAATGCACGTACCCAAGTTAGCAGTGTGCTAAGTTAAGTAGTTAATAAAATTGAGTTACACCATCTCCAGTCGTGTTGGATCGTTTGTACATCAGAACACCCAACACGACATGATACCAGAAGTGGACGCAAGCCAGCGCCTGTGAGACCTCCTGTAACGTATCAGAAATCCGCCGTCCTGCACCACGGAGAGCATCAACCCGCCGCCACCGCTCCGAAGGGCTGGCAATCTCGGGGTCAATTGGAAACTGTTCAAGCAGCGCTTCCAACTCTTCCTCGAGGCCACAGACAGGGAGAATGCATCAGACACCAGGAAGATTGCCCTTCTTCTCTCCACGGCGGGGCAACACGCCATCCACATATTTAACTCCCTTACATTTACGGACGGCGAGGACAAAACCAAATACAAGACGGTGCTCCTGAAGTTCGACGAACACTTCAGCGTTGAAGTAAACGAGAGCATTGAGAGGTACCTGTTCCAGCAGCGCCTGCAAGGTAAGGACGAACCTTTCCAGTCTTACTTAACACACCTCCACATCCTCGCACAGTCCTGTGGCTATGGGACCACCTCTGACTCCATGATACGTGACCAGATAGTTTTCGGAGTCATGTCGGACACCCTGCGCCAGCAGCTCCTTCGGGTCAAGCAACTCACCCTGGCGACTGCCGTCGAGACCTGCGTCCTGCATGAGAATGCCACCAGCCGGTACTCACACATCCAGGCGGCCGAAACGGCGAGGCACGGGCCCCACGAGGCGGAGCGGGTCCAGACGATCGAGTACCTCCCCGGCCGCAGCCTGGAGGAGGCCGGCCATTTCGCGCACTTTCCGAGGCCTCCCGCGCTTGTACGCGGCAAAAGAGGGGACGCTGACGCAGAGCAATGCGAGCACGCACTACGGAAGACCGCACCGCGCATGCGCGGTGGCACAACAAACGGACTGACGTCACGACGTGCGGCAACTGTGGCTCTGCCCATTTAAAGCGGCAATGTCCGTCCAAAGCGCGACAATGCCTACGCTGTGGCAGGTTGGGCCACTATGCTGCCTGCTGTCGAGCAGCTCACCCTGCCAACGCGTACCCGTTTTACCACCCTCGCAGAAACGTTTGTGCAATTCAACCCACGTTCACCGAGTCCGATCCCGACGTCACACAGACCAGTGCCACTGAGGACAGGGAGCCCTTCCGCGTTGCTGTCATCAACAAGAACAAGCTGTCCCCAAGTCGAATGCACCAGCCGCTGTCAGTGCACAGCATTGATCCGGACGACGAGTGGTGTGCCACCCTGACGGTCAACCCGAATTCGTCGCCCACCTGAGAGACTTAATTTATTAACCTTTTCATATTGGACTCACTGACTTGCTCTGACATTCTGTTTCAGACGTTTTGCCGTACTGTTTAAGATTTTGACTTTTTGCCATACTGTTTAAGATTTTGTTATTGTTTGTGAATGCCATTGGTTTCATTCTTGGTGTAACATAGTTAGTTTCTGCACCTGGCACCTTCCTGTGTATATAGTATAGCCACATGTACATATTGTTGTAAATATTGCACATACATGATTAGATGCACTCACCACACTTCTTTATTTATTATCATATTGGCACATATTCTTTGCGAAAAGGGGGGGTGTCATGATATTTAGATCAGCATATCATGGTGCAATCAAACACACACTGATGGACATGCAGTAGGACCAACCAACACACACATAACATCGCAGCCAATCACCAGTGAGAGCACATGCACTATAAAAACAGGGGACACCACAGTTCCTGCTCATTCCAGCAGCAGCCAGCTCAGAGCACCGAGCTCAGAGCCTGCCACTCAGACATGAAATGAAAATGAAACTCGCTTATTGTCACAAGTAGACTTCAATGAAGTTACTGTGAAAAGCCCCTAATCGCCACATTCCGGCGCCTGTTCGGGGAGGCTGGTACGGGAATACATTCACCATGTGCTGAGTGCCTCACCCAGATAGTAATAGGACAGGGTCCACAGATTAGCTGGTAATGCACGTACCCAAGTTAGCAGTGTGCTGTTACAGTTAAGTAGTTAATAAAATTGAGTTGCACCATCTCCAGCCGTGTTGGATCGTTTGTACATCAGAACACCCAACACGACAGGTCCCTTGGAATGAATGATGCCATTAAATCCTATAATAAAGGCTAACAGTCTGGACTTCTTAAAAATAATTGATAAATTAAGCTATGTTCTCATTTAATCTCGAGGAAGGAACAGGAAAGAAAGAAAAAAACAAGTACAAAGAAAATTCAGATGTGGAATGCACCTGCAGTGCCTCAAGTCCATTGTGCTAAGATGTTTCAGACTATGGTTAGAATGCGTCACAAATTTTTTGCTTTCCCCTTCTTAACTCATTTTATTCCACTGCGTAATGTATGGCAGGTTTTTCTTTTAATCTATTTTGCAACCTAGCACTGCAAGCTGGGCTGGCTGATGCTTTAAATTCTCCTCATGAAACATTGCTGCTAATTCTGTGGAAATTTTTAAATTTAATATAAGGCTAACAGTGACTTTGAGACATGTTTGAGAATCTCTTTACCATGTTCATACCAAATGCTGCTTTGACTAAGACATATTAACAGAGAAAATATGATGATTGCTGCACTGGGATGAATATTTGTGCACTGGACACAGCCCCGCAAAGCATCTTCATGTTTTATAGTCACTATATGTGACAGTTACCTCATTGCCAGTGGCTTCCCTAATGGCTGAGGGAGGTTCATGAATTGGAATCAGTTCATGCGGCACACAGGAAAGTGGGAATACTTCAGCTCGCAGCATTCCTGTGATCCGTCTCCTTGAAGTTGAAGCAGCTAACAGAGCAAATGTTTCCGTTTACAGGCCATCGGAAAAATACCGGTGGCAACTGGACGAACAGTAATCCCAGCTGGTCCCCAGTTATTATTACCAGTCATTTTGGCTGTGTCCAGTTGAGACCAATTATGGTTGGTTGAAATGTCCAACTGGCTTAGCTTCACACCGACTAAAACTTCCTCCTTTCTCCAACATCGGGGCCGGGTTTCTCCGAGAAACAGAGAATCAGTGTTGATGCCGAAAATTCCTGCCACGCCGCTCCGACGCCGGAACGCGAATTGGCAGCAGTCACGCAGTTGACGCGGCGCCGGTCGAGGGCTGTTGAAAGCGGCCCCCACGGCGATTCTCCATAGTCGACTGGCCGAGTGCCCGCCGAGTTCCGCTGGCGTGGTTCACATATGGTACCACCCGGCGGGAGCTCGGACCCGCTGCCACGTTGGCCGTTCTGGTGGGGGGGGGGGATCAGACTCCAAGGGAGGCCTCCACGTTGGCCAGGCCCACGATCGGGGGCTACCGATCGGCGGGCGCGCACGATCTGGAGGGGCCTACCTTCCACGCGGGCCAGCTGTGTCGCTACGCCATGTTGCGTGGAGGCGACGGGGAAACAGCTCCATGTGCATACGCTGGTGCAGAAATGGCCACCATGCGCATGCGCGGACCCGCGTAGGCTGTGCAGGGCATTGTATCGGCGCCGGAGCTGCGTGCAGCACTCCAACGCCATGCTAGCCCCCTGTGGGCCATTGAATCGTTGGGCCAAGAGGCCCATTGACGCTGGCACGAAACACTCTGATGTTTACGCCGGCGTCAACACTTAGCCGGGACTTTGGAGAATCCCGACCCTGATATGAGAAGAGGAAGAATTATAAACAAAAATCTCAAACGTCATGTCTAGATCTGAGAGAGTCACTCGATTTCTTGAGCGCTGAATATCATCGGCCGTTCAATCTAGATAGAGAAATATTTACCCAATCTGTCGGCTTCATAAGATTTCAAACATCAGTGTAACTGGAAAGGCACTGAGACACACACACCTGAGTGAGAGTGATCCAGTGCATTGACTGTTGAAAGAACTTCAATTGATTCTGCCCCACTCAGCGGAATGCGATGGATTCTCTGGTCCCCGAGCCTGTGTTACCCGGCAGCGTGCCATTCGCTGGCAGCGGGATTCTATCTTCCCGCCATTTCTCAAAGGGATTTCTGATTAAAATCACCCCACACTGACGGGAAACCTGCTGGCGGGAGTGAGCTGCCAGCAGGAAAATTGAATCCCAACGATTGGAGAATTCCAGCCACTGCTTCATCACTTACAGCAGAACCCTTGCTGTATATCTTCTATGTGAAATCTCCTATCTGTGAATGGGACATGTAGAAATGTTATGGCACAAAGAGAATGTTATCACAATACACAGTTGTTGTAAATAGCTATGCCTGGAAAATTATTTTAAACTTTTCTTCCAGTACTGCTGGACGGTATAAAATATAAACTAATTATTGTCTTTGCTGATTAGGACCCTGTTTTTTGTTTTGTAGGATGCCCCCCTGTGAACAAGAATATGCCAGTTGTTGGGGGTGGGTTACGCTGGTCTATGGAATTAAGGGAACGGATCCGGTTGCCATTTAATAACTTCAGAAATATCACACACCCGTAAGTATCTAGCCTGGTACAACATGGTTCTGAGAAAGGTCTGAGTCCTCCTGTACCTGTACCCAATGCCAGCTTCTCTCCCTGACCATCTGTCATTTTTTTTCTCTTTGATGAAGAGCGAGCACAAAAACGATTTCTGGCTTTGACAGGATTCGTGGACTGAATTAGCCCCAGTGGATAAACAACATGGGACTTTGATTACTGTGTCAATTCAGCGGTGCACAGGTGATGGTGGGCAACATCTTGCAGTGGTGCAAGGTGGCTTCACAGCATTGATGTTCCTCAACACATTTGTTGATCAGATAGTAATTTGCACAAACCAGTGTGAGCATGTGCTGACTGCTGTTCAGATACTCTCCCAGCAGGGAGGGAGAGTCAGTGTGAGACTCATCCCTGGATTGTTCTTGCACACTGACATGGTTAGTGTCTTGCTAAAGACCTGGCAGCTTGCCCGCTAACTGTCTTGATGTTATGTGCAGTGCTTTACTGGGAGACCCAACAGAGGAAAGGTTAACAAAAACAATCCTTTAAACTTTCTGGACTGTGCTATACTCTAAGCTGGGTGTCATTATATAAAGAGGAAGTGCATTCGCCTATGGCAATCCTAAATACTGTATATTCACAAGTCCGCCAGTCCTCTCATGCCTGTATTTTATACTTCAATATGCTGCATGGCTTGGTGAATAGTGATGTTATTGGTGAAAGCCCCACTCCTGGATTAGAGCAAATAGCCTGCAGGTAACTGATGAGTGCAGCTTTGTGAGAATGCTATCCTTACAGTCACTTACAGAGCTTCCTCTCTACCTGCTCGGCGTGATATTGAACATCTCATGGTACGATTCAAAAAAGAGGAGAGAGCCCTCCCAGAATGGTGTCCAATATTTCTCCCTCAACCAATACCATGTAGTGAGAGGGGGGCAGAAACTGCACAGACTCATGGGAAATTGAGCTCCCCTATACATGAAAACTCAGCTGTTGCTGCTATTGTATGGTACCAATTAAATTAATTGAATGGAAGGTGGAGGCAGGTCAAACTCCTCTGGAAAATATCCTTTGTTGGGGTAGTAGGTTTGCTGCTGATACTAGTGACCGGGGGTGGGGGGATGTGATGGGGGGGAACATTTGTGGCACCAGCCTGACCCTGGGCCTGGCAGATCCCCTGCACTCACAGGCATGTCGGACACACCATCCCCCATGACCTGCCGGACAGCCAACCCCACAGCCAACGGTTTTCCTCCTCCATTCCCCCAGGCCTGTTGGACGACCCGCACCTGGCATCTGGAACAAGACAACAACTCAAATTCCGGGACAATCCCATGGGATACAGGACGATTGCTCACCCTGGATAAAGGCCCAGGAAAGATTCTGTGCAACCTGATAACAGACAACTATCAAAAATTCAAAACTTTAATACTAGCACCTGGGCAAAGGCATACAAACCAAAGAGAAAATGCTGGAAAAGCTGCCAGACCTGCTGAGATATTCCAACATTTTCTCTTTGGTTTCAGATTCCAGCAACCGCAGTAATTTGCTTTGATTAAAGGCACACAAACTCTGTTCAACCGACAAATACACAAAGGGGAGCAGTCGTCTGATGTGACACACACAATTCAGGTTACAGAAAATAACAGGGTTTAGATTTCAGTCCATCCATTCCTAGTTAAGGCCCTGTTCCCAATGAATCACAACAAGCCATAATCAGAGTCGGCTGTCAAAAGCGAGTGGTAACTGTTTTCCAGGTTAGACTTCCTAGTTTTTCTGGTTATTCCCAGTGAATACCAGTCAGATGCAAGTTAGCTACAGTTGTGATCTCACACGCTTTCAGCTGATTTTTCATTATGGGAGCTGATTTGTTGTATCTTCACCAGCTTGTTATATATTTCATCTGTTTGATTTGCCTCCGAGCAATGCAGAGGTGACCTCGTTCCTGAGTGTGCAACAGTTCCATTTCCGCGTGCTTTTAAATATTTACGCAATGACAAAAGGGCTGCCAATGCTTATCCCTTGCTCAGTGCTTCTGGTAGCTTCTGTGGTTCCGTTTACTTTTTTCTGAAACCACACCCTGGCTTAAATAGTCAAGCACAGTGAGCATAGATCAGTTATCGGACTTACATAATTGAACACAGAACAATTGAACTCTACATGGTTTACATTTCAGCATCTCAGGCAGTGATGGAAATGATCGTTAGTAGATTTTAAAAGGAACTGGATAAATATTGTTGGAAAGAGAAACATGAAAAAGTATGGGAATGGAAGCAGAGAGATAGCTTATTTGGAAAACCAGTTGGGCACTTTGTGCTCGAACATAATATGGTTCAGTGCTGCTTAGGGTATCTTACTCTGCACAAAAGGGCTGCATAATTTACATTTATAATGAGTCATTGCATTACAACATTACTCTTTCGATGGAAGCACTTTGAGATGTTTCTGAGCAGCGTGATGCTTCGCGATATCAGTGAAAAGATAACTTCTTCACTCAAGCTGGTGACAAACATGTGATTGGTGAGTTCTACCCACACTTCTACCCTTCATTGACCAGTTTGTGAAGACTGGATAATCTACAAGATATCTGCGCTAATGTATTCTGGCCCATGGTTTGGAGATACAGAATCAGAGAGGATTGAGTGGTACCATCATATACCCCTTCAAATCAATTGGGGTTCGCTTGGAACACACAGAATCCCTACAGTGCAGAAGGAGGCCATTCGTCCCATCAAGTCTGCACCAAACCTCCAAACGAGCACCCTACCTAGGCCCAATCCCCTGCCCTAGCCCCGTAACCTCACCTAACCTTTGGACACACAGGGGAATTTAGCATGGCCAATCCACCTAGCCTGCACACCTTTGGACTGTGGGGGAAACCGGAGCACCCGGAGGAAACCCACGCAGACACTGGCATTTTATGTTTGTTGAAAGTAAATATTTTGCATTGAGTCCAGGGATGCAGGGGCAAGAATTTGAAATGCTTTGTAATTGTTGTTATCTTTGTTAATGGTTGTGAATTTCCACAGGTGTATGGACTCGTCTGAAGGTAAACAAATGATTCAGAAGTACGAGGAGATGATGGAACTCTTGGATCAGTAAGTAACAGACTCTGTTCATTATCAGGAAGATCTCCGGAAAAACATTTTGTGCATTGAAACAGTTTTGAGACATGTGAGCCGTAAAAATGAAGATCTTCATAAATTGTGGAAATGTTTATGGTTAATCTCCAATTGGATTGCATAAATAGTTTCTCCATCTCTCCACAATTATGCTTTATAATTAGAGAGGTTTTGCAAGTCTGACTTTTCCTGTACACATCAAAGATGCTGATTGTTAGCTGTTTGATGTGTTTCTTCATGGTCAGAGTCATTAACAACAGAGCGTCAGGGGCGACATGGTGGTGTTAGCACTGCTGCCTCATGGTGCTGAGGACCCCGTTCGATCCTGGCCCCGGGTCACTGTCCGTGTGGAGTTTACACATTCTCCCCGTGTCTGCGTGGGTCTCATCTGTACAATCCAAAGATGTGCAGGTTAGGTGAATTGGCCACACTAAATTGCCCCTTAATTGGAGAAAAAAATAATTGGGTGACCGGAGAATCGATGTCGGGCCGGCGTGGCGCGATTCACGCCCGGCCCGGCGATTCTCCGACTCGCCGTGGGCTGAGAGAATCCCGCCCAGTGTGTTTTGTTTGGCGAATAGTAGAGGCATAAATTGTGAGATTATGTGAGAAAGAAGTAAGTTGTGTGATGGCAGGATCCTAGCATTTTCTAGATGGATGGGCTAAGATGGATCATATGGCTTTCCTCATCGATACCTATCTTATAATGCGACATTAATATCAAGGAATTAGATCATAAGGAAAAGTTGTATCCGGAAATCATTAAGAAACCACAAAATATTAAATAAGCACCAATTGGTTAATTGTGACAAGTTATGACTTGTACGCTGCATTCAAGGCTTAATTCTCTGTGTTGGCTGTTCTTTTATTTTGTGAGCATTAGGGGGCTCTCTAAAACCACAGTACTTTCTCACTTCACTTTTGTCGAATGCCCTTTTCACGGGTTTTTATTGAACGTTGTTTCTTTCCCAGTCAGGCATTTCTTTTGGCCATTCTGCATTACCAGTGAGGTGAAAATGATCATCTGACCATTGAATGCTTTATTTGCAAATGATGCGACTTTTACTCAGCCATGTGTCACCCCTTTACAAATGCTGCAACCGCATTTCAAAAACCCTAACTGTATGTAAATGTAAAGTTGCCATAGTCCCAAATGACCATAGGCTACTTTCCCCTTTGAGAGGGAGAGCTGACTGGTGGTGATTTAACCTGAGGACCACAACACAGTGGGCGTGAATCAACTACCGCATAGCGCCCGGCATGGACCTGGGTATGCCAGGTAAATATCAGGAAAGGCCAAAATTGAGATTCGCGCCAGGTATGAACCAGTTTGCAATTCATCCCACCCGCTCCCGATGGCGAGTTCTGGATCTCTCCCAAAGATGGCGAGAATATCATTAACCCTCATTTGCATTCATTTCAATTTCACTAGCAAGGTTGAAGTCGAATGCAGAGGCCTCCCGGGAATTAACTACCTCGTCAGCAAGAAATCACGCGGGCGTCATTTAGTATACCTTTTTAAAAAATGTGAAGCTGGCGTAATGACTACTGAGGGCAAGTGAGGAGGTGAGTCGCCAATTCCATTTTCCGGCATGCAGCTCATGGTCACTAGAGCTGCTGATCCAACACTTGGCGGGTGGGGGAGGTAGGGGCGAGGGTGGGTGTGGGGGGCAGTGGTGGGCGGCGGGGTGCTGAAGCGTTCCAGATTGAAGGGGGGGAGGTGAGAGGTTTTGCGTCTATGAGGCCTTAAAGCCATCTTTAAATATTGTGGAGCCCTTTAACAGGGGAAACCACAACTGCAGCCTGTCTGTCCCGCCAAACACTTCCAGGACAGAGCCTTGATGTGCCTTCAGTGCTGAAAGTCAATGTCACTCCCTCTGACTGTGAGCAGCCTCTAGCTTCACAGCTGAAGGCTATTGCAAATGATAAATTAGACTTGTTAGTTGTAATAGCACTTCACATTCCTCCAACTCTCAACTGCCTATTCCAGAGTACACATGCCATGCCTCAAAGGATGATTAGTGCTTACCATCTCAAGGAGACTTTGGAGCCTGAACTCGAGGAGCGCAGCACCATAGAGGAAACTGCCAACAATCAAACACTACAGAGCAGGCCTTCAGCACTGCAGACCTTCTCAGAGCCAATGTGGATCAGGGGATCAGTGGAATAGGGGAGGACACCTGAACGCGGCCTCACTAATGTTCCTGGCAGAGGTCTGGGATCTAGGGGCTCCTGGTGTGGCCTGGGTGTTAGTGTGCAGAGCAAGGTTTGCCAGCACAACTGCTGAATGAGAGAAGGCCAGGCAGTCATGATAAGGGTGGGGCACGGGGGGTTGTAGGATTTGAGGGTTCCGGGATGGAAGCCCGAACAGATTGTCAATCTCTCTCCTCCAATTCCTTCCAGATTAATAAAAGTTTGCTGGTGTGGATCCTGCAGATGCAGTGCTGGTGGCAGCCGAGGCAGGCAGATGATGGAGAAGGTGGCAGCAAATGCACAGGCAGGAGGCGGCACCCCATGTGCAAGGGGCCTCCGCGCACCATAAAGGCCCATCGGCCCACTCGGCCGAGGAGGAGCCCAGAGGGGGAGGCCAGCGACACCCAAGGTGTACAAGCGCCATGGTCTTTTGATGAGATGATGGACACAATGTGCCACAGGAGACTCCATTTCAATAAAGAGACAGCGTGGCACCAGTGTCCTTGCAGACATGTCACCCCATGGTGGAGGCGGACACCCACTCTCGGTGGCCCTGAAGGTCACAGCAGCTCTGGACTGTTATGCAATCAGCTCATTCAATGGCTCAAATAGGGACCTGTACAGCATTTCTCGAGCTACAACCCGCAGGTGCATGCCGGAGGTCACCAATACCCTGTATGCCCGGGCATCCAATTATACCATCTTTCAGCTGGACCAGGCCCACCCAGGCCAAAGGATTCTCTGTCATCGCGGGGATGCCCCAGGTCCAGAGGGCAATAGATGGCATGCATGTTGCCTTGCCTTGCCCTTTATTAACAGGATGCCATTCCACTCCTTGAATGTTCAGATTGTGTGCAATCACTGCATCTGTAACATGCATGTGTGCACGCTACCCAGGGAGCACATATGACATCTACATCTTGGGGCACTTGGAGATACCCTGCGTTTTCGAGGACCACCCCAAGGTGATTGTTGGCTCTTGGGGAATAAGAGATGACGCTGTTGCAGAAGCCTGAGAACGAGGGGAGACTCAATATAATGAGGCCCATGCTGCCACCCAGGCTGAGCGGTGCAGTGGAGGGAGTGCTCAAAAGCGGTTCCGATGACGTCCGGTTGTGACCCTGGAGTGAGTGGTCACATACAGGGCTGTCCCTGCTTAAAATCACAGAAAAGGGGCTCTTTTCACACAGATCCGGGTGGAATTTTGATGAAAAGGCAGAATGTTAGAGGAGTAGTTTACCCCTGGAATGGTATGTCTCCTGATCGCCAGACCCAGCAGAAAACAGGGAGAAATTTGGCTGGAAAGTTGAAACAGTCTGGTGCTGCAGCAACAGCCTCTTCCAGCATGCAGGCGGGGGAGGGGCAAGCTGGAAAGCCCCAGATACAGGAACTGATGACTTTTATTAAGGAGGAATTCCATAAGCAGAGGAAAGAAATGCGTGAGGATCATGCAAAGGCCATTGCAGAAGCTGTTGCACCCCTAAAGAGTACTTTGGAGCAGATGGAGAGGTGTTTGGAGGTGCAGGGGTCACAGATTCGGGAGATTGAAGGAGTGATCTCGGACCACAGCGATCGTGTGGGGGCTCTGGAGGCGGAAGTGGGGCTCCTCGTTCTCAGGCTTCCTGCTCCTCAACCTTTGTAAGACGTTGAGGGCAAAGGTTGAGGAGCAGGAAAATACCTCGAGAAGACAGAACCTGCGAATAGTGGGCCTGCCTGAAGGAGTGGAAGGTGCGAGTGCCACGAGGTACGTTTCGAGGATGCTGGCGGGCTGGTGGCAAAAGGGGTGCTGGATAAGGCACCTGAAGTGGACCGAGTGCATAGGTCTCTGAGGCAGAAGCCTAGAGCTGGGGAGCCGGGTGGTGATCATGAGGCTCCATAATTTTACGGTGGGCCAGGGAGAAGCGTAGCTGCAACTGGGAGGGAAATAACATCCGGATTTATCAGGACATCGGAGCTGAGTTGGCAAAACGGCGGGCAGGTTTCAACAAGGCCAAGGCGGTGCTGTACTGGCGGCAGATCAGGTTTGGGGTGCTCTACCGGCGAAATTATGGGTAACGTTCGGAGGCTGGGAGTATTATTTTGAGACTCGAGAAGCGGCCGAAGACTTCATTAAGGAGCATAAACTGGGGGAGAACTGAGTGGACAATGCTTGGGACCGGGGTGCTTGCACTATGTAATGGTCGGGAGCATGTTTGAAGTGGGTGTAGGGATTGGGGGATTTTCACCTTTTTTTGTTTGAGGGGGGGTCGATTCAATGTTGAGATTGTAAGGAGTTGTAGGGGTGAAAAGTTTGTGGGGATGGATGTTCCCATCCCCCCTCCTGTTTTATGGGACTGTTTGTGTTTAACATCTGTTTGTGTGCTTTTGGAGAAGGCTACCTGGAGTTCAGGAGAAGTCCTTGTTTGGGTGGGGGAGGGGAAGGCCAGCAGGAGGCCTTCTTCTTTGAGCTGAGGAGTGGGGGGGAGAGGGAGGGGGAGGTCATTAGAACGTGCCTTTGTGCAGGCGCAGCCACGCCAGCAGGTTATGCTGGCGAACGGAAGTGAGATGGCGGGGGAGAAGGCCACGAGGGGTGGCTGGGGAGAGGGGGGAAAGGGCAAGGGGGAGGGGAAGAAGGGGAAAAGCGAGGGGGTGGGGGGGGGTTTGTTACAGGGCAGGGGGTGAGAGATGACATGGTCAAGGGCGAAGAAAGGGGCCATCTGGGATGGGCTAGGTACAGAGTGGAATTAAAGGGGCAGGAGTTAAGTGGGGAAGATGATGGACTGTAGCGGGGATTGGAGGCGCAAGCCTCCGGTAAGGCTGGTAACGTGGAACGTCCGGGGACTGAATGGGCCGGTTAAAAGGTTGCGTGCGTTCGCGCACCTCAGGAGCTTCAAAGTGGGGCTGGTCTTTTTGCAGGAGACACACCTCCGTGTGAAGGACCAGGTTAGGTTAAGGAAGGGGTGGGTTACTTCCGGTGGTGGCAATGAGTGAGTGAGCCGCACATTCGGGGGCTCTCACTCCGGCGGGATTTGAGGACCTGGTTCTCCGGTTTTGCGGGGCTGTGGAGCGCTGAAAGGATGGTCCCAGGGGGCTAAGGAGCGAGCAGAGCTGCATGGAACTGCGGGAGAGATGAAAGCAGCACAAATGGGAGAGGAAGGGACAAAGGCAAGTTGCAGGGGAAGCTGACCCGGGAGCAAAGATGGCAGACCTGCGGACCTCGGACCCGGCGATCCAGCAGGCGCTGGAAAACATGCTGCAGGTGATAAAGAGCAGTTTTGAGTCGTTGAAGCGGGATAACTTGGACCCACTTCAGAAGGCAGTGGATCAGCTGAACCAGAGACTGGATGCCCAGGACGAAAAAGTTAAGGAGCTGGGGGAGGCGGTGGAGGAGCAGGCGGACGCGCAGACGATGGCTGCGCTAGAAGTCGACGGGTTGAAGGAGAGACAGAGACTGCTGGACAGAGTAGAGGAGCTGGAAAATAGAGCCCGTAGACAAAATCTGAGGATCATCGGCCTCCCGGAGTGAGAGCCCCCGAATGTGTGGCTCACTCACTCATTGCCACCACCGGAAGTAACCCACCCCTTCCTTAACCTAACCTGGTCCCTCCCGGAGGGAGCTGATGCCACTGCGTTCGTGGCGTACCTGTTGATGCAGCTGATGGGGGCTGAAGCCTGTCCGCGACCGCCGGAGCTGGATGGGGCACACAGAGTACAGGCGAGACAGGTGCGTCCGGGGGGGGGGCCTCCCCCCGTCCGATGGTGATTAGGTTCCACAGGTTTGTGGAGAAGGAGCGGGTGCTGCAGTGGGCAAAGAGCGCTAAGAGCAGCATGTGGAATAACCGTATCCTTCGCATTTACCAGGACCTAAGCCAGGAGGTGGCCAGGCGGTGTGCAGCCTTTAAACAAGTTAAGGAGGTGTTCAAAAAGCACGTGAAATTCGGTCTGCTCTTCCTGGCCCGTCTTTGGGTTACGCATCAGGGCCAACACCACTACTTCTCCGAGCCTGAAGAAGCGATGGACTTTGTGAGAGATCAGGGGCTGGTCTCGGAAAAAGGACCCACGGACGCAAGCTGGGGTCCGAGAATTACTGGTTGAAGGGACGCCTACTGTGCCTGGACTGTAGGTCGACGGTTTACTGCTTTAAAGGTGCCTTGTGGTGTATTTTCTGTGGGCAGTTTTTGCCTGTGGGGGATGTGGGGGGAGGGTATCCCCCCCTCTTGAATGGTCTTTCCCCCCCCCCCCCCCTCTCGAATGGTCTTTCCCCCGCCTCCCCCTCTCGAATGGTCTTTTTCCTTTTTTCTGTTGTTTTTTTTTCTCTCCTTTTTTTCTCTTCTGTTGTGGTGGGTACCTTTTGTTGGGCTCTCTGAGTGCGCTGGAGCCTGTATTGTAGCAAAAGGGTGGCCGGTCAGCAATGGGGATTAAAGATGTTGGTTGGGGGCTTTTGTTTCATTTATGTCTATGGTTTTTATGTTTGTTTCGGATGGGGGGTGTACGGGTTCTGGGTTATTGCGGTGTTATATATTTTTGTGGTGCTCAGAAAGGGACGTGGGTTAACACTTTTCTGTGTACACAGCTGGAACTGTATTGTACCCGGAGCAGCCTCGCGTTGCTGTTTGATGTTTACATCTTATTTGATCTTTCCCATCTTAGTGAGACTGCTCCAGTGGGTCGGAGTGGGGGATGGTGTGCTGGGGAGTGGGGAGATGAGGTCGGGGAAAACAATGGAAGTGAGACAAGGAGGCACCGGAGCGATGAGTCACCAGGCTAGCAGATTGGCTAGTCAAGGGAGTCAGGTGGGGGGGAGAATACAGCCAGTGAATGGCAGGGGTGGGGTTATCAGGGGATGTTGCTAGGAGGGGGGGGGGGAGTTATTTTGCTGACGTGGGGGGTGATCTGAAGTAGGTAATGGAATGGAGGCAGCCAAGAGGCGGACCAGGAATGGCACGGCGCATGGGCCGGGGGCGGGCCCAAGAAAGGTTATGGCTGTCTGGCGGGGGGGGGGGGGGGGTTGTGCCCCCCAACCTGGCTGATCACCTGGAATGTCAGGGGACTAAATGGGCCAATTAAAAGGGCACGTGTGTTCACGCATTTGCGGGCTCTAAAGGAGGACGTAATTATGTTGCAGGAGACACATCTGAAAGTGTCTGACCAGACTAGGCTAAGGAAGGGCTGGATCAGCCAGGTCTTCCTTGGATTCTATGTCCAGGGGGGTAGCAATTATGATCAATAAGCGGGTTCAATTTCAGGCAGAGGGCGTAGTCGCGGACGGCGGGGGCAGATTCCTTATGGTAAGGGGCAAGCTGGAGGGGAGAAGAGTGGTGCTGGTGAACATATATGCGCCGAACTGGGATGACATTGACTTTATCAAAAGAGTGCTGGGGAAGATCCCGGACCTAGATTCACTAAGTTGATAATGGGGGGGGGGGGACTTTAATACGGTCCTTGACCCGAGGCTGGACCGGTCATGTCCCAGAACGGGCAGACTCCCAGCAATGGCAAGGGAGCTGAAAGGGTTCATGGAGCAAATGGGGGCTGTGGACCCATGGAGAGCCAGACAGCCGACGGGAAGGGGCTACTCGCTTTATTCGCATGTTCATAAAGTATATTCTAGGATTGTTTTTTTTATCTTGAGCAGGGACTGTGTAGGGGAGGTAAAGAATACGGAATACTCGGCAACCACTATCTCGGACCATGCCCCGCACTGGGTGGACCTCCAGGTCGGGGGGGCGAATTACCATCGCCGGCATTAGAGGTTAGACGTAGGACTGTTGTCGGAGGAGGGGATATGTGAGAGACTTTGGAAGTGTATGCAAAATTACTTGCAGGTGAACGATACGGGGGAGGTTTCAGCAGCGACCCTGTGGGAGGCGCTGAAGCCATAGTGAGGGGGGCGCTGATCTCAATTCGGGCTCACAGGGTCAGAGCAGAAATGGACAGATTGGTTTGGGAAATTCACCGGATAGACGAGGGGCATGCGGGGACCCCGGGGGAGGACCTACTCAGGGAGAGACAGAGATTGCAGGCGGAACTGGGGGTGCTATCCACGAGTAGGGCCGTGGAACAACTTAGGAAGGCGAGGGGAGTGGTGTATGAGCATGGGGAGAAGGCCAGTAGATTGCTCTAGTGCAGTAACTCAGGAAGAGGGAGGCGGCCAGGGAAATAGGTAGAGTGGTTGATGGGGAGGGAAGCAGAGTGGAGGACCCGGCAGGACTGAATAGGGTATTTCGGGACTTCTACAGTAAGCTGTACACTTCAGAACCCCCGAAAGAGCCGGAGGAGATGAAAAGGTTCCTGGATGGACTAACCTTCCCAAAAGTAGGCAGGGGACTAGTGGACGGGCTGGGGGCCCCGATGAGAGAGGAGGAGGTATTGGGGGGCCTAAAGGCCATGCAGTCGGGGAAAGCCCCGGAACCGGATGGATACCCAGTAGTGTTTTACAAGAAGTTCTCGGAGATAGTGGGACCGGCCCTGACAAGGGTTTTTAATGAGGCAAGGGACAGAGGGACCCTGCCACCGACGATGTTGCAAACCACCATCTCGCTGATACTGAAGCGGGACAAGGACCCGGAATCCTGCGGGTCATACAGGCCAATCTCCCTCATCAATGTGGATGGCCAGCTCCTGGCCAAGGTCCTGGCGATTAGAATTGAGGACTGCATACCGGAGGTGATTGGGGACGATCAGACAGGGTTTGTGACAGGCAGGCAGCTGACAGCTAACTTGAGAAGATTGCTTAATGTGATCATGATGCCCCCGACGGGCAAGAAGGTGGAGGTAGTGGTGGCAATGGACGCTGAGAAGGCCTTCGACCGGGTGGAGTGGGGCTATTTGTGGGAGGTGCTTGGACGGTTTGGGTTCGGGGAGGGACTGGTTAATTGGGTCAGACTATTGTACCAGGCCCCAAAAGCTAGCGTTAGGACGAACAGGATAATGTCAGATTATTTCAGACTACACCACGGGACCAGACAGGGGTGCCCACTCTCCCCGTTGCTGTTCACGCTGGACATAGAGCCGTTGGCGATGGCGTTGAGAGCTGAGAAGGGGTGGAAGGGAATGACTAGGGGGGGTGTGGAACATAGGGCCTCTCTCTATGCGGACGACCTGCTCCTGTACGTGTCGGACCCACTGGCCGGGATGGAAAATATACTGGAAACATTGAGGAAGTTCGGCCGGTTTTCAGGGTACAAATTAAATATGGCCAAGAATGAGATGTTTGTGGTGCAGGCAAGGGGCCAGGAGAATAGACTGCAGGAGCTGCCATTTAGGCTGGTGGAGGAAAGTTTCCGGTACTTGGGGATACAGGTGGCACGAGGCTGGGGCAGGTTGCACAAGTTAAATTTGACTAGGGTGGTGGAACAAATGAAGAGGGAGTTTCGGAGATGGGATGCACTCCCGCTGTCACTGGCAGGGAGGGTGCAGACTGTAAAGATGACAATCCTCCCTAGATTTCTGTTCATCTTCCAGTGCCTTCCGATCTTTATCCCACGGTCCTTCTTCAAAAGGACTGGCAAAATCATCATGAGCTTTGTATGGGCGGGAAAATCCCCGCGGGTGAAGAAGGCGATGCTTGAAAGGAGCCACAGCGAGGGGGGACTGGCATTGCCGAGTCTGATCAATTACTACTGGGCGGCTAACATAGCCATGATAAGGAAGTGGATGGTGGGTACGGGGTCTATCTGGGAGTGAGTGGAGGCGGCTTCGTGCAGGGGCACCAGTTTGGCAGCCCTGGTCAAGGCTCCCCTACCGCTGTCGCCGACCAGGTACTCCACCAGCCTGGTAGTGGGGGGCGGCCCTGCGGATATGGGGCCAGTGGAGGCGATGTGGGGGGGGTGGGGTGCGTCTGTCTGGGCTCCAATATGTGATAACCATCGATTCGCCCCCGGGAACATGGATGGAGGGTTTCGAACATGGCGGCGGGCGGGGGTGGGGAGGATGGGCGATATGTTCCTGGAGGGAACTTTGCGAGTTTGAGGGGCTTGGAGGAGAAATTTGGGCTGGTAAGGGGAAATGACTTTAGATACTTACAGATGCGGGACTTTGTACGCAGACAGGTCCCATCCTTCCCACGCCTCCCACCAATAGGGATCCAGGACAGAATAGTCTCTAGAGGAGAAGGAGGAGAGAGTAGAGTCTCGGATATCTACAAGGTGCTCATGAAGGGGGACGAGTCCCAGATGGAGGAACTTAAACTCAAATGGGAGGAGGGGTTTAGCGGGGAGATGGAGGACGGGCTGTGGGCAGAAGCTCTGAGTAGGGTAAACTCAAAGGAAGAGGGGGGGGGAGGGGGGAGATGAGAGTAGAGTAGGAGGGATTAATAGGCGGGTAGTGTCTAGGGGAGAGGAGCGGGCATGTGCAGTATGGTTTGATTGAAGTATTGGTTTTATATTGATGTTTGCAAATTTCTGTTATCTGTGTTTACAATGCCAAAAACTACCTCAATAAAATTGTTTGTTAAAAGAAAAAGGAAGGGGTGGGTTGCGCAGGGTTTTCGCTCGGGATTTGACTCGAAATCGAGGGGTGCGGCAATTTTAATGAGCAAAAAAATGGGATTTGCGAGTGCGAAGGAGGTGAGGAATCCAAGTGGGAGATATGTGATTGTGAGTGGGGTATTGGAAGGGACACCGGTGGTGTTGGTAAATATGTATGCCCCAAATTGGGATGATGTGGGTTTTATGAGGGGGTTGCTGGCAGCAATCCCGGAGTTGGCCACATACCAGTTGATCAGGGGAGGAGATTTTAACTGTGTCCTGGATCTGAGGGTGGACAGATCGAGCCCCAGGTCGATGGGTAGGGTACGAATGGCAAGGGAGCTGGGGGGGGTTTATGGAGAGGATGGGTATGTTGTATCCATGGTGCTTTCAGAACTCAGGGGGAAGGGACTATTCCTTTTCACACATCTATAAGGTCTATTCGAGTATTGATTACTTTGTAGTGAGTCGGGAGATTTTAGTTGGGGTGGAGGGGGCAGTTGCGGGGATAGTTATCTCGGACCATGCACCCCACTGGCTGGATATTCGGTTCAGTACGGGACGATAGCAGAGGCCGGGATGGAGGTTTGACTCGGGGTTGTTGGCGGATGGAGATTTTTTTAATAAGGTGTGGTTGGCGATTAGGGATTATGTGGAGTTCAATCAGAATGGGGAGGTGGCGGTGGGCATTTTTGGGAAGCACTGACGGCAGTGGTCCGGGGAGAAATTATCTCATTTACGGTTCGTGCGAATAAGGAAAGGAGGGCGGAACATGACCGTCTAGTGAGCAGGATAGTGGAGCAGGACAGGGAATATTCAAGGGTGCCCACCGTGGAGGGATTGGCGAGGAGGAAAACGTTGCAGGGGCAATTTGACAGGCTGACAACGGGGAGGGCGGTAGGGCAACTGCGTAGGGCAAGAGGGGTGCAATACGAGTATGGGGAGAACTTGGGGTTTAGGTACTTGGGGATTCAGGTAGGGAGGGAATGGCCGGGGCTCCATAAGTGGAACTTAACGAAGCTGGTGGAGGAGGCCAGGGAGGATCTTAAGAGGTGGGATACACTGCACTTAACGTTGGCGGGGAGGGTCCAAGTGGTCAAAATGAATATTCTGCCGCGGTTCTTGTTTATCTTTCAGGCTCTCCCGATCTTTATACCAAAGGCCTTTTTTCGGAAAGTGGACACAGTCATCTCTGACTTTGTATGGGCAGAGAAGGTGCCAAAGGTGTGGTAGACCTTGCTACAGAGGCAGAGGCAGTAGAGGGGGTTGGTGACCTGCTTCATTGTTATTGGGCGGCGAATGTGGACAAGGTGCGGCGGTGGTGGGAAGGAGAAGGGGTAGAGTGAGTTAGGATGGAGGAGGAATCTTGTAAGGGGTCTAGTTTGAGGGCTATGGTGACGGCAGCATTGCCAATGGCTCTGAGTAGGTATTCAGGAAGCCCAGTGGTGCAGTCCATGGTGAAGATATAGAATCAGCTGAGGAGGCATTTTAGGGCGGAAGGGATATCGGTGCTAACGCCGCTGTGCGAGAATCATGGGATTCCCAGCGGGTCGGAGAATGGCCGTTGGCCACCGTGAATCCTGCCCCCGCTGGTTGCCAAAGTCTCCGGGACCGGATATTCGGTGGGGGCGGGAATCGGGCCGCGCCGGTTGGCGGGCCCCCCCGCTGGATTCTCCGGCCCGGATGGGCCGAAGTCCCGCCGATAAATTGCCTGTCCTGCCGGCGTAAATTAGAGTACCTATTTACCGGCGGGACAAGGCGGCGTGGGCGGGCTCCGGGGTCCTGGGGGGCGCGGAGGGATCTGACCCCGGGGGGTGCCCCCACGGTGGCCTGGACCTCGCGGCCCACCGATCCGCGGGCGGGCCTGTGCCGTGGGCGCACTCTTTCCCTTCCGCCTCCGCAACGGTCTCCACCATGGCGGAGCGGCAGAGACTCTCCCCACTGCGCATGCGCAGGAAACTGTCAGCGGCCGCTGACGCTCCCGCGCATGCGCCGCCCCGACATGCCAATTCCGCGCCTGCTGGCGGGGCAACAAAGGCCGTTTCCGCCAGCTGGCGGGGCGGAAATCCCTCCGGCACCGGCCTAGCCCCTCAATGTTGGGGCTCGGCCCCCAAAGATGCGGAGCATTCCGCACCTTTGGGGCGGCGCGATGTCCGTCTGATTGGTGCCGTTTTGGGCGCCAGCCGGCGGACATCGCGCCGTTTGGGGAGAATTTCGATCCTGATTCCAGTCAATTAGATGGTGCTTGAATAGAAAGCGTCATGCACACAAAATCCAGGTTTTATAACAGTATCTTTATGTTCACTTCGGTGAACTATGACAAATATATTCTGTGTACCTAATAGTTTGAAATCAACAAAAACCCTACTCTAGTTTAAATTGCTTTCAGACTTGGGTATGTCTCTATTCTTCTTCAGCGTAATTTCAATCCCGTACAAGGTGTCGTGTTGGGTGTTCCGTCATACAGATGAACCAACACGGTTACAGATAGTACAACTCAGTTTTATTACTTCCAATAACAACATCTGTAAACTAATTACTGTGGTTCGTTATTTACCCTTTAACCTGTGGACCCAGCCCTAGCACTGTCTTGGAGAGGCACTCAGCACATGGTGAATGTCTGAGTGGCTTGCTGTGAGCTCTGTGCCCTGAGCTGTCTCCTGCTGGAATGAGCGGGAACTGTGGTGTTCCCTGTTTTATAGTGCGTGTGTCCTTACTGTTGATTGGCTGTGATGTTACATATGTGTTGATTGGTCCGTTGATCTGTCCATCAGTGTGTATGTGTGTTTGCACCATTATGTTTATCTGAATATCATGACACAAGGGTGCACACACACAATCACATGACCTGCATTTTTTCTTTATCAGTTCTGGAATTTTGCATGGTTTGAGCAGGTGCACTTCCATCCCGACAGCGTGTGAAATCGTACAATATTTTGCTTGGTGGGCACAAGAGGGAGACGGAAGTGTGTCAGTGGACAATTAACAGCAATTTTACATGTCCCATCCACATGTATGGTTGGTGGGTGGCAGACCAATCGGCCAAGTGGACTTCACATTTTCACTACAACCTTGATCCAGGGCAGGATGAAATTTCCAGGGTAAAATACAGCGCGGTATTCTCCCGTCTCATCCGTGGCAGGCCCCATTGCAAGCAAGAACGGAAAATCTGGCGTTCCAGCCAAAACTCTATTCACTTTCAGCGCACCGAAAAATGGCAGCCGCCAACGAGGACGGAATATAATAATAATAATCGCTTATTGTCACAAGTAGGCTTCAATGAAGTTCCTGTGAAAAGCCCCCAGTCGCCACATTCCGCCGCCTGTTTGGGGAGGCCGGTACGGGAATTGAACCCGCACTGCTGGCCTTATTCTGCATTACAAGCTAGCTGTTTAGCCCACTGTGCTAAACCTACCCCTTTTTGGCCATAATTTAAAAAAAGTTATCTGGGGACTGAGGTTTTCTGAGCTTTTCTGCCAGGTGATTGAATATGCTGCATGGACACATTTTATTGCCTTTTTTTCATCACATTTAGTTTGTCCAGGTCAGTAGCTCCCTGAGCCAACTCGTCAGCAGCTGTCTGCCTTGAGGGAGCTCGTTAGAAGCTTCAGCCTGCAACCTCCCTTTTCCTGGAGCCTGTCCTCTTCCTGATCCCCTCCCCGCAGCACTGAGCCTTTCTCCATTACTTAGCCAGCCAGCATGAAATTGCGTTTCGAGGCCGGTTGTGGCTGGAAACGCATTATGTGTCCGCTTCCGGGTCTGGCAATTGTGTACCCCTTATGAGCCCAAAATTCAGGCCCGTGTTTCTGTGTGCAGGCGTTCCATTGTGCCGAATGGCCAAAACTGTAGCAACGCTGGTCGTATTTTCAGTCCCTTTCAGCCAAGACTAAGCAGTGATTTCCATTCTCCTTTAAGCTTCCTTTGGAGATTTGGATGACCTACAATAGGCACCTCAAAGTACTGGAGAAGCACCAATGTCTTTGCAAGACCCTCCAAGTCCAATGGCAAGAAAGTCAGTGCAAAGGCATCATCCTGTCTCAAGTCAGCATGCCCAACATTGAGGCACCAATCATCCAAAACCAGTTGCACTGGGCAGGACTCGTAGTTCCTATGCCTGAGAGCAGATTCCCAAAGACTTCTACTTGGAGCTCAGTTGCAGCAGGCGGCTCTCAGGAAGACAGCAGGAACATTTTTGGGATGTCCAAAGCCTCTGAAGAGGTCAAACGTCCCCATTAACACACGGGAGACCCTGGCTTGTGACTGACCAAAATGGAGAAGATTAATTCAGGAAAACATCAAACACATGAGAGATGTCATCGGGAACATGGGGGCGCTCTCAACGGCCTCCGACCGGTGCGGTGACGATCCCGCGGGCGCGATTGGCGCCGATTTCTCCGGTCGTCGGAGAATCGACGGAGTGGCGTGGCGCGATTCTCGCACCCCACCCCCCACCGATTCTCCGACCCGGCGCGGGATCAGAGAACCCCGGCCGTGAAGTCAAGGCATCAGAGGGAGCGCAGAAACCTCCAAACACCTCATCTACCTGACTGTCCAAGGACCATCTCCTCCACGTGAGACAGAGTCTGCAGATTGCTCGCTGGGCTTATCAGTTATCTCAGACCCGTTGAACCAGAGTGGAAGCAGGCCATCCTCGATCCCAAAGAACTGCCTCAGAGGAAGTTGGATTTTCAGCCATTCACTTCAGCAGTGTGGGTTAAAATATAGAGTTCGATGGAGTGAAACCTATTCTCTAGATCTTGATGTTGCTTCGTGATGTTCGGAGCCCCGACTGTCAGCTTTCGGAATGAAATACAAACTACAACAGATGTTTCCATGTGTACAATCATTATACTTCAACTCGAGTATATTTATCTTGGATCTAAGTTCTTTGTGCTTCTGATTTTCTGCGAGGAAATTGGGTGAGCTCACATTGGTGAAGAAAGTGTGGATCTAAGCGATCAGTGGGGATAATTTCGTCCAGTCGACGTGTCCAACTATTGTGGAAACAAATGCAGGAAGATTGTGCATTTTAACTGGAAGAAGTCATTGTGTGCGCCCACATTTGGCAGACTTAATGAAGTAAACAGAAATTCATCGCAGTGGTTTCCCTTGTAGCAAACCAAATGTAAAGAGAGACTTCATCAGATTAAATGATCCAATGAAAGAGTTGTGGAAAAGCTACGTGCCACACACACCGAATGCTACCCTCCCAATCACCTTACTTTGCATTTGTCATAAAGTGGAGAGGCATTCTTATCTGCTGAAACCAAGTGGTAGCTTTAACAATGTATGCCGAAGTAGGCTGGCAGTGGTAACTCAAGACTGCTGAGGCATTGGTGAATCTGACAGTGAGGTATGGTACTGTATGGATTCCTTTTCTAGTTTTCTGCCATTTTTCCTTGCAGGAAATCCATCTTCTGCACTCCATGCTCAGCAGACAACACTTTGACTTGTACAGAGGGCAGCTCTCCGCTAGAGAGTATAAAATATAGAGACACCATGGCGAGTTCCACCATATGGAGAGCGTCCACTCCCCATGTAAATCTGACAACATTCTGGATCAGGTTGATCCCCCAGTTCAGTTTCTTCTCGAGTTCCTGGAGATGTTGTCGATATAACACAGTATGATTTCATTTTGTTAGAGTTTGCCTCTGCATTGTTGAAAGAGACATTCAGATCTTGGGCTGCTTGATGAATTTTGAGGTGGAATATATCTCAGCTGCATATCTCAGCTGGTAGCACTCTTGCCTCAGGATTCAAGTCCTGCTCTGCGCAGTCAGAAGAGCAGATATAGGATGCTGAAGAATCAGCTTGCACTGAGTTTTCTCCAGGTACCCTTATTATTCAATGTGATTTGCACATAAAAGGCTGGATTCTCTGAATCCCCGTGATGGCCCGCCGCCGGCGTAAACAGCAGCGCAAACCACTCCAGCGTCGGGCCGACCGGAAGTTGCGGAATCCTACGCACTTCCGGGGGGCTAGGCTGATGCTGGAAGGGTTGGCGCTGCGGCAACCGGCGCCGAAGGGACGGCGCGAGTTAGCACATGCGCAGAACCGCCGGCATGGTTCCGCGCATGCGCAGACTGGCCAGCGTATTCTAGTGCATGCTCAGGGGGATGTCTTCTCTGCGCCGGCCATGGCGGAGCCTACAGGATCCGGCGCGGAAGGAAGGAGTGCCCCCATGGCACAGGCCTGCCCGCAGATCGGTGCGCCCCGATCACGGGCCAGGCCATCGTGGGGGCCCCCCCCAATGTCGGATCCCCCGCGACCCCCCGAGGATCGCACCAGCCGGCCTACCAGCCAGGTCCCGCCGTGTGGGACCATGTCCAATCCACGCCGGTGGGACTAGCAAGAAACCGACGGCCGCTCGGCCCATCGGGGCTCGGAGAATTGCCGGGGGGTCCGTTGGCCCCGACCAGCGCGGTGTGATCCCTGCCCCCACCCGAAAATCGGCGCTGGAGAATACGGCAGCTGGCGTCAGAGCGGCGGGGCGGGATTCACGCCACCCCCCGAGGATTCTCTGACCCGGCGGGGTTTGGAGAATCCCGTCCAAAGGCACCCCTATATTCGCATGTATTGATGATATTGCCTTGGACACCAATGAGGGAACTCTGATCAGGAATTGGAACAAGTGAAGGCCATTCAGCCTGTTGAGTTTGTTCCACTATTCAATGTAATCATGGACACTTCATTGTCTTTCACACTCACCATCCCGATAACCCTTCACGTTATTGTTAAACAGAAATCTATCAATCTCGGCTATAAAAATACTCACTGACTGAGCTTCCACAGCCCTCTGGGGTAGAGAATTCCAAAGATTCACAACCTTCTTTGTAAATAAAGTTCTTCTCATCTCCCGCCTAAGTAGCATCTCCATTATTTTGAAATTGTGGCCCCTGATTCTCGACTCCTCAACCAAGGGAAACATCTTAGCTGCATCTACCCTCTCTATTCCTTTAAGTATTTTGTAGGTTTCAATGAGATCACCTCTCATTCTTCGAAACTGGAGAATACAGGCCCAGTTTGCCAAATCTCTCTTCGTAAAAGTTACACATGACTTTGGCCATGAGAAGGTTTGCATTTATATAGCAGTTTTCATAACCACTGGACATCGTAAAGTACTTTTGAAGTTTAGTCACTGTCATAATGTAGGAACTGCGATAGCAAATTTGCACAGAAGCTCCCATAATCAGCAACTTGATAAAATAATAATAATAAAATAATCTTTATTATTGTCACAAGTAGGCTTACATTAACACTGCAGTGAAGTTACTGTGAAAAGCCCCCAGGTGCCACATTCCGGAGCCTGTTCGGGTACACAGAGGGAGAATTCAGATTGTCCAATTCACCTAACAAGCACGTCTTTTGGGACATGTGGGAGGAAACCGGACTCCGGCACCAGTAGGAAACCCACGCAGATACGGGGAGAACATACAGACTCCGCACAAACAGTGACCCACGCGGGAATCGAACCTGGAACCCTTCTGCTGCGAAGCAACGGTGCTAACCACTGTGCTACCGTGCCGCCCAAAATTACCCGACAACATACTTTTGTGAAGCTGATAGAGGGACGAATATTGGCCAGGATACCAGGATAGCCCCCTGCTCTTATATGGAGTAGTGTCAAATCCATTAATGCCCAACTGGACTCTACCATGAGAATTATCAATGATACGTTTTAATCAACACCAAAGCCCTGGTTTTCTGTGCTTGCCAATGTTGCACAATCACACTTGCACCATGAAATGCAGTCTCCAGAGGATGCGACCATGACATTAGTAAGGACATGCTTGGCCAGGCTGACTTGACCAGCCATCCACCAACATGTCTGGAATCTAAAAGGCTATTCTGAACAATTGTCAAAGCCCTTCAGGAATCTTCCTTTATCATTGATGAGCGAGGGGTAACACTTGGAAAAAGGGTCATATCAAATGGAATCCTTATAGAGCAGCCCACAGTACAATCTGAAGGATTAAAATCTTCCTTGTGAACAGTGGACAGCCATCAGAACTGCTCATGGTGAATGCTGCCACCTTACAGGTAGATGGAAGATTCAAGCACCCCTCTCATGTGACTGCCGAGCTCCTAATGAGACCCAGGATTACATCATTGAATGTACATCGCAGAGCAAATTCACAGGCAGTCTACAAGAAATTACCATTGTTTCTGGTGCCTGCTGCAAAATCTGTTCCCAAGCTGCTGACTCCATCCTGCTCCTTGGTAACAGTCTGAGATTAAATTGATCTGTTCAAAACCTAGATGACAAGTTTGATCCCAAAGAGAGATTGAACCTCGTACTCGCACCATCACTAAGAATGCCTATTTCCACCTTTACAACATTACTCGACTTTGCCCCGGCCTTAGTTAATCCAGTGCTGAAACCCTGATCTATACCTTAGTTCCTCCAGACTTGACTATTCCAACACACTCCTGGCTGGTCTTCCACATTCTACTCTCCTCAAGCTAAGTTCAAAGCTAAGTTGCCTGCATCTTAACTTGCAGGAGGTCGCGTTCTCCTATCACCCCTCTACTAACATAACTTGGCTCCTGGTCAAGCAATATCTTGATTTTAAAATTCTTATCATTGTTTTTAAATCCCTCCTTGGTCTCGCCTCTACCTGTCTGTGAAATCTCCTCCAGCCCTCCAAGTCCCTGAGATATTTGCTCCACTAATTCTGGCCTTATGCACATTGCCATTCAAAATTTCTCCACCATTGGTGGTCATGCCTTCATCTGCCTGGGCTCTAAGTTCTGAAAATGTCCCCCTACACCTCGCTTTCTCGCTAAATTGCTTTACTCCTTTAAGGCATTTGTTCTCTTTATTTGTTCATGGGATGTGAGAGTCGCTGACTAAACCAGCATTTATTGCTGAGGGCATTTAGAGTCAACAACTGTGCTGTTGGCTTGGAGTCACATGTAGGCCAGACCAGGTAAGGAGGGCAGATGCCCTTCCCTGAAGGGCATTAGTGAACTAGATGGGTTTTTATGACAATCGGCAATGGTTTCAGGTCATCATTAGACTTTTAATTCCAGATGTTTATTGAATTTGAATTCCACCATCTGCCATGGTGGGATTTGAATCCAGGTTCCCCGAGCACCCTGGGTCTCTGGATTACTAGTCCAGCACGCCACCACGCCACTGCCTCCAAGTTAGAACGCATTAAAACGTATCTCTGACCAAGCTTTTGGCACTGACCTAATATCTACTTACTCAGTGTTATACTTTGTTTTATAATGCTCCTGATAAGCACCTTGGGATGTTTCATTCTGTTGAAAGTGCTAAATAACTCTAAATTGTTTTTATGTCACCGGAAACCTTGCCCTGGATATCTACTTGGATACCAAGCTTTGATTTGTTTTACACACACACAACTAAAGATGACTTGATCCTATGATGAACAAAGAAAGAAAGACTTTTGCACTTTCCCCAACCACAGATATCCCAAAGCTCTTGACAGCCAATAAATATTTTTGAAGTGTAGTGATTGTTGTAATGGAGGGAACATGGCAGGCAGTTTATACACAGCCAGCTCCCACAAACTGCAATGTAATAATGAAGATATCATCTGTATTTGTGGTGTTGATGGAGAGATTCATTTTGGTCTGGACATGAGGTAGAAATCCTCTACTCCTCTTTGAGTAGAGTTTGTTTTACAGCAGAGAAAGGGGTCCTTCGGCCCATTGTGTCTAGTACGCTGGAACCTTATTTCATCTACCTGAGGGGCAGGCGGGCCTCGCTTTCTTATCTCCCCTGAAAGACAGCACGTCCAACAGTGTGGCATATCCTCTGTGCTATACTGGAATGTCAGCTTTGATTTTTGTGCTCAAGACCGGGAAAGAGACTTGACAAACTCAGAATCTTGTGATTCTAAGATAAGCGAACCACCCATTGAGCCACAACGAACCAACTTGTATTCACTTTCACTTCAAGCGGGCAGTATAATCAAAGATCCCTCCCACCCGTTACTCACTCTTCCAACTTCTTCCATCGGGCAGGAGATACAGAAGTCTGAGAACACGCACGAACAGACTCAAAAACAGCTTCTTCCCCACTGTCACCAGACTCCTAAATGACCCTCTTGTGGACTGATTTCATTAACACTACACCCTGTATGCTTCATCCGATGCCAGTGCTTTTGTAGTTACATTGTATATGTTGTGTTGCCCTATTATGTATTTTCTTTTATTCCCTTTTCTTCTCATGTACTTAATGATCGGTTGAGCTGCTCACAGAAAAATACTTTTCACTGTACCTCTGTACACGTGACAATAAACAAATCCAATCCAATCCAATCCAATCCAAAACCAAAGAAGGAATTGGTGGATGTTGAGTCTGAAGAAGGGTGTGTAGATAGCCTGGGTAAGATTGAAATCTAAAAAGACAACGGGCAGGATTCTCCAACCCCCCCGCCGGGTCTGAGAATCGCCAGGGCTGGCGTGAATCCCGCCCCCGCCGGTTGCCGAATTCTCCGCCATCGGATATTCGGTGGAGGCGGGAATCGCGCCGTGCCGGTCGGCGCCCCCCCCCCCCCCCCCCCCCCCCCCCCGGCGATTCTCCGGCCCGCAATAGGCCGAAGTTCCGCTGCTGGAATGCCTGTCACTCTAGCGAGAATCAAACCACCTCTCTTACCGGCGGGACTAGGCGGCGCGGGCGGGCTCTGGGGTCCTGGCCCCGGGAGGTGCCCCCATGGTGGCCTGGCCCGCGATCGGGGCCCACCGATCCGCGGGTGGACCTGTGCCATGGGGGCAGTCTTTTCCGTCCGCCTCGGCCACAGCCTTCACCATGGCGAACGCATAAGAGACACCCCCCCCTGCGCATGCGTGGGGATGACGTCAGCAGCTGCTGACGCTCCCGTGCATGCGCGAACTTCCGCCGGCCGGCGAAGTCCTTTTGTCCCCAGCTGGCATGGCGCCAATGGCCTTTCCCGCCAGCTGGCGGCGCGCCAACCACTCCGGCGCGGGCCTAGCCCCTCTAGGTGAGGGCTTGGCCCTGAAAGGTGCGGAGAAATCCACACCTTTAGGGCGGCCAGACGCCGTAGTGGTTCACGCCACTCCATCCCGCTGGGACCCCTCGCTCCACCGGGTAGGGGAGAATACCGGCCAAGGTGTTGGGTGTCTTGAAAAATATTCAGGCGGATAAGTCCCCAGGGTCTGATGGGATCTACCCCAGAATACTGAAGGAGGCAAGAGAGGAAATTACTGAGGCCTTGACAGAAATCTTTCATTTTCATAAACGGAGGTACCAAGTCTTCAGGTGATGTCCCGGAGGACTGGAGAATAGTGAATGTTGTTCCTTTGTTTAAGAAGGGCGGCAAGGAAAATCCAGGGAACTACAGCCGGTGAGCCTTACGTCAGTGGTAGGGAAATTACTGGAGAGAATTCTTCGAGACAGGATGTACTCCTATTTGGAAGCAAGTGGATGTATTAGCGAGAGGCAGCACGGTTTTGCGAAGGGGGATCGGGTCTCACTAACTTGATAACGTTTTTCGAGGAGGTCACAAAGATGATTGATGCAGGTAGGGCAATGGATGTTGTCTATATGGACTTCAGTAAGGCCTTTGTCAAGGTCCCTCATGGCAGACTGGTACAAAAGGTGAAGTCACACGGGATCAGAGGTGAGCTGGCAAGATGAATACAAAACTGGCTAGGTTATGGAAGGCAGAGAGTAGCAATGGAAGGGTGCTTTTCTGATTGGAGGTCTGTGACTAGTGGTGTTCCAAGGGTTCAGTGCTGGGACCTTTGCTGTTCGTAGTATATATAAATGATTTGGAGGAAAATGTAACTGGTCTGATTAGTAAGTTTGCGGATGACACAAAGGTTGGTGGAATTGCGAATAGCGATGAGGACTGTCAGAGGATACAGCAGGATTTAGATTGTTTGGAGACTTGGGCAGAGAGATGGCAGATGGAGTTTAATCCGGACAAATGTGAGGTAATGCATTTTGGAAGGTCTGATACAGGTAGGGAATATACAGTGAATGGTAGAACCCTCAAGAGTATTGACAGTCAGAGAGATCTTGGTGTACAGGTCCACAGGTCACTGAAAGGGGCAACACAGGTGGAGAAGGTAGTCAAGAAGGCATACGGCATGCTTGTCTTCATTGGCCGGGGCACTGAGTATAAAAATTGGCAAGTCATATTGCTGCTGTGTAGAACTTTAGTTAGGCCACACTTGGAGTATAGTGTTCAATTCTGGTCGCCACACTACCAGAAGGATGTGGAGGCTTTAGAGAGGGTGCAGAAGAGATTGACCAGGATGTTGCCTGGTATGGAGGACATTAGCTATGAGGAGAGGTTGAATAAACCTGGTTTGTTCTCACTGAAATGAAGAAGGTTGAGGGGTGACCTGATAGAGGTCTACAAAATTGTGAGGGGCATAGACAGAGTGGATAGTCAGAGACTTTTTCCCAGGGTAAAGGGGTCAATTACTAGAGGACATAGGTTTAAAGTGTGAGGGGCAAAGTTTAGAGGAGATGTACGAGGCAAGTTTTTTACACAGAGGGTAGTGGGTGCCTGGAACTTGCTGTCGGAGGTGGTGGTGGAAGCAGGGACGATAGTGATGTTTAAGGGGCATCTTGACAAATACATGAATAGGATGGGAATAGAGGGATACAGACCCAGGAAGTGTAGAAGATTTTAGTTTAGACGGGCAGCATGGTCGACGCAGGCTTGGAGAGCCGAAGGGCCTGTTCCTGTGCTGTACCTTTCTTTGATCTTTATTCTTTGTGAACTGTAGAGTTTTACTCCAGACGTGTTATTGAACATAAATTCACCAGTTTATTTCACATAGCCAGTAGGGAGAATAATTAACTGGTAAATCAATAACGGATGGCTTCCTTAAAGTTACCTGGCTCATTTTCAATGGTTCCTGAGCTATTTAATCCAAGATTGTGTGGATTCTAGCTCAAGAAATTCAAATTCCCACATATTCTTCTCTCGCTCTGAAATGTCTTCTTTTTTTTTAGGTATGAAGCAAAGCTGTATTTAGAATGGACTGAGACTGTTTCTGAAAAGTCTCAGTATAATCTCACTCAACCTCTCCTCAAACGGGACCCAGAAACAAAACTCATCTCGGTGAACTTTGATCCTCAGGTAATTTATGTAGAGAATGTCACTTGTTGCAGATGGGGCGACACAGTGGTTAGCACTACTGCCTCACAATGCCAGGGACCCGTGTTCGATCCCGGCCTGGGGCGACTGTCTGCGTGGAGTCTGCACATCCTCCCTGTGTGTGCGTCGGTTTCCTCCGGGTGCTCCGGTTTCCTCCCACAGTCCAAAGATGTGCGGGTTAGGTGGATTGGCCTTGATCGATGTGCAGGATTACAAGGATAGGGTGGGGGAGTGAGCTTCAGTAGGGTGCTCTTTCGGAGGGTTGGTGCAGTCCTGATGGGCCGAATGGCCTCACTGCACTGTGGGGATTCAATTGTTGCCATTGTGGTAGGTCGCCTATCTGCCAATTATTTTCCTCTGTTCTGATCCTCTTTCTTTACTTATGGTGTGCAAGAATATTTGACCAATAAGGCCCGTGCAGCAATCATGCTGAGGTATAAGAAATGCTGACCAGATGCAACAAGATGGTGCCATGGATTAATACTCTGCTTTCTTTTTTATTTATTCTTTCACGGGTTGAAGGCATCGCTGGCTAGGCCAGCATTTAGTGCCCATCCCAATTGCCACCAGTGGTGATCCGCCTTAGGCACATAGGAGTTAGGAGCTGAAGGCCATTCTTCCCTTCAAGCCTGCTCAGCCATTCAATAAGACTGTAGCCAATCTGTTTGTGTCTCAACTCTACTTTGTCATCTGCCACCCTCTATAACTCCTGACGCCCTTGACTGTCAAAACTCTAAGTATCGCAGGCATGAATAAATTCAATGATCCAGCCTCCACTGCTTCCTTGGGAAGAGAATTCCACATACTAATAACCCTTCAAGAGAAAAACATTCTCCTTATCGCCATCATAAATGGTAGACTTCTTGGGCGGGATTCTCCGACCCCTCGGAATCGCCGGGAGGCGGTGTGTATCCCGTCCCTGCCGGCTGCCGAATTATCCGGCGCCGGGGATTTGGAGGGGGCGGGAATCGCACCGCGCCGCCAGCTGCCGCTGGCAGCGCCCCTCCCCCCCGGCGATTCTCCGGCCCGCGATGGGCCGAGTGGCCTCCCGTTTACGGCCGGTCCTGCCGGCGTAAATTACAACAGGTCCTTACCGGCAGGACCTGGCTTCGTGGGCGGCCTCCGGGGTCCTCGGGGGGGCGCAGGGGGATCTGGCCCTGGGAGCAGCCCCTACGGTGGTCTGGCCCATGATCGGAGCCCACCGATCCGCGGGTGGGCCTGTGCCGTGGGGGCACTCTATTCCTCCGTGCCAGCCGGTGTAACTGTCCGCGATGGTTGGCGCAGAGAAGAACCCACCCTGCGCATGTGCTGGGATGACGCCAGCACGCGCTGGCGCTCCCCCGCATGCGGCAACTCGCACCGGCTGGTGGGGGTGTGTCGGCACTGGTTGGCATGGCACCATGCCCCGTCCGCGCCAGAAGGCGCGGCGCAAACCACTCCGACGCCGGCCTAGCTCCTGAAGGTGCGGAGGATTCCGCACCTTTGCATCAGCCCGACGCCGGAGTGGTTCACGCCTCTCCTTCGCGCCGAAGTTGCCCGCCCCGCCGGTTCGCGGAGAATCCCACCCCTTCTTCTTAAACTGTGTCCCCTGGTTCTAGTAAAGCGTAATACATCTTCACACGTGAATACAGAAAAAGACAGGAGATCACATTTAGTTCAACTTAATCACTGAACTTGGTGCCTCCGTTTATGCAAGTGAAAATGGTGGACAGATAAGCTAGAGTTTGGGAGGGAAGAGGTTAAAGCCATGATACCATGGTAAAACGGCACACACCTTCCCCTGTAGCGATTGCTCATACAGCCAAATAAAAAAGGATAAGGTTTTCGCACCCGTTTGGACGTGCACCAAATCACAGCTCCCCAACTCCAAATTTACCCGAGGCACCAATGACAATTTTCTCAGATAGCAGACCTGCCTTTACCTTTGCAGGAGCCAGTTAATGATTTTTCAACCCCAAAATAAAGATAAGAAATACAGAAAAAAATTGCGAAACCATTGGGCTGGATTCTCCGGTCGCCGATGCCGAAACCGCGTTCGGCGATCGGCTGGAGAATCACAGTTACCGACCAAATCGGGGGGGGCGGTGCTACTTTCGCGATACTCCACCCGCTCCAAAGCAGCGTACTCGGAGAGAACGCCGTGCGACAAATCGACGGCCTCAGGACATTACCTGAGGCCTGCCCCCCGATGCTCTGCCCCCGACCGGCCGGGTTCACAACGGCATCGGTCTCGTGTTGTCTCATCCTTCGGGAACTCGCCGTAGTGGCTGCGGATTCAGTCCAGCACCGCCTCATTTGGGGAAGCGCCGATCCGCAGACAGGGGGGACTTTATCAGGGGCTGGGGCATTGTGGGGGGGTTGGTGGTCCGGGGCGCGTGAGCCGGCCAAAGTGGGGGCACTATTTCACGGGCCGGGTCCGTGAGCGGCCTCCGCCATGTAGCGTGGTGCGGCTGCTGAAGGCCGTCGCCGTGTGCATGCGCAGCCATGGACCCGGCAATTCTCCGGGCTGTATCAGCAGCCTTGATGCAAGCCACCAGCCAAACGGAGGATCAGTGGCAGTTTTATGCCCTTTTCTCTGTCGTAAAATATCACCGTTCCCACGCCGGCGTGGGAACATAGCCTCAAAATTGGAGAATCCAGCCCATTATTTCTAAGGAGATATTTTACATAAAACCAAAAATCCCAACATGTCCCCACAATCTGGTACAATACAGAGGGATCATATACCTACAGAGAAGACTAGCAAATATTTGTACAATTGGTTTAGGTCATCAAACATAGTAATCGTTGTAGTTGGCATCTCCCTTCATTTAGAAAATGAAAGGATAAAAGTACACCAAAAAGAGTAGTGGATCTCAGGATAACAGGATAAAGCAATAAGTACATGGCCCTATGTCGCACGCCCTCCTCCAGTAAGCAAAAAAAAGAGAAAGCTATATAATATACGTGATCCCTTATGGGGTTCAAAAATATCTGAAACCTAACTCAGCCTCCCAAGCAATGAAAGGAAGCCCCAGGATGCTGCCATTGGCACAAGACGTGGCTTGGCAGCGCAAACCCTCGTATACAGCAGCCAGCAAAGCAAGGATACTTAAACCATGCCATGACTCGTTACACAACAGACCTCACCCCTCTCCAGCCAAATCAGAGGCATCATTGCCTCCAAAACCGGAAAACTTAAACCATTGTCCACCAAGTGAAGTGTTCGGTTCTCTGCTACACAGACGAACCAACACGGTTGCGAATGGTACAACGCAGTTTTATTTCAAACATCTATTTACACTGGTAAACTGTTTACTGAGGTTCGATCATGACCCTTGATTCTGTGGACCTATTCCTAATTCTATCGTGTAGTGGCACTCAGCACATGGTGGATGTCTTGAGTGGCTTCTAATGAGCTCTGTGCCCTGAGCTGTCTCCTGCTCGAGTGCCCAGGAAGTGTCGTGTTCCCTGTTTTGTACTGTGTACGCTCTTGCCTGTGATTGGCTGTCGTGTTGTGTGTGTTGATTGGTCCGTTGATCTGTCCATCAGTATGTATGTATGTATGTGCTATGAATATCACCTGAATATCATGACACCAAGGAAACCCCGTCAACAAGGAGAAGAAGAATTGTTGAGACACCCATCTTGGGAAAGCTTATGACTATCCACCCCTGACAAGATGAAGGAAACCGTCTAGAATTATATAAAATAAATCAGAGCATGTAACCGTCCTTCTCCTGCCCGACTAAAGAAAGGAAACCCCAGAAAGAAAGGAACACCAGGATTAGCCAATAGACGTCATACAAGGTCTAGCAACGTATATTTTTGCAAAAATGATACCAGGGGTAGAACAGCAGAACCACATAAGACTCAGCACTCCCAGGGGATTCCAAGCCTCAAGAAGGAGGACAGTCTGGAAGTCCCAGTATCAGATCACTTGGTGGAGGGGGACCCGACCAACCAACCTAACCTCTGCCGGAGAAAAACTTTTAACAGTGCTGAACCAAAGCACTCAAACTCATACTCAAGACCTACACCCAATAGGAACTAGCTCCCAAGTGGAACCAAATCTCAAGAAGCAAAGCAGTCTCGGACCCCCCCCACCCCCCCCCGCGCGCGCCCCCCCCCCCCCCCCCCCACCCTGCAAAAGGCGACAACCTGGAAAGGGTGGCCTTACTCCACCACCCAACATAACCTCCACCTGACCCAGATGAATGCAGTTACTATTGCCCCAACCTACTCAATCAAGTGACCACTGTCACTATCCACGCAGCCAAGTAATTATGGATTGGGCAGCACGGTAACACAGTGGGTAGCACTATTGTTCCATGGTTCCAGGTTCAATTCCCGGCTTGGGTCACTGTCTGTGTGGAGTCTGCACGTTCTCCCCCTGTCTGCGTGGGTTTCCTCCGGGCGCTCCGGTTTCCTCCCACAAGTCCTGAAAGACACGCTGTCAGGTAATTTGAACATTCTGAATTCTCCCTCAGTGTATCCAAACAGGCACTGAAATGGCACGAGTAGGGGCTTTTCACAGTAACTTCATTGTAGTGTTAATGTAAGCCTCCTTGTGACAATATAGATTATTATTATTAAAGACTAACCCAAGTAGGGCTAGATGACCAAGGATTAACTGACACCAAAGAGAAAATGCTGGAAAATCTCAGCAGGTCTGGCAGCATCTGTAGGGAGAGAAAAGATCAGGGGCAAAATTCTCCCGAAACGGCGCGATGTTTGCCGACTGGCGCCCAAAACGGCGCCAATCAGACGGGCATCGCGCCGCCCCAAAGGTGCGGAATGCTCCGCATCTTTGGGGGCCGAGCCCCAACATTGAGGGGCTAGGCCGGCGCCGGAGGAATTTCCGCCCCGCCAGCTGGCAGAAACTCCCTTTGTTGCCCCGCCAGCTGGCGCGGAAATGACATCTCCGGGCAGCGCATGCGCGGGAGCGTCAGCGGCCGCTGACAGTTTCCCACGCATGCACAGTGGAGGGAGTCTCTTCCGCCTCCGCCATGATGGAGACCGTGGCGGAGGCGGAAGGGAAAGAGTGCCCCCACGGCAGAGGCCCGCCCGCGGATCGATGGGCCCCAATCGCGGGCCAGGTCACCGTGGGGGCACCCCCCGGGCCAGATCGTCCCGCGCCCCCCCCCCCAGGACCCCGGAGCCCGCCCACGCCGCCTTGTCCCACCGTTCAAAAGGTGGTTTAATCCACGCCGGCGGGACAGGCAATTTATCGGCGGGACTTTGGCCCATTCGGGCCGGAGAATCGAGCAGGGGGGACCGCCAAGCGGGGCGGCCCGATTCCCGCCCCCACCGAATATCCGGTGCCGGAGACTTCGGCAACCGGCGGGGGCGGGATTCACGGCAGCCCCCGGCGATTCTCCAACCCGGCGGGGGGTCGGAGAATGACGCCCCTAATGTTTCAAATCCTGATGCCCCTTTGTCAAAGCTCATCTGTACTCAAAACGTTAGCACTTTTCTCTCCCTACAGATGCTGCCAGACCTGCTGAGATCTTCCAGCATTTTTTCTTTGGTTTCTGATTCCAGCATCCGCAGTAATTTGCTTTTATCAAGGATTAACTGACCATGCCTGAGCATGCACCAGTGCATACTTCCCCCTACTACAACAGCACCAGAGAAAAAAAAGGATCCCAGTCTTCTCCAGGATACATGATTCATCTGAACTTTCATAGGAGATGAGCAAGGATTCCATAATTCCAAAGTAGCAAAAGTATAGGTGGAAAACACAACACTAATAGTTCTAACGGAGGCTTTCCTCACCCACAATGGGGATTTATACGGTCATATCAACCATCTCCATATCAAACTATCTTCTGGACACCCTGCTGTGGCACCACTCATCGTCTCTACAAATAAAGTGAAGGATATCCAAAAAGATATTCAGCGTAAAAGCAAGGATTATAGCACATAAAAAAGCTGGGTAAATGCTGTACAATCCTCAGGTCACACAACCAGCTCAGCATGATTATTGCAATATAACAGGATAACAGATGACAAATACATCTGTGCTCATATATCACACACCTTGTCAGGCTAAAAGGAATAACATGACATCAGGATTATAATCACAAGGGAATGTTATGGGCCAGGGTTTAGAGAACCCCAAAGTGTATCATGGAGTTCACCTGACCCACAACTTTTAATAGATTGTGGTATGGGGAGCACACGGCCCACTCTACATGTGTGGTACTGCAGAAATGGAAAAGTAATTTTTAAAGCAAAATAATGTTTATTCTATGAACTTAAGTTCACATTTTTAAAACATACAGTGACCATCTTAGCAACCATTAATTCAAATACAACCCCCAAAGAATACAACACTGAGTAATCCTTAATAACTTCCAAAACAACATCCAGAAGACAAAAGAAACACCTTTTAACAGAAACACATCAGGTTTACATTCATTACTGAAAACATTTATAATTCTGAATTCACGAGATGATCAAGAGATAGTCTTTTCATGGCAGAGAGATCAACAGTACACCTGCTTTGTCTGGCTTCAGCTCCAACACTGAAAACGAAACCAAAAAAACACAGGCACACCCAAGCTTTTCTCAAAGTGAAACCAAAAAGCAGAGCCAGAGCTCAGCTCCACCCACACTCTGACATCACTGCAGTAACATGAGCAGCCAAACATTTCTTAAAGCGACATTCTCATGACAGGAACAATTCAGGATTAGTGATGAACCACAGGATAACCCAACCGTTTACAGAGCTTGAAAAGGCCAAAGCCCGTGACAGGATTGTCGAGCAATATCCAAGATCCATGCAGAGTTTCACTGAAGCTGCTGCACCTCTGCCATGTCGTTGTCCTGAAGCTCTGGTAACAAAAAAACGAGACCACGGTGGGAGGCGAGGACCCGTCACGTTCGGCCGCCTCCAACCCATCTTGATGAACATCAAGAACAAGGCAACGTAAGACCAGTGGTCAGAACCCTTGACCGATCCCAGGCGTCGAAGACTGTCTCGCAATTCATCGGTGTGCGCACCAGTAACCTGTGCCAGGGAACTGTAACCGTTGTTCACAACTTCACTCACAATGGCAGCCACCACCTTGACACCAATGGCATCGCCGAAGCGTAGGCCCAACCCTCATGCAACTTCCACTGCAAACTGAGCCCCACCCCGGCCATCTCCAATCAAACAAGAATTTTCTTGACTTTACTCTGGTCCCCATCGCCAAAGTTCAGCGAGGATCTTCCAGGAACATAGCACAGATCATACACATCAGCATCAAATAATTATGCATTGTGCATCAGGTTAAATAAAATAGATTAAAAGGTGGGCAGCACCAGGACTCGTGGGAATGCAGCCACTCCCACGCTTACATCACATGACCCCCCATCTTGTACGTTTAAATAAGATCACGTATGGGATTGTCCGGCCTCCCAGCTGCGTCTTTCTCGGGGACAGGAGGCGGCATGCCAGTCCCAATGGTAGGATTCTCTTTTCCTGCTGCTGTCAATCGGAATCCCCATTGAAGCCACCCAGCACCGCCGGGAAACCCGCCGGCAGTTGTGCGCTGCTGCCGGGAGCAGAGAACCCCGTCGCCAGCGAACGGCTGGAGAATTCCAGTCCATGTTTCATTCTGCTAAACTCCAATGGGTATAAGCCCAAACTGAATTGCTTTTTCATTCTGGAAGCTGATCCTGAATTTAAAGCAGATTAACAGCCAAAAGTCTCTTCTGTCTCTCTTGCAAATCTTGCATGAAACATATTTGGACAATTTCAATAAAATAAGCAAAATACTGCGGACGCTGGAATTTGGAACAGAGAACGCTTGAAAAGTTCAACTGGCCTTGCAGCATCCTGAGGAAGAGAAATCAGAGTTGGACTATTTCATTCACATCCAAATGAGTGTGGACCCACATCAGCACACTGCCTACTAATTGGCACAAGTCAGAAATCTTTAGAAATGCCATGATATGAGGATAGGTATGTTATACCAGGGCCGGGATTCTCCTTTGTGAGTTAGCCCCGCTACCGGTGAGGACGGAGAATCTGGCGCTCAGCCAAATCTCCCATTGACTGCAGCGAGACCGAAGAATCCCACTGCCATGAACTGATGGAGAATCCAGCCCCCGGTCCGTGGGAGGCATACAATTTCTGGGGGGCAAGGAGGGAAGAGAGGGAGCTGTACTCTCAACTTGACATGAGCTGTACCAAACCTTATTGTTTAAATTAAATACTTATTGTTATCAGATGTTTAAGGCGGAAAATATTTTGGTATTTATACATAGATATACATAGAACATATAGTGCAGAAGGAGGCCATTCGGCCCATCTGCTTTATGAATGATTATCAATGATTCTCTCTGCTTTATGAATATATCAAGACATAAAGCCATGTTTCAAGGAAGGGAGGAAAGCTGTCCTGTGACAATGATTAATTGTTTTGAGGTTGAGGTATGGATCCAATGTGACTTTAGGCAAGACATTCTCTGGCAGTTGGAGGGATGAAAGTCAAAAAAGCAAAACAGTTTGTTGAACAATCTACTTGTCTGGCCTTGCCTCTCCTTAGTTTGCTGTGAAATCTCTCGACTCTCGAGGGATCTGTTTCAAAGCCAGTAACCTTACAGTGGCACAGAGGTTTTAAAAATATTAACCTGACCTTACCAAACCGCCTCGGTCTCAATGCGATGGACTCAGTTCTCCCATTACTCATCTTTAACTCACGTCACATAGCTACAGGTCTAAATAGCAGCACTAGTAGAAAACCATGAAAAAGCCCCTCCACAATAATTGGAATGAATCTTCAAAGAAAATAACGTGATAGGAATGCAGAATAATCGGTAGCTGTAAGTGTAATACAGAGAAGCTTAAAGCTTAAGGTCTTTTGTCTGGGTTTCCAGATTAGTTTGCATCTTTGAAATTATTTTTATTGAACAGCATTTTCTTTTATCGCAGAAGTCTAACAATGTTATTCAATCTTCATTTATCAATCAAAGTGTACAAGTGCCCTGGGTTCACCTTTTGAAGCAGTGGGCTGGATTTATGAGTCACAACTAATGTCTAGGTCACGTCTTATTAAATTAGAGAGGGGCAGAATCGTGATTAAACACTGCACTCTACTCTCAAACCATTTTTCACTTGTTCAAAACCTTGGGCCATGTCATTTATACTCTTTGCATATCGCTTCCTCCCTCTTCATTTCTCCTCATCTCCTTGTTTCACTCACTTACTCTCTCCCTTTATTTCTCACTCTATCCACATTCACAATTTCCCCACCTCCTCATGGCTCTTACTTTCCTTTTGTTTCTCTCTTTGTTTTGTCAGTGTATTTGGGGACATAAATGTGATCATAAGATGTTGGAGCAGGAGTGGCCATTCGACCCATTCAGCCTACTCCGTCATCCTGTAAGATCATGGCTGATCTTGATGTGGCCAAAATGCGGGTAAGATCCCCCATAACCCTTGACTCCCCTGTCAAAGAAGAACCAGGCAACGTGCCTCAATGACTACCGTCCGGTGGCCCTGACTTCAGTCGTAATGAAGTGCTTCGAGAGGTTGATCATGGAGCGCGTCACCTCCATACTCCCAGAACACTTTGATCCACTGCAATTCACATACCTTCGCAACCGGTCCACAGCAGACGCCATTTCCCTGGCCCTACACTCATCCCCAGAGCATCTCAAAAACAAGGTCTCCTACATCAGACTCCTATTTATTGACTACAGCTCCACCTTCAACACCATAATCCCAGCCAATCTCATATCAACGTTCCAAAACCTAGGACTTGGCTCCCCACTCTGCAACTGGATCCTCGATTTTCTGACCAACAGACCACAATCAGTAAGAATAAACAACAACACCTCCTCCACAATAGTCCTCAATACCAGCAAGGCTGCGTACTTGGCCCCCTACTCTACTCCCTGTACACACATGACTGCGTGGCAAAATTTGGTTCCAACTCCATCTACAAGTTTGCTGATGATACAACCATAGTGGGCCGGACCTCGAATAACGACGAGGCAGAATTCAGGAGGGAGATAGAGAACCTAGTGGAGTGGTGCAGCGACAACAATCTCCCCCTCAATGCCAGCAAAACTAAAGAGCTGGTCATTGACTTCAGGAAGCAAGGACTGTACACACCCCTGTCAGCATCAACGGGGCCGAGGTGGAGATGGTTAGCAGTTTCAAATTCCTAGGGGTGCACATCTCCAAAAATCTGTCCTGGTCCACCCATGTCGACGCTACCACCAAGAAAGCACAACAGCGCCTACACGTCCTCAGGAAACTAAGAAAATTTGGCATGTCCACATTAACCCTTACCAACTTTTACAGATGCACCATAAAAAGCACCCTATCTGGCTGCACCACAGCCTGGTATGGCAACTGCTCGGCCCTGGACCGCAAGAAACTTCAGAGAGTCGTGAACACCACCCAGTCCATCACACGAACCTGCCTCCCATCCATTGACTCCATTTACACCTCCCGCTGTCTGGGGAAAGCGGGCAGCATAATCAAAGACACCTCCCACCCGGCTTACTCACTCTTCCAACTTCTTCCATCGGGCAGGAGATACAGAAGTTTGAGAACACGCACGAACAGACTCAAAAACAGCTTCTTCCCCGCTGTTACCGGACTCCTAAATGACCCTCTTATGGACTGACCTCATTAACACTACATCCTGTATGCTTCATCCGATGCTGGTGCTTATGTAGTTACATTGTATACCTTGTGTTGCCCTATCATGTATTTTCTTTTCTTCCCTTTTCTTCCCATGTACTTAATGATCTGTTGAGCTGCTCACAGGAAAATACTTTTCACTGTACCTCAGTACACGTGACAATAAACAAATCCAATCCAATGAAAAAATCTGTCTAACTCAGCTTTGAATATATTCAATGATCCAGCTTCCACTGCTCTCTGGGGGAGAAAATTCTAAAGACTAATAATCCTCTGAGAGAAAAGAAATCCTCCTCAATCTTAAACAGGAGACCTTTTATCCTCAAGCTATGCCCCCAGTTCTAGATTCCCCCACAAGAGGAAATATCCTCTCAGCATCCATCCTGTCAGGATGTTTCAATAAGATCACCTGACACCTTTTCTTTTTTATTTTTTCTCCAATTAAGGGCCAATTAAGCGTATCCAATCCACCTAACCTGCACATCCTTGGGTTGTGGGATGAAACCCACGCAGCCATAGGGAGAATGTGCAAACTCCACACGGCTGGGATTCAAACCCAGGTCCTCAGCGTTGCAGTCCCAGTGCTATCCACTGCGCCACATGCCACCCTCCTGTCACCCTTCTTAAAGGGAACAATGGCACCAAGGTTTGAGTCAATTGCAGCAGCAGCTAAATGAGAGCTCAGGTGGAGACATGGTAGGGACAACACTCGGTGTCGGGCAGGTAGCGAGAGGCTGACGAGTTGCTAGCACCTGCATAGGTATAAAGATATGCAACAGCATCCATCAACTGGCCTGCATCTGACCTCCGTATGTCTGACTAACCGATAGCTCCTGTACTTTGCCGCAGATAAGTGAGGGGATGTGAGCAATATTTAATAGAAATTACATACCTTTGGGCCAAAAAAACCCACCATAAGAAGCAGCTCGCCTGCTGATGGGATTGTGGGAATTAATAAAAATTGCATTAGACAATAGTGTTGCCAGCTATCTTAGTAGGAACGCAGCAAGCATACATAGCTCCTTGCTCGAGAGCATCCTCCTGTAGCTGGCCATTATCAGGAATCCTCCATACTGCCGGATCCAGTGTTAGTAAAGAACAGTATTCTGGGGACTGAGGGCCACAAGCCATGCCTCTGTGCTTTATCTAAGTTAGTTCACCAAGCTGTTCAATTTTAGTTGCAAATTCCCATGCCTGTGCCGACAGATGTTGTATCTGCCCTTGTGTTTGTGCGAGGCTGCCCAGCTATTTATTCCTGTGCCCACCTCACATGATGGTGGTACTGGACTGGCAGATTCACTGAGGGGAACTCTACTATCCAGAGAACTGTAAAAGGATCTGACATCATGGGTGACATTTACATTTTCTTCTCCCTCCTTCTCAGAAGAAGCCTGAACTGTAATCATCACTTCCCAGCACCTCACAGGAGCAGGACAGGAGAGACTGGAAAATCTCACCCCTGAATTCATGGGTGTAAACATGATTTCTACTTTTATGTGGTGCCGTGCGGCACTCTGCCACCCACGTGGCTCTTCAGGTGTTGTGTTGGTGGTTTGTGTCAGTGTGAGACACAACTCATGGCCCATAATTTCCTCAGAGTTCCAGTCTCTGTCGGAATGCTGCTCTGAATGGACTTACCTCGCTGTAATTCCAAAGCCCCTGTCTAGGGAGGGTAATGTGGCAGACCCTCTGGAGGATCATGTGTGTGGGGGTTGTCATGTGTGAGGCTCGATCTGGATGTTTAAATAGTCACTCCGGAGTTAGAGTTGTTTTTTTTTTCCTTCTCTTTCAGAGTAACTATCAGGGTAAAATGGCAGAGCCATCAGAAGTTAGCCATTTAAATCGCTTCTGTTAGATGGTTCCCAGCCCAGCGTAATTGTCGAGAGGAAGTTAGCACTTCAGGACAATTCCTAGGTAAACCCTTACATGGGATACCCCATCTGTGTCTGTGATGTGTAACAACTGTCGCACAAAAGGACTTACAATTTATTATATAACTGCAGCAATCTGCGGGGAATTACGAGCAGCATTAATTTCCATTACACTTTAGAAACAGAAGCCATGCCAGGCGAATGTGAAATTTGTATTATTTTGAATTGATTTAAAACTATATGGCCTTCATCAAGGTGCTCCCATTTCAAACTGAATTCTCCAGGGAGAAAACTGAGAGGAAATAAAATGAATATTTCCCAGTCATTTTCATTATCTTTCTCTTACATCTTGGTTGTTCTGTGCAATTCACAGCTGGTCTCAGTCTTACGAGAGGTCAAATACCTAGAGACACGTCATACTGAAAAGATTCCCGACACTGCTGCTGAAATCTATGCCTTGAAAGAATCATACCGGAAATACGTGGCTACCTTGGAGCTGACTGCAAATTGGTACAACAAGGTCCTAAAATCTGTCCTGGGGGTGGAATTTCCTCTTATCGAGGCGCAGGTACGACAGATTGACTCCAAAGTAAAGGAGGCAGAAGAGTCACTTAACTGGAAGAATGAAGGTAAAATACTAATTTGCACTGGGCTTAAACTGTAGAGTGGATGTCATGCGAGGACCATGGACGGGATTCTCTAGTCCCCCAGCCGTATGTTTCTCGGCCACGTACCATTTGCTGGCGGTGGGATTCTATCTTTCCACCACTTGTCAATGGGATTTCCCATTGAAACCCACCGGGTGGGGGTCCGCTGCCCGTGGGAAAGGTGAATCCCGATGACCGGGTGAGACTTATAGGTGACTGAGAGGCCGAGATAGAGTGGACGTGGAGAGGGTGTTTCCACTAGTAGGAAAAACTAGAACCCGAGGGCACAGCCTCAGACTGAAGAGATGATCCTTTAAAACTGAGATGAGGAGGAACGTCTTCAGCCAGAGGGTGGTGAATCTGTGGAACTCTTTGCCGCAAAAGGCCTTGGAGGCCCAATCACTGAGTATCTTTAAGACAGAGATAGCTAAGTTCTTGATTAATAAGAGGATCATAGGTCATGGGGAGAAGGCAGAAGAATGGGAATGAGAAACATATCAGCCATGATTGAATGGCGGAGCAGACTCGATTGGCTGAATGGCCTAATCCTGCTCCTATGGTCTTATGGACCGGAGAATTTTGGCCCGTGGCTGTGAACAAACCATAGACTTAGCAGAGCTGAACATTCTGTTTACCTGGAAAGAAAAATGTGTTTGAAGTTTCAAATCCTGTGCCATGAAAAAAGAAAACCATCGATTGCTATTGTGGAAGGAAGGGTGTAGGCTTTTTTAGAAGATTTTAACCTCTGCCAGGAAAGAGAATTTCTAGGAATGCCTTATTGATTGGGAAACCTATAGAAAGCCAAGCTTCTCGGAGAGTTTCCAAAGTTGGATTTTACAGGCAGCTGTTTGGGGAAATACCAATAAATTCTTGTCTTTCTTGCATGGTTTCTCACACCCTATTAGGGGGCCAGTCATAAGGTTTCTGCTGCTCTGTTGAAAAGGTGATCACCTTGCATCCCTTCCAAGCGCTAACCTTTTGCATTCAAAACCTCTAATGAGGCTGTTCTTTTTAGCCAGCGTACTGCGATAGCATTCCCTTAAGATTAACAACCACTTCAGTGAAATTGATCAGAAACTCACCAGAGCTTGACTGTAGCATGTTGAGACATAACAATGAATTATAAAACCAAGTTTAAAAAAAAGCCATGTTGGTGTGAAATTGTAATTAGCAAGCAAAGAAAAGGAAATCTAGATGAATTGATACCTATCATTGAACAAACTTAATAAATAGTAATGTGTCAAGATCTCATTCTGCTTCATACATTCTTGTTAATATTTTCGAAGGGATCTGGGATTATATCCAAACAGTCCGGGATATGGTTCATGACTTGGAGTGCCGAGTACAGAAAGCAAAAGACAATGTGGCTGCAATACTGACTATTATGAGGACCTGGGTTTCTCCTGTTTTTGAGAGAAAGGAGGGAAAAAAGGACGCCCTCCTCAACCTGGATGACAAGAATGAAAGGCTTGAGAAACGCTACAGTTTTATTCAACAAACGGGTCAAAAGATCAATTCATTGGTGAAGGTATGGCGAGATCAGAACTCTGAGCAATGGGGGAAAATTCAATGGAATGAAAAACATTCCAACCAAGTCTCTGGACTTAGTTTAGGCCCTGCGAATATTTGAAATGACTTACACCATTCTTTGTAAAATACATAAGTGTAGCCCCAAGTAAATGCCTATAAAGGAACATGAATAATCTGAATGCTGAATTATATTAAAATCCGTTGAGGTAATATATTCATAGAATCCCTACAGTATAGAACAAGGCCATTTGGCCCATCGGATTTGCTTCGACCCACTGAAAGAGCACCCTACCCATGCCCACTCCTCCGCCCTATCCCTGTAATCCCACCTAATCTGCACAAATCTGGGACATTAAGGGGCAATTTAGCATGGCCAATCCACCTAATCTGCACATCTTTGGACTGTGGGTGGAAAGCAGAGCACCCGGAGGAAACCCACACAGACATGGGGAGAATGTGCAAGCTCCACGCTGTCACCCAAGGCTAGAATTGAACCCTGGTGCTGTGATGCAGCAGTGCTAACCACTGTGCCACAGTTCCACCGTCACACAATGACGCATGATCCAGAACCAATCAAAACTGCTTCCTCTGAACAAAATTGTCTGGGACATTTAAATGATCAGTTTTGGATTATTTTGGTCTTTCGTTCTCTTTTTGGCATCGCCCCAATCCCAGTTGTTCCGATTAAGCTTCTGCTCTGCTATTGTCTGGTGGTTGGTGATCCACTCCTTGGTGATCCACTTCTCCTTTTGCTTGCATCTAGAGTTCAAAATCCTCTTGAGAGTCACCTTGAAAGGAGTGAGGATTTTGACAACATGTTTTATATCCAGTAAGTGGTAGGAAGATGAGGAAAGAGGAGAGTCCAGAGAAAAGGTGGTGAAGATAAACAGGGGATAATGGTACCGGAGAATGGTGCCGGAGCTACCAGCTCATGTAGATTGCTAGATGTGTAGTCTCACTCTGTGAAGGCACACCCCACTTACCATTGTCCAGAGAACCTAGCTACTGATTGGTAATAGCCATGGCAAAACTACCACCCTCAAGTGCGTGAAGCCTTACCAGTGATGCCCACATCTTAAAAAAACGTCAAAGAATCCTAGCTGTTTATGACAAATTTGCCACTTACACCCTGTCCCTCAAGCTGGCTGATGACTTATCATCCAATTCCCCTTAATTACTAATTCTTAAATCTCCAGGCATGATGCCCTGGAGCCACCCCGTCCCAAAGATACCCAAACAAAGCTCTTTTAACCTACTAAATGGAAGCAGAAAGGTTGCAAGAAAAACTTTCAGAATGAGCACCAAGACTGTGAGATGCTGTTTAAGTGCCTATTCATCGACAGCCATGGGCGTCCATTTTATTTGGATATGTAGATAGATCGCAGCACCCACTTTCAATGTAAACATGGGCCTTTCATATGATTAACTGAAAACTGATCAGCATTCCAAATGCCAGAATAAATCCTGTCAAAAAATTTGAAAGGATACTAAATGGGAAGAAATCCTTCCAGTCCTCCCTCCCTCGTGCTCATCTAAGATCTCCTTAGGTGCATTTATATTTTCAGTCATTCCATGTCGGACTGGGTTTCCCATTCTCACGATCTGGCACAATGGATCTCTGTCCATTTTTCTGGTCAATCGTGCTCACTTTATGCCCATCAATAACTGACAATCTGCTGATAACTATAGTGGTTGCTTTCCTGGCTTGAGATAGTAGATGAGCTTTTCTAGTATTTGGGCATTCGGGACTTACCAAGTTCAACAGATGATTAAGAATCACACATTGCATTGAAGAGCCCCAAGATTTCATTATCTACAGGGTGGTCCATTGCTGTAGGGTTGGACTGACTACTTGCCCAGCCCTGCTGGAGCCTGATGCACATACCTGATTGGGACTATTTAAGCGTGCAGAGTGAGCTCGTCATGGGAAAACCGCCATTAGGAGTGTGGAAGAGGTCATGTTGTACCGATGGGACATGGTACGCATTAAGTGGAATGTGCCCCAAGCAGGTTTAACACTGGGACTCAGCTGAGACTTAAGATAAAGCAAGTTCAAACCAGAGGAGAGGGAAGCCCTGCACGGGCTGATAGCTGAAATGCCACGGAAACTGCAGGAATGCCATCTTACAGTTTCCTCCTGAGCTAATTGTTCAGTGCAATGGCATATATGTGCAATGGTATAGTCTTGCCAAAAACACATTGGGCTGGATTCTCCGACTGCCGAAGCCGAAATCACGTTCAGCGATCAACCGGAGATTCCATGTTTGTGCTGGAATCGGGGGTGGTGCCGTTTTTCAGATGCTCCACCCCCTCAAAAATGCACACCGTCCGGACGGCCTCAGGATGTCACCTGAGGCCCTCTCCCGATGCTCTGCCCCCAATGGGCCGAGTCCGCCTGTGGTCACACCGCTGGGGACCTCGCATGGTGGCTGCGGACTGAGTCCAGCGCCGCCAAAGTCAGGGGGGTGCTGTTCCGCTGGCAGGGGGAGCTTCGGCGGGGGGCTGGGGGGACTGGTGGGGGTGACGAGGCTGGTTACAGGGGGGCAGCTTTTGGCAGGCTGGGTCCGGACATAGCCGCAAGATCGGAGAATCCAGCCCATTATATTCAGCAATGACATTAGGGGCGAGATTCTCCGACCACCCGCCGGGTCGGAGAATCGCCGGGGGCTGGCGTGAATCCCGCCCCCGGCAGTTGCCGAATTCTCCACCACCGATATTCGGCGGGGGTGGGAAGCGTGCCGCGCCAGTTGGCAGGCCACCCCCCGCGATTCTCCGGCCCGGATGGGCCGAAGTCCCGCCGCTAAAATGCCTGTCCCGCCGGTGTAGATTAAACCACCTACCTTACCGGCGGGACAAGGCAGCGCGGGCGGGCTCTGGGGTCCTGGGGGGGGGGTCGGGGCGATCTGGCCCCGGGGGGTGCCCCCACGGTGGCCTGGCCCGCGATCGGGGCCCACCGATCCGTGGGCGGGCCTGTGCCGTGGGGGCACTCTTTTCCTTCCGCCTTCGCCACGGCCTCCACCATGGTGGAGGCGGAAGAGACTCCCTCCACTACGCATGCGCGGGAATGCCGTCAGCGGACGCTGACGCTCCCGCGCATGCGCCGCCCGGAGATGTCATTTCCGCGCCAGCTGGCGGGGCACCAAAGGCCTTTTCCGCCAGCTGGCGGGGCGGAAATTCGTCCGCCGCCGGCCTAGCCCCTTAAGGTTGGGGCTCGGCCCCCAAAGATGCGGAGCATTCCGCACCTTTGGGGCGGCGCGATGCCCGACTGATTTGCGCCGTTTTGGGCGCCAGTCGGCGGACATCGCGCTGTTTCCGGAGAATTTCGCCCGAGATTCTGAAATGGATGAAACAATACAATTCTTTTGTTTGTTATTTCATTGTTGAAAGGCGGATTTCAGAATATTTCAAAACATGATAGCAGATTTGCACCTGTTACTTGGCTTATTATTTAAAACTATGTTATTATATTTTAAATTCAACAGGAAAATTTGAGTCTGCTCCAAGCGGATGAAACTTCGAGTGTCTGGAAGGCATACATTGACTACATTGATGAAATGATCATTGATGGTTTCTTCAATGCTATTGAATCCTCTCTGAATTACTTTGTAGAAAATACTGGTGAGAATGACCTATTTTAACTAAGAAAATCCATCTTAACTGCTAATGTGTAGTGGCCACATAGCAAAGACTGGTCAGTAATTTTAGCTTTTAAAAGCACTGGTTTCCTTCTTTGTATTTGTTCATCCCTTTTATTTACTCTTTTCCTTTCAGCAACTTGGAGCGGTTTGCAACTCAGAGTATCTCTTCCTTGTCACAAATTGCCAGGTTATTTCCACATTAATAACAGTGCGCACTTGTGGTTCATTTCAGCAACAACAAAAAAACTCCTCACTACTATTTCTTGCTGGGAGATGTTTCTAGAAGAGTAGGCATTCCTTCTGTTATCTCAGCCAGCTAGCTATCTTTCAATATCTTGCTGGTACCTAGTAAATCCGTGATTATGCCTCACAGATTCTGGGTAATGTCATGATATTCAAACACACACATCATGATAGACACACCAACAGACAAATCAGAACACACAACACCACAACCAATGACAGAAAGATATAAAAGCACAGACACGACCCCCGGTGGTCAGTATTAGCTGCAGAGGAGAACCAGGACACATCTGCTACCAAACACACTCAGGGAGACAGCACGTGCAGAGTATCCAGAACGAACTGTCTTATAAGAGTTAAAATAAAATAGAGTTGTACCACATACAACTGTGTTGGCTCATCTGTGCACCAGAGCACCCAACACCACATGGTACAGGAGTGGATCGATACCTGCCGGCATACCTCCGTGTACACAGACAACCAGCAGTGCCCAGGCAAAATGATAGAGCTCCCGGTTCCGCAGCCGCTCCAGTGCTACGGCGATCTCCGCGAAAACTGGCGGCGATTCCGGCAATGGTTCGAATTGTTCCTGGTGGCAGCTGAACTCCAAGACCTGGATGATAGCGAAAAAATTGAATTTCTCCTCACCATCGCCGGTGCAAGGGCAAGAGAAATATTCACAAGGTTCAGGTTCTTCAGGAGGCAGCAAAGGTACGATTACCAGGCAGTCCTGGACAAATTCTCCAAGTACTGTGAAGAAAACGCAATCCAATCGGCAAGTAAAGGTAAGAAAAGCTGCAGTACTCACCTCGTGGCTGGGATCCCGGAGCCCGAATTCCCAGAGGCCGAAATCCCGGGCCTGAGAGGGGGCTGGGTCGAGGTCGGCGGCCATCTTGCTAAAGGTATCACGCTAGCACAGTTGCGCGAGCAGTGCGCAGAACCGGAAGTTTCGTTTGCGCATGCGCGAGATGCTGCGCATGCGCAGTCAAGAAAACAGCCATCGGTAAAGGAACAGCGATTTGAGCATGCGCAGTCGCTTCCTACGTGCTACATACCGAGCGTCAGGATGTCAGAGGCCCCAGACTGCACCAATTTAAAGGGAAAACGTCCCAAATCCAATTTAAAAGGGAAACGTCCCAAATCAAAAAAACAAAAATCTGTTAAAGCTGTAAAACAACCTTCCCTCACCTGGAATGACAGCACAGTGCCGCAAATTGACCCAGGAGATGAATTTGACCTCCGAAGAACCCTCCGACAAGCAGTTACCTACGCACAAGCCGATGATTCCGACCTCGAATACTTCGATGACGATCTTTACAGTGTTTCCGGACCTCGCGAGCCCAATGATAGCTCCGTGGTCCTATACGACTATGACTCGGACGAACCTTTCGTGTTGCACATTGGCGGCCCCCACATTGAATCCGACGCAGATGCGGATTCATTTTTCGGATTTGAGGATCTTCAATCCAGCAGATATGACGTTCCAACTTATCAGTACCGGATGATGCTGCAGCCTGACATTAACAGACAGGGAGCGGTGCAAGCACACGGAGAGCGCCCTGCTGCCACACAGAGCGTGGTCCACGTCCCGCTCAACGTTCCCGACTCTATGAAAGAAGACATGCAAGACTCCAGAGCGCAGTCCTCGCATGAACCAGAAGTGACTCCAGTGTCACAAGCCTCCACAGCAAGCTCGTGGACAGACTCCACAATTGCAGAAATGCAAGACTCCAGAGCGCAGTCCTTGCACGGACAAGAAGTGACTCCAGTGTCACAAGCCTCCACAGAGAGCTCGTGGACAGCCTCCATGATAGAAGCAACGCAAGACTCCAGAGCGCAGTCCTTGCACGAACAAGAAGTGACTCCAGTGTCACAAGCCTCCACAGAGAGCTCGTGGACAGCCTCCACGATAGAAGCAACGCAAGACTCCAGAGCGCAGTCCTTGCACGAACAAGAAGTGACTCCAGTGTCACAAGCCTCCACAGAGAGCTCGTGGACAGCCTCCACGATAGAAGCAACGCAAGACTCCAATATGCAGTCCTTGCAGGAACAAGACCATGAGGGTCTAGCAACCTCTCCTGACCAACCAGCGGCAGATGATGCAAGTCTGCCATGCTCACGTGAACAGCAAGAAGGCTATAACAGCCTACCATGCTCCACTACACAGCAGCATGACCATGAAGGTCTCTCATGCTACAATGAAGGGCACAGCGCTGATGACTGTTCAAGCCCAACTGAAGACAAGCCAAAAGAATCGCCTCGTCCAAGCCCGAAGAAAAAAGGTTTATGCGCTGACCTTCAGGATCATTATAGCCGAACAGAGATTAATAATGCTGCACGGCCACAGAAGGATGCTGAGGATTTGCTAAAGAAATTTATTGAATGTTTAACTTGCAAGGAGCAGACTGAGAATTGCCAGTGTTTTAGTACGGATCGAAAAAATGGACAAGACATTGATCCTCAGGTAATGGAAATAACACAACCTGAATCATATCTACAGCAGGGACAAATGTCTCCCTTCAACACAACGCCGCAAAATCCCAACTTCGGAGACCAGCAGTTAGTCAGTAATGACTCTTCAAACCTTGAGGGGAACATTAATTGCATTGAACCTATACACACTCCACTGATAAATGAGCAGAACATTGGAGCAAGAATCCTGAGGACACCGACATCGAGTAGCCAGATAACGAATTTAAAACCCACAGCAGTTTCAAGTGAACCAAGTGTGCTTTCCACTAATGGTGAAGATGCAGATAAGGTCGACCCGATTATCCATTGTACCACACTAACCCCAGTGATTAAGCAGTTATGTATGGGGAGTATAATGTGGGCAATTGAGAACAGTAAAAGAGAGACTGTGACCATGCCAGTCCCAGCAAAATCAGACCCAGAGACCATGAAGGCATGTACATTAGACAAAGATACATATGAGGTACCTGAGAAGAAAAGTGAAACGGAATGTTCTTTGGAAAATAGTACAATGTCGATAGAAACATTGGATCCTATATTCGAGACCATACATATGGGAGAATTTGGGGGTAATAAACAAGGTTCTGCAATGTCTGGGGGAAGATTTAAAATTCCAAAGAAGAAAAGCCCAAATGAAGGACAACGGCAAGACAATGACAGTCCACCGACATGGTGTGCACCACCAGATGAAAACTCTGACAATTTATCCAACCCTAGTGAACAGCAAGCTGCTAATGAGGATCTATCCATGGGATGTGAGACGAGTGACGACAGCATCCCACTTCCCATGCAAAAGGTGCAAGGTGACAGACCTCGCCTAGTGCGTACCGAGGCACTCGACGATCACGGTGGGACCACTGACGACTGCGGTGGCGGCGCACCGCTTCCACCCTCGATGGCTCGAGCCTCTCCACTGGTTGGTGCATTCCTGCATGTTCCGACTCCAGAAGTGCAGCTTCAGGGAATCTCGGCTGCCTCCAGTGAACCTGTTGGGACTCCAGACGGGGGGCATCGACGGAAGGCAGACCGGACTCCAGATGGGGAGCAGCCAAGCGCCGACTCTGATTTGCGCACGCCAGACCTTGCTCCGGACGGGCGGTGTCGCGGCCTCGGTGATGGCACGCTCAGGGTGACGGCGGATGCCACGGCGACAGGGAATGGATCGCGTGGCAGTCCCACTGGGTCGGCAGTGGCAACCAGCACCGGCGGTCCAAGATGGACACACCAATTCGCGCCATCGCCAGACGTTGATGCGAGCAACAATTCTCTCTCCAAGGCGACATGCTTCGACGTTTCTCTGCGGAGTCGCCCTTCCGGCACAGCAGGTGGCCGGAACCAGCGTGCACGGTCTCGGCCAACTTCCACATCTGGCACAGTCATCGCCTTGCATGATATTAGTGATGGTGCTACTTCGATGGCAACGACCCATCGGCTACAAGATGCCATCCACCACAAACATAAAAAGAAAAAAGACTCCACCTTGTTCCTGGCATGCAGGGCGGATGGATTGGTGCGTAGGCGCAATCAGCGAGCTTTGCGCCGCCTTCCACGCTCGCAACTGAACCGTACGCACACGCCGGATCCTCCACTGGTTCCCAAGGATGACTTCGTGGAGATGCCACGGATCATGCCCCTTCCATCGCCACCAGAACCAAACCACGTAGGCACATATCTTTGTAAAAAGGGGGGATGTCATGATATTCAAACACACACATCATGATAGACACACCAACAGACAAATCAGAACACACAACACCACAACCAATGACAGAAAGATATAAAAGCACAGACACGACCCCCGGTGGTCAGTATTAGCTGCAGAGGAGAACCAGGACACATCTGCTACCAAACACACTCAGGGAGACAGCACGTGCAGAGTATCCAGAACGAACTGTCTTATAAGAGTTAAAATAAAATAGAGTTGTACCACATACAACTGTGTTGGCTCATCTGTGCACCAGAGCACCCAACACCACAGGTAACTCACTTTGTACAATGCATTCAGCCCATTGTGTTCATCAAACAGCTAATTGTATTGAGTGCTCCATTCTAGATTCTCCCCAAATTTCTGCAGCTTATGTGTGGGAAAACGTTAAGTTACATAGGGAAGGATTTTCAGCCTGCAGTAACCGTCAATGAGAACAGCAATGCAGGGGTGGGAACTCCCGTGATAATCGGAAAACCTCAGGGCATGAGAGACATGCCTGACAAAGGTTGGTATCGCCAGGTTGGCACAACCCGGAAGTGCTGACCTGGCAGTGCTGACACGTGACAGGGCAAATCCGTGGTAGACCCGCTGGGGAGCATCCTTGCGGGCAGGGTTCGCATTATGTTCGTTGGGGGGTGGGGAGAAGTCCCCAATGCTGATGCCCGTGATGGTGGTGGTGAGGGCCTGATGCTGATGGTGATGGGTGGGTGGGTGTAAATGGTGGGGGGGGGGGGGGAGGGGGGAGGGAGAGTGGGGAGCGCGGTGGCTGATGGGAGCAGGGAGGGGCTGAGAATTTTGATGCTAATGGTGGTGGAGCGGGCTGGAGCCTTTATGCTTATGGTGGCAGGAGGCGAGGGTGGGGGCGGGGGGGCACCCACCTTGTCTGTTGCAGAGGGGGGTAGGGATGGAGAATTGAGAGGGTGGGGGGGGGGGGGGGTTCTGTTTCTGTGCTGATCTCTCCAGTTCTACCAGGCCCCACCTACCACAATAAAACATGCCCACTGAATCTATTTCCCAGAGTGTCTCAAAATCTGGTCTAAAAACGCTGCTATGCGGCTGGCGAGTTACACGTTGGATTTCAGTCGCAGCCTAACACTAAAAAAAAGGTACAATTAGCCCACACTATGTATATGCTCACCTTACTCTATAGAGGAAATACAACGTAAATATTCAAAGTTATCTTTTAGCCTCTCTCAAGTTAACACTGAACTGTTTAACTACAGATATTTCAGCATCCTTGCTGTTATTTGTGATCTTACATTTGTCTTCTCTGGTTAAAGATCAGAAGCATTTACTTTAGATCAAAATCTGTACAAAGAAATGTAGGAGAAGTGTTATGTGAATTTCCTGAATGTACAGTGTTATTAAGTAACTTTGTTTCTCCATGCCAAATAAGGAAGAAAGCCATGCTTATGTTAAGCAGTTAGACGTTTCATGATTAGTTTTGGCTGCTTGCACTCATGATCCTCAAACTCATCCCGGATTGTGGGCAGCACCAGTTATTCTGCGAATGAATAAATGTAATTGGGACCATGGTACACATGGGATGACTTTTAGTCCCGATGAAGAAGTCAGGTTACATTTGAGCAATCACAACTGAAATGTTTGAAACGTCTCCTCGTATTCCTAATGGGGCTGGTTTAGCACACTGGGCTAAATCGCTGGCTTTTAAAGCAGACCAAGTCACCCCAGCAGCACGATTCAATTCCTGTACCAGCCTCCCCGAACAGGCGCCGGAATGTGGCGACTCGGGGCTTTTCACAGTAACTTCATTGAAGCCTACTTGTGACAATAAGCAATTTTCATTTTTCATTTCACAATGAACTGACATAATCAGCTGCCAATTTTTAGTGAGGAATTCCCACTCTCATGTCAGGCCTCCCTTATTGTTTTCTTTCTGTTTTGTACAGAGCCTAAAGCCGGATTTGCACCATTGTTTGAAGCCCAGTTAGACTTGATCTCCCCAGACTTGGTCTTCCGCCCATCTCTTGAAATAGGCCCCAATGACAGCTTCTATGACATGGCAGATGGACTGATTAATGATGTTTTCAAGATTTCATCCTTGGTGCCCAGGTTGGCAGAGCACAACACCTTCCCTCACTATCAGGTAAGCTTCTCCGCTGTGTACGAGCTCAAGATCGGATAGTTTGTCTGATATTGTTTGTTCATTTTGATCTAATTCACCAGGATACCATGGGGATTGCATGCAGTGCCAGTTTTACACATTACATATTATTACTCCCAATTGGGTTTAAGGGCAGGTTAGACTAAAAAATTGCCCAATTAGCATCTTCAAATGTTCCTTCCTTGCAGCGTCTAACTAAAAGCAACGGATTCAAGGGATGTAGAATATGCCATAAATATTTGTGTAAAAATCACAGTTTTGAGACCAAGCTTTTTAAACAAAAGTCATGGATCGGTGTTTACATGGGTAATGTGTTTTGAGGGATTGACATGTATGCAAAATTTGGGACCAAAACAGACCATTGCAATGGAATCAAATTAAAAAATAGGAGCAGAAGTAGGCCATTTGGCCCCTCGAGCCTGTTCTGCCATTCAAAAAGATCATGGCTGCTCTGTTTGTGTTTTGAATTCCACATTCCCATCTACCCCCTGATAATGTTTGGTTCCCTTGCCGAACAAGAATCTACCTGCATTTACCTTAAAAATATTCAGTGATCCTACTTTCACCGCCTTCTGAGGCAGAGAGTTCCAAACTCGTACAACCCTCTGAGAGAAAGAAATTCTTCTCATTTCTGTCCGATGAGAGCAACCTTTAATTCTAAAACAATGCCCCCGAGCTCTCGACTCACCCACAAGAGGAAACACACTTTCCCCAGGCTATAGCTGACATTCTGATTTTTCCAGTTTATACGTATGATTATTACCATCCCCTTATCACAAACACCCAATATTTCTTCTTGTATGCCTTGTCCCACATTGTGGTTACTGTTAGGTGGCCTGTGGGTGATTGTGACTTCTTTCCCCTTCCATTCCTCATCTCCACCCGAATCGATTCAACATCCTGACCTCGTGAACCAAGATCACCTCTAACTTTTGCACCAATGCCATCTTTGATTCTTGCAACTGCCTTCATCTGTCCAGCCTTTCTCGTGAACAGGGATGATAACGCCTTTCCGAAATGTTTCTTTGGGGAGAGATATGCGCTTGAATATCACCATTACCTTAATTTTGTGCAATCCGCCATACAAGATGGAACCACTTTACAGGGAGGGCCTCTTGGTAATAGTCTTTGTTTGTACGTTAAAGTTCATCAGTATTTCATCATATTTCCAATGCAGACCAAGTGATACGAAGGGGTGATTTAACAAGAACATATTTAAGTGTGATTTTGTGTGTGTTTGGCAGTGTGTTTCTCGGCAAGATCATGGCTCATATTTAATGGCACTTAGTGCTGGAAATGAGCCCCCACGAGCTTCTCGTACTCACTGGCTGTCTCACCATCTGATTTGTCAGGCTCGTGCCTTAGTGTCTCTCCGTTAACAAGGAGGAGCTACTTTTAAGTGCTCCCTCACCACGCACTGCCAGTCAGCACACGAGCATGGCAGTGCGCAAACCTGCTCCTTGCTTTGGGGATGCCACCGTGGACATGCTTTTGATGCGAGATGGGACATGTTGATTCCCCAAGGGGGTCGGAGGACCATCAGTTGGGTCACCAATACCGCCAGAGAAGCAGCTGTCAGTACGGGAAGCATGACCAGGAGGACCGCTGTACAATGTTGGAAAAAGACCAATGATCTCCAGGGAGCTGCAAGGGTAAGTTACCACCTCTCTCCTGGCATCAACTCCACCCGCCACCACTCAAATTTCCAACCACCCTGCATCACAAATAACTGGCTGACACCTAGCACCCTCTCCACATCCGATCTTCGTGCTAGCACCCTCCAGCACAACCCCTTTATGTCCAGGTGCGGTGCCCACACATGCTACCTGTTATGGACCCCCGGCCCATCAAACATGCGGTTCATAATGCCCTCGCCTTTTACCCACAGGAGAAGATAGCCCATAATAAGCTGAAAAGGGCCAAAACGGACGTCAGAGTACCAGAGATTTGGGTCCTCACCCCTTATGAGGAACTGATCTTGGAAATTGTGGGGTTGACTGAGGAGAGAGCAGTCCGCCACAGCAAGGTTGGTCTGCGCCAAAGAGGTGAGGGTCCACTACCCTTCACCCAGGTGAAGTTGTTCATGTCAGACAGAATGATCTTTCAATCTAACTGACCACACGTCCATTGTTTCGCAGGATCATCATCATGTTCGAGACGCTGAAGCACATGTCCTAGACACACATTGATTTTGCCAAGGCACTGTAGAGCATGGTCCAGTCACTGAGGATCATCAGCACCATGGTGCAGACAATGGGGTCCGTTATGACTGGCAGAGCTAGAAGACTCAGAGGTCTCTGAAGCTCACTCCAGCTGCCCGCCCATCCCATGGAGACCCACAGGGCCCTATGGGCACTATCAGACGGGAGGAGAAAGCATTGGAGGCCAACCTGAGGCCTGCCACCATGGAGATGACGACGGTTTTCACTCCCTTCGAATCCCCCCTTCCTGACACCGATGCATCTCAAGGGCAACGGGCAGAACAGGGTGGCATGGTGACGCCAGTGACAACAGTAAGTTCGCCGGAGCCGCCCCTGGCTCCAGACTATCAAGAGCACGTCTGCCAAGGGCATCAATGGCCACAGGGCGTGGAAAGCAGCAGGCTACTTACACTGCTGATATGCATCCTGGGGACACACCTAGATGTAGCAGTAGACCACAAAAGGTCAAGCAGATCACCATTAAAACATGTTACTCCTGATATATGTGAAGCCTCTGTCACGTTAATCTTCACAAAGGGTCTGCTTGCACCCCTGTCCTTTGTTGCCCTCTGTCCTCTGCTCTCTCCACATTCCACGCATAGAGGTCCAAGATCAAATTGCCTCAATGCAGACTCCGTTCAGAGGATGGGTGTGAGCGCGCTGTCAGCAGAAAGACAGGAGTCAGACTTTGGCATAAACTGAGGAGCACCAGAGCCGACTCCACAGCAAGGTCTCATCACTCTCCTGCCTTGTATAATGATCCACGCTGACAGTGCCGACACAGGCCCACCGTGCTGGGCTGATGTTACATCGAGCCTTGGAGGGTGCGAACAGTACAGTCGGGGAGGGAAGGGGAAGGAAGGAGGGAAATGGGTGGGAAGGAGTGGAATAACGGGAGAGGGAATTGGGGGAAGTAGGGGACTGTGGGGCAGTGGCGGATTGGGGGGAAGGAGGAATTTGGGAGGGGAGGGGCAAGCTGTCGGACACAGCCTTGTCCTATGTGAATCGGGTGAGGATGAGGACCTTCCTAGTCCTCCGGGTATGCCGGACACTTGCCATCACCTGTCCATCCTCTGACTCTTTCCTAGGCTCGTCCTCCATCCCCTCCTCGTCTGCCTCATACTTCACCTCAGACGATGCTGCACGTCCCTCCTCCCCCTCCTCCAGCATGTCGTTCTGCTGCTGTGCGAGGTTGTGGAGCGCACAGCAGACCACACACAGTGGGAGACCGTCTGGGGGTGTACTGCAGTGCACAGCAGAGCGGACCATGCATTGGAACTGCATTTTGAGTAGTCGGGTGCCCCGCTCAATGACAGCTTCGTTATATTGGGCCTCCACGTCAGTCTCCGAATGGCGACATCAGCCACTACCTCAGCGGGTACTCTTTATCCACCAAAAACCAACCTGTCATCCTGGGTAATCCTTGAAGATGCCAGGGACCTCTGATTGTCCCAGAGTGTAGCTAAAGAGCACACTCCCTGGAAGCATGCACTTATGTCCATGATCCGGAGGTGGTGATTGTACACAAATTGAACATTCAGGGATTGGAATCATTTCCTGTTAATGAAGGGAACTCCCTGATGCCCCAGTGTGCGCAAGGTGACATGCGTGCCACCAATTACTCCCTAGGCCTGGGGACTCCCGATGATAGCAGAGAATCCTGCAGCCCGGGCATCTTGGTGGATCTGGTCCACTTCAATTGTGATAAAGTCTGATGCCTGGGCATACAGGGCATCCGTGAGCTCCAATATGCATTTGTGTCTGTAGTTTGGGAAATGCCGCACAAGCCCCTGCTCAAGCCTTGGAATGAACCGGTTGCGTAGACGTTCAGGGCTGCGGTGGCCTTCTAGGCCACCAGGAGCGGGTGTCCTCCTCCTCCTCCTCCTGTGGTGCCAAATCCACTAGCACAGATGCCGTACTTTCTCCTGAATCATTGAATCATAGAATTAACAGTGCAGAAGGAGGCCATTCAGCCCATTGAGTCTGCACCGGCTCTTTGAAAGAGCACCCTACCCAAGCCCACACCTCCACCCTATCCCCATAACCCAGTAACCCCACCCAACACTAAGGGCAATTTTGGACACTAAGGGCAATTTAGCATGGGCAATCCACCTAACCTGCACAACTTTGGACTGTGGGAGGAAACCGGAGCACCCGGAGGAAACCCACGCACACATGGGGAGAACGTGCAGACTCCGCACAGACAGTGACCCAAGCCAGGAATCGAACCTGGGACCCTGGAGCTGTGAAGCAATTGTGCTAACCACCATGCTACCATGTTCCTTGTTGAGATGGAGACTCCAGCGTCACATACTGTCCATCATAGCCTCGAAAGACCAATAATGACAGTACACCATGAGCTATCCCTGGTGTTCCCCTTTGAGTTCCTCCTCAGCCCGATGGGTGGACGGGTCTTCGGGGTGAGCAGTGGACACCTGCGCATGGGATGCCACCTCCAGCCTGTGTTAATGCTGCTGCCTTCTCTGGAGTCTACCTGCCTCTGCTGCCACCAGCACCGTGAGGGCAACCTCTGCAGAACTGATAGCACCAGCCATGTTACTCTCTCAGGAATTGGAGAAGGAGAGAGAGCGATAATCAGCTTGGTCCTCCAAGCCTCCCACCCTTACATGTCCTGCCTTCTCTCAGAGCGCCATCCATTGAGCTAGTTGTGCTGGAAAACTTCAGTCTGCACACTCACCCCTGGCCACATGCAGGAGCCCCTAGAACTCAGACCCCTGCTCCGCGGAACGTTAGCGAGACCGTGCTCAGGTGTCCTCTCCTGATCCACACACTTACCCTATAGTCACGAGGATATCCTTAGTAAAGGAGCTCAGCTCTTAAGTGCTTTATTGTTAGCTGCTACCTCTATGGTGCTGTCGCTTCTAGAATTCAGGCAAACCTTTCAGGCTTTGAAGTTTTATTGAAAAGCGATGCAATGATCATCGTCTGAGACATGGCATGTGTACCCACAACACGCCACTTGAGAGCTGTGAAGTGCTCTCACAACTAACAAAGCCAATTCCTCAGAACAATAGCCTTCAGCTGTGAAACTCGAGGCTACTCGCAATCAAAGGTAGTTGAAGTGACCTTCAGCACAGTACCAAGAGCAGGACTATATCCTGGATGTGTTTGGTAGGACAGACAGGCAGCAGCTGTAATTGCCCCTGTTATGGGTATTCACAATATTTAAAGATTGCTTGAAGGCCTCATGGACGAAAAGCACTCTCTGCCCTGTCCTGGCCCAGTGGTGACCTCCAACCTGAATCGTTTCAGCCAACAAACAAGCCAACCCTGAGGGGTCCCTCCTCACCCCCCGAGCACTGAGTCAGCGGCTCCAGTGCCCTTGAGGTGTCTGCCTGAAAATGTAAATGGCTACTCACCTCCTCAGTTCCTCTCAGCAGCCATTGTGTCAGCTTCACGTTTTTCAAAAGGAATACTAAACAACGCCTTTGTGATTTCTGGCTGGGGAGCCAGTTAAATCCGGGAGGCCGTTACTTTGATTTCAATCTCGCTAATGAGATGGAAATGAATGCAAATGAGGGTTAATGATGCGCTCACCAGATTTGGGCATGATCCGGATCTCGGCATTGGAAGCCAGCAGGTTAGATAGCAAAATGATTTGTGTCCAGATCTGTGCCGGGAGCAACACAGTGGTTAAATTACACCCACATTTTTCTCTTTACATTGGATGACAATATGGTGGAATTTGATATTTTTATCGAGTTCAAGTGGCAGATGCTGTGAAATGTTGTTTTCTGATGGAGCAGTAAATCGTATTGACAATGGCGGGTGAAGAGAATCCTGCCACCGGCGAACAGCACACCGCCGAGAAACACGCAACTGGGAGGCCGGAGAATCACACCCACCCTCTCGGAGGGTACGGAGTTGGGGGCACCGCAGATGGTAGTATGACGACTTCGCCAATGCTCGTTAACCCATTCTGCCTTCTTTCTCTCCACATTAAATTTAGCTGCATGCCTCCGCACCTTCAGGGGCTAGGCTGGCGTTGGAGTGGTTTGCGCCGCGCCGGCTGGCGCGGAAGTGGCTTGGTGCCACGCCAACCTGCCCGAAGGGCCTCCGCCGGCCGGCGCGAGTTGGCGCCATCCCAGCGCATGCGCAGGGGGGTTCTTCTTCGTGCCGGCCATCGCGGACTGCTCCACCGGCCGGCTTGGAGGAACTGAGTGCCCCCACGGCATAGGCCCGCCGCGGATCGGTGGGCCCCGATTGGGGGCCAGGCCACCGTGGAGGCACCACCCTGGGCCAGATCCCCCCGCGCTCCCCCCCCCCCCCGTGGACCCCGGAGGCCACCTGCGGAGCGGGGTCCCGCCGGTAAGTACCTACCTTAATTTACGCCGGTGGGACGGGCCTAAAATTGGCAGCCGCTCGGCCCATCGCGTGCCGGAGAATTCCGGCGGCCCCGGGGCCCATTGTGTCGCGCCGGTCCACGACATTCTCCAAGGCAGGCGGCGCGGGCAGGATTCACGCCGAACCCCGATGGGGGGGGTCTTCGAATCCCGCCCACGATTCGTCCTCATAGGCATCTTGGTAAATCATATGGGACACAGCGGGATTCTCCGACCCCCGGCGGGTCGGAGAATCCCCAGGGGGGGCAGCGCGAATCCCGCCCGACGCCGGCTGCCGTATTGTCCGGCGTCGTTTTTCAGGCGGAGGCGGGGTTCATGCCACCCCGGTTGGGGCGTTGGCAGCGGCACCCCCGGCAATTCTCCGGGCCCCGATGGGCCGAGCGACCATCTGTTTTTGCCCAGTCCTGCCGGCGTGAATCACTCAGCTAATGTACCAGTGGGACCTGGCAGATAAATCGGCTGTGGCTGTCCTCGGGGGGGCACAGGGGGATCCGACCCGGGGGGGGGGGGGGGGGGGGGGGGGGGGGGCAGGGTGGCCTGGCCCGTGATCTGGGCCCACCGATCTGCAGGCAGGCCTGTGCCGTGGGGACACTCCTTCCTTCTGCGCCAGCCCTGTAGGGCTCCGCATTGGCTGGCGCGGAGAAGAGAACCCCCCACGCATGTGCCAAAACATGCCGGCTTTTCAGCACATGCGAGAGATCACACCGACCCTTTGCCGCCGGCTTGAGCGGCGACAACCCCTCTGGCGTCCACCTAGCCCCCGAGAAAGTGGAGGTAAGTGGAGAATTCCTCACCTTGGGGGCATGTTGATGCCGGAGTGGTTGGCGCCGTTTCTCCCGCTGGCATGGGGACTTCGTCCCCGGAAAGGAGAATTCCTGGCCATGTGTTTCATTGATTGTGAGATTGCGGCTAGAATTTTTGGAAAGAATATCGAAACGTTGCTGCGTGTGTCTTTAAATTAATGAACTGTAGAAATCACCAGTAAATAAATTAACGCAATGTGGTTTGATCCATGAAAAACCTGAGTTGACTTTTACACTACCTTTACAAAGAGTTTCTTGAATCGACGTTTACACGAGTATATGCAGTAATTTTCTTCTTGCGCCTCTCCAATCATGAATTAAGACTCGAATAGGCTATCATTATGTAACTTAAGAAAGGGTGATATTTTTGTGTATATTAGATGGTTCGATATTGTCTGTAATATTTAATACGCATCTTTTAGATAATGTAATACCGTGGGAGTAAAGTAACCTAAACCAAACTTGATACATGGCTCGAGGTGAAAATGGTCTTCCAACCCCCCATTCTCCCCCCACCTCCCTCCATGTGGTTATTGCAAAGGAAATAAGTGTGCAGGTATTGCTGTGATAGACTAAGGGGCAGGTTAACTGTCCCCATTGTTTCTGGTGGGTAAGAAAGCCGGAGGAGATGGAGAATCCAACGGGAGTCTCAAAATGGCTTTTACACTGGCGGGATTTCCCATTGAGATTGGCCCCGCCCTGCCAATGACATAATGGGGTTCCTGCCATGAAAGGTCAGGAATCCAGTTTACAAAAGGTCTTGATAAAGAGAATCTGTCATGGGCACAGGTAAGTACAGACCTCAAGGGGAAAGTTCACGCCTGGGCAGTAATTGGGCATTGCCCCCGACACTGCCCTCTGCTTCCCCCTGGTGTCAAGTGGCAGTGTCAAGGGGTAGTGCTGAGGCACTGTCGGGGGTGGGGAGGGAGTCTTGTGTCTGTGATGTTCCTTTTTCTGCTTTACTTCTGTGCCCCACTCTGTCAGGTGCCAAGGTTGTTGATGGAACAGGCTCACTCAAAGCCTACCCCGCCAACATGGTGTCATGGGACCTACTCCTTCCATTCTTTTCTCCACGCATTCAAAAATACAACGGGAAAACCTAGCAAGAAGCTGGCATTTTATCTGCTGGAAATAATACTAAGAAGAAAAATTCCGCCATGAGAATTCATAACTTGGGGCTGGTGGTTTTCACACCTGCCTTGCTTGTTGCTGCAGTTTCTATGAGTACTTTGCTTTGTGTTCCTTGTGTCTTAGTCGTTTACTGATTCTGGAAACCTTGCTCTCAGGCTGATATGGAAGACATGGCTGACCTGATAGAAACGCGTCAACATTTGATGGACAGCATTCAACACGTGATGGCAGAATGCTGTAATTATCAAAACTCCTTTGACCAGTATGCGTATCTGTGGGTTGATGACCGAAAGGAGTTTATGCGTCAATTTCTTCTCTATGGGCATGTTCTCACTGCTGAGGAAATTGAAGCTCATGCAGAGGATGGTGTGCCAGAAAGCCCCCCGACACTCCAGCAGTATAAGGAACAGGTAGACTCTTATGAAAAGATCTATGATGAGGTGAATCATCTAGAGCCTATCAACATATTTGACAGCTGGATGCGAATTGATGCCAGGCCATTCAAGTCTGCCTTGCTGAATATTATTAAAAAATGGAGCCTTATGTTCAAACAGCATCTGATTGATCATGTAACGAACAGGTAAGGCTCAACGTATTCCTGATAAAACTCTTGAGAATGGGCATAAATTACCCTGTACAAGGTTTTGAAATTCAACTGCCCAATGCAGTTATAAAATATGGGATATATTGTGGGATATGGGCAGAAAATGTGGGATATGGGCATTCTGATGTATTGAAAGTTACATTGTGCATTTTGTCCACTTAAGTCTACCATGTACACATATACCAGCAGAGGGAGTCTAGAAAGGAAATAAGAAAGTATCAATGATTTAACTGTATGTGCACTTCTAATTTTAAATGCTCCTGGCTGAATATCTTCACAGGCATCTCAAACAAGGCCAGCATTTGTAGCCCATCCCTATTCTCTAAGTGCTGTGAGAAGGTGGTGACAGTTCTTATGGTCTTGGTGTGCCCAGAGTGTTGTTAGCAAGGGAATTTCAGGATTATAACCCAAAATATGTGTTAAGGATTTATTTCCATTGGAAAAGAGGATTCAAAACCTGTGGTCGGATTTTCTCCTGAGAGTCAGGAGCCACAAGTCAAGCCAATTTCTCAACATTGCATTCCCTATTTCTAAAAGTTGTGAAATTCCCACAAGATTTTAGTCTCCGGGAGTTAGGATTGGGTTGGAGTCGGGAACGCCCAAGTTGACAACAGAAGCATGCAGGTTGGTAGGCAGGCTGGTTTAAAGGTCTGGTTTGGTTTACTGGGACATCATCCTAGTCCTGTACTTGGTTGTAAGACCCTCAAGACTTCACCCCTCAATCCCATTCACATTCCGCCACCCATTCTTCATGCTCCCTCATATTCCAACCCCCCCCCTCCCCCACCATGATCCCTCATATTTCTCCTTGCGTTGCGATGCTGCTTCATATCCTGCATGCCCTCCCTATGCTCCATTTTCCTCCATTCCTTGTCAACTACCCCATACCCAATCTATCCCTCTTCATATCCCCTCCATACCCCCATGCCCCTCCACTTTGAATGCCCCTTCCATACGCCAATGCCTCTTATGGGCCCTTATATATCCTCCATACGCACTCTTTTTTTTTTAATAAACATTTTATTTAGGTTTTTTTTGGCATTGTAACAGCAGCAATATAAACAATGACCCTCTCATGGCGCAATTAATTTTCTCCAGGCAGAGAAAGCCAGCCATGTCCGATAGCCAGGTCTCTGACTTCGGGGGCTTTGAGTCCCCCTATGCTAGTAATATCTGCCTCCGGGCTACCAGGGAAGCAAAGGCCAGAATATCTGCCTCTTTCTCCTCCTGGATTCCCGGATCCTGCTACACCCTGAAAATCGCCACATCTGGACTCAATGCCACCCTTGTATTTTATACTTTGGACATGACGTCAGCAAACCCCTGTCAAAATCCCCTCAGCTTTGGACATGTCCAGAACATGTGGACATGGTTAGCTGGTCCTCCCGCACATTTTGCGCACCTATCCTCCACCCCAAAGAATCTGCTCATCCGGGCCACTGTCATGTGAGCCCGGTGCACGACCTTGAATTGAATCAGGCTGAGCCTGGCACATGTTGTGGTCGCATTGACCCTTCCCAACGCGTCCGCCCAAAGGCCCTCCTCTATCTCTCCCCCCAGCTCCTCCTCCCACTTTCGCTTCAGTTCCTCGCTCCATACCCACTCTTTACAAATTCACTGTGTCCAGAACCAGTGAGCCATTGGCAAGCCTGGCAAGTCTTTAAAATGCTCCTGAAGCTAACAAAATAGGTAAACATGCTTTGAAGATCTCCTTTGGAAAGAAACTACTTATCTTACAATCTCATAAAAGTTTCATTCACAGTATCAATGACAAAAGCTTTAATCCTCTTAACACCCCAGAATATTTTCCAAATAAACAAGCAGACATTGGAAAACATGCCATGAGGAAATTCAAGACACAGCATAACTGGGTTCACATTTACCCATTCAGTTATATCCTCAAAAAGCTCTAATAAATTTGTTCAACGCAATTTACGTTTTGTAACAACAGCATGATGACTTTGTCTGATCAAACTATGATTTTCCAAATGCATTGTTAAGACTTCCTTAATACTAAATTTCAGCATATTCCCAATGACTGATGTCAGGCTACATGGCCAGTAATTCCCTGTTTTCCCTCCCTCCCTCCTTTCCTGAAAAGAAGTGTCACATCTCCTAATTTCCAATCTGTTGGGAACATTCCAGAATCTTCTTAATTTTGGAAAGTCATAGCCAACAAACTCTGCAGCTATCTCTTTTGGAACCCCAGGATGTAGGCCACCTAGATACTGGAGATTTGTCGAATTTCCGTCCCTTAAATTTCTCCAGTATTTGTTTCTGCACTGATATTAAATTCCTTAATTTCATCAGTCCTTTTTGATTTGGGCTTCGGAGTAAGTAACTCAATGTCAACATTTGCAGATGATACCAAGCTGGTAGATGTCACAAGTGTAGAGAAAGGGTGCAGCATAACAAAAAAATATGAAGTGATACATTTGGTTGTTAGAAAAAAGAGAAACATCATTGTTAAATCAAAACAAAACTGAATTGGATATGTTGCCAATTTAATGGAATTCTATAAAAGTGTTGCTCTTTAGTCGCCAATATGATACTGAGGCTCTTTTTATGATATGATGTTATGTCTCAACAGCGTCGCCAATACTGTGGGTGTTTCTATTTCTCTTACTGAACCACAAGGCGTTCCCGTATATCGGTCAAATGACCACACAACCAGTTAGTCAGTTCAAGTTCAAAGATGGTTTATTTACACACAAGGGCACTGTGCAAGTGGATAAGGCCTTTATCTTGATCACGTGGCCGGTTTGAAAAAGTGGCTCTGTCTCTGCTGGGCTCATCCGTCAGGTAGCGATCGTTGGTCTTGAACTTGGCTGTCTGGTCGTTATGCTGAAGTTGGGCTGGCACAGGCCGGATTCAAAGGAGGCTGGCACAGGCCGGGTCCAAAAGAGACTGAACACATGGCTGTGTCCCCTTTTATCCCTTTAGGGTTTCGCGCTCTTTGGGGCGATCCTTAATCTTGGACCCAATAATTCGACTCGGCTTCGATCACTTCCTTCGATTTCGGCCAATAAAGGGGCAGGTGCCTTGGTGGCTGGCCGGGTCCTTAACGGTCATTGACCTTGGCAGTTGGGCTCTCTGAGTAAAGGGAATGGAGCCGATCAGAATGTGGCTGCACCTGTTTCTTGAGTGCAGTCCTATTGTTCTGGGGAAATGGGCCGATAAATGCAAACGAGCAGGGTTTCGATCAGGTCCAGCCATCTGCGTTTCAAATACACAGAAGCTCTGTATCTGTTTGAGTCCTGGGTTGGCCATAATTCCCATGGTCCTTTGCAGGTGGCCATCTCAGATGGCTACAGATAGAAGAACAAAGTAATCAATAGATATAGGTTTAAAAAAATCTTACAAAAAGCATTACCAATCAGCAAAACAATTAGAAATGCAAACAAAACACTGCGGTTTACTTCCAGGGATTATATAATTCAAAGTAAGGAAGTTATGTTGAACCCTGGCGAGGTCACACTTAGAATGCTGTACACAGCTTTCAGAAAAGGCTGCAGAAACACTGAAAAAAAATGCATAAATGATTTTGTTGGAACAGAATTTAGTGATTTTAGATATTGGAAAGGATTGAACAGTTTCGAGCTTTTATCGTCATTCAAGAGATGACCTATAAAATGATGACCTGGGGCGAAATTCTCCACCAACGGCGCGATGTCTGCCGACTGGCACCAAAAACGGCGCCAATCAGACTGGCATCGCGCCAGCCCAAAGGTGCGGAATGCTCCGCATCTTTGGCAGCCTAGCCCCAACATTGAGGGGCTAGGCCGAGGCCGGAGGGATTTCCGCCCCGCCAGCTGGCGGAAATGGCGTTTGTTGCCCCGCCAGCTGGCGCGGAAATGCGGCGCATGCGCGGGAGCGTCAGCGGCCGCTGATAGTTTCCCGGCGCATGCGCGGGAGCATCAGCGGGCGCCGACAGTTTCCCGGCGCATGCGCGGGAGCGTCAGCGGGCGCCGACAGTTTCCCGCGCATGCGCAGTGGGGAGAGTCTCTTCCGCCTCCGCCATGGTGGAGGCCGTGGCGGAGGCGGAAGGGAAAGAGTGCCCCCACGGCACAGGCCCCCCCGCGGATCGGTGGGCCCCGATCGCGGGCCAGGCCACCGTGGGGGCACATCCCGGGGTCAGATCGCCCCGTGCCCCCCCCCAGGACCCCGGAGCCCGCCCACACCGCCTGGTCCCGCCGGTAAATACCAGGTTTGATTTACGCCGGCGGGACAGGCAATTTCTGGGTGGGACTTGGGCCCATCCGGGCCGGAGAATTGAGTGGGGGGACCCGCCAACCGGCGCAGCCTGATTCCCGCCCCCGCCCAATCTCCGGTACCGGAGACTTCGGCGGGGGCGAGGGCGGGATTCACGGCGGCCAACGGCCATTCTCCGACCCGGCGGGGGGTCGGAGAATGACGCCCGTGATTTTTGGGCAGGGGAGATGTGGAGAGAATGGTTGGGATTCTCCGACCCCCGCCGGGTTGGAGAATCCCCGGGCGGGAGGCGCGAATCCCACCCCGGCGGCCCCACGCCGGCTGCCCTATTCCCTGACGCCGCTTTCCGGGCGGCAGCGGAATTCCTGCCACGCCGGTCGGGGGCTGTTGTCAGCGCCCCCCCCCCCCCCCCCCCCCCCCCCCGGCGATTCTCCGGGCCCTGATGAGCCGAGCGGCCGTCCAGTTCTGGCCAGTCCCGCCGGCGTGAATTAGTCATCTCACGTACAGCGGGACCTGGCAGGTAAGTGTGTGGGGGCGGTCCTGGGGGGGGGGGGGGGGGGATGCGGAGGGATCCGACCCCGCGGGGGGGGGGCGGCCCCCATGGTGGCCTGGTCCGCGATCGAGGCCTACCGATCTGCGGGCAGGCTGCTTCCGTGGGGGGACTGCTTTCCTCCACGCCGGGCCCTTGTAGTGCTCCGCCATATTGCTCAGGGGCCGACGTGGAGAAGAGAACCCGTGTGCATGCGCAGAAATACGCCGGCTGGTCTGCGCATGTGCGGAAATACTCCGGCCTTCCGTGCATGTGCGAGATTACACCGGCCGTTCCGCGCATGGCAAACCCGCGCCGGCCCTTTGGTGCCGGCTGGAGCGGCGCCAACCAGTCCGGCGTCCACCTAGCCCCCGAAAGTTCAGAGAATTCCTCACTTACGTTGACGCCGGAGTGGTTGGCGCAGGTTTTCCAGCCGACGTGGGGGTCTTAGTACCCAGAAGGGAGAATCCCGCCCAATGTTTCCACATTTGGAGAATCAAAAATCCATGGCCATCAATGCAAGACAGTTGCCAATAACACTAACAGGGGAAAAAAACAGTCTTCAGAGTGTTTAGAATGTGGAACTCAGTCCCACAGGGAGGTTGAGGCCTAGATGTTTTCAGAAGAACTTGACCAGTACATGAGAGAAAAGGAAATAGAGTTATATGTTGAACGTTAACTGGAATGGGAGGATATTCATACAAAGTAGATACATTGGCACAGATTAGTTGGTGCGAATTACTTGTTACTGTGAGATGATTCCATGTAAAACTGGTGTTTTCTTCGTGTGACCCTCATTCACTTTTCTCTTCAAATCCTTTTCCCTCACCCCATACAGTCTGACTGATCTCAAAGAGTTTATCAAAGTGGCAGAAGGAGGTTTGCGACAGAAGGTTGAAGAAGGTGACTTCAATGGCTTGATAAGTGTAATGGGTCATCTGATGGCTGTGAAAGAGAGACAGGTTACAACAAATGAGATGTTTGAGCCCCTTAAACAGACAATAGAACTTCTGAAGACCTATGAGCAGGAATTACCTGAAGAAGTGCACAAACTGCTGGAGGTTAGTGGAACATGGTGTATTATTTTAATTGTCTGAACCTGCCTGTAAGACTAATTGCTATACGGCTGAAAGAACTGGGGCGGAGAATTGCTGGGGGGGGGGGGGGGGGGGGATTCCACCGGTGCAAGTTTTCAGGCAGGGGCGGGGATCCCACTGCGGCGGTCGGGGTCCGTTGGCAGCGCCCCCTCCGGTAATTCTCCAGGCCCCGATGGGCTGAGCTGCCACCTGTTTTCGGCCAGACCCGCCGGTGTGAAATGGACATGGTCCATCCCGGATGAACCCCAGTAGCATTAGGTATGACATAATAGCTTTCTGTTGTTTTCGTCATCCAACCTAACAAAGAAGAATTCTACTATTTCTGCAGCATGGTATATACAGTGTGCATTTTTTTGTTTATTATGAAGTTTTACTTGAAGCTGTATAATGCTGACAGATTTAAGGGTGGGATTCTCCCGCACTTGGCGGGACTGCCCGATGCCGGCTCCAAGAGCGGCGCGAACCACTCCGGCGTCGGGCCACCCGGAAGTTGCGGAATCCTCCGCTACTAACACTAACAGGGAAAAAAAACATTCTTCAGAGAGTGTTTAGAATGTGGAACTCAGTCCCACTAGGCCGGCGCTGGAGGGGTTGGCGCCGTGCCAACGGGCGCCGAACGGCCGCCGCAGGCTGGCGCGAGTTGGCGCATGCGCAGGACTGCCGGTGTGTTCTGGCGCATACGCAGGGGGTTTCTTCTCCGTGCCGGCCATGGCGGAGCCTTACAGAGGCCGGCGCGGAGGGAAAGAGTGCCCTCACCGTGGGGGCCCGGATACCCCTGCGCTCCCCCCCGAGGACCTCACTAGCCCCCTTTGAAGCCAGGTCTTGCTGGGATGGACCATGTCTATTTCACGCCGGCGGGACTGGCCGGAAACAGGTGGCTGCTCGGCCCATCGGGGCCCGGAGAATTGCCGGGGGGGGCCGCTGCCAACGGCCCCCGACTGGCGCGGCGCGATCCCCGCCCCTGCCCGAAAACTGGCACCGGAGAATTCGTCAGCCGGCCTCAGAGCGGCGTGGCGGGATTCACGCCGCCCCCCGCTGATTCTCCGACCCGGCGGGGGGGTCGGAGAATCCCGCCCTTTGTGTCTTCCAACGTGGACTATTTGACCAGTAGCCCCAGGCAATTATTGCAATGTTGTTACATTTGTGCCTAATGCAATAGAGCTTTGTGCATGAGAGCAAACTATAAGCAAAGCAGCTCAAATTTGATAAATACATTGTTGACGGGTAAGTGCTGCCACTCTGGGCCCCGAACAAAATAACAGAGAATTGGAAAACCTGGGGCGGGATTCTCCGCGAATCGGCAGGGTAGGCCACTCCGGCGCCGAGGAGTGGAATTAACCACTCCGGCGTCGGCCCGCCCCGAAGGTGGGGAATCCTCCCCACCTTCAGGGGCGAGGCTGGCGCTAGAGTGTTTAGCGCCACGCCAACTGCCGCGGAAGGGCTTGGCACCACGCCAGCCGGCGAGAAGGGCCTCCGCCAGCCAGCGCGAGTTGGCGCATGCGCGGGATTGCCAGCATGTGCTGGCGTCATCCCAGTGCATGCGCAGGGGGGGTTCTTCTCCGCACCAGCCATGGCGGACCGTTACAGATGCCAGTGCGGAGGGAAAGAGTGCCCGCAGATCGGTGGGACCCGATCGCGGGCCAGGCCACCGTGGTGGCACCCCCCGGGGCCAGATCCCCCCGCGCCCCTCCAAGGACTCTGCAGGCCGCCCGTGGAGAAAGGTCCCGCCGGTAAGGACCTGTTGTGATTTACGCCAGCGGGACCGGCCGAAAACGGGTGGCCACTCGGCCCATCGCGGGCTGGAGAATCGCCGGGGGACCCGCTGCCAACGGCCCCCGACCGGCGCGGCGCGATTCCCGCCCCCGCCAAAACCCCGGCGCCGGAGAATTCGGCAGCCGGCAGGGGCGGGATTCACGCCGCCCCCCCGGTGATTCTCCGACCCGGTGGGGGGTCGGAGAATCTCGCCCCTGATCTTCGTTTGCTCTTATGGGTGTCACGAGCAAGGCCAGCATTTACTGCCCATCCACAGTTGTTGTTGAGGTGGTGACGGTGGGCCTTCGCCTTGACTTGTGTCAGTCCATGTGTTAAAGGCACTCCCACAATGCTATCAACTACGGAGTTGTGGGATATTGACCCAGCGACAGTGAAGAAATGGGTGATTGTATTTGCAAGTGGAATGAGTGACTGAGAAGGGGAGTTGGAGGTGACGGTGTTTGCCATGCACCCCTGCTAACCTTGTCCTTCCAGGTGGTAAAGATTGTGGATTGAGAGCTGCTGCTGAAGTAGATCCTACAGACAAAAATGCTGGAATTATTGCTGGAATTATATTGTTTTCACTTGGTAAAATTCATACTTCCGTCCTTTACATTATTTTCCATACATTGGTTCTGCAGTCTCCCTCGTTCATTGAATAAACATGGTTCCAACAACTGTGCATTGAGTACACTGAATATATTTTGTTTCTAAGGAGCCCGTTGCAACATCAGCTGCTGGTAAATGCTTTCCTTTGTTGACTGAGGTGACAAATGAGTATTTCCTCGACTGGGAGGGACGTTACAAAATTAAGATACTGCAGATACTGGAAATCTGAAATATACAAACAGAAAATGCTGGAAAAACCCAGCACGCCGTGCAGCAACTGTGGAGGGAGCAGAGTTAATATTTCAGGTCAATGATCTTTCATCAGAGTTCTGATCAGTCATTCATCTGAATTACTGTCAATTTCCTGTAAGCATTTACTTTCCAGGCTGAAAGAGGTAGAAACGCACAGCAAACATAGCTTACCCAGGTGATTGAAAAGGCATCCGAGTCTGGTAGCCAAAAACATAGTTGTCTACTTATGCATTCAAACGTGATGCAAAACGATCAACATCTGGGCCGGGATTCTCCCCTACCCGGTGGGGCGGGGGAATCCGGAGTAATGGAATGGCGTGAACCACACCGGTGTCGGGCCACCCCAAAAGGTGCGGAGAACTCCGCACCTTTTGGGGCCATGCCCTCACCTTGAGGGGCTAGGCCCACGCCGGAGTGATTTCCGCCCCGCCGGCTGGCGGGAAAGGCCGTTGGCGCCACGCCAGCCGGCGGCGAAAGGACTTCGCCGGGCGACGCATGCGCGGGAGCATCAGCGGCCACTCACGGCATCCCCGCGCATGCGCAGGGGAGGGGGTCTCTTCCACCTCCGCCATAGTGAAGACCATGGCGAAGGCGGAAGAAAAAGAGTGCCGCCACGGCACAGGCCCGCCGGTTCGCGGATAATCCCGCCCATTAACGGTAGTTGACACATTGTCATTACACCAAATTAGCTGACCCCAAGCTCTCGGAGAGCGAATCATGGGCGGGATTCTCCGCGATCCGGCGGGGCGGGCCACTCCAGCGCCGAGGAGTGGCGTGAACCACTCTGGCATTGGGCAGCCCCAAAGGTGCGGAACCCTCCGCACCTTCAGGGGTTAGGCCGGTGCCAGAGTGTTTGGCGCCGTGCCAGTCGGCGCAGAAGGACTTGGCGACATGCCAACCGGCGCCGAAGCTTGTGCTGGCGTTATCCCAGTGTATGCGCAGGGGGGTTCTTCTCCGCACCGGCCATGGCGCCCCCTCGGCACAGGCCCGCCCGTGGATTGGTGGGCCCCGATCGTGGGCCAGGCCACCGTGGCCCCCCCCATCGCGGGCCGGAGAATCGCCGGGGGGGAGGCACTACCAGCAGCCGCCGACCGCCGCGCCGTGATTCCCGCCTCCGCCAACACTCCGGCGCAGGAGAATTCGGCGCGGGATTCATTCCGCCCTCCTGACGATTCTCCGACCCGGCGGGCGGTCGGAGAATCCCGCCCCATGTTTCTGTCAAAGGCCAAGTATTTTTTCCTTTTCGTGCCCTCCGGAATGCAATGCCCCATATTGTACACCAGGAAAGCAGCCACTAATCTGCCTGTCACAGAAGAAACAAATTGTGTTGATGGTGAATGCGAATGCCACAAGCATTTGCAGAGTCACAATATTTCCTCTGATGTTGCTTCAGTCATGGAAATTACGGTGCAGAAGGAGGCCATTCAGCCCATCGAGTGTGCTCCGGCCCTTGGAAAGAGCACCCTACTTGAGCCCCACACCTCCATCCTATCTCCTTTATCCCCGTAACCCAGTAACCCCAACTAACCTTTTTTTTGGACACTAAGGGCAATTTAGAATGGCCAATCCACCTAACCTGCACATCTTTGGACTGTGGGAGGAAACCGGAGCACCCGGAGGAAACCCATGCAGACACGGGGAGAACGTGCAGACACCACACATCGAACCTGGGACCCTGGAGCTGTGAAGCAACTGTGCTAACCACTATGCTACCGTTCTGCCCATAAGTCGGCTGATTAGAGACTGAGGCGAAAAGATGGAATAATCTGCACAAGAGAGAGATGTGCTGACCTAGAAGAATGTACCACACTATAAAAAGAGGAGTTTTTGACGAACATGCTTGGGTTGCGAACATGCTTGGGTTGGGTCCCTTCCCAATTCAGAAAAGGCCACAAGTTACCCAAAGAGAGATCCAAATGGTTTTTAAAGTGGAATCCAAACACAAAGCAGGGTCAAGGATAGATTTACGTGGGTGTATGTCGAAACCAAGGTCAAATGGTATTAGGGCCGTTTCTATCACTGCATCCATTGTTCCCTGTTTTAATTTGACCAGCAGTAAGGTGTCATCTGTAAAAGCCTCTACAGTATGACCTTTTATACTCATAGTTGCAAATGGTGTTTTCAACAAATTCATAAACACAGCAGGTCTTGAGCTCAGCCCATTTGGTAATGTTCTAAACTGCCATCGTGTCACCTTCCATCGGAACTTAGGTATTTTCTACATTGTCTTGCAATTGGTCCAGTGTAGAATGCACCTTTGAGGTCTGTTGAGGCCATAAAGCAGTCCTTGTTGAGGACTTGCACAGCAACGTCTAAACTATTAATTTTAAAATGGTAGAATTTTATGTTTGTTCAGATTGATAGTTCTAGACTCATTCTCTATCCATCTTTTGTCAGTCGAGCAAAAATAATTGAGACAAAGTCTCCATGCGCGTGCATAATCTTTTCAATCATGCTTTTATGATGAAGTCTAAAAATGTCCTATTCAACAGCTTTAATTTCTTCCCTGCTCAACCTGTATGGTTGAGGTATAAAAGCTTGTTTGGCTGGGTTATTAATTTCACATTGCAATTCACGTCCGGAAACACTGATCAAAATGGTGTTTTGATCCAATGTTAAAGCTTCCTACGCATCAATTATGGCTGCTCAGTCGACCTCTGAAATGTTCTGTTTCAGTTGTGACATGAAAATAAAGCTGGCTCCTCTCACTTGCATAAGATGCTTTCGTGCAGGCTAATTTGTCTGATGGCTGAGAAGTGGCGGGCTGTTTCCCATGCTTGTTCCCATGGGAGTGTTTGTCGCTATCCTGTAGATACTTTGAATGGTTGAAGTGGTGCTTGACCCCTAAAAAGTCTAAGGTACAGTCCCTTTGGATGGCACCCATCCAGCCGCCTGATATATCTGACAAAGGAAAAGCCTGTTTGCATTGTCTACCATCTGGTAGCAATTTTGAGTGTAGCCTGCTGTAAACTGAGTGCAGTTTTATCATCACATCTGCAATCTTTTGTTCCTCCTCCATTTCCATAGAATCCCTGCAGTGCAGAAGGAGGCCATTCAGCACATTGGGTCTGCACCGACCCTCTGAAAGAGCACCCTACTTACGCCCACTCCCCCACCCTATCCCTGTAACCCCACCTTACCTGCACATCTCTGGATATTAAGGGGTAATTTTATCATGGCCATTCCACACAACCTGCACATCTTTAGACTGGGAGGAAACCGGAGCATCCGGAGGAAACCCACGTAGACATGGTGAGAAGGTGCAAACTCCACACAGTCACCCAAGGCTAATGGAGATAATAAAATAATCTTTATTAGTGTCACAAGTAGGCTTATATTAACACTGCAATGAAGTTACTGTGAAAATCCCCTCGTCGTCACACTCCGACGCCTGTTCGGGTACACTGAGGGAGAATTCAGAATGTCCAATTCACCTAACAAGCACATTGTCGGGACTTGTGGGAGGAAACCGGAGCACCCGGAGGAAACCCACGCAGACATGGGGAGAACATGCAGACTCCGCACAGACCGTGACCCAAGCTGGGAATCTAACCTGGGTCCCTGGCGTTGTGAAGCAACAGTGTTAACCACTGTGCAACATAATCCCTGAACAGTCACCATGTTGTCTTTACATTTGTTTTGCACAGATGTGTGTATCTTGAGTTAAGATCAGGCTTTATTAGGTCGTTCCTGAGCTGATTCAGCTCAAAGCTGACATTGGCTCGCAGAGAAAGAGCATATATTTGGGTTTCACTTGGTGTACCGTTATTTGAAGATATCCAGAAAGCTGTGATGCCTCTCCACAAGCAGCCTTTGGTACCTCTCAAGTTTAATCCTGAACTGTGGACCGAGTGATTTATGTTTTCCCCAAATCAAGGGTTTCACTTTTGACAGAATCATCTGCAGTTACCTGGTTTGAGGTACTTCCAGCGTGTTTCTGACATGTACTTCTCCTCAAGGGGACTCGTTAGGAGAAAATCTACACTCCCCACATGCTCATCACTCCTCAGAGGGGAACGCATAGATTGACATCATCCAGGACAAAGCAGCCCCCATCCACAAACGTTCAAACCCTCCACCACCGACGAACAGTGGCAGCCGTGTCTACCATCTACAAAATGCACTTCAGTAACTAACTAAGGTTCCTTAGACAGCACCTTCCAATCCCAAGACCACTACCATCTAGAAGGACAAGAGCAGCAGATATCTGGGTACCCCATCTCCTGGAGGTCCCCCTCCAAGTCACTCACCACCCTGACTTGGAAAGATATCACCGTTCCTTCACTGTCGCTGGTGCAACATCCTGGAACTTCCTCCCTAACAGCACAGTGGGTGTATGTACATGTCAAGGACTGCAGCGGTTCAAGAAGGCAACTCACCATCACTTTCTGAAGGGCAACTAGCGATGCCCACATCCCATAAATGAATAAAACCCATCTGTGTGCAAAACCAATGGATTATTTTCCATGCTGACTTGGTTTCCCATGGATGGTCTAACTTTGACCAGCGAAATACAAGATTCCTGCCTGGTACTATCAGGCGGTTTATCAGAATCTAGATCTGGAACTATTGCTCTAGTGACTGCTCCACTTACAAAAACACAAGAATTGGGAGGAGTAGGCCATTCTCTCCTTCAAGCCTGCTCCGCTATCCGATAAGATCATGGCCGGTCTGACTGTAGCCTCAATGCCACTCTCTTATCTGCCCCCTGGACTCCCTTGTTCATCAAAAACCTATGTAACTCCACCTTGATTCATTGACCCAGACTCCACTGCTCTCTGATGAAGAGAATACTTATGACCCTCTGAAAGAGAAAATTGCTCCTCAACTTAGCCTTATAGGGAAACTTCTCATTTTTAAACAGTGTCCCCGAGTTCTAGAGACCCCCACAGAGAAACTTCCGCTCAGCATCCACCCCGTCAATTCCCCTGAGAATCTGAGTTGTTTCAACAAGATCACCTTCTCTTGAGTTGTATAAGACATCACTCGAAACTTCAGGCTTTGCTTTTTTTGTGTCTGTCATTACCTTTCTTCGAAAAGCAAATCTCGCCAGACTTTGCAAGAACAAACAGCATCTTCCTTAAATATTTGTAAGTCTCACACAGGTTCGTGCTTAGCATGACGGGGCTTTGCAACGATGGCAGATGGACTGGCTGCGTGTGTATGAACGGGAGCTCATGTTACTTTGAAGATCATTGCAAAATGAAATTAAAAAATTACGAACCCAATCTACTAGTTGGATCAGATGCCAAAGGTAACACTACAATCTCCAGGCTGAGGAAGATATCATAAAACGGGAGTTATATCTCACAAGTTGCAATCTTGAGGTTACGGAATGACGGAGATGGCAGATTCCCTGCCAGGGCTTAATTGCTCCAGATCAATCTACTTTGAAGTTTACTATTAAAAACCATCATAGTTTACATTACCTGCCACTGAAAAGCTTTTGAAGGTGACAAGAATGCAGAGATATTAAAAGCTAGAAGAAATTAATGAATGAGAATTTGTTCAATCTTCTGGATGGATTACACATGGGTAGGCATGAATGATCCCACTTCTCCTAAGTTCTGGGCTGATTAATTACACTTGGAAAAATGTACATCATTGCAGGACGCGGTGCAGTTCCTTCACTAGTTCATGAGGAAGGATGGAATGGTTTGTGGAATGTTAAATGGGAACATGATCACAAACGCAGCAATCCTCTCAAAGGCAGAGCTTGATTTGCACTCATCTAGGGACGGCACGGTGGCACAGTGGTTAGCACTGCTGCTTCACAGCGCCAGGGGCCCGGGTTCGGTTCTGACCTTTGGTGACTGTGTGGAGTTTAAACGTTCTCTTCGTGTCTGCATGAGTTTCTTCCGGGTGCTCCACTTCCCTTCCACATTCCAAAGATGTGCAGGTTAGGTGGATTGACCATGATCAATGCACAAGGTTATGGGGATGAGGCGGGGAAGTGGGCCTAGGTAGAGTGCTCTTTTGGGGGGTTGGTGCAGACTCGACGGGCTGAATGGTCTCCTGCACTGTAGGGATTCAATGGATCAGACAGAGATGGCTTTATTGACTTGAGCACATCCACAAGATGGAAGATTGTTGCATACCCAAGGGTTTCCTATCTGGTGAGGTAAGAGAACCAGGCAATCATTAGGATGCTCAAAGTTCAGATTCACGGTGGTTGACAAGAAGGCCCTAAACATTGATTATTGCACCTGACAGGGAAAAATGGTGACAGTTGCTTTATGCTGCGTGTACTACCATGCTGATCAGTGGTTACAGCCACTTGGCAACAGATGCCAATGCTTAGAGCAATTGCTCACAATGACTCTTGGTCGCTTCATGTGCAGCATCTGCGGCAAAAACTGCCTCAGGAGGATTGGCCCCTTCAACAGTCAGCAAAGGGGCGGCAAATTAAGGCATCCTATCTGAAATGGATTTTTTGCTTTGAAAGACAAAATTGGAAGAGGTAGCTTGACCAAATGATACTGCCCCACCATTGTCATGATTTATGATATGTTCAATCCCAAGTTCCTCCTTCTTCTCCACATTCCTTAATACTATTCTTGCCCAGGTAAGTTCATCTCAAAAGCACCTCATTTAATGTTGCATCAATGGCCTTCTAAGACAGTGTGCTCACCAATTTCACAACTCTGTGTGTGGCCCACTCTTCAGTTTGAAGCAATGACGTTTCTATTATTTTATCCCCTTTCCTTGCGGTCTTAAGCTGTCCTAATCAGCACTCAATTTACCTTGTTGTCACGTGAGACTGCATTACTAAATTTCTGCTTGGAAATCACCGATTTATAAAAGGAAGAAGTTCTTTTAGTCATGTGTGAAACAAAACGCGTTCTTGTGAACAGTGGCAGCAGCACCGCAGGAGGAATTTGTAGCTTCTCAATGAAACTAAGTGAAATTGCTCAGTGTTATTTACAACTTCCCATTGGAACAGAACTTTCATCTGACACCTAAAAATGGTTCAATGCAAACTGGCAACACCGAGAATGACAGAGCGGGATGAAGAATATGCTTTAAATGAATCGCTATTCTGATTAATGTGCTGACATTTTATAAAGCAGTTCAGTTATCAGTTGAGGAATATGCAGATCTCTCACTAATATGACACATCATCACTAATATGACAGCAATCTCTCACTAATATGGGCAGCACGGTAGCCTTGTGGGCAGCACGGTAGCCTTGTGGATAGCACAATTGCTTCACAGCTCCAGGGTCCCAGGTTCGATTCTGGCTTGGGTCACTGTCTGTGCGGAGTCTGCACATCCTCCCCGTGTGTGCGTGGGTTTCCTCCGGGTGCTCCGGTTTCCTCCCACAGTCCAAAGATGTGCGGGTTAAGTGGATTGGCCATGATAAATTGCCCTCAGTGTCCAAAATTGCCCTTAGTGTTGGGTGGGGTTACTGGGTTATGAGGATAGGGTGGCGGTGTTGACCTTGGGTAGGGTGCTCTTTCCAAGAGCCGGTGCAGACTCGATGGGCTGAATGGCCTCCTTCTGCACTGTAAATTCTATGATTCTATGAATTAAGGATGCGGAAAGGCCACTTGATTCTTCAGGCTTATCCCTCAAGCATTTAATAACTCTAAACTCCCCAAGATCCCGCCATCTCGGCCTGGATTTTGTAGCCAATCTCCAGTGGATCTTTGAGGAAAATGAGCTCGGATTTCTCCGTTATTTAATTGTAGCTAATCACTTTTCCTCTTTGGACCATTTCTGTTCCTCTTTGAGTTTTCTTCAATTTCCTGAAGAAGGAGTTGAGATTATGTTTCCTGCTACATCAACAATCATATTATTCATGATACAGTCACTACTCTGAGATTAAAGAAATAACTTGCATTTATACCTTTCATAATCCCAATACGTCCCAAAGCACTTAGAATTCCTACCAAGAATTCCGACAGTGCAGAAGGAGGCCATTCGGCCCATCGTGTCTTCACCGACCCTCTGAATGAGCACCCTACCTTGGCCCACTCCTGCCCCCATCCTTGTAACACCGCTCAACCAACCAACACATCTTTGTGACATAAGGGGCAGTTTAGCTTGGCCAATCCACTTAACCTGCACATCTTTAGACTGTGGGAGGAAACCGGAGCACCCGGAGGAAACCTAAGCAAACACGGGGAGAAAGATCAAACTCCACACAGTCACCCAAGGCTGGAATTGAACATGGGTCCCTGGCCATGTGAGGCAGCAGTTCTAACCATCGTGCCACCATGCCATTTTGCAGCCAATTACGTTCTTGAACTATATTCAGTGTTGGAATTTATGATTAGTCAGGTTGGTGAGGACTCACAGCTGGTCTTTAAATAGCACCATGGAAACTTATACACTAACCTGGCAGAGCAGTCAGGATCTTGGTTTAATGGCTCATAGAAAAGACAGCGACCAGGATTTTAAAATGAGTGCAGAGGTAGCGGTTTTGCAATCTGGCGGTGCCGGCCTCCATGTTGTTTGCTGCCACAATCCCAGCCCTGAGTCATTTTCAATGAGGGTGGCTCAACCTCAGATTGGCAGGCAGTCAATTGAGGCCAATTCGTGTAATTTACAGGGCCTACTAAGGCCTGTTCCCGTGCCAACTGAGTTTTTCAGTTGACAAGGTGGATCGTCAGCCTGGAACAAGTCCAGGCCAACTTGGTGGGCTTGTGATGTATATCACACTGACCACAAAATCAGATGAAGTAAAAGCTTTTATTAGAACCAAACCCATCGCCCAAAGGTAGAAACCGGCGTGCATATGTAGCTGTGCACTTAGACAGTTACGCCACCAGTTCTGGATGGCAAAATAGTACAAATGAAACCTGTATCATGTAATTATCATTCAGAATCCCTAATACTCATTGGGATAGAAATGTAACAAATAGAATTATGAATAAGGCTTAAATAGTTTAAACTTGTTTGTCAGGGACAGTCAGACTGTTCAACAGTAATCAGGGTTTTTAATTACTGTTTAAACAGTCAGTTGTTGTTTACAAATCCAGTTACACCTCATTTAACAACTGTACCTTTTTTGTCCAATGTTTTTTATAAAAGGGAACATTTTCATCAATTTAGTTATTTCTACATGATTGTGGTTTGAAAGAAAGACTTGCATTTGTATTGTGCCTTTCATGGCCAGGGGGGCATCTCAAAGTGCTTTACAGCCAATTAAGTGGTACAGTGACAAAATCACGAGACGAGTCATCCCGAGGCCAAAGATAATGCTCTGGAGGCAGCGGTTCAAATCCCACCACGGCAGCTGGTGGAATTTAAGATTGAATAATTAATAATCTGGAATATAAAATTTTGTTGTAAATATGCAACTGGTTCACTAATACCCTTTTGGGTAGGAAATGCACCATTAGTACTTGGTCTGGCCTCTATGTGTCTCCAGACTCACAGCTGCCCTCTGAAATGGTCCAACACGCCACTACATTGAAAGGCAGTTATGGATGGACAGCAGCTTCTGTGGTGGGTTTTGAACGCATGTCCCCGCCGAGCATGGCATTATCCTAGGTCTCTGGATTACTAGCCCAGTGATATTACCACTACTAACCATCTCCCAGGTCATCGGCTGTAAAGCACTTTCAGACGCAAAGTGGTCATAAAAGGTCCGATATAAAGGTAACTAAGGACGGGCATCAAATGCTGCCCTTGCCGGTGATGTCCTCATCCGATGAAAGAATAATGATAGTGTTATAATGTAGGAGACATGATAATCAATTCGCGCACAGCAAGCTCCCACAAACAGTAATGTGATAATGGCCAAATCATCTGTTTAGTTTGGGGAGACTTTAAGAGCATTGCCCATGGAAAAGTATAGAATCACTGACAGCAACTTTTTCATTCCTGCATTTAAGTGAAGTGTGTGGGCTGCTAGATCTGCTGTCCATTGCAGAAGAGGGAAGATGTTGGCAGCTTCGTTGTTATTCCAGGCCAATGTGTTCAACTCTTTCGTGTGCATGTTGGAGAGGAGGATTTGGCACCAAATGCATCTAGTTTTGGTTCTGGAGCTAGGGGTGGAAAGTGTTGCAGCTGCTAGATTGCTCAGTGCTCTCTGCTTTAACTTATACATTCTGCTGCGTGTGTGTGCAGGAACTGCCAGAGAAGTGGAATAACATTAAGAAACTCGCCATAACGACAAAGCAGCATGTGGCTCCCCTACAGGCCAACGAAGTGGCAATCCTACGCAAGAAATGTGCAAGTTTTGATGTGGAGCAACACAAATTCCGAGAGCAGTTTCGCAAAGAAGGACCATTCAGGTAAAGGGGCCACCACTGATAATGAGTCAGGAGGTGCTGAGCTGAAACCAGCTTCCAGCCAGGTAGAACTCTGTTCTCATTGCTCAGCTCCTGCTTGACTGGAACGTTCATCACCCTGTTTTTAACAGGAGAACTCTGTGTGAGCCTGGTTAATGCGTGCATAGAGCCATATTATTAGAAATTTAAGGAAGCTTGCGCCACTCTGGAAATTACAGTTAAGTGATGTTGGATTTGCAAAATGCCCAGAGCACCCAAAAATAAACAGATTTGACTCCACATTACAATTACCACAAACTCGAGAAAGTGCAAGAATGCTCCTCCAAGAGACTTTTGCTCCATTTCACTAAGTAGACAGATTAGACAGTCCGAATGTACAGTGCCAACACATCATCAATGTTAAACTGAAATCGCTTCACACTGATGCTGATCCGGCAGCACTAATGCATCCCAAGCTAACCTAATTCACCTTATAAGTAGCTGGTTTTAAGGAAAGACAGAAAGTGTTTGATCAGAATCGCCATGGTTCACTTGAACATCTGTAAATTCGAATGCCGTCTAGAAAATCCCAACCGTGCATTCCATACAAATTAATTCAGTGATGCTTGTTTCCCTTAATGGATCAATTAGATCAGTATGTGGAACATGATGTCTATTACGGCCTCATGAAGAGGAAACTAGCCTTAATTTCATGCCTGGAAAAAGCACTGATAATTCATAGAAGTAACAACATTTCTGCACCAGTGTCTCTCTGTGCTTTTTATGCAGAAGATTTATATGAATGGATTTCATATTGCTAAGCTTATGGATATACTGGGAGTAATAGTAACTTTGACAATATCAGATCAGCCATCTGTTATATATCTGTCATGATTACCTTTTCTATCAAATTCAATCGTATTGAGCTTTGTAACAGGTGTCTGATCTGATATTGTCAGGTTTACACTATCGCTCAAAACCAAAATTACCCCCATTATCCCTTTGAGAGTTGGTGCTTTATAAATATTTGCTGCAGATTTCACCAGTGGTCGAATGCTCTATGTTCGAGTGACAGTTACAATTTGGATCAATCAACATCCTTTCAAGGTTCTTTACTTTCCTCCAAGAATTTTATAGATCTTTTTTGAGTAAAATATGAAGCAAATCTCTGAGAAACTGACTGAGTGGGAGAGTTGGCTGAGATACCGAAATGGAAAGTGAATTGAATTTGCAGAAGTAAATGGAAGTCAGATCAGCCCACTGTCCTCAAGGCTTTTTTTTTCTTTATTCTTTCATTGGATGTGGGCATCGCTGGCAAGGGCAACGTTTGTTTCCCATCCCTAATTGCCCAGTGGCTTGCCATTTCAGAGGGCATTATTATTTTTCCAATCCAAAGTATTACACCAGTTTAAACTTCAACGGTTTAAGACAATGCTTGTTTTGTGAAAAGTGCAAAGTGAGGCTGATAGTTATGACTTGTAGTTCTGCTTATTCAGTGTTTACATTTCTTTTTGATTCTGATTCAAGCCTGTCATCCATTCTTACAAATTATAGAGTGAGGGTGTCAAAATGTTAGGTTGGTGATGCATGTCTGCCTACTGGCATTCAATGTTAAAACTGGAGTTTTAGCTTTCTTTTTCCTTCCTCCTTTCAAAATGCTTTCTGTAGTCCTGAAGTTATATGTCAAGATTTGCCCCTATTCTACAAGTGCATTTACCGTTTACTGGTCTATTTTTTTAACAGAGGCTTTAATACTTAGCTCATGTCTCTGCTGAAAAAAAGAATTTGCGCAAGGACTTATTAATAATTTGTATTAAAAGTAGAAAATCTTAGAAAAACTCAACCGATCTGGCACCATTTGTGGACGGAGAAAAAAAAAAGAAAATTAATGCTTCAGCTCAATAACCTTTCATCAGAATTTGAAAAACTTCAATTCATGAGAAAATTCCTTCTGTATCTACCTTTTCCACTCCTCCATGACCTGCACTATGCCATCCCTGCACTTACCTTCCTACAACACCTTCTAGTAAGTGCAGGAAAAGCACCACTTGCCTTTGTACTTCCTTTATTCCCAATGTCTAGGGCCTCATACACACTTACAAGTGAACAGATTTAACAGAACATCCTTCAATTTTGAATAATGTATTCACTGCCCATGATGTGGTCTCCTCTACCTGAAGGCACTGAATATTGCGAAGGCTGTGGGACCTGATAATATTTCGGCAACATTACTGAGGACCTGAGCTCCATAACTTACCACCACACCTATCCAAGCTGTTCCAGTACAGCTACAACAATGGAATCTACCCGGCAATGTGGAAAATTGCCCAGGTGTATCCTGTACACAAGAAACAGGACAAATCCAACCCAGCCAATTACAACCCTATCTGTCTACTCTCCATCATCCGCAAAGTGATGGAAGGATTCATCAACAGTGCTATCAAGTGGCACTTACTCAGCAATAACCTGCTCACGAACACTCAGTTTGGGTTCTGCTCGCGTCACTCTGCTCCTGACCTCATTGCAGCCTTGGTTCAACATGGACAAAATAGCTGAATGCCGGAAGTGAGGTGAGAGTGACTGCCCGAGTATGGCACTAAGGAACCCTAACAAAACTAGAGTCAATGGGAATCGGGGAGAAATCTCTCTGCTGGTTGGGGCCATACCCGACACAAAGGAAGGTGGTGGTGGTGGTTGGAGATCAATCATCTCAGCTCCAGAACATCACTGTAGGAGGTACTCAGGGTAGTGACCTAGGCCTAATCATCTTCAGCTGCTTCATCAATGACCTCCCTTCCATCAAAACGTCAGAAGTGGGGATGTTTTCAGATGACTGCACAATGTTCAGCACCATTTGCGAATCCTCAGATAATGAAGCAGTTCATGTCCAAATGCAGCAAAACTTGGACAATATTCAGGCTTGGGCTGACAAGTGGCAAGTTACATTTGCGCCTCACAAGTGCCAGGCAATGACCATCTCCTACAAGAGAGGATCAAACCATCAAACCTTGACATTCAATGGCATTACCATCGCTGAATCCCCCATAATGAACATCCTGGGGGTTACCATTGATCAGAAAATGAACTGGACTAGCCATATTAATACTATGGCTACAAAAGCAGGTCATTCTCTAGGAATCCTACAGCGAGTAACTCACCTCATGATTCCCCGCAAAGCCTGTCCAGCATGCATAAGGCACAAGTCAGGAGTGTAATGGAATATCCTCCACTTGCCTCGATGAGTGCACTTCCAACAACACTCAAGGAGCTCGACACCATCCAGGACATAGCAGCCCACTTGATTGCTCCCCCTTCCACAAACATTCAATCCCTCCACCACCGATGAACAGTCGCAGCCATGTGTACCATCTATAAGATACACTGCAGTAACTCACGTCCTGAGACTGCACATTCCAAACCCACGACCACTACCATCTAGAAGGACAGATACCTGGTGTAGTGATCTCTGTATATCAATGACATGATCAATATATGTAATCCTAGTACAGGCAATTGAACACTAGATGTCTCACTATTAGGACCTATATCAATAGCTTTCCCACTCTTTCTGAAGGAGTGTGTATCAGGAGTGCATAGAGAACAGACATAGGAAAGCTAGAGAGAGAAGTTATTAGTTGTTAAAGCATTGTATCGTATAATTTAATTAGTTATCTCTACAATGGTTTCTTTGTTTTACTAGTTGAGCATTAAGTAAAAAGAACTCAGAATATTTATTTATATTACTCAATAAATTAGTTTGTCTTTATAAGAAGACTGCTGCTCATTTCAACAACTGGGCTGGTTCAAAAGAGTAAAATATATATTACACAAAGTAATATAACATGGTACCAGGATAAATTAAGCTTTTAAGAAAGACAACTAAAGAAAATTTGAACAAAAAAGAAGAAACATCGGGATCAACTATTCGACTGGTGAAGTCATCGCAACTTCGGAATCCTCAACAAAAACAGAGTATCGATGGACCAAGTGCAAGCTCTCAGACATCTAAAGAACACTGGTAATCTTAATTTAAATTGGAAGTTGTTTAAACAACAATTCCAGCTCTATCTGGAAGCTCGCGATTTAAACGCTGCATCTGATGCAAGACGAATCACTTTGATTCTGTCCTGAGCAGGACAGCAAGCAATTGAAATCTATAATTCGTTTAATTTTGCTGCTGGTGAAGATAAGTCGAAGTTTGAATACGTTATCGTGAAATCCGATGACCATTTCAAAATGAAATGAAATGAAATGAAAATCGCTTATTGTCACAAGTAGGCTTCAAATGGAGTTACTGTGAAAAGCCCCTAGTCTCCACATTCCGGCGCCTGTTTGGGAGGCTGGTACGGGAATTGAACCGTGCTGCTGGTCTGCCTTGGTCTGCTTTAAAAGCCAGCTCTTTAGCCCTGTGCTAAATTTTAGAAAGATTCAGGTTTCATAAGCGAGTCCAAAATGTTGGTGAACTGGTGAATAACTTCATTACAGATCTCAAACTCTTAGCTCAAACTATGTGGATCTTCATGATTCTTTTGTAAGAGATCAAATTGTTCATGGAATAACTGATGATACTGTATGAGAAGCTTTAATTTGGCAAAATGATTTAACGTTGAAAATCGCGATAGAGAAATGCATCTCCAGTAAACTGACCAAAAGTCAGTATTTAGAATTTTATCCCAAGGAAAAAGGTGCAAAAGTATTCCATGAGGCAAAAAAAATAAAAATGGTGTCGCAGGCAGCACAGAAGACTGTTCGGAACAGCAGCTACCCAGCGCACGCATTTTCCAGCTCGGGACATGCGCACTTCGCACAGAATTGCGAGACTCCACAAAAGAGATCTGCGCATGCGCGATTGTCACAAATACGTCACAGCGACAACATGATGACGTGTCATAGGTGTGGCAACGCCCACTTAAAGGGAAACTACCCTGCTTTTGGAAAACGCTGTCTGAGATGTTCCAAAATGAATCATTGTGCTTTTCAGTGTCAATCATCTGCAAATTATCCTCCTCCTGCACATAAAAAGAACTACAATGTGAGAGCTGCTGACAAAGATGAACAATTAAACACTCAACAAGATTTCACACAAGATGATGACAGTTTCTCGTTAGAAAATACTTTCTTTGTTGGTGTGGTTGATGCATCCACAAAGACTAGTCTGCAAGCAAGCAAAAATGATCTTCAAGCAACAAAAAAAGCTCTTCACGAAAATAAAAAGGATCTTCAAGCAACAAAAGATCAACAAGTCAGCAACGAATGGATGACTACTGTCCGTATTAATAATGTCCCAATCTCATGCAAATTAGACACAGTCGCTTCAGCGAATCTTCTCAATTCCAAAGATTTGTCAAAGATTAAAAGTCACCATGACATAATTCCTCCAGCGTGTTCTTTAAAAGATTATAATAGCAATACAATTTTCTCACATGGCTCGTGTTATTTGAGTGCCACCAATAGAGACATTCACAAACAAATCAGATTCGAGATAGTGGATGACAATCGTTCTTCACTGTTGGGTGCTCAAGCTTGCAAAGATTTGCAGCTCATTCCAGGAATTTTCCTCAATACTTGTGAATCAGCAACAATAAAGAAGACATCCAGCAATGTTTACATGAATACCCTGATGTATTTCATGGCATGGGAACACTGCCATATCAGTACAAGATACTTTTGATAAAAGATGCCAAGCCTGTGATACATCCACCAAGATGTGTATCAGCTCCTCTCAGAGAAAGATTGAAGGCTGAACTAACAAAATTGCAATCGCAAGGAATCATATCAAAGGTAACACAACCGACTGACTGACTGGGTTAGCTCCCTAGCCTGTGTAAAAAAACCAACGGGTGACATTAGAATCTGTATGGATCCTAAACATCTTAATCGTAATATTAGAAGAGAGCACTATCCGATACCAAAGAGAGAAGAAATCACATCAGAAATGGCCAATGCCAGAATTTTTACCAAACTCGATGCCTCACAAGGTTTCTGGCAGATGCATCTTGATGACTCCAGCAAGCTCCTCTGTACCTTCAACACACATTTCGGGAGGTATTGTTTCAACAGAATGCCCTTCGGAATTATTTCTGCATCAGAAATATTTCATCGTACAATTGAACAAATGACAGAGAGCATTGAAGGTGTTTGTGTTTATGTAGAAGACATAGTCATCTGGTCTACAACACCAGAAGAACACATGAGTCATCTCTGAGAAGTGTTCAAGAGAATACACAACCACGGTTCAAAGCTGAATGTATGTTTGCCACCTCTTCTTTGAAATTCTTAGGTGACAACATTACAGCCAATGATATCAATCCGGACGAAGACAAAGTACAAGCCATCAAGTCAAATACCGCAAGACAAGAAAGCAATCTTACGATTTCTAGGATTTCTAGGGAAGGTCATCACTTTCCAGTAGAACTACTGCATTACGTCAGTTGATCAGAAAGAATACTGATTTCAACTAGACTCAGAGTCATACTAAAGAATGGATAGATCTGAAACAACAGTTGATCCAAGCTCCCAGCTTGTCCTTCTTTGACCCGACCAGGCCCACCAAAATTTCAACTGATGCTAGTTAGAATGGCATAGGTGCAGTTCTACTTCAACAAGACCATTTCATTAATTGGGTTCCCATCGCCTACGCATACAGATCCTTGACTGCGACTGAGTGTAGGTACGCCCAGATTGAAAAGGAGTGTCTTGGACTTGTGACTGGAACTTCCAAGTTTCACGAGTATGTTTATGGCTTACCCAGGTTTACTGTAGAGATAGACCATCGTCCACTTGTGCACATCATTGAAAAGAGTTTAAATGAGATGACACCAAGACTACAACGACTTATGATGAACTTGCACGGATATGATTTTAATCATATATATACTCCAGGTAAAGATTTAGTCATAGCTGACACTCTGTCCCGATCCATCAACACTGATATTCTTCAAGAGGAATCAATCAAACATTGATTCTCACCTGCAACCTTTAAGAAAGTTACTTCCAGCCTCTGATTCAAAGCTTCAACAAATTTGTTCAGAAACACAGAAAAAGCCGCTTTGACCAAAGTTATACATCATTTACAAAATGGATGGCCAAAAGGTCATTGTCCACAATACGAGAGCATACAGTCTGAACTGACTGACTATCTTGGATGGGATTTTGCTGAGACAGGATTGAATCATCATTCCAGACAGCATGAAGTCAGAAATGCTTACTAGACTTCATGAAGGTCATCTAGGCATAGAGAAATGTAAACGCCAAGCCAGACAATCAATATATTGGCCAAGTATAAACAAAGATATCTCAGGCATGATATCATCATGTTTAACGTGTCAAACACATTAGAGGCAACAATGCAAGGAACCATTGCAACAGCATGACATCGCTATGTCACCATGGGTGAAAGTCGGTATCGATCTCTTTCATTCATGAAATGAAATGAAAAAATGAAATGAAAATCGCTTATTGTCACAAGTAGGCTTCAAATGAAATTACTGTGAAAAGCCCCTAGTCGCCACATTCCAGCGCCTGTTCGGGGAGGCTGGTACGGGAATTGAACCCGCGCTGCTGGCCTTGGTCTGCTTTACAAGCCAGCTATTTAGCCCACTGTGCTAAACCAGCCCCTGGTTTATTGGACAAGGATTATATTTTAGTCATTGACTATTATTCAAATTTTCCAGAAGTCATGAAGTTGAATGATCTTACATCCAATACTATAATCAAAGCATGCAGAGAAATATTTGCCAGGCATGGTATTGCTCATACCGTCATGTCTGACAATGGCCCATGTTTTTCAAGTTATTAGTGGAAAGAATTTTCAACAATTTACAATTTTGAACACATCACCTTAAGTCCTCATTTCCCGCAGTCTACTGGGAAGGTTGAGAAAGGAACTCCACCACCCGGAGGTTCCTCTCCAAGTCACTCATCGCCCTGACAACGACTTATGATGAAATTGCGCATATTGCTGTTCCTTCATTGTTGCTGGGTCAAACTCCCGGACCTCCCTCCCTAATAGTACTGTGTGTACCTACACCTCAGGGACAGCAGTGGCTCAAGAAGGCAACTAACCACCACCTTCTGAAGGGCAACTAAGGATGGGCAGTAAATGCTGGCCTAACCAGCGACGCTCACATCCTGTAAATGAATTTTTGAAAACCTTGGTGATGTTACGTATTTTAAGTGTCGGAGCTATGCAGTGATGATGATGCACATGGACATGAATTAATTTACAGGGTTTAAAAAAAAAATCTCTGCAGCATACTTACATCTTTTTGCATCCAGGAACATGCACAGCTTATCCACTTATCGTCAAATCCATAGCCTGACTTAACTAATAAAGCACAGTGAGCATCAATAGCAAACAGACTCATGTAAACAAACACAGAACAATTGAACAGAATGGGAGCAAACAAACCCAGATTGGCTGACTCATAGAGGTGGCGATTGGGAGCCGGCAAATTTCCCAGATTAGCACGCTCACCTTTGGAGAAAGTGCCAGCAAAGATGGAATTTTCAGTCTGGGTGGGTGGATGGACGATTACTGGAATCGGACCGCTGCTCCCAGCAACAGTGGGTTGCTGGGTGCCCAGGCAGGCTGTATAAAATGTCCGCCTCAGAGTTCTGGGACTTCATCCTGGTTATACTGCTAACAATGAAATAGAAAACTCTCCTCTCATCTCTCATCCCTCACACCATTGCGTCTCCCCACACACACGCACGCGCACAGACACACACACACACACACACACACACGTGCTCTTTCCAAGCCACCTCATGACCCTTCACCAACCCCCAATGGCCCTTCAGCAATTCTCATGCCCTCCATGCCAACCTATGCCCCTCCACCCACCTGTCATGGCCTTTTATACCTTTAAAAACAATCTACATCAATGACTTGGATGAAGGGGTAGAAAGTGTGGTAGCTAAGTTTTCTGATGACACAAAGGTAAGAAGGAAAGTACGTTGTCAAGAGAACAAAAAGGGCCAGGATTTCTGAGGAATAGTAATCACCATTGGATTACCACTCTGCTCCTTTTCACTTTCCCAGGTCTGGAGCTGCACATTTCCCGCTTGCTCTCCTGTCCCCGGCTTGGTGGCAAATGCGGAACAGAGCAGCTTCGGATTCTCCCAGTGCAGGGTGGCGACATGGGGGAAGTGAAGACATACTCCCTTTTTAAAGCACTAGCTGCCATAAAGTTTAAAGGCCCAGTAGCATTGAGAAGCCAGGGAGAACGTAAGGTAAGTGGTTGACGGGTTAAGGTGGTCAGTGGATGGGATGGGGGTGGCGGCATTGGAAAGTAGTCAGAATGATGGAGAGTGTGAGGAAATGGGGGTGATAGTTGGAGGGTGGGAGGATAGTAAGGAGGTTGGGAAGTTGGTCAGGGGGGCTTAGTTGAGAGCGTTACGGGCTCAGTTGACAAGTTGGGGGGGTGATTGGGGGTTGGGAGCCATATTCGAGAGTCGGGGGTGCCAGGAAGGGTAGTTGGGGGGTGGGGGTGGTTGTGGGTGGGGGGGTTGGTGGGGTGTAGTTAAAGAAAAACAGTTTTGGGGGTGGGGGCATCGGAATGGTAGTGAGGGTGGGGAAATGGGGATGGTACTTGGAGGTAGGAGGGCAGTTGGGGGCTAGGAAGGTAGTCGGACGGGTAGGGGCTTAGTTGGGAGTTGCAGGCTTACTCGATGAGTTGCGGGGTGATTGAGGGTTGGAAGGGTATTCGGATGTCAGGGGGTTAGTCAAGGTGCTCATGCATGCTCATTAAAATGTTAGCTGGCTGGAATTAAGTTCATATTCCAAATTATGTTCCCTGCCAGCTCAAAATTTGAACATTTGTTTTTCTGACTGCCCCCAAATGGCATGCATCTCGTGCGATAGACTTCTTCCTTGATTAACGGTCAGCTGCCGCTGCACTGCCCTCTTTGGGCAGCTGGTGTGAATGCCAGCCTAAGCTCGAGACCGAGTAGCAGCAGTCCAAATTGTGTGGATGATGACCAAGGAAGGGTTAGTGGGGAAGGATAGAGTGGTGGTTGGGCAGAGGTGGAAGAGATAGCGCAGGCTGTCTGCGTGCTCTTCAAATATGCCAGACCTGCGGAGCATTTTCAGTTTTTATTTCCAATTTCCAGCACCTACAATATTTTGCTTTTGTTAAGCAGTTGTATTTTGATCACGCCGAATAATTGCAAGGTCGATGTGCACAGTTCCACTTGACCTCCCTTTTACTTTCTGTATCTTTGTTGTACATACTTGCTGGTAGCATTAGATAATAAAAGTACCAATGAGAAGAATTTCCCAGGATTCTGGCAACACTGGCATTTCCCACTGTGACTGGGAAGGTTTCCGCAGTCCTTATTATTTTGCCTTTGTTTCTGAACAGGTTGATATTTTTAATAGGCCTCAATGTCCTGTGGTGTAGTCTTCAGGTGAAGCAAAATTAGACCGCAGGATATAATTGGAATAGTTTGTTCGGAAATAACATGGTCTTCATTTAAAAGGCACTTTGTTCCTTCTTATTTTTACACAATGCTTTGATTTTACATTCACTTAGCATGCAAAACTTACTTCACTTGGGAGGGCGGCAATTATAGTCGGAGTGTAAGGGTTCGGGCTGAAGTAAAACCTGAATGGCTAGGAGACGCAAAACGGAAAGACCATTATATTATCCCTTGGGGACGGGTATATTAACGCGTAACAAGTTTATGTTTGCGGTCTCCATACTAAGTGTTGACTTAGGAATTCATGATGAGAAATTGATCCGCGTTGCATGCAGACCTCGACGATTTCTAATGTATAGGTGGTGTCGCAAGTTTCAATTTTGGCTGATGAATTGCACTTAACAAAATACTGTGCTGAAGCAGACTGAGTAGATTATTTTCTCTCTGTGTCGTTATGGCTGCCTTTTCAGCACAGTTTATCAAACTAAATGAGACACAAATCCCAGATCAACTTTAATTTGATAAAACTGAGCCAAGGCTGCAAAAGCATAAAAAAATCAAAGTACAGAAAAAGCTGTACAGTCCACTGGAGTCTGCTGAACGTTACTGGGGAAATCAAACTTAACTGCGTGAGCCATTTTCCCCTTGAAGATTGCAATTGCCTCCTGTTCAGCTATTCCCTGTGGTTAGGTAGTCTGTGTTTCAGTGGTTTCCTGCTTTTTAAAAAAAAAAAAATTTTTTTCTCCTTTTTCACATTTTCTCCCAAATTTACACTCACCAACAATAAACAATAATCAGTAACAAATATGTCAATCCCCATATCAATAACAACGATCCCATCCTTCCACCAAACTCCAAACATTAGCCCGCATGTTCACACAAACAAATGACAAAAAGGAATTAGGGATCACCCATAGTCGCCATTAACATACACAGCCCCCCTCTCCCCAACCCTCCCATCCACCCACCCAAACTAATGTTCGATGTTATCCAGTTCTTGAAAGTGCATAATGAATAATGCCCATGAATTATCAAACCCCTCCATCCTTCTCCTCAGTTCAAACTTAACCTTCTCAAGAGTCAAGAATTCCAACAGGTCCCCCCCGCCACGCCAGGGCACAGGGTGGAGAGGTTGCTCTCCAACCTATCAGGATCTGCCTTTGGGCAATCAACGAGGTGAAGGCTACAACATCTGCCTCAGCACCTGTTTCCAACTCTGGCTGGTCCGACACCCCGAATATGGCCTCCCGGGGCCCGGGTCCAGTTTCACGTGCACCACTTTAGAAATTACCCTAAAATCCTCCTTCCAGTAATCGTCTAGCTTTGGACAGGACCAAAACATATGAACATGATTAGCGGGGCCCCCCCCCCAGCAACCGTTCACACACATCTTCTACTCCTTCAAAGAATGGACTCATCCTCGCCCTCGTGAGGTGTGCTCTGTATACCACCTTCAGCTGTATCAGCTCAGTGGTTTCCTGCTTCAGGGCATATTCCGTAAGCTCGCTCCCCACACTAGAGTGGACCTTTGCAATAGGGCAGCACGGTGGCACAGTGTTTAGCACTGCTGCCTCATAACTCCAGTATTGCGGGTTGAATTCCAGTTTGCACATTCTCCCCGTGTTTGTCTGAGTTTCCTCACACAGCCCAAAGCTGTGCAGGTTTGGTGGACTGGCCATGCTAGATTTTCCCCTTAGGGCCAAAAGATGAGCAGGTTAGGTGGGGTCATGGGGGGGGAGTGGGCCTGTGTAGGATGCTCTTTCAGAGGGTTGGCGCAGACTTGATGGTCCGAATGGTCTCCTTCTGCACTATAGGAATTCTATGGTTCTACTGTTCATGCCATTTCTAAACTATTGATCTCCCCTCGTAGAATGTCCAATTAAAGGAAAGATTTGTTCTGTGAAAACGCTTCCTGATTTATAAACAATATTTACTTATGATTTGGACTCGGAATCAGAAGTACAATTTCTAATGGATACCAAACTGGGAAATGTAGTTTCATTGATGTGTAGCTGAAGTAAAGGAAGAAAGCAACTTAAATATTGAAAGGCACAATAAACTTGCAGAATGGGGTGTTTAATGTTCAAACTTGTAAAATTGTAATTACATCCTTCTAGAATCTCAAATGAGGGGCCACTGCTTTAAAATAAGGGGTTGCTCATTTAAGACAGAGATGAGGAGGATTATTTTCTCTCAGCGGGTCGTGAGCCTTCAAAACTCTCTTCCTCAAAAGGCGGTGGAATCAGAGCCTGAATATTTTTAAGGCTAAGCTAAATACATTCATACTTAATAAGGGAATGAAAGGTTATATAAGGGGGTGGGCAGGAATGTGGGATTGAGGTTCCAATCAGATTGGCCATACTGGGGCTGGTTTAGCACGAGGCTAAAGAGCTGGCTTTTAAAGCAGACCAAGGCAGGCCAGCAGCACGGTTCAATTCCCGTACCAGCCTCCCCGAACAGGCGCCGGAATGTGGCGACTGGGGTCTTTTCACAGTCACTTCATTTGAAGCCTACTTGTGACAATAAGCGGTTTTAATTTCATGATCTAATTGAATTGAGGAGCCGGCTGGAGTGGCCAAGTGGCCTCCTCTTGCTCCCAATTCAGATGTTCCTATGTTCTGTTAGTGATAGAACTACAGTGCCTCAGTTTTGCACCTTGGTAAACAAATTTCAATCTCGGTTAAGTGTGAGGCGATGCATTTCGGCAGGAAGAATAAGGAGGTACGTCCCTGTTTGCATAATAAGAATCTAAATGCGATGAAGGATGAAAGGAATTAAGAGCTGCAGATACACAAATTACTATTGATAGTGTCATGTGAGAGTACCTTTAAGAAATGGATGTTTATAAATGAGTGTGTATATAAATATCTGCAGTGAGAGTACCTTTAAGAAATGGGATTTTATTACTGCAGTGATGTCAGAGAGTGCGTGGAGCTGGGCTGTCTGTTAGGGTTAGGGTTAGGGTTACTTTTGCTTTAGGCTTTTTGCTGCAGGGTGGGTTTGGTTTCATTTTAGTTTTGGAGAAGCTGCAATCACAGCAGGATGTGTGTGAATCTCTGCAAGCTTATGAATGTCCATTTGCTGATTTCAATGTGGTAACTGTTCTCAGTAGTGAAGTTAAGCCTGATGTCTTTCTGTAAAAAGGTGCTTTTAAGTCTTATGGATGTTAAAAGGAAAGCTTAAAGGATTACTTAGTGTTGTAGTCTTTGGGGGTTGTATTTGAATTAATGGTTGCTAAGAAGTTCACTGTATGTTTTAAAAAGGTTAACTTGAGTTCATAGAATAAACATTGTTTTGCTTTAAAAAATTATTTTCCATATCTGCTGTACCACACCTGTAGAGTGGACCGTGTGCTCCCCATACCTTAATCTATTAAAAGTTGTGGGTCAGGTCAATTCCATGATACACTTTGGGATTCTCTAAACCCTGGCCCATAACAATAGCAATGCAGGTTAATAAGGGCATACGAGAAACAAACCAGGTTCTGAGGTTGTTTTGTAGAGGGATACTGAAAAGCTGTAAAGAACATTTGAATTAGACTCCATTAGGAATATTGTGCCCAGCTCTGGCCTCCATAATATAGAAAGGATGCAAAGGCATTGGAAAAAGTGTGCATAATGTTCACAAGGCTGATATCAGAACTGAGAGTATCAGCAAAGTTTGAAAAGCCTGGAGCTCTTTTCTCTGGAAGAGAAAAGGTTGATAAGTGGCCAGAGAGAGATTTTGAAGATAATAAAGGGGTGTGAGAGGGCAAGTATTGAAACAAAATACTTCTACTTGTGGGGGAGACCAGAACCAGAGGCCAAAATATAAGACAGCCAGCAAGAAATCTCAAGAAGGAATCCGGAGAGGCTCTTCATCCAAAATATACTGAAATATACTAATCTATTACTAGGCGCCACACTAGAGGAAGGATGTGAACCCATTGGAGAGTGTGCAGACAAGGTTTACAAGAATGGTTCCAGGGATGAGAAATTTCAGTTATGAGAATGGACCAGATAGGTTGGGACTTTTGTCCTTAGAGAGCAGAAGTCTCAGCGGAGATTTGATGGAGACGTTCAAAATAAAATGGGGCTACACAGAGTAGATATGGAGAAATTGTTCCCAATCGTAAAAGAATGAGAGGGCACAGATTTAAAGTGATTTACAAAAGCAGCAAACATGATGTGAAAGAAAACTTTCACACAACGAGTGGTTGGGGTCTGGAATGCACTGTCTGGAAGTGTGGTGGAGGCACGTTCAATCGAGGCATTCAAGATGGCATTACTTGTACAGAGACAATGGGCGGGATTCTCTCAGCCCGGGGCCGGGCCGAAGGATCTCCGCCACCGGCATGAATTGTGCCACGCCGCCATTACGCGATTCTCCGCAGAGTCGATGCCGCGCCAGCCGGGGGCCGCTCTACGGCCCCCCCGCAGCGATTCTCGGCCCAGAATGGGCTGAACGGCCGTGTCAAAAAATCCCAGTCCTGCCGGCACCATTCACACCTGTTCTCAGCCGGCAGGAACTCGGTGTGGAAGGGTCGGGGGGGGGGCGGCCTGCGGTGGGCCCGGGGGAGGGGGCCACCGATCGGCGGGCCGACCTCTCTGGCTGGGGGCCTCCTTTCTTCCGCGCGGCCCCTGTAGCCCTGCGCCATGTTGCATCGGGGCCGGCGCGGAGAAGGTCGACACTGCGCATCTGCGGGTTGCCCCCCCCCAGCTCCCAATTAGCTCAAAAACATTTTCAGTTGCTGTTTCTGGCCCTTGGGCACTTTGTTTTTTTTGTTTGGTGGGCTTTTCAAAATCAGAACAACAAAACTGCCGAAGGTCAGGCGAGGCAGCAGCTCACTGGAAATAAATTGGGGAAAAAATGGCTTGTGAAAAATTGGAACTCTCAGGCTGATGTTCTGTTTTAAAAAAGCAGTTTGGCTCCTCACACTTGACAGCATTACAATACCGAGCCCATGTCCCCCACCCCCCGGGCTTGTCCCGGGCACCGATATTTGGCACTGTTTGTACCCACTTCCTCCCGAGACCTGATTCATCGGGTTAGATGTGCAGGAATGGGAGGCAAGTGTAAATGGCAGGAAAAAAACAGCTGGGCCCATTTCTGAGCTGTAGACTTGACATAACTCAGTGTGAATCCTCTGAGCCGTCACAGTTCCAGTGAAAATAATCCCAGCATCTCAAATCCCTTCTTAATAACTATAGTTTCCTGCTTATTGATTTTTGGTGAAATCCATGCTGTATTAACTCTATGCCCGTTCTTGACTGTGTAACTGTAGACTATGCATCGAAGTGAACAAAGGCTGCAGTGCTTTCTAAAATAATTTTGTATGTTGTCTTACTACAATGATTCATTCTTCTCCTTGATCAGGTTCAACAGTGTACAACCTTACCAGATGTTAGATGTTGTCCACTGCCAGATCAGCCAAATGGAAGCCACCATGCGTACCATTAATGAGTCTGCAGGTTTATTTGAGGTTAATGTACCAGACTACAAACAACTAAAGCAGTGCAGAAAAGAAGTGTGCCATCTGAAAGAACTGTGGGATATGATTTTTCTGGTGGATTCAAATATGAATGACTGGAAGACGACTAAGTGGAGGGAAATCAATGTTGAGAACATGGATATGGAATGTAAGAAGTTTGCTAAAGACATTCGTGCCTTGGATAAGGAGGTAAGGGCCTGGGATGCTTTTACTGGGTTGGACAACACAGTGAAGAACATTTTGACCTCCTTACGGGCTGTGGCTGAACTTCAGAACCCAGCCATTCGGGACCGACATTGGTATCAGCTAATGCAGGCTACAAATGTGACATTTACTATGGATGATAGCACAACCCTTGCCGACCTTCTGAAACTAAACCTGCACAACTTTGAAGATGAGGTGCGTGGAATTGTGGATAAAGCGGTGAAGGAAATGGGCATGGAGAAAGTGTTGAAGGAACTGAACACAACCTGGAGCAGCATGGAGTTCCGGTACGAGGGCCACTCACGCACTTCTGTTCCATTGCTCAAGTCTGATGAGGAGCTCATTGAGACCCTGGAGGACAACCAAGTCCAGCTTCAGAACCTGATGACTTCCAAGTACATTGCCTTCTTTTTGGAAGAGGTATCCAGCTGGCAGAAGAAGCTGTCCGTAGCTGACTCTGTCATTTCTGTTTGGTTCGAAGTGCAACGCACATGGTCACATCTTGAAAGCATCTTCATTGGATCTGAAGACATTCGATCTCAATTGCCTGAGGTATAAAAAAATTTCTATGAAAAATATCACTGATATTATTAAGCACAATGAAATGATTTTGAAGTATTTTTTGCATTTGAATTTGTGATTCTCAGTCGGTAGGATGGCTGGTTCATGATGCGGAGCGACACCAACGAGCGTGGGTTTAATGTCCGTATCAGCTGAGGTTCTTCTCAAGCTTGCCCCTCATCTGACGTGTGGTCACCCTCAGGTTAAATCACCAGCAGTCAGTTCTTAAAGGGGAGAGCAGCCTATGGTCCTCTGGCATTGTTGTGGCGGTTTCCTGTCCCAGTAATAAGAAAATTTACTATTGTCCCATGTGCCATTTAGGATTCTAAGCGTTTCGATGGAATTGATGCAGATTTTAAGGAGCTGGCTTGGGATGCTGAACGAACTCCAAATGTAGTGGAAGCCACTAACAAGCCAGGATTATGTGAAAAGCTTGAAGACATCCAGGTCAGGTAGGTCATATTTTGATTGAGTGAGGGGTATAGTGAGAAAGTGGGCGGGTGGGGTTGAGCTATTAGAGAGACCTTCTGGCCTTTGCTGACCCTTATAAATTCTTGTGGTTGAAAATCACTTGTGGCTGTATTCTAGTCTCAGGCCTAAGATGTTCCCATACAAGAGCTCCGGCACTGTACTCACCAGGAGATCAGGCACTGTCCTCACCAAGAGCTCTGGCACTGTACTCACCAGGAGCTCAGGCACTGTCCTCACCAGGAGCTCAGGCACTGTCCTCACCAAGAGCTCTGGCACTGTACTCACCAGGAGCTCAGGCACTGTCCTCACCAGGAGCTCAGGCACTGTCCTCACCAAGAGCTCTGGCACTGTACTCACCAGGAGCTCAGGCACTGTCCTCACCAAGAGCTCCGGCACTGTACTCACCAAGAGCTCCAGCACTGTACTCACCAGGAGCTCAGGCACTGTCCTCACCAAGAGCTCTGGCACTGTACTCAACAGGAGCTCCGGCACTGTACTCACCAAGAGCTCTGGCACTGTACTCACCAAGAGCTCCGGCACTGTACTCACCAAGAGCTCCGGCACTGTACTCAACAGGAGCTCCGGCACTGTACTCACCAAGAGCTCCGGCACTGTTCCCATACAAGAGCTCAGGCACTGTACTCACCAGGAGCTCAGGCACTGTCCTCACCAAGAGCTCTGGCACTGTACTCAACAGGAGCTCCGGCACTGTACTCACCAAGAGCTCCAGCACTGTCCTCACCGAGAGCTCCGGCACTGTACTCACCAGGAGCTCCGGCACTGTACTCACCAAGAGCTCCGGCACTGTACTCACCGAGAGCTCCGGCACTGTACTCACCAGGAGCTCCGGCACTGTACTCACCAAGAGCTCTGGCACTGTACTCACCAGGAGCTCTGGCACTGTACTCACCAAGAGCTCAGGCACCGTCCTCACCAAGAGCTCTGGCACTGTACTCACCAAGAGCTCAGGCACTGTCCTCACCAAGAGCTCTGGCACTGTACTCACCAGGAGCTCTGGCACTGTACTCACCAAGAGCTCAGGCACTGTACTCACCAAGAGCTCTGGCACTGTACTCACCAAGAGCTCAGGCACTGTCCTCACCAAGAGCTCTGGCACTGTACTCACCAGGAGCTCTGGCACTGTACTCACCAAGAGCTCAGGCACTGTCCTCACCAAGAGCTCTGGCACTGTACTCACCAGGAGCTCTGGCACTGTACTCACCAAGAGCTCAGGCACTGTCCTCACCAAGAGCTCTGGCACTGTACTCACCAAGAGCTCAGGCACTGTCCTCACCAAGAGCTCTGGCACTGTACTCACCAAGAGCTCAGGCTCCGTCCTCACCAAGAGCTCTGGCACTGTACTCACCAGGAGCTCCGGCACTGTACTCACCAAGAGCTCAGGCACTGTCCTCACCAAGCGCTCCGGCACTGTACTCACCCCAAGAGCTCTGGCACTGTACTCACCAGGAGCTCCGGCACTGTACTCACCAAGAGCTCAGGCACTGTCCTCACCAAGAGCTCTGGCACTGTACTCACCAAGAGCTCAGGCACTGTCCTCACCAAGAGCTCCGGCACTGTACTCACCAAGAGCTCTGGCACTGTACTCACCAGGAGCTCCGGCACTGTACTCACCAAGAGCTCAGGCACTGTCCTCACCAAGAGCTCTGGCACTGTACTCACCAAGAGCTCAGGCACTGTCCTCACCAAGAGCTCCGGCACTGTACTCACCAAGAGCTCAGGCACTGTCCTCACCAAGAGCTCCGGCACTGTGCTCACCAAGAGCTCTGGCACTGTACTCACCAGGAGCTTAGGTACTGTACTCACCATGAGCTCAGGTACTGTACTCACCAAGAGCTCCGGCACTGTACTCACCATGAGCTCAGGTACTGTACTCACCAGGAGCTCAGGCACTGTACTCACCAAGAGCTCTGGCACTGTACTCACCAGGAGCTCAGGTACTGTACTCACCAAGAGCTCCGGCACTGTACTCACCAAGAGCTCCGGCACCGTCCTCACCAAGAGCTCTGGCACTGTACTCACCAAGAGCTCAGGCTCCGTCCTCACCAAGAGCTCTGGCACTGTACTCACCAGGAGCTCCGGCACTGTACTCACCAAGAGCTCAGGCACTGTCCTCACCAAGAGCTCTGGCACTGTACTCACCAAGAGCTCAGGCACTGTCCTCACCAAGCGCTCCGGCACTGTACTCACCAAGAGCTCTGGCACTGTACTCACCAGGAGCTCCGGCACTGTACTCACCAAGAGCTCAGGCACTGTCCTCACCAAGAGCTCTGGCACTGTACTCACCAAGAGCTCAGGCACTGTCCTCACCAAGAGCTCCGGCACTGTACTCACCAAGAGCTCTGGCACTGTACTCACCAGGAGCTCCGGCACTGTACTCACCAAGAGCTCCGGCACTGTCCTCACCAAGAGCTCTGGCACTGTACTCACCAAGAGCTCCGGCACTGTACTCACCAAGAGCTCTGGCACTGTACTCACCAGGAGCTCCGGCACTGTACTCACCAAGAGCTCAGGCACTGTCCTCACCAAGAGCTCCGGCACTGTACTCACCAAGAGCTCTGGCACTGTACTCACCAGGAGCTTAGGTACTGTACTCACCATGAGCTCAGGTACTGTACTCACTAAGAGCTCCGGCACTGTACTCACCAAGCGCTCCGGCACTGTCCTCACCAAGCGCTCTGGCACTGTCCTCACCAAGAGCTCTGGCACTGTACTCACCAGGAGCTTAGGTACTGTACTCACCATGAGCTCAGGTACTGTACTCACCAAGAGCTCCGGCACTGTACTCACCAAGAGCACTGGCACTGTCCTCACCAAGCGCTCCGGCACTGTACTCACCAAGAGCTCTGGCACTGTACTCACCAGGAGCTCCGGCACTGTACTCACCAAGAGCTCTGGCACTGTACTCACCAGGAGCTCCGGCACTGTACTCACCAGGAGCTCTGGCACTGTACTCACCAGGAGCTCCGGCACTGTACTCACCAAGAGCTCAGGCACTGTCCTCACCAAGAGCTCTGGCACTGTACTCACCAAGAGCTCAGGCACTGTCCTCACCAAGAGCTCCGGCACTGTACTCACCAAGAGCTCTGGCACTGTACTCACCAGGAGCTCCGGCACTGTACTCACCAAGAGCTCAGGCACTGTCCTCACCAAGAGCTCTGGCACTGTACTCACCAAGAGCTCCGGCACTGTACTCACCAAGAGCTCTGGCACTGTACTCACCAGGAGCTCCGGCACTGTACTCACCAAGAGCTCAGGCACTGTCCTCACCAAGAGCTCCGGCACTGTACTCACCAAGAGCTCTGGCACTGTACTCACCAGGAGCTTAGGTACTGTACTCACCATGAGCTCAGGTACTGTACTCACCAAGAGCTCCGGCACTGTACTCACCAGGAGCTCCGGCACTGTACTCACCAAGAGCTCAGGCACTGTCCTCACCAAGAGCTCAGGCACTGTACTCACCAAGAGCTCAGGCACTGTCCTCACCAAGAGCTCTGGCACTGTACTCACCAAGAGCTCAGGCACTGTCCTCACCAAGAGCTCCGGCACTGTACTCACCAAGAGCTCTGGCACTGTACTCACCAGGAGCTCCGGCACTGTACTCACCAAGAGCTCTGGCACTGTACTCACCAGGAGCTCCGGCACTGTACTCACCAAGAGCTCTGGCACTGTACTCACCAGGAGCTCCGGCACTGTACTCACCAAGAGCTCAGGCACTGTCCTCACCAAGAGCTCCGGCACTGTACTCACCAAGAGCTCTGGCACTGTACTCACCAGGAGCTTAGGTACTGTACTCACCATGAGCTCAGGTACTGTACTCACCAAGAGCTCCGGCACTGTACTCACCAGGAGCTCCGGCACTGTACTCACCATGAGCTCAGGTACTGTACTCACCAAGAGCTCCGGCACTGTACTCACCAAGAGCTCTGGCACTGTACTCACCAAGAGCTCTGGCACTGTACTCACCAGGAGCTCAGGTACTGTACTCACCAAGAGCTCCGGCACTGTACTCACCAAGAGCTCTGGCACTGTACTCACCAAGAGCTCTGGCACTGTACTCACCATGAGCTCAGGTACTGTACTCACCAAGAGCTCCGGCACTGTACTCACCAAGAGCTCCGGCACTGTACTCACCAAGGTTCGAGAGGCCAGAGGACGTCCCTTAACAGGATTAAACAAATAATGTGGCAGCAAGAGCAGGAATTTACAAACTTTGTCCAGCCAACTTGACATAATCTTTCACTATGCCAAAGGCTAAGTGTCCTGGTTTCATTGGTGTCCAACTTGGGTCTCTGGAAAATTTGAAGGAATACCTAGCAGAGATTAAATGGTAATTTTATCGCAGCTGCAGACTTTCAAAGGGCCAGTGTGTATTGTAAAATTGATTTTTCCATATGATGTGGCGGTCTACAGGGCCCACCGACCTTTGAGTTAAGTTTCCATTGCAAATTCCCAAAGAATGCGGTTCTTTCAAATAAACCAGCTTGGCCCAGAACAGAATCCAAAATCACTGCACAAGGGAAGCCTGCAATAAAGTCCTGGGTCAGAGTTACTGCCCATTAACTGTAGATAGGTCAAATTGCAGATAAGATTTTTCATGCCCTGTTGACCTTTTCTTTCCCTGCACAGACTGTCTCTCTGCGAGAAAGCACTGTCCGAATACCTTGATACTAAAAGACTGGCATTCCCCAGGTTTTATTTCATTTCCTCTGCTGATTTGTTGGATATTCTGTCCAATGGCACCAACCCTCATCTGGTGAGTGGCATAGATCAAAAAAGGCTAAAAATTAGTGTTGGTAATCTCATTGTGCAAACACTTCAAATTTCTTTCTCCACAACAGTAATGGATGCACTAAACCATTCAAACAGAGCTGACAATGACTTGCAGGCAGAAATCATTTGGAAGAAAATACATCGCACTGTTGCATGAACTTGCCTTAATTGCAAATTAATAAGGATTATCAGATATCAATTTGGCAAATGGTTTGTTTAACTGGTCTGGGTGTCACAGGGACAAGCTTAGTTCTATTAGCAGCACTTTCACTCCTAAAAAGGTTCCTGCAAGCGCTGAGGGACTGCAACACCAGTCGGGTTTTTCATCTCCAATTTATGGAGGACATATTTGGTGGTGTGACTGGAGAATATCACAGGAAGGCCTTAGATGGGTTTACAGGTGGCTTAAATGCAGGGCGTGATTGTCCCCTTGCTACCCTGGCAGTGGTAGGCTGTGTTTCCTGCCATCTACCATGATTGTAGCGTGTTTGCATACAATTGTGGGCCCACATGCACCGAGAAACCCCACACTATCGAACTGGTACATTCGGGGTCGCAGTAGGGAACTCACCAACGAGCCCCACTTAGTCTGGTTTTCTGCACTGAGGAGTTCAATGTGACCCCCAAACCCATCCCGACCTCACCTATAAAGGAGTCTTCAGTCCCCCCCTCACCCGTCACCACCTGCACAGGGAATTCCTGGGCCAGATCCCCATCATGGGGAAATGCCAGCTTGGCACTTTGGCACTGCCAGTCCGGCACCTTGGCAGTGCCACTTGGGTACCTTGGCATTGCCAGGCTAGTACCCTAGTATCACGGTCAAGATGCCAGTCTGGCAGTGCCACGGTGCCTAGGTGGCACCAGCAGTGCCAGGGTGCTACCCTGTCCAGAGGGCAAGCACCTGGGGACCCCCAATCCCCTGGGAAACCTCCATGCGTACCATTCCATCTGGTCTCCGTTTGTGGAGACCAGCACTGAACGGCGCTGGCCGATATCTCCAAGGCAAAGGTGATAGATCCCAATGCCTTGGTTAGATCGTGGTAATGCATATTAGAGTGAGACTAGCTGTCCCGCTGCAATATGCAGATTTGCTAAAAGGTGATCCGCCCATAATGGGCATCACAACGCGACATCTCACGAGATGGGGTTAGATCTTGCGATGAAAAAGGGCAGCATGGTGGAGCAGTGGTTAGCACTGCTGCCTCACAGCACCGAGGACCTGGGTTCAATGCCGGCTCCGGGTCACTGTCCATGTGGAGTTTGCACATTCTCCCCGTGTCTGCATGGGTGTCACCCTCCACAACCCAGAAAGATGTGTAGGATAGGTGAATTAGCCATGCTAATTTGCCCCTTAATTGGGGGAAAAAAGAATTGAGAACTCTAAAAAAAAATGTAATTCTCGCTGCATGGTGAGCCAGGTAGATCCCGAAAGAGGGATCTCTCGGCATCTACCTCTGGCGTGTGCTGCCCTGCGCTGCCATTCGGGTGTAATGTGGCTGGCAGATTGTGCCCATTATTTCATTGGAGGAGGTTCAGAGAAGGTTCATTGGGGTGATTCCTGGTGTGGAGAGATTGTCTAATGAGCAAAGGTTAAACAGGTTGGGACTCCGGTCCTTGGAATTTAGAAAAATAAGAGTGACCTCATTGAAACATATCGGATTAGAATCATGGAATAAGTTTGTTTTTAAAGGTGATTATTAGAATCATAGAATTCCCACAGTGCAGAAGGAGACCACCAGACCCATTGGGTCTACGTCGACTCTCCATAAGAGCACCCTGCCCAGGCCCACCCCTCCGCCTCATCCCCGCAACCCCACCTAACACCCGGACACTAAAGGGTTATCTAGCATGGCCAATCCACCTAACCTGCACATCATTGGACTGTGAGAGGAAACCCACGCAGACATTAGGAGAATGTGCAAACTCCACACAGTCACCCATGGTCGGAATTGAACCCGGGTCCCTGGCGCTGTGAGGCAGCAGTGCTGACCACTGTGCCACTGTGTTGCCCATTCTTAAACGGCTTGACAGGGTAAATGCTGAGAGGATGCTTCCCCTCATGGGAAAGTCAAGGGCTAGGGGACATAGTTTCAGACCAGCGGGGTGCCAATTTAGGACTGAGATGAGGAGGCATTTCTTCTCTCAGAGGATTGTGAGTCTTTGGAACGCCTTGCCACAGCAATCTGTAGGTGCACTTTTAAGATAGATTCTTGATCAGTAAGGGTACCAAGTGTTACGGGGAAAGGGCAGGAAAATGGACATGAGGAATGTCAGTCAGCCACGATCCTATTGAATGGTGGAGCAGGTTTGGTTTGAGGCTGAACAGCCTACCCCTGTTCCAATTTCTTACGGTCTTATGATTGTCTGATGAGGAAAGATTAAATAGACTGGGGCTTTATCCTCTGGAGTTTAGGAGAATGCGAGGTGATCTCATTCGAACATACAAAATTCTCACAAGACACAATAGAGTAGATGCAGGAATGATGTTTCTCCTGGCTGCAGATCTAGAACCAAGAGACAAAGTCTCAGAATAAGGAGCAGGTCATTTGGAATGGAGGTCAGGAGGAATTCCTTCACTTGGAAGGTGGTGAATCTTTGGAATTCTCTAGCCCAGAGGGTCGTGGATGTTTGGTCATTGTGTATGTTTCAAGACTGAGATCGATAGACATCTACATATTACAAACATGAAGGGCTACGTGGGTAATGTCGAAAATTATGTTGAAGTAAAGATCAACCGTGATCTCATTAAATGTCGGAGTGGGTTCAAAGGGCTGAATGGTCTTCCTGCTCCTATTTCTTATGTTCTTATTAGCACGGCATTCTAAGTAATTAATTTTGTATGAAGGACTTTGGAGATTGATAGAAATGTGTTTCTATGCTTTGTAAATGGAATATTTCCTTTCAATATAATTTCTGATACATGACAAAATTTCAAGCTTCAGTAGAGAAACTCACCACCCGCCCTTTATTGCTTTGGAAGACGAACAGGCATTCTGGAGGGATGGATTTAAAGGAAAGCTCAGCAGCAGCAAAAAGCTGATGTAAAATTTGTGAGGGTACCATCAGTAGCTTGAGGGAGGCATGAATTTTCAACAAGAATGTTAATATTGACTGCCTCTACAAAATCAGTTCAATTGCAATTCATAATTTTCCAGAATATTGTATTCTATTGATTCTACCCAACACCCCACCCCAAGGATCAACATTCCTGGCTAAAACAGATTTTTTTTTGTAAACGCAAAAAGATGTTGCATTTACTTATGAAATTATTTCGTAACAATTCACTTTTAAGATTGAGTGTTGGAATGGCTTCATTGTTAATCAAAATGAATTAAGATACTTTTGACAATAATAAGCCAGAAACATAAAAGCCCATTAACTATTGCTGTCAAACAGAAGGATATCTGGGTGATTTGTTTCATTGATTAATGTGGACCGTGAAAAAAGGTGAAAGCTATATTGTCTTAGTCTAAACATTAGTTGATACAGGCTAACATCTTAATAATCCATAATAGAGAACCACAACATGTGTGATCCCTTAGTAAGAGGAAGGAGAAGGTTGTTTAAATGTTAAAATGGTTTGCCAGGTTTTGTGAGCCACAGAGAGCAACAAACAAAATTTCTCTTATCTCTGGCCTGACAGAGCTCCCACCACTGGAGTACAAGGTAGTGCACACGTAGTATTATTGGGTGGAAATTTCCCACAATTTGTCAGTGTCAGGCTCTGACTGAAAACTGGTGAGTATCTGTCCAGATGCACTGCCGAGTTTCCAGACCAGATGTTCTGGTGCTCTGGCAAAAAATAAATTGTGCCAACCTGGCAGTGCCAACCTGTGCCGGGGGGCATGTCCCTCTCCCCCTGGCGAATCAGGAAACAAGATCTCGCTCGTGAGAATCTCGGGCGGGATTGTCTGTCCCGCCAACCCCGTTGTCTGGCATGGCGTACCCTCGCCGGCAGCGGGATCCTCCCGACAGCCAGCCAATGGGGTGTACCATTGTGGCCATCCCACGCCTTCAGGAAACCCGCGGGTTTGGATGTGCTGCCGGTGAAGCGGAGGACCCTGCCGAAGGAGAATCCCGCAATTCATTTCTCGACTCCCACGAGACTTTGCGACGAGCGTGCATTGTCGCTCGCAGCAAACGCGGGTGTAAAAGTGCCCCATAGTATTCGTATCAAGCTTAACTGTTGTTGCTTAAATCTTCCTTCTCCTAATTGCAGACATTGAATCTGTAAAACTGCCTGAATGGGCCTTTTTATACGATCAGAGTATTTTAAGATTTATTGTCAAAGCAGATAGTATAGCACATTGAAGCTGAAATTGTGGGTCTACAGGGAGCTTGTTATAGTTTAGCTTCCCTCTAATGCAGCAGGTTTGTGAACTTAGCTGCGTTCTTTGAGCAGAGGTTGTGAAATTCTCAAAAAAGGCACACTTTCTCATTCTGTTCCGGTTTATAGCTTGTCATGAGAGAATTAAGCTGGCTGACATTCAATCGAAATTTGGCGGATCCTTGTGTAGAAACAGTGGGAAAACAGCTACTATTGAACACAACATACAATGGAGCCCATCTGCTGGGAAAGACAGTTGCACTTCTTCATTGAATCATGAGTCAACGGTCACAATACCATAGCTATGTGTGAATCTATTTTAGAAACATGCATAAACTTCATTGAAAAGCAGAGTGTGATGTTGAGAAGGTTTGGTTTCTGCTTCCAATATTTCCAATCGGATGATTATCAAAGTCCTATTAAAGAAAATGGAGTGCAAAACCTAGCCACCTTAATGGTGAATTGCACTGGCTTGTTAAGATCTGCATTGTAGCCAAGCTTAAATACTTGAGAATTGCATTAGTTTGATCAGTGTTTCGCGGAGGAAATGTTTTTCCGAAGCCATATGAGGGTGCTTAACAAACTGAGTTGACCAGCTCTGCCCAATCTCTACAGTCGCCATGAATACTTGGAAGACAGAAATATCAGTTTGAAAAAGCTCACAGTTGTGAGGCACCTTTCATATCCTTGGGGTGCGCACTGTGAGGTGACAACTAAAAGATCACACATCTCATCACAAGAGACGAGGCTTTAGTATGCTGCAGCTGTGGGGAAATTCAAAATTGGGTGTGTGAAGCAGAAATGACTGGTGCAGGATGGGTTCGGCTCGTGTATTCGACAAAACTGATCAGTGCTCTTTTTCACACATTTCCTGGAAACAATAGGTTCAGCGACACTTGTCCAAGCTCTTTGACAACATGGCAAACATGAAATTCCAGACTGAGGCAGACGATCAGCCAACTAAAATTGCCTTGGGGATGTACAGCAAGGAGGATGAGTACGTGGATTTCAAAGAACCATGCGACTGCTCTGGGCAGGTAGGAAAAGTTCATGTTGTGTGTCTGGTGAAGGTATTGAACTGCTTCATCTTTGATAGTAGAAAGAAGAATGGCCTGACCATGGAAACAAGCGTTCCCGTAAACGAGGGAACACACATCGGCTGGGATTTTCCAGCCCAGGACCTGCCGCAGGAGAATTGACAGCTCAGCCAAATGTCCATTGACTTTCGATGGGACCAGATGATCCTGGCGATGGATGGGGCTGGAAAATCAAATCACTTCACATGTTTCTACTGCTGCAAAAATGGGTATTTTTGCAATGCGTATTGTAACTGCTGTGGCTGAAGAATTGCACCATCTCTTTCCTCCATTTGCCTCCACGTATCTATTCAGAGTCATGAGGCGGGATTCTCCGGTTGACGGAATACTGCATTGTCCGCGTCGCGCCCGTGGCGATCTTGCATCGGGCAGGGTGGAAGAATCTAGCCCATAGAGTCATACGGTGCAGAAGGGGCCCTTCGGCCCATCGAATCTGCACAGACAAAACTACACTAAGGGCTCAACTCAGCTAAATGGGAAGAAAGTTGCCGAGTGAGCTCGTTTAGCTGCATGTTACCCGGCACATTCAGTACCGAGAAACACATGGCTATACAACGCGAGTCGCTTTGTACAAGGGGCCTCAGCGGGGAACGCACGGTCGAGGCCGCATGTAGTCCCATTTTGTACACTGGGGAGCTCCGAGGCCCCTCAAGCAATCCCCAACCCCACCCCTAAGCCCAAATGCACAATGGGAGGGTCTACAGCCCCCCCCATCGGCAACCACCAACACCCACACAGGGTACCCCCAACCCAATCACATGTATGCACTCCTTCCAAAGTGCATCGCCTCGCAATTTTCAGAGTTCTGCCACTGATCTGCTCATCTGACCAACCCATGTATATTTTCCTGCAAACTAAGACCTTCTTCCTTACTAGTAACCACCCTGCCAATCTTTGCGTCATCCGCAAACTTAATTACCATCCCCCACATTTTCATCTATGTTGGTTAAGGAAAATCCCAAGGCTTTTTACACGTACATAAAAAGCAAGAGGGTAGCCAGGGAAAGGGTTGGCCCACTGAAGGATAGGCAAGGGAATCTATGTGTGGAGCCAGAGGAAATGGGCGAGGTACTAAATGAATACTTTGCCTCAGTATTCACCAAAGAGAAGGAATTGGTAGATGTTGAGTCTGGAGAAGGGGGTGTAGATAGCCTGGGTCACATTGTGATCCAAAAAGACGAGGTGTTGGGTGTCTTAAAAAATATTAAGGTAGATAAGTCCCCAGGGCCTGATGGGATCTACCCCAGAATACTGAAGGAGGCTGGAGAGGAAATTGCTGAGGCCTTGACAGAAATCTTTGGATCCTCGCTGTCTTCAGGGGATGTCCCGGAGGACTGGAGAATAGCCAATGTTGTTCCTCTGTTTAAGAAGGGTAGCAAGGATAATCCCGGGAACTACAGGCCGGTGAGCCTTACTTCAGTGGTAGGGAAATTACTGGAGAGAATTCTTCGAGACAGGATCTACTCCCATTTGGAAGCAAATGGACGTATTAGTGAGAGGCAGCACGGTTTTGTGAAGGGGAGGTCGTGTCTCACTAACTTGATAGAGTTTTTCGAGGAGGTCACTAAGATGATTGATGCAGGTAGGGCAGTAGATGTTGTCTATATGGACTTCAGTAAGGCCTTTGACAAGGTCCCTCATGGTAGACTAGTACAAAAGGTGAAGTCACACGGGATCAGGGGTGAGCTGGCAAGGTGGATACAGAACTGGCTAGGCCATAGAAGGCAGAGAGTAGCAATGGAGGGATGCTTTTCTAATTGGAGGGCTGTGACCAGTGGTGTTCCACAGGGATCAGTGCTGGGACCTTTGCTCTTTGTAGTATATATAAATGATTTGGAGGAAAATGTAACTGGTCTGATTAGTAAGTTTGCAGACGACACAAAGGTTGGTGGAATTGCGGATAGCGATGAGGACTGTCGGAGGATACAGCAGGATTTAGATTGTCTGGAGACTTGGGCGGAGAGATGGCAGATGGAGTTTAATCCGGACAAATGTGAGGTAATGCATTTTGGAAGGTCTAATGCAGGTAGGGAATATACAGTGAATGGTAGAACCCTCAAGAGTATTGAAAGTCAAAGAGATCTAGGAGTACAGGTCCACAGGTCATTGAAAGGGGCAACACAGGTGGAGAAGGTAGTCAAGAAGGCATACGGCATGCTTGCCTTCATTGGCCGGGGCATTGAGAATAAGAATTGGCAAGTCATGTTGCAGCTGTATAGAACCTTAGTTAGGCCACACTTGGAGTATAGTGTTCAATTCTGGTCGCCACACTACCAGAAGGATGTGGAGGCTTTAGAGAGGGTGCAGAAGAGATTTACCAGAATGTTGCCTGGTATGGAGGGCATTAGCTATGAGGAGCGATTGAATAAACTCGGTTTGTTCTCACTGGAACGAAGGAGGTTGAGGGGAGACCTGATAGAGGTATACAAAATTATGAGGGGCATAGACAGAGTGGATAGTCAGAGGCTTTTCCCCAGGGTAGAGGGGTCAATTACTAGGGGGCATAGGTTTAAGGTGAGAGGGGCAAGGTTTAGAGTAGATGTACGAGGCAAGTTTTTTACGCAGAGGGTAGTGGGTGCCTGGAACTCGCTACCGGAGGAGGTAGTGGAAGCAGGGACGATAGGGACATTTAAGGGGCATCTTGACAAATATATGAATAGGATGGGAATAGAAGGATACGGACCCAGGAAGTGTAGAAGATTGTAGTTTAGTCGGGCAGCATGGTCGGCACGGGCTTGGAGGGCCGAAGGGCCTGTTCCTGTGCTGTACATTTCTTTGTTCTTTGTTCTTTGTTTGTCGTTTATATATATCCCGAACGATGAGGGACCCAGCACTGATCCCTGTGATACACCACTGGACACCGGCCTCCAGTCACACAAACAGCTTTCTACCACAGCCCTTTGTTTCCCAACACTAAGCCAGTTTTGTATCCAGATTGCCAAATTACTCTCGATCCCATGTGCTTTTACCTTCTTTATCAGTCTCCATGTGGGATCTTGTCAAAGGCTTGGCTGAAATCCATATAAACTGCATTAACTGCACTATCTCAGTCTAATCTAATCTAATCCTTGATCAGGAGGTGGCTGCTCTGATTGTGCTGCCCTTTGTTTTGCAGTTCTATCCCCAGGTTGTTGGGGAATCCCATGCCAATGGTCTGTGTTTACTGTAGTCAAACATTTAAACGATTGCTGTGTCTGACCTCCTGCGAACGCTGCAGCAGATCTCCAACCTGGACAAGCTTGCATTGTACAGTTGTGGTTGGGACCAAGCTGTGCAAAGGGAAGCTTGGTTAGTTGGACACTACGCTCACAGAGTGGAAGGAACCTGTGATTTATAAATTTTCATGGGTGATATGCCTCTTACTCTGAACCATGAAAGCTGGTCGGACTCATTACAACTGGCACATGGAAAAGTTGAACTGAACAAATTTCTGCTTTCATTGTTTTCTGATCCTCATTGGCAATTTCTCTCAGGTTTCAAATTCGCTTCTACCTTTTTAGGTTAACTAACCTGATGGGTTACAGGATTGTGGTCTTATTTGCATGATAACCAGGCAACACTTGACTGACTTTCACTTCTAGGTTGAGATCTGGCTAAATCGGGTGCTTGATTCCATGAGAGAGACAGTGAGACATGAAATGACTGAGGGTGTGGTGGCCTATGAGGAGAAGCCCAGAGAACAGTGGCTTTTTGATTACCCTGCCCAGGTAAGCCAGAATGAGCAAGTTGTGAGTCGAATCTTTATCTCCGATACTATTTTACCCCTTGATTGCATTTGAATCTTCGTACAATATTTCAGCTAGCAGCAGTTTATCTCTGGGACAACAATTGATAGATAGATTTTGCTATTATTGCCTGGGCACAATACACTGTAAAAGCACAGAGAAGATAATTGGGTGAACAGAATCACATGATGAACAGAGCCTGACTATCTACCCTCCCATTCAATTAAATTAAATGATGTAAATTAGACTATCATAGAATTTACAGTGCAGAAGGAGGCCATTCGGCCCATCGAGTCTGCACCGGCTCTTGGAAAGAGCACCCTACCCAAGGTCAACACCTCCACCCTATCCCCATAACCCAGTAACTCCACCCAACACTAAGGGCAATTTTGGACACTAAGGGCAATTTTATCATGGCCAATCCACCTAACCTGCACATCTTTGGACTGTGGGAGGAAACCGGAGCACCCGGAGGAAACCCACGCACACACGAGGAGGATGTGCAGACTCCGCACAGACAGTGACCCAAGCCAGAATCGAACCTGGGACCCTGGAGCTGTGAAGCAATTGTGCTATCCACAATGCTACCGTGCTGCCCGAAATCCATATTTCCAGATGGTCTCTGTTAATGACACCTGGGCCAGGATTCTGCGCCAACCGGCGGGGTGGACCGTACTGGCGCCGAGGAGTGGCGTGAACCACTCCAGCGCCGGGCCGCGTGGAAGGTGCGGAATCCTCTGCACCTTCGGGGGCTAGGCCGGGGCTGGAGAGGTTGGTGATGTGTGCCGAAGGGCCTCCGCCGGCCGGCGCGAGTTGGCTCATGCGCAGGAGCGCCAGCGTGTTCTGGCGCATGCACAGAACCGCTGGCGTATTTCCTACGCGTGTGCAGGGGGTTTCTTCTCCGCGCCGGCCATCACGGAGCTTCACAGCAGCCGGCGTGGAGGGAAAGAGTGCCCCACGATACAGGCCCGCCCACAGATCGGTGGGCCCCAATCGCGGGCCAGGCCATCATGGGGGCCCCCCTGCCAGGGCCGGATCCCCCTGCGCCCCCGAGGAATCCGCAGGCCGCCCACAGAGCCAGGTCCCGCCGGTACGGACCTGGTGTAATATGCGCCGGTGGGACTGGCCGTAAACGGGCGGCCGCTCGGCCCATCGTGGAGCGGAGAATCTCTGGGGGTGCCACTGCCAATGGTCCCCGACCGGCGTGGCGCGATTCCCGCCCACGCCAAAAACCCGGTGCTGGAGAATTCAGCAGCCGGCGTCGGGGCGGGATTCATGCCGACCCCCAGCAATTCTTCGGCCCTGCGGGGCGTCGGAGAATCCCACCCCTGATCCTTGACACCCAAGTTTACTCTCGGCACTCTGCCAAGTGACAATTTACATTCAGGACATAGAATTCGGTCTTCCACCACAGTGTCTACTAGATTAAGACATCACTTATTTCAGAAATCACCAAAGCTGCGTGGCCTTTTTGGGTGAAGTTTGCTTCATTATTATTCTCCACATTGTGTCCAGTCAGCCAATCATTGATTACCATTTAAAATTGTGTAAACGTTGAAATGGGTTATTGAAATGGAACACCACTTGATATAATCTATAACGACATTTAAAAATATAATCATTACATTAAAATTGGCGGGGTAGCCCATTTAAAGTTGTCTCTTTCTTTCTTTCTTGAAAAAGGTAGCACTTAGTTGTACTCAGATTTGGTGGACTACAGAGGTTGGCATTTCTTTTGCCAGACTGGAGGAAGGGTATGAAAATGCCATGAAGGATTATTATAAAAAACAGGTGAACCAGCTGAATACGCTCATTAGCATGCTAGTTGGACAACTATCGAAGGGTGAACGGCAGAAGATCATGACCATCTGCACCATTGATGTCCATGCCCGCGATGTCGTCGCAAAAATAATAGCCCAGAAGGTTGGTGGTGATGAGTGGCAACAAAGTATTGACCAACTTATTAAATCTCTCTTCAATTTTCATCACAATGTTTTTCACTTTCTTTCAATGACAGTATTTGTAGCTTTTCCCTTTTCTCTTGTAATTATGAACATTTATCGGCCAATCTATTCGCTACCACAGAAAGCAGTTGAGGCCAAAATGTTTTCAATAAACAGATATATCACTTTGGATGAAGGGGATCAAAGGATATGGTGGGGGAATCAAAGGATATGGGGGAAGGCGGGGTCGGGCTATTGAGTTGGATGATCAGCCACGGCGGAGCAGGTTCAAAGGGCCGAATGGCCTCCCCCTGCTCCTCATGTGTATGTTTCTGTGATCCTTCACAGCATGAAAGAATCCAGCCACTGGTGCAGGCAGGCCACTGTGTATCAGTCCCAGCCCGGATAAATGGGGAGGGTTAGGGGCAGGAAGGACACCCTATTGTGAAACTACCCATCAAATTCAAAAATGTAGTTGATCCAAATGGTAATCAACCATGATTGTATTGTGTATCAATCTCAAGCCTCTTAGAGTATTAATGTTGGCACTAATATTTTTCTTGATAATAGGTTCATTACCGACCAAACCAGTGTCCCAACAGTCTCTCTTTATAAATCCTCTAAGTACTTAATTAAACAATGTCTTCCACCTGCGTATCTTAACAATATAAGTAACATACCATTAATATTGTGCTGACCCCATGGAGAAGCTGAAAGAGAAAGAAAGGAAGGATAGGCAGCACCTTCACATATCAATGTATTGGTTCGGCAGAGACAGCTCGAGCTGGCCTGACCAATCTCTGTGACTTATTTCTTGACATTCCAGTCAGGGAACCATCCAGCATCTGCTCTGTCAGGCCCCTTCAAAATGTTATGTTTCAATACGATTGCCTCTCCTTTTTCTAACCTCCGATAAAATGGATTGAGTTTATATCATCTCACCTCGTATGGTAATCCCCCCATCCCAGAAATCAGTCTAGTGAATGTTCATTGATCCCCACCTAAGGCCAGTACATCCTTTGTTAGATAAGGAGATGAAAACTGTACACAGTACTTACTCTAAGTGTGGTCTCATTGAGGCTCTACCTAATTGCAGTAAGACCTGTTTACTCTTTTACTCCAATTCCTTTATAATAAAGGCTAATGTACCATTTGCTTTCCTGATTGCTCACTGTAGACTGGAGAAATCCACCTGTTGACGTGGAATTCTTGTGAATCTGTTCGTACTGGAGATGTATTTTTGCTTTGATTGCAGTGTGCTCTTTGTGGAGTCAATTGATGCTTTCTTTTTCTCTTTATATAGGTTGAAAACTCTCAGGCATTTGTCTGGCTCTCTCAGCTTCGCCATCGCTGGGATGATGAAACAAAACACTGCTTTGCCAACATCTGTGATGCCCAGTTTTTGTATTCCTATGAATATTTGGGCAACACCCCTCGATTGGTAATTACACCATTGACAGATAGGTATGTTAATATAGGCTTACAGTTTAACATGTCAAGTTGTATTGCTCTCTGTATTGAACAGACTTAGAACCCAAGAAATTTGATGGTCCCAATATTGCTTGGGTACACATTCTATGCTGGAAGTGCTCTGCCTGGCACATGCATAAAGCCAGTGTTAGACTTTCTGCATATGCATGTAGGGTTTGGATAACAGTTACACAGCCTCTCCTGAAATTGAACTGTTCAGAATGCAACCTGTCCTAGGCCTGCTGCGTTTAGTACACCCAGTCATCAAAAAGGGAAGTTTAACAAAAAGTTTGTTTGAATATGGAAACTTGAGGGGATGTTAAGTGTGTCTTCTGACTAATCAATAGTTCCAAGGATCTTTTCAGTCCTCCGTTTGGCCCACTACTGACAGCCTTTCCCCTCCTGATTGACTCCCTCAACTAAATTATTACCCCCATCTCAAACCCCACCTCTCATCTCCGCCACCCTCTGTTGATTAAGGCCCTGCAGGACCTGCCTGAGGATTGCTGCCATCACATTGCAGTGTATTTTCAAATAGGATTCGCTGGTGAGCTGCCTGCAGACCTGCAGAAGGCGTCTGCAGCTTGGCAGTCCAAGTTAAGTGAGCCCCGAAGCCTGAGAGAGGCTCGGGCCTAACAGCCTAATATTACTCCTTACGATTCTTTCAAAACCGTTGTTTCAGGAGCATACAGGACATTTATGGCATTTCATCAGCAATTATTTGGATCCTTTTGCCTCTAAACCTCCCACATGGAATCAACTTTGAAACTAAGCCAGGTTGGTGCTAGTCAGGGTACATATTCTATAGGTCCCTCAGCTTACCTTGCAGGGTGGAGTTGCATCTTGCAAGGTTTCATTCAGCATCGCACTTGCCTGATTGTCAAGACATCCATTCATGATCCTATGTTTGATTCTTAGCCATCTTTACACAGTGCACCTGTTATCTTGGAAAACTGCATAAATGCTGCTCTGCCCAAATGCTATATTGTTTTACTTTGAGGCAGAGATTGAGCATAATGGTAATTATGTGGGTTATGTAATCATTTCTTTGGACATCTCTTTGTGCATCTGATAAGCTGACAAGATTCCTTAGTATTTCAGTGTGTGCTGTCTCTGAATTCCTTGCCTGATACCCACATTTATTTATCATACTGACAATGCATTAATTTTACGTCAACTTGTTAGTATTACCTATACAGTTCAATAAGATTATACCAGCTGTAACTCAATAAAATGATGCCGGGGGGGCGAGAAACTCATTTAAGTGAAGGAATTAAATTATTGTGAGTTATGATTTATTTCCTTGCTATGTTGCACTGCAAGACTCGAAGCATATCCCATGTGAGAGCTGATGTTTTATCTTTTTAATAATTTTTCTCATCTAGGACAGATCCCAGTCTTTATGAGCAATGATTAACTGCAATTTATTTGAAATGCAAATCAGAGCAGATTCCAGAAATTCCGTGCGACTTTTTAACCATGCCCAGATTGTTTGCCGTCTGCTCTTGTTTCGGCTGCTAGCTAATGGGCTGCACGGTGGGCACTGCGCCAATATGCTGTGCTGGGCCAGTGGCTCCTGAGAGGTGGCATCTGAGCAGCAACGAAGTATGAAATTATGAGAAACCGTCCAAGAGCTTGCAAGGTGGAGGAGGGACTGAGTTGGGGCTTTGTGCACAGCAAGCTACCAGGATAACGAGCGTCGTTTTAATTTTGATTTTTTTTTTGGGTTTGAAACACAAATTTAAACCTGATTCAACACAATGGGGAGCGAATTGACTTTATTAAGCAGCTACGCATGCAAGAAAAGACACAGATTTTCATCAACATCTTGGCAAGATGGTGGCTTTTACCTGGGCCTTGTAGTGCTCATTTGTCAGGCAGTTTGCAGCCTCCTAAATTCCCGAAAAGCCAGGCAGGAAGCAAGTATACCCTCTCATATTGGGTCAGGACAATTATGACATCTTTTACCCATACCTGAAGCACAAATTAGTCCCTTTGGAAATAACAGGTCGAATGACTTGTTGAGTTTCCTGTTCCAACATTGTTTTTTTTGTTGCAAAAATATACTTTATTCATAAAATAGCTGAAAGAAACATTACAAAATATTTCAAACAGGAAAATGAAATGATATTCACGTTCTCGACAGAGTTCAAGAGACACTCTGAGGCACTTCAATACAGTAATGAGAACATTACAAACATTTCAATGTTTTCGTTACAGAGAGTCCAGTCCTGCTCAATTAATATACATTGGTCATGTTTCACTCTGAGGTGCTTAAGCACAGTTATAATAATAATTTATAATAATCTTTATTGTCACAAGTAGGCTTACATTAACACTGCAATGAAGTTACTGTGAAAAGCCCCTAGTTGCCACATTCTGGCGCCTGTTCGGGTACACAGAGGGAGAATTCAGAATGTCCAATTCACCTAACAGCACGGGCTGGATTTTCTGATTTTGAGACTAAGTGCTGATGCCGTCGTGAAAACTGTGGTCTTTCAGTCCAGGAAAACTGGCGTCAAAAGGCCACTGATGCCCAGTTTTGCTGGGGCTAGCAGGGAGCCGTTGTAGAGCTCGCAACTCTAGCTGCCGATAAAGCGCCCAGGCTTCCATTCAGAGGCCGCACATGCGCACTGCGACGGCCTGCAGCGGCCGCGCCTTGCTCCATGGTAGATTTAGCCCACGGACCTGGACCGCCAAAGTAGTGCCCCGCATCTGCCGCTCTCGCACCCCAGATCGCCCGCCTACATTGTCCCCAGTCCTGAATGAAGCCCCCCTTGCCTGCCGATCGCCCTCCCCCGACTGTGGTGGCCCCGGACTGACCCGCAGCCGTCACGCGAGAATCCTGGACAGTGTGCACACACGTAAGCCATGCCGTCGGGAATTCAGCATTTTGGGGGATGGAGCATCGTGGGGCGGGCCTCAGTCAATGGGCTGAGGACATGGATACTCGGCGCGGTGTACTCCCCGAGTGTGCCGATTTTCAGGGGATGGAGAATTGGAAAACCGGTGCCGCTCCTGATTTCGGCACCAAAACGGATTCTCCGCCCTGTTGCTGAACGCGATTTCGGCATCAGCGAGTGGAGAATCCAGCTCCACATCTTTCAGGACTTGTGGGAGGAAACCGGAGCACCCGGGGAAACCCAAGCAGACACAGGGAGAACGTGCAGACTCCGCACAGACTGTGACCCAAGCTGGGAATCAAACCTGGATTCCTGGCACTGTGAAGCAACAGTGCTAGCCACTGTGCTATCGTACCGCTCATACATTTGCTTGATACAGTCAGGATTAAGCTTACAGGACAAGGCATTCTGCACTGCTACCAGCCTCTTGTTGTACATTGGCTGAAAGGTCTTACACAGTGGCCTTTCCCCATTGCGCCTTGGCGGCAGCTGCCCCAAGCTTACGTGCACCCATCAGCACGTAGTCCTGGACCTTGGAATGTATCGGTCTGCAACATAGGGTTGAGACAATTCTCTGCACTGGAAGATCAACAGGTTTCGGGCAGACAAAAGAGCGTCTTTTACCAAGCTGATGATCCTCCAGCAGCAGTAGAAAGTTGCCTCAGTGTGCGTCCCTGGGAACTGACCATACAGCACAGAGCCCTGCGTCACAGAGGTGCTCAGAATGAACCTCGACAAATGTCACTGCTGCTCTCCAGATCACCTTTGCAAAGACACCACTGGTTTAGCCAGAGTCAGCCAGCGATGAGAGTGCTTTCCCCTGAATTTTCCGGGCATTTTATTTATCCGTCTACTGTTAAGTTCTCTCTTTTTTGGTGCAGCTGTGTCACACATTGGGGTATGAGGCCAACTTTCTGGTACAAAGTTGTTCCTTTCAACTTGAGCTAGACAGAAAGTGTTACGAGCGGCACAGCTCACGGCAGAGGCATCATGGAAAGCCCTGCGAATCACCTTGGCTAATAAAACCCATTGGCCAATTAAACTTGTAAACCCAACTCTCTGCATAAAGGATTTTTTTCTAATGTTGTCTTTGACCATTATAACCTTGAATATTGCTGAAAAAATAGATAGCATCTGCCAATCAGAGCCCACTTGCCAACCAATCATCATTCTCTTCTCATGCAGTATAAAGTTGTTGTTTTCCCCCGACACTGATATTCTTGTGAATTGTTCTGATAAGTGCAAGATGAAAGGCTTCAACAATATGTATTTTCTCAGCAATGCCCAAGTTCTGCACTTACCACCATTTTACTGAAAATCTTTGTGTTGAAAGGGAACACTATTTGTCTGTTTCGCTGTGTTTGAAAGATTTGGTTTTACTGTTCTTGTGCTTCCACCCCACCCACCCCTTTCTCACAGCTTGTGCGTGTTCTTGTTTCTTTGACTGACTTTAGATGTTACATCACTTTGACCCAATCCCTGCACCTGACGATGAGTGGAGCTCCGGCTGGGCCAGCGGGAACAGGGAAGACCGAAACCACCAAGGACTTGGGCCGAGCACTGGGAATCATGGTCTACGTATTCAATTGCTCTGAACAGATGGATTACAAGGTATCGGATCTCCGCTGTAGCGTCACAAAAAATCTCACACATTTGTAGAACCGTTACCACATGGCGAGGAAGGTTATCTGTCACTTGTTTCATTGACCTATCCTCTTCAGTTTATCTTTATGGTATTGATTTTTACTGCGATGCTCCGTGTTAACTTTGCACAGTTTGAGTGTCAATTTACCAGGTTGGGGAGAAACATTTGAGGGTGACCCTGGTAAGACCTGTAAGTGTGTTATTTATCTGCTGAACTTACACATGAATGGGAGTCTGATTGTCTCAACATGGATAATAATAAATATTAATGTTGCAATATCAGCTATGAAGTTTTCCTGACAGAATCACTTAACGGAAACTTGTAAAGGTGATGGTGATTTCTATCGATACCGGTTTTATGTTGTTCATGATTCTTCAGACTGTTAAACATACCCTTCTTTCTTGAATATACCCGCACTCCAGGCCTGCCCAAGCCACACACCACCTGGGGGTAGTCTCCAGCTCCTACCATCCAACTTTCTAGTACTGGAGCTACTCCATTTCTCTATGATTCCTCCATTCCCACCTTCCTCCCAATCCAGTTCCTGGTGGGATCATGATCGGTCTTTACTCTGCACTGGGTTTCAGCTGTAATTGATAAAGCTGTGAATGTGGGGGATTGCTGTGTATTGGAGCTCCAGAAAGGTTATCCTAACTTATATTTCCTAGGTGGGTTTTCAAAATTGTGCTGCTTCCCCCAAGCCTCAAACGCATTCTGGATCATTGTGATTAAGTGCCATTTTAAATCACATCTTCATGTGAATTTATAGCCTAGCGTTGTGTCTTATTCATCATTTGAATTGATCATTTGGCCCTTGGATGTGATACAAGTGTAACTCTATTGATGTGATTTTCCCTGATTCTAAGGTGTTCAAAGCTGTGATCCTGGGCGGGATTCTCCGCAATCGGCGCGATGTCCGCCGACCGGCGCCAAAAACGGCGCGTATCAGTCCGGCATCCCGCCGCCCCAAAGGTGCGGAATTCTTCGCATCTTGAGGGGCCGAGCCCTCACCTTGAGGGGCTAGGCCCGCGCTGGACTGATTTCCGCCCCGCCAGCTGGTGGGAAAGGCCTTTGGTGCCCCGCCAGCTGGCACGGAAATGACTTTGCCGTGCGGCGCATGCGCGGGAGCGTCAGCGGCCGCTCACGGCATCCCCGCGCATGCGCAGTGGAGGGGATCTCTTCCGCCTCCGCCATGGTGGAGACCGTGGCGAAGGCGGAAGGAAAAGAGTGCCCCCACGGCACAGGCCTGCCCGCGGATCGGTGGGCCCCAATCGCGGGCCAGGCCACCATGGGGGCACCCCCCGGGGCCAGATCGCCCCGTGCCCCCCCCCCGGAGCCTGCCCGCGCCACCTTGTCCCGCCGGTAAGAGAGGTGGTTTGATTCTCGCCGGCGGGACAGGCATTCCAGCAGCGGGACTTCGGCCCATCGCGGGCCGGGGAATCGCCGGGGGGGGGGGGGGGCTGCCAACTGGCACGGCGCGATTCCCACCCCCGCCGAATATCCGGTGCCGGAGAATTCGGCAACCGGCAGGGGCGGGATTCACGCCAGCCCCCGGTGATTCTCCGACCCGGCGGGGGGTCGGAGAATCCCACCCCATGGGTCAGTCATGATCTATTTGAAAAATCCACCTCACTGGCATGTACTGGGCTGAGCCCCACCTACGTACCAGTGCAGTGTATGAACAATGTACTAACTCAACCTTGCCTGACTCTCTGTAATTGTTAGGTAGCAGGGAGGTGTACTTGCCTCCTGACTTTTAAAATAACTGCATGCACTTCTCTCCATGAGACTGCCAGGGATTAGATGTATATCCCTGATTCCCCTCAATACATGACGAGAGAAATTGTTTGTAACCTGCGCTGTAGCTCTAGCTATAGCTACAATTGGCGGCTGCACTATTGCAGAATAATTACTGGAGAGGGATATTTACACGTGTTGTGTTATTCTTGTTCAAAATTGAACGAGGTTTGCAGTTTTCCAAATGAAGCTAAAAGCACCGAGCATAAACCACTTTGGTCTACAAATTGGTGATGTTGCTGCTAAATTCCGAATCCTGTGCACCAATTATTTTAAGCCTCTCCCAGTCTGAGCTGCATATATGCGCAAGGTATAATCTGCTTCGATAATGATCCAGTGGGGAGGACATACTCACTCAAATCAATTTATTTGCAAACCTATTATTCCCGTGTCAAATGACATAAAGGCAGGTATTTTATGCTGGAATGCTTGAAGTGTCAGTAAAATGTAATTTTGAGTGAATCATGCAGCTTGAAAGTTTCAGTGGAACAAACAGTTAAGTGCGAGTCAAGTAACCAACTCATTATTAAGCAAAAACATTCCACGTTGATCCATTGAAACTTAAAACACTGGCTTGCGTGCAGATTATCAATACCGGTCCTCCTGTCTCGCCTCATCAGTCCAAGATAATTATATGGCTGCATCGTATACTTAAAGCTTCAAGTATATTATGACGACGCAATAACCATTGTCATAATACCTGTGATATCTTTTGACACAATCTATCAGTTGAATCAGGCATTATGTGGTGAACAGACTGTTGTGAATATGAACTTGTTAAATCAGAGTTAAAAGAGCAGTGTTGCCATGGTAATATAAGTCTTGAAATACACCAGAATGTAAGAAAATAAGCTGTTTAAAAGCAGTTTTGGGACAAGTAACCTGTGACATTTTTATGGCTAGTTGTTATAACAGGCATCTGGCAATTTATTTTACACTGGTTAATGCCTTTGTTAATTTGGAATCCGTAAGAATTTCATGTGAAGATGTACAATGTTCATACGTTACTGCCACACACCATATTCCTCAGCACTTGTTTCCCCACTGAGGAGAGATGAAGGTACAGTTAGCAGCATGGTTATGTTATTCTGTCGACCTATTGTCGCCGTGGTTCAAATGTCTTTTTTAATTCTGATTACAATTTTTTTTAAAACACACAAAACTTATATTTTTATAACATGCCTAACCCTAAGCGTGAAGGGGAAGGAAGCACTTTTGAAGACTGCTCAAGAATCTGTGCTCCTTGAAAATGCCCTCCTAGCTAACAGTATGCTCCTTAAGTAATGCACCTTGTTCTTTATGCTGAACTAAACTCAGGGCAAAGATTCCCCCCCCCAACACCAGCATGGCGGGTTTTCTGACAGGGGAGGTGGGCCGTCATTCGCTGATGGGTTCCCTGGTGGCGTGGCCAGTGAACAATGCAAATGGCCATTGAGTTCAGCGGGATTGGAAGAGGTGCCTTCGCCGGCGGGAATTCCCAGCCGCAAACTATCATCCAAGTTTGTATCATTCAAGTTGCAGCTTCAGGAGATTTAGTGGATTGAACATTTCTTATTTGCAGACGACATGACATTTAACCTAAAATATTCTAATGCATCTTGTCACCATCTTCTTGAGCGAATTATAAGCAGAACTCTCCAGCAGATATAGCAGTGTAATTGTGACACCAAAAAATTGCATTTAAATATCCCCTTTCATGACCTCAGGACTTCCCAAAGTGCTTTAGAGCAAATAAGGCACTTTTGAAGTGCTGTAATAGAGGAAATGTGGCAGCGAATTATGTACACAAACAAGATTCCACAAACTGCAATGTGATAATGACTAGGCGATTTGTTTTGATTGAAGGCTGAATATTATCTCGAATGCGTGGAGAACCCTCCTCTTTGAATAGTGCTTTTCTGTTGCATTTGCCAGGCCAGATGGGGACCTTGGTTTATTATTGCACCTGAAAGTTGATTCTTTTGACTGTGTGTCACATATTCAGTAATGCACCGAAGCACCCGCCTAGATTCTGAGTCAGTAGAATGGGAGTAGAAACCACAACCTTCTGACCCGGAGTTGACTGTGCTGCCAACAAGCCATGATTGACTTCATAATTGTGGTTGACTAAATTAGGTTTGTGTGTGTGTCTGTGTGTGTGTGTGGTGTCAGGGGACCATGGGACAATTATTAAAATCCAGGGCCCAGTGAACATTATCCTACAACTCAATACTCTCCATTCAGAATTGATGCATGCAACAAACCAACAAATAAAATGTTCTTTGTAGATTAAATAAAATTACATGGGCGAGATTCTCCGACCCCCCGCCGGGGGGCACGGAACAGCCATGGGGACCAAATTCGCACCCCAATACGCCAACATCTTCATGCACAAGTTTGAACAGGACCTACTCACCTCACAGGACCTTCAACCGATGTTATACACCAGATACATCGATGACATTTTTTTCCTTTGGACCCACGGCGAAGAATCACTGAAACGACTACACGATGACATTAATAAGTTCCATCCAACCATCAGACTCACCATGGACTACTCTCCAAAATCAGTTGCATTCTTGGACACACTCGTCTCCATCAAGGACGGTCACCTCAGCACTTCGCTTTACCGCAAACCCACGGATAACCTCACGATGCTCCACTTCGCCAGCTTCCACCCTAAACACATTAAAGAAGCCATCCCCTATGGGCAACCTCTCCATATACACAGGATCTGCTCAGACGAGGAGGGGTGTAACAGGCATCTACAGACGTTGAAAGATGCCCTCGTACGAACGGGATATGGCACTCGACTCATCGATCGACAGTTCCAATGCGCCACAGCGAAAAACCGCACCGAACTCCTCAGAAGACAAACATGGGACACAACCGACAGAATACCGTCGTCCAGTACTTCCCCGGAGCGGAGAAACTACGACATCTTCTTCACAGCCTTCAACACGTCATTGATGAAGATGAACATCTTGCCAAGGTCATCCCCACACCCCCACTACTTGCCTTCAAACAACCGCGCAACCTCAAACAAACCATTGTTTGCAGCAAACTACCCAGTCTTCAGAACAGTGACCACGACACCACACAACCCTGTCATGGTAATCTCTGCAAGACGTGCCAGATCATCGACATGGATACCACTATTACACGTGAGAACACCACCCACCAGGTACGCGGTACATACTCGTGCGACTCGGCCAACGTTGTCTACCTCATACGCTGCAGGAAAGGATGTCCCGAAGCGTGGTACATTGGCGAGACCATGCAGACGCTGCGACAACGAATGAACGGACATCGCGCGACAATCATCAGGCAGGAATGTTCCCTTCCAGTCGGGGAACACTTCAGCAATCAAGGGCATTCAGCCTCTGATCTCCGGGTAAGCGTTCTCCAAGGCGGCCTTCAGGGCGCGCGACAACGCAGAATCGCCGAGCAGAAACTTATAGCCAAGCTCCGCACACAATGGTGTGGCCTCAACCGGGACCTGGGATTCATGTCGCATTACATTCATCCCCCACCATCTGGCCTGCGAAATCCTACCAACTGTCCTGGCTTGACACAATTCACACCTCTTTAACCTGGGGTTACCCCATCTCTGGATCTGTAAAGATTTAATCACCTGCTAATGCTCGCATTCCAAGCATTGTCTGGCAGCTTTGAATTTGTCTATATATTTGTTTCTGGAACATACCTCTTCATTCACCTGAGGAAGGAGCAGCGCTCCGAAAGCTAGTGACATCGAAACAAACCTGTTGGACTTTAACCTGGTGTTGTAAGACTTTGTACTCTGTTAATAAAGTCAAGGATTGTATTTGTATTTTGTTATCGCCACAGTTTGTATGCACGAATGTGCGATTGAGCCCATGATCAGATCAATCATGGTCCCAGGCCTTCAACGGAGTCGATTGGAAGTACCTCATTGAGGTACTCGGAGTGGTTTGGGCTAGGGAGGGGGTTCACTTTGTGGGTGAAACCCTTGACAACTCCCCCAAGGCGAGCAATCGGACCAACACCACCAGCTGTGAATACTTCCAGCTGCACAGAGGCACAAGGCAGGGCTGCCCACTGTCCCCGCCTGAGAGCAATCATGCAGCTCCTGAAAGAGTTCGGAATCTTCTCAGGTTATAAACTTAACCTGGGCTAGAGCGAGGCATTCCCTGTGAACCCAAATCGGGGAGGGACAGAGCTAGAGGGACTCCCATTCAAATTTGCCCAAAACAAATTCCACTACCTGGGGATCCAATAGCCCTGGACTGGACACAGATCTATAAATGGAATCTGACCAGCCTGGCGGAGGAAGTCAAAAAGGACCTACAGAGATGCGACACGACCCCACTCTCCCTGGCTGGGAAGGTGCAGACGATCAAGATGAATGTGCTGCCGAGGTTCCTCTTCCTGTTCAGATCCATACCGACATTCATCCCCAAGGCCTTTTTCCAAGGGATAGACAAAATGATCATGATGTTTGTGTGGGAGGGAAGAACCCCAAGGATCCCCAAGTCTGCACTGCAAAGGAGGAAAAACATGTGTGGCAAGGCCTATCAAAATTCCAATACTACCACTGGCAGCCACAGTGAATGAGTGAGGCTGGCGGAGTCCTCCTGCAAAAGAACGACCCTCCAGGCTCTCGCCACAACAGTGTTCCCATTCCCCCCCAGCAAAATATACATCCTGCCCAGTGGTGGTAGCCACACTAAGGACATGGAACCATGGAACCAAATGAGGCAGCACTTTGATTTAACCGGGTTGTTCTCTATGGCCCCCATCTGCAGCAACCACAAATTCCCCCCAGCCATGCTGGATGCCACCTTTAAATAATGGAGCCAGGACGGGGGGAGGGGGGCGGGGGGGGGGGGGGGGGGGGGGGGGGGTGTTGCTAGCTGTCAGGGACTTTTACATGGGAAGCAGATTCGCTACCCTAGATGAACTAATGGAAGAACTGGAGCTACCGACAGGACAGGAACTCCAGCACCTTCAAATCAAACACTTTCTCCACAAGGAGATGACGAGGTACCCTAGGGCCCCAAGAGATACTTTGCTGCAGGAGCTAATAAACATGGACAGTAAGGAAAGGGGGAACTGTGGGGACATCTGTGGACAACCAGACAGAAGGAATGTATGCAAAATTTGTAAATAAGGAACGTCATACTGTGTAAGCATCAGGTGGGTTATATGTTAAACTGTTATGCTGTAAAATGTGGAAAATGCCAATAAAAATACATTAAAAGAAACATGATCTTATTGAATGGCAGAGCAGGCTCGAGGGGCTGAATGGCCCACTCCTACCCCTAATTCATATGGATCCCATTTGCTAGTCTTCTTAACTTGTCCTCCCACCTTTAAAGATTTGTTGACATACATCCACATCTCTCTGTTACTACAACCCCTTAAAAATTGGACAATTTGGTTCACGTTGCCTTCCCTTATTATTACTACCAAAAGGTATCACTTCACAATATTGATTCATCTGTTTTTTTTATCTCCTGCAGTCCTGTGGCAACATCTACAAAGGACTGGCGCAGACTGGTGCCTGGGGCTGTTTTGATGAGTTCAACAGGATCTGTGTTGAGGTGCTCTCTGTGGTAGCTGTGCAGGTGAGTGGAGGAACTTGGTTCCATGGGATCATAGAATGATCCAGCACAGACGGAGGCCATTCGGCCCATTGTAACTTTGTAACTATGCCAGCTCTTTGAATGAACATTCTCATTTGTCGCACTCTCCTGTCCTTTGTCCAAAGCCCTGTAAACTCTCCAATTCAGTTATTTATCCAATTCCTTGTTCAAGGTTACGGTTGAACCTGCTGGTATCATCCTGCACTTGTCCCTGGCCCACTCTTCCATTTGACCCTTACCCTCATGATATTCAGCAGTCGAGTACACAAGTCACAGTTGATTTGTTTCCAGATGGTACCCACATAGTGTAATCTGGATGCAAACATCGAAACGTGTTTCCAGCTCACTGTTCCTGACTCTGTACAAAACCTGGGCTGAATGTGTGCATGTGGCTTGATGTTTTCTGGAAATTAGTGACTAGCAGCAATAACAATAGTGCCTTTTGCTGTAAGATTGAGTTAAAGCAGTGTCAGCCTATCCAGTGTGCAGTGAGCATATTTTCTCGATCTTAAGTTAATATTCTATAGTGCCTCGTGAGCATATTTTTGCAACGTGACAGAGTTATTATAATTTTTTAATTAAAAAAAATAAATGTAATGTACCCAATTCATTTTTTTTTCAATTAAGGGGCAATTTAGCGTGGCCAATCCACCTACTCTGCACATCTTTGGGTTGTGGGGGCGAAACCCACGCAAACACAGGGAGAATGTACAAACTCCACACGGACAGTGACCCAGAGCCGGGATCGAACCTGGGACCTCGGCGCCGTGAGGCAGCAGGGCTAACCCACTGCACCACCGTGCTGCCCCCTCACAGTTATAATAATGAAATGCCAAGCTAACTCTGTGAAAGTCAATTCCTTTTGTGTCATTTTATCCATGGGAGAAATAGAACAGTGTATTCTTTTCATTCTCTGTCTCTCTTGCCTGAAGGAAACTTCAAGACATAATGCACGGACATTTTCTGCTTTACCTAATTTTGTTTGGTGCACTATTATCAATCGGCCTTCATTAGAGACCTGTAGATCTTTTGATGTAAAGTCCTTGGGCCAAATCTGTGCAAATTAATTGTATACCTGAAGGGTTATAAACACATTTTCTGACTTGTGGGCCTTGAGTTTAAATCCCTCCTTGCCCTGAAAGATTGATGCATGGGAGGGAGTTAAGATGAGATTCATCTACCGATATGAGGTAGCAAGATCCTGCCTGCCAGCACCTTATCGCCATGAATCAAAAGTTCTGCACGATTGGTGTTTCTCATTGTGGTCAACACTGTCCAAATATTAGTATTTTTAGTTAAACGCTATTTATCTTTAATCTTTCTATTTTTGTTCATTCCTTGTTTTATACATTGTTATTCATCTGACTAGTAAACAAAAAGTGGATGATTTTAGTTGGGGCTTTGCTGTACTCAGCTAACTAGAATAACATCTGCAAATTTTACTAAGTGTCACCTGAGGAAATGCCATTTATTAAGCAGCATGTGAGTGCTGTCACATGATCAAATTCCATATCATCAAATGTTACATGATTATATCTCCAAGAATGTTCAAAACAGATTTGGCAACCCTAATGTGCCCCCCGCCAAAAAAAAAACACCCCACCGCACAAGCTAAAATCGAGGCTTAGGTTTCTGAAGTAATTGATTTGTGGGGTTCATGTACTTCTAGAACTGCACACAACAATTGATTTATGCGCGTGTGCTGCTGACATGATTTGAGAAACTTTGAGTGGGATGACATAGTTGTCACATATGTCGTATTTTCATAAGATATAAAAGTCCTTTGGCACAACACATAATTTCTCCAAATGATTCTATTGGAGTCTTTCCCCCCCCCCACTGTTTCCTATTGCTATCAGTGACTGAAGCAAAATCTAAAACTTTAAAGAAACCTTCTTTTGCTGGCACCTTCAAAGGCATCTTCCCTGATGAAAGCCGACAATTCCAAGCTGCCTGCAGGTATAGGATGATTGCAGAGTGACGATGGCAGCGGGCATCAGTAGTCAGGAGATCTACGGAACCTGCTAACTGCAAAGGACCCGAGGCCAATGTCATGATATCCACATCAGCATAACATGGTGCAATCACACACACACTGATGGACAGGTAGTTGGACCAACCAGCACACACACAACATCGCAGCCAATCACCAGTGAGAGCACACGCACTATAAAACAGGGAACACCACAGTTCCCGCTGATTCTACCAGGAGATAGCTCAGAGCACAGAGCTCACAGTGTGCCACTCAAACATAGACCATGTGCTGAGTGCCTCACCAAGATAGTGATAGGGCTGGGTCCACAGGTTAGCTGGTGAAGCACGAACCTAAACCAGCAGTTAGTAGTTGTCATTGTTTAAGACAATAAAACCGAGTTGTACCATCTACAGCCGTGTTGGATCATTTGTGCATCGGAACACCCAACACGACATGATACCAGTAGTGGAAGCTAACCAGCGACTGTGAGACCTACCTGCTCCCTTTCAGAAATCCGCTATCCTGCTCCATGGAAAACATCAGCCCGCCGCAGCCGCTCCGAATTGCTGGAAATCTTGGTATCAACTGGAAGCTCTTTAAACAGCGCTTCCAGCTCTTCCTCGAAGCCACAGACAGGGAGAATGCATCGGACACCAGGAAGATCGCCCTCCTCCTCTCCACGGCAGGGCAACACGCCATCCACATCTACAACTCCCTGGCATTCGCGGAAGGCGAGGACAAGATTAAATATAAGACGGTGCTTCTAAAGTTCGAGGAACACTTCAGCGTGAAAGTCAATGAGAGCTTCCAGCAGCGCCTGCAGGGTAAGGATGAGCCTTTTCAATCTTACTTGACTCACCTCCGTATCCTTGTGCAGTCCTGCGGCTATGAGGCCACCTCCGACTCCATGATATGGGATAAGATAGTTTTTGGGGTCACCTCGGACACCCTACGCCAGCAGCTCCTCAAAATAAAGCGCCTCACCCTAGCGACTGCCATCGAGACCTGCGTCCTCCATGAGAACGCGACCAGCCGGTACTCCCAAATCCAGGCGTCCGAAACGGCACGGCACGGGTCCTACGAGGCGGAGCGGGTCCAGTCGATCGAGTTCCTCCCGGCCCGCGGCTCGGACGAGGGCAGCCATTTTGCGCGCTTTCCGAGGCCTCCCGCGCTTGTACGTGGCAAAAGAAGGGACGTTGATGCAGAGGGACGTGATGCGCAGGCGCGCTCTACGCAGGATCGCACCGCACATGCGCGGTGGCGCAACGAATGCCATGACGTCACGACGTGCGGCAACTGTGGCTCCACCCACTTAAAGCGTCAATGTCCGGCCAAAGCGCGACAATGCCTCCGCTGTGGCAGGGTGGGCCACTACGCTGCCTGTTGTCGAGCAGCTCAACCTGCCAACTCTCAACAATTCCGTCAGCCTCGCAGGGACGTGCGGGAAATTCAGCCCCCATACACTGAGTCATATCCTGACAGTATGCAGACCAGCGATACCGAAGATAGGGAGCCCTTCTGCGTTGCGGTAATCCACAAGAACCGGATGTCCCCAAGTCGGAACCACCAGCCGCTGCCAGTGCACAGCATTGATCCGGGCGATGAGTGGTGTGCCACCCTAACGGTCAACCGATCACAGATCACATTTCGCTTGGACACTGGTGCCTGCGCCAATCACCTCGCATAGTCAGCCTTCCAGACCTTGAAGGTTAAGCCACCGATTCAGCCATCCCACTGTCAGCTGGTTGATAGGGCTGGGTCCACAGGTTAGCTGGTGAAGCACGAACCCAAACCAGCAGTTAGTAGGTGTCATTGTTTAAGACAATAAAACAGAGTTCTACCATCTACAGCCGTGTTGGATCATTTGTGCATTGGAGCACCCAACACGACAGCCAAGGTCCTTAAAGCAGGTGACAGGGTCCGCCATTAGCATATGTATGGGACCAAATGCCTGCTTTGGTAGCTCCCCCGATGCATGAAAAATGCGAGTACACAACTATTGATCAGACTTCCTTCAGGTGTCCTTGTCTAGGTAGAACATGGCTTCCCAAAATTTGTGGTTTTTGTTTCCATTTTGCAATTGTTAAATGTGTGTAATGGATGCCAATTTGAAAGGCCTCATGCATATATATGCTGATTTGTTCTGGGTGATATTCCTTTTTAAATTGTAACAGCTGAGGAACAGTTTCACGACCATTGGCATTATTGGTACATTGAAGACAGTGACTTGATTAGATCTCTTGATTAGTGGCTGGTTTAGCACAGGGCTAAATTGCTGGCTTTTAAAGCAGACCAAGGCAGGCCAGCAGCACGGTTCAATTCCTGTACCAGCCTCTCTGAACAGGCGCTGGAATGTGGCGACTAGGGGATTTTCACAGTAACCTCATTTGAAGCCTACTTGTGACAATAAGCGATTTTCATTTCATTTCATTTCATTTTTTCTCAGCAGCATTTTGGCAAAGCTGCTGGAAGTAGAGATTTGAGAGATCATTGTGCCACATTGTACCTGAAGCCTCTATCCCACCTGTATCACTGGCAGATCTTTATTTCTGTGGGGAAATCAAACCATTCTAGCTTAATCATAATCTTAATAATAATCTTTATTAGTGTTGCAACTCAGCTTGCATTAACACTGCAATGAAGATACAGTCTTGGGGAACTCTGACCGGATGTTCAAATTGTTGGTTGATTTTTCTGATTAGGGTTTCATCCAGATTAATATTGAGGACAAAAAGTCCTAAAGGTCAGTCTGGTCATTAAAGGATTAAATTAAATTGTTAATATTGAAGCCTGGGTTATCATATTTCAAAATATCACGCAACAGGGTACCTCATACAAAAAAGGATGACATTTATTTCTGCACAAACATCCCTGCAGCTTTTAAAAGTCAAGTCGGATGAGTCATAACTTTTGAAACAATCAATATCTCATTTGTTACTATTTGGAGATGGTAAAACAGCAGACAGCAGGAGACTTTCTGAAGGAGGCTGAATCAGAAAGGATAACAGCAGTAACAACGCCACCACTGATTTTCTGGGTCTTACACTTGTTTATGATTAGCAACTGGTAACTGGAGACCTGTTACCCTTCAAGTCTGAACTTGCTCTATTGGAAGCCAGCAGTGTAACTATGGCACTGTTTACCCAGCAAGAGTTCATTACGTTGTCTTAATCTATTTGTGCTTCCTTCTCCAATGAATGACCTAGGCACTGGAAACGGCAACAGCAGTCTCTGCCCTGTCGACCCTGCTAAATCCTCCTGAAAATGAAAATTGCTTATTGTCACAAGCAGGCTTCAAATGAAGTTACTGTGAAACGCCCCTAGTCGCCACATTCCTGTTCGGGGAGGCTGGTACGGGAATTGAACCGTGCTGCTGGCCTGCCTTGGTCTGCTTTCAAAGCCAGCGATTTAGCCCTCTGCTAAACAGCCCCTCCTTACTAACATCTAGGGGCTTGTGCCAAAATTGGGAGAGCTGTCTCTGACACAGTCATACTCATGGAATCATACCTTACAGACAATGCACCAGACTCCACCATCACAGTACCTTGGGTATGCCCTGTCCCACCGGCAGGGCAGACCAGCAGAGTTATACAGCCGGGAGGAGTTATACTGGGAGTCCTCAATATTGGCTCTGGACCCCAGGAGTTCTCATGGTAACAGGTCAAATATGGGCAAGGAAACCCCGTGCTGATTATCCATCCAATCTCAAGTGATTAATCAGTACTCTTATTCCTCCATTTGGAGGAAGCACTGAGGGTGGCAAGGGCACAAAATGTACTTTGGGTGGGGGACATCAATGTTCATCATCAGGCTTGATAGCACCACTACAGACTGAGCCAACCGAATTCAAATGGATATAGCTGCCGGACTGAGTCTGCAGCAGATGGCGAGGGAACCAACAAGGTGGGAAAAACATAACCACATCCTCACCAACCTGCCTGATACATCTGTCCATGACAGTATTGGTAGGAGTGACCACCACACAGTCCTTGTGGAGACAAAGTTTCCCGACTTCACATTGAGGAAACCCTCCATCATGTTATGAGGCACTCCACCGTGCTAAATGGGTTAGATTTCAAATAGATCTAGCAACTCATAATGTGCAATCATGAGGCGCTGTGGGCCATCAGCAGTAGAATTGTACTCAACCACAATTTTTAATATCATGACGCAGCATATTCCCCACCCTACCATTCACAGCCAAGCCAGAGGATCAACCCTGGTTCAATGAAGACTGCAGGAGATCAGGCCGGAGCAGCACCAGGCATATCTAAAATTGAGGTGTCAGCTTTGCGAAGTTACAACACAGGATTACCAGAAGACTGGAGGATAGCAAATGTTGTCCCCTTGTTCAAGAAGGGGAGTAGAGATAACCCCGGTAACTATAGACCAGTGAGCCTTACTTCTGTTGTGGGAAAAATCTTATAAGAGATAGGATGTATAATCATCTGGAAAGGAATAATTCGATTAGAGATAGTCAACACGGTTTTGTGAAGGGTAGGTCGTGCCTCACAAACTTTCTAGAGTTCTTTGAGAAGGTGACCAAACAGGTGGATGAGGGTAAAGCAGTTGATGTGGTGGAAATGGATTTCAGTAAAGCGTTTGATAAGGTTCCCCATGGTAGGCTACTGCAGAAAATACGGAGGCATGGGATTCAGGGTGATTTAGCAGTTTGGATCAGAAATTGGCTAGCTGGAAGAAGACAAAGGGTGGTGGTTGATGGGAAATGTTCAGACTGGAGTCCAGTTACTAGTGGTGTACCACAAGGATCTGTTTTGGGGCCACTGCTGTTTGTCATTTTTATAAATGACCTGGAGGAGGGCGTGGAAGGATGGGTGAGTAAATTTGCAGGTGACACTAAAGCCGGTGGAGTTGTGGACAGTGCGAACGATGTTACAAGTTACAGAGGGACACAGATAAGCTGCAGCGCTGGGCTAAGAGGTGACAAATGGAGTTTAATGCAGAAAAGTGTGAGGTGATTCGTTTTGGAAGGAATAACAGGAAGACTGAGTACTGGGCTAAAGGTAAGATTCTTGGCAGTGTGGATGAGCAGAGAGATCTCGGTGTCCATGTACATAGATCCCTGAAAGTTGCCACCCAGGTTGAGAGGGTTGTTAAGAAGGCGTACGGTGTGTTAGCTTTTATTGGTAGAGGGATTGAGTTTAGGAGCCATGAGGCCATGTTGCAGCTATACAAAACTCTGGTGCGGCCGCATTTGGAGTATTGCATGCAATTCTGGTCGCCGCATTATAGGAAGGATGTGGAAGCATTGGAAAGGGTGCAGAGGAGATTTACCAGAATGTTGCTGGTATGTAGGGAAGATCTTATGAGGAAAGGCTGAGGGACTTGAGGCTGTTTTCGTTGGAGAGAAGAAGGTTAAGAGGTGACTTAATTGAGACATACAAGATGATCAGAGGATTGGATAGGGTGGATAGTGAGAGCCTTTTTCCTCGCATGGTGATGTCTAGCACGAGGGGACATACCTTTAAATTGAGGGGAGATAGATATAAGACAGATGTCAGAGGTAGGTTCTTTACTCAGAGAGTAGTAAGGGCATGGAATGCCCTGCCTGCAACAGTAGTGGACTCGCCAACACTAAGGACATTCAAATGGTCATTGGATAGACATATGGACGATAAGGGAATAGTGTAGATGGGCTTTAGAGTGGTTTCACAGGTCGGCGCAACATCGAGGGCCGAAGGGCCTGTACTGCGCTGTAATGTTCTATGTTCTATGTTCTACAACCAATGGATCAGATCTAAGCTCTGCAGTGCTGCCACATCCAGTCGTGAATGGTGGTGGACCCTCGAACAACTCACTGAGGAGGAGGCTCCACAAATGTCCCCATCCTCAATGAAGGAGGAGCCCAGCACATCAGTGCAAAAGATAATGCTAAAGCATTCGCGACAATCGTCAACCAGAAGTGCCAAGTGGATGATCCATCTCGGTTTGCTCCAGAGGTTCCAGCATCATGGATGCCAGTATTCAGCCAATTCAATTCACTCCACATTATATCAAGCAATGCTGAAGGCACTGGAGACTGCAAATACTATGAGCCCTGACAATATTCTGACAATAGTACTGAATACTTGCGCTCCAGAACTTGCTGTGCTCCGAGTTAAGCTGTTCCAGTACAGATAAACACTGTCATCTACCCGGCAATGTGGAAAAGTCAGGATGGAGGGCAACTTGGAGGGGAACCTCCAGTTGATGATGTTCTTCTGCATCTGCTGCACTTTTCCTTCCAGATGGTAGAGGTAATGGGTTTGGATGGTGCTATCTAAGGAGGCTTGGTGAATTACTGTGAATTCCACAATCATTTACTCCCTCCACCACCGACACACAGTGGCAGCAGTGTGTACCACTTGTAGGTGGTACACACTGCTGCCACTGTGTGTCGGTGGTGGAGGAAGTAAATGATTGTGGATTAGTTGCCAATTAAGTGGGCTGTTTTGTCTTGGATTGCGTTGAGCTTCTTGATTGTTAATAGAGCTGCATCTATTCAGGCAAGCAGACAGCGTTCCATCACACTCCTGGACAGGCTTTGGGAAGTCAGGAGATGAGTAACTCGCCACAGGATCCCTAGCCACTGACTTACTCTTGTAGCCACGGTATTTCTATGGTTCATCCAGCTGAGTTTCTGGTCAATGGTAACCCCCAGAATGTCGATAGTGGGGGATTCAGTAATGGCAATATCATTGAATGCCATGGGGCAATAGTTAGACTCTTTCTTGTTAGATATGGTCATTGCCTAGCTCTTGTGTGGCGCAAATGTAACTTGCCACTTGTCAGTCCAAGCCTGGATATTGTCCAGGTCTTGTTGCATTTGGACCGAGACTGCTTCAGTATCTGAGCAGTGGCAAATGTTGCAGAACATTGTGCAATCATCAGCAAACATCCCCACTTCTAACTTTATGATGGAAGGAAGGCCATTGGTGAAGATGGTTAGGCCTAGGGCACTCCCCTGAAGAATTCCTGCAGTGATGTCCTGGAGCTGAGGTGACTGACCTCCGACAACCACAACCATCTACCTTTGTGCCAGTATGAGTCCAACTAGGCGAGAGATTTTTCCCTAATTCTCGTTAACTCCAGTTTTGCTGGGGCTCCTTGATCCCACACTCAGTCAAACGTGACCTTCATATTAAATCTGTGCCAAAGGGTTGCTTAATCTGTGGGTGTACAGAGAAGTCTTAGTATCCATATACCCAAATCCTTAAAGGTGGCACTGCACTCTATGAGGTGGTTAACAAAACATATGGGTTACTTGGGTTTGTAAGCAGTGGAACAGAATATAAAAGCAACCAGATCATTCTAGAATTTTATAAATCACTGGTTAGGCCTTTTCTGGAATATTGCGGAGAGTTCTAGGAACCACACTTCAGTAAAGATGTAAAGGCCTTAGAAAGGTTACAGTGATGGTTCATCAGGATATTAAGGAAGAGGGACTTCAGTTATGAGGAGAGGTTGGAAAAGTGGACCAGAGAAAGTTAATATGTGACCTTAGGGAGGTTTTCAGGAGGATGAGAGATTTTCATGCAGTAGATTGAGAAAAATTATTTCCCTGCCACAGCACTGAAACAGTCCTTAACACGGTCACAAGTGACAAACCATTGACTATGGCAATGGTAAACCAAATGTCCTCATCCTTCTTGGTGCCTGTAACCTTTTGACATATTTAAGCACACCATCCTCCTCCATTACCTGTTGCCTGAAGTCCAGCTGGGTGCGATGGCCTCTGCCTGATTCCTTTAATTTCTATTCAGTTGTAGCTCTCTTGCGTTAGCTTCTCTTCCTATTCCTACAGTGTTACATCTTCAGTCCCCAACAGATCTATCCTTCACCGCCCCCACATTCTCATCTGTAGATCGTCACTCTGCAACATCATCCAAAAACAAAACATCAGGCTGCACAAATACGTTGATGATACCTCGCTCACTCTCACCACCACCTTTCTTGGTCCTTCTACAGCCTCTGATTTGCCATGCTGCTTCTATCACATTCACTTCTGGAGGAGTAGAAATTTCCTCCAACAAAATGCCATTGTCTTTGGTTCATGCCAGGAATCATCAACTCCATACTCCTGGCGACTTTGTGAGGCTGAACCCGACTCTTAACAGCCACACTATCCTATATCGTCTGAAGCTGAACTGCTGGCACCACATCTTCTCCATCACCAACGTTGCCAATTTCCATCTCTGCAGTATCTCCTGTTTCTGCCCAAGCCTCTGCCTAAGGCCTGCTGAAACGCTCATTAATGCCTTTTTCACCTCCAGCCTTGACTACTCCGACGCTCACTTAGCCAGCCTTCCCGTAAACTTCAGCTGATCCAAAACTTTGCTACCCTTATCCTAATCATAACAAGACCCACTCATCCATTACCCCTGCTCACTGACTTACTTTGTCTCCAGATCTGACAATGCCTCGGACTTCAAACTTTTTACCCTTGTGTCACATCCCTCCATGAACTGGTACCTCCCCGTTTCCATGGTGTCCTCCAGCTCTACAATCCTCCAGGATCTCTGCACTCCTCTAATTCTGCTCTCTTATACAGCCCCAATTTCCATCGCTTCACTCTTGGCACCTGTGCTGTGACAGGTCTAATGGAATTTCCTCCCTAAATCTTCGGCTTCTCTGTCCTCCTTTAAGGTATTCTTTATAATTTACTCGTTGGCCGAACATTTTGTCCCATGTCCTAATAGCAATGTGGTGCGATGGTTCGTCAAAATATGTGTACGTTACTGATGGAATAGACGTTCTTCTTTTGCTTGTGTAGATTCCTTCTCTCTTCTTTAAACGTTGTAGCCATCCTTCACTGGTGGACTTAGGCAATCAGAGTTTGAAAACTGTGAGATTACAGAGGGCATCACAGTTTTGCTTTCCAGTAGTGGTTGGTGGCTAATCTGGCTGATTTATTTACCTGCCAAACCCGGGTGAAGCGATTTAGAGGCCTATCCAAATCCGATAACTCAGCAGTGACCATGGGGCTGGATTTTCCGTCCCTGCGTCTAAGTGCTGATGCCAATGGAGGATCCGTGGTGTTTCACAACAGAAAAATTGGTGCCACACCTGCGCCGATTCCACTACCGGTGAGGGGCTAGCAACGGCGCCACGTGAAACACCCTTGGAAAGCTTGAAAAATGGTGGGAGAATCGGCAGGTCCGTGCTGGACATGCGCAGGGCTGACAAGCTGCAGATGCACGTACGCCTACACCCCCCCCCCCCCCCTCCTTCCCTCTCCCCCACACACACGCACTGATAGCTGGACCATGTACCCATCCACCCTGACCCACAGCCCACCTCCTGGCCATCCCCCACGACTGCCCCCAGCCCTGGCAGAAACCCTCCGGCCAGTGGCATGATTCTCGGCGGAGTATGGCGGTGCTGGACATTGTCCGCACGCCTGCTCTCTCTCTCTCTGCAGCCGCCATGCCAGGCTCACGACAGCAGAGACCACATGTGGCCCGCGTCGTCGGGAACTCGGACCCTCGGAGTTGGAGAATCGCGGGTGGGCCTGATCATGATATTCAAATGGGATTGAAACTGCGGACGGGCACGTCTCGGTGATGCCAAATCGGAGGGGGCGGAGCATCGTGGCCTGGCGTCGAACCGGCACCTGCCACGTTTACAGCGTCGGGAGTCATTCTCTGCCCGATTTTGGCGTCAGGCAATGGAAAATCCCACCCCGTGGCTCTATCTGCGATCTTTCAACTTGTACGGTACAATTAATTTGCTGAATTTTAAGTTGTATTGTTATGCCATTTTCTAATCTGTGCAGAAGTGCTGTTTTGTCTGATGTGGGCAAGCTGATATGCCACCTCAGAGTCTTACAGAATCATAGAGATTCCAGCAAGAGAATGTGATTTAATGCCTTTGTGGCTCCTCAAACCGAGCAGTGTACAGCACTTTATTTTCCCCCTTCTGCACATTTAAAATTCACTGTAAATATTTTACTCATTTTCTTATAAGTGATGTTTTAGTCTTTCCCTCAGCATTGACCCAGTACAGGAATCAATTTTCTGATGGGAAATGAAGTATTTTAATTGGGACTGGGGAAAATGTTCAAATATATACAAGGAGAGATAATTTCCCTCACCTCTCCCATCCCCTAGAAGCGAGTATCGCAACACCTAAACATTTTTAAAATCTAGAAATTAAGCAATCTAGTTTCAAGTTCTTCCTGGTAAATCTCCTTTGACTGTATATGGTTGGTGTGGTGGTACACTGCTACCTCACAGTGCCAGGGGCCTGAGTTCAATTCTGGCCTTGGGTGACTGTGCACGTTCTCCCCATGTCTGTGTGGGTTTCCTCCGGGTGCTCTGCTTTCCTTCCACAGTCCAAAGATGTGTAGGTTAGGTGGGTTGACCATGGTAATTTGCCCCTTAGTGTCCAAAGACACGCAGTTTAGGTGGGGTTACGGGATAGGGTGGGGCAATGGGCCTAGGTGCTCATTCAGAGGGCCAATGCAGACTCTATAGGCCAAAAGGCCTCCTTCTGCACTGTAGGGATTCTATGATTCTGTGACTGCACCTTCCACCACCTAGGACAAGGGCAGTGATCCATGAAGATGTCACTGTCGTGTTGTTCACCCTGGGGTAACACGGATTGCACGCAATGCAATTAACTGATCAAGTATACACCAAACGAAGGAAGGCCTTGGTTCAATATAAGATTTATTGAATTGTTAACTATTCTCCTACTTGAGTTCAACTTTCTTGCTAATCTAACTATAGTAACTCAACTAACTAACCAGTCTGCTCTAATCCATGCGGTGGGTGTGATGCTTCCCTGATCTACTCCTTTCTCTCTGAGTGTCGCCTATGGAAAGAGAAAGAGCATGTGTGCCCTGTCCTTTTATATGGGTAGCCCGCTTGTGGTAGTGTCACCTTTGTGTGTGTCTTGACTGCCCATTGGTCGTGTCCTATCTTACTGACCGATTGGTTGAATGTCTGTGTGTCATGATGTCTCTGGTGCTCCCTCTAGTGTTTATCTATTCTAAGTGTATTTATATTAACCCCTTGTGTATTTACAGTGTCCTAGTGTATCTACATTAACCCTTGTATATTTACAGTGATGTATATCACCACAGTCACTATTTGCAAGTTCCCCTCCAAGGCACACAACATCCTGACTAAGACCGACAAGTTATCCAGGGTCCAAAATCCAGAAGGACCTAAAACTGGCTGCATTGACGCTGGTATTCTGGGTTGCAATAAAACTCTTTATTTGTTATTTTAACCCTAACCCTAATTATTTTATATATAATAAGTAATTGCTAGACACAGAGGCTGATATCCATAAAATACTCAAATCCAGCACATGCTTCACCCTGAGCCTCCCTGGTACGGTGTCCGGTACCCGTCCTTCACTGTTGCTGGAACTCCCCCTCTAACAGCACTCTGGATGTACCTACACCACATGGACAGCAGCGGTTCAAGAAGGCAGCTCACCTAATCAAGGGCAATTCGGGATAGACAATAAATGCTGGCTTAGCCAGTGACACCCTCGTCCTGTAAAATAATTATTTAAAAATGGTGACGGTACACGGCACTCCACATATAAAGAAAATGACAGAAAATTTGGTATCATGTTTTACACAATGGGAGTTTAAAAACAGCGTTCAATCTTAGTAATGAGGTGATGAATGGGGTCCAACTGCCCCTGAACCACCCCTGATGTGCCAGCTGTCCTCATTTTATTAGGAGCTATTTCATTGTGCTTAGACTATATGTTGTAAATATTGCTACATGGTTTCAAGTGCTTTCAGCCATCCTAGAATTATAACTTTGTTGATAACTACAAATGGAAAAAGGCAAAATGAAGGGGGAGGCTGAAGAATTGTGCCTGGTTTTAGTTTTGCTCTGAGGTGGGGTTTTTTTGCCTACTATTATTCCAATTCTGTTCAATCTCATTTTCTCACTGATGCTATCATTTTGAGCATCAGGGTTGAAGATTAGGAAAGGAATTGAGGTAAATCAGAATGGGAGACAGAACAGGAGCCTGGGGAACCATCGAGTTGATGGAAAACAATTGGAGGATGAACGCTTTAAATTTACCGAGCTGTAGATAAGAATGAGTTGCACTGAAAGAGAGAAAATTGCGAGGCCAAGTTAACTATGGTTTAGATCCTACCCTTTTGACAGTATACCTGCTGCAATGCTGAGCAAGGCTCTGTGAATTTGATTCCTCTGCTCATAGCTTCTTTTAGCTTTATTTTGTGCTAAATAACAGGAAATTAACTGTGAATGAGAAGCTTGGTTTATAACTGAGATGAATGAAGAGGGACAGAGGCAAGAGAAAAGCAGTAGCACTGTTGATATTTCAAAGTAGGCATAAGACCATAAGACATAGGAGCAGAATTAGGCTACTCGGCCCATCGAGTCTGCTCTGCCATTCAATCATGGCTGATATTTTTCTCATCCCCATTCTCCTGCCTTCTCCCCATAGCCCCTGATCTCCTTATTGATCAAAAACCTATCTATCTCTGTTTTAAAGACACTCAGTGATTTGGCCTCCACAGCCTTCTGCGGCAAAGTGTTCCACAGATTCACCACCCTCTGGCTGAAGAAATTCCTCCTCATCTCTGTTTTAAAGGATCGTCCCTTTAGTCTGAGATTGTGCCCTCTGCTTCTAGTTTTTCCTACAAGTGGAAACATTCTCTCCAGGTCCACACTATCCAGGCCACGCAGTCTCCTGTAAGTTTCAATAAGATCCCCCCTCATCCTTCTAAACTCCAATGAGTACAGATCCACAGTCCTCAACCGTTCCTCATACGACAAGCTCTTCATTCCAGGGATCATTCTTGTGAACCTCCTCAGGACTCTTTCCAAGGCCAGCACATCCTTCCTTAGATACGGGGCCCAAAACTGCTAAGAATATGCCAAATGGGGTCTGACCAGAGCCTTATGTAGCCTGAGAAGTACATCCATGGTCTTGTATTCTAGCCCTCATGACATGTATGCTAACATGAAATGAATGAAAATCGCTTATTGTCACAAGTAGGCTTCAAATGAAGTTACTGTGAAAAGCCCCTAGCCACCACATTCCGGCGCCTGTTTGGGGAGGCTGTTACGGGAATCGAACCGTGCTGCTGGCCTGCCTTGGTCTGCTTTGAAACCCAGCGAAATTGCCTTCCTAATTGCCGATGAACCTGCACGTTAACCTTAAGAGAATTGTGAACAAGGACTCCCAAGTCCCTTTGTGCTTCTGATTTCCTAAGCATCTTCCCATTTAGAAAATAATCTGTGCCTCCATTTTTCCTTCCAAAGTGCATAACCTCACACTTTTCCACATTGTATTCCATCTGTCACTTCTTTGCCCACTCCCCTATCCTGGCCAAAGCCTTCTGAAGCCCGCCTGCTTCCTCAATACTCCCTGCCCCTATACAGATCTTTGTATCATCTGCAAACTTAGCAACCTTCAGTTCCTTCCTCCAGATCATTCATGTATATTGTGAAACGTTGTGGTCCCAGCACAGACTCCTGAGGTACGCCACTAGTCACCGGCTGCCATCCTGAAAAAGACCCCTTTATCCCCACTCTCTGCCTTCTGCCAGTCAGCCAATCCTCTATCCATGCCAGGATCTTACCCTGAACACCATGCGCTCTTAACTTATTTAACAGTCTCCTATGTGGCACCTTGTCAAAGGCCTTCTGGAAATCTAAATAAGTCACGTCCACTGGTTCTCCTTTGTCTAACTTCCTCAAAGAACTGTAACAGATTTGTCAGACATGACCTCCCCTTGACGAAGCCGTGCTGACTCAGTCCTATTTTATCACGCACTTCCAAGTACTCCAACATCTCATCTTTAATAATGGACTCTAAAATCTAACTAATGACCGAAGTCAGGCTAACGTGCCTATAAATTCCCATCTTCTGCCTCCCTCCCTTCATAAACAGTGGTGTTACATTAGCCACTTTCCAGTCCTCTGGGACCCTTCCTGCCTCCAGTGTTTCCTGAAAGATCATATCTCCTCAGCTATCTGTTTTAGAACCCTGGGGTGTAGTCCATCCGGTCCAGGTGATTTATCGACCTTCAGACCTTTCAGTTCTGATATTAGTTTTTATATTTAGTCTTCAGCATACATGACAGTAAAACAGAATTAGAGAGAGGTCACAGCATTACTGGAACTAAGCAATTCCAGCTCCTTGTTCACTTTAAGTGTCAGTTGAATACCTTCTGTGGAGCACTTTGATGCTGATGTTATTGTTTCAGCTTCAGCTCCATGGCATTTGATCATCAGTGAAGTCACTTGACTACATTTAACTGCTTTGAAAGCAAATAAATGTTACAATTGATGTGGTTTGACCATTCCTCAAACTCCCTGACCAGAAAGTATGTGTGATTGCACTTTGTGTCAATGATTTCATTCGATCTCTATTTGATGTCAAATGATGACTGAAAGAACGTTTGAGTGCCAATGAACACTGTTGATTGCAGAATGATGTCAATACTTTCTGATGGGGAGTTAGAGGAATGGTTATGAAAGGTGGGATGTTGAGGAAAATATAAGAAGCACAAGCAAATCAGGGAGGAATAGATCATGAGAGACCCTCAGTGAACAGAAGTGAAGTAGGAATAAAACTCAAACAGCAAGATTGAATTGGCACAAAACTAATATCTGGGCTGATGGAAAGTTGAGAGAAGTTCAGCAAAATAAGTCGTAATTGTTTTAAGTACTCCAAGAACTTTGATTAAGAAGTAGAGTTTTGTTTATTGAAGTGCCAAAGAAGGAAGATGCCAAGACAGTGCTAAGATTTGAAATGCATGTTGTAAATCATGGCCATATCTGTGAGATCACTGCTGATTGCGCAGTGTGGCCCCGCCGATTTATAGAGTCAAAGCTATTTCAGAAAGCAGAATGACTGAGCTGTCAATTTATTGTCAGCACTACCTTTGCAATGATGTTAAGGAATGATTTCCAGGGCCCAATATTTGACATTGAATTGAATGGTGTATAATGAATCAAAGTGGTATCTAGCAGCACTGCTGACTGAGCATTAAGAGTTTCTGATTTACATTGGCAGCAGATTTATTACAGTCACTGATATGAATTACTGCACAATATTGAATCAAGAATGAAGCTGCTTTGATGCTGTCGAAAATGAGGCCCTCCCTTGATCAATAATGAACTCGCCACTTTAAAGAAAATAAGGTGATATGGAGGTGCGTGGGTGTGTTGCATTAGCTGTTTGCTTGTACAAAGCTGACTGAAAGCAATGATATCAGTACACAGCATCGTCATGCTGCAATTCAGCCCAGCAACCAGCAGGATACACAAGCTTAGTGCAAGGATGACTGTAACTAGCACTAACAATTGAAACCGGACTGACCAGCAAAGGCCGGCTGCAGTCCCTATGGGGTCCCCTGCAACATGAACTCGCTCCACCATTCAACATTGCAGGATTGAAGCTGGATTGTTGGAGCAGGCTATTTCTGTGCGATCAGGGGCCGAGCAGAACAAACCTGCAAATTAGGAGCAGGAGTAGGCCACTCGGCCCCTCAAGTCTGCTTCGCTATACAATAAGATCACTCTGATCTGATTGTAACCTCAGCGCCCATGTTTCTGCCACCCCCAATAACCGTTCACCCCTTGTTATTCCAGAATCTATCTAGCTCTGCCTTACAAATATTTAAAGACTGCTTCACTGCCTTTTGAGGAATCGAGTTCCAGAGACTCACACCACTCTAAGAGAAAGGATTCTTCCTCATCTCTGTCTTAAATTAGCAGCACCTTATTTTTAAACAGTGACCCCCTAGTTCTAGATTCTCCAGCAAGAGGAAACATCCTCTCCGTATCCACCCTGTCAATACTCCCTCAGGAACTTAAAGATTTTGATTCAATCGCCTTTTACTCTTTTAAACTACAGTGGATACAAACTTAACCTCTCCAACCTTTCCTCATAGGACAACCACCATTACTGTTATTAGTCTAGTAAACCTTCTCTGAACTGCATTGAATGTATTTACATATGGAGACCAATACTGTACACTGCACACAGTATTCCAGATGTGGGTCTTACCAATGCCCTATACAACTGAAGTATAACCTTCCTAGTTTTGTAATCAATTCCCCTCACAATAAATGAGAACATTCTATTAGCTTTCCTAATTAATTGTCGTACCTGTATACTAGTCTTTTGCATTTCATGCATGAGGACACCCAGATCCCTCTGCATCTCAGAGCTCTGCAATCCCTCACCATTTAGTTAATGAGCTTCTTTTTTATTCTTCCTGCCAAAATGGACAATTTCACATTTGCCCACTTTATACTCCATTTGCCAGATTTTTGCCCACTCACTTACCCTACCCATATTCTTTTGTAGCCTCCTTAAATCCTCTTCAGAATTTACTTTCCAACCTATCTTTGTGTTGTCAGAAAATGTGGCAACCATACCTTCAGCCCCTCCATCCAAGTCATTTATATAAATTGTAAAAGGTTGAGGCCCCAGCACTGATCCTCGTCACATCCTGCCAAACAGAAAAAAGGTCAGATAATGTGAGACCCTGCTGAGTGAGAAGAGAAAATATCCTGTTCCTAGAGTGGAGGGAGGAAAACTCTATACAGGCAGCAAGATGCACCCTGTTGAGTAAGGGGGTTGGGGTAGATGGGAAAGAGAGCCTTTTGTTGGGTCAGTGTATCTCTGGATCAGCTGATCACAAGATAGATGATTACTGATAGAAATTAGCGTGGCCACATGATAAAGAAGAACATTTTTTATATTTGTTTTTGTACCGTTTATTGTTATAAAATTATAAATGCTTTAATAAAATGTTTTTTTATTTAAAAAAGATCATCTTAAGATTCAGCATGAATAACATGGGATAGCCAGGATGAATTTATGGGGTGGGATTCTCCGTTCCTGAAACTATGTGTTGAAACGGGGCAGGATTTGTGGACCGCGAAACTGGTGCCGCATCTGGACCGATTCAACGACCGTTGAAGAGCTAGCATCGGCGCCACGTGGCAACAATCTATTCCAATGAGAAACGGTGTGTCATTCACTGGGTCTGTGATTGACACTCAGGAGACTGACAAGCTGCAACCGCATATAAACATTACACTCCCCATACACACTCTTCCCAGCCAACAAGATGGCACTGGTTGTGCTGGAGCATACCCATCCCCCTGCTGGGTCGGCTGTGGCCAGTGGACACCTAGCGGGGTGCCCTGGGGGCGGGGGGGACCCAATTGACCTTCCAGGCCGCTGCAATGGTGCTCTATGTCCACCCCGACCCCACAGCGCACCTCCTGGCCGTCCCTCACTACTCCTGCCAGCCCTGGCAGAAACCCCTGGCCAGCGCAACGACTGTCAGCAAACTATGGCGATGTTGGACACTTTCCGTACCCCCTCTCTCTCCTTCAGCAGCCATAGCACCTGTTTCATGATTTTTAAAAGTGAACCTCACTGTCAGGAATTCGCCGCAGTGGAGGCGGAGCATCATGTAGCCTCCGGAGAATAATGAGTCAGGCCCGTTAATGATATGCCAATGGCATTTACTGTATGCGTGTTCTGGAACGCATTGACTCCGCTGTTGAGGCACTGGGGAATTGCCACCTACCCTGAAACCGGCACTCGCCACGATTTCGGTGCCAAAACCGATTCTCCGTCCAATCGCGTTTCCCGATTCCGGCATCAGCCGACGGAGAATCCTGCCTCTGGTTTTCAATATATGTGTAATTGTTCCTGTGATAGACTGGTACACATTGATTTTCTGTATTTTCAATTAGCCACTGGAGTTTTGTGGGACAAAAGGGTTAGTTTAAATGTCTTGAAGACTTTGGATTACAGTTATCGATGGTGTTTGATTTTGGCTAGTGCAATGCTTGAACATTCAGTTCTTACCTTGTATCCTTTTGTTAGTCCGGAAACAAAACAGTCCTCCCACTACACTGAGAAGTCTAGCAACTCACTTAGAATGGACTGATGAGAATGCAGCATGACCTAGTTACAAATGCAGCACATGGTGCATTGACATGATAGACCCTCCTACCACATCTGTAACTCTGGATGATCCTGTTTGGAGGAGGTGAGACTTGGGTGGCTTACTGAATCAATACCTAATGATTGTAAACTCTGAATTATTCTTGAATGACTTAATTTAGGATTACTGTAGAACACCCTGCTTCTCCATCAAAATTCTCGGAGTACCGAAAACAATTAGCAGTTGTTTTGCTGACCTTCTCTCAACTTTCCACCAGTTAGTTTAAGGCAGTGTTTTTCAAACTTTTTTTCCCCAGGACCCCCATTTGCCAACTGGCCGACCATTGGTGCCCACTTCGGCCGGCCTTCGGGACCCACGCCATGTTTGCTTTCCCAGTCGATCCTGAGTCATGGCAGTGTTTAGGACACTAAAGCTTTCTTGCCCTAAGCAAAGGAGGAAAGGAAAATCATCTAGTTTTACTGTTCATAGTCACTATGCAGTAGCCCCTAGTGCATTGAATTCATGTCAGCATTGAGTGAGGACTGGATCAGATATGCACAGCTGTGATGTCCTCTTATCAATGAAACTTCACTGTCCAGGACCACACATACTGGAGGTATTATATGAATCATTAATTCTTGGGGGATGGACATTGGGGGATGGACAGGATCTACAAGCATTTAGAGAGGCAAGGACTGATTCGGGGCAGTCAGCATTGTTTTGTGCGTGGAAAATCATGTCTCACAAATTTGATTGAGTTTTTTGAGGGGGTGACCAAGAAGGTAGATGAGGGCAGTGCAGTAGACGTTGTCTACATGGACTTTAGCAAAGCCTTTGACAAGGTACTGCATGGTAGGTTGTTGCAGAAGGTTAAAGCTCACGGGATCCAGGGTGAGGTTGCCAATTGGATTCAAAATTGGCTGGACGACAGAAGACAGAAGGTGGTTGTAGAGGGTTGTTTTTCAAACTGGAGGCCTGTGACCAGTGGTGTGCCTCAGGGATCGGTGCTGGGTCCACTGTTATTTGTGATTTATATTAATGATTTGGATGAGAATTTAGGAGGCATGGTTAGTAAGTTTGCAGATGACACCAAGATTGGTGGCACAGTGGATAGTGAAGAAGGTTATCTAGGATTGCAACGGGATCTTGATCAATTAGGCCAGTGGGCCGACGAATGGCAGATGGAGTTTAATTTAGATAAATGTGAGGTGATGCATTTTGGCAGATCGAATCAGGCCAGGACCTACTCAGTTAATGGTATGGCGTTGGGGAGAGTTATAGAACAAAGAGATCTAGGAGTACAGGTTCATAGCTCCTTGAAGGTGGAGTCGCAGGTGGAAAGGGTTGTGAAGAAGGCATTCGGCATGCTTGGTTTCATTGGTCAGAACATTGAATACAGGAGTTGGGACGTCTTGTTGAAGTTGTACAAGACATTGGTACGGCCACACTTGGAATACTGTGTGCAGTTCTGGTCACCCTATTATAGAAAGGATATTATTAAACTAGAAAGAGTGCAGAAAAGATTTACTAGGATGTTACCGGGACTTGATGGTTCGAGTTATAAGCAGAGGCTGGATAGACTGGGACTTTTTTCCCTGGAGCGTAGGAGGCTTAGGGGTGATCTTATAGAGGTCTATAAAATAATGAGGGGCATAGATAAGGTAGATAGTCAACATCTTTTCCCAAAGGTAGGGGAGTCTAAAACTAGAGGGCATAGGTTTAAGGTGAGAAGGGAGAGATTCAGAAGGGCCCAGAGGGGCAATTTCTTCACTCAGAGGGTAGTGAGTGTCTGGAATGTGCTGCCAAAGGTAGGAGTAGAGGCGGGTACAATTGTGTCTTTTAAAAAGCATTTAGATAGTTACATGGGTAAGATGGGTATAGAGGGTTATGGGCCAAGTGCGGGCAACTGGAACTAGCTTAATGGTAAAAACTGGGCGGCATGGACTGGTTGGGCCGAAGGGCCTGTTTCCATGCTGTAAACTTCTATGATTCTATGATTTTATATACATTCAATGAATGGCCTATTTTCACAGGATTCCCTCTGTCTTGGGCGCTAAGTATTTACATTGTCTCTTATAAAATCCAGGAATAAAAGTAAGAGATGAAGACTCTCAGGAAGAAGAGGAGCAGTGCAGCTTCCTGCTGGGTATTTTCTACATTGAGGATTTGGCCGCCTCGCCTGGTGCCTCTGACTCCACAGCAATAACCTCGGCCGGTCCCATCATCCCCACGCCTGCCAGGATCCTGTTTAGAAAATGAAAGGTCTTTCTACCTGGCTTTCAATTCAAGATTCCTTTGTGCTTACAGCAAAAATGCTAACACCTAGGGATTGTTGCTATGCCAACTGAGAGGGGGGTACTGTTGGGAAGAGAACAGATTTTGAACGTAGCACTCGTGGCAGCTGCAGATGGAGCTGGGTGGTCACTGAGAGAACCTTTGTCGGGTAGCTTAATGCAAGGGCGCGTGTGCTGGCAGCCACGGCATACTTGTGTTACCTCTGAGCTTTGACTTGGGTCAATGTTTTGTTAAATTCATGTTCTTACAGGGGAGCAGCTTCTTCCTATAAAATACTGAATTGTTATCGGCCCTGGGATCCGGGACCCTTCTGATACCCGCCTGGTTCACGACCCACACTTTGAAAAACCCTGGTTTAAAGTATGCAAATTTTTAAAAATCCAATCAAGTCCAATTTACAGTAGTGTGTCTCATTAATAAAATGCAAGTTATTTCATTGCATTGGGCTGAAGCTAAATGACTTATAGGTTTAGATAATTAACATGTATCATTACACTGTGGGGTATCTTGTGAATTGGGGTCAGGCCCATTGTTGGACATTGAAGCAATACGAGAGAACTTTGAAGTTCACGCAATGAGCAATTCTGTCCAATGGCTGATGTGGGTGTTTAATGTTAACTCTGAGCCTATTAGTATCATTCAGTATTGATGTGTCAATTAATTTAGTTGAACCTGTTGCATATTTCTCCCATTTACGGTGTCAAATGGAATTGGTTTATCTTGAAAACCCAATGTTGTTCAGAATGGCTGAGAGGCCCCTCATTGTTCACCTTTTGGAAAATTACTGCTCCAAGTATGCCAATTCTGAGTGTGCTAATAGCTATACTAATAAGTTATTTAAGATAATCAGTTGAACTCATAATGTGGCTCATGTACACTTGCTGAAAGCAATACACATTCACACACAGGGATCCGTTTTCTGCAAACAAAAGGAATTATGTTCAAACTTTGCACTTTTCTTTGAATTGCCCAGGAGCTTGGGAAGTCTATAATTCCTCATTGCTTCCTCCATGGCAACCCTTTGGCCAATAGAGTCGGCTTACCAACCAACCAGCAGCCTTTCCTCCTGTGAAATTACAGTGATTGTTTTAAAATTTGACATTCTTGCATTTGTCCTGATGAGTACAAGGTGAAAAACCTCAGCAACATGTCTCTTTTTTCAGCAGGATTCCTGTAGTTTCATTTAATGTAATGTCCTAGGTTAACTTTTTCTATTTCCTCACTGAAAAACAAAAGCATCTTTTAGACACTTTGTTTCTAGCCCCAGGTTTCTTTACTCTTTCCACATTACTTAGATCTGTGACAATTGGGAATCAGCTTTGTGGCTCACTGTCATAGCCCACATGAGGCCCAGGGGAAAACTATTATCGATCCCCCACGTGGGGCTCGTGGAGTATGAGCTTCCCAGGTAGGAGGCGGAGACCCACCCAACTGGGGCTCACTAAACCGAGCATAAAAGCCGGCCCGAGCAGGGACCGGCATGTCGGTTGTCCCAATGTGGACTGTGATAGTAGATGGTTACTGCCGTGGACAGCTTAATGGTAAAAGCAAAATAAACCTTTTCCATCCTAAAGCTGGCTTCCTTGGTCATCAAACACATCTATGCGATGCCACCAGCATATGAACAAATCTCTTGAGGCTTTTTATTTTTATTCTGTGGGTGTGGGTGTTGCTGGCTAGGCCAGCACTTATTGCCCATCCCTAATCGAGTTAACCATCAGAACAAGAGACAGTATTCGAGGTGTGGTCTGGCTGGAGCTCAGTACAGTTGTATTACTGTCTCCTCTGACTTATTTCAGTCTGACTGACTTACTCATTCAAAACCCTTTTATCTTGGCTGATTGCTGATCTGATTTGGTTACTGTGTTGTGCAGCGAATCAACTGGAGCCCGTCAGTCTCATTCAGCCTCGTACCAGATATATCGGCATCATTCAAAGACCCCGGTTTATCATCAGCTTCTGCCGGTGTTTGGTCCACTCATACAACTTGTTATACAGTATTTTGGGGGGCTGCCTCCTTTCATTTGATTGTCGTTCCAATTTAAATTTGTTCAATTTAAACACAGAACCTGGGAGAGTAATATAAATTAGTAACAGTGGTGGATACTAGCCCTGAACCCTGAAACTCTCCACTCCATTCTGACATAGCTCTCCCTGTGATAATGCCCCCAGTGAACAATAATTGTTTCAAGTCATAAGTCAATTTATTATCTACCTCTAGCTTTCACTTTAATGCCCACAGTATTGAGTGTATTTGGTAGCCTTTTGACCCACCATGTCATGGGGCTTACCTTGTCTGCTTGGGTACTTTTTAAAATTTGTGCATGGATCATGGGCGCCGCAGACTGTGCCAGCATTTATTGCCCATCCCTAATTGCCCTTGTGGGAGCAGTTAAGAATCAACCACATTGCTGTGGGCCTGGAGTCACATGGAGGCCAGTCCAGGTAAGGATGGCAGATTTCCTTCCCTAAAGGACATTAGTGAATCAGATGGGTTTTTATGACATTCGACAATGGTTTTAGGGTCATCATTAGACTTATATTGAATTCAAATTCACCATCTGCAGTGGCGGGATTTGACCTGGAGTCCCCAGAGTATTACTCTGGGTCTTTGGTTGACTAGTCCAGTGACAATACCATTACGCCATCCCCTCCCCCCTACATATTGAATATTAAAAGGATACAAAACAGAAGGAAGACTTTCAGTCCAATGAGCCTATGCTGGCTCTTTGAAAGAGTTATCCAGTTCATTATTTATTTTCCCTTTTCCCATAACGCCACATTTTTTTAGCCTTTTAATATTTATCCAATTCCGTTTTGAAAGTTACTATTGAATCTATTATCACCAGATCAGATGGATTGGACAGGCTAAATTGTCCCTTAGCGTCCAAAAGGGATAGGGTGGGGTATAAGGGTGGTGAGTGCCATCTGGGTAGGGTGCTCTTTCGAAGGGTTGGTGCGGATTCAATGGTCCGAATGGCCTCCTTCTGCACTGCAGAGATTCTATGAAAAGATCAGACCTACTGATCGCATGCTCAATAACACTAGGGTGGTTAGTCAGACATAACTTCCCCTTTCAGAATCTGTGCTGACTGCTGTTACTGGAGTGTTGCTGTATGTGAGAAAGCTGACGTTTGCTCCTTATCAACTAACAAGCAATCAGAGCAGGAGGCTCCACAAATATTCCCATCTCTAATAATGTAGGTGCTCAACACATCAGTGCAAAATGATAAGGCTGAAGCATTTGCAACCATCTTCAGCCAGATGTGCCGAGTGGATGATCCATCTCGTCCTCCTGAGACCCCAGCATCACTGATGCCAGCATTCAGGCAATTTGATTCACTCCAGATTATATCAAGAAATGGCTGAAGCCACTGGATGCTGCAAAAGCTATCAGCCTGACAGCATTCCAGCAATAGCACTGAAGACTTGTGCTTCAGAACTAATTGCGTCCCTTGCCAAGCTGTTTTACTCCAGCTACAAAATTGGCATCTCCCTGGTAATTTGTCAAGTTTTCTAGCTATGTCCTGTCCACAAAAAGCAGGACAAAGCCAACATGGCCAATTACCTCCCCATCAGCCTACTCTCAATCATCAACAAAGTGATAGAGGTATTGTCAACCATACTTTGAATTGGCACTTACTCAACATAACTTGCTCGCTGACGGTCAGTTGGGTTCTGCAAGGGCCAATCGGCTCCTGACCTCATTACAGCCTTGGTTCAAACATGTACAAAATTCCAGAGGGGAAGTGAGAATGACTGCCCTTGATGTCAAAGCAGTATTTGACCTGAGTATGATATCAAGGAGCCCCAGCAAAACTGGAGTCAGTTGGAACCGGGTATAATTCTCTATTGGTTGGAGTCAAGCTGAGTGCAAAGGAGAATGGTTGTGGTTGTTGGAGGATCTCAATCCCGGGATATCTCTGCAGGAGTTCCTCAGGGCAGCACTCTTGGCCCAACCATCTTCAGCTGCTTCATCAATGACCTTCCCTCCATGATAAGGAGAATGGTTGTGGTTGTTGGAGGATCTCAATCCCGGGTTATCTCTGCAGGAGTTCCTCAGGGCAGCACTCTTGGCCCAACCATCATCAGCTGTAGTTACAGAAAGAGATGAAAGGCTGGGAATTCTGAGGTGAGAAACTCAACTCCTGACTTCGCAAAGCCTGTCCACTATCGACAAGGCACAATTCAGGATTGTGATGGAACACACTATACTTGCCTGGATGAGTGCAACTCCAAAGACATTCAAGAAGCTCGACACCATCCAGGACAAAGCTGCCTGCTTGATTAGCACCTTAACATTCACTCCCTTCATAGTGGCAGCAGTGTGTGCTATCTACAAATGTTAGGAAAACAGCATGGTAGCACAGTGGTTTGCACTGTGGCTTCACAGCGCCAGGGTCCCAGGTTTGATTCCTGGCTTGGGTCACTGTCTGTGTGGAGTCTGCACGTTCTCCCTGTATCTGCGTGGGTTTCATCTGGGTGATCCGGTTTCCTCCCACGAGTCCCGAAAGACGTGCTGTTAGGTAATTTGGACATTCTGAATTCTCCCTCCGTGTACCCGAACAGGTGCCGGAATGTGGCGACTAGTGGCTTTTCACAGTAACTTCATTTCAGTGTTAATGTAAGCCTACTTGCAACAATAAAGGTTGTTAAAAAAAACAAAGGTAGTTTTAAGGGATTTATATTTGTATTGATAAACATGAGAAATATGGGGCGGGATTCTCCAATAATGGGGCTAGGTCCCCACGCCCCCGACAAAACACGCGTGAATCACTCTAGACTTACCTGGATAAAGTCCAGGGCGATTCTCCAATTTGCAGGGGGATAGCAGGGCCGCGGAGTATGCCTTGCATCTCTGGCTGCCGATATGGGGCCCTGCACTTCCGGCTGGGAGTCCGCGCATGCGCACGGCGGCAGCCGCCCCTTGCGAATGGCCGCCCCACAACATGGACCAACACCAAAAACATAGCCCCCCCCCCCCCCCAGATTGCGCACGCCCACTGATCGGTGGCCCCCGATCGGTAGCCTGGCAGTCCTGGAGGCCCCCCCCTGTGAATGATCCCCCCGCCCCCCCACCAGGGGTGGAACCATGAGACAACCACGCCGTTGGGAACTCGGCCAGCTGCACTCGATGAATCGCTGCGGGGCCTCATTCAATGGCCCTGACCGGCGCCCCGTCGACCGCGCGCACGTGATTGCCGCCGATTCTCTGGGGACTGGAGAATCACGGGAGCAGTGTCAGACCCGACCTCGGGTTTGAAGCCCATTCTCCACCCCTGGTGTAGTTTTAAATTGGTTTAATTTAATGTTTCTGTGCCTGGAAGGGCAAAACCTATAGTTAGATTCATGCTGGACAAAGGTATATGTATGTGTGCGGGTTGGTTAAATTTGAACTGGGATTCTATTGTGCTTAGAGAGGACTATGGCGGGAAGAATAAGTAAAAGGCATAAGGATGTGGGTATTGCTTAGCAACTGGGGCCTTGTAAGATAGGGAAACTTTTAAATTTTAGCTTAGCTAGTTTGATTGCAGTTGGAGATAAGTAGTGAGAGAGAAGGTAACTCTAACAGCTCTGCCACAAGCAGTTGGTTTAGAAGGCTGAGAGCAAAGATCTTTCTCAGCTTTGCTCAAAATAAAAAGCCACATGATGGAGTTAAGAAAACAAGTGCAGAGATCTGAAGAACAGCTAGTTAAGGAAACTAGAGAAATGAAGATACGTTGCCAAGAAGTCTGAGGTTAAGTGCAATAGAACGGAGAACTGTCCAGTAAAGACAGAGAGAGCTGAGAAAAGGTTGAGATGCCAGAAAGATATCTAAAGTGATTTTCAGGCATGTGAGAATGTACTACATCCTGTGGAATGTGAGTTGAAATAACTATGGAAATCGGTGGCTAGATCTTGGAATTTGTGTGAAAGCAGTTAAGACAAAGGAAACCTGAAAGGAGAAGTGGAAAACCTGGCACTGGGTTCCTTGTTAAAAGTGGAGTGGAAGCTTTGTTTCACAGTATAGTTGGAAAACCTGGAATGGATTATAAATGCAAACTGCTGATGGAAAGCATTGTTCTGAAAGAATATTTTAAAGCCTGTTTTTTTTGGAGTGGAGTTTGGAAACTCTCATGTGACAATCATCTAGGGGGATTCTGAGGAGAAAACCACAGTCATTCGCTTGAGGTTCAGAATGACCACAGCCACCTTGTGCATCTAAAGGGATATTGTGTTACTGAGACTGTTGTAGCTCAAGATATACTTTGTAATCCATGTTAATCTGAAAATCTGTGTGTATTTATTGAACTAAGTGGGGAGTAAAGAAGTGTTGTGTCATTATCCAATTTTTCCATGTTTAATGTAGATTTTTTTTCTTGTTGTTGAAACTAATTTGCGGTCCAGTGATTCTGTTCCAACATGCTTTATTTAAAAAAAGTTACTATCTTTTGAGCCAGGGTTCCATTCTGGAATCATTCTGTCCAGTTGTAACAGCAACTGAGATGGGAATACAAGATGCATTGCAACAAATAATCAAGGCCCCTTTGGCAGCAACTTCCAAACCTGTGCCCTCCACCATCTAGAAGGACAAGGGTAGCAGATGCATGGGAACGCCACCAGCTGCAAGTTCCCCTCCAAGTCACACACCATCCGGTCATGGAACTAGATCATTCCTTCACTGTTGCTGGATCAATATCCTGCAGCTCCCTTCCTAAAAGCACTGCAGGCTTACCGACACTCGATGGACACAGAGGTTCAAGAATGTGGCGCACCACCACGTCATCAACGGCAATTAGGGATGGGCAACAAATGCTGAGGCTCATATCCCATGAAAGAATTAAAAAAAATCTCTGCACTTGTTTTTATTGAAATGGAAGTATCATCATTCTTGACGTAATACAGGACAATATGAATGATTAATAAAAATGTGTACTGTTTCTCAAACGATACTATTAAAAAAACCTCAAAAATCCCAGACTGCAGAACTATTGGATGTTCATCTTGCAGATTATAACAGCTCTGCTGTCAAACTGTGTTTTTCTGCTTCCAGATCCTAACGAGGCTCGATTTTAATCTGCCACCAGGGGGACCCATCCACCAATGGATATGTTTGACAGAAACGCGGCTTACATTGCTTTTTCTGTTTGTACCCTCTTGACACTGACAGTTATAGATTGGACCCTGCCCAATGCCTGTTTAAATTCACATTGTCTAAGGGCATGTCTTATACAGCCAGCTCCATGGTCTGCTCATCAACTTGACTTGAACATTTATCACCAATCTTTCACCATCACTGAACTCAATATCCTGGAATTCCCAGCGGAACTGAATTGTTGACGTCCCATTGTCACACTGACTGCACCATGAATTTGACTACTGCAGTTTATGGATTTTCAGGGTTGGAAGTGACCGGAAATACAAGAACCACCACTTTGGTATACTGTTGTTGTTATAGTACATTACAGCCCCAAGATGTTGGGCTACTCATTGTTGTTGATTTTATAAAAATCTACGATGTAGAGTTGCTACTGTTTCATGAAGATGCTGTAGTGATCAATGGTTCAATTTGTCTGTGTTTGTTTATGTGAGTCTGTTTAGTATGAATGCTCACTGTGCTTGATGTGTTAAGCCTGGGTGTGGACTCAGAGGAAAGTAAACAAAGCTGCAGAAAGATCTGTAAGCCTAAGCTACAAGCATGGGGAAGGCATTTTAAGGCACTGTAAATTAAGTTCCTGCATGCATAGAAACCAGTGTCATCTCTGCATGGATCTGAGATACAAAATTTCAACAATGATCTTGTAACAACCAAAATTTAAAGGATTTGACACATAAGTGCCATTCATGTTTCCATAGGTGAAATCCATTCAGGATGCAATCCGAGACAAAAAGAAACGCTTCAACTTCATGGGTGAAGAGATCAATCTGACTCTGTCTGTTGGGATCTTTATCACAATGAACCCTGGCTATGCAGGACGTACAGAACTACCTGAGAACCTGAAAGCCCTGTTCAGGTAAGTGCACATGTTCAGCAGTTCACAGCAGAGTCTGCTGGAGTGGCAAGTCCATTATCATTGTTTTGGAATAATTAACAAAACTGGGAGTGTCCCAGGTTATCTGCCGCAGTGTGGAATTGAGTATGGCACAAATCCATATATTAGACAGCTGACACATGGATACACAGTTGAGGTAACAGGCATTTAAAAATAATTAAAGAAGCTTACATTAGTTAGGCCACAGCGAGGGTATTGCGTGCAGTTCTGGAATCCACATTATAGGAGGGATGTGATGGCACTGGAAAGGGTACAAAGGAGATTTGCCAGTATGTTGTCTGGGCTGGAGAGTTTTAGTTGTGAAGAGAGATTGCATAGACTGGGGTTGTATTCCTCACAGCAGAGGGGATCACGATTGAGATGTATAAAATTGTGAGAGGTATAGATAGAGTAGATATGATGAAACTTTTCCCATTGGTGGAGGATATCGATGGATGGCGGGCATAGATTTGAGGTAAGGGTCAGAAGGATAGGGGATGTGAGTAAAAGCTTTTTCACCCAGAGGGTGGTTGGAGACTGGAACTCACTGCCTGAAAGAGTGACAGAGACTCAGTAACATTTAATAAGTATTTAGATGTGCACCTGCAATGCCAAGACATACAAGGCAATGGGCCAAGTGCTGGAAATGGGATCAGAATACTTAGGTGGTTGTTTCTGACCGAAGCACGCAATGGGCAAAAGGGCCTTTTCTGTGCTGTAGATCTCTATGACTTACAGCAAGATGCTTGTAACATAGACAAATGCATAAGTTCTCCTCCTGCTCCAGTTCTTTACTCGAAGGCAGGTCCGACCCAGAGTCCACAACCTGATGGTGGGCAAGGTGACAAGCCTAGAATCCATCCTTCCTGGAATGGGAACTGAACCCTGTGCTGTTGGCACCAATCTGATCCACACTAGCCTTCCAGCCAACTACGCCCACCAAAGAGTCTGAGTTGCTGTGGCAACATGCAGTTTTACATTCATGTTGTCATCTGAAGCTGTGGATAGTGATGATGGACCACTGGATCCCTGGCAGATGGTCGGCTCCAATTTTCTTCCCATCACTTGGCTGATCAGGAATCTCTCCCATTTTTATTACCTGTCATTGGTGTGTGTTGGAAGGATTTGCAGATTGATACTTAACCTGTTTGTCCACATTAACACTGCATCATCCTTGGAGTGGGACTTGAACCCACAATGTCTGGCTCAGAGGCAGGGATGCTAGTCTCTGAATTATATCAGTCCTGAATAAGGAAATTGATTTCCAAGCATTTTGCTGACAAAGTACTCCACGACACAGAAAAACAGCTCAGTTTACCTTTCCCTCAGCTTTTCCATGAGCAAGTGCCTGCCCTATCGAGGGAAATTCAAAAGCAACTGAACCCAGGATCATCTTATGTGTTACCTCTCTTCATGTCCATTTTAAGGATTTGGAAATATTTGTCAGAATAATCAATGTTATATTCAGCCACAATTTGCAATGAGATGCTAACTTTAAAAAATAATTTTCAGGGGATTTATAATTGGCTTTTCTGAATAGAAATTAATCACCACTTAAATGCTATAAAATGTGGCAGCAGATCATTATAAACAGCTATTTTTTAATAGGGCCACGTTTCTGAAGAGTTTAGACGGCAAAGCCATCACACAAATGTCCCGAAGAGTAGACTGCAGTATTCAAACTCCTCCAAGAGCTTTACATCCAGGCTCAATTTGAACCTTCCGCTGAATGGATAAATATTTCTCTCAAGTCAGTGATGATGTCACATCACATTTTGCGGGATTTCAAAATAATACTGTAGAGGGAAAATTAATACAACGATTCCACTACAGTATACTCACCCTTATGCTTACTAGAGACCAGAGTTACGAACATGGCCCTTATTACAGCTGTAGCATCAAATTCTGATGTTCAAAGTTGTACGTCAGAGAGCCCTGATTCAAAGACTACACAGACAATTATACCATTCAGTTCTATTACAAAAAATTAGCATATGCCAATCTAAAGAATACACTTGTTTAGGAATTATCTGCATCCATTCACAACTAATAATTAGGATAACAGAATGTATAACATATGAGTATAATTATCCAATCACAATTTGGGCACATATACTTAATTATAATATCAGCAAGCACTTATTTGTCTCTACTTATCTAATAATGTCTCGACACAAGTAACTTAAAAATATGCCTGACCAGTACCATACTCCTTTCTGTTGTCCTGTGTTTTAGTGAACATGCATGATCTGCAGCTGCATAATTATCAATATAATTTTTGTGTGTGAGATGTGTGACTACAACCTTTCTGTAATTAATGTTCTGAGATTCCTTAAATTACATCAGTCGACAGTCTGAGCTGAAACAACTGGTTTTCACCACTAGTTTCTCGGTCTTTGAGACTTTAGCAGCTAGCGAGTGGCTTGCATGATTTTAGCTATATGATTTTTAACCCTTTCAATACAGAAAAGTCTTCAAAATTGAAATTCTTGGATAATTATAACTTTTTAAAATTCATTCCTGGGATGTGGATGCCACTGGCAAGGTCAGCATTGTGCTTGAGAAGATGTGGCATACTGCCTTTTAAGCTATTGTATTCCATGTGATGTCAATACATCCGCAATGCTAACGGTTTTGCTCTAACTGAGTTGCATGCTCAGCCATTTCGGAGTCGGCCACATTGCTTTGGGTCTGGAGTCACATGTCAGCCAGACCGGGTAAAGATGGCGGATTATCTTCCCTGAAGGTTAATAGTGAGCCAAATGAATTTTATCACCATCTGATGGTTTCTTGGCTAGCTTTTCATTCCCGCTTAATTAATTATTGGATTTTGAATTCCCCCAGCTGCCGATGGTGGGATTTGAACTTGTCTCCAAAGCTGGGCCTTTGGATTCCTATTGCAGGAACATTCTGCTAGCATTTTCTGAATGAAGGAGAATAAGGATTGGAGGAGTACTAAAGATTCTTTAAACTTGACATGGGCAGCACGGAGGTGCAGTGATTAGCACTGCTGCCTCATGATGCCGACGACCCGGTTTCAATCCCGCCCCCTGGTCACTGTCGGTGTGGAGTGTGCACATTCTCCCCGTGTCAGCGTGGGTCTTACCCCCACAACCCAAAATATATGCAGCGTAGGTGGATTGGCCATGTTAAATTGCCCCATAATTGGAAAATCTTTTTAAAAAGAAATACAGATCCATCTTCAACTCATGGAGTGGGATTCACCGCAATTGGCGAATTGGCCCGACGTCAGCGCCAAGAACGGCGTGAACCACTCCGGCATCGGGCGAACCGGAAGTTGCAGAATTCTCTGTACTTCCGGGGGTGAGACCGGTGGCGGAGGGGTTGGCGCCATGCCAGACGGTGCCGAAGGGACTGCGTGAGTTAGCGCATGCGCAGAACCGCCGGCGTGGTTTAGCGCATGCGCAGACCGACTGGCGTATTCTGGTGCATGCGCAGGGGGATGTCTTCTCCGTACCGGCCATGGCGGAGTCCTACAGGGGCTGGCGCGGAAGGAAAGAGTCCCCCCACGGCACAGGCCCGCCCGCAGATCGGTGGGTCCTGATCACGGGCCAGGCCACTGTGGGGGCCCTACCCCCGGGGCCGGATCCCCCGCGCCCCCCCGAGGATCGCGCCAGCCAGCCTACCAGCCAGGTCCCGCCATGCGGGACCATGTCCAATCCACGCCGGCGGGACTGGCCAGAAACTGACGGCCAATCGGGGCCTGGTGAATTGCCGGGGGGTGCGCTGACAACGGCCCCCGACCGGCGTGGCGTGATTCCCGCCCCCGCCCGAAAACCTGGCGGGGGGTCGGAGAATCCTGCCCCTGACGTTTTGAAGCATGATAGGCTTGTTACCACCTCAATTTGTCAGCAACTTGAAACACTCTAATTGGTGGTGAGTTTCTGTCTTCACCGCGTTTTGATTAATAGAGGGTGATTATATCCACTGACTGTTTTACAGACCCTGTGCTATGGTGGTACCTGACTTTGAGCTGATCTGTGAAATTATGTTGGTCGCAGAAGGGTTCATTGACGCAAGGTTATTAGCCAGGAAGTTCATCACCCTGTATCAGCTTTGTAAAGAGCTACTTTCGAAACAGGTGAGATGAAGTGCATCAGGCAGAATTACACAACAGGAAACACTTTGGCTGTTTTAATGCATGCTATTTTTTTGAAGGGTTCGCGAATATTTACAGTGTGCTTCAATGTACTGTCCTTCGCTTATGGATGTGAAGTGTGGTTTGAATGCTTTCATTGGTGGAAGGAAGATACATTTTCGGAACATGTACCTCGCATCTCGTTGGTAATCACAAGACAACAAATTAAATCACGGCAGCAGGATTTCACTTGTCCTCATGCTGAGGAGTCTGGTCACAGCAGTGCCATGGTGGGTAGGGTTCTGGTAAAGAGGACAGATTGGAGCTCCCCCATGATTATACACCTTGAGAATAGGACAATACAAGATACACACCCCCACTGAGTCACAGTAACCAGCTGATTTGGTGGATTTCCTTTGATACTTGGCATTCCACACTATTTAGCATCTCTCTAGAAACCCACTTTTCATTTTCCATTGGCTTTGTTTGTTTGGAGGCAATTTCGCTCACCCACAGTTACTGCAGAAAGCTTTCAAGATTTGTCACATAAAGCAGATGGATAATATAAGCTCTAAATTAAATCTGGGTCTCAAATAGTCATTGAATATCCTTCTCAAAGTTTATTTCAAGGCAGCATAACTTATTGAACCCATAGGAGCTTCTTAATAGGAACATTTATTGTTTGAAGCTTTATCTTTACATAAGCATAATTAAAGTAAGCATGCAAATCTTTAGGGCCAGACACATGTCCTGACATTGCACACAGCCAAGTCATTAGCACATCACTGCCATGTAAATGTTGCAGTTAATTGGTTTGAAGGAGTCAGGATCATCTTTACGCATGCTGTGCGCCAGAGCTAAACCCCTCATAATGACAAGAATTTTCACATCGTAATGATCTCCTTCAAAACAAAATCAATAAGCAATTTAAAAGAAGCTTGCAAGCATCCATTCTGATGGAATCATCTTAGAGATTCATCTGTAGCAAATGGGAGTTTGTGCCAATTGTACAAATGAGTGTTTAGCCTGACCATATAGTCCTCAACCCTGTTTTAATAACAAGACCGTGACTGACTCCTCACTCAAAGCCATAAGGTGCAGGGCCACCAAAAGTTTTACTCCAATCAAACCAGATATTGATTCCCCCGCTCGTGCCCCCACCCACTCACCCACACACCTAAGGAATCAATGAACGTACTTATTCATTTATCTTTATTGATTTTAGTTACACTGAAGTAGTACCACTTAAAAAAAAAATCCTGAAAGCAAATGTAAAACTTTATTGATGAAATCAACAATTCCGAAGTCAAGCTCAGTGTTAAGTGCAATAGTATTACTGTGGAGAAAGAATTTCCATGCACTCATGAAAGGAGTGTATAAACTGAAAGCCTATAAATTCTTCATCACAATCATGGCAGACTCCTGGGGTGAAATTACGTGATGTCAGTACCAAATTCATTAATGAATTTGCGGGGGCTGGAAGTTTGCCAATGGCAGGGCTTCCCGTCCCACCATCCAAAGAGTCGGCGGGGAACAGATCCCGCCGACACTTCCTGCCCTGCAGCCACTTCAGGCTCCAGTGAGCGTTAATTAGCTACAAGCCTGTCCTCCCCCCCCACCCCCCACCCCCACTCGGGAGAGGTCCTACCTTAGGCTACTTAAAGACATCACAAATGAGTTACTGAAGGGATGGCAGCAGATTTTGTAGGAGTTGTAGGGGATAGAAGTGGGACTGCGTGCAATCCCCAAAGCTCAAGTCCCCAGGCTGCAGAAAAAGCTTTTGGGGTCGCAGGGCAGGGAAAGTATGGGAGGCCTGGGGTGGAGACGAGGGGCGGTGGATAGTGGGGAACTGTGACGTCGGGAAAGCACAGGAGGAGGAGGGAGGTCCAATGGCGACTGAATCTGTGGTCAAAAGGGGACTTCTGATGGAGGCACCACCCGCTCCATGCACTTCTCGCATTGGGCCTAAAAATTGTTATTTTTGAGTTCCATACATACCCAGGAAATCCTCCCGCCAGCCTATAAATTGAGGCTGGCTGGGAAGCGGCCTTTAAGTGGTCAGTATTCGGCCACCTAATGGCCTCAATTGGGGCAAGGGTTGGCTGCCTGTTCAAAGCCTCACTGCCGCAGTATAAAATTACTGAGAGGTCAGCATAGGTGGGAACCCCCCGGGAAATGCCTTTAGATATATGCAGGTGAGGGCTTTTGTGAGGCGACAGGTGAGGGAATTCCCCTTGCTCCCGGCACAAGAAGTTCAAGATAGGGTGATCTCGGGTGTATGGGTCGGGGAGGGCAAGGTGTTGGAAATACACCAGGAGTTGAAAGAAGAGGGGGAAGCGCTGGTAGAAGAGTTGAAGGGTAAATGGGAGGAGGAGCTGGGGGAGGAGATCGAGGAAGGTCTGTGGGCTGATGCCCTAGGTAGGGTTAATTCCTCCTCCTCGTGTGCCAGGCTCAGCCTGATACAATTTAAGGTGGTCCACAGAGCGCACTTGACGGGGGCGAGGCTGAGTAGGTTCTTTGGGGTAGAGGACAGATGTGGAAGGTGCTCAGGGAGCCCGGCGAACCATGTCCATATGTTTTGGTCATGCCCGGCACTGGAGGGGTTCTGGAGAGGAGTGGCGGGAGCAATATCTCAGGTGGTGAAAGTCCGGGGCAAGCCAAGCTGGGGGCTAGCAATATTTGGAGTAGTGGACGAACCGGGAGTGCAGGAGGCGAAAGAGGCCGGCATTCTGGCCTTTGCGTCCCTAGTAGCCCGGTGAAGGATCTTGCTAATGTGGAAGGAGGCGAAGCCCCCCAGCCTGGAGGCCTGGATAAATGATATGGCTGGGTTCATAAAGTTGGAGAGGATTAAGTTCGCCTTGAGAGGGTCTGCGCAGAGGTTCTACAGGCGGTGGCAACCGTTCCTAGACTATCTCGCGGAGCGTTAGAGGAAGGTCGGTCAGCAGCAGCAGCAACCTTGGGGGGGGGGGGGAACGTCCTGGGAGGGGGGGGTGAGGGGGGCGGGGGGGGAAAGGGGGGACTGCCTGGGAGGGTGGGTGAGCAAGAGATAACATGAAGGGTTGGGGAAACTGGCACGTACGGGTGAGGGCCAGTGTACAAAGCTGTGTAAATATATCATTTTGCCATGTATATATCTTGCTCTGCGCGATTTCTCGTTTTTTTTTGTTACGGGGGGCGGTTATTGTTTGTAAGGGAGAAAAATTGTGTTAAAAAACTTTAATGAATATATTTTTTTTAAAAAGGATAGGTGGGAACCCTGCGGGAGGCCCATTTGTGCTGTTTCATCCTCACCTTCTACATACACACCTGTTGGCAGTGGGGGAGGGGGCATGGAATTCAGGCCACAGAATTAATCTATCTGTTGTGGTAATAAATCATTAACCCATTTAAGATAAAGACTTCAAATAAATTGGTGAATCCCTTTGCAGAATAATGGACCAAGATATTTCTTACAAACAATTATCCATGTACATGTCTGCTCTCCCTCCGGTAACTATTTTGTGATGTCTTTAAATAGTCTGTTCTTATAGAATCATAGAATTGTTCCAGCCTTAAATGTCCCGGCGAACTTTCAACTGATTGAAATGTTTTGAACTAACCTCTGGATCAGATTGGAAGCTTGTCACCAACTTAGATATTACTATTGCTATCAACAAACAGTCTTTTGCAGAACTTGCTATCCAGCACGACAATAGTTACCGTGGACAGCACAGTGTCACAGTAGTTAGCACTGCTGCCTCACAGCTCCAGGGACCCTGGTTCAATTCCGGCCTCAGGTGTGAAGTTTGCACTTTCTCCTCGTGCCTGCGTAGGTTTCCTCCGGGTGCTCCGGTTTCCTCCCAGTCCAAAAATGTGCAGATTAGGTGGATTGGCCACACTAAATTGCCCCTTAATGTCCAAAGGTTAGGTGGGTTTACAGGGATAGAGTGGAAGTGCGGGCTTAAGTAGGGTGCTCTGTCAAGGGCCGATGTAGACTTGATGGGCTGAATGGCCTCCTGCTGCACTGTTGATTCTATGATTTACATGTGCCTTTGGAAACCGATGAATGTTTTGACGAAAGTGTGCGTTGTTCAGCTCAGTAATTGTTCTTTGTCAGGATCACTATGACTGGGGTCTTCGCGCAATCAAATCTGTACTGGTTGTAGCTGGTTCACTGAAGAGAGGTGACCCAGGCCGTCCTGAGGACCAAGTTCTGATGCGGGCCCTTCGAGACTTCAACATTCCAAAGATTGTTACCGATGACATGCCGATTTTCATGGGCCTGATCAGTGATCTCTTCCCAGCGTTGGATGTTCCCAGGAAGAGAGATCTTCAGTTTGAAGGCCATGTGAAGCAGTCTATCGTGGACCTTAAACTGCAGGCTGAGGACAATTTTATCTTGAAAGTAAGTTACAGATTGCTTGGATTCTATGTTCTGTCCTTCACATTATTTTGTCATCATTTTCAGCTAAAATTAGAGCTTGAAAATTTATTAATCAGTGAGGCATGGATGATTTTGTGAGTTAGAATTATTTTGCCGTGCTTTGAAAGTCGGTTATATTGATAGAATACTGACATTTCTGGCTATGAAGATCCTGTATGTGTAATATATGTTTTGATTTTTATATCCATGTATAAAAATGATGAAAAATACTGTCAGCCTCATCTAATTAGTAGTGCAACTTCATATATTGTCTATCTACTCCTGAACATCCTAACTCCCAGGTGAGGTAGAAATTTGCTGAGGATGTGACAAATGTTACAGTGGGAAATGCATCTGTTCCCATCTTGACTACCAAGTAGGAACACCCCATGCAGCCAGCTTGCAGGATAAGGCTTCTCTTTATCTGTCCCAGCAATATGCCCCAGCGACAAATCTCAGGAGAGCATTTTGTCGTGGACCACACCAATTTTCCTAGTTCACATGTTAGTTTAGTTTATCATCTTTTCATGTGCCTCCATTGATGAGTGCTGAATTAAGGAGGTGGTTTTGTGCTAAGCGTAAATGGAGGCCAAGGTGGTGAGAGAGAAAACTGTTGAATAGCAGAGTGAATCAGTAAAGCAGGAGTTGATGGGATGGTGTCAACTGTTTTATGCTCCATTCAGGACAAAGCACCCCGCTGGATTGCTTTTTTAAAAAAGATATTTATTCAAATTTTCCAACAGATTTTCAACAAACCACCGCCCCCCCCCCAACAAAAATGGAAGAAACACGAACACAGCAATCAAAAATTATACAAAAATTAGACATTGGGTTTCCCCCATATACAATAACCCCCCATATGACATTCAAAAGCACCAATAGGGAAGCCCCCCCCCCACCCACACAAACTCACCTCCCGCCCCCACCCCCTCCCCTGGGTTGCTGCTGCTGCTGACCGACCTCAAACCCCAAACAATGCCAACCCCCAGCTCGGCTTGACCTGGACTTTCACCACCTTGGACATAGTCCTCGCAAAACCCCTCCAAAACCCATCCAGTGCCGGGCACGACCAGAACATATGGACGTGATTCGCCGGGCTTCCCGAGCACCTCCCACATCTGTCCTCCACCCCAAAGAACCTACTCAACCTTGCCCCTGTCCTATGCGCTCTGTGAGTAACTTTGAACTGTATTAGGAATTAACCCTACTCAGGGCATCAGCCCACAGACCCTCATCTATCTCCTCCCCAAGCTCCTCCTCCCACTTGCCCTTTAACTCCTCCACCGAGGCCTCCTCCTCTTCTTTCAGGTCCTGGTAAATCACCGAAACCTTGCCTTCTCCAACACATACACCCAAAATCCCCTGTGCTGGGAGCAGCGGGAATTCCCCCACATGCTGCCTCACAAACGCACTCATTTGCATGTACCTGAAAGCATTTCCCGGGGGTTACCCAAACTTCTCCTCGCAAACGTCCCATCTATGAACAGGTCCCCCATTCTTCTAATCCCTGCCCGATGCCAGCTCCGAAACCCCCCATCCATCCTTCCCGGGGCGAACCGATGGTTCTCCCGAATCGGGGACCAAACCGAGGCTCCCACCTCGCCACTGTGTCGCCTCCACTGCCCCCAGATCTTCAATGTCGCCGCCACCACCGGACTTGTGGTGTACCTTGTCGGCGAGAGCGGCAGCGGTGCCGTTGGCAGCAGCCTCAGGCTCGTGCCCACACAGGACGCCATCTCTAACCTCTTCCACGCCACCCCCTCTCCCTCCATTACCCACTTACGGATCATCGCCACATTGGCTGCCCAATAATAACCGCACAAATTCGGCAGCGCCAGCCCCCCGCCCCTGTCCCTGCTACGCTCCAGAAATGTTCTATTCACCCTCGTGGTCTTATTCGCCCACACGAACCCCATGATGCTCCTAACTACCCGTTTGAAAAAGGCCTTGGGGATCATAATGGGAAGGCACTGGAACACAAAGAGAAACCTCGGGAGGACCGTCATCCTGACCGACTGCACCCTACCCGCTAGTGAGAGTGGCAGCATATCCCATCTTTTAAAATCCTCCTCCATCTGCTTCACCAACCGCGTCAAATTGAGCTTGTGCAGGGCCCCCAACTCCTAGCTACTTGGATCCCTAGGTACCGAAAGCTCCTTTCCGCCCTCTTCAATGGTAGGTCGTCTATCCCCCTTCCCTCGTCCCCTGAATGCACCACAAAGAGCTCACTTTTCCCTACGTTGAGTTTATACCCCGAAAAGTCCCCAAACTCCCTTAGGATCCGCATGACCTCCGTCATCCCCTCCACTGGATCTGCCACATACAGCAACAGGTCATCAGCATACAACAACACCGGTGTTCCTCTCTTCCCCCCAGCCCCCCCCCCCCCGACCAGTCCCCTCCATTTCCTGGTCTCCCTCAGTGCCATGGCCAAAGGCTCAATTGCCAGTGCAAACAACAAGGGGGACAGGGGGCACCCCTGCCTCGTCCCCCGGTACAGCCGAAAGTACTCCGACCTCCGTCGATTCGTAGCCACACTCGCCATCGGGGCTCTATATAGCAGCCTGACCCAGCTGATGAACCCATCCCCGAACCCAAACCTCCGCCGTACTTCCCAAAGATACTCCCACTCCACCAGGTCAAAGGCCTTCTCCGCGTCCATAGCTGCCACTACCTCCGCTTCCCCCTCCACCGGGGGCATCATAATTACATTGAGGGGCCTCCGCACATTTATGTTTAATTGCCTACCCATCACAAATCCCGTCTGGTCCTCATGAATCACCCCCGGGAAACAGTCCTCAATTCTCGTAGCCAGCACCTTTGCCAGCAACTTAGCATCAACATTGAGGAGCGAGATCGGTCTATACGACCCATATTGCAATGGATCCTTGTCCCGCTTCAAGATCAAAGAGATCAGCGCCCTAGACATTGTCGGGGGCAAGGCCCACCCCTCCCTCGCCTTATTGAAAGTCCTCACTAGCAACGGGCCCAGCAGGTCCACATATTTCCTGTAGAATTCAACCGGGAACCCATCCGGCCCCGGGGCCTTCCCCGCCTGCATGCTCCCCAATCCTTCAACCAGCTCCTCCAGCCCAATCACCGCCCCCAAACCAGCCACCTCCTCCACCACCCTCGGGAACCTCAGCTGATCTAAGAATCGTCACATCCCCTCCTCGCCGCTGGGGGCTCAGACCTGTACAGATCCCCATAGAAGTCCCTAATACCTTGTTTATTCTCACCGCACTCCGCACCGTATTCCCCCCGCTATTCTTAACTCCACCTACCTCCCTCTCTGCCTCCCTCTTACGAAGCTGGTGTGCCAGAATCCGACTCGCCTTCTCCCCATACTCATACGTTGCCCCCTGCGCTTTCTTCCACTGTGCCTCTGCTTTCCCCGTGGTCAACAGGTCGAACTCCGTCTGAAGGTTCCGTCGCTCCCTGAGTAGCCCCTCCTCGGGGGTGTCTGCATACCTCCTGTCCACCCTTAGGATCTCCCCCACCAACCTCTCCCTCTCCCTCCCCTCTCTCTTCTCCCTGTGGGCCCGAATGGAGATTAGCTCTCCCCTAACCACCGCCTTCAGCGCCTCCCAGACTACCCCCACCTGCACCTCCCCATTGTCGTTGGCCTCCAAATATCTTTCAATGCACCCCACACCCTCCCGCACACCTCCTCATCCTCCAATAGTCCCACATAAAGGCGCCACAGCGGGCACTGGTCCCTCTCCTCCCCCAACTCCAGCTCCACCCAATGCGGGGCGTGGTTTGAGATGGCTATGGCCGAATGTTCCGTTCCCTCCACTTTCGGGATCATCCCAATTCGGGGCATATACGTTCACCAGTACCACCCGCACCCCCTGCAACCTACCGCTCACCATCACATATCGACCTCCATTATCCACTACAATATTCATTGCCTCAAACGACACCCACTTCCCCACCAGTATTGCAACCCCTCTGTTCTTTGCATCCAGCCCTGAATGGAATACCTGCCCTACCCATCCCTTTCTCAGCCCAACCTGATCTGCCACCTTTAAATGTGTCTCCTGAAGCATAACCACGTCTGCCTTCAGTCCCTTTAAGTGCGCGAACACCCGGGCCCTCTTGACCGGCCCGTTCAGGCCCCTCACGTTCCAAGTTATCAGCCGGATTGGGGGGCTACTCGCCCACCCCCCCTCCCCCCTGCCGACTAGCCATCTCCTTTTCTAGGCCAGCCACATGCCCGCGCCTCCCGCACCCTCCAGTCCCCCAGGCGGCGGACCCCTACCCCGACCACCTCTCCTACTTCCAGCTCCCCTTTGGCCAATGCAGCAGCAACCCAGTTCCCCTCCCCTTCCCTCCCCCCCGCTAGATCCGCATCTAGCCATTTTGCTCCCCCCATGACACTCCCGTTAGTCAGCTGACTCCTGCTGACCCCGGCCTCTCCCGCCATTCCATTGATCCCCAAACCCTCCCCTTGACAGTCAGTGTGCGCTCCTCTCCAGCACCGCCCTTCCCCCCCGGCCCCACCTCCGTCCTTCCCTAGCGCGGGAAAAAAAACCGCGCTTTCCTGAGCCTGCCCCGCCCCCTTTGGTGCAGCTCCTTTTTGCGGCCTTGCCCCAACTCCCCATCCCTGGGTTTCCACTCCCCCTCTTCCTTCGTGGGGGTCTGCCCCTCCAACACCGACACCCAGACTCTCCCACATCAAATCCATTCACCCATCCCCACCCAGCACTCAAACCAAAAGAACATTCCCCAAACGTAATGAACACAGTGAACACAGTAAACATCCCCCCATGACAAACCCTCAATTTGAGTCCAGCTTTTCAGTCCGTATAAAGCTCCATGCCTCATCGGGCGTTTCAAAATAGTGGTGCCGATCTTGGAACGTGACCCACAATCGCGCTGGCTGCAGCATCCCGAACTTCACCCCCTTCCGCTGGAGCACCGCCTTAGCCCGGTTGAAACCAGCTCTCCTCTTAGCCACCTCCGCACTCCAGTCCTGGTAAATTCGGATCTCCTATTCTCCCACCTGCTGCTCCGCTCTTTTTTGGCCCATCTCAGGACACACTCTCTGTCCATAAAGCGGTGGAATCTCACCACTACAGCCCTTGGCGGCTCGTTGGCTTTGGGTCTCCTTGTCAGGACCCGATGAGCCCCATCTAGCTCCAGGGGCCACGGGAAAGCTCCCGTGCCCATCAGCGAATTGAGCATCGTGCTCACATATGCCACTGCATCGTGCCCCTCCACTCCTTCAGGGAGACCCAGAATCCAAAGATTCTTCCTCCTCGACCTATTCTCCAGGTCCTCAAATTTTTCCGCCCACCTCTTGTGCAGCGCCTCGTGCGCCTCCACCTTTACCGCCAGGCCGAAGATCTCATCCACGTTCTCCGAGGCTTTTTGCTGCACCTCCCGGATCGCCGTCTCTTGGGCCTTCTGGGTCTCCACAAACTTCTCAATCGCCGCCTTCATTGGCGCCAGCATTTCTGTCTTCAGCCCCTCAAAGCAGCATTTAAGAAACTCCTGCTGCTCCTGCGACCACTGCGCCCACGCTGCTTGTTCTCCACCCGTCGCCATCTTGCTTTTCCTCCCTCGCACTTTTCGCTGCCTCAAGATCACTTTTTCCACTGCTCCACTCCTGGTCCAATCCATATAATGTCGGGAGGACCTTGCTGTCACCTACCCACACTGGAAGCCGTCGAACAATTGCCGTTGGGGCCCCTCTGGAGAGCCCAAAAGTCCGTTCCCGGCGGGAGCTGCCGAACGTGCGACCTACCTAGGCATAGCCGCAACCGGAAGTCTCCCGCTTGATTGCTACCCATTCTTCAATCATTCACTCCGCCCACCGCCAGTGAACAGCAGTGTGCACTATCTGCAGGATACACTGCAGCAACCCACCAATATTCCTTCGACAGCACCTCCAAAACCTACGACCACTACCATCTAGAAGGACAAGAGCAGCAGATGCCTGGGAACCCCCCCACCTGGAAATTCCCCTCCAAGTCACTCACCATCCTGACATGGAAATATGTAATTGTTCCTTCATTGTCGCTGGGTGAAAATTCTGGAATTCCCTCCCTAAGAGCACTGTGGGTATCCCAACACCAGATGGACTGCAGCGGTTCAAGAATGCAGCCCATCACCACCTTCTCGAGGGAATTAGAGATGGGCAATAAATGCTGGCCTAACTATCGACAGTCACATCCCATAAATGAATAAAAACATTACCCATTTGTCAGGGACAACAAAAATGGGACAACAGATACCCCTGCAGTGAGTTTTACAGTTATCTCAGTTGGGTATTGATTGGACAATTCCCGTACTCAGGGAAAACGGTGTGCATTTAAAGCATGTAATCTGACCTAATAATAATCTTCATTAGTGTCTCAAGTAGGCTTACGTTAACACTGTAATGAAGTTACTGTGAAAATTGCCAGCTGTGGTTCGGTTGTTAGCACTCCCACCTCTGAATAAGAAGGTTGTGGCTCCTTCACTAAGGAACAGGATGATTCAGACATTCTACTTAAAGAGGCGGGAGTGTGAAATAATAGATCAATAAGCATAGTGAGGGAGGAAGTACTGGACGGACTGGTATCCTTGAAGGTGGATACATTACCATGGCCAGATGGATTGTATCCAAGGCTTTTGCAGGTAGCCAGGGAGGAAATAATAGATGCTCTGGGGATCATCTTCCAATCCTCACTATATACAGGTGAGGTACCCGAGGATTGGAGATCTAAAAACATTGTACCATTATTTAAAAAGGGTGTAACTGATAGGCCAGAAAACTGACTTCTGTGGTGGGCAAATTATTGGAAACAGTTCTGAAAGACAGGATAAGCTGTTGGTTAGAAAGGCACAGATTGATCAGGGTTAGTCAGCACGGTTTTGTTCAGGGAAGATCGTGCCTTACTAACTTAATAGAATTTTTTGAGGAAGTAGCAAGGAGGATTGATGAGGGTAGTGCAGTGGGTATTGTTTACCTGGATTTCAGAAAGTCATTTGATAAGGTCCCACTGTTCAGAAAAGTGAGATCTCATGGGATACAGGGGAAGGTGGCAGGTTGGATCCAAAATTGACTCAATGACAGGAAAGACAGGGTATTGGTCGATGGATGTTTTTGCGAATGGAAAACAGTTTCCAGTGGTGTTCCACAGGGCTCAGTGTTGGGAGCCTTGCTGCTTGTTGTATATATTAACAATTTAGACTTAAATGTGGGGGCATGATTGGGAAATTGGCAGATGACACAAGAATTGGTTATGTAGTTGATAGTGAACAGGATAGCCGTTGACTCCAGAATGAAATCAATGGTTTGGTTGAATGGGGAGAGAAGTGGCAAAAGGAATTCAATCCACAAAAGTGTGAGGTAATGTGTTTGGGGAGGGCAAACAAAGCAAGGGAATACTCAATAAACAGAGAGCTTTTAAGAGGGGTTGAGGAAGTGAGACACCTTGGAGTGCATGTCCACAGGTCCTTGAAGGTGGAGGGACAGGCGAATGAGCAGGTGAAAAAGCATATGGAATGCTTTCCTTTATTGGTTGGGGTATTGAATACCAAAAGCAGGGATGGAATGAAGGAACTGTATAAAATGCTGGTTGGGACACAGCTTGAATTTTGTGTACCGTTCTGGTCACCACATTACAGGAAGAACACATTGCTTTGGAGAGAGTGCAAAGGACATTTACAAGAATGTTGCCAGGGCTGGAAAATTGCACCCAAATAGTCAGATATTGGTAGATAAAATCAGGCAGGACCGACTCAGTTAATGGTAGGGAGTTGGGGAGAGTTACAGAACAAAGAGATTTAGGGGTACAGGTTCATAGCTCCTTGAAGGTGGAGTCGCAGGTGGACAGGGTGGTGAAGAAGGAATTCAGCATGCTCGGTTTTATTGGTCAGAATACTAAATACAGGAGTTGGGACGTCTTGTTGAAGTTGTACAAGACATTGGTAAGACCACACATGGAATACTGTGTGCAGTTCTGGTCACCCTATTATCGGAAGGATATTGTTAAACTAGAAAGAGTGCCGAATAGATTTACAAAGGTGCTACCAGGATGTGATGATCTGAGTTATAAGGAGAGGCTGGATAGGCTGGGACTTTTTTCCCTGGAGCGTAGGAGGCTTAGGGTGATCTTATAGAGGTCTATAAAATAATGAGGAGCATAGATAAGGTAGATAATCTACATCTTTTCCCAAAGGTAGCGGAGTCTAGAACTGGAGGGCATAGGTTTAAGGTGAGAGGGGAGAGATACAAAAGAGACCAGAGGGGAAATTATTTCACTCAGAGGGTGGTGAGCATCTGGAAAGGGCTGCCAGAGGCAGTGGTAGAGGCTGGTACAATCTTTTCCTCTAAAAAGCAGTTAGACAGTTACATGGTCAGGGTATAGAGAGATATGGGCCAAACGCGGGTAAGTGGGACTAGCTTAGTGATAGAAATGGGGCGGCATGGTCATTCTGAGCCGAAGGGCCTGTTTCCATGCTATAAACATCTTTAGTGGAGGCTAAGGGGTGACCGACCGAGCTTAGGTGGCCCTGTCTGCCCTGTCAAAGGATGTAAAAGATGCTGTGTCATTGAAGGAGAGGAGTTACTCCTTGTCAATATTTACCCAGTCAACATCACAATAAACAAATGCTCTGACCATTATTATTAAACAGCTGTTTGTGGAGGCTGCAGTGTGCAGATTGGCTGTTGTGTTTCCTACATTTCAATAGTAACTAATAATCATGAAAGCTCTTCATTTTCAGTTTTTGTTGGTGTTTCTTGGGCACTCTTGCCAGTTGCAAATCGTTCCCAATAAATTCTCACTTGAAAGTCACCCAAATATATAATCCTTGCACAATTTCTCAAAATTCCATTATCCTTATGAGCTCACAATGAGTATGTTAACAGAAAGGGATCATTGTTCAAATGAAGTTCAATGCAAGTGTAAGGATCTACATCCCACCTTTCAACCACGCGTTTTGCAGGCACCTAGCCCCAATATTTACTTGAACAGTTCCTGCCCTTGATAACATTCCCATGTTCTGCCCAATTGTAAGTGATGACAATGTGTACTGACACCTTTGAAGATGGGAAGGGAGCATCTTCATGTAAGGAGAGATGACCCCTTTTCCACCTTCTCTACCTCTTCCTCGGAACATTGGCCAGGCCACCGTGGGGGCACCCCCAGGGGCCAGATCGCCCCGCGCCCCCCCCCCCACAGGACCCCGGAGCCCCGCCCGCGCCGCCAGTCCCGCTGGTAAGCTAGCTGGTTTGATTCACGCCGGCGGGACTGGCATGACAGCAGTGGTTCTTCAGCCCATCGCGGGCCGGAGAATCGCCAGGAGGGGCCTGCTGACTGGCGTGGCGCGATTCCCGCCCCCGCCGCATTTTCAGTGCCGGAGAATTCGGCGGCCGGCGGGGGCGGGATTCACGCCGCCCCCCGGCAACTCTCCGACCCGGCGGGGGGTCGGAGAATCCCGCCCATTATGTCAGCAAGATGTTCTGCACCCTTATGGTCAAACTCGTGTTTTCTCTTCACCAGTCTCCTGCTTTTACACCTCTCACACTCTGCATCCTGAATGCCTTCTATTGCTTTCATTATTGATCCATTTGCCTCCTGCAAGTGTACAATTTCTGCTTCTTAACCATATTGTGGGCGAAATTCTCCTACCCACCCCGCCACATTTCTGCGCCGACCTGCCGGCGGAATGCTCCGTTACACCGGCCGGTCAATGGGGTTTCCCATTGTGGGGCAGCCCCACGCCGTCGGGAAACCCCCGGGCGCCAGCAAAACGGAGACTCCCGCCGGCGGAGAATGACACCCCTTGATCCTGACCATGACAGACTAACAATCGTTCTGAGAACTTTAAACAAGGAATTCCTCTTGCTTCTGTTATCAGGATGTGGGCCTGTCATCACCTTTTCTGGGCAACTTTGGGTGGATGTTTAAGCAAAAGGGTTTTGCCAGCCCACCTAGATCCTCAAAACAAATTTAGCAAAATATCAGTGGCGGCATCAGAATGTTTGAAATAAACATCTTTGCTAATAATGAAGAGGAGGATTTCAGCCATAAGTGTTGATGTGTTATTGTCTCCGGGGGGTAATTTTAGTGAGTGAGTGAGCAGGCAATTTGGTTCAGTTTTTTCTCTCCTGAATGTTTTGAGGAACAGCCAAGTGGGAAATGCATTGGAAAACTCTCTTCCACCGGTTCTCTGGCCTCTGCCATTGCATACGGATTTTATGTCTTGAGGTGATGGTGGACGCTGAATATGTATGCCCATATTTGGACAGTAGCATCTTTTATTAATAGAGCACCTTTAACGCAGAAGCACAATCAAACAATGGTGCCAAGTGAAAAGGAGAGTTATCATGATGGATGATCAAAAGCATAGTCAAAGAGGCAGGCAGGAGAAAGGGAGTGATTTTGGGAGGGAATTCTCGAGTGTGAGGACTGGGCTGCTGAGGACGTTGCTGCCAATGGTACCAGCAGAGGGAGGGTTAAACTATTAGAGGCCAGAGTGGGAAGAACAAAATATGCTGAGGGTGCTGTGCAGCCACAAGACTCTTCAGAGAAAGGGAGGGTGAGGCCAAGAAGGGAATTAAAAAGATGGGGGAAAATTCTTGATCACTGGGGAATTAGGAGCCAGCGTTAAGTCTGCAAGGACAAGAGAGATGGGTGAGTAGGACTTGATTTGGGTTCCTCAAATGGTAATTTAATTACATTAATACATCATCTGATATATTTCCCTTCACTAATGGCTTTATAATGCTGGATGTCAGGAATATCTTTCACACCTGGAATTCGGCATTGTTAAGGTGGTCGATAGGGATTCAAAAATTGAAGGGTTGAGTAAACAGTGATTGATTGCACTATGCAAATGAGGAGTTCTGAAATGAATTATTTTTTAAAATAGAATTCTTTCCCTGCAGCCTGGACTGTTCGGAAAACCCCAGTGATTATCTATTCCGAAAAAGGGGCTGTTCCTTGCACCAGTTTGCAGATCAACACTGTCCAACGTCAACCCCATTTTATACAAAGCATACCCTTCATAAGTGGTGAAATGTTGAAAGGAACCTAGTTCGTCGCAGAGATATCAACATTTCAAAAAATGAAAAGAAAATTAATCCTGGAACAGTGGCAGAGTGGTTATGTCAGTAGACTGGTGATCTAGGGGTTTGGACTAAAACACCAGAGGCATTAGTATGGCAGCCGAGGAATTTAAGTTCAATGAATAGAATAGAATCACAGAATAGTTACAGCACAGAAGTAGGCCATTCGGCCTGTTGTGTACATACTGGGCCTATGCAGGAGCAACCAAGCTCGTCCCACTTCCACGTAAGCCTGCAAATCTTTCTCGGCGAATAACTATCCAATACGCCAGTTTAGATCAGTTGGCTGGTCAGCTGGTTTGTGATGCAGAGTGAGGTCATCAGCGCGGGTTCAATTCCCGTACCGTCATTCATGAAGGCCCCACCTTCTCAACTTTGCCTCTCCCCTGAGGTGTGGTCATTCTCAGATTAAATCGCCAACAGTCAGCGCTCCCTCTCAAAGGGCAAAGCAGCGTGTGATCATCTGGGACTCTGGTGACTTTGCCCATTTGAAAACCATGAGTGAATCTGCCACAACCAAATACTAAGGCGGTGCATTCCAGATCCCAAACTTGCTGTCACTTTGGTTCTTTGGCCTTTCACCGTAAATTGGTGTCCTCTCATCTGAGTCGACCCTTTAACCAATGGAAACAGTTTCAGACTGCCTGCTCTTTCCAGACCCCATTTGATTTCAAGCATCTCTGCCAAATTACTTTCAACCTTCTCTGTTCTAAGGAGCACAGTCCCAGCTTCTCCAATCTATCCTCGTAGTTGATGGTGGCACGGTAGCCCAATGGTTAGCACTGTTGCTTCACAGCTCCAGGGCCCGGGTTCGATTCCCGGCTTGGATCACTGTCTGTGCAGAGTCTGCACGTTCTTCCTTTGCTTGTGTGAGTTTCCTCCGGGTGTTCCGGTTTCCTCTCGCAAGTGCCGAAAGACTTGCTTTGAGGTGTTTTAGACATTCTGAATTCTCTCTCAGTGTACCCGGACAGGCGCTAGAGTGTGGAGGCTGAGGAATTTTCACAATCACTTCATTGCAGTGTTAATGTAAGACTACTTGTGACAAAAACATTTTTAGAGTACCCAATTCATTTTTCCAATTGAGGGGCAATTTAGCATGGCCAATCCACCGAGCTTGAACATTTTTGGGTTGTGGGGGCAAAACCCACGCAAACACGGGGAGAATGTGCAAACTCCACATGGACAGTGACCCAGAGCCGGGATCGAACCTGAGACCTCAGTGCTGTGAGGCCGCAGTGCTAACCCACTGCGCCACCGTGCTGCTACTTGTGACAATTTTAAAGATTATTATGATGCTCCTCACTGCTGAGAACAATGCCTGTAAGTCAATTCTGCAATACTCCAGTTGAAGCTGAACAAGTCTTTTGTGGAAGTTCACCATTACCTCCTGGGCTTTTGTCCTCTATGTCTCTTAGTAACCACACTCGCAACTTGCTCTGCCACCTTTAAAAAAAAAAATGTTTATTCAAAAGCTTCAACAATTTTCAACCAAACACTCCAGAAAGAAAGAAAAACAAAATTGTACGTAGGAAATCAAACAAAGAAACATTAACCCCATTTAACAAATAAGTACAAAAGTGGGGGAAACACCCCCTTTTAACCAAAACATAAACAAACCCCCCCCCCCCTCCCGATACCCCAAATAGAGCTATCCCCCAGCTAGGCTTGACCCGGGTGTTCACAACTTTGGACATAGCCCTCGCAAAGCCCCTCCAGAACCCCTCCAGCTCCGGGCACGTCCAGAACATATGGGCGTGATTTGCTGGGCACCCCGAACATCTCACACATCTGTCCTCCACCCCAAAAAACCTACGCATCCTCGCCCCTGTCATATGCGCCCTATGTACTACTTTAAACTGTATTAGACTGAGCCTGGCGCAAGAGGAGGAGGAATTGACCCTGCTCAGGGTATCAGCCCACAGACCCTCATCCAGCTCCTCCCCAAGCTCCTCCTCCCACTTCAACTCGTCCACCGAGGCCTTCTCCGCTTCCTGCAGCTCCTGATAAATCGCCAAGACCTTGCTTTCTCCAACCCACACACCCAAAATCACCCTATCCTGAATCCTTCATGCTGGAAGTAGTGGAAATTCCCTCACCTGCCGTCTCACAAACGCCCTCACTTGCATATATCTAAAAGCATTTCCGGGAGGCAACCCAAATTTCTCCTCCAGCGCCCCTAGGCTAGCAAGAGTCCGTCTATGAATAGGTCCCCCATCCTTTTAATTCCTGCCCGATGCCAACTTAGGAACCCCCCATCCACCCTGCCCGGCACAAACCTATGATTATCCCGTATCGGGGACCAAATTGAGGCCCCCACTTCACCCCTATGTCGCCTCCACTGCCCCCAGATCTTCAATGTCGCTGCCACCACCGGACTCGTGGTGTACCGCGTCGGTGGTAGCGGCAGTGGTGCCGTCACCAGCGCCCCCAAGCTAGTACCCACACAAGACGCCGCCTCTAGCCTCTTCCACGCCGCCCCCTCTCCCTCCATTACCCATTTACGGATCATCGCCACATTAGCTGCCCAACAATAACCACACAGATTCGGCAGCGCCAGCCCGCCCCTGTCCCGACTGCACTCCAGAAACACCCTCTTCACCCTCGGGGTCTTGCTCGCCCATACAAACCCCATAATACACCTGCTTACACCTTTGAAAAAAGCCTTGGGGATTAGGATGGGCAGGCACTGGAACACGAACAAGAACCTCGGGAGAGCAGACAGGAACTTGCAGAGGTAGATTGGGGGAGACTGTTGGCAGGCAAAGGGATGGCTGGTAAATGGGAGGCTTTTAAAAATGTGTTAACCAGGGTGCAGGGTAAACACATTCCCTTTAGAGTGAAGGGCAAGGCTGGTAGAAGTAGGGAACCCTGGATGACTCGAGATTTTGAGACTCTGGTCAAAAAGAAGAAGGAGGCATATGACGTACATAAGCAACTGGGATCAAGTGGATCCCTTGAAGAGTATAGAGATTGTCGAAATAGAGTTAAGAGGGAAATCAGGAGGGCAAAAAGGGGACATGAAATTGCTTTGGCAAATAATGCAAGGGAGAATCCAAAGAGATTCTACAGATACATAAAGGGGAAAAGAGTAACTAGGGACAGAGTAGGGCCTCTTAAGGATCAACAAGGACATCTATGTGCAGAGCCACAAGAGTTGGGTGAGATCCTGAATGAATATTTCTCATCGGTATTCACGGTGGAGAAAGGCATGGATGTTAGGAAACTAAGGGAAATAAATAGTGATGTCTTGAGAAGTGTGCATATTACAGAGGAGGAGGTGCTGGACGTCTTAAAGCGCATCAAGGTAGATAAATCCCCGGGACCTGATGAAATGTATCCCAGGATGTTGTGGGAGGCTAGGGAGGAAATTGCGGGTCCCCTAACAGAGATATTTGAATCATCGGCAGCCACAGGTGAGGTGCCTGAAGATTGGAGAGTGGCGAATGTTGTGCCCTTGTTTAAGAAGGGCAGCAGGGAAAAGCCTGGGAACTACAGACCGGTGAGCCTAACGTCTGTAGTAGGTAAGTTGCTAGACGGTATTCTGAGAGACAGGATCTACAAGCATTTAGAGAGGCAAGGACTGATTTGGGGCAGTCAGCATGGCTTTGTGCGTGGAAAATCATGTCTCACAAATTTGATTGAGTTTTTTGAGGGGGTGACCAAGAAGGTAGATGAGGGCAGTGCAGTAGACGTTGTCTACATGGACTTTAGCAAAGCCTTTGACAAGGTACCGCATGGTAGGTTGTTGCAGAAGGTTAAAGCTCACGGGATCCAGGGTGAGGTTGCCAATTTGATTCAAAATTGGCTGGACGACAGAAGGCAGAGGGTGGTTGTAGAGGGTTGTTTTTCAAACTGGAGGCCTGTGACCAGTGGTGTGCCTCAGGGATCGGTGCTGGGTCCACTGTTATTTGTGATTTATATTAATGATTTGGATGAGAATTTAGGAGGCATGGTTAGTAAGTTTGCAGATGACACCAAGATTGGTGGCACAGTGGATAGTGAAGAAGGTTATCTAGGATTGCAACGGGATCTTGATCAATTAGGCCAGTGGGCCGACGAATGGCAGATGGAGTTTAATTTAGATAAATGTGAGGTGATGCATTTTGGCAGATCGAATCAGGCCAGGACCTACTCAGTTAATGGTATGGCGTTGGGGAGAGTTATAGAACAAAGAGATCTAGGAGTACAGGTTCATAGCTCCTTGAAGGTGGAGTCGCAGGTGGACAGGGTGGTGAAGAAGGCATTCGGCATGCTTGGTTTCATTGGTCAGAACATTGAATACAGGAGTTGGGACGTCTTGTTGAAGTTGTACAAGACATTGGTACGGCCACACTTGGAATACTGTGTGCAGTTCTGGTCACCCTATTAAAGAAAGGATATTATTAAACTGGAAAGAGTGCAGAAAAGATTTACTAGGATGTTGCCGGGACTTGATGGTTTGTGTTATAAGGAGAGGCTGGATAGACTGGGACTTTTTTCCCTGGAGCGTAGGAGGCTTAGGGGTGATCTTATAGAGGTCTATAAAATAATGAGGGGCATAGATAAGGTAGATAGTCAACATCTTTTCCCAAAGGTAGGGGAGTCTAAAACTAGAGGGCATAGGTTTAAGGTGAGAGGGGAGAGATTCAGAAGGGCCCAGAGGGGCAATTTCTTCACTCAGAGGGTAGTGAGTGTCTGAAATGGGCTGCCAGAGGTAGTAGTAGAGGCGGGTACAATTGTGTCTTTTAAAAAACATTTAGATAGTTACATGGGTAAGATGGGTATAGAGGGTTATGGGCCAAGTGCGGGCAACTGGGACTAGCTTAATGGTAAAAACTGGGCGGCATGGACTGGTTGGGCCGAAGGGCCTGTTTCCATGCTGTAAACTTCTATGATTCTATGATTCTATCTTGATCGACTGCACCCTACCTGCCAGGGAAAGTGGCAACACATCCCACCTCCTAAAGTCTTCCTCCATCTGGTCCACCAACCGTGTCAAATTAAGCTTATGCAGGACCCCCCAGCTCCTAGCTACCTGGATACCCAGGTATCGAAAGCTCCTCTCCGCCCTCTTCAACGGCAGTTCCTCTAGCCCCCTTTCCTGCCCCCCCCCCCCATGCACTACAAAGAGCTCACTCTTCCCCACGTTGAGCTTGTAGCCCGAGAAGTCCCCAAACTTCCCAAGGATCCGCATAACCTCCACTGGATCTGCAATATATAACAGGTCAGCAGCATACAACGACACCCAGTGTTCCTCCCCTCCACGGACCAACCCCCTCCAGTTCCTAGACAGTTAATGCCATGGCCAGCGGCTCAATTGCCAGCGCGAACAGCAAAGGGGCCAGGGGACACCCCAGTCTCGTCCCCCGGTACAATCTGAAATATTACGAACTCCGCTGGGTCGTAGAGACGCTCGCCACCGGGTACCTGTACAACAACGTGACCCACCCTATGAACCCTTCCCCGAATCCAAACCTGCTAAGCTTCCCATAAGTACTCCCACTCCACCCGATTAAAGGCCTTCTCCGCGTCCATAGCCACCACCACCTCCGCTTCCCCCCCCCCACCGAGGGCATCATAATCATAATTAACTGCCTGCCCTTCACGAACCCCGTCTGGTCTTCATGTATCACTCCCGGGACACGATCCTCAATCCTCGTAGCGAGGACCTTCGGCAGCAACTTGTCATCTACATTAAGGAGCGAGATCGGCCTATACGAACCGCACTGCAGTGGGTCCTCGTCCCGCTTGAGAATCAGTGAGATCAGCGCCCGAGACATTGTCGGGGGCAGAGTCCCTTCCTCCCAAGCCTCATTGAAGGTTCTCACCAGCAACGGGCCCAACAGATCCACATACTTCCTATAAAATTCAACCGGGAACCCATCCGGTCCCGGGGCCTTGCCCGCTTGCATGCTTCCCAATCCCTTAACCAGCTCCTCCAGCCCCATCGGGGCCCCCAGGCCAGCCACCTGCTCTTCCTTCACCCTCGGGAATCTCAGTTGATCTAAGAACAGCCGCATCCCCTCTCCCCCCTCCGTGGGCTCTGACTTGTACAGGTTCCCATAGAAATCCCTAAATACCTCATTTATTTTAACCGCACTCCGCACCATATTCCCCCCCCTATCCCTGATTCCTCCAATCTCCCTCGCTGCCTCCCTCCTGCTTGGCTGATGCGCCAGCATCCGACTCGCCTTCTCCCCATACTCATATACTGCCCCCTGCATTTTCCTCCACTGAGCCTCTGCTTTCCCCGTGGTCAATAAATCAAATTCCATTTGGAGGTTCCGTCACTCTCTCAGCAGCCCCTCTTCGGGGGCCTCTGCGTAGCTCCTGTCCAGCCTTACCATCTCCCCCACCAACCTCTCCCTCTCCATCCTCTCTCTCTTCTTCCTGTGAGCCCTAATTGAAATTAGCTCTCCCCTAACCACCGCCTTCAGAGCCTCCCAAACCACACCCGCCTGCACCTCCCCATTATCATTGGCCTCTATGTATCTCTGAATGCACCCCGGGACCCGCCCACAAACCTCCTCATCCGCCAACAGTCCCACATCCAGGCACCACAGCGGGTGCTGGTCCCTCTCCTCCCCCAACTCCAACTCCACCCAGTGCGGGGCGTGGTCCGAAACCGCTATAGCCGAATATTCTGTTCCCTCCACTCTTGGGATCAGTGCCCTACTCATCACAAAGAAGTCTATCCGTGAATAGGCCTTATGTACATGGGAGAAAAAAAGAGAACTCTCTGGCCACCGGCCTGGTAAACCTCCACGGATCCACTCCCCCCATCTGGTCCATAAACCCCCTTAGCACCTTGGCCGCAGCTGGCCTCTTACCCGTCCTTGACCTGGATCGGTCCAATGCTGGGTCCAGTACCGTATTAAAGTCCCCCCACATTATCAAGCTCCCCGCTTCCAGATCCGGGATCCGACTCAACATGCGCTAGAAATACCACTTTTTAAATCGCTCCACTCCTGGTCCACTCCATACAATGCTGGGGGAACCTTACTGCTGCCTTCCCACACCGGGAATCGTCGTCCAAGTGCCGCTGGGGCTCCTCAAAAGGGCCCAAAAGTCCGTTCTTGGCGGGAGCTGCCAAACGTGCGACCTACCCAGGCATAGCCGCACCGGAAGTCGCCTTGCTCTGCCATCTTCAATAATTGGTGTATACATATCCCAGTTCCCTCTGCTCCTTCACCCTCGTTAGAATTGCATTTTTTAGAAAGGGCATGATTGAGTGACCCCATTGCACCCAGCTCAGATCCGGGTGCAATGGGTGAATCGCCCGAGAGCCCCAAATTGGGCTCCATGCTGGTCGCAGGGTCGATTGCGAGTCACCCCACTCGCTCCGTGCTGCATGATCTGGATCTCGACCTAGCTGGGGGAGATCCAGATCGGCATATTTAAATGAGCCTAGCGACATTGATGGAACTGGTAGGTCCCGCCATGGCCAATGGCTAGCCACCTCTGTCGCTGGAAAACGTGCTGTGGGGGGATTGGTAAATCCCTCCCAAAATGCCACCTTTCATTGAGGCAGAAGTGGCAGTTTTACTACATTTTAACTTATGCCCAGCTATTTCTGTTTTTTAAAATTGAGTTCCCGCCTGTCTGATTAGTTTGACATGAACAGTCCTGTGGCACAATTTGAATGAAAGCAGGCAGTCCGATTGGATTCCTGGCCAACATTCCTCTCTTGGCTCAGTGACGTGAAAAACGAATGACTGGTCATTCATTCATTTGTCCCTGTTTGTGATCTCCCTATGTGCAAATTAACTGCTTATGTCTTGACAATAGTGACATGACTATAAATGTAATCCATTGATTCTAAAACTCTTTGAAATACCCCGGGGCACGATGAGATGTCATGCAATTTGAAGATATTTCATTGGTTTGACTCTCAATTGCTTTTCACTTTCTTACAGGTTGTTCAGTTAGAAGAGATGCTTGAAGTGAGACACTCCGTCTTTGTCGTGGGTAATGCTGGAACTGGCAAAACCCAGGTCCTGAAATCCTTATACAAGACTTATCAGAACATGAAACGGCGACCAATTTGGGCTGATCTTAATCCCAAGGCTGTCACTAATGATGAACTCTTTGGAATCATCAACCCAGCAACCAGAGATTGGAAAGATGGTATGTAACAATCACATAAAGCAGGGTCGGAATTCTCCGATCGTTGGGATTATCTGTTCCCGCCAGCAGCGCACCCCCACCCATTGGTTTCCCGGTGGTGTGGCGTGGTTTCACCGGGACATCCCATTGACAGGCGGCAGTAGTGGAGAATCCAGCTGCCAGTGAACGAGGGGTCATCGGGAAACTTGCGGAGAATCCAGCCCCTGGTCTCATAACACATTTTATCCAGTATTGCCACTGTTATGGGCCATGATTTAGAGAACCCCAAAGTGTATCAAGGAGTTCACCTGACCCACAACTTTTAATAGGTTGTGGTATGGGGAGCACACGGCCCACTCTAGCGGTGTGGTACAGCAGAAATGGAAAAGTATTTTTTAAAGCAAAACAATGTTTATTCTATGAACTCAAGTTAACCTTTTTAAAACATACAGTGAACATCTCAGCAACCATTAATTCCAATACAACCCCCAAAGAATACAACACTAAGTAATCCTTTAAGCTTTCCTTTTAACATCTATACGACTTAAAACACCTTTTACCAGAAGTACATCAGGTTAAAGGCACTACTGTTATTAGTTTTAAATCACCAGGATCGATTTACAGTCTTTAGATTACAGAGAGAGATTCATACACCTTCTGTGACTGCAGCTATCCAGTTCTGAAAACAAAACTAAAACACACCCTGCAGCCTGCTCAAAAACAAAAGTAAAAAGCTGACAGACAGCCCAGCTCCACCCACTCTCTGACATCACTGCAGTAGTAAACACCCATTTCTTAAAGGTACTCTCACTACAGATATTTATATACACACCCATTTATAAACACCCATTTCTTAAAGGTACTCTCACATGACAGCCACTGAGCAGACAAAATTAGAATTAAGCCACCTGTTGGCTTAATTTGTTGAATGGATAAGCAGCAAGTCTTTGGACACCTCAACAGTCAATGTTCTTGCATTCTGTGCAAGACTGTGTTTGACAGCTTACTTGCACCCTTCGTGAATTTAGTTGACCAAATTACAAATCAATGTCAGTGAATTGCACAAATAACTGGACGCATTTATTGTCTACGTTTATGTGTGAAAACAATTACTTCGGCAAGGTACTCGGAAAGCTGCCATCATAGAATCAACCCACCGTATCACTTATTACTCTTACAAGGCTCTCACTAGGAAAGAAAATGAAGAGTAAAATTGCTGAAAGGGGGGGAAGAAGAGCTGTAATTCAATTCCAGAGGTTCCTGATGTTATCTGAAATCATTGTACCTCTCCCCATGGCCTGTATATCAAACAAGAACGGTTGATTTTTCTGTTTGCTTCTTAGGGCTCTTCTCGTGTATCATGCGTGAGCTGGCAAACATAACTCATGACGGTCCCAAGTGGATTGTGCTGGACGGTGACATTGATCCAATGTGGATTGAATCTCTTAACACTGTCATGGATGACAATAAGGTAAATGAGCAGAACCATCAGCCTGAGCCATTAAAAACAAACTTTGCAGAATGAACACTAGAAAAAGGAACATTTGATGATGGATGTAGCATGTGTTTGTAAAATAAAAAGTCTGCTGCGTATTGAATTCAAACCATCCTGATTTCAGAACTTTCCTGTAATATTTGATCTGCTAAATCATAAAAGGCTTACTCCAGGATAGATTTACTGGGAGCGATATTAACAAAAGTGGAGTGCACTACTGAAGGAATATTTAAACTAAAAATTGTTTTCAACATTCCTGATCAGAACCACCATTGTGGTGAGATGTGCACAGGTTTGGAAGTGCAGATGCACCAGAGTGTGACCTCGCAATGTTTGGCCCAATGCTCCCCGTTCCTTAGCTGCCATGTTGCACATTTTAATACAGAAGGCACCTGTCACAGCTTCAAAATGCACCTTTGAATCTTCACTTTAAATATGTTTTTTCTGCAGATTTTCAGTATTAAAATAAGTTCACCTTCAACTGCAATTGCCCTCAACAATCCTTTCCATTACTTCATGAAGAAACTTGGCCAAGTGCAATTCTCTGTTAACAACGCATACTGACTTTCAATTATGAACTCATATCTTTGCAAGTGAGAATTGATATTGCCTCGGATTATATGTCTCGAAAGGTTTCCCTACCTCGGATCCTAGGCTGATGAGCCTGGAGTTGACGGGCTTCTTCTTTTTGACAAAATGTAACATTTGGAATCCTCCAGTCCTCTGTCATTGCTTCCATTTCTCGGGATGTTTGGAAGTTTCTGGCCAGAGCATCTGTTATCTCCACCTTTACTTCCCTCATCAAACTAGGATACATCTCATATGGATGGAGTGACTTTGAGCGCTGCCAACTTTTTAAGTACCTCCTCCTTATCTATTTTTAACCAATCCACTTTCTCTACTACTGCATTTACTGTAACATTGACAGTGAATACAGGCCCCACCAGAGGAATATTGCAATCATTCAGGGTTTATGCACCATTCTCCAGCAAATAACCCTCAAATCGGGTGGGGAAGGATCAGAAAATTCCACCTCGAGCGGGAGCCACCAAATGTGCAACCACTCACTCCATGGCTGCCACTGGAAGTCCCCAGGTCCCCTTTTACATTACCTGATAATTATTTTCGTACACTTTACCTCTTTCATCTCCTTTCTCTGAAGATCAGAAAAAAAAAAACCTGTTGACTCCCACCTCTAGATGCCTCTAGCCTTGATTCTACTATCTCCTTTGGTTATCATTTCAGACCAAGGTGTAAAATGGGTGGCTTGATCCTGGCTCTCTCTTTCCTCCCACATCTGATTGATTACCAAGGTTGCTTTATTCCACTTCCAAAACATACCCGCCTCTGTGTTGATCCTTCTCCATGGGAAATAATACAAAATACTGTGGGGTATGGTGGTAATCTCACTGGACTAGTAATTCAGAGGCCCAGGCTTTAGGGAAATTGGTTCAAATCCCACCACAGCAGCTGTGGAATTTTAATTTGGTTAATAGAACTGGAGTATAAAACTAGTTTCCGTATCATTGACTGTTGTAAAAACCCATTTGGTTCACTAATGCCCTTTAGGAAGGAAACTTACTTGTCCTTTCCTGGTTTGGCCTATGTGACTCCAGACCCACAGCAATGTGGTTGACTCAGTTGCCTTCTGAAATGGCCGGGCAAGGCCACTCAGTTCAAGAGCAATTAGCAATGGGCAACAAATGCTGGCTTTGTCAGTGACGCCCACATCCCATGAAAAACAAAAAAAATGCTGCAAAATTAGTGAGCTGAATTTCAATACCTTGAGGCATGATTTCTCCCAGGCCTTCTTTAGCACCTCCTCCTACCTTCATTGGCTGGAATTCTCCGTCTGTTGCGATTCGCATTTCCCGCCGGCAGAGCACTCCCGCCAACGGGTTTCCCAGTGGCGTGGCGTGGTTTCAATGGGAAATCCCATTGACTAACAGTGGGAAGGTAGAATCCCGCCACCAGCAAATAGCGCGCTGCCGAGGAACACGTGGCTGGAGGAACGGAAAATTCAGCCCACTGTCTGCAAACTACAGTCCACTCAGAACACCACAGGATACATCCTTCACAATGTCCTTCATTTTTAACAAGCCCAGTCCTTGTCAAGACTGTACACCCGGAAATTGATGTCAAGACACTCATGGTTAACCTCAAATCCCTTCCTATAAACCAGCCTAGGGGCTGGTTTAGCATAGTGGGCTGAATAGCTGGCTTGTAATGCAGAACAAGGCCAGCAGCGCGGGTTCAATTCCCGTACCGGCCTCCTCGAACAGGCGTCAGAATGTGGCGACTAGGGGCTTTTCACAGTAACTTCATTGAAGCCTACTTGTGACAATAAGCTATTATTATTATATATTACATTGTTAAACTCCTTCATCTGTACATTCCTGTTTTGTCTCAAATCCTAGGTTTCATCCGAACTCAGCTTCCTCTGACTTACATCAGTAGTCATCCTTGCGCTTGGCAACATCCTCTTTGAAGGCCTCTCCCTGCCTTTCCAAACTATCCTTCCGCCTTTCCTTTGCTTATGTTGTTGTCCAACTCCCCTTTTTGTTTCCTTCCTCTATTCTACTCACATCAGTTTTTTGATATTAGCCCTCTAAGCAGCCTTTTACTCAATATATTTCCAAAAGAACCCTTAATCCTTATGTTTAACAGCCAGTAGAGATTGAAGAACGAGAAACAAAATGATATTTTTCATACCGGCTCTGCTGTCATTTTATTATAGGTTTTGACTTTGGCCAGTAACGAGCGGATCCCCCTCAACCCTACCATGAGGCTTCTGTTTGAAATTAGCCACTTAAGAACAGCAACCCCAGCCACTGTCTCTCGAGCAGGTTTGTATGGAACTGGAAAATATTAATGATGCTGGAAATCTGAAATAAAAACAGAAATTGATGGAAATCCTCAGCAGGTCAGTCAACATATCTGGAGAAAGGGACAGAATTGATTTACCAGATCAATGATCTCCCATCTGATGGGAAAATTCTTGGACCTGAAGCACTTACTCTCTTTTCTTTACATCGTAACATTCAATATTGGCTGTGTAACACAAGAAATATAAACAGGAGTAGGCCACCAGGCCCATCTCAAGCCTGCTCCAACATTCAATACGATTGTGGCTGATCTATGCCGGCCTCAGTTCCTTTTCTGTGCCTTTTCCTCATCGCCCTCTATTCCTCGATCCATCAAATATGTATCCACCTCCACTTTAAATGCTTCCAGTGACCCAGCCTCCATCACACTCCGCGGCAGAGAATTCCAGAGATTTACCAAGCTCTGCGAGAAGAAATCTATGCGCACCTCAATTTTAAATGACTGGCCCTTTGTCTTGTAGCTCTGTCCCCTTGTTCGAGACTCTCTAACTAGTGAAAACATTGTGCCACCTACCCTGTCAAGCCCCCTGTTTGAATAAGGTCACCCCTCACTCTTCTCAACTTCAAGGAATACAGACCCAGACTATTTAGGCTCTCTTGAAAGGACAATCCTCTCATCCCAGGGATTAGCCTGGTGAATCTCCTTTGGACTACCTCCGATGTTACCAAATCGTTTTTTAGGTAACCAAAACTGTATGCTGTATTCCAGGTGAGGCCTGACCAACACCCTATACAATTGCAACAAAACCTCTCTATTTGTAAAGTCCAACCTCTTTGCAACAAAGGCCAAAATCTGTTGCCTTTTTTGCTACTTGTACCTGCCTGCTAGCTCTTTTGATTCATGCACGAGAACACCTAAATTGCTCTGTACTTCACTCACTTGCAGTCTCTCTCCATTTAGGTAACAATCTGCCTTTTGATTCCTCTTCCCGAAGTGCATGACCTCACACTTCCCCGCATTAAACTCCATTTGCCAGGTTTTCTTCCAATCACCCAATCAATCTATATTCTGTTGCAGAATATCCTCATCACAACATGCCCTTCCACCTATTTTCATATCACTGAAAGATCGAAGGATCTTGTTGCTTATGCGTGAAAGAGAAGTGGTCGAAAACATGAGAGGTTCTCATGTTTTTTCATATATTACTTTTACCCAATTCCCCATAATCTGCACAGCGACATTTTTCAGAGAAGTGGCAGGTGACACAGTACAATATCAAAGTGGATCATGTGAAACTGGTTTTGCGCGAGAAACAAACAGATATCATACACTGACCTTTTGTCCAGCTACGGTCTACTTTCTCCAATGTAAATTCCTCGTGAGTTCCGACGGAGAAGATTGTACAATGGAAAATAAGGAATAACCTAGTTTGTATCTTTTCTTCAGGGATTTTATACATTAATCCTGCTGACCTCGGATGGAACCCCCCAGTTAGCAGCTGGATTGACAAGCGAGAGATCCAGTCTGAGAAAGCAAACCTGACCATCTTGTTTGAGAAATACCTGCCTTTGTGCCTGGATACTCTAAGGACAAGGTAATGAAAATAAAGGGTAAGCAGTTGGGCAGGGATTGTAGAAGGACAACGTTCTGAATTGATCCAGGAAATCAGGAAAGGAGGAAGAGGAAAGCTGAAACAGCAAATTGTTCAGCAGGAGAATCAGAAGTGTATTTCACTGATTGCTCTGCTGCTGCAGAATTAACATTGTTTAAAGTGGAACAGAATGCACATCCTAGTTATTAATACTCCTGTGTTTTCTACAATAAAGTGCGACAAAAGGGGAATGCAAGAAGGGATCACTGTTCATGTACTACTTCAAGCAAAAGCAACTGAATTGAATCTTTGAACATAGAACATAGCAGTGCAGAAGAAGGCCATTCAGCCCATCAAAATTGCACCGACCCTCTGAAAGAGCACCCCACCTAGGCCCACTCCCCTGCCCTATCCCCGTAACTCCACCTAACCTGCACATCTTTGGACTGTGGGAGGAAACCGGAGCACCAAGAGGAAACCCACGCAGACACGGGGAGAACCTGAAAGCTCCACACAGACAGTAACCCAAGTCTGGAATTAAACCCAGGTCACTGCCCCTTTGAGGCAGCAGTGCTAACCACTGTGCCAGAGTGGTACAAAAGCCCTAAAATCCTTTCGGAAAATGCCATTTTCAATATGGCATGACCAGTTAATTCCAGAATCCAAATAATACTGCAGCATTGAGGGAAATGGTCAGGTTACTTTGGCGTTGTGCTGGACTGACCTCAATGTCCTTCAGGCACACAGCCCTGAAACAGTTTTTTTAACAGAAAAACATCAGAAGTAGAAGTGAAATCCTTTGTTTTTCCTTTCGTTAGTCCCCAGTGATTTGGTTATCTCTTGCAGAGGAAAGAATTTTTCATCTTATTGAACTGATTTCCACAGGTTTAAGAAGATCATTCCAGTCCCGGAGCAGAGCATGGTCCAGATGCTTTGTTACTTATTGGAGTGTTTGTTGACAAAGGAAAATACGCCCCCAGACTGCCACAAAGAACTCTATGAACTCTATTTCATTTTTGCAGCTATCTGGGCCTTTGGCGGTGCAATGTTTCAGGATCAGGTGAGGGCATGTTTCTAAATCTGAAATTCAGAGGTTTATTGTCCTAGTGAATATATGCAACATGAACGTAATGGAAATAAAGTGGGAATTAATGAAATAGCAGTTATCTTACCTGTCATGAGAATGTCGCTTTAAGAAATGGTTGGCTGCTCATGTGATGTCAGAGTGTGGGTGGAGCTGAGCTCTGGTTCTGCTTTTTAGTTTCACTTTGAGAAAAGCTTTGGTGTATCTCTCTCTTTTTGGTTTCGTTTTTCAGTGTGTTGCAGCTGAAGTCAGCCAAAGCAGCTGTACTGTTGATCTCTCTGCCATGAAGGATTTTCTCGTGATCATTTGGTGAATTCAGAAATTTAAATGTTTTCAGTATTGAATGTGCTTCTGTTTAAAGGTTGTTCAGTCTTTTGGATGTTAAAAGGACAGCATACAGGTTACTTAGTGTTGTATTCTTTGGGGGTTATCTTTGAATTAATGGTTGCGAAGATATTCACTGTTTGTTTTAAAAAGGTTAACTTGAATTCATAGAATAAACATTGTTTTGTTTTAAAAAGTACTTTTCCATTTCTGTTGTACCACACGTTGTACCAGCACGGTAGCCTTGTGGATAGCACAATTGCTTCACAGCTCCAGGGACCCAGTTTCAATTCTGGCTTGGGTCACTGGCTGTGTGGAGTCTGCACATCATCCCTGTGTGTGCGTGGGTTTCCTCCGGGTGCTCCGGTTTCCTCCCACAGTCCAAAGATGTGCAGGTTAGGTGGATTGGCCATGATAAATTGCCCTTAGTGTCCAAAATTGCCCTTAGTGTTGGGTGGGGTTACTGGGTTATGGGGATAGGGTGGAGGTGTGGACCTTGGGCAGGGTGCTCTTTTCAAGAGCCGGTACAGACTCGATGGGCCGAATGGCCTCCTTCTGCACTGTAAATTCTATGAAACCTGTAGAGTGGGCCGTGAGCTCCCCATACCATAATCTATTAAAAGTTGTGAGTCAGGTGAACTCCATGATACACTTTGGGGTTCTCTAAATCCTGGCCCATAACATACTATGTTCTGAAATAACACTGCGGATTTGCAGAGATTTTGCGATCTTATATTTTAAAGTCGTAGTTTCTCCCTAAGTCTCTTTCCCTTGCATGGAAAAGATAAAGGGATAGCCTGAGATAAAAAGCATAAAAATGAATAACTCCAGGCAGGATTTGCGGCCTTTTTACTAAATCTAATAGATCTGAACCTCAGTCCGTGAGCTGCCTTCCTTTTGACTTTTGACTTATAGTTAAATCAAAAGCAAAAAAGGCAGCAGGTGCCAGGCGAAGCTTCAGTGAAAGAGCTCTTCGTAGATTTGTGACTGTTGTGCTTAATGTACATCCAGAAACTAGTATTCAGAAACAATACAAACAACTTAGTTATCTAAGCTCTATGTTATTCAGCACAAATCTCAGAAGCAGCTTCCATTGAATCCCAACAGTCTAGAAGGAGGCCATCTGGCCTATCGAGTCTGCGCCGCACCCTACCTCGGCCCAGTTGCCTGCCCTACCCCTGTAACCCCACCTAACTTGCACATCTTTGGACACAAAGGGACAATTGAGCGTGGCCAATCCACCTAACCTGCACATCCTTGAGTTGTGGGAGAAAACCGGAGCACCCAAGGAAGATCCACACAGATATGGGGTGAATGTGTAATCTCCACACAGACAGTCACCCAAGGTCAAATGTCGAACCTGGGTCCCTGGCACTGTAAGGCAGCAGTGCTAACTACTTGCTCCCAGGCATGGGTACAACAGTCCGTGGATCACAGCATGATCGGGCGAATGAACCGAAGGGCTTCAGTATTACAATCACAGGAGTCCCGAGAAGGATTCAAACAAAAAGGTTTATTCAATAAGCCAAAACAAAGTCCCAAATCGGAGCGGAGTATATTTATTCCCAGCCAGGACGATCCGAAGATGCTGGTTCCCTTCCGGCCGGCTTTTATCGGTGGGTTTTAATGAGCCCCGCCGTTAGACCTTCGTCCCTCCACGGGGGAGTTCATATTCTATGAGCTCCATAGCGAGTTGCACTGGGTCGATCGACCCCGTTGATCTCATGGAGGCTATTACACTCAGGTAATTCTGTTTCACGAATAAGGTGCAAACATACCATTATCTTCAAAGGATTTAGCTCTAATAATCACAAGCACTGTCTCCACCGTAATGAGTGTTGATTTTATACCTCTAGGAACGAACCCCATTTCTTAATTTGATTTTTTGAATGACCGTACAGAACTGCATCATTACTCTGGGTGATTTGTGTACCTGTACTCCCAGGTGCTCCATCCTTTTTGCATACGCACTATCTTGTCCCACAAGTGAAAGGGGAATGTGTGAGTGAGTCTGATGCAATTTGCTTGGGTGACGTGCCTCCCATAACTGGATAGTCAGCAATATGGTGAAGGCTGTGAGATGTGGGTGGCCGGCTTGCGGCTGCGCTAGGTGTGTGAGAAAACGTGCAAATGTTAAAGATTATGGCCAGAATTCTCCGGCTATTGCGGTCTCGTTTCCTCCTGGCTGTGCCCTCAGGTTCGTGGGCGGGTGGGGTGCCTTCAATGGGAAATCCCATTGACAAGCAGTGGCAGTAGAGAATCGCCCTGCCAGCGAACAGCGCGCCGCTGAGAAACACGTGGCTGGAAGACCAGAGGGTCCCATCCTGTATGTAGGTAATTGATGGGGACAATCACACAGCATCATCTCCACAGTCACCACTCAAGGGTGTAGTGGGATGTGAATGGAGGCTGACAGACATATGGAGCAGCAAGTCTGAAGAGAAACACAGGTGAAAGATCATAAATAACCTCCAGGCTCATTTATTGGTATCACTCTTGCAATGTAGTGTTTTGACATCAGTAAACAATGATGATGAGAGATTTAACTTCTTTGCACCTTGAAGGGTTCACTCTGGGCCATCTTTGCTGATGTACAGAGGAGAGCAGATGTTTCTAGCTGAAACACCTACCCCAGGGCACATGTTCTATCTGGAGCCATGGGCGGGATTCTCCACTCACGCGCCAAAGTGCCCACGCCATCGTGAACGCCGTTGAGGTTTACGACGGCGCGAAACGGCCCCTATTCTGACCGATTCAGGCCCCGACAATGGGCTAGGATCGGGGCCGCGTCATCTACACGCGCCAGGCCTTGTCGCCGCGTAAAGGCGGCGCCGCATACATGACGCGGCCGGCGCCGCATAACTGGCGTCACCCGCGCATGCGTGGTTGCCGTTCTCTTCGAGTCCGCTCCGCAAGAAGATGGCGGACGGATCTTGCAGGGCCGCGGAAGGAAGGAGGTCCTCCTTCAGAGAGGACGGCCCGACGAACGGTGGGAACCGATCGCGGGCCATCCCACATTTGAGGTACCCCCGGTGCAGGATCCCCCCCTCCAGCGTTCCCGCGCTGTTCCCGACGGCAGCGACCAGGTGTGGACAGCGCCGGGGGAAACCCGCCGTTTAGGCCTGGCTGCTCGGCCCATCAAGGCCTGAGAATAGCGGGGGTGCCGGAGAATCGCCATTTTGGGTGTCTCCGGCGATTCTCCGGCCTGAGGCCCGCGGAACTCGACGGGGCCGTTCCCGCCGCTTGGGAGAATCGCAGGAGGGTGTCGGACCGGCGTCCCGGGAAGTTTTGGCGGCCGAGGCGATTCTCCCAACCGGCGCGGGAGTGGAGAATATCGCCCCATCTGCCTTAATCTGATTACTATCCCCTATTCAACACCAAGTAATTCTCATTGACCAGAATACTAGTACGTTTTTAGCATTTCAGTCCTTCATCATGTATTTTTTAAAAAAATGTTAAATAAATTTACCCAATTCATTTTTTTCCAATTAAGGGGCAATTTAACGTGTTCAATCCACCTATCCTGCACATCTTTGGGTTGTGGGGCTAAACCCACACAAACACGGGGAGAATGTGCAGACTCCACACGGACAGTGACCCAGAGCTGGGATTGAACCTGGGACGTCGGCGCACGTGAGACTGCAGTGCTACCACTGCGCCACCGTGCTGCCCCTTCATCATGTATGATGCAATATGTAATGTGTATAACATATGGGGCGAGATTCTCTGACCCCCTGCCGGGTCGGAGAATCGCCGGGGGCTGGCGTGAATCCTGCCCCCGCCGGTTGCCGAATTCTCCGGCACCAGATATTCGGCGGGGGCGGGAATCGCACCGCGCCGGTTGCCGCCCCCCCCCCCCCGCGATTCTCCGGCCCGGATGGGCCGAAGTCCCGCCGCTAAAATGCCTGTCCCGCTGGCGTAGATTACACCACCTACCTTACCGGCGGGACAAGGCGGCGCGGGCTAACTCCGGGGTCCTGGGGGGCGATCTGGCCCCGGGGGGGTGCCTCCACAGTGACCTGGCCCGCGATCGGGGCCCCCCGATCCGCTTGCGCGGGAATGCCGTCAGCGGCCACTAACGCTCCCGCACATACGCCGCCTGGAGATGTAATTTCCGCGCCAGCTTGAGCGGCCGAGCCCTAACCTTGAGGGGCTAGACCCACGGCGGACTGATTTCCGCCCCGCCAGCTGGCGGGAAAGGCGTTTGGTGCCCCGCCAGCTGGCGCGGAAGTGACTTTGCTGTGCGGCACATGCGCGGGAGCGTCAGCGGCCGCTCAGGGCATCCCCGCGCATGCGCAGTGGAGGGGGTCTCTTCCGCCTCCGCCATGGTGGAGACCGTGGCGAAGGCGGACGGAAAAGAGTGCCCCCACAGCACAGGCCCGCCCGCGGATCGGTGGACCCCGATCGCGCCGGTAAGAGAGGTGATTTAATCCACGCCGGCGGGACAGGCATTCCAGCAGCGGGACTTCTGCCCATCCAGGCCGGAGAATCGCCGGGGGAGACCCGCCAACCGGCGCGGCGCGATTCCCGCCCCCGCCGAATATCCGGTGCCGGAGAATTCGGCAGCGGCGGGGGCGGGATTCATGGGCAAAATTCTCCTACCCGCCCCGCCACATTTCTGCCCCGACCGGCCGGCGGGAGTCTCCGTAACACCGGCCGGTCAATGGGGTTTCCCATTGTGGGGCAGCCCCACGCCGTCGGGAAACCCCCCCGGCGCCGGCAAAACGGAGACTCCCGCCGGCGGAGAATGATGCCCCTGGCCAGCTCCTGGCGATTCTCCTACCCGGAGATGGGTCAGAGAATCCCGCCCCTGATCACTTCCTGATTCTTTGAAATATTTCTGTGTCCCATCTCACGGACCATACTGTACAACTAACACCAGAATCTCAGCTCCTCACCAAGTGCATATATACAAAAAGTAATCCTCTTTCTCTCTCTCTCTCATTATCGCCCTCTCTTCCCTCTCTCAGCCAATTCTCGCCATTTCCCTGCTCAATGGGGGATTGTCTGAAACAGTAACAAGGAAGGGTCACCTTCTATAGCCAGTGAAAGACTGTTGTTAATTCTCAAAGCAAAACAACAAACGGGTTGGAGAATCGCCGGGTGCTGCCGTGAATCCCGCTCCCGCCGGTTGCCGAAGTCACCTGCACTGGATATTCGGCGGGGGCGGGAATCGGGCCGCGCCGGTTGGCGGGCCCCCCCCCGCTGGATTCTCCGGCCCGGATGGGCCGAAGTCCCGCCGATAAGTTGCCTGTCACGCCGGCGTGGATTAAACCACCCTTTGAACGGCGGGACAAGGCGGCGTCGGCGGGCTCCGGGGTCCTGAGGGGGGCGCGGGGCGATCTGGCCCCGGGGGGTGCCTCCACGGTGGCCTGGCCCACGATCGGGGCCCACCGATCCGTGGGCGGGCCTGTGCCGTGGGGGCACTCTTTCCCTTCCGGCTCCGCCACGGTCTCCACCATGGCGGAGGTGGAAGAGACTCCCTCCACTGCGCAGGCGTGGGAAACTGTCAGCGGCCGCTGGCGCTCCCGCGCATGCGCCGCCCGGAGATGTCATTTCCGCGCCAGCTGCCGGGGCAACAAAGGCCGTTTCCGCCAGCTGGCGGCGCGGAAATTCCTCCGGCGTCAGCCTAGCCCTTCAATGTTGGGGCTCGGCCCCCAAAGATGTGGAGCATTCCGCACCTTTGGGGCGGTGCGATGCCCATCTGATTGGCGCCGTTTTGGGTGCCAGTCGGCGGACATCGCGCCGTTTCGGGAGAATTTCGCCCCTGGTCACTGCCGGCGGGAACTGCATGGGAACGCTGAGGGGGCGGCCTGTAGAGGGGAGAGGGGGGTTCCTGCACCGGGGGGTGGGGCCTCCAACGGGGTCTGGCCCGCGATCGGTGCCCACCGATAAAGGAGGACCTCCTTTCCTACAGATAGCAAGTTTCTGCAAGATCCATTCGCCATCTTCTTGCGGGGCGGCGGCAGGGAGGACGGCAACCGCGCACGCGCGGGTGACGTCATTTACGTGGTGCCGACCGCGTCATTTACGCAGCGCTGCTTTTTACGCGGCGCCAAGGCCCAGCGCGCGGAAATTACGCGACGCCGCTCCTAGCCCCCCGGGGGCGGGGGAATAGGGGGCTGGGAGCGGGCTCCGACGCCAGAGTGAAACACTCCGGTTTTCACTCCGGCCTCGGCACTTAGACTCCTGATGGGAGAGTCGAGCTCCAGGCTTGCAAAATACATGAAGAAATACGTCGTTCATAAGTTCATAAGATACAGGAGCAGAATTTGGCCATTCAATCCATCGAGTCGGCTCCGTCATTCTATCATGGCTGATATGTTCCTCATCTGCTACCTACAATGTTACAGACCAAGGGCTGGAGTGGATCCTTAACTCTGGTGTCATGAATTAATCCCTCCTCATTACAAAATACCAAATCAAGAGTAGCTTCCTCCCTGGTTGGTTCCCCAACATACTGTTCCAGGAAACAATCTCTAATGCATTCAATGAACTCTGCCTCCAGCCTACCTTTGCCAATTTGTTTCCTCCAGTCTATGTGCATATTAAAATAACCCATTATTATTGCCATACCTTTCTTGCAAGCCCCCAGTATTTCCTGGTTTATACTGTGCCCCACTGTAGAACTACTGTTTGGGGACCTATAGATTATTCCTACCAAGGACTTCTTCCCTTTGTTATTTCTTATTTCTATCCAGACTGATTCCACATCTTGATCTCCGGTGCTCGTGTCATTTCGCATTACAACACTGATCCCTTTCCTCACCAGCAGGGCTACGCCACCTCCTTTTCCTTTCATAGAAATCATAGATTATCATAGAAATTACAGTGCAGAAGGAGGCCATTCAGCCCATCGAGTCTGCACCGGCTCTTGGAAAGAGCACCCTACCAAGGTCCACACCTCCATCCTATCCCCATAACACAGTAGCCCCACCCAACACTAAGGACAATTTTGGACACTAAGGGCAATTTCGCATGGCCAATCCACCTAACCTGCACATCTTTGGACTGTGGGAGGAAACCGGAGCACCCGGAGGAAACCCACACACACACGGGGAGGATGTGCAGACTCCACACAGACAGTCACCCAAGCCGGGAATCGAACCTGGGACCCTGGAGCTGTGAAGCAATTGTGCTATCCACAGTGCTACCGTGCTGCCCTCAAGGGCAGCCTATCTTTCCGAAATACTGCGTACCCTTGGATATTCAATTCCCAGACCTGGGCCGGGACTCTCCCGGAATCGGCGGGGCAGCCCAAACCGGCGCCAAAGAGCGGCGTGAACCCCTCCGGCGTCGGGCCGCCTGGAAGTTGCCAACCAGCGCCGAAGGGCCTCCGCCAGCCAGCGCGAGTTGGCGCATGCGCAGAACCGCTGGCGTGTTTCCTGTGCATGCGCAGGGGGTTTCTTCTCCGCGCCGGCCATCGCGGACCCTTACAGAGGCCGGCGCGGAGGGAAAGAGTGCCCCCACGGCACAGGCCCGCCCGCAAATCGTAGGGCCCCGATCGGGGGCAAGGCCACGGATCCCCCCCCCCGCCCCCCCCCCCCCCCCCCGAGGACTCTGCAAGTCGCCCTCCAAGCCAGGTCCCGCCGGTATGGACCTTGTCTATTTCACGCGGGCGGGACTGGCCGAAAACAGGTGGCTGCTCGGCCCATCGGGGCCGGAGAATTGCCGGGGGGACCGCTGCCAACGGCCCCCGACCGGCCCGGCGCGATCCCCTCCCCCGCCCGTAAACCGGCGCTGCAGAATTCGGCAGCCGGCGTCAGAGCGGCGGGCCGGGATTCACGCCGCTCCTGGCGATTCTCCGACCTGACGGGGGATCGGAGAATCCCGCCCCCGGTCTCCCTGTAACCTGGGGCGTCATTCTCCGCCAGCGGGAGTCTCCGTTTTGCCGGCGCCCGGGGTTTCCCGAGGGCGTGGGGCTGCCCCACAATGGGAAACCCCATTGACCGGCCGGTGTTACGGAGACTCCCGCCGGCCGGTCGGGGCAGAAATGTGGCGGGGCGGGTAGGAGAATCTCGGCCCAGTAATCCCCACCAAGTCATAACCTTTTGTTTCTATTTGCAGCATTCGCTCTTTAAGTTTGTTACGAATGCTTCTTGCATTTACATACAAGGCTTTTAAATTTGTTTTAATGTTAGACTTCCCTACTCTTCTACAATTCCTTGGTGCATAAAGACAGTCACCTGTCCTGTCCCTCACTTTTATTTTCTGGTCACCGCCCAGCATATTGCTAACCTGCACTCTTATCTCCTCCTTTAAATTGGGGCCGGGATTCTCTGAGCCCCAGATTCTCTGAATCGGCGGTGATGTCGGAAATTCCCACCATGCCGCTCCGATGCCGCAACTCGATTCTCCGGTGACCGGAGAACTCGGCGGCCGGCCGAGTTCCCGCCGAGTTCCACCGCTGTGGTTCCAACCTGGTGGGGGGGGCGGGGGTATCAGACTCCGGGGGGGCTTCCACGACGGCCAGGCCCGCGATCGGGGGCTACCGATTGGCGAGCGCGCGCGATTGGCGGGGGGCCTACCTTCCGTGCTGGGCCGCTGTGTCCCTACGCAATGTTGTGTGGCGCAGAAACGGCCACTATGGGCATGCGTCGGCGCGGAAATGGCCGCCGCGCACATGCGCGGACCTGCGCCGGCAGTGCAGGGCTGCGTATCGCACCGGAGCTGCATGCTAGCCCCCTGTGGGCCACTGAATCGCTGGGCCAAGAGGCCCATTGACGCCGACGTGAAACACTCCGGTGTTTACGTCGGCGTCAACACTTACCCGGGATTTTAGAGAATCCCGGCCTGGGTTTCTAGTTTCTGCTACAACTGAACCCTCCCCCCCACTATTTAGTTTAAAGCCTTATCTACAGCACTAGTTACCTGATTTGCTAGGCCTCTGGTCCCAACATGATTCAGAAGACCATCCCTTTGGAACAGGTCCCCTCTTCCCCAGTACTGGTGCCAATGTCCTATGAATTCAAATCCATTTCTCCCACACCAATCTTTGAGCCACGCATTTACCGCAAATCTTTTTTTAAATATAAATTTAGAGTACTCAGTTCATTTTTTTCCAATTAAGAGGCAATTTAGCGTGGCCAATCCACCTAGCCTGCACACCTTTGGGTTGTGGGGTGTGGTGGTATGTATTGACGGTACAACATGGGGGTGAAACCCACGGAAACATGGAGAGAAAGTGCAAACTCCACACAGTCAGTGACCCAGAGCTGCGATCGAACAAGGGACCTCGGCGCGTGAGGCAGCAATGCTAACCGTTGCGCCACTGTGCTGCCCTACCGTCCTAATCTTATTGATCCTGCGACACTGTACAAGTGGGAGAATCGGTAACCTTTTTTTAGTCCAGCACGATGTGTGTAGCATGCCAAGTAGAAAATGTAGTTTCCCTGGAGAATATGTTGATACAATGAGGACAGCTCATTTTGACATCTTTTGATAGAAGTCATAGTAAAACAATGAATGCCAGCAGGTGAGGTAAAGCTGCCTATTTGCAAAAAAATGAACACATTGTGAAAACTATTTGGAAAATTGACTGTATGAACCCCATTCTCAGCAAATGTCAATGTCTGCAGCATGAGAAAATCTGTGTGCATAGCTTGACTGTGGTCACTGTCATTCCTTTTGCAACTTGCACTGTACCTCCATTTAGGGAACCTTTTATTTTCAGTCTGCTACTTTTCTAACTACCCCCACCCCTCTCCCCACCCCACTACTCCCTGTCCTTTCTACTATAGCCCTAGGCTTAGAAATTTCATTAGGTCTATTTTAAGTATCAAATGGGTGCCGGGAATCATTCCTGGGCCCAAAGATAGGGGACGGAGAACTGCAAGAAAATTGGCTGCGGGCCTCATTTAAATAATCAGAGCATGTCATTGCAGGCAGCCGACTGAACTGAAGGATGCAATTTTGGGCCACATATCTGGCCCAGCAGCTGAAAGGATACATCTCACTTACATTTTGGGTGACAGTCTCAGGCTAAGCCACATCCAAACCCAGAATGCACAAACCGATTGGACGCGATTCTCCGAGCCCATACCGGGTCGGTGAATCGCCGGGGAGCGCGAGAATCCTGCCACGCCGCTCCGACGCCGGGCTGCCGATTCTCCGGCGACCGGAGAATCGCTGCCAGTCGCGCCTGCGCGGTCACCGCAGCGCCGGTCGGGGGCCATTGAAAGCGGCCCCTCCTGCGATTCTCCGCGCTCGACGGTCCGAGTGCCCGCCGAGTTCCGCCGGCATGGTTTACATATGGTCCCACACGGCGTGACCTCGGCTTTCTGGCTGCGAGGGCCGTCCTGGTGGGTGGGGGGGGGGGGGGGGGGGGGGCGATCTGACTCCGGGGACGGGGCCTCCACGGTGGGCCAGGCCCACGATTGGGGGCTACCGATCGGCGGGCGTGCTCGTTCCGAGGGTTGCCTATGTTCCTCCATGCAGGTCCTCTGTAGGGCTCCGCCATGTTGCCCGTGGTCCAGCGCGGAGATGACAACCAGGAGCATGCGCGGACCTGCACCGGCCGTGTAGGACCGTGTAGATTCCTTTGCCTTAAAAATATTCAAAGACTGCTGCCACCGCCTTTTGAAGAGAGTTCTAAAGATTCACGAGCCTCTGAAAGAAAAGAAAATTCTCCTCATCTCCGTCTTCAATGGACAATGCCTTATTTTTAAACAGGGGCCCCTAGTTCTAGACTCTTCCACAAGAGGAAACATCCTCTTCACATCCACCTTGTCAAGACCCCTCAGGATCTCTCAAGATCTTATTATTAAAGCATTAGCTGATTTTAAATTTTGGAAGGGAAAAAATGGTGCATTAAGTGGACGGGGCTCACCTTCTCGTGGGCAATGAGGGAAGGGTAACAATGCTCGCCTTGCGAGCAATGCTCACGCCGCTTGAATGATAATATTTTTTAAAACTGCCTCAACCTGAATGTAAAAGCAAAATACAGCATGTGCTGGTGACCGAAAATAAAAACAAAGTGAGGGGAAAACTCTGTAGGTCTGGCAGTATCTGTGGCGGGAGAAACGTTTTGAGTCCAATAGACCCTTATAACAGTACAGTAGAAGTAAAATCGCCGTAGTCTCAGATGACCATAGGTTGCTTTCCCCTTTGAGGGGAAGAGCTGACTGGTGGTGATTTAACTTGAGGATCACTGCACCTCAGGCGAGGGATTTGGATTGAGAAGATGAATAGTCTCAGCTAGTATGAGAATTGAATTCGTGCTGTTAGCCTCGCTCTGCATCACAAACCAGCTGTCCAGCCAACTGAGCTAATCTGGCCTCCATCCTTATTAATCTGCCCCCACCCTTATATCAATGGGTATTGAGGCAGGATCAATTTGGCTGGAGACGAAGTTGGATTCAAACTGAGGCTTTATTAGCATCTGAAGTGTGGCCTCCTACAGCAGCTGACGAAATGGCTGCTAGCTGAAGGCCACGCATATTTATAACCCAGCTCCTGGGTCGAGCTAGCATGCAGGGGCCCAGGTGAACCTGTAGTGCAGGTTCTACTGTACAACCCTTAACATAGGAACACAGTGATTTACCACATTCACCCCCTGTTAAAATTGAGTCCGGCGGGGGTGGTGGATAACTATATACAATTTGCAATCTTTAATATTTACAGAACAGTGAAAAAAAAATGTCTCTGGTCATCCGGTGGGCCGGTCAGTGGTTCAGCCGGTCCGGCGCCTTGATTGTCCTCTGGGATCGACGAAGTGGAGCCGGCGATGTTGGTGCTTTCATGGTCAAAGTTGACTCCGGGAGCGTGACGAAATCCTCTTCATCAATGGGGGTGGGCAGGGGGAGGACGGACGGTCCTAGGAGGGGTGATGGGGGCAGCGGGGGAGGGTGGCGCCGGGGGCGCCGGGGGTGGTGTGTGTGTGGAACCTGCTGGTGCCAGGTCCCTGAGGGAGACGGTATCCTGGTGGCCGTTGGGGAACACCACGTAGGCGTACTGTGGGTTTGCGTGGAGCAGGTGCACCCTTTCCACCAACGGATCTGCCTTGTGGAGCCGCACATGTTTACGGAGAAGCACGGTTCCCAGAGCTGTGAGCCAAGTTGGGAGCGATACCCCGGATGTGGACTTCCTGGGGAAGGCAAAAAGGCGTTCATGCGGTGTACTGTTAGTAGCAGTGCAAAGTAATGAGCGAATGGAATGTATTGCATCAGGGAGGACCTCTTGCCAGTGGGAGGCCGGGAGATTTCTGGATCATAGGGCCAGCTGGACAGCCCTCCATACCGTCCCATTCTCCCTTTCTACCTGTCCGTTTCCCCGGGGGTTGTAGCTCGTCGTTTTGCGGAGGCGATACCCCTACTGAGCAGGAACTGGCGTAGCTCATCACTCATGAATGAGAATCCCCTGTCACTGTGGATGTAGGCAGGGAAGCCGAACAGAGTGAAGATAGAATTAAGGGGCAAAATTCTCCGACCCCCCGCCAGGTCGGAGAATCGCCGGAGGCTGGCGTGAATCCCACCCCCGCCGGTTGCCGAAGTCTCCGGCACCGGATATTCGGCGGGGGCGGGAATCGCGCCGCGCCGGTTGGCGGGCCCCCCCCCGCTCGATTCTCCGGCCCGGGTGGGCCGAAGTCCCGCCGCTAAAATGCCTGTCCCGCCGGCGTAAATTAAATCACCTACCTTACCGCGGGACAAGGCGGTGCGGGCGGGCTCCGGGATCCTGGGGGGGTCGCGGGGCGATCTGGCCCCGGGGGGTGCCCCCACGGTGGCCTGGCCCGCGATCGGGGCCCACTGATCCGTGGGCGGGCCTATGCCGTGGGGGCACTCTTTCCCTTCCGCCTCTGCCACGGTCTCCACCATGGCGGAGGCGGAATAGACTCCCTCCACTGCGCATGCGCGGGAATGCTGTCAGCGGCCGCTGACGCACCCGCGCATGCGCCGCCCGGAGATATCATTTCCGCGCCAGCTGGCGGGGTTTCAAAGGCCTTTTCCGCCAGCTGGCGGGGCGGATATTCGTCCGGCGCCAACCTAGCCCCTCGATGTTGGGGCTCGGCCCCCAAAGATGCGGAGCATTCCGCACCTTTGGGGCGGCGCGATGCCCGCCTGATTTGCGCCGTTTTGGGCGCCAGTCGACATCGCGCCGTTTCCGGAGAATTTCGCCCAAGGGCTTTAATGACGGTGGCAAACGTCATGTCGGGGCATGGGATGGCGAAGGGAAAATGGGAGTATTCATCGATCACACTGAGGAAATACGTGTGTCGGTTGGAGGAGGGGAGGGGGCCTTTGAAATCCACGCTGAGGCGTTCAAAGGGGCGGGAGGCCTTCACCAGGTGCATGCGGTCCGGCCGGTAGAAGTGCGGTTTGCACTCCGCACAGACCTGGCAGTCCTTGGTGATCGTCCTTACTTCCTCGTAGGGCAAATTTGTGCCTTAATGAAGTGGTACAACCGAGTGACCCCTGGGTGACAAAGGCAGTAGTGCAGGGTCCGGAGTCGGTCTACCTGTGCGCTGGCACGTGTACCTCGGGATAGGGCGTCTGGGGGCTCGTTGAATTTGCCAGGGCGATACTTAATCTCGTAGTTATAGGTGGAGAGCTCGATTCTCCATTGCAAGATTTTGTCATTTTTGATCTTGCCCCGCTGTGTGTTGTTGAACATGAAGGCTACCGACCGTTGGTCAGTGAGGAGAGTGAATATCCTGCCGGCCAGGTAATGCCTCCAATGTCGCACAGCCTCAACGATAACCTGGGCCTCCTTTTTGACGGATGAGTGCCGAATTTCGGAGGCATGGAGGGTGCGGGAAAAGAATGCCACGGGCCTACCTGCCTGGTTGAGGATGGCTGCAAGGGCGACATCCGATGCGTTGCTTCTACTTGGAAAGGAAGTGATTCGTCTCCAGCGTGCATTCCAGCTTTGGCAATATCAGCTCTGATCCGGGCGAAGGCCTGTTGGGCCTCTGCCGTCAGGGGGAAATGAGTGGACTGTATGAGTGGGCGGGCCTTGTCCGCACAGTTTGGGACCCACTGAGCGTAATACAAGAAGAACCCCAGGCAGCGTTTGAGGGCCTTGGGGCAGTGGGGGAGGGGAAGCTCCATGAGGGCCTGCATGCGGTCGGGATCGGGCCCCAGAATTCCGTTCTGGGCCACGTAGCCGAGGATGGCTAAGCGGTCTGTACGGAACACACTCTTCTCCTTGTTATACGTGAGGTTGAGGAGAGTGGCGGTGCGGAGAAATTTAGTGAGGTTGGCGTTGTGGTCCTGCTGATCATGACTGCAGATGGTCACATTGTCTAGGTACGGAAATGTGGCCCGCAAGCCGTACCGGTCGACCATTCAGTCCATCTCCCTTTGAAAGACCGAAACCCCATTGGTGACGCCGAAGGGGACCCTAAGGAAGTGATATAGCTGGCCGCCTGCCTCGAAGGCGGAGTATGGCCGGTCCGATTTATGGATGGGGAGCTGGTGGTAAGCGGATTTCAGGTTCACCGTTGAGAAGACCCGGTACTGTGCAATCTGGTTAACCATGTCAGATATGTGTGGGAGGGGGTACGCGTCGAGCTGCGTGTACCTGTTGATGGTCTGGCTGTAGTCCATGACCATTCGATTATTCTCCCCAGACTTAACCACTACCACTTGAGCTCTCCAGGGGCTGTTGCTGGCCTCGATGACTCCCTCCTGAAACAACCGCTGGACCTCGGACCTGCTGAAGGCCTTATCCTGGGTGCTGTACCGTCTGCTACTGGTGGCGATGGGTTTGCAATCTGGAGTTAGATTGGCAAAGAGGGAAGGAGGATCGACCTTTAGGGTCGCGAGGCCACGCACAGTGAGGGGTGGTAAGCATCCGCCGAATTTAAGGGCCAGGCTGTGGAGGTTGCACTGAAAATCCAGACCAAGGATAAGTGCAGCATAGAGGTTAGGGAGGACGTAGAGGCGAAAACCGTGGAACTCTATGCCTTGGACTGTGAGTGTGACAGTGCAGTACCCTCGGATCGCTACGCGATGGGATCCGGAGGCCAGGGAGATACTTTGATTGGTAGGGTGTAACTTAAGGGAGCAGCGCCTTACCGTATTTCGATGTACAAAGCTCTCGGTGCTCCCGGAGTCCAGTAGGCAGGAGGCCACGTGGCCGTTGACTTTCACGCTGGTGGATACGTTGGTCAGAGTGTGGGGTCTGGACTGGTCGATTACCATGGATGTGAGTCGTGGTTGATCGTCGGATAGTGAGGCGGTCGCTGCGTCAAGGCCCTGAACGCCGTTGGTCTCCGTGTGCTGTGGGGTGGACAAGATGGCGGCGCCCGGAGATCCTGGGGGTCACAAAATGGCGGCGTCCATGGAACGCACGTTGCGGGGGTGGAGCAAGATGGCAGCCCCCATGAAACGCACGTGTTGTGCGGGGGAGAAGATGGTGGCGCCCATTGCTCGTACATGGCCTGGGAGGAGGGGAGGATAGCGCCGCCCATTGTCCGTGACCGGGGCGGGTGGGGGCTGCCGCTGAGCAGGCCTGGCATACCGCTGCAGTAGGGGAGGATAGCCGCGCCCATTGTCCGTGCCCCGGGGGGCAACCGCTGCCGCTGAGCGGGCCTGGCACACCACTGCGTAGTGGCCCTTTTCCCGCAGGCCTTACAAAGGGCAGCGCAGGCCGGGCAGCATTGGCGGGGGTGACTTTGTTGGCCGCAAAAATAGCACTGGGGCTCCCCGGAGATCACCGGCTGGCGTGTAGCGCAGGCGTACTGGGTGGGTAGCGCCCCCGCTGGGGCGGCTGCCTGTGGGGCCCATGAAGCGTAGGAGTGGGCCGCACGGTTGGGGGCGCAGGACTGTATATTGCGCAGGGCGACCGTCATGGAAAGCGCTAGTGATTTAGTCTCTGCGAGGTCGCGCGTGGCCCCTTCTAGGAGCTGCTGCCTGATAACATCGGACCCAATCCCAGTTACAAAAGCGTCCCTCATAAGTAGGTCTGAGTGCTCCTTAGCTGTAATGTCTGTGGTGTTGGGTGTTCTGACACACAGAAGAGCCAACACAGTTGCATATGGTACAACGCTTCTTTATTTAAACTCACTATTTACAACTTGGTCTTTGCACTCTGCACGTGGGGGGCTCCCTGCTTGTGGTGTTTCAACAGCTCTTTCTTGTTTCCTTCTCCCCAGACCTACTGACCTCCAGGTGTCGTGCTCGTGCTTTTTATGTGGTTGGTGTTCTTGTCTGTGATTGGTTGTGGTGTTGTGTACTCTGATTTGCCTGTTAGTGTGTCCATCATGATGTGTGTGTTTGAATATCATGACATCCCCCTTTTTTACAAAGATATGTGCCTACGTGGTAATAAATATGATCGTGACGTGAGTGCATCTAAGAGTGTGTGTGTGTCGTGTGCAGCATGTGTCTATGACGGAACTATGTACATGGGGCGATGTCGAGTGCGTCACATGAATCCAGTTGTACCATAACATAACAGAAATGCGAACGAGAGAAGAAGAAAAAAAAATTTGAACAGTTGTCCAGTCAGACGACATCTGGAACGATAAACAACAACAGGTTATCATGTAAAATTGTCCAACTTATTAAACATATGAACTGTATTATAAGTCCATTCTAATGGGTTTGCGACGAATTCGGGTTGACCGCCTTAAGGGTGGATCAAGAACCACCGGCTGCTGTGCAGGCATGGCCATGGGTGGCGATGGAAAGGGCGTGATGTGCGGCAGCTCCACAAAGTCATCCTCGGAAGCCTGTTGAGGATCTGGCGTGTTGTGTGGCTGTGAGCGTGGAAGTCGGCGAAGGGCGCGCCGATTGCGGCGACGCACGGAACCATCCGGCATGCGAACCAGGAACGAGCGGGGAGCCACTTGTCGGAGGACTTCGGCCGGTGCTGACCAGCCACCATACGGTTGATGGACGCGTACTTTGTCTCCGGAGGACAGGGGGGGCAGGTCCGTCGCTCGTGTGTCGTACCGACCTTTCTGGCGATCACGCTGCAGTTGCATGTTCCGAAGAACCGCCTCATGGTCTGTTGTCGGTGCCAGGACGGAAGGTACCGTCGTCCTGAGGGAGCGACCCATTAGTAGCTGCGCTGGCGAGAGGCCCGTGGATAACGGGGCCGATCGATAGGCCAGCAAGGCAAGGTTAAAGTCCGATCCGTCATCAGCCGCCTTGCACAGGAGCCGCTTTGCGATGTGGACACCCTTTTCAGCCTTCCCGTTCGATTGTGGATGCAGAGGGCTGGATGTCACATGAGTGAAACCATATGCTGCGGCAAAGGACGACCATTCACGGCTGGCAAAACAAGGTCCATTGTCTGACATGACAATCCTTGGAATGCCGTGGCGAGCAAACGTTTCCTTGCAGGCCCCAATGACTGCGGACGACGTCAGATCATGGAGAGGCATGACTTCCGGGTAGTTTGAGAAGTAGTCTATAATAACAATGTAATCTCTGCCGAGCGCGTGAAATAGGTCAACACCCACCTTCGCCCAGGGGGACGTCACCATCTCGTGTGGTAGAAGTGTTTCCGGAGGTTGCGCTGGCTGAAACCTCTGACAGGTTGTGCAGTTGAGCACCATGTTGGCTATGTCTTCATTAATACCCGGCCAATATACCGCCTCCCGGGCCCTTCGTCTGCATTTTTCGACGCCCAAGTGGCCTTCGTGTAGTTGACGAAGAATCATCTGGCGCACACTGTGTGGAATGACGATCCTATGCGATTTCATAAGGACCCCGTCTATATTGGTGAGATCATCTCGCACATTATAAAACTGGGGGCACTGCCCTTTTAGCCACCCTTCCGTCATGTGGCGCATCACTCGCTGCAGCAGAGGGTCAGTCGCCGTCTCTGCGCGTATGTGGGCCAGACAAGGATCATCAGCTGGCATATTTGCTGCTGTCAGAGTCACGTGTGCCTCAATTTGACGCACGAACCCCTCCGCATCTGGTGGTGTGCTCACTGCTCGGGAAAGAGTGTCCGCCACTATGAGTTCCTTCCCCGGAGTGTAGATCAGTTCAAAATCGTACCTCCTGAGTTTGAGTAAGATGCGCTGGAGGCGAGGAGTCATGTCGTTCAGGTCTTTGTTAATGATGTTGACCAGGGGGCGGTGGTCAGTTTCGACCGTGAATCGTGGCAGGCCATACACATAGTCGTGGAACTTGTCCAGTCCAGTTAACAAGCCCAGGCATTCTTTTTCGATTTGCGCGTAGCGCTGTTCGGTAGGGGTCATGGCTCGTGAGGCATACGCAACCGGGGCCCATGATGACGTGCTGTCTTTTTGCAGGAGTACCGCTCCAATACCAGATTGGCTGGCGTCTGTTGAGATCTTTGTAGGGCGAGTCGTGTCAAAGAAGGCCAGCACTGGTGCCGTGACCAGTTTGTGCTTGAGCTCCTCCCATTCCCGCTGATGCGACTGGTGCCAGTTGAATTCCGTCGATTTTTTTACGAGATGGCGCATGTTTGTTGTATGAGAAGCCAGGTTGGGAATGAACTTCCCAAGGAAGTTGACCATGCCCAGGAATCTTAAGACAGCCTTCTTATCAGCCGGTCGTGGCATGGCTGTGATGGCGCTAACCTTGTCTGCATCGGGACGGACCCCGGACCTTGAGATGTGGTCCCCGAGGAATTTCAGCTCCGTCTGGCCGAAAGCACACTTCGCACGGTTGAGACGCAGGCCATTTTGCCGTATGCGGGTGAAGACACGTCGAAGACGATGCATGTGTTCCTGCGGAGTGGTGGACCAAATGATGATATCGTCCACATATACACGTACCCCTTCGATGCCTTCCATCATCTGCTCCATAATGCGGTGGAATACTTCAGATGCCGAAATGATGCCGAATGGCATCCGGTTGTAGCAGAATCTGCCAAAAGGGGTGTTGAATGTGCATAGTCTTCGGCTGGCCGGGTCCAGTTTGATCTGCCAGAATCCTTTGGACGCATCCAATTTAGTGAATATGTTGGCTCGCGCCATCTCGCTGGTGAGGTCTTCTCGTTTCGGGATGGGATAGTGTTCCCGCATGATGTTGTTGTTCAGATCTTTTGGATCTATACATATACGGAGCTCGCCAGAGGGCTTCTTTACACAGACCATGGAGCTGACCCATGGCGTGGGCTCCGTGACCTTGGATAGGACCCCTTGGTCCTGAAGAATCTGCAGTTGTGCCTTGAGGCGGTCTTTGAGAGACGCAGGAACCCTGCGAGGTGCGTGAACGACAGGGATGGCGTCCGGTCTGAGTCGAATCTTGTACGTGTGTGGCAATGTCCCCATGCCTTCAAAAACCTCCTGGTTGTGAGCAAGGAGGGAATGGAGATTCGCGTGGAACTCAGCATCCGGGAAGTCGGATATCTCATCTGGAGAGAGAGACATGATGCGCTGTACCAGGTGAAGGACCTTACACGCTTGTGCGCCCAGTAACGAGTCCTTTGATGAGCCCACAACTTCGAAGGGGAGTGTGGCCGTGTACCTCTTGTGAGTCACCTGTAGCTGGCAAGATCCTACGGACGGGATAACGTTCCCGTTATAGTCAACCATCTTAAGCCGGGATGGTGTGATGGGTGGTTTGACCTTCATGGCCTGGACTGCAGAGTAAGCAATCAGGTTGGCGGATGCGCCGGTGTCCAGACGGAAGGCGACGCGCGATCGGTTGACCGTCAGGGTGGCACACCACTCATCGTCTGGATTGATGGCATTGACCTTGTTGACATCAATGACGGCAACTCGGAAGTCATCCTGGTCATCTGCATCACTTAACTGGAAGTCGTGATGCGTGGGCTGGACGGTCCTGACTCGTGTGCGAGGTTGTCGAGGATGCGCCGGATCCATGGGTTGAGCCGCACGACAGCGGGCTGCGTAGTGGCCTATCATGGCACATCTGTTGCACTGTCGGTATTTTGCAGGACATTGCCCTTTTAAGTGTAGACCTCCACACTTGCTGCACGTCATGACGTCACGACGTTCGTTGCGCCACTGCGCATGCGCAGTGCGATCTTGCGGTGGGCGCGCCTGCGCAGTGCGTCCCTCGTTGTGGCAGTTATTCTTGGCGCGCACCTGCGCGGGAGACCGCGAAAAGCGCGGGAAGCGGCCGCTGTCGTCCGGGCCGTGGGGCGGGAAGAAATCGACGGCCTGGATGCGTTCAACGTCGTGGGCGGCCTGGCTTGCCGATTCGACGGCTGGGGACCCCCTCCGTGCCAACTCGGACGCCTGAAATCGGGCAAAACGGCAGGCAGCATTTTCATGGAGGACACAGGCTTCCACAGCAGACGCTAAGGTGAGGCTCTTTATTTTAAGAAGCTGCTGGCGTAGGCCACTAGAGGCAACGCCAAAAACAATCTGGTCCCTGATCATGGACTCTGTGGTGGTGCCGTAACCGCAGGACTGCGCTAGAATCCGGAGGTGCGTCAAAAAGGGTTGAAAAAGCTCCTCCTTACCTTGCAGGCGTTGCTGAAAGATGTATCTTTCGAAAGTTTCGTTTACTTCAGTTTGAAAGTGCTGGTCCATTTTGAGGATGACCGTGTCATATTTGGCCTGGTTTTCGCCTTCCTCGAACACCAGTGAATTAAAGACATCGTTTGGGTGGGGGCCTGCGTAGAAGAGGAGCATTGCAATCTTCGAATCATCCGAGACATTCTGTTTTTCGGTGGCACGGATGTACAGGTCAAATCGCTGCCTGTAGAGCTTCCAGTTGGTGCCTAGGTTCCCCGTGACTTGCATCGGCTGCGGTTTGCCGGTGTGGTCCATGTCCAGAATGGCAGGTTGGTAGGCAGGTATCGATCCACTCCTGTACCATGTGGTGTTGGGTGTTCTGACACACAGAAGAGCCAACACAGTTGCATATGGTACAACGCTTCTTTATTTAAACTCACTATTTACAACTTGGTCTTTGCACTCTGCACGTGGGGGGCTCCCTGCTTGTGGTGTTTCAACAGCTCTTTCTTGTTTCCTTCTCCCCAGACCTACTGACCTCCAGGTGTCGTGCTCGTGCTTTTTATGTGGTTGGTGTTCTTGTCTGTGATTGGTTGTGGTGTTGTGTACTCTGATTTGCCTGTTAGTGTGTCCATCATGATGTGTGTGTTTGAATATCATGACAATGTCCTGGCAGTCACAGTCCCGAACTAGTGGGATCAGGGCCCTCCAGAAGTCCTCGATTGACTCACCAGGTAGTTGAGTACGCGTTGCGAGCGCGTTTCTGGTGAAGAGCGTGTTCGTCTTCTGCTTATAACTCTCTTTGAGTCGAGTCATAGCGTCAGCGTAATTGGGCGCATCCTGGATCAGTGGGAAGATTTTAGAGTCTGGAGTACAAGATTTGAATCTTCTGAGCCTCTGGAACAGGGGTCGGCGCCGCGTTGATATACGCTTCAAAACAAGCTAGCCAGTGCTGAAAGTCCTTTCTGGCGTCGCTTGAGTGTGGATCCAGCTGCAGTCGATCTGGTTTAATCCGGAGGTCCATCTTCTGAATCAGATACCAATAAATTGAGGCACAATCAATTTGGCTGGAGATGAAGTTGAATTCAAACTGAGGCTTTATTAGTCTCTGAAGTGTGGCCTCCTACAGCAGCTGACGAAATGGCTGCTAGCTGAAGGCCACGCATATTTATAACCCGGCTCCTGGGCGGAGCTAGCATGCAGGGGCCCAGGTGAACCTGTAGTGCAGGTTCTACCGTACAACCCTTAATATAGGAACACAGTGGTTTACCACAGGTATATTCATTATGTCCCTTAGCAGGGAGCATGACCAAGCCAACTGCGCCCTCTCTATGCAAGTTTATTCTTTATTCTGAAGCCTGGCAGATGCATGAAGTACTCAAGTTTGTCTCTGTCGCCAAGCAATGAAGCAGCTCAGAGTAGTTTCTCCATTTGTTCATTTTTCTTGCTCCTTGGGGTGAAATATTTCTCATTGATGTTTCTGCTGGGATTGATAACTCACTAATCTTTGGCAGAAAATTGGCTTCCTGCCTCTCCATGGCCTAGTGTCGGTGCAATCATTTTTCTGCTGCTCTGTTTGCCGAGGAGAAACTTTATTTTATTAAATTTGGCATCATGCGTTGGTTTTATACCTGAACACTTTGTTATTTGAGAAGTGACAGATGGAATTTAGTGCAGTGATGTTTGAGGTAATGCGTTTTGGCAGAAGGACTCGGGAGAGGCAATATAGCCTTGATGGCACAGTTCTAATCAGTGAGCAGGAACAGGGGGACCTGGGGCGGAATGCGCATACATCTTTGAAGGCGGCAGAATATATTGAGAGAGTAATTAGCTCAGCATATGTGATCTTGGGCTTAATAAATAGAGGAATTGAGTACAAAAGCAGGGATGTTATACTGAATCCTCAGAAAGCTCTGCTTAGGCCACAACTAAAGTATTGCGTTTAGATTTGGTCACCACACATTCAGAAGGAGTTTGTGGGCACTTGAGAGGGTACAGAGGAGGTTCACCAGAATGGTTCCAGTCATGGGGAATTAGAACATTAGAATGTTAGGAAGGAGAAGCTGGAGTTGTTCTCCTTGGAGTTTAGGAAGGTGCGTGGCAATTTGATGGAGGTGTGCGAGATTCTGACAGATTTGGGTAAGATAGACAAAGGAAAGCTGCTCGCATTAGCTGATTGGACGCATGCAATGACTGGGGGACACAGATTTAAAGATATAGGCAGGATTTGCAAGGGGAATGTGAGGAAGGGCTGCTTTGCGCAGTAATGACCTAGAACTCACTGCCCACGAGGATGCAGGAAGCGGAAACAATCAATGATTTCAAATTGGACGGCACTCGAGGGCAATAAATCCACCCACAAGGATACGGAGATTGAGTGGGGTATTGGGACTGAATGGATTACTAAACAGAGAGCTCGCACGGACTCTCTGTGCTGTAATGACTCTGAGTGGGAAATTAATTTAACACTGTAAACACCTTCTTTAAAAACCTGTCCAAGTTACATGTTATCTGTAACTTGTATCCAACTTACGCTGCATACCGGATGGAGATGTGCGATGCACCATATGTACATAAACCTTTTGCAGTCTGCCTGCACCCTCTACACCCATCCTGCATCTCTCAGCTTTTGCAACCACTCGAGTGTTTATATTCTCACTACCTGCCCTGCTGCCACACTGTACCCACTGTTGGATGGTGTTATTCGCCATTGTGTCCTGATACTCAGGAAGTTACCCGCTAGCAGACGGGCAGCACGGTAGCATGGTGGTTAGCACAATTGCTTCACAGCTCCAGGGTCCCAAGTTCGATTCCCGCTTGGGTCACTGTCTGTGCGGAGTCTGCATGTTCTCCCCGTGCTTGCGCGGGTTTCCTCCGGGTGCTCCGGTTTCCTCCCACAGTCCAAAGATGTGCAGGTTAGGTGGGTTGGCCATGCTAAATTGCCCTTAGTGTCCAAAATTGCCCTTAGTGTTGGGTGGGGTTACTGGGTTATGGGGATAGGGTGGAGGTGTGCAGTTGGGTAGGATGCTCTTTCAGAGAGCCGGTGCAGACTCGATGGGTCGAATGGCCTCCTTCTGCACTGTAAATTCTATGAATAAAAAAGCAGACACCCGATGTAGATTTACGTACAGGCTCTGCTCATTGGAATCAGAGCATACTTCAGGTGGGCAGACCAGACATTATTAAATATCAGGCATGAAAGTTCCCCTGTTTCCTGCATGGGCATCATAAAGTTTAATTAAAGGCACAGGAAATACACAGGCGTTGAAGTTACTTGGTAAGGAATGTAGGGAATTTACCATGATCAATTCAAATTATTCCAATTCCATTTAGGCCATATTTCAATCAGTTGTAGTTCATTGTAATAAATATGTATTTTAATATCAAGTCTGCTTATGTCATGATATCATACCTTTATTTTGTGAAGTCAAAGCACTGACTGTGTGGTACCTCCAGGATTGCCGCACGGCTGTGCATAGGTGCAGCTTTGCCTGTTACCCTCTGTTAGCTCCCACTGGCTCCAATTGTGTGGCACCTTTTCCTGCAAGAGCAAGTGAAGTGTGTCACTCAATGTCATGGAATCTGTTTGCATGATGCGCTTGTAATCATTGGATGGCTGGGAGTGTGCAAGCTGAGATATGGGTATGAGGTTTGCAGCAGTCTTAAGTGGGGAGGCTGTGGTATATGAGGTGTTAAGTGGCGAGGCTGCGGCATATGAGGTATTTGTCTTTTGTAGGTGAGTGATGCAGGTGTGGTGATTCGAAAAGTGGCTGACGCCAGGAGGGCATTTGAAGATGCTTTCCTTGATCGCTTGTGTGAGGTCATTGAACCTTTTACATCATTGTTAAAATACTGCAATTGGCCTCCATGGCTATCTGCTCCAACTTTTGAAAAAGGACTCCTCCACCAAGGCCTCCAGTGTAGCATTGGAAACCTCGGAACCTGCTCTCTCCCCATGTTGTGCCATTCTTCAATGCTTTCAAAGGCAGATTCGCTTGCTGCTCAATTACCAACCCCTGCTCCAGCAGCAAAGCCCTTCCCGTTAAGAGGTGCAGGCTAGCTTTAAGAAGTTACGATTCTGTGCCTCCTGCTGACTTGTAGCTAATTAACAGTGCAGTTAGCCCTGGCTGTATGTAGAGATCATGCGAATGAGAGGGTAACACAATTACCATCAAGGAATGAAAACAGAAAATACTGGACAATCTCAGCAGGTCTGACAGCATCTGTGGAGAGAGAGAAGGGAGCTAACATTTCAAGTCTGGACGACTGTTTGTCAAAGCTGGAGAGAACTGGGAATAACGTCAGATTTATACTGTTATGAGGGGTGTGGAGCGATGGGGCTGGATAGGGGGCCAGCGATAGGTGGAAAATGACAAAGTTGTCATGCATAGAAAGACAAAAGGATTGTAAATGGGGAGATCGAGGCTAAGAGGAGTGCGACAATGGCACATAAAGAGATTGGAATGTGTTAATGACAGAACAAAGGTGATCAGTGTGCCCAAGGGCAACTAGGAACAGGGAACAGATGGGCCGAGTGGGGTGGGGAAATGGGGGACAATGGTGAGGGAAAATCAGATCTATGGAAGAAATGAAAATAAATTGATAGAAATAAAAATGGGGTGAAGATGGAGGAGGGAGTTCACAGTCAGAAGTTATTCATCAAGGAACATGAGATAAATGCGTACCACAATCCTTGTATCGGTTTTCAGGGGCTACCCAATTTAGCCTCAGACAGTTCAACCTGACTTCAGGCTCAACACTATAAATCCAATGATCTTTTGGCTCCTTTGTTGATCCTCCTCCAGCACAGATAAGAGCTGAAAGTTTAAACATGGGATGTCAACACATTGGGTGAGTGGGAACAATTGTGGCTAATGGTATTCATTGAAATTTAAAGGCATCTGCTTTGGATCCAATGAAGACAAATGAGAATACTTAATGGTATGAAATTAGTAACTGGAGAATCAGAGGTTTTGGGAGTCCATGTTCACAAATTGTTAAAAGCTCATCGGCAGGTTAAAAAAAGTAATTAGAAAGATTAACGGCATGCTCACCTTTATCTCAAGAGAATTGGAATAGAAAGGGGAGTAATGCTTCAGTGCTCTGATTCAACTGTTTGCTTGGTGCAGAGTGAGGTAATTCTCTTTCACTCTCACTTGATTAGAGAGATGCTGTGATGAATGTAAGAACTTGTCATATTTTATATTTTATTTTTTGAATTAATATTATTAAAACTTGGGTTAAGATGCATACAGACAGTGGGCACAATCTAACTGGAAAAAACAGAGGCTGCCCTTGACGGGATTGATGGGGTCGTTCCTGACAGTGCAACTGCTAGCCAACGGCACACTTTTTTCTTCGGGTCTCAGCGGGGTCCGCCCCAGCGAGGCCCCACTCAGTCGCATTTCCTGCACCAAGGGACACCGCTTGCCAGTGCATTAAGAGAAAACGGCCCCTGATCTCTCGAAACCACCTCCCCTCCCCCGACATGGCCCCCAGACCCCCAATGTTCCAATTCACCTGTTGGGGGATCCTCAAGCCTCCCACACCCCACCTCATATGGGCAGGGCACGTCTGGGCCCAATCCCCAGTGTGGGCAGAATGCCACCTGGATACTTTGCACTGCCAGCCTGACATCCTGGCAGAGCCCCCGCACGCTTGGCAGTGCCACCTGGGCACGTTGGCAGTCCCCAAACTTCCAGGGGTCTCCGATCTATTGGGAGACACCCCCAAGTGTTGTTCTGCCTGGTCCCCATTTGTGGGGATCAATGCTAAATGGTGGCCGGCTGGGGTCTCCTTGGTGAGGCTGTATGGTCCCGGGTGCTAGTTAGATTTGGCGTTGGCTGTTAAGTACACTTAACTATGCAAGTATGGATCCTGCCCATTGTGGGTCTCACGAGGTGTAATGACCGCCAGGAATCCCAGAAGAGCTGTCTCGGGTGATCTACCAGCTGCATCCTGTCCCAATTCCGGTAAATCGTGGCAATAAATTCGAGCCCAGTATATTTGCTGAAACTCTGATTAAGGGGTCATAAAAGTGAGATAACCATTGATTTTCCAGGTGAAGTGTTCAGCTAATAATGTTGTGAACCATTTACTTGTTTACACCTAGCTAACAGAATATTGTTTTATTACAAATGTGAGGTTATGTATTTTGGAAGGTCTAATACAGGTGGGAAATATATAGTAAATGGCAGAATCCTTAAGAGTATCGACAGGCAGAGGGATCTGGGTGTACAGGTCCACAGGTCACTGAAAGTGGCAATGCAGGTGGAGAAGGTAGTCAAGAAGGCATACGGCATGCTTGCCTTCATCGGCCGGGGCATTGAGTATAGAAATTGGCAAGTCATGCTGCAGCTTTATAGAACTTTAGTTAGGCACACTGAGAATATAGTGTTCAATTCTGGTCGCCACGCTACCAGAAGGATCTGGAGGTTTAGGAGAGGGTGCAGAAGAAGTTTACCAGGATGTTGCCTGGTATGGAGGGCATTAGCCATGAGGAGAGGTTGGATAAACTCAGTTTGTTCTCACTGGAATGAGGGAGGTTGAGGGGCGGCCTGATAGAAGTCTACAAAATTATGAGGGACATGGAGCTTCTCCCATGGTGGAAAGTCAATTACTATGGGACATAGGTTTAAGGTGCAAGGGGAAAATTTTAGAGTAGATGTGTGAGGGTTTTTTTACACAAAGGGTAGTGGGAGCCTGGAACTCGCTGCCGGACGAGGTGTTGGAAGCAGGTACGATAGAGATGTTTAAGGGGAGTCTTGGCAAATGTATGAATAGGATGGGAATATAGGGATATGGACCCCAAAAGTGTAGAAGGTTTTAGTTAAGACGGGCAGCATAGTCAGCGCAGGATTGGAGGCCTGTTCCTGTGCTGTACTGTTCTTTGTTCTTTGTTCAAAGGGCAGCTGGAGTCCAGATAATATATGAGGTGTATTGTGTTTGGTCCTGGCTAAACAGGCCATGGCACATCTTGTGTGAGGAGACAGAAGAACGCTTTACCCTTTGGGTACAGATTATGTAATTAAGGGGAGGAGCCAGCGTGTCTGAAAAAGTTAGCTCCTCCTCAGATTTTAATCTGAACAGAGGTGTTTCAGTTTTGATCCTTAAAGGTTCTCTCTCCAAAGATCCTACACAGAGAAGAGCCAGAGAAATACTGTTTGTTAACTTTATTCATGAGTGGAATTTGAACTATGTTGGTATGCTTAATGAGAATATGGTGGTAGTTTTAGGAAGTAAGTTGAAGTTTCATCTTTCACTGAAGAACTGTTATAGCTGTTAACTGTAAGGCTGTTCTCTGTTGCTAACATGGTTAATTCTTTGTTCAAATTAAAGTTTGTTTCAACATAAAAGGTATCTATTGGTCAATGTTCCTCCAATGTTTTACAAATTGCAAAAAGACGGGTTCTCGTTTGGGATCTGAATAATGCCGACCGTCCCTCATGGGCTATGGCTAAATATCTACCCTTGATAGAACAGATACAGAAAAATTACTTCCTCTGGTGGGTGAATCCAGAACAAAGGGCACAGTCTTAAAATCAGAACCGGGTCACTCAGAAGTGAAATCTGGAAGCCCTTTCTCATGTTGAGGTTCATTGAAATCTGAAACTTTCCCCCCCAAATATTGTGGATATTCGGTTAACATAAATTTTCCGCAGTTGGGATTGATAAATTTGTGTTAGTGAGGAGTATGAAGGCTGAATGAAATTGAGTCACAGAACAGCCATAATCCTGGTTGGAATTCTTTGGCTGTTTGCTGGCGGCGGGATTCTCTAGCAGCGCACCCCCACACGCAGATTTCCTGGTGGAATGGGAAAAAACATTTACATGCGGTGGGAGTAGAGAATCCACCCCGTCAGCGAACGGTGCGCCAAATTTTCCATCCTTGCTAGCAGTGGTAGCGAGGAAGATTCGCAACGGAGAATTCCGGCGATAATTGACTGGTGGAACAGGCTTGAGGGGATGAATGGCTTATTCCTGTTCCTACTCCCCACATTGTGAGCCTAGTGATCCCATGGACAGGAAAATGGAAAACCACACTAATTTCTATTTCTGTTTGCTGCCAGCTTGTTGATTACAGAGTGGAGTTCAGTAAGTGGTGGACATCAGAATTCAAGACAATCAAATTCCCATCGCAAGGTACAGTTTTTGACTATTACATCGACCCCGAGACAAAGAAATTTGAGCCCTGGTCCAAGCTTATTCCAAAATTTGATCTTGATCCTGACATGCCTCTCCAGGTAGGTAGTTAGTTTTGTGTGTATTGCTTCTGAATTTTGAGTGCATATTGTGCTGTTTGCATTGATATCTCACTTCTATGCTAATATGTAATTGAAATTTAGTTTACTGTCTGTCTTGACACGTTTGTTAATGTGGACCTTTGTGAATTAGAGCCAGATTTTAGGTACCAGGATGGTTTGTTGCATGAAAATTCTAATGTGCTGTGGTGTACTATGATGTGGGTTATGTCCAAAATTTCCTGGAAGCTGTGCACAGACCAAGCAAACTTTGGCCCTATTAGCATAATGCATGGGAGTGGCCGCACCCAAAAATGTAAATGACCCACACATTTAACCAAATACCCTGTGCAGAACAACAAGGAAAATTAGATATAATGTTGGCAATGCCTATGATTTCCTTCATTGTACATTTATTGTCCAGCCTCATTGATGGACAGGTGCAAAATGGGATCCATGTTCTCCCCAGTGAATGGGAAAATTGGATATTTCCGGCTGGATACTTCTCTGTCCCGTGACGCTTGAATCGTGTTTCCCGATGGGACAGAGAATCGGGTGTTGGGGGGGAAATCAGAATCAATGCCGGACACCGACCCGATCGCAATGCTTCAAGCCCCTGCTGGCACCGGGGACCAATATCAACAACACCCACGTGCCAGGGGGAGCATGTAAATGAATGCAAATGAGTCTTTAGCGGGCCAGGCCCTCTGTGCTCCGGCCCTCTGTGATTCTCCTGTCCCCATGGTTGAGAATCACGTGGGCGCAGATCAACTGTGGTCTCTACCAGCTAGGCCCTGGCGAGGTGGACCCTGCGGTGGGCCAATTGGCAACCCCTTAGGGGAGCTATCCCCAGACTCCATCCGAGGGCCACCCTCCACCACCACCCACAATTCACTACCTCCCACCCCTCTCCGCCACCCCCCCCCCCCCCCCCCCCCTCCTCCCTCCCAGGACTCCATGAATAGGCATAACCCTCCAGGGACCTCATGAATAGGAAACCCGCCCCCCTCCCCCCCCCGGGACCCCTTGAATAGGGAGACCTCTCAGGAACCCCATGAATAGGGAGACCACCCCCCCCGGACCCGATAACTGTCACCTCACAGGGACCCCCTCCAGAGCCCCCCTAACTAAAGGGATATCCCAGGACTCCCTAATTGATGAAACACCCCACAGGGCCCACTAACTAGAGGGTGCCTCCACAGGGACTTCCTGATTAGAGGGACTCTCCCCTTTCCAGAAAAGAGAGCCCTGATTGGAAGCTGGAGAGCAGTCCAGGCAGGGCCGTGAAAACATTTACAGCTGTAACATTTACCTGGAGGCTCCACATGTCTGTTCCTTGAAGGAGAACAGCTATGAGCCAGTAGATCGATTAGCTGCAAGCCATGGGTAACTTTCTAGTAGTGGGCAGCGAATGACAGTTCCCACAAGTCAGCTGCAGCAGTGATTCATTCATCTCCCTTCATGGATCAGTGACTCTACCCAATGTTTACAAACATTGGCCAAATCAAAGAGAGGTACATGCATTGCAACCACATGCTTGAGTGATTGGAATGCACTCAGTGCTTGGAATGCACTTATCACAAATCCGGGGCTGGGGGGTTACTTTGCGGTGCAGGCGGGGTGGGATTTGGGTCAGATATGAGATGCGGGGGTGGGGGGATTGGCAGGCTGCAGGGACTTCGCTATCGGGCCACCAACTCAAATTGGCGGCCCGCTGGTGTGATCCCCTTGGGAATCCTTCGTATTCCTCACCATGCATGAATTTATATGGCAGGGGATATGGAATTGCTTCCCAATTTGAGCTCCCTGGGGATCGTAAAATTGATCGCAATTCTCCTTCGGCGGAAAATCCAAATGGAGAATTCACCCCTTCATTATTTAGCAGCACGAATGCAAGTCTGGGAACAAAAGTGTTTGTTTGCTAAATTGGCCATCATTAACAATGTGGTACGGAGAGGGTTAGAGAAAAGAATTTCAGAAAATATATGAAAAACTGTCTTGCATGAGCAACAACTGTTCCTGGATTTTCATGAATTCGAGATGACTCAGTGCAGAGGTGAAAATGGCAGTTTCCAGCCGCACCTTACATTGCTGGCCTGGCCAGCTCCATTGAGGGGATAGGTATAACTGAATCCTCTGCAATTTTCATGGAGTCAGGCCTGCTTTTCAAAGAGTTTTGGTTTGCATCACCTCAGAGTTTCATGAACCATAGCCTGCATGAGGGAACCTTTTGAAACATGAGTTCAAAATAATCTCCTCATGATCCCCACCATGCCAAGGTGTGTCCCCATCAACTCCGTCTCAGCTCTCATGCCCTATGACAGGATATGCCCCCCATTGTTCCTCATGCCTTCCATGCCAAAATGTGGCCCTTTTGTGCCCATGCACCTACACACTGCAAAGAACCAGTGAACCTTATAGTGACAATAGTATGTCCACAGTCATTTATCATAACCTCTCATTTTCAAAAGAAAACTTTTTACTTTTTACGACAGACCAATTCTCCAGACACCTGTAAGTATCCGTAGTAGAAACTGCAAGCATCTTACTTATCTTGTGTGAATAAACATTGCGCAAATGACATAAGGGATCAGAGAGCCAGCACTGTCAATCAAGCAATGTTTGCTTGCAAGGGTAGATAGAGGCAGGTACGGGGATTGGTTCTCAGCTTGTCAACAGTCTATGGATTTCTGGGCTCTCACCCAAGCGTCATTACAAAAGTCTGAGAATACACACTAACAGATTCAAAATCAGCTTCTTCTCCCCTGTTACCAGACTCCTGAATGATCCTCTTATGAACTGAACTGATCTCTCAATGCATCTTCTCTGCTGTGTTGCACTACACTACGTATGCTTCATCCGATATCTCTGTCTATGTATTTATGTTGTGTATTTGTCATATGTCCTATGTTTTTCATGTATGGAACGATCTGCCTGGTCTGTATGCAGAACAGTACTTTTCACTGTACCTCGGTACACGTGACAATAGATCTTAATCTAAATCTTGTGCATTCTTGACTGCCAACAAATACATCGGAGCATTCAAATGCCCGAACCCAGGAAAAACGTTACTTGATTGACAGCTCTAGCGGCCTGATTTTTTTCAGTTGCAAAGAGCTCCTTGAACTTTGTTCATCTGATTTATGGGGCGAGATTCTCCGACCCCCCGCCGGGTTGGAGAATCGCAGGGGCTGGCGTGAATCCCGCCCCCGCCGGTTGCCGAAGTCTCTGGCACCGGAGATTCGGCGGGGGCGGGAATCACGCCGTGCCGGTTGGCGGGCCCCCCCGCGTGATTCTCCGGCCCGGATGGGCCGAAGTCCCGCCGCTAAAATGCCTGTCCCGCCGGCGTAAATTAAACCACCTACCTTACTGGTGGGACAAGGCGGCGCGGGCGGGCTCCGGGGTCCTGGGGCGATCTGGCCCCGGGGGGTGTCCCCACGGTGGCCTGGCCCACGATTGGGGCCCACCGATCCGCGGGCGGGCCTGTGCCGTGAGGGCACTCTTTCCCTTCCGCCTCCGCCACGGTCTCCACCATGGCGGAGGCAGAAGAGACTCCCTCCACTGCGCATGCATGGGAAACTGTCAGCAGCCACTAACACTCCCGTTCATGCGCCGCCCGGAGATGTAATTTCCGCGCCAGCTGGCAGGGCACCAAAGACCTTTTCCGCCAGCTGGCGGGGCGGAAATTCGTCCGGCGCCGACCTAGCCCCTCAAGGTTGGGGCTCGGCCCCCAAAGATGCGGAGCATTCCGCACCTTTAGGGCTGCGCGATGCCCGTCTGATTTGAGCCGTTTTGGGCGCCAGTCGGTGGACATCGCGCCGTTTCCGGAGAATTTCACCCCTGATGTCAGAAACATAACTTCTTCACCTGCGTCCACCTTTTAAAAGTTATTTGGCATTTTTCATCCATGGAAATGACAATGAGATCCGCTGGTGTCTTGATGTGATTTGGCAACAGCAAGCAGCAGCTCAGTCTCTGTGTTGTACTTATGTGATGGGTGGATCTGTCCTACAGATATACTCTGTGACTATGTTAGAAGTGGTCAATTTCACTCCGTAGACACATTGTAGCAAATATACCTTACCTGCCAGAGAGGTACTGAAAGATTATGGGTTCTACTTGCTGATGTGGGTGCGATTTCTTTTTAGGCGTGTTTGGTGCATACCATAGAGACCATTCGTATACGTTATTTCATGGAAAGACTGCTGGATAGGCGCAGGCCTGTCATGCTTGTGGGGAATGCTGGGACAGGTAAATCCGTCCTGGTGGGGGAGAAACTTGGATCGCTGGACCCTGATGAGCACATGGTGAAGAATGTACCATTTAACTACTACACCACATCTGCCATGCTACAAGGTAAGAGAATCTCAGCTCGTCAGGGAATGGATATTAACGAAAGGATATATGCTTCAAGTGTTTGAAACACAAATCACAGACTTTTATTGAACACAAGTAAATTACCTGATGGTCATTTGTTGAGAATTTTTTTTTTAATAATACAAGATGGCAGAAGTATACAGCGAGTCTGTAGAAATTCTCTCCTTAAAGGGCTCAGCTGCCGCATCGATAATCTTGCAACGCCTGATATAAAAAAAATGCTAAAATGCATTTTACAAAGTTAAACATCGATAAGAAAGCATGACCACAAACAGAAGGAGGTAAGATGGTTTGAGCTCTGTTGGTAATAACACTTTTACTGCATTAAATCTAAGGCACTTGAAATTGTAACATCTTGATTGAGACCGTGATGTCACAGCACAAACCAAATTATTTTATACGGTCTCTTTAGTATATGGCATCTGTAGACACCATCTGTGTTTTCTGAGTTTGTTCTTGATTCATGAACAGGTGCTTGGCCTCCTCTTTCTGTGTGTCAATATTCATTCTGTTTCGAATGTTGGACAATATATGTACTGAGGTCAATCTTTAAATTCTGTGACAACTGCAGGAAGCCACCATGGTTCAAGCAGCGATCATGTTTATTCAACCCTCATCTCTTGCTGTTGGAGAGGGACACCGGAAATCACTGCCCAGAAAATGTGTTCAAAGAATAACAGATATGTCAGCATTGACAATCTAGCACCTGGTTTCCTCTACCATCAATACCTATCTTGACTGCAAATTCTATGGAATATTAATGGAGATAGCATTAAGATAATTAATGAGTGACATTTATGAACAAGTCAATACACCAATAATTTCAAAACTGAAATATAACTTGTGATCCTGTAGGTCATTGAGGGCTGGATTTTCATGTCAGAGGTGGGAATTGGGTGACGAGATTAATCCCACCGTTGTGATTTTATCTTTACCTTGAGACTGCCGGCAGAAAGGATCTTCTGCAATCCATGCCCCAAGTGCCCTGGAGGCTGCCCAATGCAGTAATGGAGGCAGACCAAATCCAGAGTGGGCAGGTTAAAAGACCCGTCTCCTTTTCTAAAATGCCTTGGCAATCGTAGTCTCATCTATATACCGTTGAGCCATCTGACCATTTTAAACCCCCTCACCCCCTTCACCCACTCATCATTATCTCTTCGCCAGCCCTCCAACCTCATTATGTCACCTATTACCCACTTCCTGGGATGGCGACACTGACGTATGAGGAGAGATTGAGTCGGTTAACATTATATTAGCTGTAGTTCAGAAGAATAAGGGGGGGGATTTCATCGTAACCTATAAAATTCTAACAGGACTAGACATGGTAGCTGCAGGAAGGATGTTTCCGATGGTGGGGCTTTCCAGAACCAGGGGTCACAGTCTGACGATATGGGTAGACCATTTAGGATTGAGATGAGACATTTCTTCACTCAGAGATTGGTGAGCCTGTGGAATGCATTACCACAGGAAGTAGTTGAGACCAAAACATTGTTCAAGAAGCAGTTAGATAGCACTTGGGGCAAATGGGATCAAAGGATATGGGGGGAAAGCGGGATTAGGCTATTGAGTTGGATGATCAGCCATGATCACAATGAACGGTGGAGCAGGCTCGAAGAGCTGACTGGCCTCCTCCTGCTTCTATTTTCTTTGTTTCTATGTTGATGAGCAGAATTCAAAAGCCCTGTTGTATCAGTTCACAGCCACCGAAAAGCCCATAAAATATCCCAAATGAACAGACTCTACCAACCAACCATGTAAGCAATGTCAAGCACTTCTAAAATGATTAGAGCCCATAAAACGCCATGAGTAAATAAATAGACTTCAGTACTGCTATTTGAACAGATGGTGAGAGTGAATACATAAGGTCAGTGACAATGGTGTGGGAGCATTTAGAACTGAATACACAAAATAATGGGAATAGATGAATCATTAACACCAGGGGTGAGATTCTCCGACCCCCCGCCTGGTCGGAGAATCGCCGGGGGCTGGCGTGAATCTCGCCCCCGCCAGTTGCGAAGTCTCCGGCACCAGAGATTCGGCGGGGGCGGGAATCGCGCCACGCCGGTTGGCGGGCCCCCCCGCGCGATTCTCCGGCCCGGATGGGCCGAAGTCCCGCTGCTAAAATGCCTGTCCCGCCGGCGTAAATTAAACCACCTGCCTTACCGGCGGGACAAGGCAGCGCGGGCGAGCTCCGGGGTCCTGGGGGGGGGGCGCAGGGGCGATCTGGCCCCGGGGGGTGCCCCCACGGTGGCCTGGCCCGCGATCGGGGCCCGCCGATCCGCGGGCGGGCCTGTGCCGTGGGGGCACTCTTTCCCTTCCGCCTCCGCCACGGTCTCCACCATGGCGGAGGCAGAAGAGACTCCCTCCACGGCGCATGCGCGGGAATGCCGTCAACGGCCGCTGACGCTCCCGCGCATGCGCCGCCTGGAGATGTCAATTCCGCGCCAGCTGGCGGGGCACCAAAGGCCTTTTCCGCCAGCTGGCGGGGCGGAAATTCGTCCGGCGCCGACCTAGCCCCTTAAGGTTGGGGCTCGGCCCCCAAAGATGCGGAGCATTCCGCACCTTTGGGGCGGCGTGCTGGCGACTGATTTGCGCCGTTTTGGGCGCCAGTCGGCGGACATCGCGCCGTTTCCGGAGAATGTCGCCCCTTATTCTTATAATAGGCTATTGTTTCAATGATGTGAAATGTACTCTACCTTTTTTATCAATTGGATCATTTTTTAACTAATCTGAAGAGTTTTCCACATTTACAATGTTGATCCTTTACTTGACAGCTGATCAATTGGCAAAAGTTACAATCTGACAAATGCACTTTGTTTAATGAAATCTTCCAATACAATACCGTCATAATTCATCCTACTGAACACAGATACATACAGTTCATGTTACAACATTTAATGATGAACTGTAAAGAAGACAAAACCATTTTACTTATCTTTTAAACTCTTCACACCTCCATTCCATGATTTACACCTCTATGCAACTGGTGTAAAACCTACCAGCTTCTAAAATCCTGCCGCTGGCATTAAAAAAAACTACTTGGAATGGGCTCCAAATGCAACCACAACACTGTCACTGACCTCCTTCAAATTGGGGATGGGAGGTGGGGGATGGCTATCAGGTCCCTCTACTTACCTTGGGAAAATGGTCAAAGGCGGAAACAGAGGTGGGAATTTTGGCCATCACGCTTGGCAGCCGTTTATCTTCTGGTCCACCCTCCGATTGGTCCCGATTGGAACCATGAAAATCTGACCCTGAAACATTGATATACAATGGCACATCGTGATTGGATATGTACTTTCCTCGGCCGGGATTCTCCCCTACCCGGCGGGGCGGGGGAATCCAGCGTAATGGAGTGGCGGGAACCACTCTGGCATCGGGCCGCCCCAAAGGGGCCAAGCCTCCACACCTTGAGGGGCTAGGCCCGCGCCGGAGAGATTTCCGCCTCGCCAGCTGGCAGGAAAGGCCTTTGGTGCCACGCCGGCCGGCGCCGAAAGGACTTTGCCGGGCGACGCATGCTCCGGAACGTCAGCGGCCGCTCACGGCATCCCCGCGCAAGCGCAGTGAAGGGGGTCTCTTCCGCTTCCGCCATAGTGAAGACCATGGCGAACGCGGAAGAAAACGATGCCCCCACGGCACAGGCCCGCCTGCCGATCGGTGGGCCCCGATCGCGGACCAGGCCACCATGGGGGCACCCCCCGGGGCCAGATCGCCCCGCGCCCCCCCCCCCCTCAGGACCCCAGAGCCCGCCTGCGCCGTCTGCTCCTGCCGGTAAGGTAGGTGGTTCATTCCACGCCGGCTGGTTGATAGTGGCGGGACTTTGGCCCATTCGGGCCGGAGAATCGCGGGGTGGGGGCCCGCCAAACGGTGCGGAGCGATTCCCTCCCCCGCCGAATATCCGGTGCCGGAGAATTCAGCAACCGGTGGGGGCGGGATCCCGCCAGCCCCCGGCGATTCACCGACCCGGCGGGGGGTCGGAGAATCTCGCCCCTGAAATCTGGCTCTAGTTCTGAATGTTGCTTAGATACCAGATTCCCCCTCCACAAAAGAGGAGCAAAAGCTGAAGGGATGGATGTGACCAAGATTGTCTCCCACTTCTCCTTGGGGGTAGGCTGGATTGACATTCATGTACATGGGTGGCTCAGTGGTTAGCACTGCTGCCTCATAGTGCCAGGGACCCGGGTTCAATTCCGACCTTGGGTAACTGTCTGTGTAGAGTTTGCACATTCTTTCTGTGTCTGCATGGGTTTCCACTGGGTGCTCCGTTTCCTCCCATAGTCCAAAGATGTGCAGGTTAGGTGGATTGGCCATGCTAAATTGCCCTTAATGTCCAAAGATGTGCAGTTTAGGCGGGGTTATGGGATTACGGGTATGGGGCGGGGCAGTGGGCCTAGATAGGGTGCTCTTTCAGAGGGTCGGTGCAGATTCAATGGGCAGAATGGCCTCCTTCTGCACTACAGGAACGCAGTAGATCTAAGATTCTACATCTGATAATTACCCACCCTCTTGGTTGGAGATCGTGTTTGGTTGGCCTCTGTTTGATTTTGATAGTCTGATATTAAAGTTAGATACAGGCCTTAAGATTTGCAAATGCTAGATCGTTCAAAGGCAGAGTCAAAACATTTCACAGATGCAAATCTTCTGAAGAAATTGTGACAGGACAGGTCTTTTCCAACCTGCCTTCTGTAACCTGACTCTGTCCTAAAAATTGGAGGTAGAGTAATTTGAATATTAGGAAAGGCTCCTGTGTCAGTCCTGGTACTGCTCCTGTGCACCAGCTTATTAGATGTCTGACTGTCAAAAAGTTCACTACTTAATCAAAGGCTTTCAGTAAATTTCTTAGTCCTCATCAGTAAATTTGTCAAGCTTACAGATTCCTTTAAGGTCAAGACAGCATTAACTTCTAGTTTATTTCTCAGATGTAGGCAACTTTACTGATACTGAGTGCAGCAATGCCATGTAGTAATGGTCTTAATGTTTGCAGCAATTAAAATAGCATCAATTCAGCAGATTTGTAAGTGCCATTGATTTTTTTTGGGTCGGAGCTATAAACTTTTCAGCACAGCAGAGTACAAGTCCCAGGCAATTATGGGATGTGGTAAGAAACCACATAAATCATCTGTCAGCGTTTCCTGGAATTTCTGTGCATAATAATGATGAATACTCGAGTTGGAGGTGTTGTAGCATAGTGGGTCGTGTCCCTGCCTCCAAACCCAAAGCTCCAGATTCAAGTCCCACTGCAGGATTTCATGGCCAAGGAAGGTATAATAACCCTCACCAGATCCACGGGGATGACCCAATTGATCTCCCCATGGGGCTCGTGGAATACAAACTCCCCCGATGAGGGGCAGAGGCCTAGCAGCTGGGGCTCATGAAACGAACACTTAAAAGCCAGCCTGGATTGGGACCGGCAGGTTTGGCAGTTTCAGCTGGAACCTGTGTGCTGTATGCCGCATTGAGGCCTTTACTTTTGTCTGAAGAACAAACCTGTGTTTGTATCACCTTCCCAGGTCTACTGAAGATTTTATAGAAGGTGCGTTCATAATACGATCAAACATGGCAAGCATCAACTTTCAAACCCTTTCACACACCAGGGGTGAGAGCATGAGAGATTCCTGGTCAGCTATGTGATAGAAAGGATTTGGAGCCTCTACCATCATTCTTCATAGCTCTAGGCTGTAACATGCATGTAAAAGTGCATGTTGACACAGCAACTGAGACCACTCAGGACTCGGTTGGCTCAGTAGGCTGGAGGGCCGATGTGCATCAGAATGCCATGGGGTTCGATCCCTGTTCCAGCTAGGGTGGATTCAGGCATTTTCTCCCTACCTTTCCTATGATCGAGTTGTGACGCTGTTGGGCGGACCTGCCTTCAAACAGAGACCCGAGAAGAAGACACTATAGATGTGGTATAACTGTGGTAAATCTTCAGGAAAATCTGCACCATTACGACAAGAAGAAGAATCTACTTCATTGAAGCTCCTGTTCTTATGTACCAGAGTTGTCTTTTATATTCAGGATTAAACGAGCCGTGTAGCTAAGAGGCAACACATGTAAGAAAACAGATTATCAGATGCTTTCGCAGAGTAAATCTTTTATATGTAAAAAAAACTCTTGTCCAGCAAACTTGCTCACTTTCACTGTGGGCTGGACTTTTTCATTTCCATTCCCTAAGTGCATCTGAAATGCTCTGCTATTAATGCAATTCATTTGTACTGTTGGGATATAATTTATTCAATATTCAGTTCAAAAATTCTCTTTGCAGTTACCATCTTGTCACTGAATCTCATTAAGTAGTGATTCATCCAGTTGGTATATCTGTAAATGTTACTTTAATTTTAGAGAGACTGAAAGGAAGTTTGAATAAACAATATTTTTTCTCGGCAAAATTGCATATCACTGACAAACATACCAAGTGATGCTAAATGCAAGGGCTGCACTCGGAATATAATGACAAGGAGGACTCAGGTTGTCTGGTGCAAGGACAGGAGGAAAACTTGCGATTCTCTCATTGTGTCATCACAAGACTGGAAATTGCTATTTTTCTAAAGCGCACACTGTTATGTTGGGAGAATTACTAAGTTGTAAATAGGGGCTCTATTTTTGTGTTTTTCTTTTTCTCCTTCATCCACTTGTATTACAAAGAACAAAGAAAAGTACAGCGCAGGAACAGGCCCTTCGGCCCTCCAAGCCTGCGCCGACCATGCTGCCCGTCTAAACTAAAATCTTCTACACTTCCAGGGTCCGTATCCCTCTATTCCCATCCTATTCATGTATTTGTCAAGGTGCCCCTTAAACATCACTATCGTTCCTGCTTCCACCACCTCCTCCGGCAGCGAGTTCCAGGCACCTTCTACCTTCTGTGTAAAAAACTTGCCTTGTACATGTCCTCTCAACCTTGGCCCTCGCATCTTAAACCTATGCCCCCTAGTAATTGACCCGTCTACCCTGGGAAAAAGTCTCTGACTATCCACTCTATCTATGCCCCTCATAATTTTGTTGACCTCTATCAGGTCGCCCCTCAACCTCCGTCGTTCCAGTGAGAACAAACTGAGTTTACTCACCCTCTCCTCATAGCTAATGCCCTCCATACCAGGCAACATCCTGGTAAATCTCTTCTACACCCCTTCTCAAGCCTCCACATCCTTCTGGTCGTGTGGCGACCAGAATTGAACACTATACTCCAAGTGTGGCCTAACTAAAGTTCTATACAGCTGCAACATGGCTTGCCAATTTTTATACTCAATGCCCCGACCAATGAAGGCAAGCATGCTCTATTCTTGACTAACTTCTCCACCTGTGTTGCCCCTTTCAGTGACCTGTGGACCTGTATACCTAGATCTCTCTGCCTTTCAGTACTCTTGAGGGTTCTACCATTCACTGTATATTCCCTACCTGCATTAGACCTTCCAAAATGCATTACCTCACATTTATCCAGATTAAACTCCATCTGCCATCTCTCCGCCCAAGTCTCCAAACAATCTAAATCCTGCAGTCCTTGTCGCTATCCACAATTCCATCAATCTTTGTGTCTTCCGCAAACTTATTAATCAGACCAGTTACATTTTCCTCCAAATCATTTACATATACTACGACCAGCAAACGTCCCAGCCCTGATCCCTGCGGAACACCACTAATCACAGCCCTCCAATCAGAAAAGCACACTTCCATTGCTACTCTCTGCCTTCTATAACCTAGCCAGTTCTGTATCCATCTTTCCAGCTCACCTCTGATCCCATGTGACTTCACCTTTTGTACCAGTCTGCCATGAGGGACCTTGTCAAAGGCGTTACTGAAGTCCATATAGACAACATCCACTGCCCTACTTGCATCAATTATCTTTGTGACCTCCTCGAAAAACTCTATCAAGTTAGAGAGACACGACCTCCCCTTCACAAAACCGTGCTGCCTCTCGCTAATACGACCCCTTGCTTCCAAATGGGAGCAGATTCTGTCTCGAAGAATTCTCTCCAGTAATTTCCCTACCACTATTGAGGGCACATTTATGCAATCTGTTTTGACTTGGGCACATGGAAAGAGCTGTGATACATGAGGTAGATGCAACGTTTTCTCCAAATATGCTCGAGTCAAATATTCCTGTGCCACACTACCTAGTTCCTTTAAGCCCAACTTCCTCTCTGTATTCATCCTCTCTGGGGAATCTCCCTTCCCATCAATTCTCAATGCCTATTACTCAGCGCATGTGGTGGGACTGCCGTGGAAGCCTTGGCTCCCTGAAAAAGAGAAAGGGATTCCATATGGCAGCAACTGATGGAGCAGGAGAGGGGAGTCCAACTGGCTGCTCTTGCTGTTTTTTGTTTATATACTGATGCATTTTGGTTCCAGCAAGAATTCAGTATTGATTTTGCTGCCAGAAATAATGGAAGTGAGTCCAGAGACAGCAGATTGAAAGTCTGCCTGTCAGTAAGTGATCCCTCTCCTGAGCCCAGCTTCAGCAATTCCTCCAGCCCTGACTCTTTGTTTTGTAGTGTCGCACATCCTCCCTGCAGTTTCCCAACCACACAATCCTCCTCATTGTCCCATGACTTTGAGTTACTATGCCAAAATAAAGTGACAGAGAAAAATACAACAAAATAGGGCAGAGATCGCCCTTGGCAAAAACAAACTGTGAAAATTGTGGAAGAAAATTAATGCTACAATGTATGAAATAGGGAGATGGAAATAAAGAATGAGCCAATGGGGAAAATAAAATTAAAGTTGAATATATCATCTGCAACGGGCTGGTGTCTACTGAGTTTGCATTAATGGGAGCGGACCCATATAAAAACCACAGTCTTCACCGCAAAACTGAAACAATTTCCCAGAATACTTCCTATTCCAACAAGTTTCCGAATGCAACGAATTGGGGTCTTTTCATTTCATCAAATATTCTTTACAAGATCATTTTTAAGGTTTCTGAAATCTTGAACGTATATGTTATGAGGGTTCCCGCCTCTGCCACCCTTTCAGCCAGTGAGTGCCAGATTCCAACCAGCCTCTGGGTGAAAAAGGTTTTTCTCCCCTCTAAACCTTCTGCCCCTTACCTTGAATCTATGCCCCTTGTTATTGAGCCATCCGCTAAGGGGAAAAGTTCCTTCCTATCCACCCTATCAGTGCCCCTCATAAATTTATACATCTCAATCAGGTGCCTCCTCAGCCTTCTCTGCTCCAAGAAAAACAACCCCAGCCTATCCAGCATCTCTTGATAGCTGAACCGCTCCACCCCAGGCAGCATCTGAGATATCTCCTCTGTATCCGCTTGAGTGCAATCACTTCTTTTCCATAGTGTGGAGACCTTAACTGCACACAGTGTTCTAGCTATGGCTTAACCAGTGGTTTATACAGCTCCATCATAAGCCCCCGCTCTTACATTCTATGCCTCGGCTAATAAAGGCAAGTATCCCAAACGCCTTTTTAATCAGCTTATCTACCTGCCCCTCTGTCTTCAAGAGATGTATGGACATGCACACCAAGGTCCCTCTGATCCTCTTAACATCTTATGGTCCTACCATTCATTGTATATTCCTTTACCTTGTTAATGCTCCCAAAATGTACACAAAATGCCCAAAGTTCACATTCACAATTCATTAAATCATGCTGGACCTTAAATGAGGACAGGATCAGGTCTGGCTGTGATGCCTCTAATGTTGGCATAACCTGCTGACAATTGCTGTCTATGCTTATAAATGAACAAATGGCCACTCATGTATGACATTGTAGGGCATCTGGAAATATTCCCTCTAGGGGAATTCATACGTGGACACATAGCAATTATTTGTGTGCCGCATGAGTGATAAACAGGCCATGTGCTCGCGACGGTTCTTTTAAGAGACAAGCATATGCGACTGCTTGTCAGTCTTAAAGTTACCATGCAGTGCTACAAATGGGTTGTGTGCACCACAAGAAAATTAGGGGGCACATTGATCAACAACAGAAACACAAGCCAGCATCTTATTGAGGATAAGATTATTTATAAATACTGTTGACTGGGAAAACCTACATACATGTCTAACCTTGTTCATTGCTCCTTTCAAACTGCTGAAAAATCATGGGACGAATACATCACCTCCTGTCGAGGTGTGTAATGGTTGGCAGTAGTTGAAGATTATTATTCTCCGATTCCCTGACGTCGGCTGCCGTATTCTCCGGCCGGAGAAAAATCCCGCCGAAGTCTCGCCGACGTGACCACAGATCACGCTGGCTAGAATTAAACATGCTTATTAACGGCGTAAACCAGTCACGCTGGCTGACGCCGGCAAGCGCGGAGGCAGGGGTCGGCGTAGGGCGGCCGCCGGAGAGGAGACTGCACGGCCGTGGTTGAGGGGGGGTTTGCTGGTGCAGGTGGAGGATGCTACCCAGGGCCGGGGTTGCGTGCTGGCGATCGTGGTCGGTGCCGGGGATGGGAGTGCCGGGGATGGGGAGGGGAGTGCCGTGGATGGGTATGGAAGTGCCGGGGATGGGGAGGGGAGTGCCGGGGATGGGGAGGGGAGTGCCGGGGATGGGGAGGAGTGTGCCGGTGATGGGGAGGGTAGTGCCGGGGATGGGGAGGGGAGTGCCGGGGATGGGGAGGAGTGTGCCGGGGATGGGGAGGGGAGTTCCGGGGATGGGGAGGGGAGTGCCGGGGATGGGGAGGGGGATGGGGAGGGGAGAGCTGGAGATGGGGAGGGGAGTGCCGGGGATGGGGAGGGGAGTGCCGGGGATGGGGAGGGGCTTGCCGGGGATGGGGATGGGAATGTCGGATATGGGGAGGGAAGTGCCGAGGATGGGGGTGGAAATGCCGGGTATGGGGAGGGAAGTGCCGCGGATGGGAATGCCGGGGATGGGAATGCCGGGGCTGGAGATGGGGAGGCGAGTGCCGGGGATGGGGAGGGGAATGCCGGGAATGGGGATGGGAGTGCCGGGGATGGGGAGGGTGGTGCCGGGGATGGGGAGGGGAGTGCAGGGGATGGGGAGGGGAGTGCCGGGGATGGGAGGGGAGTGCCGGGGTTGGTGAGGGGAGTGCCGGGGATGGGGAGGGGAGTGCCGGGGATGGTGAGGGGATTCCGGGGACGGTGAGGGGAGTGCCGGCGTTCGAGAGGGGAGTGCCGGGGACGGGGAGGGGAGTGCCAGGGACGGGGAGGGGCGTGCCGGGGATGGGATGGGGTGTGCCGGGGATGGAGAGGGGCGTGCCGGGGATGGGGATGGAAATGCCAGGGATGGGGAGGAGCGTGCCGGGGATGGGGATGGGAGTGCCGGGATGGGGAGGGGCGTGCCGGGGATGGGGATGTGAGTGCCGGGGATGGAGAGGGGATATGTCGTCTACCCCCACTTACTGCAGGCAGTTATGTTTGGGCATCACCCAGCGATATTGGCCGCCGTAGTGGTACCCGCCCTTCTACATGTTACCCTCCGGGATCTGGAGCAGGGACATGCCAGGGAGGTTGTCCCGTGTGTACCGGCGCCGCTCGTCGTACCAGGACCTCATGGACCGGGCATGCAGGAGGAGACTCAGGATGAGCCAGGAAACCGTTGGCCATATCTGCCACCTGATGGCACACCTGGCACCGCGTGGGACTGGGCGTGGACGCCCTCTCCCAGTGGCCGTCAAGATGACGATGGGCCTGGACGTCTACGCCACGGGGTCATTCCAGTCGCCGAGTGGGAGCCTGTCCGGTGTCTCCCAGATGTCGGGGCACCGGTGCATCCGTGCAGTGACCGATGCCCTGTATGACATCGCGGACCGGTACTTCCCTGCGGACCGGCAGGGTGCCCAGGCAGCGGGACTCACAGCCGTGGCCAGGATGCCCAGAGTACAGGGGGCGATCGATGAGATGCACGTCACTGTGCGGCCACCAGCGGATAACAGGGACGTGTTCATGAACAGGAAGAGGACCTGCTCCATAAACATTCAGGTAGTCTGTAACCACCGGATGAAGATCCTGCATGTCTGCATCCGGTACCCGAGCAATGTGCATGACTCGTTCATATTAGCACAATCGTTCATCCCCGCCATGTCCGAGGGACAACCCCCCGGCTGCAGGGTTTGTTGCTGGACGACAAGGGTTACCTTGCGGTCATGGCTGATGATGCCTATACGGAGGCCACAGACTGACCCGGAGAACCGCTACAACGATGCCCATGCAGCGACCAGGGGTGTGGCTGAGAAGTGCTGTGGGCTGCTAAGGATGCGCTTCAGGTGCCTGGACCGCTTTGGAGGGGCCCTCCAATACTATTCGGAGAGGGTCGGCCGCATCGTTGTTGTCTGTTGCGTCCTCCACAATATAACCCAGCAGAGGGCTTATGTGATGGAGGCAGAGGATGGGGAGGGGGAGGAGCAACACGACGAAGGGCAGGCCTCGCCAGATGAGGAGGATGGGGGGCAATATACGGGACAGACGGGCTGGACAGGGACGGGTGGCTGCCAACCGTCACCGGCTGGGCCAGTGGGAACGGGACGGGCTGATAGCTGCACCGTGCGCAGGCTAGGGGGGGTGGGAATCGCCATGTATGGGCACGGACAGCACAGTATGCCACCCCACCCAGCACCCTCACTCCACCCACCACCTTCGTCCCACCCACCACTATCACCCCACCCACCACCCTCACCCCACCCACCACCTTCATCCCACCCATCACCCACCACTCTCACCCCACCCACCACCCTCACCCCACCCATCACCCACCACCCTCACCCCACCCATCACCTTCATCCCACCCATCACTCACCACTATCACCCCACCCACCACCCTCACCCCACCCACCACCTTCATCCCACCCATCACCCACCACTCTCACCCCACCCACCACCCTCACCCCACCCACCACCTTCATCCCACCCATCACCCACCACTCTCACCCCACCCACCACCCTCACCCCACCCATTACCCACCACCCTCACCCCACCAACCACCCTCACCCCACCCACCACCCTCACCCCACCCACCACCCTCACCCCACCTCATCACCCGCATGCACACCACCCCTCCATTTCACATCCGTCAGTTCCCTGTCGTTGGGTGTCCTCGGTGGGCGTGTCCTGTGTGTGGGTGTCCTGGGTGGTTGAGGCCTGTGAGTCACTGTCATGGGTGGGTGTGCCCTGGGTGGGTATGTCCTGGGTGGGTATGTCCTGGGTGGGTATGTCCTGGGTGTGGGTGTCCTAGGTGTCAGTCTCCTGCGTCGACTGGGACGGGGGCCTGTTGATGTGGCTGCCCTCCCCGCTGCCTGATGTGGCCCTACGGCGTTGCCGCACTGGCACCAGATGGGGGCGGCGGACGCCTGATGGTCCGGGTCTATCTCTGGCCCGTGGGCGCCCCAGGCTGGGTGGGGGCGTCGTATTCCTGAGGGCCCAGGTCGGTCCCTACCCTGTGGGCACCCTGGCACTGGGTGGGGGCGTCGTATTCCCGAGGGCCCAAGTCGGTCCCTGTCCTGTGGGCATCCTGGCACTGGGTGGGGGCATCGTATTCCTGACGGCCCAGGTCGTTCCCTGTCCTGTGGGCATCATGGCACATCCTGGGGGCGGTCGGCATCCGCAGGGATGGGTGGAGTGACGTTTGGTCCTGCAATATACAATACAGCATGCATGGTTAGACACGCAGATGGGGGGCCGAAGGGGGGATGGGGGAACGGGGAGATGGGGAAGGGGGAGAAGGGAGAAGAGAGGAGATGGGGGGTCAGGGGAAGGGGGGATGGGGAGAGAGGAGATGGGAGAAGGGGGCAAGGGGGAAGGGAAGAGAGAGAAGATGGGGGGGATGGGGGAAGGGGGGATGGGGGAGAGAGAAGATGGGGGAAGGGGGCAAGGGGGGAGGGGAATGTGGGGAAGGCAGTGGGGTGTCTCACTTGCTGCTGTGCCTCCGACCTCTGCTTCTGCACCCTCCTGGTCCTTGGGTCCGCCTGCAATGTCCAGGGCCCTCTCCTCATGAACGGTGAGGGGGCGCAATTCAGGTGGACCCCCTCCAGTCCTCTCACTCTCCTGGTTGTTATGAGCATTGTTCTCCTGTGGGGGGGGGGGGGGGGGGGGGGGGGGGGGGGCAGGGCGGGGGGGAGAGGGTGGCAGAGGTAAAGGGCAACAGTGTTAGGCGGACATATACTTGCAGAACAGCGGTTGTGTGTATGTTGGCAGAGGTTCACATCCCATACTGCCAATGCAGCCTGCATGGGTGGGTGCAGCCATGTCGGTTTCACCTATGCCTGTGCCACCCATCCATTGGGTGGGGGGGGGTACTCACCCCGGCTGCCCGGACGAGGTCATTGACCTTCTTGTGGCACTGGCTGCCTGTCCTGGATGTTACGGCCACAGCGCTAACGGCCTCTGCCACCTCCATCCACAGGCGGCGGCTGGCGTGTGGTGCGACCCTGCGGCCGTGTCCGGGGGAGAGGGCCTCCCTCCTCTGCTCCACTGTACCCAGGAGCGGCTCGATGTCCTGGTCCTGGAGCCTCGGCGCTGCGCGGCAGGTGGCCATTTTGCCGAGTCTCCGGCGGTGTTGTCTTTTGTGCTGCAACGCCACGCGGCCTCAATGACGGCGTGCACGTCTGTGACGGGTGGCGCCGGAGAGAATGGCGTCACGTCGCTGCTAGCCCCTTCCGGGTCAGAGGTTTCCGGAACTTCCGGTTGACCAACACCGGAGTGGTTTGCGTTGTTCTTGGCGCCGACGTCGGGCCATCCCGCCGATTGCAGGAGAATCCCGCCCAAGTGCATCCAAAGGTACATGCACACCACACCACAAGTCCAGAGATTTGACGAGCAAGGTGCAAAATTCTTACACCTGGAGACAAAGACAAAGGTGGCTGAGCTGACAATACCTTTCAGCCTCCTTTTGGCAGAAGAGAGAGAGGAGAGAAGCACGGCAGTTAGGGTGGTCAGCAGAGGGAGGAAGCTGCGAGTCTCTGAGCTAACAAAGCAGGATGTTGGATCGAAGACAACGTCTGGTTGAAGAGACAGATCCTGGAATCATCTAAGGGATTCAGGAGATTTGTCCTGATGTGGCCAGGGGGGGAAGAGAAATTCTCAGAGCAGGCTTTATAGCTGGTGGCGGATCTGGAAACTCTCTGAAAATTGGGGAAAGCATCTTTAGACAGTCACACGAAATAACTACTCCACAGAATGGAGAAACATGATCCCATTGGATGCTGGGAGTGTCTGTGTTTTCCCTTAGGACAGTGACTCTGTGGATAGTGTGGTGAACATATAACCAAAGCATGGGGTTATTGGTCATATTAGGGTTAGCTTTTCTGTAGTTTTAAGTGTACATTGATTACAAAATAGTATTTAGTCAGTGTTACTTTTAGTCTGTTCCAGTAAAACGTAAAACCTGGAAACATGTCATGCAATTCCTTTAAATTGGCCTCTGCAAATCCCAAGCTTTTTTTTGAAGAAGTTATCTTTAAGAAAAGATAAATGATCTTAACTAAAAGTTACGGGGAAGCACAGCCCAAGAATATTTTAACAGCAGCATTACAGTAAAAATGCAGCGATCATCACACTGCTAACAGTAACTCGAGTAAAATAGAAAAAGTGGAACTTGCATTCGTACAATGCCTTTTATTTCTCCTCCCTGTTGGAGAGGAACTGGCCTTTGCTGTTCACCCCGCTAAAAGGCACAGCTGTAAACAGCAGCTAAATGTGTGGGATATCGATTACAGCCTTATATTCCAACCACAACGTGACATCCTGCCTCAGTGTGCTGATCCCTGTCAAAATGGAATGTCACCTCCCACTGACTTCAGCTCAACTAAAACAGCTGATTTCTCCCTGCACCAAAGAGGAGCCAAGGAAGGAGCTGACGTTTTCAATTATCCCAGTCTCCTGCTTCAGTCATGTCAGCATCATAAACTAATGGGCCGCAACTTCCGGGCTCCCCAGTGTCGGATTGAGAGGCACCCCAATGATGTACAGCGGAATTCCTATCAGAACCTCCCAGGTAAGCATTTACACAGCAGCTGTCCAGAAGGGCTAACTTCCCCCGGTCAATTGCGCTGCTCCGTGAACCATCAGAGAAAGCGATTTAAATCACTAACATTCAATGGTTCTGCCAAGGTTATGAAATCTCAAGTTTCAGGGCTCAAAGCTTGATGGCATGGGATCAAGAGGCAATGGGATTGCTTCTCTGCTGGGACGACAATGTCTGCCAGTTAGGATCCAGCTGCGCCTGCAAGGCAGACATAAACGCCCAGTTGATCTTGGCCAGTTGGGATAAGGGAGCACAGGACCTTCCTGTAAGAATCTCTAGTGCTAGTGAGCTTAAGGGAAGGGAAACCCAGACGGAAGTATATAGGTGAATCCAATTGGCTGAATGAATAGGCCGGGGACACTCATGTTCTGGAGATGGGAGGGCACCTGAGCTGGGAGTGTGCGATCGCTGCCGGTGAAGCTCTGGCAGTGGTTGCTTCCAGTATAATGATGGTCATCAGCTGCGACACTCTCTCTCTGCTCCGTTACAGGATTCCGATTGACATCTGGATGGAGCCAGGGGAGTTGGCTATCTTACGAATCACTGCACTGGAAGAGCACAGCAATGTGTGACAGTTCTAAGGGAAGACCCTGCAGAACAAGACCAGGAGGCCGCAGGGCAGGATCAGGGGCAGGGAGGCCATATCTGGTGTGCAGGGAGCTTGAAGGTGCAGAAGAAGACCAAGGGTCGACCGGACTCGTGTGTCCTTCATGGAGCTGTCCAACACCATCTGCCATTGAAGACTCCACCTTATTATGCAGCACCTGCGCCATGCCCTTGCGGACTTGGTGCAAGGTTGCGGTGGAGTATCCCTGCTCCCTGTGGCCGTCAAGATTACAACAGCCCTCAACTTCTAGACCACAGGGTCCTTCTTGGCCTACATGGGGGTCCTCTGTGGTATCTCACAGGCATCTGTGTATAAGTGTATTCTTGAGGTGACGGATGCACTGTATGCACAGGCTCTGGACTACATCCAATTTGACCTGGACCAAGCCCGGCAGGATAAAAGCACAATGAGGTTTGGCCACACAACTGGTCTGTCACAGGTGCAGATTGCACCCATGTCGCTTTTTGCACCTGTGGCACCAGAAGGCATTCCACTCCCTCATTGTCCAGCTAGTGTGTGACCACCAGATGCGTTTCATGTGTGTGGCTGCCCGTTTTCCAGGAAGCGTGCATGACAGCTACATCCTCAGCCAGTCACAGATCCCTGACATCTTCGAAGGACCCACAAATTACAGGGATGGATCCTAGAGGTCCATAAGACCATAAGACATAGGAGCAGAATTAGGCCACTTGGCTCATCGAAACTGCTCCGCAAGGGTCAAAAGATATATCCCCTCAGGTCATGGTTGATGATGCCAGTCCGGAGGCCACAACCACTGTGGAGACCAAGTGCAATGAGGCACACAGTGTGACCCGAGCTCTCATCGAGCGATGCATTGTCCTGTTGAAGATGCGGTTCCGTTGCCTTGATAGATACGGTGGGGCTCTCCATACAGCCTCCGGAGGATCTCCTTCACTGCTGTGGTCTGCTGTGTCCTTCACAACCTGGCTCTTCAGTGGGGTTAGCAGCTTCCTGAGGATGAACTTGAGCAACGTGTTCTCTGATGAGAAGGATGTACCTGAGGACGCTGTGGACGAGCCCGCTGAGGATCCGGAGGATGGAGACCAGGCAGGGGCAAGGGTGTGCATGGGCAGGAGGGCTCGAGTGTTATGGTGTTGGACCAGACCCCCAATTTATTTTACGAAACCTGATGAGAAACCCCCACAATTTTTCAATTTGTAAACTGAGGAAAGGACACTTAACCCCCAGGATTGATTTCACTGACAAATTGGGATCTTTTTTGTTGTATTAAAACATGCTTTATTATTAACATCCAAAGGAAAAACAGCTTTTCAATTAACAGCTAAACTGTCCTTAAAAAACAATAAAAATGGTATTTGAGTTTACTTTCCCATCTACTTCTGAAATCGCAATTAGGTAAAATCCGCATGCAGGTCAAATGCCACTTATTAATAAAGTTAACACTTACTGCCTTATAGATTTATTCACAAAGTCCTTGCAGAGAAGCTTTCAGACGTCAGTCTGAGAATCACAACTCCTTTCCTCAGAACCCATAGCAGAACTCTAAAAATGACACAGGGTAGGACTGAAAAATAAACTAAAATCAGACCCAACCCCTCCCGTAAGTGACATCATAGCATGCATAGCTTTTAACCCCTTTGGCTTTAGAAGACATATAGAGCGGGATTCTCCGGTCTCCAACACCAAAATCGGATTAGGCGATCGGCCGGAGCATCCACGTTGGCGTCAAAATTGGGGCGGCGTTGCATTTGCCGGGAAGTCGGTGTGGCGGCAGGTCCAGCGGATGGCGGGTCGGGTAAATTAATGCACCTACCAGGCCGAGCACCCTATTTTCTGGCTCGCCATAATTCTCTGGTCCTCTGGGCTGGGAATCACGTGGCCATGAATCACAACAGATCTCACCAAACGTGAGCCTGACGTGGTGGCCCTCGCGGTGGGCAAAGGAGGTAATTCCTTAAGGGAGTTGACCCAAAGTCCATCCGAGGGCCTGCCCCCCTCCCCCGCAAAATGAACGTGCCCACCCGTCCTTTATCAGACCCCCACCCACTGTTCCCCCCACCCCAGAGATCCCCTCAATAAGGAGACCCCCAGGGATCCAGTTAAAAGGGAAACCCCACCAGGGACACCCTAACCAGCGGGACACCCCACAGGGACCCGCTAAATAGAGAGACTCTCCCAGGGACCTCCGAACTACAGAAACCCTCCAAGGGACCCTCTAACTGGAGGGGTCCCCAAGGGATCCCCTAACTATAGGAACCCCACCACATGAGGTGATGGCAAACTGGTATTGTCCCTGGACTAGTGCAATAGAAACCCAGAGTAATGCACTGGGGTCCCTTGTTCGAATTCCACCACTGCAGATGATGAAATTTGAATTCAATAAAAATCTGAAATTATAACTCTAATGATGAGCATGAAACCATTCCCATTGTTGTAAAAACCCATCTAGTGTGTGATGATGGGTATAGGCAGTCATGTAGATGGTGTTGCGTGTGACCTCCAGCCATCAGACAATGGAGAATTACCTCATCACTCTATACTTTGAAGAGTTGGGGGATAGTTGTGTTAGTGGATAGTCATACCTGCAGTACTTCTAGCATAATTTATTATAGTTAGTAGTTTGTAATATATTTCTCATAGTTATTTGTACCACGCATTAGCTTATAATAAATACTTTAACTAGCCAAGAACTAGACATTCCAGTGTGCATAATTCCTACCGGCTAAGCACCAGAATGTAACATCGTCCACTAATGTCCTTTCGGGGAGGAAATCTGCCATCCTTATCTGGTCTGGCTTACATGTGACTCCAGACCCGCGGCAATGTGGTTGACTCGTCACTGTCTCCTCAAGGGCAATAAGGATGGCTAATAAATGCTGGCCCAGCCAGTGACAATTTTTTTTAAAAACAAGAGACCCCCCTTAACTAGTGGAACCCTCCACAGGGACCCCCTACCTAGAGGGACCCTCCAGGGATCTCCTAACTATAGGAACCCCACAGGGACCCCCTAACTAAGGACCACATCAAAGAGAGATAACCACATTCCAATCACTGAGCGCATTCTAATCACTCAAGCGTGTGATTGCAATGCACTTAGATCTCTTTGATGTGATTGAAGTTTGTAAACATTGGCATTTCAGCACTTATAGAGTCACTCATACATGAAGGGAGATGAATGGATCAAGGCTGTAGCTGTTTTGTGGAAGTTGTCAATCACAGCGACTAGAAATGAATGACTGGTTTACAGCTACATGATCTGAGGGGTTTAAACACAGGTCACAGCTGTTCTCATTCTGTGAATGGGCACATGGTGCTTCCAGGTAAGAGCTGCAACTATAATTTCAGTCACTGCCCCTGTTTGGACCACTCACTAGCTTCCAGACAGGGGTTCTTTTCTGGGTGGGGGGTGGGGGGGGGGCGGGGGGGGTCTGTGAGGGGTCCCTCTATTTAGGAGGTAGCCCAATAGCGGGATTCTCCCGTAAATCCCACTTATTCCTCGCCATGCATAATAGGAATTCACTATAGGAATAGTGAATTGCTCCCTGATTTGCTCTCCCAGGGGCAATATAAATCAGTAGCAATTCTCCTCCAGGGGGCAAAACATAGGGCGGAACTCTCTGTCCAGAGATGTCTGTATTGCATTTCCCCATGGGTTGGAGAATTGGGCGTCGGGGCAAAATCGGGAACGACGCTGGGTGTCAACCCAAATGTGATGCTCTGATCCCCGGAATCGTGGTCCACACCACATGCCAGTAAGAGCATGTAAATGAATGCAAAATGACCCATTTAGCAGGTCCGATGCCCGATTCTCCGGCCCTCCGTGATTCTCCGGTCCCTGCGGCCGGGAACCACAAGGGTGCTGATCACTTGTGGTCTCTACCAGTGTTGACCTGGTGTGGTGAACCTCGCAGTGGGCAGGTGTTAACCCCCCCCCCCCAAGGAGTTACCCCCTTGGCCCACCGCAGGGTCCATCACACCAGGACCACACTGGTGGAGACCATCCAAGCCCAACCGAGGGCCATCACTCCCCCCACAGAGCTCTGCCTGCCCAACCCCCCTCTACCATACCCCTCCCCATACACCCCCTCAGAAACCTCTGTAATAGAGAGACCCCCCTCCCCCCACAGGGTACCCTTATAATTGGGAGACCCCCCCCCACAGAGGACCCTTGTAACAGGGAGACCCCCAGAGGGATCCCTGTAATCAGGAGCCAACCTCCGGTACCTGTGTAATAGGGGACACCCCACAGGGACCCTTGTAATAGGGAGACCCTCCCAGGGACCCTTGTATTAAGGAGACCTCCACTCACAGGGGCCCCTCTAATAGGAGAACCCCCCCTTCCAGGGACACACTACCTAAAGGGACCCCCCCCCCCACACAGACACCTTCCCCTGAGGAAAGAGACACCTGTCTTAAAGCTTGAGAGCAGCCAAGACAGGGCAAATGAGAAGAATTACAGTTGTAACACTTACCTTGAAGCACCACGTGTTCATTTCTCGAAGGAGAACAGCTGTGACCTGTGTCTGGTTCCCATAGATCCATTACCTGCAAGCCATTCATAGCTTTGTCCTAGTGGTCTGCGATTGACAGCTTCTACAAACCATCTGCAGCTTTGATTCATTCATCTCCCTTCACGGTTCAGATGCCTAAGTGGTGAAACCCCAGTGTTACAAACATTGACCACATCTACGAGAGGTTAGTTGCAGTGCAATCACATGCTTGAGTGATTGGAATGCACTCAGTGCTTGGAATGTGCTTACCTCTCTTTGATATGGCGGGCGAGATCCAGCTCGGGCGGAGGGAATCCGGTGACCTGCCTGGCATGGATTTCGATTTGGGGTTTGCACGTGATTCACCTGTTGAACCCAGCTCTTTCCAGGGCGCAATGGGGTCACGCCTATGGTTATTTCGCTCTCACATGGAGTGTAGTGTTAACCCTATTGATACCGAGTGCTATGTTGATAGCTCAGCTGAATGATTCTCCTGATTTCAAAGCACATGGTTTTCCATGGTGAAATTTGTTGTTTATCTTTTGCAGCCATACTGGAAAAGCCCCTTGAGAAGAAAGCTGGCAGGAACTACGGACCCCCAGGCACCAAGAGACTTATATATTTTATTGATGACATGAACATGCCTGAAGTCGACACTTACGGCACCGTTCAACCACATACACTTATCAGGCAACATTTGGATTATAATCACTGGTAGGTGCTCTTTGGATATGAGAGAAAATGTTTTCTTTAATACACAATACCTCTAAAAGTATCAGAGATGAGCATTGAATGAATGGGGCATAAATTTGACTCGGGGAGTAACATGTAAAGAGCAATGGTGAATTAGTAGCCTGTATTATTCTCTGCTCCATTTCTAGTCGAAATAAAAACAGGCTGTTACCCATGGTGCATTCCTGCCCAAACCAAACTTTATAGCCCAAATATGTTTGTATTGTTTAAGGTGAGGATCACCGATGTTCAATAAATGGCATTTTCCTTCATTTATATATTCAGCATCATACAAATAGATGTGGTTTGCGGTATTCAGTATACGGCTCAGAGGCCATTTGCATTTCTATTCTGCATCAACTTGTAGTTTTTGGGGCAGCACGGTGGCCTAGTGGTTAGCACAGCTGCCTCACGGCGCTGAGGTCCCAGGTTCGATCCCGGCTCTGGGTCACTGTCCGTGTGGAGTTTGCACATTCTCCCCGTGTCTGCATGGGTTTTGCCCCCACAACCCAAAAATTTGCAGAGTAGGTGGATTGGCCACACTAAATTGCCCCTTAATTGGAAAAAATAATTGGGTAATCTAAATTTTTTTTTAAAAATTGTAGTTTTTGGCAGAATCGCCTCCTCAGAGTGGGTCCTCCCAGTGTCAACTTGGTTTATTTGGCAACATTCTGCCACAGCCAGAATGCTGTCTCGAGCCTTCCTTCATGACTTGGGCACGCATTCTAGATTGACACTTTGGTGCAAATATGAAAGAGTACTGATGAGGCTGCTCTGTTGATGCGAATGTATGTTTGTTTTATTTTTTAAAAATTGTTGCTGGATCCATGGGGCAAGGAGCTAAGCTATGAAATGAGTACTCTCAGGTTCTATTTGAAGCTCACCACTGCAGTGAATATCAGAGCAAGGTCACTTCTCCATGAGCACTTCGCCTTGCAGCAGGCAGGGAAAGCAGGTAGTGCATGGAGAATGCATAGTTACTGCCAGTATTAGGCACCCTCAGGACAACCTGTTTCATAATCAAGTGGTGAGCATAACTGAAGCTAAACACTGGCGATGTGGGAAACCTGAAATAAAAGTACATACACAATTAGATTACACAATGTAGAGCGAATGATTTTTGGAACATGCTGAACCTGTCATAGAACCATAGAAGCCCCACAGTGCGGGTGGAGGCCATTCGGTCCATCGAGCCTGCACCAATCCTTCAAAAGAGAACCCTACCTAGACCCAGGCCCTCGCCCTATCCCCGTAACCCCACCTAACCTTTCAACACGAAAGGTCAATTAGAATGGCCAATCCAGCTAATGTCACTGTATAAATGCAAGTTATTTCCAAATATATCCGCTATTTTATTCAGCCTATGGTAATCCATTTAGTTAAGCAGCTTGTCAGCATTAAAATATTTTTAAAAAATCTTTCCCCAGGTATGACCGAACTAAGCTCTCACTTAAAGAGATTCACAATGTGCAATATGTGTCCTGTATGAATCCCACAGCTGGCAGTTTTACCATCAACCCTCGCCTACAGGTACGTCGACGGATTTCATTTCTAACATTGTTTGCTGCTGCTAGTTGCTTGGAGTTTGCGTTGACTTGGCGCCAGATTTAAGCTGCGGTTGGGAAAGGGGAAACTCACACCGCCGAGTTTGTTAGATGTTAGTGTGCAGCTTTCTTTCAGGTCATCGATGAATGTCATTGCCGACTGCAAAACCCAACCTAATGATTCACGGCACCTGAAAGATAGCACAAAACACTAAGCAGCCTATGCCCAAGAACGGAGAAAAAACATCATCCAGACAACGTTTGGACATTTCCTACTTATGAACAACTGATTTAGGAAGTGTTATGGGCGAGGCTTTTCAGAACCCCAAAATGTATCATGGAGTTCAACCAACCTCCCCCTTTAATGTATTTGTTGCTTTTCCGAGCACACGGATTGTTCTCCAGATCTAATACAGCAATTATGGACAAATGGTTTTTAAACACAAAACAATGTTTATTCCATGAACTCAACTTAACCCTTTTAAATAAACATTGGATCTCTTAACACCCCCTTACTTCAAAGATAACCCTGAAAATATTACAACACTAAATAATCCTTCAATTATTCCTTTCAACATCCAAGAGAGACTTAACACCTTTAAACAGAAACACATCAGGTTAAAGGCTTTACTATTATGAGTTTAAATCACCCAAATGATCCAGAGATAGTCTTTCATGGCAGAGATCACAGCAGATCCAGCTCACTGCAAACACAGACACTCCCAAGCTCTTTTTCTTAAAACTGAAACTTCAAAATGGCTGAACTGAGCTCAGCTCCACCCACTCTCTGACATCACTGTTTTCTTAAAGGTGCATTGCTTAAACATCCATTTCTTAAAGGTACTTGATATGTTGGGTGTTCTGGATCACATACAGGTCACCAACACTTGAAATAGTGCAACACTATTTTATTGAATCATTAACTGTTTAAACATACTCAGACTGTGGGTTAATACAATACTAGCTTTAACTAAAGACCTTTGCCTTGTCCTAACCAGTCGATGCACTCAGCACATGGTGAATGTTTGTGTTGCAAGCTGTGAGCTCTGTTCTCCTAGCTAGCTGCAACTCGAATGAGCGGGAACTCTGATGCCCCCTGTCTTTATAGTGCGTGTGCTCTCACTGGTGATTGGCTGCGGTGTTGTGTATGTTGATTGGTCCCACTGTGTGTCCATCAGTGTGTGTCTGCACCATGATATACTGGTGTATATTATGACATCCCCCCTTTTATAAAAAATGTACCTGCGTGGCAATAAATAGTGTATGGTGAATGTTCCTGACTATGTGTGCGTGTAATATTTACAGGACTATGTACATAAAAACTAAGCTATTTACATGGGAAGGTGCCTGGTGCTGAAAAACAGTGTGTCACAAGAATAACGAGATGAACACTATATACAAACCACTTGAACGATTAAACAGAAGAACAGAACAAATCAGAAAGTCCATAAGTCCACAAAATTCACAAATTAAGTCTCTGAGGTGTGTGACGAATTCTGGTTGACCGCCTCAAGGGTGGGTCGGGAGCCGCTGGCTGAGGAGCGGGCTGGACTGCGTCAGAGTGAGGAGGATGCAGAGTGACCGGAATCTCTGCATAGTCCAGGTCAGGGTCAACAGGAGGGCGTGGCAGTGGTGGAGGATCACGTCGCGAGCGCGGAACAAGACGAAGAGCACGTCGATTGCAGCGCAGAATGGAGCCATCCGGTAGCTGAACCAGGAACGAGCGGGGAGCCACCTGCCGAAGAACCACAGCAGTTGCAGACCAGCCACCATCCAGAAGATGGATACGGACATTGTCATCTGGAGCCAGAGGGGGGGGATCAGCTGCACGGGAGTCATGAGCCACTTTGTGCTGTGCACGAGACAGTTGCATTCGTTGAAGGACCGGAACGTGGTCGAGGTCTGGGACGTGAATGGATGGCACCGTCGTCCTCAGGGTGTGACCCATGAGCAGCTGGGCTGGCAACAGGCCAGTGGACAGTGGGGCCGAGTGCCAGGCCAGCAGGGCGAGGTAGAAATCGGACCCAGCATCGGCAGCCTTGCAGAGGAGCCGTTTGACTATGTGGATGCCCTTCGCCGCTTTGCAGTTGGATTGGGGGTACAGGGGACTGGATGTCACATGCACAAAGTTGTACCTCCTGGCAAAGTTGGACCATTCCTGGTTTGCGAAGCAGGGGCCATTGTCCGATATCACAGTGAGTGGGATGCCGTGTCAAGCAAAGGTGTCCTTGCAGGCACGGATGACTGCACACGATGTGATGTCGTGTAAACGTACCACCTCCGCGTAGTTTGAAAAGTAGTCTACAATCAAGACATAGTCCCTGCCCAGCGCGTGGAACAGGTCGATGCCCACCTTGGACCAAGGGGACGTGACCAACTCATGGGGCTGTAGGGTTTCACGTGGTTGGGCCGGCTGGAAGCGCTGACAAGTGGGGCAGTTGAGCACTGTGTTGGCGATGTCGTCATTGATGCCGGGCCAGTACACAGCCTCTCGGGCCCATGCCAAGATGGTCCTCGTGTAGCTGTTCCAAGACGAGCTGGCGCATGCTGTGCAGGATGACAATGCGGTCCAGTTTCAGGAGAACACCATCGACTACCGCCAGATCATCTCTGATGTTGTAGAACTGCGGACATTGGCCCTTGAGCCACCCTTCAGTTAGGTGGCGCATGACACGCTGTAGCAAAGGGTCAGCCGCTGTCTCGCGGCGAATTTGGATGAGGCGTTCATCCGTGGCAGGTAGATTGGAGGCTGCGAATGCCACATGGGTGTCAACCTGACACGAATCCCGCTGGGTCATACGGAGTGTTGACTGCCCTGGAGAGAGCTCGGCAATGATTAAGTCTTTGCCCGGGAGTGTACCAGCTGGAAGTCGTATCGCCGGAGTTTGAGCAGAATACGCTGGAGGCGAGGCATCATGTTGTTCATGACTTTCTGTATTATATTGACCAGCGGGCGATGGTCGGTCTCGAAGGTAAATTGGGGAAGGCTGTACACAGAATCATGAAACTTGACGACACCGGTCAAAAGGCCCAGGCACTCCTTTTCTATCTGCGCGTAGCGCTGTTCCGTGGGGGGTCATGGCGCGTGACGCATATGCAACGGGGGCCCATGATGAGGCCTAATCGCGTTGCAGGAGCACTGCCCCAATGCCAGACTGGCTGGCATCGGTCGAAATTTTTGTCTCTTTCACTGGATTAAAAAAAGCTAAGACCGGGGCCGTGGTGAGTTTGGTTTTGAGTTCTCTCCATTCGCGCTCGTGGGCAGGAAGCCATTGGAAGTCCGTCGTCTTCCTGAGAGCCGTGGTATGAGAGGCGAGGTTAGGGATGAACTTCCCTAGGAAGTTGACCATGCCCTAAAATCGGAGGACCGCCTTCTTGTCCTCTGGAGTTTTCATGGCTGTGATAGCAGCCACCTTGTCCGCATCCGGCCGCACACCCAACTGGGAGATGTGGTCTCCTAGGAACTTGACCAAAGGAGCATTTGGCTCAGTTGAGCGTAGGCCCTGCTCCCGTATGCGTTTGAACACGCGCTGGAGGCGACTGACATGCTCCTGCGGGGTGGTGGACCAAATGATTATGTCATCGACATAGACGCGAACACCTTCAATGCCTTCCATCATTTTGTTCCATGATCCTGTGAAACACTTCTGAAGCTGATATGATCCCAAATGGCATCCTGTTGTAACAATATCTGCCAAAGGGGGTGTTAAAGGTACACAGTTCCTTGCTGGATTTGTCGAGCTGGATTTGCCAGAAACCTTTCGAGGCATCAAGTTTGGTGAAGAGCTTGGCGCGAGCCATCTCGCATTTGGTCTCTTCGCGCTTGGGAATCGGATAATGCTCCCTCATGATATTGCGATTCAGATCCTTGGGATCAATGCAAGTTCTTAGCTTGATGGAAGGCTTTTTTACGCACACCATGGAACTAACCCAGTCGGTTGATTCCGTAACTCTGGAGATCACTCCTTGGTCTTGTAGGTCCTGCAGCTGCTGCTTGAGGTGGTCCTTGAGGGGTGCTGGGACTCTGGGAGGTGCATGCACCACAGGCGTGGCATTCTGTTTGAGTAGGATCTTGTAAGTATATGGGAGCGTGCCCATGCCTTCGAAGACGTCGCGGTGCTGGTCGATGATGGCGTCGAGATGCGCCCTGAAGTCAGCGTCCTGGAAGGCAGACGTCTCATCAGGAGAGAGAGAGAGTAAACTCTTTGAATGAGGTTCAACAGCTTGCATGCCTGTGCGCCAAGCAGGGAGTCCTTCGAGGAGCCCACGATCTCGAAGGGAAGGATGGCTTTCCGTCACTTCAAGTTGGCACGAGCCGGTAGCAGCAATTGTAGTCCAATAGCTGGCAGGCTGATGGAAGGATGGCTCGTTTGACACGGAGGCTTTGGAAAGCAGACCACGCCATGAGATTGGCAGAGGCACCAGTGTCCAGGCGGAATCGGATTTGGGAACAGTTGACCGTCAGGGTGGCACACCACTCATCGTCTGGATCAATGCTGTATACCGACAGCGGCTGGTGCCTTTGCTTCGGGGACAGTCTGTTTTCGTTAAAACACCGACTCGAAAAGGCGCCTTCGGGTCCTCGGTGTCACTGCTGTGTGGGAGGTCTGCATCAGACTCGGTGACCGTGGGTTGAATTGCCCGAACATTCCTGCGAGGCTGGCTGAAGCGAGATGAATTGGCAGGCTGAGCTGCTCGACAGAAGGCAGCATAGTGGTCAAGTCTTCCACATCGTAGGCAATGTCGAGATTTTACAGGGCATTGCCGCTTTAGGTGGGCGGAGTCACAGTTGTCGCACATCGTGACATCAGGACATTTGCTGCGCCACCGCGCATGCACGGTGTGGTTGTGCATGGTGCACACCTGCGCATTACATTCCTCAACGTCGCCATCCCCTCGTTTGGTGCGTACAAGCGTGGGAGTCCGCGAAATGGCCACGCTCATCCAGGCTGAGGCCCTGGAGGTGCTCAATCACTTGGACCCGTTCCGCCCCGTGGGGACCTTGCCACGACGTTTCAGCCGCTTGTATATGGGAAGACCGACTCGTGGCGTTTTCATGTAAGACACAGGTCTCGATAGCCGTCGCTAGGGTGAGTTGCTTTACTTTGAGGAGCTGCTGACGTGGGGGGTCCGACTGAACATCAAAAACGATCTGGTCGCGTATCATGGAGTCGGAGGTGGGCCCGTAGCTTCAAGATTGCGCAAGGATGCGGAGGTACATGAGAAAGGATTGGAAAGGTTAATCCTTACCCTGCAAACGCTGCTGGAACACATAGCGTTCAAAACTTTCATTCACCTCTACGCTGCAGTGAGTGTCAAACTTGAGGAGGACCGTCTTGAACTTCGTTTTATCTTCGTCATCTGCAAAGGTGAGAGAGTTGAAAATGTGGATGGCATGGTGCCCGGCCATGGAGAGGAGAAGAGCAATCTTTCTGGTGTCCGAGGCACCCTCCCTGTCCGTGGCTTCGAGGAAGAGCAGGAAGCGCTGTTTGAAAATCTTCCAGTTGGCCCCGAGGTTGCCAGCGATGCGGAGCGGCGGCGGCGGGCTGATATTGTCCATGTTGCAGAATGACGGAATGCTGGCGGAAGGCAGATCACTTGCAGGTCGGTCTAGGAAGTGTGAATATCCCACCACACCTGGTATCATGATGTGTTGGGTGTTCTGGATCACATACAGATCACCACCACTTGAAATAGTGCAACACAATTTTATTGAATCATTAACTGTTTAAACATTCTCAGACTGTGGGTTAATACGATACTAGCTTTAACTAAAGACCTTTGCCTTGTCCTAACCAGTCAATGCACTCAGCACATGGTGAATGTCTGTGTTGCAGGCTGTGAGCTCTGTTTTCCTAGCTAGCTGCAACTCGAATGAGCGGGAACTCTGATGCCCCCTGTCTTTGTAGTGCGTGTGCTCTCACTGGTGACTGGCTGCGATGTTGTGTGTGCTGATTGGTCCCACTGTGTGTCCATCAGTGTGTATCTGCACCATGATATACTGGTGTATATTATGACAGTACTCTCTCGTGACACCTCCCCCCAAGAAAAAATAAATAAATCATCAACTTCAAGGTGGTTTCATTTTTCACTTTTGCACCATCCACTAAGAAATGCATACAGTAAATATACATATTCATTTGAAGAAAACAACACACTCAAACAGGTATAATAATATAGTCCATTTTTCTTTGTTCTGCTTCCTCCAACCGAAATCCTTCTCGATTGACAGTCTCTTTGAACAAGAAAGTCTCTGCACGATCCATCCATCCCTCTACTCCTCGGCAATTCTCTTTAGAATCAGATACTTTAGTTCAATCTGACCACAGAGACCCTTGCAATTCTCCGATACAGGAACATTGGTGATCACAGCTTTCAGGCAGTCAAATGCCTGTTGAAAGTCCGCTGTCCATTGAATTTTTTTACGTTTCTTCAGCAATTCCATCAGTGGAGTAATCACGCCACAAAACCTTTGCACAACTGCTCGATCAAATCCGCTCATGCTAAGAAATCGCATTATTTCCCTTCGTCTTGAGGGTATCGGAAACTCCGCAAGGAAAATGATTCGGGCTTCTCCAAATTCACTTTCGGCTAGGTTCACCACCAAAACCGCCTCCTGAAGTCGATCGAAGAACTCCATACGATGTTTTAAATGTTCTTCCGTGTCTGGAAGTTGTAAATAAAAGCAGATTGTCCCAATTTCTCAATGCAATCCTTCACGCACGGGATGGGATAAGAGTCCGTTCATGTAACTGCATTCACCTTTCGATCGTCCACACACAACCGTTGGGTGGCGTCTGGTTTAGGTACCATCACTATGAGTGAGCTCCATTGGCTGCAACACACTTCAATTATGCCATTCTTCAGCATACTCTCAATCTCTCTGTTAACCTGTGCCAATTTTAAAGGATTAAGTCTATATGGATGTTGTTTGATAGGAACAGCATTTCCCACTTCTCCATCACGTATAGCCATTTTAGTACTTCCCAATTTATCTCTACAAACTTGCCCATGTGATATCAATAACTCTTTCAGGTCAGTTTGTTTTTCCTCTGGAAGGTAACTTAACAATTCATCCTAATTTTTAAGAACATCCTCATTTTCCAATTTAATTTGAGGTATGTCAAATTCACAGTCATCTGGATTTGGTTCGTCACTTTGAGTTAGAATCATTAAAACCTCCTTTTTCTCTCCTTCCCTTTCAAAGTACCTTTTAAGCATATTCACATGACACACTAAGTGAATCTTCCTTCTATCTGTTGTTTTTACCACATTCTTTCTTTTCTTCTCTCTCCTTTTCTTTTTCCTCTCTCTCTCTCACTTTCTTTTGTCTCTCTCTCTCTGTCTCTCTCTTTTTCTTCTCTCTCTTTCTCGTATTCAAGCCGCTTTAATTATTTCTCATGTTCCATTTGTTTAATTTGCAACTGAATTTTTGCCATTTCCCATGAGTCAAACTCTATCTCCGGCAACTTTAAATGCTTAACCACCGCCATAATTACCTCATCTCTTCGCATTTTGTCAGGTAATGTTAACTGCAATGTTTTTGCCAGACCCAACAGTCTGCGTTTAGTCTCTGTCCGTAAAGTACTGCGTGTGACAGTCTCCACCCCCAAAAACTTCTGAGCCTCTGAAAGTGCCATTGTTCACACACTCCCCCCAGTTAAACGAAAATACCACACCGGAAAAGCAACAAACCTTCACTGTCTTTAAGTTCACAAAAGCCAATCCGATAGATAGACTTTTATCCCTCTCGAGCCCCAATTATTATGGGCAAGGCGTTTCCCAAAATGTATCATGGAGTTCAACCAACCTCCCCCTTTAATGCTATTGTTGCTTTTCCGAGCACATGGCTTGTTCTCCAGGTGTGATACAGCAATTATGGACAAATGGTTTTTAAACACAAAACAATGTTTATTCCATGAACTCAACTTAACTCTTTTAAATAAACATTGGATCTCTTAACACCCCCTTACTTCAAAGATAACCCCGAAGATATTACAACATTAAATAATCCTTCAGTTATTCCTTTTAACATCCAAGAGAGACTTAATACCTTTAAACAGAAACACATCAGGTTAAAGGCTCTACTATTATGAGTTTAAATCACCCAAATGATCCAGAGATAGTCTTTCATGGCAGAGATCACAGCAGATCCAGCTCACTGCAAACACAGACACTCCCAAGCTCTTTTTCTCAAAACTGAAACTTCAAAATGGCTGAACTGAGCTCAGCTCCACCCACTCTCTGACATCACTGTTTTCTTAAAGGTACATTGCTTAAACATCTATTTCTTAAAGGTACTCTCACATGACAATAGGATGAGGCTGTGGGCCAACCTCAGTCATTTGGCCCAGGGAGAGCTAATGAGCTATAAATAATAAAGTATATTCCAATAAAAATTCTAGACAATCGATAAACATGTAACACTTAATTTGCTGCTCACGTGATGTTGTTTTGCAGTTTATTTAGTTGCTAGTTTAGATGACCGCAGTTTCTATTGGGACAGAGTTAGAATAATCCAGATACTCAGTCAAGCTCAAAACGTGATCCATTTACACTTGCTAAAAGAGAAATGCATTCATTTACAAGGACCCTTTCGCTGCAAGCAAAAGGAATATGTTCAAGCCTCACGCCTTCTTTAATTATCCAGGAGGTTGGGAAGCCTATCTTTCCCTGTTATTTTCTGTATGGCAGAGACTCAATCAACGAGAGTCAACTTGCCAACCTTACTCCCGCAGTATAAATTGTTGGCATTTTGAAATTTGGCATTCTAGTGTCTGTCCTGGTATGTGCAAGATGAAGAGCTTCAGCAACATGTATCTCTTTTCAGCAATATTAAAGATTTACAATAAGTAAATCACCGACTGACAGAAATCTATCATGATATAATCAAGACCTATAACGAAAGGACGAACACAGGGTTGATGGTTGCATGAAACTTGCCAAGTGCAGCAATCAATTGCACAGCCGTGCCCACAAGTCAAGATGATGTCAGCTCTTCACAGACTGTATTCATTGCTATGGATTCTGTTGTGAAAGCCGTACACATCACTGCGGGAATTACAGTGAGATACTATGGAAAAACGTTGAGGGAATATTTCAATTTTTAGAGCAGAGAAAGGTGAAGCAGGGAGGAATACTCTTCTGCATAAAGGGGGCAGTACTTGTACGCAATGCTTGAAAATAAAAACAATGAGAGATGTTGCTACAGGTCCAGATTGTTCCAGCTTGGTTTGCTAGCAAGGCCAGAGTGAAATAAATGTAACGACTGAAGGTTTGGGGCCATTGTGCACCAAACTAATCTAACTGGGAGCTTCTAACGGGAAGGAGAGCTGTAATAGTGGGTCTCTGTGATGTAAATTGGTTGGCATTTCACAAAAAATGAAAAATATGGGCTAAATGTTCTTCCCCTTCATGGTCTATGGATGAAAAGATAACAACAGGTAGAGTACCTCCAATATGGCTCTGTGAGAACAGGCGGTGACCAAAATCCAGGCAATTTTAACCCGCGCTCTAGTAGGCCTTGAGCCCACCGGACCCAATTCAGAAAAGTTTGGGGAGTTGCTGATCGGCTTTTCATGCCTGACATTTACTGTACTTCAGCGAACATTGACCCCAGCTGACCCCATGCAGATGTGGCAGAGACGGTCGACTTCATCCAGTAAGAACAAAGGTCTCTCAGAGAAAAAAATCCAATGGGGTAGAATATTTTGCTATATATTGTGCTTGGGATCAGGACATGTATCTATTCATGCTGCAGCACAGGGCAACCGGCATTGAGGTTTGATGCCATTAAGGCCACCCAAAGAGAAGCCCACAGGTTTAAATTTAAACATTGCACTTGATTCCCATAGTCTTTAAGTACCATGGGCACCGGCTACCTTCATGCAAGCTACCCAGGTCAGGTTAAAGAAAGTTATTAAAGTACTGTATAAGCTTGCATGAATAAAAAGCAAATAGTTTTCAATTACAACAACAGGATGTTTTTATTTCAGTTTGATTGAACTTTTCTCATTTTAATCATTGTGCACTGATGTAGGGAAGTTGGGGAGGCATGAAAGAGTAATTAAATCTAATGCGTAAGAAGTGAATTAATATCAGCAGCGATTTGGCCATTAACATAAAGTGCTTTGCAGTCGTATCAACTGGTTTTGTGACACCCGCTATGCAGTGAATTAAGGCATTCCAATTTAAATGTGAGTCTTTCCGATGTTTTTCTCCCCACCCCGGAAAAGCAGCATGTTCTGAAACCTGGCACGGACTCGCTCCCCAGGTTGCCGGATTTGAGGCACTCCACCTGTATATATTTTTAATATGTTTCCATGGACAAGCCCTTGAATAGATTGAGTGCGTGATTCATATATTGTGCCACCCTTGCCACTCAGTTAATGAAATGAAATGGAAATCGCTTATTGTAACAAGTAGGCTTCAAGTGAAGTTACTGTGAAAAGCCCCTAGTCCCCACATTCTGGCGCCTGTTCGGGGAGGCTGGTACGGGAATTGAACCCTGCTGCTGGCCTGCCTTGGTCTGCTTGAAAAGCCAGCGATTTAGCCCTGTGCTAGACCAGCCGCTGTAAAAGAGGCTGCTCCCCGGCACAGTGGCAGTGGTCACTTCTTCAGATAAGATTAGTGTATTTTAAAATAAAGAGTTCAGAAATGCCAGCCATGGCAATAGCGTGGGCTCCTATGAAGATTGAAGGGAGTGAAAGATATGATCCGGTAAAGTCAAGTGGCGCACTGGTTAGCACTGCTGCCTCACAGCTCCAGGGCCCGCTTTCAGTCCTGGCCTCGGGTGACTGTGCGGAGTTTGCACTTTCTCCATGTATCTGCGTGGGTTTCCTCCGGGTGCTCCGGTTCCTCCCAGTCCAAAGATGTGCGGGTTAGGTGGGTTGGCCATGCTAAATTCCCTCTTAGTGTCAAACAAACGGTTAGGTGGGGTTACTGGGTTACGGGGAGGCGTGGGCTTAAGTAGGGTTCTCTTTCCAGGGGCCGGTGCAGACTCAATAGGCCGAATGGCCTCCTTCTGCACTGTAAATTCTACGATTCCATGAAGTTTTGAAACAAGCTGGTTGTTTTTTAAAGGAAACCTGTATATTCTTTTGTTATGACCCCAGTTGGTGTTACTCGGGTCCCAGAATGGAACCGAGGCTCAACAGACTATGATCTGGAGTCTCCGTTTCAGAGTCTTAAGTGCTGATACCAGGACTGGATCGGTGGTGTTATACGACCACGGAAGTGGCATGGGTCCCGGAAAAATTCAGGATCGTTAAAGGGCTACACCGGCACCACATGTAACTAGTGCAATTACAATGAAATACGGTGTCCAATTCGGCATGGTTGGGCTTTGCACTCCAGAGGCTGAGAAGCTGCAGCCACATTTCAGCACTTCACTCCCCGCCCACACTCATTCCAGCCAACAAGATGGAAATCCGAAGATCAGCGCCCCGTTTCGCTGATGCAGACCTTGCTGTACGCCGTGGAGGTTGAGCACCCTGTTCCCCGGGGCGTGAAGGATGCTGCCTGTCGTGTTAGGTACACTGGTCTAACACTGGCTGCAACTGGATGCCAACCTTGGACCATGGAGAGGTTTCGATTTTATGCTGCTGAAGTGTCTCCTTACTCTGCGCTGGCTGGAAGCGTTGACAGGTCGCACAGTGAAGGACCATCTTCGCGATATCCTGGCTGATCCCAGGCCAGTAAACAGCCTGCTTGGCTCTGCGTCTGCACTTTTCCACACCGAGGTGTCCCTCACAGATTTGACGGAGCACCAAGCACTGGAGACTGTGTGGAATCACAATCCGGCCCAGTTTGAGGAGGATACCATCAACCACCGTCAGGTCGTCCTTTACATCGAAAAATTGAGGGCACTACCCTTTTTGCCAGCCATTCGCTAGGTGTTGCATAACACGCTGCAAAAGGGGGGCTTTGGCTGTCTCCTCACGGATACGAATCACCTTCTCATCAGATGCCGGGAGGGTGCTAGCACACAGCTGCACCTGTGACTCAACCTGTGACTCAATTTGGCGGATGACGTTCAGGGGTTCACTAGGCACAGTGATGGAGCGGGTCAGTATCGGCAATGATGAGCTCCTTTCCAGGCGTGTAGAGCAGGTCAAAGTCGTACCTTCTGAGCTTGAGGAGGATGCGCTGCAACCGAGGCGTTATGTCATTAAGGTCCTTGTGGATAATGTGGACCAGGGGCCTGTGATCCGTCTTGATTGTGAATGTCGGCAGGCCGTAGACACAGTCGTGAAACTTGAGAATGCCAGTGAGAAGGCCCAGGCATTCCTTCTCGATTTGTGCATACCTTTGTTCGGTCATTGTCCTTGATGCGTAGGCAACCGGTGCCCAGGATGAAGTGTCATCGCGTTGCAGCAGGACCGCACTGATGCCGTCCTGGCTCGCAACTGTCGAGATTTTCGTTTCCCTGTCTGGATCGAAAAATGCCAATACGGGTGCAGTGGTGAGCTTGGCTTTCAGCTCCAACCACTCTGCCTGATGGGACACCTTCCACTCAAAGGCAGTGGACTTCTTCACTAGGTTTCGTAGGGCCGTGGTGTGTGAGGCCATGTTTGGGATGAACTTGCCCAGAAAATTGACCCTGCCCAGGAAGTGCAATACCGCCTTCTTGTCTTCCGGGACCTTCATGGCTGCGATGGCCTTGACCTTGTCTGTGTCGGGGCACACGCCCTGCTGAGAGATCTGGTCTCCTGGGAACTTGAGTGTTGTCATGCCAAAGCAACATTTGGCCCTGTTCAGCTTCAGGCCATTGGCGTGGACATGGCGGAATACCTGCTGGAGAAGGGAAACATGCTCCTCAGGTGTCGTGGACCATATGATGATGTCACACGAACCCCTTTGATGCGCTCCATCATCTGCTCCATGATGTGATGAAATATCTCCGATGCTGAGACGATGCCAAATGGCATACGGTTATAGCAGTACCTGCCAAACTGTGTGTTGAAGGTGCAGAGCCTTCTGCTGGGCTCATCCAGCTGGATTTGCCAGAATCCATGTGACGCATCTAACTTTGTGAAAAAACATGCATGTGCCATCTCACTGGTGAGTTCCTCCCACTTCGGGATGGGGTAGTGTTCACACATTATATTCTGGTTGAGATCCTTGGGATCAATGCAGATGCGCAGGTCTCCAGAGGGTTTTTTAACCATCGAGCTGACCCAGTCAGTCGGTTCGGTTACCCTGGAAATGATCCCCTGCTGCTGCAGCTCATTGAGCTGTTCCTTCAGGCGCTCCTTTAGCGGAGCCGGGACCCGGCGTGGTGCATGGACCACTGGCTTGGCATCAGGTCGCAGTAGGATCTTGTGTATGGCAAAGTGCCCATCCCGTCAAACACATCTGGATACTGAGCGAGGATGTCGTCAATGCCAGCTTGAAGATCCACGTTGGAGGATCTCGTTGAATAAACCCGCGGCACCAGGTTTAGCTTTTTGCAGGTATGCGCGCCCAGTAGGGATGCCCTGTCCGGCTTGAAAATTTCAAACCTTAGCCGTGCATGGGTACTCCAGTTGGAGACGAGTAGATGGCAGGACCTCAGTGCTGTGATGGCATTACCGTTATAGTCCAGGAGCTGGCAGGCTGCTGGAAGGACCTTGGGGGGCTTCTTGATGTGTTTGAAGTCTGCCTGTGAGAGGAGGTTGGCAGAAGCACCTGTGTCCAGCTTGAACTGGATGGAGCAGCAGTTGACCTGCATCACCGCACGCCATTCGTCCTCCGAAACCACAGCGAAGATGGACTGAATGCGAGATGAGTTAGGTGTGGCATGTTCACGTGTGGTAATGATGCCCACTCGGTAGGCGGACTCCAGGCACTCGTCCTCTGGATCCGTTCCAGATCAGAATCCTGTAATCGTCGTTGCACATTCTGGACGCGCCGTCGTCGGAATTGGGAGTGCTGGCCTCTGACTGGTGGTGCAGACCTGCATAAGGCTGCATAGTGTCCAGGCTTCCCGCAGTTTAAACATCGCCTGGGCAGTGTCCTTTTAAGTCGGCGTTGCCGCAGTTCAGGCACGTCATGACATCGGTGTCGTGACGCGGTGTACGTCATCGCACATGCGCAGTGCGGTTGGCAGACGTCTGCACCAGCGCAGTGTGGGTGTTGGCCGCTTCATTATCCCATTCGCATCACGCATGCGTGGGGCGTCGGGCAAAGCGCGCGAGATGGCCGCTGTCTTCAATGCTGAGGTGCTGCATCCGGGAGATGGTCTGCACACTCACTGCCTCGTGGGAGGCAAGTTTCTCATTTTCAGCCGATTTGTATTGGGAATACCAATATTTTGCTCATGCACTGTACATGTTTTAATCGCAACTGGCAGGGTCATATGCTTGATTTTTAAGAGCTGCTCTCTCAGAGGATCAGAGTGAACTCCAAACATGATTTGGTCTCTGATCATGGAGTCAGTAATATCACCAAAGTTGCAGGACAGCGCTAGCAGGCGGAGGCTAGTTAAGAAGGCATTGAAAGATTCATCTTTACCTTGAAGATGTTGTTTGAATATGTAGTGCTCGAAGATTTCATTGGTGTCCACTTCACAGTGACTTTCGAACTTGTCCAGGATGGTCTGAAACTTTGTCTTGTCCTGGCCTTCGGTGAAGTTAAACGAGTTGAAGAGTTCGATGGCTTGATCACCCGCTGTTGAGAAAAACAGTGCGATCTTTCTTGCATCAGACGCACCCTCGAGGTCTGAGGCTTCGATGTACAGCAGAAACATTTGCTTGAATATCCGCTAGTTTGCACTGAGACTGCCGGAGGTCCTGAGCTGGTTAGGAGCCTGAATCTTCTCCATGGTGCCGGGATACATTTGCTGGTCGTCACAGAACGGACAGAGGTAAGCCACCTTTAATTAGTAGTGTCCTGGTATCATGTCATGTTAGGTACACTGGTCTAACACTGGCTGCAGCTGGATGCAGCTTCGATCAGAAAGATACTCCAGATCTTGAAGTTAGTTCAATCAGGTTTATTGAACCAATAGCACAGTTAGCACAGTTCTCTGTGAGTTTGACTGTCTGCTAACTTAAGTGTGGTTACTCTGTCTGACTGAACCAGACTAGCTCTTAGCCATGTGGTGGAGGTGTGAGATTGTAACAACACCCTTGACTGACTCTCTAGATGTTCATCAGTGGAAAGAGGCGGAGTGTGAGTGCCTCGTGTCTTTTATAGTCAGATCCCACCCCTGAGTGTCCTGCCTGCTTATTGGTCATGTCCTTTTCTCTGTGTCCATTAGCTGCTTGTCTGTATATCATTATGTGTGTGTCTGCATATCATGACACTGCCACCTGCTGCCGTACACCGGGCCTGGGCGGAGGTGTCAGAGGCTGTGAGCGCATGGGGCCCCACTGCTAGGACCGGTTAGTAGTGCTGTCAAAAGCTGCATGGCCTCCTCAGGACGGCTAGGTTGAGTAGCCAGCACCATGCCCCTGGCACTAACCACGTCCCTGGCACTAACCACGTCCCACACACCCGTAGCCCCCCACCGGAGGGCAGCTGAACCACACACGCTGGCAGTCTGTTTGCACCACACCCTCCACCACCACATGCCAGCACCGATACCACCTGCCATGGCTGGGTGCCCCAGTCACAAAGGTCCCCAGCTTCCCATCCCAGAGATGGCGGTGCACCACCACAGGGAGAGAGAGAAGAGGATTCTGGAAAGGGCAATCCCATCAATGCTGGAGATGCAGACACAGAGGCAGAGACTACATGAGGCATTGTTAGCAACCATCCAGCACCTGCAGGTGGAGTTAGCAGAGTCCAACCACTGGCAGGGACAGGAGGCGGTGCCGACCCTGCATGCCACGCAGGCTAACACCGCACTGATTACGTCCGCGGTGGAGGCCTTGGGTGTGAAGGCATCAGCAGTGGGTCAATATTTCCAAAGCCGAGGCATTTTGTGCGGGCGGTGGCTGAAGCACATGACAGGACGGCCCTGTCACAGGCAACTATGTATCAGGGCCACTCGGTCATTGCAGTGACGCTCCAGAACTTGGCCCAGTCACAACATGTTATGGCTGCGGGTGTCGATGGCATTGCCCGGCGCTTGCTGACCTGAGCCAGTCATAGAGGGACGTGGCACAGTCTTCGATTTTCGTGCCTTGCAATTCTGGCATTGCTGGGTGGAGAAACCTGCCCCGTAACCTTTACTTTTTTTTGTCGAAAATATAGATGAACAGTCACTGGACTGCCAATTAGTTTTTAATAACAACAAAAAATTAAAAATGAACAATTTGACTATAATAAAATTCTCCTTCACTCCCAATTATTTCACAAATGTACACAGAGTTTAAGGGTTACAAGGGTTACAAAATACATCTTATGATGTAATGGTCTCAGTCAACACACAGTCACGTTAAGCCCGCAGGCTGACTGTGGTCAGGCATACTCCACTCTGAAACCAAGTGAAATTCTGTGAGTTTCTCCTCAAACCCTCCCAGATGATTTTTACACCGTGAGCCGACTTCTCTCTGGAAACCGATTTCCACACAAGTGATTCTAAGCTCCACTCTCAAGAAGGCATGCATTAGAATCTTCTTTCAAAAAGTACTTTCTCTCAACTGTTCTGAACAAGATTCCACTTCCAGCTTTTGCAACTCTCCTTTCATTTGTCGTGAATGCTTTCAAGCTTTTACACATAATCTGAGTTCCAGCCACTAATTCCTTACAATTGTTTCGCTTATTTCATCACAGGCTGTAGTAGGATATCACAAACCTTATAATTACTTCAGATATCTGTGGTTTCTCACTCGCCCACTCTTTCACAGCTCTGTCTGTAACCTCAATGAACAGTACCCTGTTCCAGTTCCAATTTCCTCTTTCTTTTCCTTTTTACTTCAAACTTCCCTGAAATGTCTCTTCATTCTTTAGTTTCCTTCACAAGCTGTTCTGGCACTTGCTTCCTTGCCCCATACTCCATTGTATGTTTTTGTTCTAGCAAGGCTAGAGATATTCCCTCTTCACTGCTAAGCTCCTTCTGTTTTTGACAGAGCTGAGAAAGAGCGGTTCTCTCTCCAGCTCCCTAGTTCCATCTGCCTTTTGAGTTCAGTTAAACACACTCAAAAATATTTCTTCCTAAAGATGGCCCCTGGTTTCTAAGCCAGCACATTCTTTATCGAAGTTTGTGTTTACTTTTCCAGTCAGATACTCTCTCTCAGCGCAATAGAGACAGCTTGAAGGGGCAGGTATAGCACACTGGGCTAAATCGCTGGCTTTTAAAGGAGACCAAGGCAGGCCAGCAGCACGGTTCAATTCCTGTACCAGCCTCTTCATTTGAAGCCTACTTGTGACAATAAGCAATTTTCATTTCATTTCATTGAACTGAAACCCAAACCCCCATACATACAAGCACCATTTTTAACATGAATCAAACTGTGTCTTACCCTTTCTAACACAGAACCACTAAATTAAACCCACTTAAATCTACACCTTATTTCCAACATACAACAATACAAATGTAGCTGGCTGGTCTAGCGCAGTTGTCTGGACAGCTGGTTTGTGATGCAGAGCAAGGGTGGACTCAATTCCCATACCGTCTGAGGTTATCCATGAAGGACCGCCCTCTCAACCTTGCCCCTCGCCTGAGGTGTGATGATCAACCAGGTTAAGTCACCACCAGTCAGCTCTCCCCCCTCAAAGGGGAAAGCAGCCTATGGTCACCCGGGACTATGGCAACTTACTTTACTTTAGATCACTTAAAACCACCTCTGCTCCTGACAGTAGTAAGAAGATAAAACTGAAGGAGGCAGAAGTTAGTATGAAACTGTTGGATGGACCGTAGCGACTTTGACAGTATTTCCCAAAGCGCACGAGCCCCTACCTAACGGTATTGTATGAGCACCTATACCATGCAGACTGCAAGGAGAAAGCACATCACTCATCCCAAGAACTAGGGATAGACAATAAATGTCGGCCTTGAAAGAAAAGTTAGGATGTAATGAGAGGCAACAATCTGCACAACAGTTTAGAGGGGAAGGGAGGAAAGCTAAGAAAAGTAGTGACTGAGGAAAAATGAAATGCCCAAAACAATTTAGCATGATAATGCGTACAAATGATCTTTGTTAGACACCTGATATAAGCATGAAACATGTCAAGGTTCCACCTGATACACTATTTGCCCAACATAAAGATATGAATTTATAACTTATACATGGCTTCATCAATTTTTACGAAGTACTAATTTTGCACATTTATTCTCTTTAGATATTACTTGGTCAGGCCTCCTTGTTTTTCACATATAATGCACAAGCCACTGATATTATCTGCTAGTTATCAACAACACTGATTATACAGAAGATAAACACAGAGGTAGTAATCAGGGACTATGGTTTATCCCGTCAAAACAAATCAAACTCCATTTATATTGTTTAGCACATTTAAATGTTCTGACTGTGGTAAACCACTGTATTGTTTTGTGTTGTATTGTTACATTGCCTGGGCTTGTCCCTGCTGGCTCCGTCTGTGGCTCCTCCCCTCGGGCTCATGTACAAAGGTGGCTGGTCTCCGCCTCTGATCCAGTTCGGGATCAGAGGCCAGGAGGCTTTCTATTTAGTGTATTAAAGCCTCAGTTACGTTCACCACTCGTCGCGTGTTCATTGACGGCATATAAATTTAATACACTAAACATCTAATATGAATTCATCACTCAAACCTGATCGCCTGGAGCTGGACCCACAGGCAGCCGACACCACTACAACGTTCGAGCACTGGCTAAGCTGCTTCGAAGCATACCTCGGATCCTTCACCGAAGACTTCACCACCGCCAAAAGAAGCAGGTCCCCCACGCACGGGTGAGCCCGCAAGTCTTTCTTCTCATCAGGGACGCCCCCTCATATACGGAGGCGATAATGCTGCTGAAGGCACACTATGTTAAGTCTGTGAACGAGGTGTATGATAGGCACCTTCTTGCCACGAGACGACAACGCCCTGGGGAATCACTAGCAGAATTCCTGTGTGCCTTACGGGTACTCTGCCGGAGCTGTGATTGCCAGGCGGTATCGGCTACCCAACACGCAGAGCTGTTGATCAGGGACGCTTATGTCGCGGGCATGAAATCGAGCTACATCCACCAGCGATTGCTAGAAGGTGGTACATTCGGCCTCCCAGAGACAGTGCAGCTCTCAAACTCGCAGGAGGTGGCCTACCAGAACATGGAGGCCTACACCTCCGACCGCGCAGCACCCTCGTGGACCTCGTGGGCACCGCCATCATCCAGCCCCGGTGCGGCGCAAGCCTGTGCCACGCAGCAGCCCACCAACGCCGGAAGCTCCAAGTGCTACTTTTGCGGCCAGGGTAATCATCCCCGACAACGCTGTCCTGCACGGAACGCGACTTGCAACGGGTGTGGGAGGAAGGGCCACTTTGCGAAAGCCTGCCAGGCCTGATCTCTCCCTAAATCTTCTCGGCCCAGCAGCGCTGCCTGCTGCCTGTCGGGGCCGACCCCAGCTGCTGCGCCACCCGCCATGTGCGACCCGTGGGCGCCGCCATCTTCGCCGCCATTTTCGATTTTGCCCATGGGGGCCGCCATCTTTAACGCCATTTTGTACTTCACCCGCCACACGCGACCCACGAGGGCCGCCATCTTGGGACCACTCCGCAGCCTCCCGGGAGCCCTGCTCACCTGATCGTACGCTGGCCGCCGCTACCTCCGACCGGCCTACCCATCACCTTCCGACGCTCGCCTCCACCCCGCTCGACCAGTCCCGGCCTCATCACCTCACAAATCGACGATGACCGTCCGGAACAATGGGCACGAGACGGCCAGCCTTTTCCACTCCGGGAGCATAGACAGCTTCATACACCCAGATACAGTAAGGCGCTGCTCCCTCCCAATCTTACCCGTGACCCAGAAAATCTCCCTGGCTTCCGGATCACATGCAGTAGAAATCCGGGGGTAAAGTGTCGCGACCCTTACTGTACGAGGCGTAGAGTACACTAACTTCAAACTCTACGTCCTTCCCCATCTCTGCGCTGCCCTATTACTGGGGCTCGACTTCCAGTGCCACCTCCAAAGCCTTACTTTAAAGTTTGGCGGACCCCTGCCCCCCCTCACCGTCTGTATCCTCAAGGCCCTTAAGGTCTCTCCACCCTCGCTCTTCACTAACCTCACCCCGGACTGTAAGCCGTCGCTACTAGGAGCAGACGATACAGTGCCCGGGACAGGGCTTTTATCAGGTCGGAGGTCCAGCGACTCCTACGCGAGGGGATCATTGAGGCTAGTAACAGCCCCTGGAGAGCCCAAGTGGTGGCCATCAAGACTGGGGAGAAGCACCGGATGGTCATCGACTATAGTCAGACCATTAACCGGTACACGCAGCTCGATGCATACCCCCTCCCCCGCATATCTGACATGGTCAATCAGATTGTGCAGTATCGAGTCTTCTCCACAGTTGACTTGAGGTCCGCGTACCACCAGCTCCCTATCCGCCCGGAGGACCACCAATACACTGCCTTCGAGGCAGATGGCCGCCTCTACCACTTCCTCAGGGTTCAGCGTCACCAAATGGGAAATGGACCGAATGGTTGACCAGTACGGGTTGCAGGCAACGTTCCTGTACTTTGACAATGTCACCATCTGCAGCCATGACCAGCAGGACCATGACGAAAACCTCTGGCACTTCCTCCACACCGCCAAACTCCTGAACCTCATTTACAATAAGGAAAAATGCGTTTTCCGCACAACCCGCCTGGCCATCCTCGGCTACGTTGTGGAAAACAGAGTCCTAGAGCCCAACCACGACCACATGCGCCCCCTCCTGGAACTCCCCCTCCCCCACTGCCCCAAGGCTCTGAAGAGATGCCTGGGGTTCTTCTCCTACTATGCCCAGTGGGTCCCCAATTATGCGGACAAGGCCCATCTGCTTATTAAATCCACCGTTTATCCCCTGACGGCTGAGGCCCGCCTGGCCTTCAACCGCCTCAACGCAGATATTGCCAAAGCCGCGATGCACGCTGTGGACGAGTCCATTCCGTTCCAGGTGGAGAGCGATGCGTCGGAATTTGCCCTGGCCGTTACCCTCAACCAGGCCCGTGGCTTTCTTCTCCCGTACCGTCCATGCCTCCGAAATTCGACACTCCTCCGTCGAAAAGGAAGCCCAAGCCATTGTAGAAGCTGTGCGACATTGTGGGTATTACCTGGCCAGCAGGCAATTCACTCTCCTCACTGACCAACGGTCAGTTGCCTTCATGTTCAATAACACACAGTGGGGCAAGATCAAGAATGACAAGATTCTGAGGTGGAGGATCGAGCTCTCCACCTATAGCTACGATATCTTGTATCGACCTGGGAAGCTGAATGAGCCCCCAGATGCCTTATCCCGCGGTACATGTCACCCGTTTTTTCACTTTGTCAAGGCTCGCAACCTGCCTTACTCCATCGAGGAGGTCTGTATCGTGACCAGGGACTGCCAGGTCTGCGCGGAGTGCAAACCGCACTTCTATCGGCCAGACAGAGCGCAACTGGTAAAGGCTTCTCGCCCCTTTGAGCGCCTCAGGGTCGTTTTCAAAGGGCCCCTCCCCTCCACTGATCGTAACGTGTACTTCCTCAACATTGTTGATGAATACACAAGATTCCCGTTTGCCATCCCGTGCCCTGACATGACCTCTGCCACCGTCATCAAGGCCCTGCACAGTCTTTTCACCCTGTTCGGGTTCCCCTCCTACATCCATAGCGATCAAGGTTCCTCCTTCATGAGCGACAAGTTGCGTCGGTTCCTGCTCAGCAAGGGCATCGCCTCCAGCAGGATGACAAGCTGCAACCCTTGGGGCAACGGACAGGTGGAGAGGGAGAATGCGATGGTCTGGAAGGCCGTCCTCCTGGCCCTACGGTCTAGAGGTCTCCCAGTCTCCCGCTGTCAGGAGGTCCTCGCCGATGCGCTCCACTCCATCCGGTCGCTCCTGTGTACTGCCACCAACGAGACTGCTCATGAGCGTATGTTTGCCTTCCCCAGGAAGTCCACCTCCGGGGTCTCGCTCCCATCCTGGCTGACAGTCCCAGGACCCGTCCTCCTCTGGAAGCATGCGAGGAGCCATAAATCAGATCCCCTCGTCGAGAAGGTCCTGCTCCTCCATGCCAACCCACAATATGCCTACGTGGCACATCAGGACGGGCGACAGGACACAGTCTCCCTTCGGGATTTGGCACCTGCAAGTTCCCCAGCGACCATCACCACCAACCCCGACCCTACACCGTCTTCCCCCACCTCTACCTACCTACCTCAAGAACTGGCACCCGCAGGCCCACCGGCGACCATCACCACCACCCCCCCCCCCACCCCCACCCCCCCCCCCCCCCCCCCCCCCCTCCACCGACTCAACAACTGGGTGAAGAAGAGGACAACACGCTCCCGGACGCGCAGGTCTCGACCCCGGTGCCCACACCACAGCCGGGACTGAGGCGATCATGGCGGAAGGTCAAGGCCCTTGACAGACTTGATCTTTGATCCCACTTTACCCCCGCAGGACTCTTTTTTTTAAACGGGGTGAATGTGGTAAATCACTGCATTGTATTGTATTGTTACATGCCTGGGCTTGTCCCTGCTGGCTCCACCTGTGGCTCCTCCCCTCGGGCTCATGTATAAAGGTGGCTGGTCTCCGCCTCTGATCCAATTCGGGATCAGAAGCCAGGAGGCTTTCTGTTTAGTGTATTAAAGCCTCAGTTACGTTCACCACTCGTCATGTGTTCATTGATGGCATATCACTGACCTTTGCAATGGGAATCACATTTCTGGTTTTACTGGTACTCTCAAAACAAATGGTTAGCTTTCTTTCCAAACAAGTGCACCACTGACTGGGTTAAACAAGGGCTCCATCAATGTGCAGCTTGAATGGAATCTGCATTGTTTATTTCAGTGAGTGTTATTTCACTAATGGTTTCAACAAAGGTGAAGTCGTGTTCTACATTTTATGTTGCCAGTATGATGGGTACTTGAAAATATCTACTTATTGAGTCGCATGTGAAAAACAATTTTAGTTATTCAGCGATAGATCTGTGGGCTAATCTATTAGTTTCTGTCATCAGGCAGGTAGTGGTGACTGCAAACAGTGATTCACCCAGTTTGAAAGAAACCCTTACCCAAGGCCAGCATCTGTCGAGGCACTGAAATCCCCAAACTAGCCTTCTTCAAATGAATCTGCTTTTGTAGTTTTCTCACATTAAATCTAACAGAAATCCCAACCCAGAAGCCCAGTTCAGATCACAGCCTTTACAAGGATATCTGAAGCCGCACTGCAGGAGATTTCACTTTTGAAGACAGCTACTTTCCTTTATTTAGAATTTATGGTCATAAATATGTTAATCATCATAAATATGTTTCCTAATACTCAATTTAGAATGTTGCTGGTTACCTGAGTAAATTTTCCTGCCCTGGAGACTTAGACTCTGAGAACCAGTGGTGCAGTAAGTGGAAAAAGGAGCATATTTTAAATTTGCAGCAATACGAATACTGATGGGACCAGAGAGCAGTAAACAGGACAGCATTTTTACCTTGTGCTGCTCAACATGGCTGCAGCCAGACACCACTGCCTGGTGATTTACATTCTGCAGCTCAATCCGCCATAAATTACAGCCTTATTAAAGTATCGAATATCAAGATCATTTCTTTTTAGACCATCATAAGTCATTGGAGCAGAAGTGGGCCATTCGGCCCATCAAGTCTGCTCTACCATTCAATGAGATCATGACTGATCTGATGTGATAATCCTCAACTCCACTTTCCCACCTTATCTCCATAACTCTTGATTCCCTTACTGATTAAAAATCTGTCCATCTCGGCATTGAACATACTTAATGACCCAGCCTCTAAAGTCCTCTGCAGTAAAGAATTCCACTACCCTCTGAGAGAAGAAATTCCTCCTCATCCCTGTCTTAAATGGGTGACCCCTTACTCTGAGATTATGTCCCACAAGGTGAAACACCCTCTAAGCATCAATCCTGTCAGGCTTCCCTGGGACTCCTATATGTTAGAATAAGATCATTTAAAATAATTCTTCTGCTTATTAAGTTATGCTTGTGCATGTGCTGACAAATGGAATCATTTGATTTTGAAGATCCCAGCTGCTCCAGGTAAAGTATATCGCGATGCCCCATAAATTTTTGAGATTGCACTTTCAGGACATTACCCTGCATTGCACTAGTGTGAGGCTATATTTTTCTTTCTTTTTCCCTCTGTGGCCTCTCTCACTATGAGTGACAGATTTGTGCTGCCAGTCCATGTAGATTCAGGACATATGGAACCTTAACAGCTATGGGCCGGGTTTCTCTGTGCACACCATCGGTATTCTCTGTTTTGCCGGCTGGTCAATAGGGTTTCCCAGCTCCATGCCGTCGGAAAACCCCCGGTCTGCCGGCAAAATGGAGAAGCTCGACGGCGGAGAATTCAGCCCATGGTTTTGTTTAATGTGAACTGCAAAGCAACTGACTGGAACAGAATAAATATTCGCTTTATCACCAATGAAACATGTGGCCCATTGACTGGGAGAAAGAACTCCGTAATTAGTTTGTCACCTCCCAGGGTAACCTCAGTGTTCAGGAACAAGTTCATTCATACCGCAATATTCTGTCACTGCTAACTGCAATCATTGCAGTCACATTCCACCAACATTGACATGTCTAATTTTCATAAATACCTCCAGCGGAATTCTCCATTGGCAGGATCCTCTGGTTCACCAACAGAGCGGCCCGCGAGAGAATCCCACTGCCAACAGGGACGCGCCATGTTGGAAAACGCAGCTGGCGGACTGGAGAATCCCACCCGAACATGCTTATTTTCTGAAAATGAAATGGTTTCTGTAGATTAAATTAAAGTGTCTTTCGCTTTGCCTGATTAGCAGCGCAAATATTCTCATGCAAATTTTCAATTTTATCCATTGCTCTCCCTGAGGAATTGACTCAGTCTGGCTATGAATTCATGTTTTAATGGCCACCCTTCCATTAGCTCACAGAAATGACCTTTCGAGTGTCAGCAGCCTCCTCTGCCAAAGGGGCGATCACAACCAAGCCCAAGACATTCTTAGGTTTCACTACAAAATCTTGTCCACAATAAAAAAAAGAACACACCTCACCTCAAATGCAGCCTGGGGAATTAAAGCATCAGTCAGCCATGGACTTAAATTCCACTTATTTATCTTATTTTACGCTGTGCGCTTTTAGAGATGCCTGCGCTGTCTGCTGCTCTTAAATGTTCCACACAAATTGAAATCTGAAGACTCAGATGCCTGATGTGTAAAAGTGTACAAATCCAGCACAACTAATCGTTTTTCATTTCCTAACACAGCGCCACTTCTGTGTGTTTGCCCTGTCGTTTCCTGGCATGGATGCCCTTGCAACCATCTACAGTACCATTCTGTCCCAGCATCTCAAGCTTGGCAACTTTGCAGGGGCATTGCAGAAATCTACGCAGCAGCTCATCAACCTGGCGCTGGCCCTGCATCACAAAGTGGCTTCTACATTTCTACCAACAGCCATCAAATTCCATTACATCTTCAACCTGCGGGATCTGTCCAACATCTTTCAGGTGAGTTCACTGGCATTTAACATCTAATATGTTGTTAGACCACCAAGGACTCAATTTCTGACTATTTCATACAGAGGGTGGTGAAAGATTGGAGCACATTGTGCAGAGGGGTGGATGAGGTTCAAAAACAACATCAGTGATGATAAGTGGGAGTGGACTAGACATTTTGTTAGATCAATTCAAACATATAAGACGCGATTCAGCGACCCTGTTGCGCCAGGCGCATTTCCGGACGCAATGGGTGAATTGCATCTGAGCTCCAAATCGGGCTCCACGCCGGGCAAACGCGAGTCACCCAACTCACTCCGCCCGACATGATCTGGATCTCACACTCACTGGGCATGATCCAGATCTGAATGTATAAATGAGCAGTACGCCAGATTCACTCGGCGCCTGGGGCTCACTTGCAATCCTGGGAGACCTTGCCAGGGCGTCATTTATTACTGGTCCACACAAATGTGGACCTGTCATAACAGCACCTGGAGAGTGGAGGGGTTCCCAGGTCATTGGAGACCCCGGTTGGTCAGTGTGGTAGTATGCATTAGGGGTCATGTGGGACTGTGAAGCCGTGATGTCATTGGCTGAGAGATCCCGGGTCCTGGTTGGCTGTTGATCTCTAGCTCCGCCCTGAAGGCGGAGTATAAGAACCAAGAGTTCTCCCCCGCAGGCCAGTCTGTTGCTGAACTGCGGGGAACAAGTCACGCTAAATAAAGCCTCATCGACTTCATCTCTATTCGTCTCTCGTGAGTCTTTGTGCGCTACAATTTATTAAGCGTGCTTAAAGGACTATGGAACTCAGGATCATCCCGGAATGCCTGAGGATCAGCCCCCACGCAGTGAACTCAGGAGCAGTTTTTAAACACTGGCAGACTTGTTTCGAAGCATACCTCCGAACGGCCCCCGGCCGGGTCACAGAAGACCAGAAACTACAGGTCCTGCACTCGAGGGTAAGCCCGGAAATTTTCCCTCTCACAGAAGACGCAGAGAATTTCCAGACAGCGTTCGCAGCACTAAAGAGCATCTATGTTTGCCCAGTGAACCAGATCTACGCACGCTACCAACTCACAACGAGACGGCAAAGTCCCGGAGAATCGCTGGACGAATTCTACGCCGCGCTGCTAATTTTGGGACAGGCCCCCGTCACGACAAACCCCCCCCCACCCCACAGGCTTGCGCGGTCCAGACACCAAGTCGTCCCGGGGGAGCCCGCTGCTATTTCTGCGGCCAGGCGAAACACCCCCGTCAGCGCTGCCCGGCCCGCGCAGCGATTTGCAAGAGCTGCGGGATAAAGGGCCATTTCGCGGCTGTGTGTCGGTCCCGGGAGGTCGCCGCTGTCCCCGGAGAAGAAGGAGTCCTGCGCGTCTCAAACGCTCCCCAACCCCCCCAGCGCCCCATGTGCGACCCGCAGGCGCAGCCATTTTGGGTCCTGGCCACCGCTGTCCCCGGAGAACAAGGAGTCCTGCGCGTTTCAAACGCTCCCCAACCCCCCCCCAGCGCCCCAGGTGCGACCCGCAGGCGCAGCCATTTTGGGTCCCGGCCACCACGAGGGGAGGAGGGGCGCCGCCATCTTGGGACCCCCAGCCCTGTGCGACGCATGGGGGTGGCCATTTTGTCCACCCCCGCCGCCATCTTGTGACCCCCCAGCCATGTGCGATGCAGGGGGCGGCCATTTTGTTCACCCCCGCCGACATCTTGGACGGCAACAATGGACCCCAGCATCGACGGTTCCACGGGGTTCGAGGAAGACGCTGAAGCACTACGACCACGTCTGGCCTCAATGACGCTGGACCAAGCACGGCCCCGGACGCTCCAGACGACGACAACAACAGTGCTGATCAACGGGCACGAGACACCATGCCTGGTCGACTCCGGGAGCACAGAAAGCTTCATCCACCCCGACACGGTAAGACGCTGTTTTTTGGCCATCCGTCCCAGTGCGCAAAAGATTTCCCTAGCTGCAGGATCCCACTCCGTACAGATCAAAGGCTTCTGCATAGTGACCCTAACGGTGCAAGGGAGGGAGTTTAAAAGCTACAGGCTCTACGTCCTTCCCTAACTCTGCGCGCCCACATTACTGGGATTAGACTTCCAGTGCAATCTGCAGAGCCTAACTTTCCAATTCGGCGGCCCAATACCCCCACTCACTATCTGCGGCCTCGCAACCCTCAAGGTTGAGCCCCCATCCTTGTTTGCAAACTTACCCCGGATTGCAAACCCGTCGCCACTAGGAGCAGACGGTACAGCGCCCAGGACCGGACATTCATTCGGTCCGAAGTCCAGCGGCTACTGAAGGAAGGCATAATCCAGGCCAGCAATAGTCCCTGGAGAGCACAGGTGGTAGTAGTAAAGACAGGGGAGAAGCAAAGGATGGTCATAGACTATAGCCAGACCATAAACAGGTACACACAGCTAGCTGCGTACCCTCTCCCCCGCATATCCGACATGGTCAATCGGATTGCCCAATATAAGGTCTTCTCCACCGTGGACCTCAAGTCCGCCTACCATCAGCTCCCCATCCGCCCAAGTGACCGCAAGTACACAGCCTTCGAGGCAGACGGGCGATTATGCCACATCCTAAGGGTCCCATTCAGCGTCACAAACGGGGTCTCGGTCTTCCAACGAGAGATGGACCGAATGGTTGATCAACACGGGTTGCAGGCCACGTTCCCGTATCTCGACAACGTAACCATCTGCGGCCACGATCAGCAGGACCACGACGCCAACCTCCAAAAATTCCTCCAGACCGCTAAAGCCTTGAACCTCACATACAACGAGGACAAGTGCGTTTTTAGCACAAACCGGCTAGCCATCTTGGGATATGTAGTGCGCAATGGGATAATAGGCCCCGACCCCGAACGTATGCGCCCCCTCATGGAATTTCCCCTCCCTCACTGCTCAAAAGCCCTAAAACGCTGCCTGGGGTTCTTTTCATATTACGCCCAGTGGGTCCCCCAGTACGCAGACAAGGCCCGCCCCCTAATACAGACCACGACCTTCCCTCTGTCGACAGAGGCTTGCCAGGCCTTCAGCCGCATCAAAGCGGATATCGCAAAGGCCACGATGCGCGCTATCGATGAGTCCCTCCCCTTTCAGGTCGAGAGCGACGCCTCCGATGTAGCTCTAGCGGCCACCCTTAACCAAGCGGGCAGACCCGTGGCCTTTTTCTCCCGAACCCTCCACGCCTCAGACATCCGCCACTCCTCAGTGGAAAAGGAAGCCCAAGCCATAGTGGAAGCTGTGCGACATTGGAGGCATTACCTGGCCGGCAGGAGATTCACTCTCCTCACTGACCAACGGTCGGTAGCTTTCATGTTTGATAATGCACAGCGAGGCAAAATTAAAAATGACAAGATCTTAAGGTGGAGGATCGAGCTCTCCACCTTCAACTATGAGATCTTGTACCGTCCCGGAAAGCTGAACGAGCCGTCCGATGCCCTATCCCGCGGCACATGTGCCAACGCACAAATTAACCGTCTCCAAACCCTCCACGAGGACCTCTGCCACCCGGGGGTCACTCGGTTCTACCATTTTATAAAGTCCCGCAACCTCCCCTACTCCGTGGAGGAGGTCCGTACAGTCACAAGGAACTGCCACATCTGCGCAGAGTGCAAACCGCATTTTTTTCAGGCCGGATAGTGCGCACCTGATCAAGGCCTCCCGTCCCTTTGAACGCCTCAGTCTGGATTTCAAAGGGCCCCTCCCCTCCACCGACCGCAACACATACTTCCTGAACGTGGTGGACGAGTACTCCCGTTTCCCCTTCACCATCCCCTGCCCTGACATGACAGCGGCCACAGTCATTAAAGCCCTTAACACCATATTCACACTGTTCGGTTGCCCCGCATACGTCCATAGCGACAGGGGGTCCTCCTTCATGAGTGACGAGCTGCGCCAGTTCCTGCTCAGCAAGGGTATAGCCTCGAGCAGGACGACCAGCTACAACCCCCGGGGGAACGGGCAAGTAGAGAGGGAGAACGGCACGGTCTGGAAGACCGTCCTACTGGCCCTACGGTCCAGGGATCTCCCAGTTTCACGGTGGCAGGAGGTCCTCCCGGACGCCCTCCACTCCATCCGGTCGCTACTGTGTACCACCACTAACCAAACGCCTCATGAGCGCCTCCTTGTCTTCCCCAGGAAGTCCTCCTCTGGAACGTCGCTGCCGACCTGGTTGGCGGCCCCAGGACCCATCTTGCTCCGGAAACATGTGCGGGCGCACAAGTCGGACCCGTTAGTCGAGAGGGTTCACCTCCTCCACGCGAACCCGCAGTACGCCTACGTGGAGTACCCCGACGGCCGACAGGACACGGTCTCCCTGCGAGATCTGGCGCCCGCCGGCAACACGCACACCCCCTTGACACCAATCACCCCCTCCCTGCCACCGGCGCACCCTGCGACAGCCCCCTTCCCGGGAGGATCGGTCCTCCTCCCAGGTCCGACCAGAAGTGAGGCTGAAGCAGAAACCGTAAAGCTCCCGGAGACGACAACACTGGAACAAGCACCACCACCACCGGGGCTGAGGCGATCGACAAGGACGACCAGACCGCCCGACCGACTTGTGGCATCGGTGTAACACTAGAATGTTGTGGACTTTAACGAGAATTTTTTTTCCTTTTTTCCCTCTTACGAATACTGTAAATAGTTCAAAACAAAAAAACCCTGTACATAGCCCAGTGTAGGGCACTGTGATGACATGCAAATGTTTTTTTTCCTCCCAGGACCAGCCTTGTAAACCCCTACCAACAAGCGAAGCACTACCCCGCCGGGTTCATTTTTAACAAGGGGTGAATGTGGTAGTATGCATTAGGGGTCATGTGGGACTGTGAAGCCGTGATGTCATTGGCTGACAGATCCCGGGTCCTGGTTGGCTGTTGATCTCTAGCTCCGCCCTGAAGGCGGAGTATAAGAACCAGGAGTTCTCCCCCGCAGGCCAGTCTGTTGCTGAACTGCGGGGAACAAGTCACGCTTAATAAAGCCTCATCGACTTCATCTCTATTCGTCTCTCGTGAGTCTTTGTGCGCTACAGTCAGGAACAGAACAGGGTGGCACCTTGGACCTTCCCCTAGCATCTGGGCATCTTGACACTGCCAGCTGGGCACCCTGACAGTGACACCCAGGCACCATGAATGTGTCACCGGATGGCATTGCCAGGGTTCCAGGGCACGGCAATGATGCCAGGCTGGCAGTGCCCGGGCAAATGAATGCCAGGTTGGCACTGCCAGCGGTTATGCCTAGGCTGGAGGGGGGGACCTTGCCAGGTAGAGGGTGGTTTCCCGGGAGCCTCCCCAAGTTTGGCAGGGTTCAAAAGAGCATGGGCGTGCCTGAAAGAGAGGGGGAGAATATCAGGGTAGCCTTGCAAAATGGCACCCTGATCTGCGAGGTTCGCCAGCAGGAAGTTTCTCTAAGCGCGGCTTTGGTGGGGAGAAACTCCCCGAGGCCAAAAAAAAAGGTAAAGTGCCATTGGATAGCGGAATGTTTCTCAGTGCTGCAGCCACCGAGAAACGCTCCGCTAATCGTGCCGTTCAGCGGACTTTATCATGTGTCGGCTGAATAGCGCCCAGAGGGTGGTATCTTGTTGGAGCACGGGGTCTCTGCTGGCTGGACAGCCAGTAAGAGACCTATGCTGCCTCTTGTCGGGAAGGCCCACTGAACCACAAGCCAATCGGGCAATGGTGAGGCCAGTGGTGGTCCTTCCCCTGAATCAAGAGCCCGGGAGCAGAAGCCTCGCTTTTTGAGAGCTTCCAGCCAATTGGAAGCTGGCAGCTCATGTGCTCAGCAGCGCCACTGGGGAGGCATGGCTGCTTGCCGGATGGACAGGCAGCAGAATCCAGAATCATGAAACGGCCCAGGCTACAGATAAGTAATACCTGGGTTTGGTGGGGGGAGGGGTGGTGGTGCTGATTCACGAGGTGGCAATACGGGAGAGAAGGATGCTGGGGGGGAGGGGTTTGGGCAGCAACCAGAGCAGAGGGTGGCTTTCACCCACCACTTTCCTAATGTTGAGCCCTTCAATTAAGAGGAACCACTCCTCCTCCATCCCACCCCTCACCTGGGGAGAGAAGCTGTGCGCATAGTTTTAGCTGATGTGCATGCCACATTTGATTTGATTTATTATTGTCACATGTATTCGTTTACAGTGAAAAGTATTATTTCTTGAATGCGAGACAGACAACGCATACCGTACATAGGGATGGAAGGAGAGATTGCAGAATGTAATGTTAGTTTTAGAAGCATCGAACGAGGGTAAAAGATAGAATTAGAGGGTATGCTGGGCACAGCTTGCATGAAGTCGCCTCGCTCCGGCGCCATCTTAGAATTTGGTGACAAGCCCACCTGCAGCTGGGTTAATACCAGCAGCAGCGGAATGAGGCCCTTAAGTGGTCATTAATTGCCACTTGGGCCTCAATTGGCATTGGGACTGGAAGGTAGACCATGGGTCTTCTCACCCAGAACCTAATTCTGGCAGAGGTGGGAAGGCAGAAGGGCTCTGGTACTCCATCATTCCCCCCCCCCCCCCCCCCCCCCCCCGCCCCCCTGCTTGTATGCCCTTCCTGCCATTAGAGAGAGCAAAACATTCTTCCCTAAGTTCCTTAACTGTGTTTATTGAACTCTCAGAGATAAACGGCTGGACCAAAGTGGTGTTTTTTGGTTATGACCATTTTGGTCACCAGGTGACATATTGGACTGTTGGACCTTCATTGTGCCATTCTACAGAGTGATGGTGAGGAAAAACACACCTATAGTTCCCAGCACGTAAGCTCTGAATCTAAGTGGTACTGCAGTGTGCGATCAAGCATAATCTGTTGGCCAAAGAAAGGTGATGAACAATCAGAGGCTTCTTTCAAAGCGGTTGGGATAGTGATCTGGGAGCAGGTAGTTTACCTTCTATATTGAGAATAATTTGTGTGGCAGGAAGCCCCAGAAACGCTTTAAAAAGGAGAAAATAAGCAGAACGAACCTTGGCCTCAGCAAAAATTAAGATATTCAGCAACACCTTATCGACAACATTGGTAAAGGAGGGAGAAGAAAATTGTGAAATATTGCAGAGAGGCAGGGAAGACCATATACATTTGCGCGGGGGAGTTGGTGGTGAAAAGGTCATTCGGGAAAACACACCTGTTTTCTTGTTTTTAAATTGAACTTGAGGATTCTGTGCAGAATTAGTAAAAAGCACTGTTGATGTGGTGTCGTATTGTTCAAATCCTGAACAAAGTTGCAAATCTTCTTTCAGGTCAATTTAATTTGTGATAAGTGCTGAGTATCCCTATGTAAATGTTTCTATAATTAATGTTTGGCATTTGACCACTGTTCGATGAGTTTAAAGAAAACACGCTGGCCGCGATTTTGAGATCTGTAGCATTGGACTGGAGTGATGGAAACCCCAAGGCTATAACATTGGCCAGGCTGTTCTGGCAGCCTCAGTTGGCCTAAGAATCATAGAATCCCTGCAGTGTAGAAGGAGGCCATTCGGCCCATTGAGTCTGCACGACCCTTCAAAAGAGGTACCCAGGTCCACTCTCCCTTTCACTTCGTCCTATCCTCATAACCTAACCTGCATATTCCTGAACACTAAGGGGCAATTTTGCATGGCTAATCCATCTAACCTGCGCCTGTTTGCACTGTGGGAGGAAACTGGAGCACCCAGATGAAGCCCACGTAGACATGGGTAGAATATGCAAACTCCGATTGGCAACGCCGAAATCGCATTTGGTGATTTGCCGGAGACCCTTTTTTAGGCCGAAATCGGGGGCAGTGCCATTTTTCGGATGCTCTGCCCCCTCAAAAACGACGTAATCGAGGGGTATGCGGCACGCCATTGGGAAGGCCTCCCCTGATGTTCCACCCACAATGGGTTGAATTCCCGACAGTGTGGGACACGTGTCCTCTCATCTTTCGGGAACCTGACATGGCGCCTGTGGACTGTGTCCCGTGTCGCCGCAGTCGGTGGGGGGGGGGGGAGATGTTCCGCTTGCAGGGGGGGCTTCGGCGGGGGCTGGGGTCACTGGTGGGGGATGATCCGGGGGTGGCGAGAGGGTTTACAGGGGGGCAGTATTTGGATTGCTGGGTCTGCGCGCGGCTGGCGCCATGTTGTACGGCGTGGCTGCCGCACGCCACCGCCGTGTGCATGCGCAGCCACGGACCCGGCCATCCTGCGTCCATATCGGCAGGTAAAGCGGGGGGCTTTACGTGGCGCGGCTGCTAGATCCCCACTGGCGGAGCATCGGGGCAGGGGCGGCGATGGCTTTTTGGTCGTAAGACCAGATGCATCCTCCAGACATAGCCGCAGAATCGGAGAATCCAGCCCATGATCTGTGCAGGCCCACTGAATGACTGAGGCTAATAACCACTATTAGCTGAACAGTCCGAGCAGCATGAGGCTGCAGTGGTATTTGGAGGGTCAGGAATGCACCTTGCAGGTGCAGTGCTTTTGACTTACTAAGGATTAGTAAGTTGTCCCCAGACGGAAAACTGGTGAGATTCCTGTTGGCTGCTTTGCGATGAATCAGTTTGGATTTCAACCGCACGTAGAAATTTATTTGGAGCCTGGGGAGATTCTTTTACCATGCTATGGTGCCTGGGAGGCACCAGTAGTGCCAGGGTACCACCATGCCCAAAGGGCATGCACTTGGGGACCTGTGGGTGACAAGCTAAGGTGGCAGCTGGGCATTGCCAAGGCGCCCGCATTCCAGAGGGAGTGCCAGGGAGCAGCCCAGCACTAACTCTGGCGGCCCACATTTGTGTGGACCAGTACTGAATGGTGCCCAGTTGCGTCTTCGCTGTGAAGACTGGTAGATCCAGGACGCTGTAGATCCCGGGTAAGCTTGTCTAAGTAGGTTATAAACCTATTTAGGTGCGCGTCGTTTGGTCACGCCCCCTTAGGGTGTGATTCTGATTTTGGTGCCACGCAGGACTTGGGTATATCCCGCGAGGCGCAAAGGCTGTTGGGAATCCCACGGGAGGCCTCTCCCAGGATCTATTGGCCACGTTGCACTCTCTTCGAGCACAACACGGCCGACAGATCAGATTAGAATATTTAAATCCTCATTTAACATTACTCTTAGTTTTAAGACAGATTATTCCTGCTCCCAGGATTCTCAGACCACCGGGGGCAGTGCCATCAGGGTGCCAGCCTTGCACTGCCAAGGTGCCAAACTGGCACTTTTTGTGGGGTGGTGATCCGGGGGTGCTTTGTGTGGATGTTTAGGGGGAGGGTGGGGATACTCTCCCGTAGTGCGTTCGTGATGGAGGGCGGGGGGGGGACTGCATTTCAAGGGCTCAAGAGATCGGATGCCATTTATAATGGTACGAAGTCTTACAACACCAGGTTAAAGTCCAACAGTTTTGTTTCGATGTCACTAGCTTTCGGAGCGCTGCTCCTTCCTCAGGTAAATGCAGAGGTCTGTTCCAGAAACACATATATAGACAAATTCAAAGATGCCAAACAATGCTAGGAATGCGAGCATTAGCAGGTGATTAAATCTTTACAGATGTAGAGATGGGGTAACCCCAGTTAAAGAGGTGTGAATTGTATCAAGCCAGGACAGTTGGTAGGATTTTGCAGGCCAGATGGTGGGGGATGAATGTAATGCGACATGAATCCCAGGTCCCGGTTGAGGCCGCACTCATGTGTGCGGAACTTGGCTATAAGTTTCTGCTCGGCGATTCTGCGTTGTCGCGGGTCCTGAAGGCCGCCTTGGAGAACGCTTACCCGGAGATCAGAGGCTGAATGCCCTTGACTGCTGAAGTGTTCCCCAACTGGAAGGGAACATTCCTGCCTGGTGATTGTTGCGCGATGTCCGTTCATTCGTTGTTGCAGCGTCTGCATGGTCTCGCCAATGTACCACGCTTCGGGACATCCTTTCCTGCAGCGTATGAGGTAGACAATGTTGGCCGAGTTGCACGAGTATGTACCGCGTACCTGGTGGGTGGTGTTCTCACGTGTAATAGTGGTATCCATGTCAATGATCTGGCACGTCTTGCAAAGATTGCCATGACAGGGTTGTGTGGTGTCGTGGTCACTGTTCTGAAGACTGGGGGGGCCACTGTCGTACTGAACAGAACGGACTACTGCAAAGAAGTATACCGACAACTGAACAACCAAGAACACTACAGACAGTTACCCGCAGATCCGACCAAGGAACACATCCGCCAACTTAACAGACTGATCAAGACCTTGGATCCAGATCTTCAGAGCACCCTACGTGCTCTCATCCCACGTACTCCCCGCATTGGAGATCTCTACTGCCTCCCGAAAATACATAAGGCCAACACACCAGGCCGCCCTATCGTTTCAGGCAATGGGACCCTGTGTGAGAACCTCTCTGGCTACATCGAGGGCGTCTTGAAACCCATCGTACAAGGTACACCCAGCTTCTGTCGCGACACGACGGACTTCCTACAGAAACTCAGCACCCATGGACCAGTTGAACCAGGAACATTCCTCGTCACAATGGACGTCTCGGCACTCTACACCAGCATCCCCCATGACGACGGCATTGCTGCAGCAGCCTCAGTACTCAACACCGACAACTGCCAATCTCCAGACGCAATTCTGCAACTCATCCGCTTCATTCTGGATCACAACGTCTTCACCTTCGACAACAAGTTCTTCATCCAGACGCACGGAACAGCCATGGTGTATAACGTCGGCTGAAGGTCCTGTGCGGTGAGTAGGTCCTGTTCAAACTTGTGCATGAAGATGTTGGCGTATTGGGGTGCGAAGTTGGACTTTAACCTGGTGTTGTAAGACTTCGTACTGTGCTCACCCCAGTCCAATGCCGGCATCTCCACATCATTTATAATGGTGTCCTGATCTCTCGCTGCACTGAGGAGTTCCGGTGAACGGAGCACCTCAGTGCACAAAACGGGACTGTGTGCGGCCTCGGCCGCACGTTCCCCGCTGAGATCCCCTATCTAATGCAAGTGCCGTTTTATAGCATTGTATTTCTCCTTGCTACATGCGCCAGGAACATGCAGCTAAACATGTTCACAAGTTGGTGCTGCAAGGTTAGCACTACCAGGATGCCAGGGAGAAGTGGCAGGTCACTTCTTAGCCATTTCCCCGACCACTGAGGGGTTTCAATGGCCTCACAGTCCCTCCCCTTTCCGGCATGGTCATCACGACTGGTTTCCATTTGGAAAACAGTAGTGATTTGCACTGGGTTCCCACTGTCCCCGAGGGTCAGAAAATCCTGGGAGCAGGAAGAATCTGGCTTAAAACTAAGAGTAATGTTAAATGAGGATTAAAATATGCTAATCTGGGCGTGAACCAGATGATGTCGGGGCGCGGGGTTGGGAGAATCTCAAAGGTGCGTTCTCCCCGCCTCTAATTGTGTTATGGCCCCTCCCCCGCAATTCCCCAGCACCACGTGGCTCCCAGCGTGATCCGTGTGTGAGACTGTGGGTCGTAGAATCAGGTCCACCTTCACTGACCTTGTGTGCCCACGTAAGGTTATTGAATTTCTTCTTGTACTACTGCCAGGCCCTCAGCACCAGGCTCTGTGCCTTGACCTCAGTGACTACCTACTCCCACTTCTTTCGGAAGGGATTCCTGAAAGGTCCTCTGTCCTGCCGCAGAAACTTGTTTTCTCTCCCCCGTGAAACACTTTGTCTAATGTTACTAGCACCTGGGGCGAAATTCTCCAGAAACGGCGCGATGTCCGCCGACTGGCGCCCAAAACGGCGCAAATCAGACGTGTGCATCGCGCCGCCCCAAAGGTGCGGAATACTCCGCATCTTTGGGGGCCGAGCCCCAACCTTGAGGGGCTAGGTCGGCGCCGGACGAATTTCCACCCCGCCAGCTGGTGGAAAAGGCCTTTGGTGCCCCGCCAGCTGGCGCGGAAATGACATCTCCGGGCGGCGCATGCGCGGGAGCATCAGCGGCCACTGACGGCATTCCCGCGCATACGCAGTGGAGGGAGTCTCTTCCGCCTCCGCCATGGTGGAGACCGTGGCGGTGGCGGAAGGGAAAGAGTGCCCCCACGGCACAGGCCCGCCCACGGATCGGTGGGCCCCGATCGCGGGCCAGGCCACCATGGGGGCACCCCCCGGGGCCAGATCGCCCCGCGTCCCCCCCCAGGACCCCGGAGCCCGCCCGCGCCACCTTGTCCCGCCGGTAAGGTAGGTGGTTTAATTTACGCCGGCGGGACAGGCATTTTAGCGGCGGGACTTCAGCCCATCCGGGCCGGAGAATCGAGCGGGGGGGCCCGCCAACCGGCGCGCCGCGATTCCCGTCCCCGCCGAATATCCGGTGCCGGAGACTTCGACAACCGGCGGGGGCGGGATTCACGCCAACCCCCGGCGAATTCTCCAACCCGGCGGGGGGTGGGAGAATCTCGCCCCATATCTGTAAGCCACAAGTTCTCTTTCCCGGCTCTGGTATTACATTTGTCTCGTTTCCAATAGCAGCACTGGAATCAGAAGCAGCCATCATTTTTAAGCGCAGCTTCTTTTTCAGAGAGACAGACTGTCTTTAAGAGCTGCAGGCTATCTGCAACACATACTAGTCTCACGTACTACTCGGTTTCCTGTTGTGCACGCAGCCAACCAGCAGAATAGGCCCACTGGGTTCCTCACTGAAATCATAGAGATGAGGAGGCTGCACCAAGTTTACAAGTTTATATGCTGTCTACCTCAACAGGAATGGATGCAGAAAAATTGTGAACCACAATCCCATTGCCCAAAACTAGATATAAACCGGACTTTCTGACAATTCTGTCCTAAACAGAAAGACCAAGTAGCAAGTCAGCAAAAACATGGCAGCAAATTCAGCAACACCTACATCCTGTGATAGAATATAACAAAAGTTGGCATTTACATTTTTTATAACTGTTCCCATGGTTATTGCCTATATTACACGCTTGGTTTTCTAGTGAGCAATCAACCCACTCCTACAGTTTATAATGTCTCTACAGCTAGTGCGTCAGGAATCCTTTTATTTAAATAGAAATTGCTGAAAAAACTTAGCAGGTCTGGCAGTATGTGTGGAGAGAAAAACATAATTAATGGGCGGGATTCTCAACCCCCCCCCCCCACCCCGGCCACGTGCCTCTCAGCACAGTGCCATTTTCTGGCAGCGGGATTCTCTTGTCCTGCCGCTTGTCAATGGGATTTCCCATTGAAGCCACTCCACTCTTTTGGGAAACCTGTAGGCAGGTGACCATTGCCAACGGGAACAGAGAATCCCAATGGCCGGAGAAACATTAACACTGGGCTGGATCCTCTGGTTCCCCACCGTGTTTCTCGGCGGCATGCCATTTGCTGGTCGCAGGATTCTATCTTCCCATCATGCTGTCAGTGAGATTTACCATTGTAACCATCCCATGCCACTGGTAAACCCACGGGCGGGAATGCGATGCCAGTGAGAAAAGTGAATCCCGACGACGGAGAATTCTGGCCCCAATTTCTCTTTCCACGGATGCTGCCAGACCTGCTGAGTTTTTCCAACATTTTCAGTTTTTATTTCAGATTTCCAGCAGCATCAACATTTTGCTTTCAACTTTCCCTTGTTTTTTGCAAAAAGTTCTCAACTTCCAGACAACTGCAACCAAATCTTAGTGAGTCATGCAAGCTGCCACTAGTATCCACTCACTTTTATTTTATGTGTGGCCGCGTTATTAACCCTAAATTTTAGAGGACACCACATCAAGTTTACAAGTCTCTGCTTCAACACCCATCTCCTGGCCTCAGATGCAAGTTCGCTGAAAAGTGAAGAATTGAATGGACCTTGGTGGAGAGACTCCTCACTCAATGGCAATTCATCTCTCCCAACTCACTTCCATCAGAACTGTTTCCACAATGATTGGTCGTATCTGACAGAGGTCATCAACCTATGTATCTCTCTGCAAATGCTACCTGACCTGCTGAGTATTTCCAACTTTTTCTGTTTTTACACAATTTGTATCGTAGTGTTGTCATGTAAATAATTTTGAAGCAAAAATTAATCAGCACAGATATCGTTCGAGGTGTTGGGACTGCCACATTATAGACTGGCACTAATTGCATGGGCTGCCCTCTGACACCAGTCACAGGTATGTTGGGAACACACATACACAAAACATGTGTGCATGTACACATGCCTGCCTGAGCATACAACACACAAGGACCTCCTACCCCGACCGAATGGTGTTGCTTAGGACATCTGGAAAACTCATGCTAATGGTGTAAACGTTTCGATTACATGCTGCAGAACATGTCAGAACTTTTTTTTAAAATAGTGTCAAAGATATCGGTGGTAATTGTCTTTAATTGAAGGCAGGCGGTGGGCATAACTGGGGATTCAGTTGTATATCATAAATAGACATGGACTTGGCGAGACAGTGGTGGGGATTGGACTAGCAAGTGCTTGCTTGTAATCTGTAACAGTGTAAATAAATGCTTATACAAGGTTGTAAATATAGGCTTTAGTTCTATCCTTCACCAACTGGCTTTCTGGAATATAACAATGGACATTGTTGGCAAGGCCAGTATTTATTTCCCATCCCTCGTTACCCATGAGAAAGTGATGGTCAGGCACGTGCTTGAGCTGCTTCGACCCACGGTTCTGGTCACATATTTTGAGTTTTTGACCCAACGATGAAGGAATGAACATTGCGTAAATCGGTGTGTGATCTGGAGGAGAACCTATTTGGAGATGTTCGTATTCCTATGAACCTGGTGCCCTTATTTTTCTAGATGGTAGAAATCCTAGGTTTGGAATTTGTGGAACTTATTCCCATGAACCTCTGATTTACATTCTGTCGTGCTACAGTCAATCTGAGCTAACACTATCAAAGTAGCCTCCTTAATGTAGTGAACAAATATTTCCCTGTTTCTCACTTTGCAATGATCTAAATCCAGCTTGACATGTAAGTAGTTGGAATTCATATTTAAGGCTAATTTTCAACAGCAAATGAGCTGGTTCCATATTACAGTAGAAAATGTCCCTACTCCCTATTCATAACAAACCATTGAACATCACGTTTTTAAAAGTACTTACGTTTCCACTACACGTAGTGAATCACAGAAATTTCCCCCATTATCAAGCCCTGAGTAACTACTCTCAGCAAATTTCTGCTTCCAGCTCGTCAAAACTGTGCAAATAGGAACTAGGATAGTGAAATACTATCAGGTTGCTGGTTTAGATAGTTTGTAAAGGCTGTTTGCTTCGGGTCAGTCCATTACAGAAACCTCTCATTACAAGTTTAATTTTGTAGTGAATCAGAAAATTAATTCTAAAACTTTTCCAGTCTCCGGTTCTGGAACGCCAAAGCACTCCCATTTATTATTCCCACTGGTTATCTTCAAAGCTTCCCTGGCTGTAATTATGTAGGGTCCTCGTACTTTTATAACTTGGATAATTGTAGTTTGTGTGGAACAAAATGACCAAAATTGCTCTTGATTCAATTTCTACTTCATTTGACAGCAAACCAGAAGCAGCTGGAGTGGTAATGACAAAGCATAATTTTGATATTAAAAGTTTTAAAAAATTAATTGCTTTCCACTTACCATGCTCTTCTTTTGAAAGTGATCACTGAATTGTCACATGTCTGAATTGATAGATTACATACATTAGTTAAAGCGGCTGGCATTGTCACTAATAGACAGCAGATGCACAGTGAAAGTGAGTTGCACAATGATTTGAAGCAGTCAATCACTGACAGGAAACCTGTATCAGTGACACACTTTAGAGCATGGATTCAAAGTGCAGTAAAAACAAACTGATAGCTTGAGCAGAGGAGAGTGCAGCTTGCTGCTGTCTTTTATCACGTCTCATCAGGTATTTCAAAGACAGCACTCAAAATTAAGGGATTAACTGGGGGCTGAGTAAAAACCTTAATTTTTAATTCCAATTTATATTCAGTAATATTTGTGTTCTGCTACAGTTGTACAGGGCACTGGTGAGACCACATCTGGCATACTGTGCACAGTACTGGTCTCCTTTAAGGAAAGATGTAAATATGCTAGAGACAGTTCAGAGAAGGTTTACTAGACTAATACCAGGAATGGGCGGATTATTTTATGAGGAAAGGTTGGAGAGGTTAGGTTTGTATCCACGAGAGTTTAGAAGAGTAAGAGGCGACTTGACCAAAATCTTTAAGATCCTATGGGGTTTTGACAGGGTGGATGTGGAAACGGTGGGCGAAATTCTCCGGTATCGGCGCGATGTCAGCCGACCGGCGCCCAAAACGGCGCAAATCCCACCTGTATCGCGCCGCCCCAAACGTCGCAAAGTCTCCGGCCCGGAATGGGCTAGCAGCGACGTGACGCTATCCGCGCTGGCTCACGTGGTTCACGCAGTGCGGCGTCATGCACGCCGCACGGCGTGACGGCTCATAAGATGCGCTGCTCCCCCCACCCGACCAGAAGACCCGACCGGATGGCCGCCCGCCGCACAGCCCCGAGGTTCCAGTCCCGTGACTTTGAGGCGCTCCTGGACGCAGTGGAGCAGAGGAGGGACGCTCTGTATCCCGGACACGGCCGCAGAGTCGCCCCACGCCACAGCCGGCGTCTGTGGAGGGAGGTGGCAGAGGCCGTCAGCGCTGTGGCCCTGACACCACGGACAGGCACCCAGTGCCACAAGTAGGTGAATTACCTATTCAGGGCAGCCAGGGTGAGCCCCCCCCGCCCGATATCCATATCCCCCATATCACCCCTCCCCATATTCCCCATATCCCCCCTCCCCATATCCCCCCTCCCCCATATCCCCCTCTCCATATCCCCCATATCCCCTCCCCCATATTACCCCTCCCCATATCGTCCCTCCCCATATCCCCCCTCCCCCATATCCCCCTCCCCCACATCCCCCATATCCCCCTCCCCCATATCCCATAGCCCCCCTCCCCATATCCCCCTCCCCATATCCCCCCTCCCCATATCCCCCCTCCCCCATATCCCCAAGTGAATCCAGCCCTAACCTTAACCTCTGCAATACACGCGCAACCGATGGCGTGCATTCATATACCTGTCTAACGCTGTTGCCTTTTACCCCTGCCCCCACAGGAGAAGCGCGCACACAACACCAGGGAGCATGTGAGGACTGGAGGAAGCCCAGCTGATGAGAGGCCACTGACCGAACATGAGGAAAGGGCCCTGGAACTGGCTGGCGGACCTGAGGACCGGGAGGTTGCTGATGCAGAGGTCGGGGGCCCACCAGCAAGTGAGCCACCGACAGCCCATCCCCATATCCCCCCCTCCACCATATCCCCCCTCCCCATATCCCCCCTCCCCGATATCCCCTCTCCCCCATACCCCCATATCCCTCCTCCCCATATCCCCCCTTCCCCATATCACCTGATCACTGCCTGCGTGTCTAACCATGCATGCTTCATTGTGTATCGCAGGAGCAAACGTCGAGGCACCCATCTCCGCAGATGCAGACCACCTGCATGATGCCTCTCGGAGACCACGGGAGACGGAGAGACCCGGACTCTCTGGCATGCGACACCCGCACGATGCCCCTCGGAGACCACGTGACACGGAGAGGCCTGGAGCAACAGGGAGACGGCGCCCCCGTCTCATGCGGGTGCGGCGACGCAGGCGTGTGCCACCCAGCGACGAGAGGGGCAGCCACAGGCCCCCGTCACAGCCGAGCCACAAAACCACAACCCAGGACACCCCTACCCAGGTCACCCCTACCCAGGAAACTGAAATACAGGACAGTGACACAGATTGGATGGGCGGAGACGAACCGCCACCCCAAAGTGCCATGGACTCAGAGTCGGACGATGCGCACCACACAACGCCACTGCTGTCACCAACACCCTCCACCATCGCAGAGACGCTCACCTCGGTTGGGCACTTTAGTGATGAGGCGTCTGGTACACTTTCTGGTGCGCACAACACAGCTGTCCCGATACAGCAGGGGGAGGTAGGAGCAGCAGAGGGGCGGGTGGTCGGAGGGCAACCCGGCGCAAGCGAACATCTGCCGCCCAGATGGATCCCGGGTTCCTGGAGTTACCACACCCACCCATGGGTCCAATGCAACCACCGAACCTGGGACGAGCGAAGAGGGTGACGGCCAGCTTGCGGCGGCTGCAGTTGCAGGTGGAGGAGTCCACCCGCGTCCAGGAGCTGGCAGTGGTGCCGGTCATGCGTGCCACCCAGGCCGACACCGCACGGGTGGCGTCCGCGGTGGAGACAATGGGTGCGACGGTGTCAGACATGGGGAGCGGTTTGCGAGGCCTGGGGCTTTCTGTGCAGGCGGCGCCTGTGGCCCAGGACATGGCTGCCCTCTCACAGGAGGCCATGAGCCAGTGCCAGCGGCAGATGGCAGAGGGGCTCAACTCCGTGGCACAGTCTCTGCAGGCCATGGCCAGTCTCAGCAGTCCATAGCCCAGTCACAGCAGGCCATCGCTGAGGGCATCGGCGCCATTGCCCATGTGCGAGCCGGCGTCGCACAGGGATTGCCAACCCCCTGAGCTCCATGGCTGCAAACCTGCAGACCCCTGTCGCTACCAGCACGGGCCTCCAGGACTGGCAGCGCCAGGTGTCGGGGGGGTGTCGGATGGCCAGTCCGTTCGCATCCCCCACCCATGTAGAGGCCTGGGGGCCATCGGGCACCCCGAGGGAGGAGGAGGTGCTGGGGCCCGTTCCGGGTCCCATTGTAGGGGAGGTCCCGGAACACCTCAACACCTCGGGCTCCCCCCCTCCGTCCAGTGCCGGGTACGGGGGGGTGAGCGCCGGGTACGGGGGGATGAGTGCCGGGGATGGGGGGTGCGAGGGCAAGGGCGTTTGTCCGCCTGGCCTGGTGCCATCCTCCAACAGTCGCGCCCATGCAGCCCATGCCACCTGACTGGGGGGTGGGGGGGTACGGGCAATGATGACCTGTCGTCTTTTCCGCCCCCCCCCACCCCCCGTCCTCCCCTCCCGCAGGCCATCATGTTTTCTGATCAGCCAGCGATGTTGGCCGCCGTGGCGGCAGCCGCTATTCTCCATGTTGCCCAGGAGGAGGAGGAGCATGCCAGAGAGGCGGCGCAGGCTGCCGCAGAGGAGCATGCCGCAGAGGGGCAGGCGGCAGCCACCCAGGCTGGTGGAACACCCGCCCGACAGGACGAGGAGGAGGTGGGGCAGTGGGAGCACGTAGTGGAGGAGGAACACGAGGAGGGGGAGGAGGACGTCGCGGCACCACGGCAACGGAGGCACCCGAGGAGGCCCTGTGTGTACCGGCCCCGGCTGTCGTACCAGGACCTCACGGACCGGGAATGCAGGAGGAGACTCCTGATGAGCCGGGAAACCGTGGCACACATCTGCCACCTGCTGGCACACCTCGCACCGCGTGGCACTGGGGGGGGGACCCTCTCCCCATGTCCATCAAGGTTACGGTGGCCCTGAACGTTTATGCCACGGGGTCATTCCAGGCGCCAGTTGGGGACCTGTCCGGCATCTCGCAGACATCGGTGCACCGGTGCATCCGGGCAGTGACAGACGCCCTATATGCCATTGCGGACTGCTACATCCGCTTCCCTGTGGTCCGGGCCAGTCAGGATGCCCGGGCCGTCGGCTTCTCCGTCGTGGCCGGGTTTCCCATCGTCCAGGGCGCGATCGATGGGATGCTCGTCGCCGTGCGGCCACCTGCAGATAACAGGGCCATGTTCACCAATAGGAAGGGGACCTATTCCATGAACCTCCAGGTGGTCTGCGAACACCGCATGATTATCCTGCACGTCTGCGCCCGGTACCTGGGAAGTGTACATGACTCATACGTGTTGTTGCGGTCTTACATCCCCGGCATGTACGAGGGACGCCACCCCCGGTTGAGGGGCTGGTTGCTGGGCGACAGGGGTTACCCGTTGCAGTCGTGGCTGATGACGCCTATACAGAGGCCACAGAATGACGCGGAGAACAGCTACAATAATGCCCATGCAGGGACAAGGGGTGTGATAGAGAGGTGCTTTGGCGTGCTCAAAATGCGGTTCAGGTGCCTGGACCTCTCTGGGGGCGCCAACCAGTATCCGTCAGATAGGGTCGTCCACATCATTGTAGTGTGCTGCGTCCTGCACAACATAGCCCAGCAAAGGGGCGATGTGCCGCAGGCAGAGGACGGCGGAGTGGAGGAGCAGCAGGAAGAGGCACAGTCCTCCCCAGATGAGGGGGATGGGGGCAATGGTCAGGGCAGACGGGCTAGACACGGGCGGGTGGCTGTCCACTGTTACCGGCTGGGCCAGCGGGCACGGGACAGGCTGATAGCCGCCCGGTTCACTCACCAGGGGGTGTGGGAATCGTCGAGTATGGCCACATACCGCACACCATGGCAACACCCGAACACCCTCACCCACCCACACCCATCCACCCACCAAGCACCCTCACCACCCCCCCCCCCAACCACACCCACCACACCCGCATGCACACCACCCCTCCATTGCAGAGCCACCTGCGGCACGACGGCCGGGCTCTCACGGACGCCGGTGGAAGCGTGTCTATTGCAGGCCATGGAGGATGATGACAACCCGCTCTGCAATGAGCGCCTGGCTCCACATCGTCTGCCGATGTCTGACCCATGGCCACAGTACCACCATCCACCCGGACCATCCCTGCATGCGGCTGTGACACTGCAGCGCACGGTCCCGTCCTCTGCCCGTGGGGATGGTGAGGGCGGCGCAGGGGGAAGGGGGCAGACTCACCTGAGGCCGACGTAAGACCACCCCTCACACACACACTGGCGCTCAACGTACATGACACCCCCGCACGCTTTGGACAGAGCACAAAGGCAGCTTCTGTAGGTGTTAAAGTGATTTTAATAACAAACAGTGCATACACGAGCCCTAGCCCCTAAAACTCATCTGTGCCCTGCACCCGTGCCAACTTACTCAGTGTCTAATTGTTTGGCCTTACAGGCCCTTTGACTACGCCTAGGTGGTTCCCCAAACGGTACAGCAGAACTGGAGGTGGACTCTTGCGATTCCTGCCCTCTGACTCGGGATCCCTTTGGCGGCCGTTTCCTGGGGCGTCCTGGCCTAGATGGGCCAGTCTGCAGCCCGGATGACTGGCATGGCGAGCTGCCAGCCTGTCCTGCCCGTTGCCCACCCGATGCACCTGGGACGGAAGGTGCTGCAGTGTTCCTGGACCTCCCCTATAGGGGGACAAGGGACAGGCGCCAGCAACTCCTCCTCCCTCGGGGTGCCGAATGGCCCCCAGGCCTCTAAATGGGTCGGGGGTGCGAACGGACCATCCGACGCCCCTCCGATACCTGGCGCTGCCAGTCCTGGAGGCCCGTGCTGGTATCGACAAGGGTCTGCAGGTTTGCAGCCATGGAGCTCAGGGAGTTGGCCATCCCTGTCTGTGACTGTGCGACGCCGGCTAGCACATGGGCAATGGCGCCGATGCCCTCAGCGATGGCCTGCTGAGACTGGGCCATGGCGTTGAGCGCATCTGCCACTGGCTCTGGCGCATGGCTTCCTGTGAGAGGGCAGCCATGCCCTGGGCCACAGACGCCACCTGCACGGAAAGCCCCAGGCCTCTCATACTGCTCCCCATGTCTGACACCGTCGCACCCATTGCCTCCACCGCGGACGCCACCTGTGCGGTGTCGGCTTGGGTGGCACGCATGACCGGCACCACTCCCAGCTCCTGGACACGGGTGCGCTCCTCCACCTGCGACTGTAGCCGCTGCAAGCCGGCCGTCACCCTCTTCGCTCTTCCCAGGTTCGGTGGTTGCATCGGGGCTATGGGTGGGTGTGGTAACTCCAAGAACCCGGGATCCACCTGGCCGGCAGATGTTCGCTTGCACCAGGATGCCCTCCGACTTCCCGGCCCCTCTGCTGCTCCTACCTCCACCTGCTGCACCTGTACAGCTGTGTTGTGCGCACCAGTGAGTGCACTGGTGGAGGGTGTTGGAAACAGCAGTGGTGTTGTGTCGTGCGTAATGTCCAACTCTGAGTCCATGGTATTTTGGGGTGGCGGTTCGTCTCCACCCATCCACTCAGTGTCACTGTCCTGTATTTCGGTTTCCTCGGTAGGGGTGTCCTGGGTAGGGGTGTCCTGGGTAGGGGTGTCCTGGGTAATGGTGTCCTGGGTAGGGCTGTCCTGGGTAGGGCTGTCCTGGGTAGTGGTTTTGTGGCTCGGCTGCGATGGGGGCCTATGGCTGCCCCCCTCATCGCTGTGTGGCATACGCCTGCGTCGCCGCACCCGCACGAGACGGGGGCGTCGTCTCCCTATTGCTCCAGGTCTCTCCGTATCCCATGGTCGCCCTGGGGCATCCTGCGGGCGTCGCGTGCCAGAGGGTCTGGGTCTCTCCGTATCCCGTGGTCGCCCTGGGGCATCCTGCGGGCGGTCGGCATCTGTGGGGATGGGTGCCTCGATGTTTGCTCCTGCGATACACAATGAAGCATGCATGGTGAGACACGCAGGCGGTGAGCAGGTGGTATAGGGAAGGTGGGATATGGGGGAGGGGGGATATGGGGGAGAGGGGATATGGGGGATACGGGGGATGGGGAGGGGGGATACGGGGGATGGGGGATATGGGGGATACAGGGGAGGGGGGACATGGGGAGGGTGAATATGGGGGAGGGGGAATATGGGGGTGGGGGGATATGGGGGATGGGGAGGGAGGATATGGGGGAAGCGGGGATATGGGTGAGGGGGGATATGGCGGAGGGAGGATATGGGGAAGGGGGGATATGGGGGAGGGGGGATATAGGGGAGGGGGGATACGGGGAGGGTGGATATGGCGGATATGGGAGTGGGAGAGAGGGGATATGGGGAAAGGCTGTTGGTGGCTCACTTGCTGGTGGGCCCCCGACCTCTGCATCGGCAACCTCCCGGTCCTCAGGTCCGCCAGCCAGTTCCAGGGCCCTTTCCTCATGTACGGTGAGTAGCCTCTCATCAGCTGGGCCCCCTCCAGTCCTCTCATGCTCCCTATTATTGTGTGCGCTTCTCCTGTGGGGGGTGGGTGGGTGGCAGGGGTAAAGGGCAACAGTGTTAGACAGGTATATGAATGCACGCCATCGGTTGCGCGTACAGTGCAGAGTTTAGGGTTCGGGTTGGTGTCACCTGGGGGGGTGCCGCACATCGGGCAGGAAGGGGGGGGGACTCACCCTGGCTGCCCTGACGAGGTTGTTCACCTTGTGGCACTGGGCGCCTGTCCGTGGTGTCAGAGCCACAGCGCTGACGGCCTCTGCCACCTCCCTCCACAGACACTGCCTGAGGCGTGGGGCGACCCTGCGGCCGTGTCCGGCGTACAGGGACTCCCTCTTCTCCTCCACTGCGTCCAGGAGCGCCTCGATGTCGCGGTCCTGGAACCTCGGGGTTGCGCGGCGGGCGGCCATCTTGTCGGGTCTTCCGGGGTGGGGGGGGGGGGAGCACGTCTTTTGAGAAGTCACGCCATGCGTCACTGTCCATGGCGTCACGCTGCTGCTAGCCCATTCGGGGCCGAAGAATTTGCGTTGTTTGGGGGGGCCCGACGCCGGAGTGATCCGTGCCGTTTTTGGCGCCGAGTCCCGGACATCGTGCCAGTTTTCGGAGAATCCCGCCCCAGATGTGAAAGATTCTGGTCGGGCCTTCACCTGCATCCCATTAGCAAATCAGTTTTGCCCAGGTCTCCAGCGGGCTTTCCAATCCGCCATGATGGGCTCTGGTGGAAGATCCCGTGGGAAATTTGTGCCGGCATAAAAGCGGTTTTGGATTCCCACTGGATTATTGCCCACTCCCCATCCACCATTGAATCTGCCAGCAGGGCAATGGGAGAATTCCGTGCTATGTATCCTTCAATCTACATAAGTTACCCCTTAAATCAGCAACAGATGAGGGTCGAAATTCTCCGGAAATGGCGCGATGTCCGCCGACTGGCGCCCAAAACGGCGCAAATCAGACGGCATCGCGCCGCCCCAAAGGTGCGGAATGCTCCGCATCTTTGGGGGCCGAGCCCCAACCTTAAGGGGCTAGGCCCGTGCTGGCCGAATTACCGCCCCGCCAGCTGGCGGAAAAGGCCTTTGCTGCCCCGCCAGCTGGCGCGGAAATGACATCTCCGGGCGGCGCATGCGCGGGAGCGTCAGCGGCCGCTGACAGCATTCCCGCGCATGCGCAGTGGAGGGAGTCTCTTTCGCCTCCGCCATGGTGAAGACCGTGGCGGAGGCGGAAGGGAAAGAGTGCCCCCACAGCACAGGCCCGCCCGCGGATCGGTGGGCCCTGATCGCGGGCCAGGCCACCGTGGGGGCACCCCCTGGGGCCAGATCGCCCCACGCCCCCCCCAAGATCCCGGAGCCCGCCCGCGCCGCATTGTCCCGCCGGTAAGGCAGGTGATTTAATTTACGCCGGCGTGACAGGCATTTTAGCGGCGGGACTTCGGCCCATCCGGGCCAGAGAATCGCGCGGGGGAGCCCGCCAACCGGCGCGGCGCGATTCCCGCCCCTGCCGAATCTCCGGTGCCGGAGACTTCGGCAACCAGCGGGGGCGGGATTCACGCCAGCCCCCAGCGATTCTCCGACCCGGCGGGGGGTCAGAGAATCTCGCCCAAGATTACTATCACCAACATCTTTATCAAGAAAGTCAAATTGTTTTGCACTTTTGAGGCATGGTACAAGTAAGCAAGCTGTTTGGTAAATACAAAAGTACTGATAGACTCCATACAGTGCAAAAGTAGGCCATTCGGCCCATTACGTCTGCACCGACCCTCTGAAAAAAGACTCTATGTAGGCCCTCTCTCCCGCCCTATCCCTGTACCCCCAAACTAAGGGGCAATTTTTAACATGGCCAATCTGCCTAACCTGCGTATCTTTGGACAGTGGGAGGAAATTGGAGCACCCGGAGGAAAACTGCTCAGACATGGGGAGAATGTGCAGACTCCTCATCACCCAAGGCCGGAATTGAACCGAGTCCCTGGAGCTGTGAGGCAGCAGTGCTAACCACTGTGGTAGATGAATGGTGACCTGTTTACATCAGACCACACATTAAAAACAAAATGTAATTAATATTTTAACATAAATTTAGAGTGCCCAATTCTTTTTTTTCCAATTAAGGGGCAATTTATTGCCAATCTACCGGGCACATTTTTGTGTTGTGGGGGTGAGACCCACGCAGACATGGTCTGGCCTCAGTATCACCTTATGTGGCTCAAAGTGCAATTCAAAAGCTCTTGTGAAATGCCTTGCTGCGTTTTTGGGATAAAAGTGCTTTAGAGACACAGGTTGTTGTTGATGAGTAAAATAGTAATTTGCAGATTTAGATTCCAATTGTTCCTTTATTCCTTTCAAAACATATGTCCGTAGGCAGAAATTATATCCTGATAAAGAATGCTGTTCATTCTTTCCAAAAGTGCAACTACAAAATTATATGCTATGAATTTGGACATATTTGAAACTGGAATCATAGAATAGTTACAGCAAAAAGGAGGTTTGTCAGCCTGTGTTGTTTGCGCTTCCTCTCTGTAAGTACTACTCAGCCAGTCCCACCTTTTCCCCCGAGGTCCCACAAAATCTTAGGATAATCACCTAATTACTTTTGAAATCATGATTGACGCTGCCTCACCATATACTCTGGTAGAGCAATCCAGATCCGAACCACTTGCTGCATAAGAACGTTTTTCTACATCTGGTCATTGCTTTCCTTTTTGACAATCACCTCGCATTTGGTGTCTCAGCCCTTCCACCAATGGGAGCAGTTTCTCCCTATCCACTCAGCCCACTCATCCCTGCATGAACTCTGGGCGTGATTTACCGGCCACGTCCACCGGAATCGGGATGGGACACGGCCAATAGATCCCGGGAGAGGCCTCTTCCGGGATTCCCGATGGTCGTTACGCCTCGCTAGATCGAACGTGACCTCTCCAAGACGTCGCGAGCTGGATCCCGCCTAATGAGTGGGGCCCAAACTTGCAGAGTTAATTGAGAAAAACTCACTTAATTCTACCGATGCCAGACGGAACTGGCTGTCGGGATCTTCCGGCTTCGCCAAGTAATCCCAACCAGGCGCCGTTTAGCACTGGTCCCCACAAACGGGCACCAGGTTGAATGGCACTTGACGGAGGGTCTCTCAGGTAATTGGAGATCCCTGGGTGGTTGGCATCTGGGCAGGGTGGCACCCTCACCCTGATGCCACCCGAGCATCTGAGTGCCCAGGATGCACTGTTAGGCATGCAGGGGCACTGCCAGAGTGCCAAGCTGGCAGGGCCAAGGTGCCTGGGTGGCATTTTGCCCCCGCCGGGGATTGGGCCCGGGTGTGCCCTGCCCATGTGAGGTGGGGTGCGGGGGGACTGGAGAACCCCCTTATATGTTAGTTGGGGCTTTGGGGGGGCGTCTGCTGGTCACGTCGGGAGTCGAAAGATCGGGAACCATTTAAATCTCGTCCTGCACCGAGGAACTCCGCTCATCGGAGCTCCTCAGTGCAGGAAATTATGCTAAGTGCGGTGTTGTGGGGTGTTCCCTGCTGGGGTCCGAGAACACAACAGAGTGTCGCAGTGCCAGGATCCTGCCCAGAAAGGACTCTGTTTTTTTTGGTTTGATCGCGCCCCCTATAAAAGTAACTGCCTAGCAATTAGCATGTAATCATTATTAAAAATGGCAGGTATGGAGGGCTTGGTCATGCAACACGATGTGCTCCCTACTTTCACTGAGCCGACTTTGAGTCCAGCTCAGATTCCTCCGTCTTTAACTATAAGCATCCTATGTGAAACATTAATTCAGGCCAGGGCACAAGGGAGCCTGGACTTGAAACTTACAGTAATCAAAACTGAATTCACAATGTTACGACAGAAGGAAAATTTTTAGCTTGTGCAATGGCAATAATCATTCTTTAACTTGAAATCAAGTATGTGCTTTCTTTATTCTTTTGGCTTGTGCATACAGTGGAAACATTTCGACTGGCACAGTGTAATGTGAACCTCCAAGTTTCTGATTCAGGGCTATTCTCAAAATTAAGGGGCTTTGCTCAAATATGGGAAGTGATTTATAACAGCAGGAATGGTTCCTGTTCGGAGCCTTATCCAGCACGCTGGGGAATGTGTGTGTAAGGGGTATTGCTTGGGAACAGGACGCAGGTTTCCTATGAAGTCAATTGTGGTGAAAGAGCCTCTGGGTGATGAACTGGTGGGCTACCATCACCATTGGAACAGCATTCTCGCATGATTCAATGGAAGAAGCAGTGAGTGGAGAGCATCAGAGGGAAAATAGGGAAAAGGGGAAGAGGGTAAGTGAGCAGGGTGGTATGTGGGTGGGCAGGGTGAGATGACAGGTGGGTCAGGTGGTGGGGGTAGTCAGGTCAAGTCGGGGGTGGGGTCAGGGGTAGTCTGAGGGTCGAGGGGGGGAGTTGAGGAGGGAATTGGCAGTGGGAGTACTATACACAATTAGGGGGGGGGGGTCAATTCTATAGTTAGGCAAGAGTTAGACTAGGAATTTGCTTCCCAACGTTTCCTGGGTAACTATCCAGGTAAATCCCACAGAACTGTCCGAGTCTAGCTCAGAGTCTGTGACATTTGCAGAGGTTCACAGGGTCTCCAAGTTCAGCTGTCCAAACTCCCCAGGCAATTCCCACAGAGGTCATCGGATCAGGACCTTGGCGTGGTCCCAATGTGCATCTTGGGTCGTACGTCGAGTCTCCGACAGTCCGGAGACAAGAAGATCTGAGCCATTTGACAATAAAATGCAACATGTCATTTGACATATTGTGAGCACGGTCACAGGATATAATGCTGGCATTCAATAAAAATGAAGGGAACAACCTTGCAGAATTGGCCTCTTGATAACTTCTAAAGGCAATGCTGAGTAGCTTGGGTAGGTTCCCAAGCAGAAGCATTCCCTCCCATGAGCTGCAAGGGAATGCCCGGTGAGGCATTTAAACAAAATCATAAGATTATCTTCTGTGAAGGTCAAATAGGGGATAGAAGCCACTGAAAACAGAATTGGGTCAAATATTATTCAGCAAAAGCTGACTGAACAGTTTTTTAATTACAATATGGTAGCCAAAAAAAAAGAAAAATGACAGTCTGCTGAGGCTTTTGCCAATTATTTTTTTATGATCTATTTTAATAACTTATTTATATTGTACTCACATCACATTTGTACTTCCCAGTTAATTCAAATGCTGGCCATATTGCTTTTTTTCATGACCGCTAATTTTTTATTGCTGATGCTATCTGATTTATGTGCTGTCCTCTGTTCACAATCACTCTGCATTATCCTTCCTGATGGAAGGTTGTGGACTCGGAGTCAGTTTTATGGCATGTGTAGATCCTGTGCCTGCTGCCAAACAATGTAAAACAAGTAAATAAAGCAGCAGCTGGCAGAGAGAAGCTTACCAAGGTGCTTTAAATGAATCCATAGAACCATAGAAGTCATACAGTGCAGAAGGAGGCCATTTGGCCCATCGAGTCTGCACCATCCCTCTGAAAGAGCACTCTACCTAGGTCCACTCCCACGCCCTATCCTCATAACCCCACTTTGATAAAGACACAGGGAGTCCAAGGCGAGTTGTAGAGACATTTATTAACACAACATTATATCCATGAGGCCCGGCTACAGCTTACCGAGTCCTCTCTCCCTTCTAGTCAGCCGCATACTGGCTGCCCTTTTATCCCAGTTGGGTGGGGAGCTTGCACTCCCAATGAGCACAGGAAACAATCACCCTCACCATAATGTGCTTATTACACCCACCTAACCTGCACATTATTGCACTGTGGTTTCCTCCCACAGTCCAAAGATGTGCAGGTTAGGTCTAATGGCCATGATAAATTGCCCTTAGTGTTCAAAAAGGTTAGGAGGGGTTATTGGAGTGGTTATTGGATTACGGGGATAGGGTGGAAGTGAGGACCTAAGTGGGTCAGTGCAGGCTCGATGGGCCAAATGGCCTCCTTCTGCACTGTATGTTCTATGTTCTAATGTAGAACCAGAGGTCACAGATATAGATTGAGAGGTGGTAGATTAAAACTGAGATGAGGAAGAACTACTTCTCGCAGAGGGTGGTGAATTTGTGGGACTCGCTGCCCCATAGTGTGGTGGAATCTGAGTCATTAAATGTTTTCATAAAGGAGATAGATATTTATCTGATAAAGAAAATGGGTTAAAAGGATATGGGGAACAGGTAGGGAGGTGGATTTGAGACCAGGAAGAGATCAGCCAAGATCAGTTTGAATGGCAGAGCAGGCCCGAGGGCCTGAATTGCCTACTTCTGCTACTAATGTCCTATGGTCCTATGTTTGTTCCCCTTGGTTATTTCCTCTTACCATAGAATTTACAGTGCAGAAGGAGGATATTTGGCCCATCAAGTCTGCACTGACTCTTAGAAAGAGCACCCTACTTAAGCCCACACCTCCACCCTATCCTCATAATCCTGCAACTCTATCTAACCTAAGGGCAATGTAGCATGGCCAATCCACCTAAACTGCACATCTTTGGACTGTGGGAGGAAACCGGAGCACCCGTAGGAAACCCACGCAGACACGGGGAGAATGTGCAGACTCCACACAGGCAGTGACCCAAGCGGGAATCGAACCTGGGACCCTGGCGCTGTGAAGCTATAGTGCTAACCACTATGCTCCCATGCTGCCCGATTGGTTCCCAGGCTACCCAGCCAGGTTAGTTAGAAGCCCTCCCAACATTATTAGCAAAACGCCCTGCAGAGAACTCAGTCCCATCTCTGTTCAGGTGCAACCAGCCTGGCTTTTACATCTAACCCAGAGCCAGTCCCAGTGTCCCAGGAATCAAAAGCACTTTTTCCTGCAGCTTCATTCTAGCCACATATCATGGTGCAAAAACGTGGCTCCGACTGCACACCTCTGAGGAACCAGCACCCTCACCAGCTTACAAAACGGAAAACCAATGTGTGAACAGAACCCCAGTGGACTCCCTGTGCTACTTGCCTGGATCTCTAGGACTGTGATCATGCATTCCCTCTCTGCCTCCAGGCCCTTATGCTGCGGAGTGGCCACCGCTCTGAACATGGGGCGAGGTTCTCCGACCCCCCGCCGGGTCGGAGAATCGCCAGGGGCTGGCGTGAATCCCGCCCCCGCCGGTTGCCGAATTCTCCACCACCGGATATTCGGCGGGGGCGGGAATCGCGCCGCGCCGATTGGCGGCCCCCTCGCGATTCTCCGGCCCGGATAGGCCGAAGTCCCGCCGCTAAAATGCCTGTACCGCCGGCGTAGATTAAACCACCTACCTTACCGGCGGGACAAGGCGGCGCGGGCGGGCTCCGGGGTCCTGGGGGGGGCGCAGGGCGATCTGGCCCCGGGGGGTGCCCCCACGGTGGCCTGGCCCGCGATCGGGGCCCACCGATCCGCGGGCGGGCCTGTGCCGTGGGGGCACTCTTTCCCTTCCGCCTTCGCCACGGTCTCCACCAGGGCGAAGGCGGAAGAGACTCTCTCCACTGCGCATGCGCGGGAATGCCATCAACGGCCGCTGACGCTCCCGCGCATGCGCCGCCCGGAGATGTCATTTCCGCGCCAGCTGGCGGTGCACCAAAGGCCTTTTCCGCCAGCTGGCGGGGCGGAAATTCGTCCGGCGCGGGCCTAGCCCCTTAAGGTTGGGGCTCGGCCCCCAAAGGTGCGGAGCATTCCGCACCTTTGGGGCGGCGCGATGCCCGACTGATTTGTGCCGTTTTGGGTGCCAGTCGGCGGACATCGCGCCGTTTCTGAAGAATTTTGCCCATAATATCCACGTAGCTCTCAGCCTCACAGGTGCACTATAGTAACTCCAGCCTCTTGAGCTCTGAAATCCAGAGCTCAGCGGTGGAATTCTCCGACCCCCCGCTGGGTTGGAGAATCGGCGTGGCACCACGCGAATCGCGCCATGCCGCCCCGACACCGGGATGCAATTCTCCGCATTGCGGAGAATCAGCGCCATCAGCGCCGGGGTGGTCGGCGCGGCGCCAGTCGGGGTATGCGGCGACTTTCCGGCCCAGGCGGGCCGAGCGGCCGTCACTAAAAGGCCGAGTCCCACCGCCGCTGTTCTAACTTCCTCCGAGCTGGCAAGACCTCACCGTTGAAGGGTCCGGGGGCGGCCTGTGGGGGAGGAGGGGAGCTCCAACCCTGGGGGGGGCCTCCGTAGTGGCCTGGCCCGTAATCGGGGCCCACTGATCGGGGGCCGGCCTCTCTGCCGGGGGGCCTCCTTTCCTCCACGCCGGCTCCTGCTGCCCTGCGCCATTTGGCGCCGGGGCCGGCGTGGGAAAGAAGGCCACTGCGCATGCGCTAGTTGGCGCCGGCCCAATTGCGCATGCGCGGACCCTGCGGCGCCGGGCTCACGCCGGTCTTGGACAGCATGGGCCACTCCAGCGCCATGCTACAACACTGTGGCCCGGAGAATCGGGTCTCGGAATGGGCGCCAACGCTGGAGTAAAACACTCCCGTTTTTATGCTGCCGCCGGCAGTTAGCCACCCGTTGGGAGAATCGCACTCCATGTTTCTGCAGCCGGCAGCACTTCCTGCACATGTGGCTGTCTAGAATACCAATAGCATTCATGACGTCCCACATATTACAGGTGACACATTCAACTGAGCTTGACCTGTAGTTTTAACTTTACTTCCCTTACATTGACTTTTTTCTGCTTTGGATTACTTATATTACCTTAATATATTAGCTTCTTAGTTAAATCTTTAATTATAGCTACTTGTTTAAAGATATCACACTTTTCTACTTCACAGCAATTTAAAGACAGTCCCTAATAGTACTTTCTTAACAACCAATTAACTCACGGCTTTCCTGTGATGTTACTGTATGTTTCTCACTCTCCTTTCGATCTCAGTGTGGGCCGGTTCCGAGTCGCTGAATGGTCCGCTTTCTCTCCGACTCCCAGGTAAGTGCCTATTGGTTATAACATGCTTTGGGACATCCTCTGGTTGTGACAGGTGATTATATGATTGTAAATCTTTAATTTCTTTGTCCCATTTGACAGACTGCTCGACTGATGTAGCTTTTGTGTGTGCTTTACACAGGGCATTCTCTTCAGCACAAGCGACTGTTTGAAAACTTTTCAAGACCTGGTCAAGTTATATCAACATGAGTCTAATCGTGTCTACAGGGACAAGATGGTGGAAGCTAAAGATTTTAGCATCTTTGATATAATCCAGACAGAATTGGTGAACAAGTTCTTTGATGTAAGCACTGCAGTTTAAGGGTTTTAGCAAAATAAGTCTGATTATGAGGACATCTCTGGCATTCAAAGCAATTCACTTTTAGTCATTCCGTAAACACTGTGGAAAATATGGGGAAACAATTTGTTTGAAACTATCCCAATGATTTTGATAGTATGGACCCCTCAATGTGGTAGCTGACTGTGGAGACCCAAAAATTGCCAAACTTGTTCGTCACACTATGATGTGCCACACTTGTTCGTCACACTATGATAGTTCAATGTTAAACTGACCTGTATGCCCCAGACAAGAAAGAGCATAAATCAGCTAAGATTCTCATTACTAATTACTGCAAGTCAGACTTACTGGAAAGGCTGTCGTGTGAAAATTGTTTTGCGTTCGACAGACTCCTTATGATTTTGACAGAAGCAGGTTTTGACGTTCATCATTGAATCAGAGAATCCCTGCAGTGCATTCGGCCCATCGAGTATGCACCGATCCTCTGAAAGAGACCTGACCTTGGCCCACTCCCTCACCGTCGCCCATTACCCCACCAACCAGTACATCTTTGGACACTAATGGGCAATTTTGGTATGGCCAACCTCTGGAGGAAACCGGAGCACCCAGAGGAAACCCATGCAGTCACAGGGAGAATGTGCAGACTCCGCACAGACTGCCATCTGAGGCCAGAATTGAACAAGGGTCCCTGGCAATGCGAGGCAGCAATGCTAACCGCTGTGCCAAGGTGCCACCCCTCCTGGTGACATTTTGAGACAAGCATCAGCCTGTTTATTTCACCACTAGCATCAGAATTGCGCCAATTGGAACATTTAGGCTTCCGTGTCTTGACTCACACATGAAATCTGGGCACTTGGGTGCAGGACATCTTGTGCTCCAACTTTAATGGACATACCCAGGAAAGTTGGCAGCAAATTGTACCATTCTTCAAAACAATCTAGCCTCTGCCTCCTCCCTGATAGCTATGGGTCTATTAAGAGGACAGTCAAGTAGAAAGGATGTCTTGTGGCGCAGTGATAAGTGCCCTGTCTCTGAGCCACAAACTCCGGGTTCGAGGCCCACCCCAGGACTTGATGACCAAGGAAGATGTAACAGGTTGAGTATCAACCTACGATATCCTTCCAACATACGCCAGTGGCAGGTTGTAAGAGCCGGAGAGACTCTTGGTCAGCCATGCCTGATGCAGGGTGGCACCCTTCAAACTATAAACCTCTGATGATAAACTGGTGATCTGTTCCAGGAATTACGAGCTCGGGGACCAGATTTAAAGTTTGCCTTGGGCAGCACAAGAAGCGGGAAGAAAAACAAAACAACAATGTAGTATGACACAGGTTTAGATGCTGTGATCTGCTGAAGTGAGATTCTTTATCTTGGTCATCAAACAGTAGCCAGCCCTACTTCTCCCATAACTTCCCTTGTCCACTTTCAACAGAGCACTGGAAGTCGCACATCCGTTTTGTGCTGCGCAGACCCCATTTAGTAGAAACAAATCATTTTTTTAAATGGGCAGCATGGTAGCACAGTGGCTAGCACAGTTGCTTCACAGCTCCAGGGACCCAACTTCGATTCCTGGCTTGCGTCACTGTCTGTGTGGAGTTTGCACTTTTTCCCCTTGTCTGCATGGGTTTCCTCCGGGTGCTCCAATTTCCTCCCACAGCCCAAAGACGTGCAGGTTAGGTGGATTGGCCATGATAAATTGCCCTTAGTGACCAAATAGGTTAGGTGGGGTTACTGGGGATAGGGTGGAGGCGTGGGCTTAAGTAGGGTGCTCTTTCCAAGGGCTGGTGCAGACTCGATGGGCCGAATGGCCTTCTGCACTGTAAATTCTATGATTAGAAAAATTGACAGACATTTTTTTAAATTCAGAAACCTTTACATTATCTGCTAATGTAAATTTGTTGTGAGCAACCCCACCACCACGGTCCCACCCACCACCACCGCCCCACCACCACCGCCCCACCACCACCGCCCCACCCACCACCACCATCCCACCCACCAACCAGCACCATCCCACCCACCATCCCACCCACCAACCAGCACCATCCCACCCACCATCTCACCCACCCCCACCATCCCACCACCACATCTGCCATTCCTTCCAGCATTATTGTTTCTATACCATTGTTTCCCACCACAAGCCCAAAGCATTTCAACTCCATCTGTCCATCGCTGACAACACACTGTCTATGTTGGCAACTCCCACCTCTTGTAATACTCACTTGTTTATGCATCCATTTCACCCTCAGCATTCTTTGGAAACACCAAAGTTGCAAACAAAAACTATCTTTTTCCTGTCCATCACTTTCATGGCCCAAAATTCTGCACCAGAAGTGGCGATAGGAAATAGGATATTTTTTTTAAATGTAAAGTGCCCAAGGAGCACTTTAGCATGGCCAATTCATCTACCCTGCACATCTTTTTGGGTTGTGGAGGTGAGACCCACTCAGACACGGGGAGAATGTGCAACATGGACAGTGATCGGTGCCAGGATCGAACCCAGGTCCTCGGTGCCGTGAAGCACCGGTGTTAACCACTGTGCCACCGTGCTGCCCCTTCAATAGGAGATAGGGTGCTGCCTTACTTGACTTGAAAAACAGCAGCAGGATGGAAAGAGTGAGTGAAATGAGCCACTCTGGTAAATTGTAAATGCCCCATTTCTCAAGGACAAAGTGACCTGTGGCTTTTCCATCCTAGGACATGCAGGAGACACTGGAGCAGACTAAAAATATGAACATGTACTGCCACTTTGCTCGTGGTGTTGGGGAACCCAAGTACATGCCTGTCCAGGACTGGGAGTCCTTAAACAAAATCCTGATGGAAGCTTTAGAAAACTACAATGAGCTGAATGCTGCCATGAGCTTGGTTCTTTTTGAAGATGCCATGAGCCACATGTAAGCATATACGCATTATATTTTTATTTAAAAAATAAGTCATTGTTTTCCTCACTGGCCTAAGCGCATTGAATGATGTGAAATCAAGATAAAAATGGTGTAATTTCCTTACCGTTTACTTTGTTGCAGTTGCCGAATTAACCGGATTTTGGAGTCTCCCAGAGGAAATGCCCTCCTTGTTGGTGTCGGTGGGAGTGGAAAACAGAGTCTAACGAGGCTCGCAGCTTTCATCAGTTCATTGGAAGTCTTCCAGATCACTTTGAGAAAAGGCTACGGCATTCCTGACTTAAAGGTAAGTTGTTGACTTCTTTATTTCTATGTGAACCACAAACTGCTTCTTATATTGACCGAATGACCACACAACCAGTATATTAGTTCCAAAGACAGAACAAACACACTTGTTTTATATGCAATGATTCACGCGGCTACGCACTAAGCTCGACCTAATAGCTAAGATGATCTTTACTTAACTTCGGGGTGACCGGTTCTGTGCAGGAGATAAGGCCTGTCCACGTGGGTCGGTTGGAAGTCTTCAGGTTCGTCTCAGCTGGGCTCAGCCTTCAGGTAGCGATCGCGGGTCCTTGTACTTGGCTGGTTGATATGCTGCAATCGGTCGCACACAGGCCGGTCCAAAAGAGGCCGATCCCTAGTGTGCAGGGCTTCTTATCCTTCTTCTCTTTTGCGCCTTTTGGGCGGTCCTAACTCCAGATCCAATGGATCGATACGGTTTTGATCACCCTCATTGATCCTGGCCAATTAGGGGCTGATACCTCGGTGGCTGGGCGGGTCCTAGCTATCATTGTCCCAGGCACGTAGGTCTTTCCAAATAAGGGGAAATGGCGCCCGTTAATCTGCTACTGTTTTTGTTCCTTGATTCAATATCTATTGTCTGAGGGAAATGGTGATTTACTTTTAATGGGTGAAAGTTTCGGTCAGGTCTGGCTTCTTTGCACAATACACAGAGGCTGTGTACTTGTCTGTGTCCAAGTTGACCGCAATGCCCATGGCCCTTTGCAGGTGGCCATTTTAGATGGCTACAAAGTGGAAGTCACTCCCTGTAATGCAGGTTGGAATTTACCATTGACGCAAGAGTGCACATAACAGAAAAAGGGGCATCTTGTCTGCCCAAGCCCACTTGTGCCATAGCATCAGGGACAATTTGTCATGACAGACACCCAAGGAGAGAAATAGCCACAGTCAAACATTCAAGAAGGAAGAGTTCCTGGCACTTCCCTAGTTCCAATGACACTCAAAGATAATAAACTCTGGGATGTCATGGGGACGCAACGGCATTGTCACTAGACTGGTAATCTAGAATCCCAGGTTTGAGCTCTGGCGACCAGGTTCGAATTCCACGGTGGAATTTAAGGTCTAATGATGACCATATTTGAGCATGACCATCTGGTTCACTAAAGTGCTTTGTGGAAGGAAATCTTCACCTGGTCTGGCTTCAGATTCACAGCAATGTGGTTGACTCTTAAATGCCCTCTGAAATGCCAGTCAGTTCAGGGGCAAATTACAAATGGACAATAAATGCTGGACAATAAATGGTGGCTAAGCTAGTGCCTCCCAAACCCCAAAGATGATTTTAAAAAAAAATCTGATCTAAATCACCACTTGGAGGGAGTGCAATGTAGGTTTACTGAAATTATACCTGGACTTAAGTTACGAGGAGAGATTACACAAATTGGGCCTGTTTTTACTAGAATAAAGAAGGTTAAGGGATAATCTGATCAAAGTACTTAAGATATTAACATGGCCAGGCAGGAGAAAAAAAGATAAACTTTTTTCACTGGTTGAAGACTCTAAAACTAGGGGGAATAGTCTAAAGATTAGGGCTAGACCATTCAGCGGAGATGTCAGGAAGCACTTCTTCACTCAAAGGGTGGTAGAGGTTTGGAACTCTCTTCCACAAACAGCATTTGAAGTGAGAAGAGTTGTTCATTAAAATTCTGAGATAGATAGATTTTTGTTAAGCAAGGATATTAAGGGACATGGGCCAAAGGCAGGTATATGGAGTTAGGCCACAGATCAGCCATGATCTCATTAAATGGCGGGTCAGGCCCAGGGGGCTGAATGGCCTACTCCTGTTCCTAAATTACGTTCCTATGTTCACTGCAGAAAGATGGGCTACAAGTTTTCTGGGGAGACCCACTTATTTTGGAATCAAATCGCCTCCTAAGTTATAATAATGGACTTCCAATTTACACAAAACTGTGCTCCAAGGTGACCTGGAATGAGGAGAAGCCATACTTGTGATCATAAGACTTCCTCAGCAAGTTTCCTGTCTCAGTGGTGCTTTTTGAGAAGCAGTTGACAGTAGCTTTCTCACAATAGGAATTAGATAGACTAACAGCCTGAGATTTTCTCCTGCACTTCTTTATGAGTGGTTAGACAATGATATTCACCATCACCTGGTCATCCTTATAGTCAGAGGTGTGGAGTAGAATAGCTGAACCTTGGTGCAATGGGCTGAATATTGGGTGAGGACACAATCAAGTCAGAGTTTTACATTTCTCCCAGCATAATTCTTGCAAAAGATAGTAAAGATCTAACCTCCACTCCCACCCACCCACCTAACATCTGACTCCAGAAATAGTGGAAAACCAGTTGCACCATTTCTATAATATATAAAAGGAAATATAGGCTAAGGAAGCAGGGCCTCATGAAATTAGTAAGTCCCACTCCTAGGCCTCCTTCAAGACCCACCTGAACAGTGGCAGGTAGCTGGTACACCTAGTGACGTGACTGTGGGTTTCACCAGTGAAGCCCAGGCCAGAGAGGAAGCCTGTTCCCTGAACAATCAATACCTGAAATTTACACAGCGTTCTCCTAATCTTACGTTGTAACTATAGTAACAGAGCAGTGGAAACCCTGGCAAAACAGGATAAAAGCCAGTTTTTACACACTTTCTTTGGTGCTTTAAACTTCCAAAATACCTTTCCCCTTTTTAACCTTGATTGGAATGTGGACAAGGCCAGCATTTGTTGCCTACCCCTGGAGACACGGGTTCAAATCCCACCCCGGCATCTCGTGGAAATTAAATTCAGTTAAATCTGGAATTAAAAAGCTAGCCTGTGGGCAGCACGGTAGCATAGTGGTTAGCATTATTGCTTCACAGCTCAAGGGTCCCAGGTTCGATTCCTGGCTTGGGTCACAGTCTGTGCAGAGTCTGCACGTTCTCCCCATGTCTGCGTGGGTTTCCTCCAGGTGCTCCGGTTTCCTCCCACAGTCCAAAGATGTGCAGGTTAGGTGGATTGGCCATGTTAAATTGCCCTTAGGTTAGATGGGGTTACTGGGTTACAGGGATAGGGTAGAGGTGTGGGCTTAAGTAGGGTGGTCTTTCCAAGAGCTGGTGCAGACTCGATGGGCCGAATGGCCTTCTTCTGCAGTGTCTATGAATAATGGTGACCATGAAGTTAATTGATTGTCATAAAAACCCATATGGTTGGCTCGTGTCCTTTAGAATGGAATAGAGTTTCTACAATGCAGAAGGAAGCCATTCAGCCCATCGTGTCTGCACCAACCTTCTGAAAGAGCACTCTACCGAGGCCCACTCCCCCACCCTATCCCCATAACACTATCACTCATCATCTTTGGACATGAAGGGGCAGTTTTAGCATGGCCAATCCACCTAACCTGCACATCTTTGGACTGTGGGAGGAAACCGGTGCACCTGAAGGAAACCCACGCAGACAAGGGAGAAAGTGTAAACTTCACACAGTCACCCAGGGCCGGAATTGAACATGGGTCCCTGGCACAGCCAGTTTCATTGGAATTCCAGCTGATGGATTCAAATATCGTCCCCTCCCCCATCTTGCTGCATGGTGTACAACCTACAGGATGTATTGCTGCACCTCAGCAAGATTATCCAATCCAAGGAGAATGCTGACAATCAATCATCTCAATCAATTTGACTTAGCATCACTACAACCTGAGAATAAGTTAATGGAATATTTCTTGTCCCATTTGTTGGCCTATGTTTCACCCTCAGTCACATATTTGATACGGATTCTTCACACCAGCCTGAGCCATTGTGACGCCTTTTTTGAGCGACTAAGCTCAACGCTCAGTCTAGTTAGTCCCAGGCTGCTGCTGATTCTTATTCTTGGTTGACTCAGACCCACACTGGCACAAGATGCTTACATTCATATGCATACAATGCAGAATCTGAATATTTTATGAAGGGTATCAATGTAATGGGACAGAACTTCAATTAACAGTTTAGAGATTTCCCACACAATGACTTGAAAATTCTTTGGGTTGTGATCCCTGTGAATGTGGCTTTGTTACATCTGACATTTTCTTCCAGTGCCTCTGCTGGCCACTGAATCGGGGATGTGGGGGTGTTGGGGCGGGGGTGGGTGGAGGGGGGGGGGGGGGTGGGCAGCAGGTTGGGTGAGGAAGATACCAAATTTGCAATGGCGGGGGTAGGCATAAAGCTGGTGCCCACCTACCCTAAGTGTCTACAAAACTTAGTGCCCATTCACTGTTGGCAAGCGTCACCTCGATCACTCTTGAACCCCAGCAAAGGCTCACTTATCCCAGGTAACAAGTGCCAGTCTAAAAAAAATGAGCAAGGCACAAAAATAAATTTCTCTCTCTTTGGGAATCCAGACCACTCCCTTCGACTTGATCCCAACATTTTCATCCATCCTTTTTGGACCCCAGGCCAGTACAGTTCAATTTACTGAGCTATAAGCCTCCAGGGATTCATCAGATCCTGCCTAAAATAACTGAGTGGGAATTCCTTGTATAAGGACTCCATCCTCATCCCTTGATGGCATTTGCTCGGCGAGGGTCAACAGGGAGATTCTGCCCCTTATCAGGCAAATCTGAACCCGCTCCCCACCCTGGAAAATAGGATCAGACATGGCTGTGGGTTAACACATTTCCTGCAGATTTGTGGGTCCAATGATATTTGGGAGAAGGTGCTGACTTTAACTGCAGTGACCGTTGGAATGAACTGGTTCAGTGGCAGACTGCTAGACACATCTGTTTTGGAGAAAAGGCCTCAAACTGACTAAATTGAAAACAGGTACCTAAAACATGCTGCAATCTATCGGATTTGCTGATAGTTTTAAGATAATCTTGTGGGCCAATAAATCACAGAGGTAATGATGGCTTTCAGACAATCACTGGCCTTTTCATTCTCAAGAGAGTGATGACCCACTGAAGTGAGACTGTCAGAGTCAGTCAGATGGTAATATCTGGATGGCCAGTTATTGGGCATTAGGTATCAGTCATCAATTTTGTGAGATGCCATGATTTATCCGTTAGATGCAGTGGACAGGTCGACAGCATGAATTGAAGTCCAGTCGGGTTACATGTGTAAATTGTCCCCATTTAGTATGATGATAGGTTTGTGAGCCAGAGCAGGTGAATGAAAATGTTTCGACTCCCAACAGTTTTATTCAGGGGCTAACTGCAACCAATTGTACATTACTGAAAGCAGAGACATGTGGCTGAAGCCTTTCATCTTGATGTCACCAGGTCAACCGCGAGAATGCCAAGTCCCAAATTAATTTTTGACAATTCTTCTTGATGGGTGCAAAACATAAAAGCTTCAACCACAGGTCTCTAGCTCTTATCAGCAATGCCTAAGCTCTGTACAAACAATCAATTGTGTTATTGCTGGTAAAGAAGGATGGTGAATGTCAGGTGAAAACAGGATCAGGCTCACCTGCCACAGTTAAGTGGCCTGTAAGCGCATGCATGAAGATCATTAGTGCGAGGATCATTGCCAAAAATGCACTCGTACTCTCGCGAGAGTCAGATACATCAACAAGAAAGATAAAGGATTCTCATCCCTCAAAGGAATAAGAATGTTTTCACCATCTCATACCTGATATCTGCAAGCCAAGGTTGCGATCCACCAGCCTCGTCGCGCCCGACTCGGGATGTGAAGAGGCCATTAAATCTCAGTCTCTTGCGAGATTTATGATGCGCGTTACGCCTCAAGAGATCTAATGAGATCTTGCAAGGTGTCGCAATTTGGATCTCGCCCTCAATGGGTGTGATCAAGATTTGCTTATTCAAGTGAGTAGTCAGTTTCTCTTTTTTTTTGTCTGCGCCGGAGTTACACAAGGCGCAGGATCAAACGCCTCAACTCGGAGACCCCGCCGTGGCGCCCTTTAGCACTGGTTTCCACAAGTGTGGATCAGGCAATACCGCACTTGGAGGGGAGTCTCCTGGATGATCAGAGGCTCCTGGGTGGTCGAACTCTGGACAGAGTTCTATCCTGGAACTCCTACTTCCACCCAGCCATCTTGGCACTGCCAGTGTGCCCAGATGGCACTGCCAGACTGGCATGGGCACTGCCAATGTATCAGACTGGCAGGGCCCAGGTGCCCAGGTGGTTGATTGCCCATGCCAGGGACTGGGCCGGGGGTGCCTTGCCCTTATGAGGTAGGGTGCGGGAGTGGGGCACACAAGGACCCCCTAATTGGTAATTTGGGGTATGGGGAGGGGGGACTGCAGGCCGTGGAGGGGGGTCGAAAGATTCGGGATGTCCCGCTCTTTGCCTGCACTGGCGAGCTGAGCTTGTTAGCACGGCAAATGAGTCTAAGTGCGGCCTCGGTGGGGCCCAAAAACAAGCAGAGTCCCGTTTAATAGCGCGGTTGTTCTCTGCATTGCAAACTCCGGGAAAGACCCGGCTTAACCTGCGTATAATAGGACTTTATTTTCATCGAATCGCACCCCTAATTGAAATCATATCATCGTCTGATACCAGTGCAGTGAACTGTTACATTGGATGGCTTGGTGTTTGTAGTCAGCAAATAGAGCAATGGCGTTCATTCGAAGAAAACTGCTCATAATGATCTTGGAACCTCTGAGGCATATTTTTCCTCATTCCTCACAGTTGTTTAAATCAGGAGCCATGTGAAGAGATCTCTAGGTATGCAGTGGTGTTAGAAGAAAGCCAATCACCACATTGTCATATCCTCACAGACAAGTAAACCAGGAAGTAAAAGCTACTGAATCTCTTTCCTATTCATTTAAGATTTCAGACAGCAAAATAAATGATCAAGAGTGTTAAGATCCCCTACGGGGACAGAATTTGTACTGATTTTGATTCCCCTCCTGAGCTACCCAGATGACCAAGGTCAGAGCTTCCTCCCAATTGGAGGAACTCCCCACAGGATATAAAGCCTGACCTGAGAGCAGGCGGGGAAGGTAACCCTGTGATGAGTGATTATTGTATCTAGTGTGAGAATAAAGAGAGTTGTATGCTGTCAGCCTGGCCTCTTGTGGATTCCTTGCCTCCGTCCACAACAAAGAGGATCCACGTTTTATTCCTGGGAGATATCTTATCTCACTTCACAAAATTTACAGAATTCACAGTGCAGAAGGAGGCCTTTGGCCCATCGAGTCTGCACCGGCCCTTAGGAAAGAGCACCCCACTTAAGCACACACCTCCACACTATCCCCATAACCTAGCAACCCTACCTAACCTTTTTTGGAGACTAAAGGTAATTTATCATCGCCAGTCCACCTAACCTGCACATCTTTGGACTGTGGGAGGAAACCGGAGCACCCGTAGGGAGAACACGTAGACTCCGCACAGACAGTGACCCAAGCCGGGAATCGAACCTGGGTCCCTGGAGCTGTGAAGCAATTGTGCTAACCACTGTGCTACCATGCTGCCCTGAAAGCAGCATTAGCACTGAATTGGCGTTCATTCACTTGGTCAAGCGCAGGGAAATAACTGATTTGGGGAGGGAGAAGGCCTGAGAAAATCAGGAGAGTCTGTGCATTTCCTATGATTGAACAAGTTTCTGGCACTCTTAGGAATAAAGGCCTAAGTAAGAAATGGCGTCTGGCATCTGTGGAGCTGAAAGGCCAACTAAAGTTCAGAGATAAGGAATGGAGTGCAAATAAAAATTAAAACTTTGAAAAAGGGACTTGAATTCTGACAGTGGTTATGAAACAGAGCTGTCACGAATTTAATTCATACGGAATACTCATTCTGCAAATGCTGACTATGGCCACGGCACAGCCATCGTGGATTCATTGCGGCGAAACTCCCGGAAATGGACGAACTTGTGAAGTCCCACCCCTGCAGCCAGTTATTCCCACCTTCGTGGGACGGGACTAGAGTCAGGCCAGAGTTCACACATGCACGATTCACAGAGGCACCTGACTATTTAAGTCACCAGCTGCGTTCACTGAAGTGGGAGTTTGGAACAACAGGAGTGTGGAATACGGAATGTGAAGATTCAAATAGGTAAGAGGAGGACTGAACTTGATAGATTCTTATAGATAGCCAGGGCACCCCTTAGGCGAGAGAAAACCCACTGCTGCTCAAGTACATTTTGATACAAGAACAATATTCCATTTATTATTGCTATTACCACAGGTCTAATTTATTGCATTTTAACTGTATAAACTGATTCCTCCTTTGTGAACCTCACAACCACCAATCATACTATCAAGTGTAGTATTAGTGAAAATTTCAATATTTAATCTTGACTTTCAGTAGTAAATATATAGGTCGGGATTTTCCGTCCAGCAATGACTGAATCAGATGGAGAATCGAACGTCAGCCAAAATTCGTGGCTGGTACCAGGCTCCAAGCAGAATGCCATTCTCCAATCCCTCGACAGTGGCGTAGAACACATTCATGGCGTAGAACACATTCATGCATGGCAGCATGGATATGCAAATTTACTGTAAACGCCATTGGAATATCATTTACAGGCTCGCCCAGCATTCTACGGGTTTCCAGCGATGCTGCGCCTCTGCCAGGAGGAATTACTGACGGCGAGGTTTTCTTGTGGTATTTAATATCGGGAAACAGGCATCGGGGCTGGTTTAGCACAGTGGGCTAAATAGCTAGCTTGTAGTGCAGACCAATGCCAGCAGCGCGGGTTCAATTCCTGTATTGGCCTCCCCGAACAGGTGCCGGAATGTGGTGAATAGGGGGTTTTCACAGTAACTTCATTGAAACCTACTTGTGGCAATAAGTGATTATTATTATTATTATGGCTGTTGAGGGTGCGGAAGGGGGTACGAACAATGTCCAACAGCGCTATAGTGTGCTGACAGTTGGCAGCTGGCCGGTGGGGGGAGTCTGCCAGGACTGGTGTGAATAGAAGGGAGCAGTTAGGAGTTGGGCCTTGGGGTCGAGGTGACCGGGCATGACCACCATTGCCACAGCCTGTAAGGCAGTCTTGTGACTGCGTACGTTGCTAATTGCCCATTGGGAACTTGACACCATGAGTCCGATGGGTGCCCTCCCCAGGCCACCCCTCCTAGGTACCCTCTGGCCTCAGCAACCCATCAATGGTATGGACGTGCTATCTTCTTGGCTGGTTGAGAGTGTGCGAGGAGTGGAGTGCTTATATGCAGCTCTCCAGTGTCGACCCCGAACCCATCATATCATAAGCCGGCATGCATTGCACTAGTTTCAGGTGGCGCAAATGTCCCAATCCTTTAATTGGCGCATGGTGATTTTTGCTAAATGTCTATAACATTGATCAATTAAATGGAATGGATTTAATAATTGATGAACTGATGCATTATCTATGGAAGACAACATTCAGTACATGTTACTGCAGGCAACATGATTTTGTTCAGATTCTGTGCGTGAGATGGGAGCAAGACAATTGCCGGATATGGCATTGGACAGTGATAGCTGACACTGAATCAGAGTAGTATCCTTTCTAAGTGTCCAATCAAAGTAAAAGGGGTGTAAATCGCTTTACTCAGCTGACTATGATGTCTTTCACAAAGTTGGTTTGACCGGCCTCAACCTTGTTCCTTGTGGCTAGATGAATGCAACACTCAAACAGGACTAATAATTCAATGACTCCACAGTACAGCGACTCAAGTTGTATTATGGCTGAGAGGAATCCATTAAGGAATGGTTCTAGTAGTTCCTGAACCATGTGGCTCAGTATCATGTTCGGGATTGACCAACATTTTTCTTGTAACTGATGGCTCATTATTAGTTCTCTTTACTTCCTCTTTTTTGTGGTTCCTGTTTTCTTCCATGTTGAAGATACAGATTTTTTTTTCTTTCCTCACACTTTTGGCATGAGGTCACATTATTAAGCATGCTTGGGTCAACGTAGAAAACAAAATGCAGAATAAGATATACCGTTTATGCAAAGTATAGCAGTTTTACACTGCCTGTTTGCTGCTGGAATTGAACGCAATGGAAGTGTCACCATGGCATTGCCACCAGTGCCCCAGCCTTGCAGTGGTACCCCAGCATTCTGCCAGGATGCCCAGTTGACACTGCTAGGCTGGCATTTAAATGTGCTTATCTAGGTCATGCCCAATGAGGGTGCGATCTAAATCTTGACATCTTGCGAGATTTCATTAAATCTGACGAGGTGTTACGAACATCGCAAATATCGCAAGAGGCCTCTCGTGAGATTCAACGGCGTCATTCCAACACCAAGTTGGGTGCGTCGAGGTCGATAAATCGCGCCCAATGTCTCTCTAGGCCCACCAAGGAAAGAATAAGCTGAGACACCTGCTCTGAATAATGGTCACGTGGGTACCATACTAAAATGTTGCTCTGTGCCTGTTTAACTATAGCCCAGTATGTGATCGTAACCTGAGAACATGAGAGAGACAACTGGGGAAAAATGACTGTTTCTCCCATGATAAATCAAAAGAAACACAAAAATAGCTTGTCCTTGTTGAGTTCCTGAGACCTTCATTCTTCCAGTATTTGATAAGACAGTCCCTAGTGATCTTAGCCCTAAATTTTATAGTCTTTGATTATATATATATAAACGATTTCATTACTATCAATGTATCCTCTTAATGTTTCATGCCTTGTGCAGTAAATTAAGACTTTACACAGTTCCTTTTCAAAGTCAATTACGATAACCTCAGGTTGATGTTAAATTGTCCTATTTATCAGATCATTCCCATTAAGCAAAATACATCAGTAGTAATTGAACGACATTGTGAATCCCTGGCAAGGCACCCCGTATAAAAAGACGACCCCATTGATTGTGTTTCAGCTCCACCTTATGAAATCTCAACAACCACATTGACTTTAACTAATAATCAAAATGTGAGCGCCTTGCTTTGCACAGAATGATCCCGCCTAAAGGTGCTGAACAATCTGTTTCAGGAACAGAATCTTCCAAATGGCATGTGTATTAGGGACACCATTTAAGTGATTGTGGATCAGAGAAGCCATTTATTCCTCAAATGAAGATCTGTTGACTTAATATGATCTATTGGTATGTTATGAAGGAGATTACCACCTTATGTGATCTAGGTGCCTCATTTGATTGAAATTCTTTTGCACCAACAACTGCTCGGAAAAAAATGAATGCAAAGTAATGGAGGAGATTAAAGAATAGCTTAAAATGGGCTCTTTTGGTCTAAGGGGGTAATCAAATTATCAAATGTTGACAGAAAAAGAGGAGAATGTAACACAAGTCAGTGGAGATCTTTGGGTTTCATAGAATCCCTACAGTGCAGAAGGAGACTATTTGGCCCATGAAGTCTGCACCGACCCTCCGAAAGAACACCCTAGCTAGGCTCATTCTCCGGCCCTATCCCCACGTACTGATCATGGCCAATTCACCTAACCTGCAAATCATTGAAATGTGGGAGGAAACCTTCCTATTTACTGTAAAGAAAACTGATTCTGTCGTTAATCTGCTGCTGCAAATGCTTTTGCTTATTTTCCTGATTAGTTCTTTTATGCCAAATTGAACCTGAATTAAGAACCTTCTGTTTGCTTGAGCCATGTAAGCTAATCACTTGCTGGGGAGTGATGAGTGGATGACCCAAAAAAGCAAGTCTCCATTTTCAACTCTTACTTATAAATACCCTCAGTTTTGAAAATCAGCCCATCAGGGCTTGCTTGGTTAGACTTGGCAGACCTCGCTCTTAAGTAAACATGCCTTCATTTTTTTCAATTGTTTTTCCATCTGTCTTTTTCATCATGTGCCTCCTGACAATGATGGGAAACTGCACGTCGTGCGTTCTTCTAATGTCCTGGACAGGTTTCTCCCTCAAAATCTGACACCAAAAATAGATTTACATGTCTTTCATGGTAGCACTCATTCTGGACTATTTCCATGTGCCAAATGATTACCACATTTCCGACAGTAGCTGTACCTCAAACAAATTCATTGCTTGGAAAAATGAGTGTTGAGAGATTTGATGAGATGGTGCCTCAGGGCTACAGTGGGAGATGCCATGTGCGTAAGTTAGAAAAGACATATGTTAAGAATTTTCCATGGAACTGACACAGCATGGTTTGAGCGCAAGTATTCTTGACTAGTAGAACAGTTGAGACTTCTGGTGATTCATTTCAGTTGTATACTGATATTGTGGAGAAAAGTACAGCTATTCGACCTTCGTGTATTTCACTCATCCACTCATGAGAAACCAAACAAAGGCTCATGGAGTAAAGGATCCAATTTATTCAAGCTATAACTAGGGCCTCTGACATTCCAAGTGGGACACCAAAGAATCCCAGATTTCACAATAATACAGACAGTTTTACTTCAAGATTCGATTGCAAGCAATCAGCATATACCAATCATTTGTTACTAGTTATTGTAGTGATCTCTGTATGTGTTAATACATGTTTAGTTAATGTGAAGTCAGTACAGACAGATGACCACTAGATGGCAGCACTAGCAGGACCTATGAAAGGAGTTTCCTGCTCTTTTGTTGGTGTGTGTGGAGAACAGCTAGAGTGAAGACGTGATCAAATCAGAGTGTAGTGTATTATTATAATTGTTAATTTAATCTAAACTTACTTATTTGCTTTACTAATCAAAGTATTCAAGTGAACGAACTCGCAAGATTATTATTATATTACTCAATAAATATTTTGTCATCATCTGGAAGACTTCGACTGTTTATCATCAGAATTCAATACAACTCGGCAAGACAAAAGAGTAATATTTATATTACAATTCAGTAATATAACAGTTATCTATGTCCAATCAGGATGATTAATTAAGGTTACATCATGCCTAGTATATAAGAATAATTAGCTAATCACATTAAGGTCGGAATGCTTAATTAAATTATCCAAACATTACAAAGGCATGTACGTTGGTTTGTAATTAGGGATATCGGTGATCTGACATCTAGGGTGTAGCCGCCGATCACCACACTCCTGCCATTTTACTGGCTCCTGTCAAGGTATGGATGCCATCCATATACCCACCCCGCTGTTATCAGCAGACAACAAATGATATAGAGTCCCACACTGAACAACAAACCTTGAGACCTGACACCTGCAAATTCCACGCCTGGAACTGGCCTCTGTGGTATTATCATAAATGAAGGTAATGTAAGGGTCAGTGAAATGTGTAAAGACAGCCACTAGAGGGAGCAATCCTAGAAGAATATAAGGGATGATGTTGAGCCTTGTGAACAGAAGGTTGGAGTAGGTGGTAGGAACAGGAGCTGAGTTCGGAATACTGAAGATAGTGAGAGAGCAGTTAATCTGTACAGTGAGTTAGGTGTTAGCTGAATATAGTTATGTGTGTTTGGTCAACTGTGCGTTCTTAGGGATAAGTGTCGAATCCAATTGTAGTGTTAAATAAATACTTTTGTAAGTTTACGAGTTGTTCTCTGATCAACACTACATATCAAAACCATCTGGTTAGAGCAAGGCAGAGAATAACACTGCCTCTTCAGAGACAAATCTTGGGCAGGATTCTCCCAGTCCTGGGCCGGGCCATAGAATCCCTGTGACCGGGCCATGCCGCCCCAATGCCGGCTCGCCGATTCTCCAGCCTGGATGAGGCCGAGCGCCCGTGAAAAAAAAAAACGAGTCCCACCGGCGCCGTCCACACCTACTCGCAGCCGGCGGGATCTCTGCGTGCAAGGGTCGGGTGGCGGCCTGTGGTGGGGGAGGGGGGCCCCGACCCTGGGCGGGCCTCTGATGCGGCCTGGCCCCCAATCGGGGCCCACCGATCGGGGCCCAGCCTCTTTTCCTACACGCCGGCCCCTGTACTCCTGCACCATGTTGCGACGGGGCATTGGCGCCGGCGCCACTGTGTTTGCGCGGATCCAGCAGGGAACAGTTCACGCTGGGATCGGCAGCTGGAGCGGCGTGAACCGCTCCAGCGCCGTGCTGGCCCCCTGTATGGGCCAGAATTACTCCTGGTAGCGGCCTGTTCACGCCGTCGTAAAACGCGACGGCGTTTACGACGGCGTGGACACTCTGCCGCGGGATGGGAGAATCCCGCCCCTTGTCTTTGTACTATTACACTTTAAGTTTGTTTTCCCCCACTCAGCACTGTGTAACTCTGTACCATCTCCCAGTATGATGGAACCAAAGTTTTTAAACTGGTTTCAGTGTAATATCTAACATCTAATAATGCCCAAATCTCCCTTCACACTGAAAGAATGGGGCGATTTTGAGCCCGCCCTAGCCATGCGCGGTATCTGCAGAGGGGCAGAAAGTCCCACAGGAATCGGGAAACGTGATTCTTGCCGGAGAGATCACTTTTCCTGATTTTACCCGCCCCCGCTGCCAGCGATATGAGGCTCACGACCTTTCATTTTAATAGTTGATCATCAATTTCCATGTTATTTATGGGTCCCCTACCACATGATCCCCCCTCATTAAATATTCATGCTGCCGAGGATTGTCAGGAATGGGGAGGGAGCCTCCGATACCTCCATGATGGAGGCCGGGGGCCGTTAAACTGCAATGAGATCTAGGCACCCTTTAAAGATGGCGTCCTGATCTCTGTAGAGCCAGTTGTCGGCTCTATCAGGCCCCACTCTGCCAGAATTAAGCTCGTAAACCATGCCCACTCATTTTGTTTTCTCTGAAAGGCTCAATATTCGGAGAGATAACTGGCCTGTGCAACTGGAGAGTTACACGCCAGTTTTCAGTCTGAGCCTTACACTTTGCCAAATTCTGGTATGATTCCGCCAAACAATTTCTCAGCACCTGATATCGGATCACAATTTTAATTGGGAAGACAAAAGTAATCAAACATAAAATTCTGGAACCGAGTTATGATGTTAGTCTCAAACGTAAACTCCCTTGTCCTTGATGGAGCTCTACCAGCTGTCAGGCATGGAGCCAGGTGGAGCAGTTAATGAAGATAAAGTATTCTACTTCAAGGTGGAGGGTGGAATGAAATGTACATGTTGGTCAGTCGATTGCAAAGCGGCAATTAAGGACTTCTATTTTTCAAACCTTCCAAATTGTGCCTCAATTGGCAATCGTCTCCTCTCTGAGCCAACGTCTTGAAATCCAACTCATGACGTGATCACAAAAACCTTGGCTGATGCTTCACTGCAATGCTGAAGGAGTGTTGCACTGCCAGGGGCACTTTGCTTTGGATGAGGCCCAGTCTCGCCGCTCAGATGGATGTAAAAGACTTGACTGCACCTTTTCAAAGAATTCTCGCTAGTGTCCTGGTCAATTTTTATTCTTTACTCACCACACTGGTGTGAATGAACTGGTCCCACTTTGCTGTTTGGAAGGGCTTACTCTCTGTGAATTACGTCACATTACAACAATAATACAATAATTATCTTTATTAGTGTCACAAGTAGGCTTACATTAACCCTGCAATGAAGTTACTGTGAAAATCCCCTAATTGCTACACTACAGCACCTGTTCAGGTACACAGAGGGAGAATTCAGAATATCTAATTCCCTTAACAAGCACGCCTTTCGGGACTTGTGGGAGGAAACCAGGGCGCCCAGAGGAAACACATGCAGACATGGGGAGAACGTGCAGACTCCGCACAGACAGTGACCCAATCGGGAATCGAACCCGGGTCCCTTGCTGTGAAGCAACAGTGCTAACCACTGTGCTACCGTACCGCCAGTACTACACGTCAAAAAAGTACTTCATTAGCTGTAAAACACTTTGAGACATTCTGCGTTCATGCAATGCGCTATATGAATTGAGTCTTTCCTTTTCAAGTTGAAGGCAATATTGGTGAGTAAAAGGAAGACGAAAAGAAAAAAGAACTTCAATGTCGTATTAGTATTTGTCAGGTCTCACTGATATAAAGTGAGCTTCAGTCAATTCCACTTGTATGTATCACTGATTTGGCATGTCTCACATTTACAAACCCTTCCAGCTCCATATGTCGAAATAGGTTTGTGATAACTCTCGTTTTCTGTGACCATAAATCTCATTCCTTACAGTGATCTGATCTTGAGGGCTACGTAATGGAAGATATTATTAAGTTAAATAAAATTCCTCTGTACAGCAATGAGATAGTAAATGTGACTGGATTGTGTGCTCCAGTCGTCGATATATGTTTTGCATATTTCATGTTTTTATATGTTTCAGTGTGATATGTTGTAAAACTGAATATGAATACTGATGGCAATATTTCTCACCCTGATCCATCTTGCTGCTGTCAACTTTCTGTCGATATGGTGCTCAAATCTGGGTGTATGTTGAACCAGGGTTTATGAGCAGGATATTAACCATTTTAAAAATAATCGCTGATTGAGACTCTTTCCGGATCCTGACCCTACACTTGCTGACAGTTCGCCCATTGCTGCATTCTTACACGACGCAATCTCCAAATTAGTTGTCTCCATGACTGCCATCCAAGTCAGGAGAGTGGGTGGGTTTTCGAAGCTGGAAGCCCAAGCAGAGGGCATGCAGCCTTAGAAGAATGCCCCCTGGTAGACAGGGATGCTGCCGATTTAGGAGAGGGACCGCGGTGCCACCTCAAACTTGAGGTGTTTTTCAAATACATTTAGTTGTTTTAAAATCAATTGTGGCCACAGCTGCAGGTCATGACAGTGGTGGGTAAGCTACCTCCACCCCACATCCAGTGAGACAGCTGAAGGTGGAATCTCGTCACCCTGACCTGACACCCTCCTGTCCTGGCATGAGAACCATCTCCCCAGGACCAGTAAGCTTCCACCTTATGTGTCTCTAGTAAATGGCTGAAACTTTACTCTTGTTGCTTTTAATGGCAGATAAGTCGCTCAGTTTATTGCTGTCTGCAACTGATTCCTCTCTGACGTTTTGACTGTGAAATTCACTTCTGTCGATGTTATCTTCAGTGCAACCTACTACCATCTACACGTTATCTTCTGTATAGCCTCCTGATGTTTGCCTGGTATATAATGTATAATCCACTCTGTGTTAGCTTTTTTGTAACCCATTCCAGTTTGCATTTTCTTCTAAGTTTGTCTATAAGTTATCTTGTATATCACACACTAATCTGTTTATTATTATCTTTGTTGCAACACATTCCTGTCTACATGTTATCCTGTACTTGGGAGTCATCCTTGGCTCAGTGGTAGCACTATTGCCTATGGGTCAAATTTCAAACTCCCCTCCACACAATTGAGCACAAAATCTAGAATGACGCTTGAATGTTGCACTGGGAGCGCGCTGCATTGTAGTTTGGATATGATGATTAATCTAGGTTCTGCGAACCATCTTTCATGTGGATTTAAAATATCCTATATCACCATTTGAAGAAAAACAGGGAGTTCTTGCATCTTCATTGACATTTAACCATAAACTATCACTGATAAGAAACAGATTTCTTTGGTTACTGATCTCATTGTTGGGACCTTGCTGCGTGTGTGCATATCTGGTTACCACACTCCCTGACATAACAATAACTACACTTTCAAAAGTATTTCATGGCTGTTAATTGTCTTGATACATCTTGAAGATTTAAGATGTACTCTATAAGTGTGAGTTCTTTCTTAAGCAGTCCAATAAGATAAATTACAATCTTGTAAATAACCTGGCTTCTTCCTTTACAGATTGACCTTGCTAACCTGTATATAAATGCCGGAGTCAAGAATGTGGGCACAGTATTCCTAATGACAGACGCGCAAGTATCTGATGAAAAGTTTTTAGTACTTGTGAATGACCTGCTGGCATCAGGTGAGGTATCCTTTTCATTCCAAGGGAGGCATTTTTAAATGTTTTCAAGCTTTTATAGATCTTGTTCAATTGCATGCTGCCACATACCAAATTTCCAAATGAGAATTTATGGGTGGGATTTTCCAGCTCTTCCCGCCGATGGGATCTTCCAGTCCTGCCGAAGGTGACTCCCCCAACGGGACACGCAAAACTTCGTAGACATCGGCGGGACGACAAGATTCTGCCGGCGAGCCGACTCGGCTGTCAGAAAACATGCCGCAGGGAGGCCGTAAATCTTGTTTTAAGAGCGCAACGCTATGTGAATATTAATAATCATCCTTTGTAAATGTACAGTGTTATTTTTAACATGGTAGAGCCTCCTAGCTTAATTAATAATGCCATGAACCAACAAGTTATTCTCGGCACAGTTGGTTCAAGATTGGTAATGTAGATAAATGTAGCATTATTGGAAAATTAAGAGTTAACTCAAAAATATATACCTGTACGCCCTGAAAGTAGGGTCTTCAAATGGAGTCATGGACGTCCACAGCACAGAAAATGCCCTTCAGCCCATCGCGTCTGCACCAGTCAAAATCAACCACCAAAGTATTCTAACCCCGTTTTGCAGCACTTGGCCCATAGCCTTGTATCCTTGGCATCACAAGTGCACATCTGAATACTTCTCAAATGTTATGAAGGTCTCTGCCTCCACCACCCTTTCAGACAGTATGTTAGCATACAAATGCTCAATATGCCTCCATCAAATCTTTTCATCTGGAACTTTGAGAAATGTATAAACCCATTTATACAATAAGCTGCTCCATGTTAAAATCATGGGCAAAGCAAAGAAATGTTAAGTATTCATATTCACTACAATTGGTGGAACACCATTTGAACAGGTGACAGAGGAGAATTCTGGTTGGAATGTGTACCAGTCTAGAATATAATTGAGGAGATTTGATGAGATCCTGAACCTTGAGAGAGAAGATTGCATGGCTGTATTCTGGGGAACAGCATAAATCTGGTGGCCTGCCATGTAACCCCTGCCGCAGATCTAAGTTTGGGAACCCCTCTCAGAAGGAAAAAACAGTTTGGACCAGTATTCTTATTTTCCTGTTTTACTGCTTTTTCCCTTATGGGGAATAGATCATGGATAGGGTAGACTGTGGATGCAACATTTACTGTAATGCGTACTTTGATAGTCGACCGAAGAAAGTGCAAATTGTTACAGGATACAGTAAATGACAACCGCCGGCATTAAAATCCTACATCCAAGGAAAGTTGGGTTTCTGGGAAAATAATTGCGAACGTTATCTTGATAAGTAATATCGGTACTTCTGTTACAACACCCTGGGCTCGTGCATGAGCAATTTCAGCCCCATGTTCCCCGGAGTCACAACACCAGTGAATTAATCAATAATTCTTATAAAACTACAGTTCTCTTTGGACCTTGGCTGTCCAATAATTACAGTTTAGTAATCACCAGGTTTGTAAATATAAATACGTTTGCTGTTTATTTACAACAAGAACTATTATTAAATATGCTGTAAATACAACAGGTAAACGACAAGCTAATACCTAATACCCGCTTTAACTTTCCACCACCCTCTATACACACACAAGGTAGACAAACACAGAGGGGTGGAAAGGCATAAAAATCCTAAGTGGAGGGAAGGAACAGGGCGGGATTCTCTGACCCCCCTGCGCCGAAATCGCGCTCGGTGAAGGCTGGAGAATTACCCAAAATAGGCTCCCACGCCAGCATGCGATTCTCCGGCAACAGGAGAATCACCGCCATTCGCGTGCGTGTGATCGACGCGGCGCCGATCAGGGGCCGTTGGAAAAGGTCCCCCCCCCCGGCGATTCTCCGCGCTCGACGGGCCGAGTGCCCACCAAGTCCCGTCGCCGTGGTTCTAATGTGGTTCCACCCGGCGGGAACTCGGAGTCGCGGCTGATGTGGGCATTATGGTGGGGATCGGACACCAGGGGGGCTATCGCGATCTGGGACAGTGACCTATCTTCCTCCGTGCTGGCCCACTGTGTGGCTCCGCCATGACGGCGGCGCTCGCGGTGAGGTGGGCCGCCGTGCGCATGCACGGCCACGTGGCCTGTACAGCAGGGGCCCCGCCGACAGCCAGAGTTGCGAGACGCACGCCGGGGTTCTGCTAGCCCCCTAGAAAATGGGGAATCACCCCGGACTTTCGAAGAAAAAGTCCGGAGTGATTCTCGTCCGTTTTCCCGCGGGCGGGAGATGTTACTTTGCATTTGAATTGTGTTTCTGGTGCCTTGAGAAATAAATAAATGGATTTGCTTCATTATACGAGCATATGAAAATGATGGGCAGGAAAAGACTGGGCGGTCCCTTAACCCTGCTTGATACTCATGATGGTGGAACATCACGACTAAATACCCCTTAACCCTTTCCCCACAGTTAAACAATGTCCCAGGAATGGTTAGAAAAAAGACCTGGGAAAAATTTAGGGCTTATAATAGGAGAAAAGACTCTGATCCCCTCAGATGGTTGACACCTGTACAGGAGATCACACTGACCCTGCAAATTAATCTATTAATCCACTTCTATCTGCTGCAGTCTCTGATCCTGTCACAAACTGGTCCACCTTCCATTTGAAACAAAACTCTGTTAATTACAGAGAACTATTTATGTAGGGCAATTGAATAGTTTTCCAGGAACTGCAAATACAGTTGTTTGCAAGAACGAAGGTAATGTGCTATGAGCGTATTGATTATAGTAAATACGGGGGAAAATGAATTGAGTGGCTTGTTCAACCTTCATTCATATGACTGTGTGAGCAGGGCTAAGATAGCATTAGATTTTATTGGTAAATGACAGCAGCAATAAAGTAGGTAGTTCAAAATGTCAACAGATGTATCACTTTGATTTGTGTGACTCCCATTCTATCTTCAATGCTGCATCTGTAAGGTGCCCTTGGGCAGAAAGCCATTACAAATGAACTTTCCATCTTAACTGCATAAATATCTCTTAATAAATAAGTAAATGCAAATTGCTTTTTCTTCACCAACAACAATCTTTGTACTGAATGAAAAATGGGCACTGCTTTATTTTAATGGGTGCCTGAGGATGTGTATGGATTTTGTTCATCAAGTATCAATATTGATGATTATTGAACATTGTTTTGTACAAATTTCCTAATGGACTCTACCCCCCTGCCCCCCCCCCCCCCCAACCACCACCACCACCAAACGCCCACCACCCACAGGCGAAATCCCTGACCTGTTACCTGATGAAGAAGTGGAAAATATCATCAACAATGTGCGGAATGAGGTCAAAGGGCAGGGATTGATGGACACCAGGGAGAATTGCTGGAAATTCTTCATAGATCGTGTCAGGAGGCAACTGAAGGTAATTCTAAACCAAAGGATGTTCCTTTTCCTTTAATTTCAAGTTCCAAAGTTACCCCAAGGATTGAAAGTTTGTTCAAAGACTGAAAAAAATCTAGCTCATTAATTTAACGATTGACTTGCCAAAGAAGGAAATACCAAATGATCTTATGGTCGAAAGTAAATATTACCTTGAGTATTTGCATAAAGAAATTGGAATCAAAAGGAGGATTGTCTGAGTTACTTTGACTGAATACTGAGTCACACTTGTGTATTCAAAATGCAACATGCTGGTAGCGCAGGTCGGACCCAGCAAGGTGAGCCAGCACCTCAAAATGGATGAGATGTTTCTGATGAAGAATTAAAACAACATGACAATTTTCCACTCTGGCTTCTGCAAATGGGATTGCCAATTTTAGCAAAATTGACAGCCAGGATCGTGAGGGAAAGCTTTTCAGAGGTGAACAGCACCCATTTTCATCAGACAGTCAGTCGAAGCTTAAGCCGGACTCCGGAATCCTGTGCCAAATGCTGCAAAGGTTGATGCTGAGTTCTCACGATCTTAAACAATCTTTAATGGACTAACCCTGTGCTGATTCTTGGTAGAGCTCGCAATTTCACTATTAGTGAACACAACAGAAAGAATTGAAGGCTTAATTTGGACTGTCAATTTATTATGAGTTAATGCAATATTAATGTCCTGCTGTCAAATGCCATTATCAGGTTTCGTAGAAAGACATTCAAGGGTAAACCCTATTAACTATCTCATTTCTTACTCTACTTTGGAGACTGTGAGCCCAATGTTTGGTTAATATACACATCTAAATCTGCTCCTTCGTTGTAGACTCTAAAACATATTGGTGGTTGGAGGCAATGCATTATGACAGAGGTGTTAATGCATTTCATGGCACACATGGATCGAGGGCCGGTTATTTTAACATTTTTTCACTTTCTCAGTATATTCTAACCAAGTTTTTCTGGGAAGACTCGCTGCATGGCTTTGTTCATTTCACTAATTTCAAATGCACAAAAAAAATTAAGGGGACAATATTCTGAAAATAAAATTTAGCTAACTTAAGTTTTTTGCAATTGGCAAAGGATTCACACTACAAATAATATCTGTGAGGGTCTGCTGCTGGATTTTAGAACTCATGTGTTTGCAACTAACTTCAGCACAGCCAGTGCCTGCATTAGGCACGGCATTGGTAAGTCCGAGAATAGATTGTGTTGCATATTACAGTCCAAAAGTTCTTAAATGCTTTTTTCTGCCTCTCAAAACAAAAACTGACTGAACTGAGATGAAGTTCAATTCTGATTTGGAATGAGAAAAGACAAGATGCTGCGCTCTTGCTTAAATCTCTCCGCGTTTGTGAGTGGGACGAATGACAGACACACGATGACAGGACTTTTGAGAAGAATGATTGTGACCCAGGGAGGCAAGACTTATCCAGCTTTCATCAGTTTCATGCCTTTAGGTTGTCATTGATTTATGTCACAGCTTACGAAAGAAGAACTTGATTAAACTGAGTGGCCTGAGGTCTCTGCCGTGTAAAAGTTCTATGTACCTATGCAGGTTGACACCCGGGAGTGCTGGACTTCATTTTTTTAAACTCCAGAAATAATCAGCAGACGTTGGCAATCCAACATAATTTATTTATTTTATTCTTTTAACTTGGGTTTATAAATAATTGCTACTTAGGCTTATAGCCAATTGCTGTAATAGCGCTTTAGAGCCTATCCAAGCTTGTCAAAAAAAAACATCTTTGTATCTGGAATTGCTCTCTTGACTGTTCCCAGCTGATTACAGAAATGATATGTAGAGAAAGATGGATATCCGACATTAAGGGCCTGAGTCACGTGAAGATTGGAAGAATTCTTGGACCTTCAAAAATGAATCTGGTTATGGAAATCCTGCTCCCATTTCCGATTGATCCAATTTCTTCCGGCAGGGGAAAAGGGAAAGGCATAATACACATGGATGGGAAAGGCCAACTCAGCAGGGAAACTTAGTGCTGAGCTCAAACAGATTCAATTCTGACTTTTCCAAGTGCCTTAACCCGCAATGTGAGACACACAAATTGTTAACGTAGACATAATCACCCTTGAAGGGTGGATATGATCTGTTTGTGTCATGATCTGAGATTTTGTCTGTAAATCCCCTGCTCTTTAAAGTTGAAGAAAAAGGGTTTATGCTGAAAGTGAGAGGCTTAAAAAAGAACACGATCTGCTGGACTGCTTTGATTCATAGACCATCTGTTTAAGTTAGAAAAAGACATGACCAACTGTCCCACAGTTTCAACTGAGTTATTTGTTGATATTTGTCAAGGACTGGTATTATGTAATTGCAAATGTTTAGCAGAGTTTCAAAAGCTACAATTATCACACTGGGAGTTCTGAAGTCATAGTTTGATGACAAGTTAAAGAAGCTATTAAAACATTTGCTATCTTTGTGGCTAAAGCATTAAACTGTGTATGTTTTTATAGAAGATTAACTGAGATTTAAAATCTTTGAATGTGTTTCATGAATGGGAGCTTTTCACACTGTTAAGGGTGCACTAGTGAAAGCTGTATTAGGGTGTGAAAAGTTAATTTCCTTTCATCTACACTTGGCTCCTGAGAACTGCCCATGGTGGATACTGGGTGAGTGGCTGTAAAGGTGGCATGGAGGTTGTGAGGGGGCATGAGGTCAGTGAGGCCTGGAGTTGGCAGAGGATATGAGTGTGTGTGTGTGTGGGGGGGTGGGGGGGCTAGATGTGGGAAGGAGAGTGTTGAGGGGGAGGGAGGCGTGACGACTAAATGACCTAACAACTTCTAAATTGACATGATAAAGTATCAGAGAACAGCCGCTTTGGCACTTGCCCGCCTCTGTGATATTCTGCAGTCTGATTCCAAGTTTGGCACACCCAACCCTTTCCCTGCCCTGCCTCCCCAGAGTGAAAATTGGATCTAATGGAATCATTTAAACTGAGGTGGGAAGTTGACTGATTTGAGCTGACTATCTTTGTAGCAAAAATGGGAAAACTGATCTTGGGTGCAAGTTGTATCTTTGTTGTTGGGGAGGTGGGGGGATGAGGTTGTGGGGAGGAGGAGGGGGGGGGGGGAGTTTGCACATTCAGCGTGAACAGAAGTTGAGGTAGGCACCCATTTACAGCTAGCGGCTGAATCACTGGAATTAGATAACAATCTGATAATCAATCTATTCTTATTCTCACATCATGTTTGTGTAGTCTGTTTTGGGTCCTCCTGCACGGCGGTGTAGATATCAAGTGCTGGTGTATCCTGTGGCATTGATGTGGTACTGCTCACATGAAGTAAAAAGCAAAGTTAATGACAGTGAAATTCCACAAATTATTTATAAACATTTGCAGAAAAAAATAATATAGCCGTTTGTACTTTGAAAGGATAAATTATTTGTAATCCAGTTATTTGAAGTGGAATTATGCTGAAGAAAAGTTTTGCAGCAGAGAAATGTTAAAGTTAACAGTGAAGTAAAAGAATTTCCTTTAACTATATTGGTCTATGGTTCATTACCAGTAATAGAGCCTATTCACAACCTGGATTGTACAGGGAACTGAAAACTGCCAGTCTTGTCCATCAATCAGTCTGCCTTTCACAAGTAGAACAAATGGTCATAGGCTACTGTATAATTTTGAAATTTGTTCAGATAATATGTTCTACATCGCTGATCCAGAACTGGGAAATTATGTTTGCTTAATTGTAAAAGTTAATGAGCTGGGATAGTCTTTAAACCAGTACAATATTAATTCCCAGCTAAGTATTATTATTCGATCAATGACACTGGAAACAGCAGCACAACTTCTGTGGCTAGAAACACAGCTTTATTTCCTGTCTGTTAAGCACAATTTTGACTTGCTGTTGTTGCCTCTTAGGTCGCTTTGTGTTTCTCACCTGTCGGTAACAAGCTGCGCGTTCGCAGTAGGAAGTTCCCAGCTGTCGTGAACTGCACTGCAATAGACTGGTTCCATGAGTGGCCCCAAGAGGCTTTGGAGTCGGTCAGCCTACGCTTCTTACAGGAGACTGACAATGTTGATGTAAGACGCTTATTAGTAGTTACACATTCATTGAATTCTGCTGGGTGCGTTGCACGATCAGTGCTAAAATACAGGCCTTTCTCTCAGTAGCTGGGCACAAGTTTCCAAATGCAAACAAAGTCACTATGAACAGAAAGTTGTAATTTTATTATCTCCCATGGATGGGCCAATGTAGATCAGACTGACCAATTCATCCAGAATTGCAGTAAATTCTAGTGATGAATAATGAAATATTCGCTATGATCTCTTGTTACTTCACTTGGATCAATGAGAATGCTTTGAGATTAGAGCAATTTATGCAGGTTTATTTATGGATAAAATCATGGGTATAAACAGAAATGTAGCATTGTACAATATACACTATTTAAAAACAATGTGAAAGTGTCAGTAGTTTTTACATTACCTCTGAGTAAATTCATGGAAACGCTGATATTGAGTGTGTTCTTTTGAAACTCCTCTTGTGCTGTAACCAGGAATCTGAAGATCAGTAGACCGTCCCGGGATTTTTTAAAAATTCAACCAATTTCTTGGCAGCTATCAGTTGGAAAAAATTAACAGCTTGAACATTTGGCCAACAATGGGAGAATAGCCTCTGGGTGGCATTCCCGCCTTCCCAGCAATGCTGATTATTAAAACACATCAATGGAGCACATTACCTTTTTAGTCAGCTAGCGCCAAGGAAAAGCCACACATAATCTCTTAGTGCATGATCTTCTGGAAACAAGTAATTAATTGTAGTTTGGGCCCAATAGGAATACAAAATGTCAAAAGTATTCACAATGCATTATAAATCATTAGTGAGACCGCACTTAAAATAGTACGTACAGTTCTTGCAAAAGGATATTGGAGGGATACAGATGTGAGCCACCAGAATTGTTGAGGGGTGGGAGATTTGGATTTTGAGTAGCTATTATAAAAAATGGGCATATTCTCAATGGAAAAGAGAAGGTTGATCAGTGATCATGATTCATGCGTTTAGAATTTTAGAGGGAGTAAGATATGTAGAACATGATTAGCACCTTTCCCTTGTCCAGAACCAGGGAATACAGCCTGTGCTTGAAAGAGGTTAAACTCAAAACTAATCAGGGGACACCTCATTTCTCTGAGTGAGTGGTCAATTTATGGAACACAGGAGGCAGTGGAAGCAATATGCAAATTATGTAATTATTTTTTAGAAAAAATCATTGTGGATACAGTGCACTAATAATTTGAGACATGACATGCAAATTGCTGGGAGGAACAGGACATTAGTTATTCTGTCATGGGCAGTGGGCATTTGTTGCCCATCACTAATTGCCCTTGAACTGAGTGGTTTGCTCGGCCATTTCAGAGCACAGTTAAGAGTCAACCACATTGCTGTGGGTCTGGAATCACATAAAAACCAGATATAGCAAATTTCCTTTCCTAAAGAGCTTTAGTGAAACCAAATGGGTTTTTAACGACAGTCAACAATTGTTTCATGGTCACTATTCCTGAGACTAGCTTTTAATTCCATATTTTATTGATTGAATTCAAATTTCACTAGCCCATCATGCCACTGTCCTCCTAGACCTATGGTTTCCACTGCTGGGATTTTTCTTTGTTCATCTTTAGATCTGTTGTAGACTAATGGGTGGAGATTGATTGCTACAATTAGTCAACAACTCCATTGTCATTGTATCATGTGACTACGAAGATGTTAGAAGGCAAACTGATTTTTTTTCCATTTAACAATTCATCTGCTCTTTTTTTTTAATTTTAGAGTACCCAATTCATTTCTTTTTCCAATTAAGGGGCAATTTTAGCGATGCCAATCCACCTACCCTGCACATCTTTGGGTTGTGGGGACGAAACCCACGCAAACACAGGGAGAATGTGCAAACACCACACGGACAGTAACCCAGGGTCGGAATCGAACCTGGGACCTCGGTGCCGTGAGGCAGCAGTGTTAAACCACTCTGCCACCGTGCTGCCTCAATCCCTCTGTTCTTATTATAAATTGACTATTCATGGGCGGCACGGTAGCACAGTGGTTAGCAGCGCCAGGGTCCCAGGTTCGATTCCCGGCTTGGGTCACTGTCAGTGCGGAGTCTGCACGTTCTCGCCGTGTCTGCGTGGGTTTCCTCCGGGTGCTCCGGTTTCCTCCCACAAGTCCCAAAAGACGTGCTGTTAGGTAATTTTGACATTCTGAATTCTCCCTCCGAGTATCCGAACAGGCGCCGGAATGTGGCAACTAGGGGCTTTTCATTGGCACTGTTAATGGAAGCCTACTTGTGACGATAAAGATTATTATTCTTAATTTTGTTTCATAAATTTAGAGCACCCAATTCATTGTTTCCAATTAAGGGGCAATTTAACATGACCAATCCCCCTACCCTGCACATCTTTGGGTTGTGGGGGTGAAACCCATGCAAACACGGGAAGAATATGCCAACTCCACATGGACAGTGACCCAGAGCCGGGATCGAACCTGGGACCTCGGCACCGTGAGGCAGCAGTGCTAACCACTGTGCCACCATACTGTCCACTATTATTATTCTTAAATGTGGGTTTCCTCCGGGTGCTCTGGTTTCCTCCCACAGTCCAAAGATGTGCAGGTTAGGTGGATTGGCCTTGCTAAATTGCCCATTAGTGTCCAAAAGGGTGCTCTTTCCAAAGGCTGGTGCAGACTTGATGGGATGAATGGCCTACGTCTGCACTGTAATAAGTTTAGAGTACCCGATTCTTTTTTTCCAATTAAGGGGCAATTTAGCATGGCCAATATACCGACCCTGCCCATAGTTTTGGGTTGTGGGAGTGAGACCCTCGCAGCAACAGGGAGAATGTGCAAACTCCACACAGACAATGACCCGGGACCGAGATCGAACCCGGGTTCTCGGTGTCATGAGGCAGCAGTGCTAACCACTCTGCACCGTGCTGCCCCTGGGATTCTATGATTCTATGACGTAGGCTTCCTTATTAATTTTTCCACAGAGAAAAGCAAATTTGCATTGACATATCAAAGACACCGTTAGCTGGAGCCATATTTAATTTAGATTTATCTTACCTAAGCCAATAAAACAAATGTAAATATTCCTGCTTTTCTCATACTTTTAACTGTTTCATCAATATAAGCATATATATTAATCACATGTGTTTTACCATTTTTTAATGCTTTCATCCTTTTACTCTTTAATAACAGCCGTTTATCTCATGGTTATGTTGTACCATAATTTAACTGTATTGGCAACATACCAAAACTTCAATATTGAAAATAATGAACAAAATAATGACTTGAGTTTAGAAAATGTATTATGATACATTCTTTGAAGGGAAATTGATTATATTTGAATTCATTTCTTATTTTCTGCATTAAAATAATTGTTTAAAACAAAGGTTTAATCTCGTTAATGTCCTGTTTATCTTTGTCCTGGTTCATCACAGTCTAGTCCTAAATGTAATGAAAGTACGGCACTGTGCTAATTCAAGCAATTACTAAACATCAAGCAGGGTGGTTGTTCTAATTATTGCCCAATGTAAAAAAATATTGACAACCATAACATCTCACATTCCTTCAGAGTGCTGCTTGGAAATAAGGCTGTCCTGTAATTAAAACAAAATCATGTTGTCTTATAGTGTTCATTTTGACAAAACAGGATGGCTTCTGTGTGATTCTTGATCGTGAATGGATTGTGCTTACATATGTAAATGCCAATCATTCAGTAGTTTTGTCTTTTCCAATGTTTTTACTGACAATGTAAATACTCTACCTTCTGTCACTAGAAAAAATTGTCAACACACGTATCTTTCATGACTTTACTTTCTCTTTTAGCCTACAATAAAGGACTCTGTCAGCAAGTTTATGGCGTACGTCCACATTAGTGTCAATGAGATATCCAAGTCCTACTTGGTGAATGAGCGACGCTACAATTATACTACACCCAAGTCGTTCCTTGAACAGATCAAGTTGTATCAGAGCCTGCTGGCTAAGAAAAGCAAAGAGCTCACTGCCAAGATGGAACGTTTGGAGAATGGACTGGAGAAATTGAACAGTACATCTGCACAGGTAAAACACAATCACAATAGGCCTTACCATCAGAATCAGAGTGATTTCTCCTTCAGATCAGTGCTGTGTGGACAGTTATCCATGTTGCATTCATTGCAAGTTCAGTTGCAATACATCTGACAAATGTGTGCTGATTGGTCATCCGAAAGCTCTCCTACTTCTACTCTGAAATCGATTTAGGAGTTGTTAGAGAGGCTTGGGAATGGGGTATCATTTTTGTAAAGAGTTCATTTCTGACATGTGTTGGGACGGGATACAAAATGTTTCCGATCGTCACCACCATTACCTTTCTACATTTTGCCCAGTTTTTCAAAATGTGTTGTAAAATCGTTCGCTGGATGAGATGTAAGGATTAATGCAGTGATCCCATACTTCCCATGGATGATTTCAGGAATCACAGACTGGAACACTGACTGGCGCTCTGTCTCTGATTTGTGCTGTATAGGTTATAAGAATTGTGTTTGCATCAAGGACAAAAGCAAAATTTTCCCAAGGAAATGTTTCCGTGATTGGAACTTTCTCGGAAACTTACTGAGGAGTCAATAATCCTCTACTGATGTGAAAGAGAAGGTCAAGTGCGCAGGTTTTGTTTGACTGGTTTGACCTGACATGTTGCTTCAACTGGAGCCTACAATCAACATGAGCTTGCTTTAAGTTTCCTCTGGCTCATCTTGATATATAATTCAGAGAGAATTGAAAGCAGCAGCCTTTGTAAAAGTACAACTCTGACACATTGAGAAAGATAACAAAACGCTGGAGTGCGGTGGCTCTTGTACAGCGAGGAAGATTGAAGTGGGCTGAGGAATTTGTGAGCCTTGCATAGTGGAAGTGTCAATATAGAGATATATTGTGGGCTTTTGTTTGACTGTCACTTAAAATCAGGGTGAAGCTCTTCAGAGCTTTCATTTCATTTTCAAGCGATCAAGCCTGTCGGACGGAACTTTAATAAAGCAGATTATATGCAGTATACAGAAATGGCAGGCTTGGTTTTGTAAAGAGTCAGGTCTCCTAATTTAGAGCGAACATATTTTGGACCAAACTCGGGCAAAATGTCTACTCAAAGTGTTTGGTGGAATATTCTTCTTTTTACTTTGAAATATAATTTTCTGCAGTAGGTTGGTTATTTCGGCTGGGTGAGATAGTAACTTCTTCTGAATGTACTGCATGTATAATGCATTAATACAAAGCCAGACTAGTCAAGCAATTATTGATTAAATCGCTATTTGTCACTTGCTTGGCTGCTAAAGTTGATAGGTTTTTTGCAAAATATAGCATGAGGTCTGTCCTCATTTATAAGATCTGTCCGAAGGCACAGGTGATCTGTGACAGCAGATATAAAGGCCTGACTTTTAAAATTTGCCTTAACCTGGGTTATCTCTCGCAGCTCTAGCCGAGGCGTGCAGCTGAAAAAGGGATGTGCCCAATCCCTTCTGTTGTCTGCTCATTGCAGGATAAATGTGTCCACCTCCTTTATACTGACATTGTTGCAAAATGTTAATTCTGCAACTGGGATGAAAGAGCTGATTTTACACCAGGGCGAGAGCAACAAGCTAATCCTGCATGTATTCTGCCTGTGGAATTCTTGGGCTCATTCCATGCTTTCATCAGGACCACGGAGTGCGTAAAAACAGACACCAACACACAGACTGAAAACTTGTCCCTCACCGTGGAAGTTAAAGCAAGAGAGAAAAACCGGGAGAGGGTTTAATCATGAAAGTGAGATGGCCTGATGACTCTTTCCAATTCTCGGCTATTTTGAACATCTTTGTTTTAGTGTGGTCTATATTACCAATCTGTGTGAGGTAGATTGTGAAAGGACTTCCACTGTGCTATGATTATATTTCCACTTTGCAGCTATACACATTCTTCTCCTCCAGTATTTCATATCCCTTTCCACAACATGTCCAAACATGCATGCTGAACCTTGTATGTGCGATATGGCGTTATGTCTTTGTAAAAACCTACCTCATGTATTATCTCAATGGTTTGCTGTTAAGAACCCCGTTGCGGTTATCTGTGAGAGTGTCTCAAAACTCCGAATGCTAACTTGGAACGCTGGTTCGTAGTGGTGTACTTTTATTTGGAGTAATGTGAGGAACGATGTTCATTCCAGTGAGGAACCAGTCTAGTTATTGTGTCAACAATTAATAAAGAATATTTATTCAAGTAAAAGAAAAGAAAAAAAACACATGACAAAAGAATAATGTACATTAGAACACTTAAGTATACAAATAACTAAACACCGTGTTGTCTGAAGTTCACAAGCTCCCAAAATATGCCCAGGTTTTCTGAACTCACCAAATTGCGGAGGAGTCCACACCTTCCGGGCGGCCCGACGCCGGAGTGGTTCATGCCACTCCTCGGCACCGGTACGTCCCGCCCCGCCAGTTAGCGGAGAATCCCGGCCCCTGTGTGTATAACCATCTTGGAAAGGCAGCAATCCCAATTAACTCTCTAGACAGCCTCAGAACCCCATCCAAACATCTAGAAGACAGCGTAATTTATCTGAAAGCAAACAATATTATTGATACGATAGTGATCACTGCCTTATTCAGCAACAGAATCAATGGGTTGAATTTGAATCCTGGAATTTGGATTCCAGTGCCAGGTACATTGCCAGGTTCTGACTTCCCAGCATGGTGGCATCTAATGCCCAATGCAATTTTTAGATTCTGGCCCATTAGGGAGGGCATGCACAAATCAATTAAGAGAATGGAAACACTCTCTAAAGACTTGTGGGCAGCACGGTAGCATTGTGAATAGCACAATTGCTTCACAGCTCCAGGGTCCCAGGGTCGATTCCGGCTTGGGTCACTGTCTGTGCGGAGTCTGCACATCCTTCCCGTGTGTGCGTGGGTTTCCTCCGGGTGCTCCGGTTTCCTCCCACAGTCCAAAGATGTGCAGGTTAGGTGGATTGGCCATGATAAATTGCCCTTCGTGTCCAAAATTGCCCTTTGTGTTGGGTGGGGTTACTGGGTTATGGGGATAGGGTGGAGGTGTTGACCTTGGGTAGGGTGCTCTCTCCAAGAGCCGGTGCAGACTCGATGGGCCGAATGGCCTCCTTTTGCACGGTAAATTCTATGATAATCTATGTCCATTAAACTTTAAAACTGGCGATATTTGCCAGACCACTGCAATAGAGGGGTGATCGACCCCAGCACTAGCCAGTCTGTGACCACAGCTATCACCATGTCAATGTCCCAGCTTTGGGGGAAAGAGGGTTTTAAATTAATACAGGAATCTGCATCGGTCCCTAGATTCGCTGCTGGAGGCCATCTCCACGTGGAGGCTAGACGTTAGATGCCGCAGGTGACCCACCAGCCAACTAAAAGATCCAAAATGGCCTCAATTTGGGGCTGTTTAGCACAGGGCTAAATCGCTGGCTTTGAAAGCAGACCAAGGCAGGCCAGCAGCACGGTTCAATTCCCGTACCAGCCTCCCCGAACAGGCGCCGGAATGTGGCAACTAGGGCTTTTCACAGTAACTTCATTTGAAGCCTACTTGTGACAATAAGCGATTTTCATTTTTCATTTCATTTTCAATTGACCCTTTGTATGCCTAAATAGGCTATGTTCCACTTGCAAGGTGGTAGCCATCATTCCCCTCCCGTCCCAGAACCTGACTTTACCAAGGTCGGCTGTCGGTGGGAACCATGTCAGTGAACTGACTCGCCACACTTGCCAATTTTACAACCGTCTCACCAACATTCCTAGATCTGATGGGAGTTAAAGATTCTACCAATAAATCATCAAGTGTCAAAAGATTCAGAAATCTGAAGGCAAATAGACAAAAATCAGCTGGTCCTTTGGGGTATCTCGTCAAAGATCCCTTTAACGTAAGAAGGTAAGAACACAAGAACTGGGAACGGGAGTAGGCAATTCAGCCCCTCGAGCATGCTGAACCATTTAATACGATCATGGCTGATTTCATCTTGGCCTCATCTCCACCTTCCTGTCTGCTCCACATAACCCTTCATCCCGCTACTAATTACAAACTTAGCTATCTCCTCAAATTTGTTTCGTGTTCCGCCGTCCACTGCACTCTGGTTGAGAATTCCACAGATTCATGACCTTTTGAGTGATGTATTTACGACTCATTTCTGTTTTAAATCTGCTACCCTTTAGCCTAAAACTGTGGCCTCACAATCTAAAATGTCCAACAAGGTGAAACATCCACTTTACGTTCACCCTATCATTCCCCTTTAGCATCTTATATACCTCAATTAAATCTTCTCTCATTCTTCTAAACCTCAATGAGTATAGGCCTAAATTGTTCAATCTCTCTTCACAAGATGAGCCCTTCATCCCTGGAATCAGTCTGGTGAACCTTCTCTAAACCGCCTCTAATGTGGTGAGACCACATTTGGAGTATTGTGTGCAGTTCTGGTCAACTCATTATAGGAAGGGTGTGGAAGCATTGGAAAGGGTGCGAAGGAGATTTACCGGGATGCTGCCTGGTTTGCAGGATAGGTCTTATGAGGAAAGGTTGAGGTAGCTGGGGCTTTTCTCTTTGGAGCGGAGGAGGATGAGAGGCGACTTAATAGAGGTTTATAAGATAATGAGGGGGATGGATAGAGTGGACGTTCAGAGACTATTTCCTCGGGTGGATGTAGCTGTTACAAGGGGGCATAACTATAAGGTTCGGGGTGGGAGATATAGGAGGGATGTCCGAGGTAGGTTCTTTACTCCGAGAGTGGTTAGGGTGTGGAATGGACTACCTGCTGTGATAGTGGAGTCGGACACTTTAGGAACTTTCAAGCGGTTATTGGATAGGCACATGGAGCACACCAGAATGACAGGGAGTGGGATAGCTTGATCTTGGTTCCGGACAATGCTCGGCACAACATCGAGGGCCGAAGGGCCTGTTCTGTGCTGTACTGTTCTATGTTCTAATGCCTTGACATCCTTCCTCAAGTAAGAGGACCAAAACTGTGCGCAGTGAAAGTATTCTTTCACCAATGCCCTATACAGTTGCAACAGCACTTTCTTACTTTTATACTCTATTCCAGCGATTTTCAAAGTGCGGGTTGCGACCTGTGGGTGGGTGTCCTGCGGTGGTCCCGATTGTGGGCGGACGGCCGCTGTCGGCATTTAAATTGAGAGTGGCGGCTGCTGACGGCTTTTAAATGAGAATGATACGAGGCTATGCACAGACTTCTGAACATAAGCGGCAGCCGTGAACATTGGTACGTCCCTGCACGTACACTTGACGTCAAACGCCCTGTACATACGTGCTTTTGGTGACAAATCATGGAGGAGAGCTTCTTCCATTTTCTAGTTTCTAGCAAGCAAGACAAGCGGACTGTGAAGATGGATCAATTTGTTACAAGGAAGAGACGTCCAGAGACACACATAGACATGGAGCTGGATTCTCCGTCCTGCCATGCCCGATTTCTGGTGGACGGGCCGCTGGGAGTACCGATTCCGGCCCCTACAGGGGGCCAGCACGGTGCTGGAGCGGTTCACGCTGCTCCAGCCTCCCATCCCGGCGCGAACTGTGCGCCGCGGGATCCGCGCATGCGCAGTGGCACCGGCATCAACGAGGACATGCGCAGTGACGCTGGCACCAACCCGCACATGCGCGGTGGCCTCCGTCAACGTGTCGGCCCTGACGCAACATGGCGCAGGAGTTCAGGGGCCGAAGCGTAAGAAAATAGGCCCGGGGAGCGAGAGGCTGGCCCGCCGATCGGTGAGCCCCGATCGCGGGCCAGGCCCCATCGGAGGCAGCCCCCGGTGTCGGACCCCCCCCCCCCCCACCCCCCACAGGCCGCCCTCCCGATCCTGCGCGCAGATTTCCCGCCGGCTGCGACCAGGTGTGGACGGCACCGGTGGGACTCTGCTTTTTAGAGCGGCCGCTCAGCCCATCCGTGCCGGAGAATTGGCAGCCCGGCCGCGTAGAGCGGCCCGCGTCAAAGGTGCCGGCGCTAATGGCGCAGATTCTCTGCTGTGCAGAGAATTGTATGCTGGCGTCGGGGCGGCGTGGCGCGGTTGCGTGGATTCTCCGGCCTGGCGCGGGGCTGGGAGAATCCAGCCCCATATATATGCACACATTAGATGTTCATATATTAATATTCCAAGAGCCTAATTTCAAGGATGTGAACTCCAGCTGCTGTGCGATCTGTTAAGTAACATTAATTGCAACTCTGTACACGTTCTAAAATTCGATTGTTCAATAGTTCTGGGAATCGTTTAAAATGGTATTATTTGGAAATCATGGAACAATTTCTGGAGCTGCTTGTGATAAACCAGATAAAGAAAATCAATATTTCCCATTGGAACCAGTCAGAATATCACAGGATACAAATAGGTGGGAAGTATCCAGAAAGATCATAAAGCTGCCTGTCAAATTTCCAACTGTTCTGTTCTCAATTCCATTCATTGATCATTTTTTTTCTTTGAAGAAGTACTTCATACGATCTGTACCAAATTAACCTTTCACTGGTTTGAATCTGTATCCCCTCTTCACTTATTTCATGAATTACTGATGTAGATTGAGTTTTTCCATTATCACCTCTACATCTGGAGCGGGAAATGTGTTTGTCACTGTGGTACCCAGGCCTACCTTGCTTCCCAAAGGGCCCAGCATTGCTACGAATCACTGTTAATGTTCTAGTTTTGTCGCAATGAAGTGCATGCTTCAGATGTGAGAGCAGCTGTTATTAAATGGGGAATGGTTAGGGCAATATTCTTAAGTAGATACATGAACTGGTTTCCACCTGTGGGGGAAAAGGGAAAAGGGGAGTCTGTGTCTGAGTTCTTTTCCAAGAAAAGACTGGTTCCAGGTTCCTCCTTTGCTGAGTGAATGGGCAGCAAATTGGAACATTTGCCACCTCTGCGTCCTGTGCAGAATTTCCTCATTGATATGGATGCATGCAGCTGCCTCCCCTACTTGTGCCCAGGCACGTTGATTTGTCATTCAGTTAACAAATACTGAGTTATTCTCAGTACTTTGGTCAACATTTATCCCTCAATCAACATCACCAAAAAAGGTATTATGCCATCTTATTGCAGTTTGTGTGAGTTCACTTTGTGCAAATTGGCTGCCACATTTCCTACATTACAGCAGTGATTATATGTCAAAATATTTAATTGGCTGTAAAGCATTTTGGGACTTCTTGAAATGCATATCCTTCTATCGAAATGCAATTTTTTCTTCACAAGGTCACCTCATATGGCCATCTTCAGTGTTGCATCATAATTCCGTCTTCTGATGGCAGGGAGCAACCTTGGGGCTCTTCATTGGCCGGGTTCCAAGGGTTGAGTGTTGTGTATTGATGATCAAAACAGCAAATAGTACTCAATGTGATCTATGTCACACTGTACATGTTTTAACATGGCCATATTTTCCAGTCTTGGCTGTATGATTCACAATTCTTTCAGCTTTCACTGATGCTGTGGAATGATTCGATTTGCAGAGAAACAAATCTGTTAAATCGCCTAATTTGTAAGTTTCTGTTTTGTTATTCCAACACCCTCATTGAGTATTATCTTGCCTTCTCCCTTTACATACAATATTATGTATTAAAATTCATGTCATTATTCTGTTCATTTGAATGCCTTGTACAATTAATGTTGTGATTCCAAAACTGCCTCTTCAGATTCAATAATCCCCACCTCCCCTCCTCAGTTTGACTTTGCGGATTTGGTCACTTTTCTTTAAGTGTCTGAATCCGAGTTATTCTGGGCCGGGATTCTCCAATCCCGCAGCCAAGTTCTGACGCCGGTGTGAAAAGCGGCGCTAACCACTCTGGTGACAACGGTCCTCGACTGTCAGATATTTACCCCTTCCGAGGGGGCTAGGTCGGCGCCGCAGTGGTCTCCGCTGTTTCAGCCGGTGCGAGATGGCCAGCGTGAGTTCACGCATGCGCGCCATGTCAGGCAAGAGTTCTCGCATGTAGGTTCCCGTCTCCGCGCCGGCCCCCGGGCACTACGGTGGAGCTCTACAGAGGCCCGGCGCGGCGGAACATAGGCCCCCACAGAACCAGCCCGCCCGCCGATCAGTAGGCCCCGATCGCGGGCCAGGCCACCGTGGAGGCCACTTCCGGGGTCGGATGCCTCCGCCCCCCCCCCCCCCCACGAGGACAGCCCCTATTCTCCGACCCGGCGCGGGGTCGGAGAATCCCGGCCCATGAGCGGGATTCTCCGCTAACTGGTGGGGCGGCCTGTACCGGTGCCGTGGAGTGGCGTGAACCACTCTGGCGTTGGGCCAACCGGAAGGTGCGGGATCCTCCGCACCTTCTGGGGCTAGGCCGGCGCTGGAGGGGTTGGTGCCGCGCCAACCGGCGCTGAAGTGCCTCCGCCGGCCAGCGCGAGTTGCCGCATACGCAGGAGTGGCAGCGTGATCTGGTGCATGCGCAGAGCCACTGGCGTATTTCCTGCGCATGCGCATCGGGTTTCTTTTCTGCGCCGGCCATCGTGGATATTCACAGCGGCTGGAGCGGAGGGAAAGAGTGCCCCCTTGGCACAGGCCCGCTCGCAGATTGGTGGGCCCCGATCACGGGCAAGGCCACCGTGGGGGCCCGGATCCCCCCGAGTCCCCCCCGAGGACTCCACAGGCCGTCCGCAGAGCCAGGTCCCATCGGTGCGGACCTGGTGTAATATACATCGGCGGGACTGGCCGAACACGGGCGGCTGCTCAGCCCATCGCGGAGCGGAGAATCGCCGGGGGGCCCACTGCCAACGGCCCCAAAAATCCGGCGCCGGAGAATTCAGCAGCCACGTCGGGGCGACCCGGCGGGGGGTCGGAGTATCCTGCCCCATGTCTTTCATTTAAGAGCTGCCTTAAATAATAGAAAACAATAATAAGTAGTCAGGGCAGGTTTTTGTGTTAGTGTTGAATCTCACAACCCACTGATTAACCAATAGTCTAACTGGACACCAAAGGATGGATTAGAAGTTCCAATCTGAACCATCTGTCAATCTGATAAAAATAAAGGTTGATGCACTATTGATATTCTGCCGCTGGTATATTTGGTTGTCAGCAAACCTTACTACTTACAAAGCTTCCTAATGGTGTCTGTGGGCAGAACATCATTATTTCCTCTCCTTACAGTCCGATAGTGAACTCCTGAAAGTTCCTGAACTCTCTTCTTTTGCAAAACTTTTTCAAAACATTAATGTGGTTGGATTCCTGGCGGGAAGTTTCCCAGCCACCATTAAGAAATAAAACAACATTATCAGAGGTTTAGTATGTGCTTCATGGTGCCTGAAATGACCTGCCCTTTCAGTCATTAGGATGACCTTTTATTAGCTGGGGGATATGGTGGCATATTGGTAATGTCACCAAATTAAGAATCTGGGGTACATGAGTTCAATTCCCACCACAGAACTGGAAGAATTTAAAGCTAGTCTCAGTGATGGTGCTGATCATTAACAACCCATCTTGTTCACTAATGCCCTGCGGGAAAGAAATCTGTTGCCCTTACCTGCTCTGGCCTGTGTATGAAATCCAAACCTCCACTACGCTGTAGTTAGCTCTTAACTGCCACCTGAAATGGCCGAGCAAATCACTCAGCCATAGCAATTAGGAGATCGGCATCAAATGCTGTTCTTGCCAGTGATGCACGCATCTCATGAACTAATTGAAAAAAATCTGTTGTGTATCCTGTACACAACTTCTGTCATTCAAAAGTTGGTGTACATTGAAACTAACTTCCATTTTATGCTTTCCCAAGCCACATTCAACCCTTGAGACAGAACAAGCCTGCTTAATACATACTCCTGCAATGGTAAACTCACTGTCTATCTGACTGTGACTGACTGCAGGCTAGAACCTGACCTGCAGACTGCTGGGTTCTGTTTTACTGAGTGTGGTGTTGGGTGCTCTGAGGTACAGATGAACCAACACGGTTGCAATTGGTACAACGCTGTTTTATTCCAACTTGCTATTTACAGATCTGTCTTGATACTCTGCACGTGGTGACTCTGAGTGTGTTGTTAATCAGGTCCTGTCCTTGTCCTGGTCTCTAGATGGACTGACCACCAGGTGTCGTGTTTCTTGTCTTATACTGTCTCTGTCCTTGTCTGTGATTGGCTGTCGTGTTATGTGTGCTAATTGGTCTGTTGGTCTGTCTATCATGATGTGTGTGTTTGAATATCATGACATCCCCCCTTTTTTACAGGATTATGTGCCTACGTGGTTATAAATATGAATGTGTCCTGAGTGCAGCTAAAAGTGTGTGTGTGCGTGATATTTACAGCATGTACATGTGGCGTAACTATATACATGGGGCGATGTCGGGTGTGTCATGCTAACGAGGTTGTACCATAACAAAAGAGAAAATCTTTGAAGTGTGGTCCGGTCAAACGAGATCTGGAATGATAAAACAGTAACATATTACAATACAATAGTTGCTAAACGTTGACATGTGAACAGTCTCATAAGTCCAGTGCAACGAATTTGGGTTGACCGCCTCAAGGGTGGGTCGAGAACCACCGGCTGAGGTGCGAGTCTGGCCACGGGTGGCGATGGAAGGGGCATGGTCTGTGGCAGCTCCACGAAGTCACTATCAGGAACCAGTGGAGGACCCGGCGTCTGTGTACGGTTCCGTTGCGAGCGTGGAAGGAGGCGAAGGGCTCGCCGATTGCGCCTACGCACGGATCCATCCGGCATGCGGACCAGGAACGAGCGGGGAGCCACGCGTCGGAGAACTTCGGCAGGTGCTGACCAGCCACCATCTGGTATATGAATGCGGACTTTGTCTCCAGGGGCCAGGGGAGGAAGATCAGTTGCCCTTGTGTCGTATGAACTCTTCTGGCGATCACGCTGCAGTTGTATCTTATGCAGTACCGGAGCAAGGTCTGTTGTTGGTGCCAGGATAGAAGGCACAGTTGTTCTGAGTGTGCGACCCATTAGCAGCTGTGCTGGCGAGAGACCCATGGCTAGCGGGGCCGAGCGATAGGCCAGCAGGGCAAGGTGAAAGTTCGATCCGGCAGCAGCAGCCTTGCAGAGGAGCCGCTTGGCAATGTGAACGCCCTTCTCCGCCTTTCCATTGGACTGGGGATGCCGAGGGCTGGACGTCACGTGTGTGAAGCCAAATGAGGCGGCAAAGGACGACCATTCATGGCTGGCAAAACAGGGCCCATTGTCCGACATGACAGTCATCGGAATGCCGTGGTGAGCAAAGGTGTCTTTGCAGGCCCTGATGACAGCAGACGATGTCAGATCGTGTAGGCATATGACTTCTGGGTAATTGGAGAAGTAGTCCATTATGATAACATAGTCCATGCCAAGCGCGTGAAATAGGTCGACACCCACCTTCACCCAGGGGGACATCACCAGCTCATGGGGCAGAAGCGTCTCAGGAGGTTGCGCCGGCTGAAACCTTTGGCAGGTTGTGCAGTTGAGCACCATGTTGGCAATGTCGTCACTGATGCCGGGCCAGTATACCGCCTCTCGGGCCCTCCGTCTGCACTTCTAGACCCCCAAGTGGCCTTCGTGTATTTGATTGAGAACCAGCTGGCGCATACTGTGCGGAATGACGATCCTGCCTAGCTTCAGAAGGATCCCATCAATGGTGGCTAGGTCGTCCTGTACATTATAGAACTGCGGGCACTGCCCTTTGAGCCATCCTCCCGTCATGTGGCGCATCACTCGCTGTAAAAGGGGGTCGGCCGCTGTCTCTCTGCGTATGCGGGCCAGACTGGAGTCGTTAGCCGGCAGATTTGCCGCTGTCAAAGCCACCTGTGCCTCAACCTGACATACGAACCCCTCCGCATCCGGTGGTGTACTCACTGCTCGGGATAGGGCATCCGCCACGATGAAGTCCTTCCCTGGAGTATAGATCAGTTGGAAGTCATACCTCCTGAGTTGAAAGTAGGATGCGCTGGAGGCGAGGGGTCATGTCGTTCAGGTCCTTGTTTATTATGTTGACCAGGGGGCGGTGGTCAGTTTCGACCGTGAATCGTGGAAGACCATATACATAATCGTCAAACTTGTCCAAACCAGTTAGCAAGCCCAGGCATTCTTTTTCGATTTGCGCGTAGCGCTGCTCTGTGGGGGTCATAGCCCTTGATGCATAGGCAACCGGGGCCCATGACGACGTGTCATCCCTCTGCAGGAGCACTGCTCCAATGCCGGATTGGCTGGCATCAGTTGAGATTTTGGTGGGATGCGACGTGTCGAAGAACGCCAACACTGGTGCCGTGGCAAGTTTGTGTTTGAGCTTCTCCCATTCCAGCTGGTGTGTATGTTGCCACTGGAAGTCTGTGGATTTTTTTACGAGATGGCGCAGAGCCGTTGTGTGGGAGGCAAGGTTGGGAATGAATTTCCCGAGGAAGTTGACCATGCCCAGGAATCGTAGTACAGCCTTCTTGTCGGCCGGCCGCGGCATGGCTGTGATGGCGCTCACCTTGTCTGCATCCGGACGGACCCCTGACCGGGAGATGTGGTCCCCCAGGAACTTCAATTCGGTCTGGCCAAAGGCACACTTGGCTCGGTTGAGGCGCAGGCCGTTTTCCCGTATGCGGGCAAAAACGCTTTGGAGACGATGTATGTGCTCCTGCGGTGTGGTGGACCAGATGATGACATCGTCCACATATACGCGCACCCCTTCGATGCCTTCCATCATCTGCTCCATGATTCTGTGGAAGACCTCGGATGCCGAGATGATGCCAAATGGCATCCGGTTGCAGCAGAATCTGCCGAAAGGGGTGTTAAAGGTGCATAGCTTTCGGCTGGACGGGTCCAGTTGGATCTGCCAAAATTCTTTAGAAGCATCCAGTTTGGTGAATATCTTGGCTTGGGCCATTTCACTGGTGATTTCCTCCTGTTTAGGTATTGGATAATGTTCCCGCATAATGTTATTATTTAGGTCTTTAGGGTCTATACAGATGCGGAGCTCGCCAGAGGGCTTCTTGACACACACCATGGAGCTGACCCATGGCGTGGGCTCCGTGACCCTGGATAGGACCCCTTGGTCCTGGAGATCCTGCAGCTGCAGCTTGAGGCGGTCTTTAAGTGGCGCAGGAACCCTGCGAGGTGCATGAACGACCGGGATTGCGTACGGTTTGAGGCGAATTTTGTATTTGTATGGCAGTGTTCCCATGCCTTCAAATGCCTCCTGGTTGTGGGCGAGGAGCGATTGGAGATTTGCGTTGAACTCAGCATCCGGGAAGTCAGATGTGTCGTCTGGAGAGAGAGACAGAATTCGCTGTACAAGGTGAAGAGCCTTACATGCCTGTGCGCCCAGCAAGGAATCCTTCGATGAGCCAACTATTTCAAACGAGAGTGCGGCTGTGTGCGTTTTGTGTGTCACCTGGAGCTGGCAGGATCCCATGGCCGGGATAACATTCCCGTTGTAGTCGACCATCTTGCATCGGGATGGCTGGATAGGTGGTCTGACCTTCATGGCATGGAATGCTGAATATGCTATGAGATTGGCGGATGCGCCAGTGCCCAGGCGGAAAGTGATCTGCGATCGGTTGACCGTCAGGGTGGCACTCCATTCATCGGCCGGATTGATGGTGTTGACGCGGTTCACATCAATGACCGCAACCCGGAAGGCATCTTGGTCATCTGTGTCGCTGGGTTGGATGTCCTGATGTGTGGGCTGGACGGTCCTCACATGTCTGCGAGGTTGTCGGAGATGTGTAGGATCCATCGGTTGAACTGCTCGACAGTAGGAAGCGTAGTGGCCCATCCTGCCACAGCGTAGGCATTGTCGTTTTTTTGCAGGACATTGCCCTTTTAAATGTGCAGCTCCACAGTTGCCGCACGTCATGACGTCACGGCGTTCGTTACGCCACTGTGCATGCGCAGTTCGGTCTTGCATCGGGCGCGCCTGCGCAGTGCGTCCCTCGATGTTGCCGTTGGTTTTGGCGCGCACAAGCATGGGAGACCTCGAATAGCGCGCAAAATGGCCGCCCTCGTCCGGGCCGCGGGCCGGGAGAAACTCGATCGCCTGGATGCGCTCGGCCTCGTGGGCGGCCTGGCTTGCCGATTCGATCGCTAGGGACCCCCTCCGTGCCGATTCGGTCGCCTGAAATTGGGCAAAGCGGCTGGTCGCATTTTCATGGAGGACACAGGCTTCCACCACAGATGCTAAGGTCAGGCCTTTAATTTTTAGAAGCTGCTGGCGTAGGCCACTGGAGGCAACGCCAAAAACGATTTGGTCCCGGATCATGGACTCTGAGGTGTTGCCGTAACCGCAGGACTGCGCGAGTATGCGGAGGTGCGTCAGAAAGGGTTGAAAGAGCTCATCCTTACCTTGCAGGCGTTGCTGAAAGATATACCTCTCAAAGCTTTCATTTACTTCAACGTTGAAGTGCTGGTCGAGCTTGAGGAGGACCGTGTCATATTTGGATTGGTTCTCGCCTTCTGCGAACACCAAGGAGTTGTATACATCGATGGCATGCTGACCTGCGATGGTGAGGAGCATGGCAATCTTTGTTTCGTCCGAGGCACCCTGTTTTTCGTTGGCTCGCATGTACAGTTCAAATCGCTGCTTGAAGATCTTCCAGTTGGTGCCCAGGTTCCCAGCGACTTGCAACGGCTGTGGTTTGTTGTGGGTGTCCATGGCTCAGGATGGCAGATTTGCCGGCAGGTATCGATCCACTCACTGGTATCATGAGGTGTTGGGTGCTCAGAGGTACAGATGAACCAACACGGTTGCAATTGGTACAATGCTGTTTTATTCCAACTTGCTATTTACAGATCTGTCTTGATACTCTGCACGTGGTGACTCTCTGAGTGTGTTGTTAATCAGGTCCTGTCCTTGTCCTGGTCTCTAGATGGACTGACCACCAGGTGTCGTGTTTCTTGTCTTATACTGTCTCTGTCCTTGTCTGTGATTGGCTGTCGTGTTACGTGTGCTAATTGGTCTGTTGGTCTGTCTCTCATGATGTGTGTGTTTGAATATCATGACACTGAGGAAGTAACAAACTAGGACAAGAATGAGTCAGTGTCAGTTTATAATTGATTTTGGCCTGCCACAGAGCAGGAACGCCAGCAGGCTGTTTTTTTTTGAGAGGGAGGAGGGAAATAAAATATATTATTTCATCACAGAGAGTGGCAGCAACCATTTCTGTTCCAAAGAGTGTGAGGCCCATGTGCTGAAGGTTCCAGAAATACAAAGTCCGAGGTTGCCTAACACTTCTGCAATGGAGTGATAGAGACTTATATCTTTGATGTGTGCACAATCTGCCTGTTTGGGAGTGTGGGAAGGGGGAGGATGTATAAGGGAGGGTAGGTGCGCTAAATACTACCTTATCAGTCAAGCACACCTGTCAGCACATTGACCGCTGGGTGGAATTAACGACATCTGCTTGGAAATCTGTGCAGTGGACTATATTTAAGAGAATGTACATATGTAGACAGCAAAATTGAAGGTGGACATGATAATATTTTGTATAAAAATATATGTTACGAGTTATTGGACTGAATTGCTCTTGGGGAGAGTCAGCAAGGACATGATAGGCAGAATAGCCTCCTCCTGTGCTGTAATTCAATGTTCTGTTCGTAAATGTTTAAATCCAGTTTTTATTTTTTTAAACTTGCGATATGGATTCTGCCACAAAAAGACATATTGCATTCAAATAAATGTATTTGACATTTTTATTGCTAAGTTGCCAAGCACTCATCAATCAACACACCCTCCATTTCGATGGTTATGTGGTAATGTAGAAAAAAAAGTCCCAAGACATATGTAATGAAAAATGAATGCCAAGCCAAAGGCGAGATATGGAGAGGCTTGGGGTGTGGGGTGTGGTGTGGTGTCTGAAGCATAGTTAAAGGAGGATCTTAAAAGGGGAGGTGGATAGGTTTAGAAAGAGAATTTCAGAGCAATAGCTTAGGCCCCTGAAGGCACAGACCCTCTGGTGGGATTAAAAGGGTGACAAATAACTGGCCGTTGTCAGAGGAATGGAGTTTTTTTTGGGGGGATGCATTATAGGATTACTGGGGTTGAATAGCTGAACGGCTGGTTTGTGATGCAAAGTGATGCCAACAGCGCAGGTTTAATTCCTGTCCTAGCTGAGTTTATTCATGAAGGCCCCGAGTTCTCAACCTCATCTTTCGTCTGAGGTGTGGTGACCCTCAGGTTAAATCACTACCAGTCAGCTCTCTCTCAAAAGGTGGAGGGCTGCCTATGGTCCTCGGGGACTATGATGCTGCCTATTTTGTTACTGCAATAAAGGGGTTTGTTATTGGAAGACAGGCCTTGGCGAAGTTATTACATTGGCGACGAAGAATAAAAACAAGCTTTTCCGAGCAACCTTCAGAGTTGAAAAAGTGTGGCTAATCGGGTAAGAAACAAATTGCCGCTCTTCTGTAAACATGAACTTTATGATGTTAATAGAGAAGACTGGATCCAATACATGGAGCGCAAGTGTTACTTCTTGCAGTCTAATAACGTTGCAGGAGATGAGAAACAAAAAGATATTTTGCTGACAACATCCCGGCATTTAGTGTGATTAAAACACCTGACCTATCTAGATGCCCCTGACTCAAAAGCTTTTGACGAGCTCGTAGACCGAGTACAAAATCACTATGACCCGAAGCCCTCTATCATCCTTCAGAGATACCGCTTTAATATGGCAGGGAGAACCCTGGGGAAACCTGTCACTTACCCAATTACAGACCCTTGTGAATCCTGCCCATCCCTCACCGAGATGTTATGAGATAGATTGGTATGCGGAATAAACAAGATGGCACCCCAACAAAGTTTGCCATCAGAGACCAATCTGGATCCAATATTAGCCATTCGACTGGCCTTATCTCTGGAGAACACATATAAAGAGGCTCAGGAGCTGCAAGGGGCATCAGATAGCAATGTCTTCAGATTAGGGGAAGGGACCTGGTGCAAAAGTGACCATTCCTCAACCGAAGGCGCCAGGTTAAATAGACTATCACCAAATCGGAGCTCAACTTGCATCCCCTGGCAGTCAAGGAAATATCATGAGAGTCCTGAGGATGTTCGGGAACCTGCTCCAGAAAGTTTCAGATGTCAGATGATGGACTGTAAACGGCCACAACCAAGGAAAAACTACAGGAATAGGAAATGTGTGCTACTCCGGCAAGAAACCAAGGCCAGCACAGGCCCACACCATGCAGACATATCCACTCACAGAAGCAGAGACAATGCAACTAAACTGTATCATCATGGCCAAGGTCACCCCAATAATGATAGAACAGCTGATAAATGGTCACCCATTGGAAATGGAGGTGATATTGGGGCTGCAGTCTCTGTCACTCGAGAGCTGACATTTGAAAATGAAAATGAAATGAAAATCGCTTATTGTCACAAGTAGGCTTCAAATGAAGTTACTGTGAAAAGCCCCTAGTCGCCACATTCCGGAGCCTGTTCAGGGAGGCTGTTCCGGGAATTGAACCGTGCTGCTGGCCTGCCTTGGTCTGCTTTCAAAGCCAGCGATTTAGCCCTGTGCTAAACAGCCCCTAGACAGCGACGAAGAATACAAACAACTTTTCCGAGCAACCTTCAGAGTTGAAATAGTGTGGCTAATCGGGTAAGAAACAAACTGCCGCTCTTCTGTATTGATCGCCTCCAAACATTTGATCGCCTCCAAACTTGTATCCAACCCTTGAGTCTAGAAGAGACTAGGGCCAGACTAGCCACCTACACAGGGGATCCTTTGTGCATTAATGGCACCACAACGACTCTGGTGACCTACAGGCCGCAATCAGCCCAACCTCCACTCACCGTTGTGTGGGTACAGGGACCAAGTCTTATGGGAAGAGATTGGCTCCAGCGGATCAGGCTGAATTGGCTAGTGGTTTTCAGGATGGGTATGGGAGGACTGTACAAAGGCATCAACAAATAACCTGAAATCGTCCAGGAAGGCTTTGGATAATAAAAGGAGCCAGATCCAGAATCTGTGTCGACCCTGATGTTACGCCTAAATATTTTAGAGCAAGATCAGTTGCATATTCCCTCTTGGAGAAGAGTGAAACCAAGCTTGGGTGCCTCAAAGATCCAAAGACTTATGCAGTTTGCAGAGTGGACAGTGCATGTAATCCCCATCCTCAAGCTGGACAAATCGGTCCACCTCGGTGGTGATTATAAGTTTACTGTTAATCGGGTTTTCAAACTAGTTAGGTATCCCATGCCGCGAATAGAAGACCTATATGCCAAGCTAGCAGGTGTCCAGACATTCACTAAGTTAGATATGAGATACGCTTATCTTCAAGTTGAATTGGATGAGCCTTCCCCTAAATACATTAAGATCAACACGCACGAGGGCCTATATCAATATACTCGCTTGCAGGTTAGGTTATGGGGATAAAACGGGGTGGACAGCGAAGTAGACATAAGTAGAGTTCTCATTCAAAGGGTCGGTACAGACTCAATGGGCCGAATGGCCTCCTTCTGCACTGTCGGGATTCTATGATTCTAAGTGATTTCTCCACATCTCTATTTTAAATCTGCTACCCCTTATCCTAAAACTATGACCTCTCATTCTAGAATACCCCACAAGAAGGAGCATCCGCTCTACTTTTTATTTATCAATACCTTTTATGATATTATATACCCTCAATTAGATGCCAACCATAAAAAGACCCATTTACCCCTACTCTCTGCCTTATGCCGGTTAGCCAGTCTTCTATCCAAGCTAATAAATTACCCTTAATCCTATGTGATCTTAACTTGTGAATCCTGACATGTGATTCTTCCCCTTCTGGGGTTGAGTAGGTACTTTCACACCATTGGAAAGACAGGACATAAAGGCTCACGGCCTATGCATCCAGTACTCTCTCAGATGCTAAGCAGAGACACTCTCAAATTGAGCGGGAGGGCTTGGTGGTTGTGTACGTCTGTGACAGGCATTTTATAAGTGACTGACCACAAGCCCTTATTGGGATTTTTTAATGAAGTCAAGGCAATACCCCTTATTGCCTCCACCCGGATACAGAATTGGGCCCTGTTACTTGTCAGCTTATGAATATCGCTTAGAGCAATGCATTTCAAACTTTCCGGGGCCTACTTTTACCAACCGGTCTACTTTCAGGACCCATGCTGGCCGACCTTTGCAACCCAAGCTGGCCAACCCTCGCGATCCACGCCAGCCGAGCTATGCGACACACCATTTTTGCTTACCTTTAATGCAACAGGTGAACCTGCTTGGTTTACACAGTCTCACTCCATTCAGGTTCAGAGGAGGAGAGGGCGATGCACATATCAGATACAGAGTTCAGCCGGTTCCTTGTGCTGAGGGAAGGAAAGCCCAACCTCAGACATATAGGTTGTTGTGAAGGACCATAGCAATAAAGTGCTTGTTTTACTTGGCACTCAGATACTCCTCGGAGACGTTACTCCAGAATGCTGACAGCCTCAAGGACTTGGAGCATGTTTTTAATGTGCTGTCACAGTTGAGGCGCAGAAGTTCAGTTTCTCCAGTTGGAGTCAGCTGTAAGTTAATAATTGACTCTAGGGTCTCAAACTCAAAAGGAATTTTCACACACCTTTTCTCTTTCCAAATCTGAAACACCTCTTCTGGAAAATAGTGACAAAAACTGTTGATCAGCACAGCCAGATGCAATTGAATATGGCTTATCAGTCTATTGAAAATTAAGAGGTTTGTGCTCGAAATCGCCATGCTTACTTTTCAAATGCCTTTGATGTTTTAAGGCTTTTAAACTCTCATTGTCAGTAATTCCCTGCATATAACATACATAACTTTGCATCCTGATTTGCATTGACACAATTAACAAAGCCATATCTCAAGAAATCATCTTTACACTGGTTTATTTCCAATTTCAGCTAACACTTGCACTGCTTTGTCCTGCCATGGACTCTCCTGAGCAGCTCTCTCCACCAGATTCAATTGTGAGATCCTGGCCTGTTTGTGCCTCTGGCCCTCTCTTCCTTATAACAAAGCGATCCATCTTCAATTCTTCACAGTCCTGTTGCATTTCTTGCGTGCAGCTGAAAAGTGGAGGTATCTCCTCAGTGATTTCGCGCCCAAAGCACAGACATATGCGTGACGTCAATGTATGTGCTAGGTGCGTGACCTACTCTCTGCCGCCGCCTCTGGCCGGAAGACTGTATCGTTCTATTTAAACTCAATTTAAAAGCTGGTGGCGGCGGTTGGACGCTTGTCCCGCAATCGGGAGCGCCGCGACCAATCGCTCCACAACCCTCCCGACACCCGCCCGTGACCCGCAGTTTGAAAAACGCTGTCTTAGAGTACTACCATGGAACCCGCATAGCTAACGTTGATGCCTTAAGTCAAATCCCGCTGCCTGCAAGCTCAGCTCCCTTGTCAGCGTTGTAATAGCTCGCGATGACCTTGAATTCTTTAGAGATATTATCAGTGTCTGCAAAGCAAATCAAGACCTGAACACCACGGAAGCAACACTGTCAAAATTTAAGTAAATGATCCTGAAAGGCGGAGTCTGAGGATGACATGAAACCACATCTGACCAAGAAAGAGTCACTCCATGTTGAGGATGGTATCATTCTTTGGGGGACCCAAGGAGTTGTCTCCTGGCCAGGAAGTGCCCAATTCTACTGAAGCTACATATTGGCCACCCTGGAGTCTTTACACTGAAAATGCTCCCCAGGGGCAACGTTTGGTGGCTTAGTCTTGACTCCAATATCACGGAATTGGTGAAGCAGTGCGATTCATTCCAGGAGAATCAGAAACTCCCTCCTTCAGCCTCCCTACACCCATGTGAGTGGCCTGGAAGGCTATGGGTCTGAGTGCACATGGACTTTGCCCTGCCTTTTATGGGTTCCATTTTTTTGATCCTGGTAGATGAACACTCCAAATGGTTGGAGATACATCGCATGGGCTCCATGACCTCCCAAGTTACAACCGAGAAAATACGACAGAACTTTTGCACACATGGCATACCGGAAGTCTTGGTTCCCAACAATGGCACTGCCTTCACCAGAGGTGAGTTTCAAAGCTTTGCGCAATCCAATGGCATCAGGCAAATCAGAACAGCACCTTATTATTCGTCGTCAAATGGGCTGGCAAAACGGGCAGTGAAGGCCATTAAAATCGGCATGTAAAAGCAATCAGCAGCATCCATAGAAAGCAAATTGGCACAGTTTTTATTTGATTATAGGACCACTCTTCATACTTCTAAAGGAATCGCCATAACGTTCTTCATTTTGGTTCATGCCCCCTGATCCCGTTATATCCTCAGTGGACTTAAGAGCAATCGCGAAGAGTTGGAAGAGATCTCCTTGCCGCGGGAGTACTGAAGGAGAAAAGGACTGGCGAAGGGAGGGTTGTTATAGTGGCCACGAACGATATGGGGCATCGTCAATAGATCTTCCCGTGGGCTTCTGGGAATATAAATTCCACTATTAACCCAGACCGGCATCTTTGTAGGTCCTCGGGCTTGGGAAGCGTATGTTGTAAGCTGTGGCTGGGCCTTTACATTACTGCAATAAAGGGGTTTGTTATTGGAAGACTGACTTTGGCAAAGTTATTACACTTTCAATTAGTTCTGAATTCTGGGCTGTGTCTTTTCACTGTAGCTTCATACCCCGAGGAGATGATGTCTTGGGAGGCTGCCCAGGTTCACGTCTTCAGCAATTCAAGAAATGTTCATGCCGTCAAATGCGGAGTGAATTGTAACATATGTCTCAAAGGGGATGGACATTTTTTTACCCATTTCCTGGAAGTGCTTAATATTTTGTTTCACCCAGGATTTCCAATTTGTAATTTGCAAGTTAGCAGGTTTCCTGGTGCACAGGGCATAGCAGCAACAGTAACAACTTATTTTTTTATTCTTTCATGGGATGTGGCTGTCTCTGGCTGGGCCAGCATTTATTGCCCACCTCCCAATTGCTCCTGAATTGCTCGGCCCTTTCACAGTACAGTTAAGAGTCAACCACATTGCTGTGGGTCTGGAGTGACATGTACACCAGACTGGCTAGTACGGCAGATTTCCTTCCGTAGAGGTAATTATTGAACCAGGTGGATTTTTACGACAATCAATATTTTCTTGAATTTATGTAGCACCTTTAACATAGCAAAATGTCCCACGCCTCTTTTTGAAAGCAACAATAACAACCTTCAGGACAATAATTACATGCTGCATTCAATCACTCTAACAACGACACATAGGATTCATTTGGGTTTGTTTACCATTAACACATTAATCACATTCTTTTGTTTCTAATTACAATGTGAGACAAGACAATCTAGCAAGCTGCAAAGTCAAAGCGAAAGCCTGATCCCTATGCAGGGCCCAAAGAGAAATTAATAAAGCAGGTCAGGTGTTCATAGAATCCTAAACTGATAAGGAATGAGGGAGACTGTTGGAGCTAGTGTCACAGATTTTCCTGAAGTCAGCACCGCTCTGAAGCTATTTAAAAGTGCCCGGTGGCACCTGATTCCAGGCACCCCCAATTTCTGCTGGCTTGGAACGAAGGTGTGGGGAGCGAAGAGAACTCGTAGTTTATGGCCCTGGGGGGAGTTCTGAACTACGGTCTGGATTGAGAAAAATTTGGAAAAATAAGTTCAAATTATTTTACTTGCCCCTTCTGTGCCCCCTGCACACTAATTTAGTGACAATTCATGCCACCCCCCCATCTACCCCCATGGCTACATATGGCCCTCATGCCAGCGCGTGGCCATTCCATTCCCATTCACCCAGTATGCACTGAACACAGAATGAATGAGATATATAGGACGGGATTTAACACGCAAAAAAGAGTGCCATTTTGGGCACATATAGCGGGGTCTTTCTCCCCACTGCAGCCCGCTATCGAACGGAGTCTGCCATTTTTCCAGACCTCGGTTGAAAAAGCTCCACCAAGGCTGCACTTAATAATAATCTTTCTTAGTGTCACAAGTAGGCTTATAATAACACTGCAATGAAGTTACTGTGAAAATCCCCTAGTCACCACACTCCAGCGCCTGTTCGGGTACACATGGGAGAACTCAGAATGTCCAATTCTTTCGGGACTTGTGGGAGCACCCGGAGGAGACCCATGCAGACACAGGGAGAACGTGCAGATTCCGCACAGTCAGTAACCCAAGCCGGGAATCAAACCCATGTCCCTGGTGCTGTAAAGCAACAGATCTACCAATGTGCCATTCCGATCTCTTGATCCTCCCCTCTCGGACACCCCACTGTGCCCCCTCATCCCACCTCTTAAGGACAGGTCACCCCATGGGCCCGATTCCTGGAACGGGCAACCTGGCACCTGGGCGCCTTGGCACTGCCAGCCTGGCACCCTGACAGTGCCCCTACCAGCTGGGCAGTGTCAAGGTGCCCAGGTGCCAGTGAGAGTGTCGAGGTAACAACAATGGCCTCAATTAGTGGTGGGGCAGGAAAGCCGCCCACAGGCGTTCCACCATGGACTTAATTGGGGCAACAAGATTCCACCCAATATTCCAGCTGGGAACCCATATTTTATAAATTGAGCATAATTTCCAAGCTTCTGTTAATACACCTTTTTAACAATCTCTCAACTAGTCCTGCCATCTTCCGAGACTTGTGTAAGTACACCCCTTTCAAAATGGCACTGTTTAGTTTATAGGACCTCACATCTTCCTTCCCAAAATGAATCACTTCACAATTAAATTGCAACTGCCATGTGTCTGCTCATTGCACCAGCCTGCCCTCCTGAAGTCTGTGGGTGGAATCCTCCAGCCCTCCCATGGTGGAGGTGATTCGTATTGGTTACTGGCGGGATCCTGCCAAAGTCTTTGGCAATTTATATTACTTATCCATGCCACCGTTGAGGAACTCACGGATGTTTCCAGGACTTGAATATCCTATAAGCAGGAAGTTTTGCATCTTCTGCAAACTTTGAAATTATGCCAAGTCTAGCCAAATCCAGGGGTGCGCATCAGAAGCCTCATCGCTCCCAACCTGGTGTCGGGTCGAGACCTTTGGATCATGTGAGAGGCCTCTCGCAAGATTCGTGATGCTCAAATTAGTGACACTTGAGGGGACTGAATGGGTTGGGGGGGGGGGGGGGGGGGGGGGAGAGGAGATGGGACCAGCCTTCCAAAATGGCTATTAGATGGCACGCATGTTGCCTTGCGCTCACCGGGCCATCTACAGGTGCCCTCTATTAACAGGAAGGGGCTCCACTCACTGAACATCCAGCTCTTGTGTGACCAGCACCTTAAATCTGTCCCTTGGTCACTTTTGTGCCCATGCAGCCACTGCCCCTTCAATTCAACTTTGGGAACAAGTTCATCTTGTGGTACTCCATCAAATGCCTTTTGAAAGTCCTCATATCCAACATCAACCATGCACCCTCATCAACCTCCCTGTGACTTCATCAAATAACTCAATCAAGCTAAATGGACACTGTTTACCTTCAACAAATCCCTGCTGGTTTTCATATATTAACGCATATTTTTCCAAGTACCGGTCATGTCTGTCTCTAAGATTTTCTTCACTGTTGACATTGGTCTAACCGAGCTGTCATTTCTTCATTGATCCTTCTTCCTCCCCAAAATTATTTATCCAAGACCTTTTTGAAATATTGCAGCGGAAAAGGACCACTGATGGTTAGATGGATTTGGTTACCTTTACCTATACGCCAATTTGCCTTTCACAAAGCTTTGCACAGCAAGATAATCAGACAAAAATAGGCTACCAGGCTACCAGGGGTGACTAAAACCTTGGTCAAAGAAGTAGCTCCAATACTGGCATGTATTGGTGCAAACTAATTTCCTGATCCCACCTCTTCTGTTCCTGACAGATATAGTTCTGTTGTTTACCTTTGAAGTTCACCTCTGTGTGGGGACGATGTTAGAACTAATGACAAAAAGCCCCAAGTCAGGTGTCCCAAGCAGATCCAGCGATGAGTTTTGTCAACCAAGGGGACCCCTTGGCACAGTTCTTCAAAAGGCATCTATCGCACCTGCATTTATCACTTGGGTACCTTTCCACACTCCCTTGATAAAATTAAGTGTTCTGTTGCATTTTAACAGATATCATTGGAAACAAGTTAAAGGTTCATGGCCCACACCAATGTCACTATCATATAAAAACCATTGTGACATTTAATCGTCAAGAGCTTGTTGTGGCTGTGGTAAAGATGCACACAAAACATCTAGTTCTTTAACTAGTAAGATAGTTCATTAATAAAATGATCATGTGGAAAGACAACAAATGAACTATAATACAAATGGTAACGAATAAGTGAATTCGCCTGGAGCTATCTCTAATGAGACAGTCCTCTCATCCGACTTACTACGAACTGCTGATCTGTGGAGTCACATGGTGGATCACTGTCCCCGCCTGCTGGTCGGAGGTCGTACATCCAACTATATACATTGCTATACATATGCATATCACCACAGAGCTGAGACAAATATACCCACATCTGTCTACGATGACACATTGACCATGTGGTGTTTCTTTAGGTCCAGTGCCTTCCCTCTTGACTGTGTTTTACTTCATGCAGTATTGTATGGAATATTTTTATCTTCAAGTCCAAGTGCAGGGAAAATAAATGAGAAAGAACATTAGCCAGGTGATGAGTGCATGGAAAACATTGATGATTGTTTCATCTGTTTGGAGTGGAGAACAGATGAATCCTTTTAAATAATGCAGGAGGTTTGAAGGCTAAATACACTAGACCTGTGGCATGTTTTCTGGCGTGGAGATGGCTTGCCATTGGCGGCCGATGGGATCCTCTGATCCCACTGGTGTCTCCGGCTTTTCGCATGACTTGCCTGGCGCAATGGAACCCGCTTGGTGGAGAGGCAGGATGGGATTGGGGGAACGGATGACAGGCGGTAGCGGTCGCCATTAGCAAGACAGGAAGGTCCCGCCAGTGGGAAGGACCAGAATATCCCACCCATGCAGTTCAGGTTAACTTTTGGCAATAGGATAACACCAGCGATATTGTGTCACCCATCTGTTATACACCTCACCCGGTTCCCCTTCCGATTGGTTTTAATGTAATGGACAACTGGGAAATGATATGTCGGGTGACTGATCTAATATTGACAATTTGAACTTATTGCCTGGAGGTAAGATGTCCCTCCATTTAATTTGACATGACAAAAATTAGAATCAGAATCTGTTCCGTTTTAAATATACATTTCCTCTCACTTTCTCCAGCCATTTTAATTTAATGCTTTGCCTTTGAAAGATTTACAAAGTGTACGGGATACATATTCTGACTTAATAAGGAGTTGAATTATGTACCCTTCTCCTGCACCCCAGGCTTGATAATGATTTAAAGTAACCTCATTATTTGAATCTTTTCAATAATGTATTACCATGGTTTACTTGGATCTTTCTCTCTAGGCCCTGCAGAAAAAAAACCTTTTGCAGTTTTTCTGTCAATATAAGAAATCTTTTACTGAACATCCTGCGATTACTAATTAATTGCAAAAATGATCAGTGCCAACGCAGGGTGATGAATGTTGGAAGGCAATGCCAATATGGAGGATGCACAGTCAATTACTTTTATTGAGAAAGGTTTTCACGAGGAAAACAGTAATATTAAATATTTTCAATATTCCTTGGGAAGCAGATGAGAAAAGTACAATTTATCTTAATTAGATAACCCCCTCGAAACTTCAGGCAACCTTTTTCTGGAAGATTAGTTACAGATTGTGCTTCTGTAAGACGTCTCTGGTTCAAATTGATCATTTTAATAATTTCAATTTCCTCATATTCTCAGTATCTGTGTTCCACCAGCTTCCCTAGTTTGCTCCATTTTACCTTTCTCTTTTTCTCTTCCGTTCATTTTCTGATTGCCTTTATCTTCCTTGTTCACTCAAATTCCAGGGACGACTTCAATCAGTACCTTTTCCTTCTCTCTGGAGATGTTATCATCTCGAAGGGAATTCCGTGTGTGAAAACAAGGAATATAAAAAAGGTACATGGCAAACACTTGGCTTAAGTTGGATAAGAATACACATGTCTCCAGTCGACGAGCTACCACTGGCATGGATGCAAATGCCAATGGACTCGTCATGTGCTGTAATTTTGACGATTCCACATTTGGAGTGAAAATAATGAGAGAGAATGCAAGTGTGCCTTCGTCAACAGCATTGAACATGAAGGAGTGATACGAAAAATGTGCGATTGTTAATTAGTGACAGTTTTTTAATCTTAAAAAGATGATCTATTCATAAAGATGGTACCTCAAAGAAAGTGTTTGGGCTGTTTCTATGGTAGCATCTCTTGAGGTACAAGCAATGGAGAGCAGCGTGGAGGGGGGAGGAAGATAATTGCAGTCTGAGAGTGAAAGAGAAAAGAAGTGAGAAGGAGCTAAAAGAGATGAGCAGCTGGAGAAGCACAATGTTGTACAATTGACGGAAATTATGAAAAGAAGTTCAGAACTTTGCTGCTGAGCCCTTCGTACAGCAAAATGTGGCTCTGGTTGTTTTTAAAGGGACACTTCATCAGAAAGGCATTGAGCAAACTTAACTGAAAATTAATTAAGCAATGGCAGAATATTGGCATTGTGGTCAAACATGTCAGCAAAAGAAACAATGCTTTATGAGGGTGGCACTCTTTGCATTTATTTTGACATTGGACCAATTGAAATGTTGCAGAAAATCTTCAAGTATAATACGAACAGAAGAAATGGGAGTGGGCACAGACCACTTGGTCCTTCAGCTATGCTTTGCCATTCAGCTAAGATCGGGATGGCACAGTGATTAGCACTGCTGCCTCACAGCGCCAGGGATCCGGGTTCGATTCCAACCTTGGATGACTGACTGTGTGGAGTTTGCATGTTCTCTCCGTGACTGCGTGGGGTCCTCCGAGTGCTTCGGTTTTCTCCCACAGTCCAAAGATGTGCATGTTAGGTGGATTGGCCACCTTTGTGTCAAAAGGTTGGGTGAGAGTTATGGATTTGTGGGGGAGTGGGCCTAGAGAGGATGCTGTTTCAGAGGATTGGCGCAGGTTCAATGGGCTGAATGGCCTCCTGCAATGTAGGGATTCTGTGATTTACCTCCACTCCACCTTCCTACACCATTCCACTGTGGCTTAATTCCCTCATTATCCAAGAAGAACCTTTCTATCCCTGACTTGAAAATATTTAACAACTAGGCACCTTCTTTACTTATTCATGTGCCGTGGATTAGCAATGGATTGAAAAACTTGATCCATGATTGGCTTGCGTTTCTCTCGACTGACTTGATTTTTAAAAGCAGTAACCCTATAAAGCCTGGCAGAGCTGCAGCATTGCATCCTGATGTTGATAGCGGAAGAGAAAGATCATAAATAATATGGAGTAAAAGTCAATACGAGACAATAAGTTACCACATTCTGCCACTAAATTATTCAGCTTTGCTGTGTTCTTGAACTTGTAGTTCCATGATTTATGTGAACATTACTGTCAGTTTGGTAACATTGTTCACATTTTGATGGACTCTCCTCATTAAGATCAGTTCAAATTGTACCTCCAAAATAACCTCAGTCCACTTACCCAACCAATAACCCTTTGTTTCTGTTTCCTTATAATTAATTCAAAGTACCATGTAAGAATATTATACACATCAGTGTCATTATTATGACAGTAAAACGGATTAAGATCTACATGACATAACAGAACCATAAAATATGTTATGGCCTTTTTTATTCTTTGGAACGTGGGCATTGCTGGCAAGGCCAACATTTGTTGCCCATCTCCAATCACCGTTGAATGAGTGGTTTCATAGGCTATTTCACAGTTAAGAGTCAACCATATTGCAGAGGATCTGGAGTCAATGTCGGCCAGACCAGATCACAAAGGTAAATTGCCTTCACCAAAAGGCATTCGTACATCTGATGTGTTTTCATAGCTTCCCCGGTCACCATTACTGAGATTAGCTTTACATTCCAGATTTACTGTGGGATTTGAACCAATGTCCTCCAAGCATTAGCCTGGGCTTCTCGAAAATTAGTTCAGTGACATTACCACGTCACCACAATCTTCTCCCAGTAATGGAGGCATGTTGTTTCAATGGCTGTTAATGTTGGACAACTGTATTTTTAAATACAGACTGCTCTAGGTAATTCAAGGTTAATTTTTGCACTAAAAATTTTGAATGATCCAGTCCTTTGAAATAAGCAATGCTCATAATGAAACCAAATGGGAATATAGTGCAACATATTTGAATTTCCAGATGATTGCAATTTTCATATTATAACTCCTGCATAACCAGTTGCAATTTTACTTCACTTTTACTGGGAATATGTGTAAATCTTGGTTCCAAATTGGAATTTTGGTCAGGCTGTTTTGTCCAAGCTATCATGATTTAAGAAATTGAAAGAAATTTGGGATAGGAAATTTAGGAATAATTTTACAAGATCTGCACTGGATCCTTCTAGAATGCAGAGAAGAAATGTGTGTGGATAGACAAACTGGGGTTATCTACAGCTAGCATTTGTGGTTAGGGATTGCATACATTTTAATCTCGTTACCGAGCCCCACCGCCATATGATCCCCCCCCTCACTGAATATTCAAACCTCGCCAACGTGACGTCATGTCGGGCGAGGTTTACAGCAGGCTTGGGGAAACGGGAATCAGTCGAGTGGATTCCTATGGGACATAAAGGTAAATCTAGCTCCGGGGAGCAGAGAGGGAGGGACATGACCAGGCAGTGTCTTGGCACTACTTTCTGGCACAGGTCGGCATTACCGGGCAACCTGACAGTGCCAACATGGCAGTGCCAACCTATGCCAGGGGGCAGTGCCACAGACGGACCTTCTGGGGAGTCCCACTGGGGCACGGTTCACATTATGTCTGTTGCATTGGAAGAGCCCCAATGCTGATGCGTGAGAGCGGAGGGGATTTTGTTTTTTCAAAGGGCCCAAAACCTTGACCCCAAAACTCGGCTGTGCAGCTGGCGAGCTACATGCCTGACACTCTGAAAAATATGGGAAAATTCCACCCTTGGACTAATTTGGATCAAGCAGTACCATTTCTAGATTTTAGTGACAGATCTTGCGAAGATGTTTTAGATATTGATCTTGAATCTTTTATGAACCAATTATAGAGACTGCAATTGGGAGACATCAGTTATTCAAGATGGATGAAGAGCCAATGCCCTTCTTATCCTCAATTACTTTGTCACTACTAAAAGTGGTTTAATGTTTTCAGATCATATGAATATAGCATGGATATTAACTTGGAGCTTTTAGACATTTTGTGATTACTCCCTTATATTTAACTCCTTGAATTAGGTAGATGATCTGAAAGCCAAACTGGCTGCGCAGGAAATTGAGCTGAAACAGAAAAATGAAGACGCTGACAAGCTGATTCAAGTGGTTGGAGTTGAAACAGAGAAAGTTAGCAAAGAAAAAGCTATTGCAGATGGGGAAGAACAGAAGGTGGCTCTCATTGCTGTAGAGGTTACCCGAACACAGAGAGACTGTGAGGAGGATTTAGCAAAAGCTGAGCCTGCCCTGTGTGCTGCTCAAGAGGCTCTCAACACTCTGAATAAGGTAAGAGTTTGAATGAAATCCGAAAGAAAAATAACAGCTTGCAATCATTTTCACATCTTGAATGTAGATAAAGGTCCCAAGCATGTCACACAACTGTAAGGCTGGAGAGTTTGGATAGAATGGGGTGGTTTGCCTTGGAGTAGAGGGGACTGCATGGGGACATGATTGAGATGTATAAAATTATGAGGGGCACAGACAGGAAGAAACTTTTCCCTTGGTGGAGGGATCAATAACCAGGGGGCATAAATTTAAGGTAAGGAGCAGGAGGCTTGGAGGGGATGTGAGGAAAAGGTTCTTCACCAGAAGGGTGGTGGGAGTCTGGAACTCACTGCCTGACTGAGTGGTGGAGGCAGTAATCCTCATATCATTTCAGAAGTATTTAGATGTGCACTTGCGATGCCAAGGCATACTGTGGGCCAAGTGTTGGAAAATTGGATTAGAATACTTAGGTGGTTGTTTTTCTCCAGCGCAGACACAATGGGCCGAAGTGCTTTCCTGTGCCGTTGACCTCTATGGCTCTATTAGGAAAGCCATAAAGACAGATGATCGGAGTGTTGAACAGATGACGTTACCAATTATTAACAAGTGACAACGTGACCATGGAGGCGTCATTATTGAGCCCAATCAAAATTCCTGTCTTGCTTGCCACCAGCTGAAAACCCCCCATTATTATTCAGGCTATTCTCCCAGTAGCCTGGCCAACAGCATACAAACAGATTTTCTGATCATTCATTCTTTTTGGGGACTTTGCTGTGTACAAATTGACCAACCTGTGAGTGCATGTAATTATTTTTTAAAAGTAGCCCATTTGTTAAACAGCACTTCTTGAGACCTTAAGACCACCATCAGGTGCTATATCATACAAGCTCTTTATTTTGTGCTAATGGATACAGGCTAACATTTTATGTCACCTTCTTTTTGAGTACAATGTTGCTTGGGAGACATTATGATTATAGTTTTGTCTCTTTGAGCTGCAGCACAAAGATTACCCTTTAGTCTTCTTCACAATATGCATAGTAAGTGATAACTTAACCTTGGCCAGGAGTCTCCAATCTCTCCCGCGGCTGGGATTCTCCAGACCTGCTGCAGTGAATGGAGTTTTCTCTGAGCGCAAAATTCTCAGTCCTCGCTGGCAGTCGTGGCGGGACGAACAAAACCGGAGAATTCCGCCTCTTGTGTCACTTTCCAGCATCAACATCGGCAACGCCAGGAAGCAGTAGCTGCCCCAATTGCTCATAAATTAAGGGAACATTACAATACTCTTCCAATGTATCTTATTTTAATTTCTCTAGAAGTAGGATATAAATCATCTTAAAGTGAGTGAAATAATGTAACAGTGAATTGTGTGTTTTTGGTCGCTGATGTGCTGGAAATTTGATTTATCTTGATGCATTTAAGAAGATAAAATGTAGCCTTTTGCCTTGGCAGGGCCGTAATTATTAAGGTCAACATCTTGTTTGGATGTTTCTTGAGCTGATGTTAAATCAATTGAATATGATTTATAACCCTGAGCGATTCATTGACAGTTCATACTGCAGGAAGAAGAACCGGCGGTTTCATCTTAAATGGCTGCGGGAAAAGATCTTTGCTGTTTATAAATGATGTAGAATGTGCATTATCATGGGCATAACCAGTCTCAGAAGATATTGAAATCACTGATAAATCTCGAGCAGCCACTGGCTCCAGGGTTGTCAGCATTGTGAAGTTTTACCAAGTCTATTGTGATGTTGAGCTTAAGTGGCAAGCTGTGAAGAAAGCCACTGCAGAGTTTGCTGCTGCTCGGGACATACACTATCTTGTAAGCCTCCTTTTAAATGAAGACGATTGATTAAAGCCTCCAAGCGAATCATTTTATCGGAAAATGAAAGTACGAAAAATCAAAGTTAAGGTGGAGCATGAGCTTGTCAACTTTTTCAGTGATATTATAGACTACGAAATAAACTATTTGTTACTGTAAGACATGTTTGATCTGAAGCACAATAGAACATTACAGAATTGCAGTGAACAGAAACAGTGATTTGGAAAAAAATACACATTTAATTCAGGGACTTTCCGTGCCAGCTGCTCCTTAGAAAAGATATTCCAAATGGACACGGTTGCCTGAGTCAGAAATTGATTTTGTTATTCATTGACAAGATGTTCTGACAGAAATCTCTTTTTTTTAAATTAACAATAACTTTTAAACCCAAATATCACACAATTGATTTGATGGCTTATTTTGTGCTTTCCTATTCCGCCCCCATTTTTATGTTTGGTCCCTACTTTTCATGTGAAGTGGGTTTACGTAATTGGAAAAGATTCCAAAGCGTTAAACTAGGTCAGTTGTACAGGGGTTGTCACAAATTTGCTGATCGTTTGTTTTTTGATTCCCATAATCATGTTAGAATCAACTGCCGTAGGACGCTGTGGGGACTCAACAACTTCACAGCTAACTAGCCGTTAGAGATTTATGTTACCACCAGGGGGATTCATTGCCTTACATTTGATGACTCATGTTATCTAAAATTCAGACTACAGCTGCAGGCTTCAAAGCAATGCACTCAAATTGATAACTCAACTTCCTACTGGAGCTTGACTGTGAAAGAAAAATTCATTCAGCTTCACTCGCTGTTTTGTTCTTCCTTCAGAACAATTTGACAGAACTGAAGTCCTTTGGCACCCCCCCCTCAGCTGTGACAAATGTCACCGCTGCTGTGTTGGTGCTCACGGCGCTCGGAGGCAAGGTACCCAAAGACCGCAGCTGGAAGTCGGCGAAGGTCATGATGGCAAAGGTGGATGGGTTCCTCGATTGCCTGATCAACTTCGATAAGGAGAACATCCACGAGAACTGCCTGAAAGCTATTCAGCCTTACATGCACGACCCAGAATTCAACCCAGAGTTTATTGCATCCAAGTCTCTCGCCGCCGCTGGCCTTTGCTCCTGGGTTGTCAACATTGTGAAGTTTTACGAAGTCTACTGCGATGTGGAGCCTAAGCGGCAAGCTTTGAACAAAGCTAATGCAGAGTTAGCTGCCGCCCAGGATAAACTGACAATTATCAAAGCCAAGATAAATGTAAGTAGAAAGAAATGACCTGGTGTACATTGGTCACCATTCCTGGATGTTCACCTTACATTAATGACTGCAGGTACTTCATTAAGGTCAGGATCCCGGATGAGAAACCCAACAATTTGCAATTTGTAAAACTGTGAGGAAAGGATACTTCACCCAGGAGTGATAACACTGACCAATAGGTATCTTTTATGTTAAAACAAATTTGAATTTAAACACACAATCAATCACATTAGCCACACAGTAACAGCTTTACAGTTAATAATTCTTAAAATAAAGGAAAAAATTTAACATACTCCCTACACCTGCAACTATATATATATTTACATATATTCCAGTTAAACAAACCAATATAGTTCAAAGACCACTTATGAATAAAATTGACAATCAGATTCACTTGCTTTTCTCTGTGCAAAGACCTTGGAGAGAACAGTCAGGAGCCAGCTGAAACCCTGTCTTGCCAGCCTAAAATCCTATGGCAAACTACAAAACTACAGCTAGACCTGGCTCTATCCCTTAATTACTTAATAAGGCTGCCTTCAGTCTCCTCCCACTAAGATGTCCCATGACCTGTTTATTCAGGACTGAGCACCATCCCTCATAAATTATTTACACTCTAGGAATCCTCCAAAATCGAAACAATGTTCCATTAGTCATCTAACTGTAAAGAAGTAAATGGTTAAAACCAATGATTACCTCGGTTTCATGACTCCTTAATCACAGCGGTAGCAGACATACTACCTGTATGTTCTTTAAATTGGGGTTTTTATTAACATTACTGCAACAAATATAAATTATAATATATACAATTTCCTGCATTTGTCACATTGTCATATAGATGTTATACAAAACAATTGATCACAGAGCTCTAACTGTTACTAAAGGCTGATTGAAGATCTCTGCATTGTATTAAAATTGCACCAAATGATTTTCAAAATGAGCAGTTGTGTTACTGAGGCAATATTGAAGGGCTTCCAATGCTTATCTGTGAAGTCTCCCCTATCAAAGCCCCTCAGGTGACAAGTATGACTTTTGATACAGACCATATCAAAGGGCTGAAAATCATATTTAGACAAATTCAGTTACGCAACTCAAAATGTAGTTGGACACAATAAACCAAGCAAGATCTCCCCGCTGTTCTTGCCAGCAGGGTCTTCCGGTCCCACCGACGGCGCACCCCACCATGGGTTTCCCGGCAGCATGGGGTGGATTCAATAGGAATCCCCATTGACAGCGGCTGGGCCAGAAGATCCTGCCTGGCCGGCCAACTGCGGGCCGCCGAGAAACGCACCATAGGGAGGCCAAAGAATCTCACCCCAAATGCGATGAATGAAAAGTGTTTGTTAATTTCCCCAGAGATGTAAGGAAATATTGAGGCAAGGAAATCAAAATAAACAGCTTTTATGCAGTGGTGGACTGGTGTTCTGTATTGACCTAATATTGATCAAAATTCTGTTTTCTTCTTCTTTAATAGCAATTGAATGCAAACTTAGCTAAGTTAACGGCACAATTTGAACAGGCAACGGCAGATAAACTGAAATGCCAACAGGAAGCTGAGTCAACTGAACGCACCATTACCCTTGCCAATCGACTGGTGAGTTTTCTTATTCTATGAGCAGTTTTGTAATGACTGGATGTAGTTGATTGTCAGAATGTGTTCATGTTGGAACATTAGTATAGCTGTTATGCTGCAAATACGATTTCACACTCGTACCTGCCCTGAGAATGCAGCAGTGAGCTCTACTGTCCAGCCTGTGCCACAATTTAAGCAGAGCTTTGTGAGTGCATACTGAAACATTTCAATCTGAACGAAGGTCAAATCCTTAATCTTACAAAAAATGTTGGCTGCACTTTGAGGAAATGAGCAGTTGTGTTACTGAGGCAATATTGAAGGGCTTCCAATGCTTATCTGTGAAGTCTCCCCTATCAAAGCCCCTCAGGTGAAAGGCTGGTGCGTGACTTTTAAAAAAATATTTTAAATTTTTTTTAATTAGTAGTCTTACATTAACACTGCAATGAAGTTACTGTGAAAATCCCCTAGTCGCCACTCTCCGCCGCCTGTTCAGGTACACAGAGGGAACATTTCACTGTGGCCTTTAAAAGCAGACATTTTCTGTTTTTAAAATATTACTTCATGGAATGTGGGCACTGTTTGTTGCCCATCCCTAATTGGCCTTGAACTGAGTGGTTGGCTCGGATGTTTCAGAGGGCAGTTGAGGGTCAACCTGTATGTCTGGAGTCACACGTAGGCCAGATCGGGTAAGGATGGCAGATTTCCTTCGGCATTCGGGAACCAGATGGGTTTTTATGACAATCAGGGATAGTTTCATTACCATCATTGCTGAGATTAGTTTTCGATACCAGATTTCTTCATTGTTCCCAGAGCATTAGCCTGGGCTTCTGGATAATTTGTCCAGTGACATTTCCACGACAACAGCACCTCCCGCTAATTATTGCGGTAACACTGTATATGACCTGACGGCATGGTGGCACAGTGGTTACCACTGCTGCCTCACAGTGCCAGGAACCCAGGTTCAATTCCAGCCTTGGGTAACTGTGAAGTTTGCACTTTCTCCCCTTATGGTCTTATTAAGGGCTATGGAGAGAGAGCGGGTAAATGGAGTTGAAATCAGCCATGATTGAATGGTGGAGTGGACCCGATGGGCCGAATGGGCTGCATTGAAGGAATTCTAGGGTTCTATGAAATGGTGTGAAAGAACTCCTTCACATCACCTCTGTAGAATAACTATGATCGGTCTGGATTAACTTTTATGATTTAAGGTACTACCCTCTGTATTATCTCTGTATAGCCACACAGAAGGCACGTAGCACATTGATTAGCACTGTTGCTTCACAGCGCCAGGGTCCCAGGTTCAATTCCCGGTTTGGGTCACTGTCTGTGCACGTTGTCCCCATGTCTGCATGGGCTTCCTCCGGGTGCTCCGTTTTCCTCCCATAAGTCCCGAAAGACGTGCTTGTTAGGTGAACTGGAACTCCTGGGGCGTCATTCTCCGACCCCCCGCCGGGTCGGAGAATGGCCGTTGGCCGCCGTGAATCCCGCCCCCGCCGAAGTCTCCGAAGGGAGAAAAGTCGGCGGGGCGTTAATGGCGCCGCTGCCGCGGAGAATGTCACGGGTCTGCGCAAGGCAGCCGATTTTCGGCCTGCCGATATTCTCCCTTCCGGATGGGCCGAAGTCCCGTCGACGTGATGACCGTTCACGTCGACGTCAATCAAACCTCCTTTTCATCGGCGTGACCCGGTGCTCCAGGCTCACGCCGACCAGCGAGGAGGTGAGTGACGGCCTGGGGGGTTGGCTCTGGGCAGGAAATGGCGTGGCCGCAGACTGATTGCCTGAGGAGAGGTGTGTCTCGGCTTGTGTGTGTGTGCGGCGGGGGGGGGGGGGGGTGGTTAGAGTAGGCTGGGCTCCGGGGGAGTGCCGGGAGGGGGTCCGTGCCGGGGTGGAGGTTGGGGGTTGTGGAGGGGGTCCGTGCCGGGGTGGAGGTTGGGGGGGGGTCCGTGCTGGGGTGGAGGTTGGGGGTTGGGGAGGGGGTCCGTGCCGGTGTGGAGGTTGGGGAGGGGGTCCGTGCCGGGGTGGAGGTTGGGGAGGGGGTCCGTGCCGGGGTGGAGGTTGGGGGGGGGTCCGTGCCGGGGTGGAGGTTGGGGGGGGGTCCGTGCTGGGGTGGAGGTTGGGTGTTGGGGAGGGCGTCCGTGCCGGGGTGGAGGTTGGGGAGGGGGTCCGTGCCGGGGTGGAGGTTGGGGGGGGGTCCGTGCCGGGGTGGAGGTTGGGGGGGGGGTCCGTGCCGGGGTGGAGGTTGGGGGGGGTCCGTGCTGGGGTGGAGGTTGGGTGTTGGGGAGGGGGTCCGTGCCGGGGTGGAGGTTGGGGGGGGTCCGTGCTGGGGTGGAGGTTGGGGGGTCCGTGCTGGGGTGGAGGTTGGGGGTTGTGGAGGGGGTCCGTGCCGGGGTGGAGGTTGGGGGGGGGTCCGTGCTGGGGTGGAGGTTGGGGGTTGGGGAGGGGGTCCGTGCCGGGGTGGAGGTTGGGGAGGGGGTCCGTGCCGGGGTGGAGGTTGGGGAGGGGGTCCGTGCCGGGGTGGAGGTTGGGGGGGGGGGGTCCGTGCCGGGGTGGAGGTTGGGGAGGGGGTCCGTGCCGGGGTGGAGGTTGGGGGGGGGGTCCGTGCCGGGGTGGAGGTTGGGGTGGGGTCCGTGCTGGGGTGGAGGTTGGGTGCTGGGGAGGGGGTCGTGCCGGGGTGGAGGTTGGGGGGGGTCCGTGCTGGGGTGGAGGTTGGGGGTTCGGGAGGGGGCCGTGCCGGGGTGGAGGTTGGGGGGGGGGGGGAGGTCCGTGCCGGGGTGGGTGATGGGAGGGCAAATGAGTTGGTCCACCTGGCCAGGTGCCAGCCTCCAACAGTTGGACCCATGCGGTCCATGCCACCTGGCTGGGGGGAGGAGGGGATATGGGCAATGATGACATGTCGTCGTTCCCCTCCCCCCCACCAGGCCGTCATGTTTTCAGACCATCCAGCGATGTTGGCCGCCGTGGTGGCAGCCGCTCATGTCTATGTTGCCCTGGATGAGGAGGAGGAGGAGGAGGAGGAGCGTGCCAGAGAGGCGGCGCAGGCTGCCGCAGAGGGGCAGGCGGCAGCCGCCCAGGCTGGAGGGACACCTGACCGACAGGACGAGGGAGGGGGAGGAGGACGTCGCGGCCCCACGGCAACGGAGGCACCCGAGGGCGCCCCGTGTGTACCGGCCCCGGCAGTCATACCAGGACCTCACGGACCGGGAATGCAGGAGGAGACTCCGGATGAGCCGGGAAACCGTGGCACACATCTGCCACCTGCTGGCACACCTGTCACCGCGTGGCACTGGCGGGGGACACCCTCTCCCCGTGTCCGTCAAGGTTACGGTGGCCCTGAACTTTTATGCAACGGGGTCATTCCAGGCACCGAGTGGGGACCTGTCCGGCATATCGCAGACATCGGTGCACCGGTGCATCCGGGCAGTGACAGATGCCCTTTATGCCATGGCGCACCGCTACATCCGCTTCCCCGTGGACCGGGCCAGCCAAGATGCCCGGGCCGTGGGCTTCTCTGCCATTGCCGGGTTCCCCATGGTCCAGGGCGCGATCGATGGGATGCACATCGCCGTGCGGCCACCTGCAGATAACAGGGCCGTGTTCACTAATAGGAAGGGGACCTATTCGATGAACATACAGGTGGTCTGCGACCACCGCATGATGATCCTGCACGTCTGCGCCCGTCACCCAGGCAGTGTACACGACTCATTCGTGTTGTCGCGGTCATCCATCCCCGGCATGTACGAGGGACGCCATCCCCGGCTGAGGGGCTGGTTGCTGGGCGACAGGGGCTACCCATTGCGATCGTGGCTGATGACGCCTATACGGAGGCCACGCAATGAGGCGGAGAACCGCTACAATGATGCCCATGTAGCGACAAGGGGAGTGATCCAGAGGTGCTTTGGCGTGCTGAAGATGCGTTTCAGGTGCCTGGACCTCTCTGGGGGCGCCCTCCAGTATCGGTCAGATAGGGTCGGCCGCATCATTGTGGTGTGCTGCGTCCTGCACAACATAGCCCAGCAGAGGGGCGATGTGCCGCAGGCAGAGGAGGGCGGAGTAGAGGAGCAGCAGGAAGAGGCCCAGTCCTCCCCAGATGAGGGGGATGGGGGCAATGGTCAGGGCAGACGGGGTAGACACAGACGGGTGGCTGTCCACCGTTACCGGCTGGCCCAGCGGGCACGGGACAGACTGATAGACGCCCGCTTCACTGACTAGATGGGCGTGGGAATCGGGTAGTATGGCCACAGACCGCACACCATGGCAACAGCCGACCACCCACACCCCCCACCCATCCACCCACCCAGCACCCTCACCCCCCTCCCCAACCCCACACACCCCACCCGCATGCACACCACTCCCCCACCCCCAATTGCCTATCCACCGACGGCACAACGGGCCGGGCTCACCCAGTTGCGGGTGGACGCGTGTCTATCGCAGGCCATGGAGAATGATGACAACCCGCCTCCGATGAGCTCCTGGCTCTACATCGTTGGACTATGTCTGACCCATGGCCACAGTACCACCATCCACCCGGACCATCCCTGCATGCGGCTGTGACACTGCAGCGCACGGTCCCGTCCTCTGCCCGGGGGATGTTGATGGCGGCCCAGGGGGAAGGGGGCAGACTCACCTGGGGCTGAGGTAAGACCACCCCTCACACACACACTTGCGCTCAACGTACATGACACCCCCGCACACTTTGGACAGAGCACAAAGGCAGCTTCGGTAGGTGTAACATTGACTTTAATAACCAAAGGAGTTCATGCACGTGCCCTAGCGCCTAAAACTCATCTGTGCCCTGCACCCGTGCCAACTTACTCAGTGTCTAATTGTTTGGCCTTACGGGCCCTTTGACTACGTCTACGTGGTTCCCCAGACGGTACAGCAGAACTGGAGGTGGACTCCTGTGATTCCTGCCCTCTGACACTGGATCCCTTTGGCGGCCGTTTCCTGGGGCGTCCTGGCCTAGATGGGCCAGGCTGCGGCCCGGGCGACTGGGATGGCGAGCTGCCAGCCTGTCCTGCCCGTTGCCCACCCGATGCACCTGGGACGGAAGGGGGGGAGTCCGAGGTGTCGCGGTGTACCGGGACCTCCCCTACAGAGGGAGCCGGGACGGACCACACCACCTCCTCCTCCCTCGGGGTGCCCGATGGCCCCCAGGCCTCTACATGGGTGGGGGTTGCGAACAGACTGGCCATCCGACGCGCCCCCGACATCTGGCGCTGCCAGTCCTGGAGGCCCGTGCTGGTATCGACAGGGGTCTGCAGGTTTGCAGCCATGGAGCCCAGGGGGTTGTCGAACCCTGTCTGCGACAGTGCGACGCCAGCTCGCACATGGCCACTGGCGCCGATGCCCTCAGCGATGGCCTGCTGAGACTGGGCCATGGCCTGCAGAGACTGGGCCATGGCCTGCAGAGACTGGGCTATGGCCTGCTGAGACTGGGCCATGGCCTGCTGAGACTGGGCCATGGCCTGCTGAGACTGGGCTATGGCGTTGAGCGCCTCTGCCATCTGGCGCTGGCACTGGCTCATGGCCTCCTGTGAGAGGGCAGCCATTTCCTGGGCCACAGACGCCGCCTGCACGGAAGGCCCCAGGCCTCGCAAACCGTTCCCCATGTCTGACACCGTCGCACCCATTGCCTCAACCGCGGACGCCACCCGTGCGGTGTCAGCCTGGGTGGCACGCATGACCGGGACATCTCCCAGCTCCTGGACGCGGGTGGACTCCTCCACCTGCGACCGCAGCCGCCGCAAGCCACCCGTCACCCTATTCGCTCGTCTCCGTGTCGGTGGTTGCATCGGATCTATGTGTGGGTGTGGTAACTGCAGGAACCCGGGATCCATCTGGGCGGCAGATGTTCGCTTGGCCTGGGCTGCCCTCCGACCGCCCGGTCCCTCTGCTGCTCCTACCTCCACCTGCTGTACCGGGACGGCTGTGTTGTGCGCACCAGTGAGTGTACCAGACGCCTCATCACTAAAGTGCCCAACCGTGGTGAGTGTTTCTGCGATGGTGGAGGGTGTTGGTGACATGGGGGATATGGGGGAGGGGGGAATATGGGGGATATGGTGGAGGGGGGATATGGGGGATATGGGGAGGGGGGATATGCGGGATATGGGGGAGGGGGGGATATGGGGGAGGGGGGATATGGGGGAGGGGGGATATGTGGGAGGGGGATATGGGGGAGGGGGGATATGGGGAATATGGGGGAGGGGGATATGGGGGAGGGGGGATATGGGGGGGATATGGGGGATATGGGGGAGGGGGGATATGGGTATATGGGGGAGGGGGGATATGGCGAGGGGGGAATATGGGGGATATGGGGGAGGGGGGATATGGGGGAGGGGGGAATATGGGGGATATGGGGAGGGGGGATATGGGGGAGGGGGGATATGGGGAGGGGGGAATATGGGGGAGGGGGGGATATGGGGGAGGGGGATATGGGGGAGGGGGGAATATGGGGGATATGGGGGAGGGGGGGATATGGGGGAGGGGGGATATGGGGGAGGGGGGAATATGGGGGAGGGGGGAATATGGGGGAGGGGGGAATATGGGGGATATGGGGAGGGGGGATATGGGGGAGGGGGATATGGGGGAGGGGGGAGGGGGGAATATGGGGGAAGGGGGATATGGGGGAGGGGGGATATGGGGGAGGGGGGATATGGGGGATATGGGGGAGGGGGATATGGGGGATGGGGGATATGGGGGAGGGGGGATATGGGGGAGGGGGAAATATGGGGGATATGGGGGAGGGGGGAATATGGGGGATATGGGGGAGGGGGGATATGGGGGATATGGGGGAGGGGGGATATGGGGGAGGGGGGGATATGGGGGATATGGGGGGAGGGGGGATATGGGGGAGGGGGGGATATGGGGGAGGGGGGGATTTGGGGGAGAGGGGATATGGGGGATATGGGGAGGCTCACCCTGCCTGCTCTGACGAGGTCGTTCACCTTCTTGTGGCACTGGGTGCCTGTCTGTGGTGTTAGGGCCACAGCGGTGACGGCCTCTGCCACCTCCCTCCACAGACGCCGGCTGTGGCGTGGGGCAACTCTGCGGCCGTGCCCGGGATACAGGGCGTCCCTCCTCTGCTCCACCGCATCCAGGAGCGCCTCCACATCGCGTGACTCGAACCTCGGGGCTGAGCGACGGCCAGCCATCAAGTCGGGTGTTGCGGTCGGCTGTTCCGGTCGGGTGGGGGGGAGCTGCGCGGCCTTATGAGCCGTCACGCCGTGCAGCGCGTATGACGCTGCACGGCGTGAACCACTGCGCAAGCGCGGATCCCGTTACGTCGCTGCTAGCCCATTTCGGGCCGCAGACTATCGGCCCATTTTTATGACGTGACGCAAGTGGGATTTGCGCCGTTTATTGCGCCGATCGGCGGAGTTTCCGCCGATAACGGAGAATTTCGCCCCTGAATTCTCACTCAATGTACCAAACAGGCGCTGTAGTGTGGCGACTAGGGCTTTTCTCAGTAACTTCATTGCTGTGCTTCTGTAAGCCTACTTGTGACACTAACAAAGATTATTATTAAAAGACATAACTAACATGATGAAAAGATCATTAACATTTCATGTTGTTCTTTTCGGGGTTCTTTTTAAGTTGCTTCAAATGTGGAGCTTATTTTTTGCTTGAACAGTTTAATTACTGTTCATATAAAGAGACTGCAAGGAAACAATTGATATTAGGATTAACGAGCTGAATGTTAATTTTTAGAATGGATGGCAAAGTGAGTGGAAAAGATCAGTTGTAATATTAAGGAGGGATGTTAAAATCTCACCAATATTTTCTAGGACATTAGAGGTGAGAGAAAAATGTTTCTTCATCTCCCGCCCCCAATCAAGGTAATCAATGGGAATAACTAAAACAAGTAATTGCATCAAAAGTAATGATCACCAATTATTTTCTGAATCTTATCCAAGCCAACGAGCGGGGTTATTCTAGCTTTGAACAAAGCAACCACATCTCAATTTCAGTGATACAACCATAGTTACAGAAAAGGAACAATTGTAAAAAGGGGCAAAATTCTCCGGAAACGGCGCGATGTCCGCCGACTGGCGCCCAAAACGGCGCCAATCAGACGGGCATCGCGCCGCCCCAAAGGTGCGGAATGCTCCGCATCTTTGTGGGCCGAGCCCCAACATTGAGGGGCTAGGCCGATGCCGGAGGGATTTCCGCACCGCCAGCTGGCGGAAAAGGCCTTTGGTGCCCCGCCAGCTGGCGCGGAAATGACATCTCCGGGCGGCGCATGCGCGGGAGCGTCAGCGGCCGCTGACAGTTTCCCACGCATGCGCAGTGGAGGGAGTCTCTTCCGCCTCCGCCATGGTGGAGACCGTGGCGGAGGCGGAAGGGAAAGAGTGCCCCCACGGCACAGGCCCGCCTGCGGATCGGTGGGCCCCGATCGCGGGCCAGGCCACCATGGGGGCACCCCCCGGGGCCAGATTGCCCCGCGCCCCCCCCAGGACCCTGGAGCCTGCCCACGCCGCCTTGTCCCGCCGGTAAAGTAGGTGATTTAATTTACACCGGCGGGACAGGCAATTTATCGGCGGGACTTCGGCCCATCCGGGCCGGAGAATCGAGGGGGGGGGGCCCGCCAACCTGCGCGGCGCGATTCCCGCCCCCACCGAATATCCGGTGCCGGAGACGATTCTCCGACCCGGTGGGGGGTCGGAGAATGTCGCCCATGGTGAGCTGTATTTCAAAGTAGAATTAGATCACTGGCTTAATAGCTTCTTACTATATATAGCAAGTCTCATCCATGCAACTATATTTTTTTAGAAATATTTTTATTGACATTTTTCAATTTATAAAATACAAAATAGAAAAAATATATGAATTTGCATACATTAACCATAAAAGACAGAATAGTAGACCTAAATCCCTCCCCTTCGCCCCCCGCCTCCCCACCCCCAACAACTAATGGTGACCAATTCCTTGAAATAAGCAATAAACGGCTGCCATCTTCGATAAAACCCCTTGATTATTCCTCTCAGTGTGTACTGAGCTTTAACGTTCCAAGTAACTAGTCTGATTGTGGGTCTCTCATCTCCCCCTCTCAACTCATTTATTTCCACCTTGAGGAATTGTCCCAATCTTACACCAAATTCAATGACCCAGGGCACACCAAAGATGGCCGCAAATCTCACCCATAAGGTAAGACAAATAAAAAACCCTGGCCACCATCAGCACTCTACCCTTCCTCCCCCCAACTTAAAAAAGATTACCTACCAAAGAAAAATGCTCTCTAAACAGGTCCAACAGGCTGCAGGCCCTACACCCACCTGACTCCCGTTCACTAGCTAAGACCTAACTGCTAGCTGGATAGCTCCCATTAGGCCCACATCTAACAAACAAAGAAAAGAGAGAAGCGCTCCCCCCCCACCCCACCCGCCTCCGCAGCAAAGAAATAAACAAAACCAAAGCCCTTGCAATTCTCAGCATCCCACCGTAGGCCATGCATTATCCATATTGCTGCCTTACCTATTACCCCCATCTACATTTCCCCCCCCCCCATCCCTCCCCAAACAACATATACACTGGACCCTCCCCACCCCCTCCAATACAGAACAAGGCACCCCAAATAACTAGAAATACATACAGAAACATCCCCAAGCAAACCCTTCCCATCCACACCCATTAAAATCCCATTCAAACCCTTTCAATTAAGTCCAAGTCCTTGCTCCTTGACAAAAGCCTCCGCCTCCTCCAATGTATTGACTAAATAACTTTCGAGTTATACGTAATTCTCAACCTCGCCGGATACATTTCTCCAAAACACACTCCACTCTTATATAGGGCTGACTTTGCCTTATTAAAGGCTGCACGTCTCTTCACTAGCTCTGCCCGAAAGTCCTGGTAAATCCAGATGTTTTTGCTTCCTTCCCACCTCATGTCTCGGTTCTCTTTAGCCCATTTCAGAACCCACTCCTTCTGGAAGTTATGAAATCAAACTATCACCACCCGCGGTGGCTCATTTGCCCGAGGCCTCTGCCTGCATGATCAGTGGGCCCTCTCCAGTTCAGGAGGGGGACATCTGCTCGTCCCCCGCCCATCAGCTTCGCAAATATCTGGGAAAAATAGTCAGTTGGCCTCAGGCCCTCCACCCCTCCAGCAGCCCCGTGTTCCTGAGGTTATGTCTCCTCAGCCTGTTCTCCAGAAAACAAGTTGAGGTATGAAGAAAATAAACAACTTTCTGATCAAAAATAAACAATGTCAATGCAATAAATCGATCATTTTTAAAATAGTAATCAATAAAAGTGGCCATTAGTAGGTGAGAGTGTAGGTCCAGCTCACTCCCCATTTCAGGTGCTTACTCACTGTTGTGAGTGGGTGTGAGTGAGTGCGAGGGAAGGGTGAGTAAGAACCCTGTGACTGGGAGTGAGCCAGACACTCACTCTTGCACACTCACTCACTCTCACAGACACACACTCACTCACTCATTCTCAACACATTCATTCATCCACTCTCTCACACATACACACACACTCACTCTCTCCCACTCACTCTCTCTCCCACTTTCTCTCTCCCCCACACTCTCTCACACACACTCGCTCACTCTCTCACATGCACTCACTCTCCCACGCACTCTCTCTCACACAAACACACTCTCCCTCCTATGCATTCACTCTCTCTCACACACATGCACTCTCTCTCACACACGCACTCTCTCTCACACTCACTCCCTCTCTCTCCCACGCTCACACTCTCTCTCACACACATATACTCTCTTACACGCACACGTTCTCACACACACACATTCTCTCTCTCACACACACTCTCTCTCACACACATACACTCTCTTACACACACACACTCTCTCTCACACACACACATGCACTCTCTCTCACACACACACTCTCTCTCATGCATTCACTCTCTCACGCTCTCTTCCACGCACTCACTCTCACACACATGCACTCTCTCTACCACGCACTCACTTTCTCACACACACGCACTCTCTCCCACGCATTCACTCTCTCTCATACACACTCATTCCTGGGTGCCACTGTTGCTACAATCACCAATCCACCATCTTGACCAATATGGGCCTCGTCTTCCCACCACCAGCAGCAGCCAGTCTCTCTCTCTTTCTCCTGCCACATTTCCGCAGTCTCTCTCTTCGCACCCCACCTTTCTAATGTCTCCCCACCCCACAGCAGACAGTCTCTCCTCCTCCCACCAGACTCACTGCCACCTGTGTTCTGGGGCGTCATTCTCCGACCCCCCCGCCGGGTTGGAGAATCGCCGGGGGCTGCCGTGAATCCCGACCCCGCCGGTTGCCAAAGTCTCCGGTACTGGATATTCGGAGGGGGGCGGGAATCGGACCGCGCCGGTTGGCGGGCCCCCCTGCTCGATTCTCCGGCCCGGATGGGCCGAAGTCCCGCCGATAAATTGCCTGTCACGCCGGTGTGGATTAAACCACCTTTTGAACGGCGGGACAAGGCGGCGTGGGCGGGCTCCGAGGTCCTGGGGGGGGCGCGGGGCGATCTGACCCCGGGGGGTGCCCCCACGGTGGCCTGGCCCGCGATCGGGGCCCACCGATCCGCGGGCGGGCCTGTGCCGTGGGGGCACTCTTTCCCTTCCACCTCCGCCACGGTCTCCACCATGGCGGAGGCGGAAGAGACTCCCTCCACTGCGCATGCGTGGGAAACTGTCAGCGGCCGCTGACGCTCCCGCACATGCGCCGCCCCGAGATGTCAATTCCCCGCCAGCTGGCGGGGCAACAAAGGCCGTTTCCGCCAGCTGGCGGGGCAGAAATTCCTCCGGCGTCGGCCTAGTCCCTCAATGTTGGGGCTCGGCCCCCAAAGATGCGGAGCATTCCGCACCTTTGGGGCGGCGCGATGCCTGTCTGATTGGCGGCGTTTTGGGCGCCAGTCGGCGGACATCACGCCGTTTCGGGAGAATTTCGCCCCTGGTCTCAGGTTCAATGAAGCACACTGTTCATTAAGCCTCCAATCAGATTAAATTTCTCTCCTGCATATGCTTCTGATAGGCTCACTAATGAGCAATCAGGCCCATTTATGAAGGTCTGGTTTAATGGCCAAAGAAGCCAGCGGTAGGAAGCAAAAGATTTATTTTACTATTTACAATAATCTGTCCATGGCAGTAATAATCTACAATCACAGTCCCCATTGGGACGACCAACATGCTGGTCCCTGCTCGGGCCAGCTTCTGGGTGGGCTCAGCCCCCTACCTGGGAAGCTCATACTCCACGGGCCCCCTGGGCAGATCGCTAATGGTTTCCCTGGGGGAGGGGATTATGACACCTCTCCACATCAAGGTCAGAGGTTTCTTCCTCTGCTGTCATCAGCGGGGGCCTCCTGCACCGCTTTGCCCGAGGCTAAGCTTCTGCCTTCGGCAGTTCTGAGTCAGGTGGTGTATACCAGTTTGACGACTGTGGTGTTGGGTGCTCTGGTGCACAGATGAGCCAACACAGTTGTATGTGGTACAACTCTATTTTATTTTAACTCTTGTATACAGTTCGTTCTGGATACTCTGCACGTGAGGTTCTGGCAATAGCCCTCTAGAGGTTGGTCAGGAAAAGGTGGTCGTTGTCATGATATTCAAACACATAAATTGGTGCGGTCTGGGGCCTCTGACATCCTGACGCTCGGTATGTAGCACGTAGGAAGCGACTGCGCATGCTCAGATCGCTGTTCCTTTACCGATGGCCGTTTTCTTGACTGCGCATGCGCAGCATCTCGCGCATGCGCAAACGAAACTTCCGGTTCTGCGCACTGCTCGCGCAACTGTGCTAGCGTGATACCTTTAGCAAGATGGCCGCCGACCTCGACCCAGCCCTCTCTCAGGCCCGGGATTTCGGCCTCTGGGAATTCGGGCTCCGGGATCCCGGCCACGAGGTGAGTACTGCCGCTTTTCTTACCTTTACTTGCCGATTGGATTGCGTTTTCTTCACAGTACTTGGAGAATTTGTCCAGGACTGCCTGGTAATCGTACCTTTGCTGCCTCCTGAAGAACCTGAACCTTGTGAATATTTCTCTTGCCCTTGCACCGGCGATTGTGAGGAGAAATTCAATTTTTTCGCTATCATCCAGGTCTTGGAGTTCAGCTGCCACCAGGAACAATTCGAACACTTGCCGGAATCGCCGCCAGTTTTCGCGGAGATCGCCGTGGCACTGGAGCGGCTGCGGAACCGGGAGCTCTATCATTTTGCCTGGGCACTGCTGGTTGTCTGTGTACACTGAGGTATGCCGGCAGGTATCGATCCACTCCTGTACCATGTGGTGTTGGGTGCTCTGGTGCACAGATGAGCCAACACAGTTGTATGTGGTACAACTCTATTTTATTTTAACTCTTGTATACAGTTCGTTCTGGATACTCTGCACGTGCTGTCTCCCTGAGTGTGTCGTGTAGCAGGTCTGTCCTTGTCCGTCTCTCCAGCTAATACTGACCACCAGGTGTCGTGTTTGTGCTTTTATATCTTTCTGTGATTGGTTGTGGTGTTGTGTGTTCTGATTTGTCTGTTGGTGTGTCTATCATGATGTGTGTGTTTGAATATCATGACAACGACCACCTTTTTCTGACCAACCTCTAGAGGGCTATTGCCAGAACCTCGGCCCCGGATAACGACAGTGTCCGTCTGAACGGATGCTTCTATGCCCATATCTGAGCCGGAGTCATATTCCTCCTGCTGGCCTGTTCGATGGGTCATGGCCAGTTGGGTCCCCGGGCTGAGGGGTAGTTTTGGGCATAGTGAAGGCATCGATATCTGTGGTTGGCGTCGTGTAGAGCAGGCTCCCGCATCTTGAGGTGGTCCATCTGTTTTCCTTGGACTTTCCCTTTGATCTGAACTTTATGGGAGACCAGTCTCGTTCTCTTGGTCATGACTCCAGGGAGCCAGAGTGTCCTGTCCTAAATTTGCGGGCATGGACTGCATCACCTAATTGAAACTTCCACCTTGGCATCTGATGGTCATGGTGCCGTTTCTGTGTTTCTTGTTGCACTTCCACTTTCCCACCGAGTTTCATGAAAGTCAGGATTACCTGGGTGGGTCCTAAGCCAGCGGCCCATCAGCAGCTCTGCTGGTGCTACCCCTGTCGTCACGTGCATCATCGTCCGCGAGTTAAAAAGGAATCGTGCCTATGGAGCCTGTAGTCTACTGCTTTACGCCTCTTTTGAATGTCTGCACCGCCTTTTCCACCAGGCTGTTTGATGAGGGAAGGTACTGGATGGTTTTGATGTGCTGACTGGTGTTCCATTTAGCGAATGTGGCAAACTCCTCTCTCGTAAATGACACCCCGTTCATAGAATTATAGAATTTACAGTGCAGAAGGAAGCCATTCAACCTGTGCAGTCTGCACCGGCCCTGGAAAGAGCACCTTACTTAAGCCCATGCCTCCACCCCATCTCCATAAACCAACCTAACCTTTGGACACTAAGGGGCAATTTGGCACAGCCAATCCACCTAACCTGCACATCTTTGGACTGTGGGAGGAAACCAGAGCACCCGGAGGAAACCCACGCACACACGGGGAGAATGCGCAAACTCCACACATTCACACAAGGCCAAAATTGAACCTGGGACCCTGGCGCTGTGAGGTAGCAGTGCTAACCACTCTGCCACCGTGCTGCCCCTAGACTTCACCGAAACTTCAGGAATCCCATCCGTACTGAACAAGCTCCTCAGCTTCTCGGCGGTGTCCCTTGATGTTGTCGAGGTCATTTCATAAATATCAAACCATTTTGGGTGGGCGTCACAATAATGAGAAACAGGGACCCCAAGAAAGGCCCTGCGAATTCTCACTCATGGATTCCTGGTCATTCACAGGGATGGAGATAGATCGTCGTTGGGAGCTTTTGGTGCTCCTGACACTCCAGGCAACTGTGTGTCATCAATGCTAGGCCGCTAAACATAGCTCTGAGCCAGCAGCTTCATCTTTGAGGTGCCTGGGTGACCACTGTGTAGATCCCACAGGAGGGACTCCTGACGCTGTGGTGGGATAACTGGCAAGCTCCCCGCAGTATGATACCATCCTCCACGCTTAGTTCCTGGAGCTTCTAGGCATAAGGCTGAAGGGATAATGGAGGGTAATGATCATGCTACTTTACAAGCCTGCAATGCGCTATTAAAAAGCATGTGGTGGAGCTTTGCTAGTTTAGGATCCCGCTGAGTCCATGTTTGAACATGAACAGCCATCACTGGCAGAGTATCCATAAACTTGAGGGTTTCTACCACTTCATCCGCGCTGGTGGGGATGGGCAACAAGCGACGAGTAAGGGCATCAGCGTGGGCTACCTGCATACCCGGACAGTGTTGGAATGAATACTTGTATGCAGCAAGCAGCAGTACCCAACACTGAATCCGGGCTGATGCAATGGGGCATCCCCTTGTCCTCCATAAAGAGGCCCAGCAAAGGATTGTGATAGGTCATAATGGGGAAGTGCTGCCCGTAGACATATTAATGGAATTTCTTCACTCCAAATATCACCACCAAGCCTTTCTTCTCTATTAGGTATAACCTTGTTCTGCATCTGCCAGGATCCTTGAGGCAAAAGTAGTTGGGCGCTCCATGCTCTCGTCCCATCTGGGGCCAGCACCGTCCTGATGCCTTAGGGAGAAGCATTGCACATCAGAACTAGCAGCTGAACTGGGTAATAATGAATGAGGAGCTGCGAGGACGATAGACACTTCTTCACCCCGCCGAATGCTTCATCCTGTAAGGCATCCCAAACCCACTTCTGGTCCTTCTTTAGCAGTTGGTGTTGGGGTGGTAATAGGGTGGCCAGGTTGGAGATGAACTTCCCGTAATAATTCACCAGGCCTAAAAATGACCTGAGTTCAGTGGCATTGCTCAGAGTTGGGGCCACTTTTATGGCCTGGACCTTCTTTTCCACAGGGTGTAGGGCCATCCCTGTACACCAAGTATGTTACTGACTTCACTCTGAACATTGCTCCTCCTCATCTGGGCACCCAGTTGGCAAAACCATCTGAGCACTTCCTGCAGCTTGTTCATGTGCTCGTTATCGGTGGTACCCGTGATGAGCACATCATATGGCTACCTTCAGCAGACCCTGAAAATATTCTCAATCGTTCATCGGAAGATTGCCAGAGCAGACACAACCCAACGGGAGGTGGGTATATTCAAATAACCCTCTATGGGTATTTATAGTTGCGTATTTTCTGGATGTGGGCTTCAGCTCGATCTGTAAATAGGCATGGCTCATATCGCGTTTCATAAAGGAACCCCATCTGGCCAGTTTCACGTATAAATCTTCCACCCTGGGCATCGGATAACTGACTCACCTGAAGACTGCACAGCCATGTCGAACCTACACTATTGAATTATAACGGAAGGTTTCGGACCATAATGTTCAGCCACTAGTGCAACCAACACATCGAACGAGTTGGAGTTCTGTGCAGCTACGTCAATAAGACCCTTTACAATTCAAGAAGTCTGGGCCCCACAGGTGGTCAGCCAGAGCACGGGGCTGGTTTAGCTCAGTGGGCTAGACAGCTTGTTTGTGATGCAGAACAAAGCCAGCAGCAAGGGTTCAATTCCCGTACCAGCTGAGAATTCTGAATTCTCCCTCTGTGTACCCGAACAGGCGCTGCAATGTGGCGACTAGGGGCTTTTCACAGTAACGCCATTGCAGTGTTAATATAAGCCTACTTGTGATAATAAAGGTTATTTATTTATTTATTATTTTTAACGGTGTACCCCCAAGATGCCATTGGCCTGAAAGAAGTACCTCATACGTTCTGCGTATTAGTTCCAATTTTCCAGGCCTGCATTGAAGGCCTTTAGCTTATCAAATAGCGGCATATACAAGCTGTATACTATCACGTTCCTGCACGGTAGTCATCTGGGGTGGCTGAGCATTTCAACAAGCAAGCCTAAGTCTCCTTTTTTTCCATCGGTGCCAGTTCAGTGACCAAGGAAGCCAGCAGTAGGAAGCAAAAGATTTATTTTACTATTAACAATCTGTTCATGGAAGTAACTGTCTACAATCATGGTCCCCTTTGTGCAATCAGCATGCCGGTCCCTGCTTGGGCCGGCCTTTATGATCAGTTCTAACAAGACCCGCAGGGAAATCGATAATGGTTTCACCGTGGAGGTTTTGACATGTGGCAAACTCATTTTCTTTTTTGCTCTGCAATCTTATGTGAAATTCAATGGGTTACATTTCCCATTATCAACCTACACTTATCATCTGTGTGTTTCCAGGCTAAAGATAAACATTCACCGTCAGAGCTACTTCAAAATGAAATGATAAATAATTATTATGATCATGCTACTTTTGTGCTGGTCAGTAATGTGAGTCAATTATGTGCACAATTCTGCTCCAACAGTAAGTACTGATTAGAATGCTAAAAGACTTACTGAGCCCGAGATTGAATTGGTTTTCACAGCAGATTTGGAATCATTTGTTAATTTTAAGTTGCTCCAACATCTCAAAATAATCAGCTGGGTATCTCTTATCATAGAGGCTTTGATTTCACCTCTGACGAATGGATCTGTATCAGGCATTGTTGTATACAAGGGTAGATTAGTGATCATCTGTATTAAGTTGACCCTGACTTCAGACAGGTAATAATAATAATCTTTATTAGTGTCACAAGTAGGCTCACATTAACACTGCAATGAAGTTACTGTGAAAATCTCCTAGACGTCACACTAAGGCGCCTGTTTGGGTCCATTGAGGAAAAATTCAGAATATCCATTTGCCTACCAAGCACGTCTCTCAGGGCTTGTGGGAGGTAACCTGAGGATCCGGAGGAAACCCACGCAGACACCGGTCCCACCTCAGGTGTGCACATTTCCCTTTTTAATCACTCGCCGCAATTTAACAGGAAAAAAACAAATTTAACAGGAAAAAAACAGAGTCCTGTTTTGGACGCTGTCTTGGATTACTCCAAGGGTTCTTTATGATTCAGACACAATGTAACAAAGAGACACATGTCAGAAGTTTGCCTACTCTATTTATTAGCAAAAATAATACAAATAAGAGTATAGTATAAGAATATAAAATAAGAATATAAACAAGAATCTCACGTCCTTCTGCTCGTCGGGGACCTCGGGGGTCAATGGCGGCTTCAAGGTTCGGCTCCTGTCACCTGTCGCGACTCTAGTCCGAGGTGAAGTCCAACGAATGAGCAAAAGGGCCTGATAGTTATACAGTGAAGTAAACAAGTCTGATAGATAAGCAGTTGAAATGGTCAGCAAAATACATGAGAACGCCTGAGTCTGAACATCTGGTGACTTGTGTTCCAGTAAACATCCTGGCCATAGAGGGCTGCAAAGTATCCTTACAGTGAGCAGAAACAAATCTGCCAAGTATCCTTATAGTGCACAGAATCATAAACCCATTCCTTACAGGCACTATCAAGCAAGACTTTTTTTTGTCCTTGGCAGGGAATGTCCCACTGATGTCAGGGAATGTCCCACTTACCTCGCTTCCTGCACTGACGCACTCATCCATTTTTAAATGCCGCCCTTATCCCCTTATCTCTCGATTCCCCAAAGACTCCCCACCGTGACACCTGGACAGACTCCCCATGCACCAACTAACCTGTTGGGGTCATCAAACCTCCCTTCACCCCACCTGATAAATGACATCCCCGGGCCCAATCCCTGGCAGTGCCAACTTGGCATGCGCAGTGCCAGAATAGCACTGTCAGACAGCCTGGGTGACAGTGCCAAGGTGCCAGGCTGGCAGTGCCAAGGTGCCTGGGTCGCAGCGGGAGTACCAAGGTACCATCCTGTCCAGAGCCCAAACACCCGGGGGCCTCCCATGGTCTGGGAGACCCCCAGGTGCCATTACACCTGGTCCACATTTGTGTTGACCAATGTTAAACAGCACCATGGCGCTGTTTCCCAGTCTCCCAGGTGCAGACGTTTATTCCTGGGCCTCGGGAACATCGGGCACCTAACTGCTCATTTAAATATGTAAATCTGGATCTCGCCCTGCGGCACTCGTGAGATCTCATCAACACAACTATATACTTTATCACCCTCAAGAAAGAGTTTAAGCAAGGTGTCGAGAAATTCTGTTAGGACACACATTTTACAGCGTCTCCTGACAAATTAAGCGTTGTCTTCCATACCCATGTCCTTTATAACTTACCTCTCGTGCATAGCCCTCTGCCCTTCTCAGTGGTGTCTGTAGATTCATCTTAACCATTTTGTTGCTGATTGTCCAAAGCTATCCTTTGACAACTGTAGCTGCATAATATCCCTGCTGGGCTGGCCACAGTGTTAGAAACAACTTTTCTTTTCGCCTAGGGGGCACAAACGTCATTCCAGAAACTTTTATTGTTAACCTTCCGGCCTCTCAAATTGTTAACTCCAATGATGATTATAAAGTGACCTCACTGAGCGGGCATTTCTATGATGTGTGGCAGTCACACACCACATGCAGCAATTTAATATAATTGGCAGTCATGACCAGACATAGCAATGTCAGATAATTGACAGTGAGCCAAAGCACTCGCTACTCCTGTTAAAAAATTTGGACAACGTCTTCCACATGGTTGCTTTTTATGTCTTGTGAACTTCTCACTTCTTGTGGATTGACATTCACAGAGGGCATTTCTTTATCCTCCCTTGCCAATCTCAGTAATTTGCCTTGCAACTTTGTCATGTAGGCTTCAATATGCCTTCCTCCTTAGACCAGCACTCAAAGTTGCACACTACATAGCTGTACCAACGTACTGAGAATTATTAACGTTGCTTGTTCTTGTCCATCTATTAACGGTGTTATTGGTGTCTCATTATTGCAAAGTTTCTTTGTGATTATCACTCAGATGTACATTAAGAATACACGTTCTAGAGTAGACCCTCAAATATATGATGTGTAAATTTCTGTGCTCCGGTGCCTGCGAATATTGCTTCAAAAAATGTTTTAAGCGCTGGGCAGGCTTGACGAGGTGGAAGTGGTGGGGCAGGAATTCCAACACAAAATTCAATTGCCTCAATTGCTGGAAATCTTAAATAAAAACAAAAATGACGGGATTATTCAGCGGGTCAAGGAGCATCTGTGGAAAGAAACAAAATGGCGGGTGAAGGGGGTAGAAACCACATCGGTGTGTCGTCGACATACTTCATGCCGGCCCACAGCAGCAGCCATAAAATACTATGGCGCGGACTAGTTAGGACTGAGTGAAATCCGATTGACCAGCAGCTCCACCAATCTCACTCGCGCCAGGAAGGCATCAGTGGCAGCTGCCTGGACTGCTGGTGAAGAAAGGACACCTAAGGTCTTCGATCCCCGCAGCAGGTAAGTCCAGAGTCTTGGGCCTCCTAAAAGTTGCCAACAGTTTTGTTATCATTTGACAGAAAACCAGGGCCTATATTCTTTGCTTATCATTCCTCAGCACAGTGACTTTAAAATCCTCATCTTCAGCTTCACATTCCTCTGTGGTCATATCTCACACGACAGCCTCTTCCAGCTCTACAGCACCATCTGCTCAACTCTGGTTTATAGTGTGTTCTATGTTTCCTCTTGCTCTCCCATGTGTCATCCCCTAACCTCGGTGTATTTTTCCCATCATCAAAGGCCTCCTTAAAAGCTATCTCTTCAACAGCACCTTGGCCATCTCCCTAAGACCCTCATGTTCCCATTCACTTAACGGTGAAGTATCTTGCGAGGTTTCACCACATTAACTGTCGCAATGTGTCATTGATTTAAGACATGATTAATGTAATGCCCAATGAGATACGTCAAAGGCTCTTACTGTAGTATATCTTAGAAAGTTGAAAGGTTGATCTAATGAAGGGTCACAATGTGCTTGATGCCACATTACAATAACCTGTTTGGTCGTTGTCAAAATGAGGTGAATTAATGTGAACTGCACTGAATCACAGCAGAATGTTACATTTCTACATAACTTCTAACTGGGTCAGGCAGCACGGTGACTCAGTGGTTAACATTGCTGCCTCACAGCACCGATGACCGGGGTTCGATCCCGGCACCGGGTCACTATCCGTTTGGAGTTTGAACATTCTCCTTGTGTCTACGTGGGTCTCACCCCCACGACTCAAAGATGTGTAGGGTAGGTGGATTGGCCATGCTAAATTGTCCCTTAATTGGGGAAAAAAATAATTGGGTACTCTAAATTTATTTTAAGAAACTTCTAACTGGATTGAAATGTGCTACGAGTGGAAAGTGCACATGATCAAAAAAAAGGAGATAGCCTCGAGTGTCCTTTTAATTCTGTCAGCATATCTGTCTTGTGCGCTCCCTTAACTCAAATTACAATGCGTAGTCCACCACACTCAGACGGCAACCACAGATTTAAAGCCTTCTGAATTAAGTATCTTGTTCCAGTGGGAGCATTTGTCCTGAGTGAATAATGGAGATCACAACTTTTTTTACTCGCAGTTAGGAATCCACAGCACAAAGCTGTTGCTTCTTGTTGCCAGAAGATAGAAATTAAAGATGTTGGGATTGAAACCCTTCCTCGGTGCAGCTGCAAGCACTTTGACGAGATTGCTGTTGAACAAGAGGTTCCATGCATAAGCTTCTGAATTACACGGACCTCATCAAGGCCTGACTGGATTTCTCAAGAGCTCTTTTGATAATGGCAAAATTCATATTGATAAACAGTTAACTTAATAAGCAATGAATATCATTATCCTTTTAGAACCAGAACAAAATTGCTCGGATAATTTCCTTAAAGTTCAACAGATATGCAATTTTGGGCAACAAATCTCAAAGACAAACATAAATTTTAATCATGGAAGTCAGAGTCTGTGACACACTGAATGACAGTAACACTGGGGAGATGGCTAAATCATGCAGTTTAGGTTAAGTTCAATTAACATCATTAAAGGCTGTTGATGAAACCATTCATTTGCTAATGCATTATGAATGACTAGATTTTATACTCTTGGCGCATATTTATTTTCAAAAATTTATGTAACATTTAAGTCTAATTTTCCATGACCCTGCGATATAAATCAGTGTCAGTTTGGTCTCCCGGAGACCAGTTTTAACCATTTCACATAGAATCATAAATGTTCACAGTGCAGAAGCCGTACGTTTAGCCCATCATATGTGCTCCAGCCGGCAAGTTGCTGCCCAGTTGAATCCCATTTTCCTGCTCTTGGTCTGTAGCCTTGTAGGTTACAACATTTCAAGTGTCTATCCAAGTACTTGAGGGTTTCTACCTCTTTTCAGCAGTGAGTTTTGGATTTCTACCAACCTCTGGGTGAAACATTTCCCCTCCAATCTCTTCTTTTATGCTTAATCTATGCCCCCTGTTTATGGACCCTATAATTTAGGGGAATAGGTGGCGCGATTCTCCGCTCCCGTGACTAAGTGCCCATGCCGTCATGAACGCCGTCGAGTTTCACGACGGCGCAAAACGGCCCCGATCGCGATCGATTCAAGGCCCGAAAATGGGCTAGGAGCGGGGCCGCGAGAAACTCGGGGGGGCGTGTCACGAAAGCAGCGTCGTCAGCACTCGCCGGGCATTGGTGCCGCGTAAAAATGGCGCCGCGTAACTGGCGCATCCACACATGCGCGGTTGCTGTCCTCCCCGAGGCCGCCCCGCAAAAAGATATCGGATGGATCTTGCGGGGCGCGGAGGAAAAGAGGTCCTCCTTCAGAGACGCCAGCCCGCCGATCGGTGGGTACCGATCGCGGGCTAGACCCCATTTGAGGCCCCCCTCCGGTGAAGGAACCCCCCTCCCCGCCCACCCCCAGCATTCCCGCGCTGTTCTCGCCGGCAGCGACCAGGTGTGGACGGCGCCAGTGGGAACCCGTCGTATTGGGCAGGCCGCTCGGCCCATCCGGGCCGGAGAATAGCGGTGATAGCGGAGAATCGCCATTTTGGGTGTCTCGGGCCATTCTGCGCCGCGCAGAACACGATGGGGCCGTTCTTGCTGCTTGGGTGAATTGCGGGAGGACGTCGGACCGGCATTGCATGGAAAAATGGCGCGGCAGGCGATTCTCTCAACCGGCACAGGAGTGGAGAATCGTGCCCAGGGCCTTCCCATCCACTTCTATCTAGATCCCTCACAATTTTATAAATTTCAGTTTGGCATTCCCTCAGCCTCTTCTGGTCCAGGGAAAACAACCCCAGCCTAACCGGTGTTTTCTTATAATTAAATTCTTCCAGTCCAGACAACATCCTCAGAAATTTCCTTCTTAATCTCTCCAGTGCAATCACATCTTTCTAATAGTGTGGTGAACTGAGCTACACGCAGTAGTCCAGCTGTGGCCGAACTAGTATTTGATACATTTCCAGCATATCCCCCCAGCTTGAACAGTCTATGCTTTGGCTAATGAAGTCAAGTGTTCTTTATGCTTTATCGGTCAATGAAGAATTTACCCATCTTTTGCCCAATTAGCTTAAGGATTTTTTTCATGGTTTTTCATCTCTCCCAGGAGATCACCCTGGCTAGGAGTGTCTAAATCACGCTGCATAAAGCATCACGTTTGTATGGGATAGACAAGATGGATCAGTAGGTCGTCACCTGTCCATCATTTTCATCTGTTCAAATGATACCCTGGGCGTAATGGCTGACATCTCGGGGTCTTCAAAAATGGCAGCAGAAATAGTGGCGGGATTAGCTGCAATCTTCCCAAATTCCCTAGGTTTTTGAAATGTCTCAATGGATTGGAAAACAGCAAATGTAACACCTCTGTCCAAGAAAGGAGGGAGGCGGAAAGCAGGAAACTATAGACCAGTTAGCCTAACATTTGTCATTGTGAAAATGCTTGAATCCATTATTAAGTGAGTGTGATGAACATATTGCTACTGCAATTCACCACTGTGTTGCACTGTATTACTTTGATGCCCTTGTGGGCTCCGCCTGTGGCTCCGTCCCCTCGGGGGTGGTATATATACCTGCAGCCTGTAGGCGGCACTCAGTACAGAGCAGTCGTAGGCAGGCACAGATCTAGCGTATTAAAACCACTGTTCACTTCTGCTAATCGTCTCGTGTGAATTTAAAAAAAAATTTAGAGTACCCAATTCATTTTTTCCAATTAAGGGGCAATTTAGCGTGGCCAATCCACCTACCCTCCACATCTTTGGGTTGTGGGGGCGAAACCCATGCAAACACAGGGAGAATGTGCAAACTCCACACGGACAGTGACCCAGAGCCGGGATCGAACCTGGGACCTCGGCGCCGTGAGGCTGCAGGGCTAACCCACTGCGCCACCGTGCTGCCCCCTCGTCTCGTGTGAACTGATGGTCGCATCAATTTAATAAGCTAAGATATCGCAATGGAAGCAGCCCTCAAACCTGGTCGACTGGAACTCGACCCACAGGCATCTGAAGTCAAAGGAATCTTGTCACATTGGCTCCGCTGCTTTGAGGCCTACCTCGCCTCCTCCTCCTCGCCCGCCGTCACCGAGGCACACAAGCTGAGTCTCCTCAATGCCCGGGTGAGCCACAGAATCTTTTTACTAATCGAGGACGCGACCACGTACGCAGACCATGAACGAAGTGTTCGCGCGGCATCTCCTCACCACACATCGTCAACACCCCGGCGAATCGCTGGAGGAATATCTACGCGACCTGAGGGTACTCGCTCGTAACTGTAACTACAAGGGCGTCACGGCCTCACAGCACATGGAACTCACTATCCGGGGCACCTATGTGGCTGGAGTCTGGTCCAGCTATGTCAGACAGCACCTGCTCGAAAAGGGCGCCCTCGACCTAGAAGAGACGGTAAAACTATCCACCTCGTTAGAGGTAGCCTTCCAGAGCCTGTCGGCTTTCCCCTCCGACCACGCGATTTCCTCGTGGGCGCCGGCGACCCGGCCATCACCCAACCCGAGGGTATCCCAGGCCTGTGCCGCGCGGCTGTCCGCACAACCCGGGGGGCCGTCTTTCTATTTCTGCGGGCAGAACCAGCACCCCAGGCAGCGTTGCCCAGCTCGGAACGCGACCTGCAGCGACTGCGGCAAGAAAGGACATTTTGCCAAAGTCTGCTTGGCCCGACCCAAAGTTCCAAAATTGCAGGCCAGACTCACAGGCCCGCAGACCCTGCAGCGTGGCTGCGTACCTGCCGGTACCGCCCCCTTCTGACACGTCATCCGCTTCATGCTATCTGTGGGGGCCGCCATCTTTAACTCCGCCCGACACGTGCAACACATGGCCGCCATCTTGGCCACCATCTTCAACCCAGCCCGCCATTTGCGACTCATGGGGGTCACCATCTTGGCCATCTTCAACGCCGCCCGACACGTGCGACCGATGGGGCCTGCCACCTTGGCTGCCATCTTGGGACCACCTCACTACCACCGACCACGCCAGCTACCCGCAGCTCGGCGCGGTCACTCTCGACCAGTCACGGCCCAAACATCTCAAGAACTCCATGATGACCGTCCGGGTCAATGGGCACGAAACACCCTGTCTGTTTGACTCCGGGAACACAGAGAGCTTCATCCATCCGGACACGATAAGGCGCTGCTCCCTCCACATTTCCCCAGTGTTCCAAACAATTTCCCTTGCATCCGGATGACATTCAGTGCAGATCCGGGGGTACTGTTTCGCGAACCTCGCGATACAGGGCGCCGAGTACACCAATTTTAAACTCTATGTCCTTCCCCATCTCTGCGCTCCTCTCTTGTTAGGACTGGATTTCCAGTGCAACCTCAGAAGCCTGACCCTGAAGTTCAGCGGACCCCTACCCCCTCTCACCGTATGTAGCCTCGCGACCCTTAAGGTCACCCCTACCCCGCTCTTCGCAAACCTCACCTCTGACTATAAACCCAACGCCACCAGGAGCAGGCGGTACAACGCCCAGGACAGGGCTTTTATCAAGACCGAGACCCCGTTGGTGACGCCGAAGGGGACCCTGAGGAAGTGGAAGAGGCAGCCGTCTGCCTCAAAGACAGTATAGTGGCGGTCTTCCGGGCGGATCGGAAGCTGGTGGTCCAACGGCTCTTAAGGGAGGGAATCATCGAGGCCAGTAATAGAGCCCAAGTGGTGGTCGTCAGGACTGGGGAAAAGAACCGGATAGTTGTAGACTACAGCCAGACCATAAATCGGTACATGCAACTCGATGCGTACCACCTTCCCCGCATAGCGGACATGGTTAATCAGATTCCACACTACCGGGTTTTCTCCACGGTAGATCTGAAGTCCGCATACCACCAGCTTCCGATCCGCCCGGAAGACCGCCACTATACTGTCTTTGAGGCAGACGGCTGCCTCTTCCACTTCCTCAGGGTCCCCTTCGGCGTCACCAACGGGGTCTCGGTCTTCCAAAGAACGATGGACCGAATGGTTGGCCAGCACGGGCTGCGGGCCATGTTCCCGTACTTGGATAATGACACCATCTGTAGCCATGATCAGCAGGACCACGACGCTAGCCTTTAGAAGTTCCTCCAAACCGCCCAATCCCTTAATCTCACCGACAACAAGGAGAAATGCGTTTTCCGCACAACCCGACTAGCCATCCTCGGCTATGTCGTGGAAAACGGAGTCCTTGGACCCGACTCCGACCGCATGCACCCCCTCCTGCAACTCCCCCTTCCCCACTGCCCCAAGGCCCTGAAAAGATGCCTGGGGTTCTTCTCATATTATGCCCAGTGGCTCCCCAACTATGCGGACAAAGCCCGCCCACTTATCAAAGCCACCATCTTTCCCCTGACGACTGAGGCCCGCCTGGCTTTCGGCCGCATTAAGGCAGATATTACCAAGGCCGCGATGCACGCGGTGGACGAGTCCATCCCCTTCCAGGTGCAGAGCGATGCATCAGACGTCACCCTGGCCGCTACTCTTAACCAGGCAGACAGGCCCGTGGCCTTCTTTTCCTGTACCCTCAATGCCTCCGAGATTCGACACTCCTCTGTCGAAAAGGAAGCTCAAGCCATTGTGGAAGCTGTGCGACATTGGAGGCACTACCTGGCTGGTAGAAGGTTCACCCTCATCACCAACCAACGGTCGGTAGCCTTTATGTTCAACAATACACAGCGGGGCAAGATCAAGAATGATAAGATCTTGAGGTGGAGAATCGAACTCTCCACCTATAATTACTATATTGTGTATCGTCCCGGGAAGCTCAACGCGCCCCCAGATGCTCTGTCCCGCGGCACATGCGCCAGCGCGCAAGATGACCGACTTTGGGCCATCCACAATGACCTCTGTCACCCGGGGGTCACCCGGCTTCTCCACTTCATCAAGGCCCGCAACTTGCCCTACTCCACCGAGGAGGTCGGGGCCATGACCAGGGACTGCCAAGTCTGCACAGAGTGCAAGCCTCACTTCTCTCGGCCAGACAAGGCCCACCTGGTGAAGGCCTCCTGCCCCTTTGAGCGCCTCAGCGTCGATTTCAATGGGCCCCTTTCCTCCACTGACCGCAACGTGTACTTTCTCAACGTCGTTGACCAGTATTCCCGTTTCCCCTTCGCCGTCCCATGTCCCGACATTACTGCGGCCACTGTCATTAAGGCCTTGCAAAGCATCTTCACCCTGTTCGGTTTCCCCACTTACGTCCACAGTGACCGGGGCTCCTCTTTTATGAGCGAGGAGCTGCGTCAGTACCTGTTCGGTAAGGGCATTGCCCCGAGCAGGACTACCAGCTATAATCCCCGGGGAAACGGACAGGTGGAGAGGGAGAACGCGATGGTATGGAAGGCCGTCCTTCTGGCCCTACAGTCTAGAAGTTTCATGGTTTCCCGCTGGCAGGAGGTCCTCCCGATGCACTCCACTCCATTCGGTCACTCCTCTGCACAGCCATGAACGAGACCCTTCACGACCGTCTATTTGTCTTCCCCAGGAGGTTCATCTCCGGGGTCTCACTTCCATCCTGGCTGACAACACCGGGCCCTGTCCTCCTCCGGAAGCACGTGAGGAGCCATAAGTCTGACCCTCTGATCAAGAGGGTCCAGCTCCTACATGCCAACCCTCAGTATGCCGACGTGGCGCACCACGACGGACGACAGGATACAGTCTCCCTCCGGGATCTGGCACTCGCCGGCTCTCCAGCGACCATCACTAACGCCCCCCCCCCCCCCCCCCCCCCCCACACCGCCTACACCACCAACCGAATCCCTCACGGCGGTCTACCAGCTGCCCCCCTGGGGATCCTGAACACCGCTCCCGCCCCTACACGGCCTACACAGCCCCCATCCCCCATCGCCGACACACCGTGATGAGGCTCCAGGCGACACTCTCTCGGAGTCAACGAGTCCAGCACCCATGCCCGCAGCGAAGCCAGAGCTGAGGCGATCACAGAGAACAATTAAGGCTCCGGACAGACTCGATATGTGAGCCTACTTCACTCCCGCTGGACTTCACTTTTTAACAGGGAGTGAATGTCGTGAACGTATTGCTACTGCAATTCACCACTGTATTGTACTGTATTATGTTGATGCCCCTGTGGTCTCTGCCTGTGGCTCCGCCCCCTCGGGGGTTGTATATAAACCTGCAGCCTGTAGGTGGCACTCAGTACAGAGCAGTCGCAGGCAGGCACAGATCCAGCTTATTAAAACCGCTGTTCACCTCTGCTAATCGTCTCGTGTGAATTGATGGTCGCATCAGTGAGGTATTAGCAAAGGTCCTCCAATTAGAAAATCATGGCCGGGATTCTCCCCTACCCGGCGGGACGGGGGGTCCCGGCGTGATGAAGTGGCGGGAACCACTCCAGCATCGGGCCGCCCCAAAGATGCGGATTTCTCCGCACCTTTAGGGGCCAAGCCCTCACCGCGCCGGAGTGGTTGGCGCGCCGCCAGCCAGCAGAAAAGGCCTTTGGCGTCGTGCCAGCCAGGGCCGAAGGGACTCCGCCGGCCGGCGGAAGTCCACGCATGCGCGGGAGCGTCAGCAGCTGCTGACGTTATCCCCGTGCATGCGCGGGGGGGGGGGGGTCACTTCCGCATCGGCCATCGCAGAGGCTATGGCCGAGGCGGAAGGAAAAGACTGCCCCCACGGCACAGGCCCGCCCGCAGATCGGTGCGCCCCGATCGCGAGCCAGGCCACCGTGGAGCACCCCCAGGGGCCAGATCGCCCCGCGCCCCCCCCAGGACCACGGAGCCCACCCGCGCCGCCAGTCCCGCCGGTAAGGTAGGTGGTTTGATTCACGCCGGCGGGACTTGCATGACAGCAGCGGGACTTCGGCCCATCGCGGGCTGGAGAATCGCCAGAGGGGGCGCGCCGACCGGCGCGGCGCAATTCCCGCCCCCGCCGAATTTTCGGTGCCGGAGAATCCGGCGCGGGCGGGGGCGGGATTCATGCCGCCCCCCCCCCCCCCCCGGCGATTCTCCGACCCGGTGGGGGGGTCGGAGAATCCCGCCCATGAGTACAGTCAGGAAAAGTCAAATGGTTTTATCATGGGAAATCATGGGCTGGATTCTCCAGCCCCCCACCAGCCGCCTGTTTCTTGTCATATAGCCATTTGCTGGCAGCAGGATTCTCTCTCACTCTCTCCTTGTCAATGGGATTTCCCACTGAGGCCACTCCAATCTACCGGGTAACCGGCGGGCGGAGTGCGCTGCCAGCGGGAAAAGTGAATCCCATAGTCCGGAATATTCTCGCACATTTTTGATAAATTTGGACAAGTTCTTTGGGGATGTAACAAGTGGGGTGGATAAAGGAGAACCAGTAGATGTAGTTGCTCCCATTTCCATAAGGAATTCAATAAGGTGCCACTTAAAAGGTTACCACACAGGATAAGAGCTTATGATAGGGGTGATATATTGCATGGATAGAGGGATAGGCTAACTAACAGAAAACAGAGAGTCGGGATAAGTGGATAATTTTCAGGTTGGCAAACTATAAGTAATGGGATTACTGCTAGGGCCTCAACTATTTATAATCCACATGTAATATCCCACATGGGACCTACAGGATGTGGATGTTTGTCTTTCCGAGCTTCCTGTGGCGTACGAGCTCCCCCTCTCAAGGTGTGGAATCTCTATTACCGAGTGTATACAAGGTCGGCCAGTAAGGCACCAACAGGAGAGGACCCGGTAGGGATCTACTGGGTAGTGTGCGTATTGTTTGTGTAGATAATTAAATTATTCCAGTCCAGACAACATCCTCAGAAATTTCCTTCTTAATCTCTCTAGTGCATCTTTCTAATAGTGTGGTGACATGAGCAACAGGCTCAGAACTCCCCACGTCCTTATTAAAAAACAAAGAACAATACAGCACAGGAACAGGCCCTTTGGCCTTCCAAGCCTGTACCGGTCATGGTACCAACCTTTGCCAAAACCATCAGCACTCCCTTGTGCCATATCCCTCTATGTCCATCCTATCCATGTGTTTGGCAAGATGCCTTTTGAATGCCACTGAATGTACTGTAGCCAATTTTTTTGACAATACATTGATAGGTGCAGAGAGTTCCCTTGAACATAAATCACAAAATGTTAGCATGCAGGTATAGCAAGTAATTAAGAAGGTAAATTGAATGTTGGCCTTTATTACAAGTCTTTTAACTTTCGGGCACTGGCGAGACAACACCTAGAGTATTATATACAATTTTGATCTCCTTAATCTTGCATTTGAAGCAGTTCAGAGAATGTACGCGAGGCTGATTCCTGGGGTGAAGTACTGGTTTTAAGAGAAGTGATTGAGGCGGTTTAGTCTAAGTTCATTGGAGTTTAGAAGAACGAGAGGTGATCTTATTGAAACATAGGATTCTGAGGGGGCTTGACAAGGTCGATGCTGAGAGGATGTTTCCCTTCGTGGGAGAATGTGGAACAAAAGCCCACAGTTTGGAAATGAGGGTGTTTCCCATTTAAGACTAAGGTAAGGAGGAATTTCACCTCATGAGGCTGTTAGTCTTTGGAATTCTCTTCCCCAGAGAATGTTGGAGACTGCATTCTTGTATAAATTCAAGATTGAGTTGGACAAATGTTTGATCTACAAGGACGTTATGATGGAAAGTGGAGTTGAGACAAATGTAGCCATGATCTTATTGAATGGCAGAACAGGCGCGATGAGCCAAATGGCCCTACTCCTTTTCCAATTTCTTATGACCTTATGACCTTTTTGTTGGCTAAAATTCTCATCATAATAGTGGAGCTCTTCTCTTTTAGGGATATGTGCAGGTCTTGTACCGAATACTTCTTTGAACATTTTCCACTGTTTATCTGTAGTTCCACCCATGAATGTTTCTGCCCAGTTTACTGTGATCAATTTCTGTTTTCTGCATGCAGAGTTAGCCTTACCTACATTTAAAACCCTGGTGTCGAACTCACCATTTTCCTGCTCAAAAGTTTACTTTCTCTGAGCAGATCTCGAATAAATTTATTTTCAAATTCTTTCAGGAGAGGGTATGCTTCCCTTCTCTACTTTCGCACTTCAGCAACCCATACTGCAGTAGGTCAATCTCTAAAACGCACTGTGCACAACACTGCAGGAGATCTACTAAAATGGAAAATAAATGTCACTGATTCTGCCTGTTGACATACATGCATCTGAAAATAGAATAGAGGGGCTATCAAACCCCTTAGTAAGGGTGACTGCACCATGTGTACTGAGCTGTCAACCGTGGCTACGTGATAGCTCTCTCACATCTGAATCAATCTAGTGAGTTCAACCCTGCTCAAGTAATTTGAGTCCATCACCTGATGCTCCAGTGCAGCACCCCTCAGTATCGCACTTTTGGAGGTGCTGTTGTTTAGATGAGTTGTTAAACCTTTCCTGTCCTCTCAAGTGGACATCGAGGATTCAGTGGCACTTTTCAAGGTCGGGAGTTCTCCCGTCGTCCTGGACAGTATGTATCGCTTGACCATTAAAGCAAAGTATTTTTTAAAAATCTAACTTTGACTGCCATGGTCCCTATATGTTATAACAGGACTGCACTTCAAGGATGCCTCACAGTATTGAGCAAACCAGATGACATGTCAGGTGATTAAAGAAACTCAGAAGTCATTTAACTTGTTGGATAACTTTACAATTCCACATCCCATCCGAACTCAATTAACTTTTACATTCATGGATCTTCATCCTTTAATGCTTGTTGGTTGAAAAGGTTTGAGTTCTTTCATCCATTGTTATGTGGCTCCTTGCCTGTGTCTGCATCCACGCCAGGTTCTCTCAAAGTGCAGGCTCCCAGTCTTTTACATAAAGTTTTTGTTTGTACATTTTACAGCCAGTTGTGGCAGACAGATTTATTTCCACAATGCACAAGGAGAACCCATAGCTTCTGCAAATGCGTCATTCTTATCTGAGCTTCCTCTAAGTTGCAGACCGATTTCATTTGTTTCCCTGGCCAGCGATTTCTATTACCACACTGCTTCTTCTTGTTTAATCTTATATTTCTGTTCTGCCTGATTAGCTCAAAACATGCATTCTTCTTCCAGCAGGTTTTATCCAACAAAATCCTATTACGCGACATAACTGTCTGCATGTATCCTAATTCAAGCCAACTTTGTGCACTCAGGATTCTTGTTAAAACTGTACTTAAGCCTGTATAGAAACACATTTATTCAGCAAGCGAAAACACTTCAGGACAGTAAGAAGTCTTACAACACCAGGTTAAAGTCCAACAGGTTTGTTTCAAACACTAGCTTTCGGAGCACTGCTCCTTCCTCAGGTGAATGAAGAGGTATGTTCCAGAAACATATGTATAGATTCAAAGATGCAAGACAATTCTTAGAATGCAAGCATTTGCAGTTAATTAAGTGTTTGCATATCCTGGGGCTGGTTTAGCACACTGGGCTAAATCGCTTTTAAAGCAGACAAAGGCAGGCCAGCAGCACGGTTCAATTCCCGTACCAGCCTCCCCGAACAGGGGCCGGAATACTAGGGGCTTTTCACAGTAACTTTATTGAAGCCTACTCGTGACAATAAGCGATTTCCATTTCATTTCATTTCATAACCCCAGGTTAAAAAGGTGTGAATTGTCTCAAACCAGGACAGTTAGTGTTAGGGTTAGGTCCTGGTTTGAGACAATTCACACCTCTTTAACCTGGGGTTACCCCTATCTCTGAATATGTAAACACTTAATATGTAAACACTTAATTAACTGCAAATGCTTGCATTCTAAGCATTGTCTTGCATTTTAGCGTATTCTTTTGCGTCTTTCCTGACTGATCAAGAAAGTTAATTGTGACTATCTCATGTCCCATTATGGATGGATATTAACATGGATCACTTTTCGCCACCCCCAGTATTATGAAAGAAGCATTTGAACAAATGTTGGCTCTTTGGGTTTCCTCTTTTGCTTTGAGAGAAGTTATCAATTTCTCATATCTTGGCATGATTTAGGTCTTTCAATGACAGTTGATTTGCTACCTTCAGGCCAGATTTTCATGCCACCGTCCATTTTGGAATAAAGACTTTAAGGGCTTTTAAACAGCTTTAAAAATGACAGACAGGACCTGATTCGGGGATTTTCCGCTCCCATTCCCGTTTCTGGTAATATTTGCTGGTGCAGAAAATGAGTGTATGTGGTGAGCCCACATGCGGCATTCCCATCCTTGTCGGCTCCACTGCAGCGGCGTGCTTTTCAGACCTCTCGCAATTTTGGTGACATTGGGCCAGCTATTACAGGAAATGTGGATTACGTCTCCTCAGAGTAGATGTGGACCAATCGGCTGGGGTGGCGGGGGGGGGGGGGTTTACACTTCTTAACCTTGTCCAAGTAAACACCCTGGCAATGAAAAACAGCTTCAAAGAAAGATCAAGTTGTCACAAGGAGATAAAGCTGTCAATCAAACAAAGCCTGCAATCCCCTTTGCAATTTTATAAACCATCTCCTGCCAGGGTGAGTCTAGTAATTCTTGGAAAACTAAGGATTCATTATGAGACCATCTGACAACTGTATCAACAGAAACAGGCTGGTCAGATGGTCAGGCAATGTTTTTCAAAGGGATTTTTGAATAGCCATTTCTTTAATTTCATTAGAATTTCAAAGACTTTGCATTTTTATGATGAGAGTTGGTTGTCTACCTTGTGCATACTGGGTGAGTGGACATGGAGGGGGGGAATTAGAGATATAAGGGGGGATGAGGCCATGGATGGGGCATGGACTGGCTATGGGAGGGGGGAGGGTGGTTGATGGGTGAACGCTAGAGGGCCTAATCACCATGAAGATAACTGGGCTGAAGTCCCAGTAAATGGAGGCAAGCCATCTAACCTGCCAACATCATCATCTGCCCATCTTCATTGCCGGCTCAGGCCTGCCTCTGGAAGCAATTGATCTATCTCCAGCACATACATGCCTCCTGACACAGAAATAAGGTGGGTGGACTCTGGGGCCGAGCGTGATATTTCCTGACTCCTGCTTCCCATCTCCTTGATGGAAGTTCAGCCCTAAGTGTTTCTTTTATAACATTTGCTATGACTTTGTCAAAGTTCCAGTGGTTCACTTTATGTTAAGTAGCTAGTTTGCTTTGGGAATATATTAATTACTCATTCAGTGTGATCTGATTCAAAGCATTGTATTCTTCATAGGTTGGTGGCCTGGCCTCAGAAAATGTACGTTGGGCTGAAGCTGTGCGTAACTTCAAACAACAGGAGAGCATGCTGTGTGGAGATGTGCTTCTCATCACTGCCTTTGTTTCATACCTGGGATACTTCACCAAAAAGTACAGACAGGATCTAATGGATGGATTGTGGAAGCCTTATCTTGGGCAACTAAAAGTAAGGAGTGCATCAAGCAGAAGTTGCAGTAATTCTACCTGTGAATAAACTGATTTTTTTAACTTAGTAAATCTTTCCCTATGGACAATATTTAGTTACATCCATACTTTATGGCTGGAATTCTCTGTTCCCGCCACATTCCACCCCACCTGCATGTTTCCTGGCTGCATGGGGCGGTTTCAATAGTAAATCCCATTGACAAGTGGCAGGAGTAGATAATCCCACCGCCAGCGAACGGTGTGCCACCAATAAATACGCGGCTGATACTTAGCAGAATTCTGCCCTATTTAAGCCAATGGCCTGGTTACAATGACAGATAAATATTGTTATTTTTGTAAATAAAAAAAATAAAAATAATAAATAAATTTGCTTATTGTCACGAGTAGGCTTCAATGAAGTTACTGTGAAAAGCCCCTAGTCGCCACATTCCGGCACCTGTTCAGGGAGGCTGGTACAGGAATTGAACCGTGCCGTGCTACTGGCCTGCCTTGGTCTGCTTTAAAAGCCAGCGATTTAGCCCAGTGAGCTAAACCAGCCCCTGATTAGTTAATGCTTAGTTAAAGCTTTATTTTTATGATCCTTCGCATATATTCCTTAAAACGCATACGAATTGAACATTTTAAGCGAATTTTGGAGAACCTTTGCATATCCAATATTATATATGCTTACCTTGGCATATCTTGGTAGAATGTGGATCAAAGTACCATCGGTTTTCACTGTGTTGTAAGTCTTCTTTCAGGATATTTTGGCTCATTATCTTGATCATCCCTGTTTCAAACATAAAACCGTTTCACTCTTTTAACAGTGCTGTCCTATATGTCACTGTTCCTTGATTTCTGCTTTCAATATTGGCACTTTTGTTATTGCCCTTGTTTAATTTGTACTCTGGAACACCTACAACTGAGAGCTTAGATCTCCAGTGTTAACACCGATGCTAGTTCCCTAATTCTAACAGTAAAGTTGTGGATTCATGAAAATCTAGATTGACAATTAAAGCTGGCTCGTGCATAACAGATTACCAAAATCCAAACTAAAACGAGGCCAATGTAAAAACAACAGAGGTGTATGTCAGATTACTGTTCCCAATGAGTGGTTCTCAGTTCATTTTTCTTGTCTTTTGCTTTGATAGTTGCTTGGTCCAGACTGCGAGAGAGTAGCATCAATGCACTGACATTTTTTGTTGTTTTGGTTCTCCTATCTTGATGGAAAATTTGAGGAATTTGGTCTGTAGGGTGGGATTCTTCAGCCATCTCCGCCCGGCGACTGGGGAATTCTGCCCAAGGTCAATGGACTTTTCCATTGTCTGCGTCTTGCCCGTGGCGATCTTGTGGTGGGCGGGGCGGAAGAATCCAGCCCATAGTGTTAACAGAACAAGATCAGCATTTTGGGACAGGAAAACATCATAGAATCCCTACCAGTGCAGAAGGAGGCCATTCGGCCCTTCGAGTCTTCACCGACCCTTCGAATGAGCACTCTGCCCATTTACAAGGGTCCACTCCTACCGATCCCCGTAATCCCATAACCTAACCTGCATGGAGCTATAATTCATAGACACTGTCATCAAAAGGTCAATATAAATGGAATATTTTCCGACAAGGCATCTTATGGCAGAAGTCTTTTGTATTGGTGTAAGATGAAATGCCAAAATCCCATTTCTACAGGTCCTCTTTGCCTGGTATGGAGGGTGCTAGCTATGGAGAAAGGTTGAGCAGATTAAGTTTTCGTTGGAAAGACGGAGGTTGAGGGGGGACCTGATTGAGGTCTACAAAATTATGAGAGGTATGGACAGGGTGGATAGCAACAAGCTTTTTACAAGAGTGGGGGTGTCAATTACAAGGGGTCACGATTTCAAGGTGAGGGGGGAAAGTTTAAGGGAGATGTGCATGGAAGGTTTTTTATGCAGAGGGTGGTGGGTGCCTGGAACGCTTTGCCAGCGGAGGTGGTAGAGGCGGGCACGATAGCATCATTCAAGATGCATCCAGACAGATATATGAATGGGCGGGGAACAGAGGGAAGTAGATCCTTGGAAAATAGGCGACAGGTTTAGATAAAGGATCTGGATCGGTGCAGGCTGGGAGGGCCAAAGGGCCTGTTCCTGTGCTGTAATTTTCTTTGATCTTTGTTCTTTCTCTCAGGAATAATACTAGCATGAGGCACCCATATTGCCCAAGGCAACATTGGCCCATCCATTTCCAGTTCTTCTGTGTAAGGTGTAGCATAGTGGCATGGATTGAAGATTGGCTGGCTAACAGGAAACATAAAATTGCCATAAATGGGTCTTTTTTTGGTTTTCAGGATGTGCCACAGAGATCGGTGCTGGGGCCTCAACATTTTTCAATTTATATTAATAACTTGGATGAAGGGACTGATGGTATGGTTGCTAAATTTGCTGATCTCACAAAGGTAGGAAGGTAAATTGTGGAGTGGGAGCAAGCCATCTTGGACTGGATAGTGTGCAATGAGAAAGGATTAGTTGGCAATCTAGTTGTGAGAGAACAGGTGGGGATGAGTGACCATAATATGATAGAATTATTAATCAAGGTGAATAGTGAGGTAGTTGATTCTGAGATCAGGGTCCTGAATCTCAATAACGGTAACTATGAATGCATGAGGCACGAATTGGCTGTAATGGACTGGGAAACATTACTGAAAGTAAGGACAGTGGACAGGCAATGGCAGACATTCAAGGAATTAATAGGTGAACTCCAAAAGTTGTTTATTCCTATTTGGCGTAGAGTGGAAAGGAACTGGTGGATGGAAAAGGAACTGTTCATAGCAAGAGGATTTGACTATAGGAATAGAGATATTTTACCACAAATGTGTAGGACATTGGTGAGGTCACACCTGGAGTATTGTGTGCAGTTTAGGTGCCCTTATCTTAGGAAGGAATTCCTGCTATGGAGGGAGTGCAGCGAAGGTTTACCAGGCTGATTACAGGGATGGTGGGACTGTCATATGAGGAGAGACTAAGACGGTTCGGATTATATTCATTGGAGTTTAGAAGAGTGAGAGGAGATCTCATAGAAACTTACAAGATTCTAACAGGATTAAACAGGGTAGATTCAGAAAGAATGTTCCCAATTATGGGGCAGTTCAGATGTAGGGGTCATACTTTGAGGATAAGGGGTAAACCTTTTAGGACTGAAGTGAGGAGAAATGTTTTCACACAGAGAGTGGTGAATCTGTGGAAGTCACTACCACAGAAAGTAGTTGAGACCAAAAAAATTGGATATAGCTCTATCATAATGAATGGTGGAGCAGGCTCGAAGGGCCGAATGGCCTACATCTGTTTGTTTTCTATGTTTCTAAACCATGGCATTAAATTCAAAGAAGAAGCATACAAATCAGCGAGATAAAGCAGTAACCCTGAGTTTTCCTTTCCGTGACTCAGCACCCCGGCAGTGGCACATAGCCGGAATTCTCCGGTCGTTGTGATTTACTTTCCCCGCCGGCAGTGCACCCCCAACATCGGGATTCCCGGCGACGCAGGGTAGTTTCAATGGAAAATACCATTGACAAGCAGCGGGAAGATAGAATCCCGCCACCAGCAAGCGGCGCGAGGCTGATAAACACTCGCCTGGGTAACCGGGGAATCCCACTCACGGCGTCTCTGTATTCTTTTTTTTATAAATGTTTTTTATTGGGTTTTTGAACAAAGTATATTCACAGTTATGTGCACAGAATAAAATATATAGAAGAGAAGAAAAAGAAACAATAAAAAAAGACTGGCATGATATTGTGCACTAGCTCAACAACAACACTGTACAGTTAGCAATATTATTTTTAACAAATAAGTAGGCACCTGTTTGTGGGGGGGTGGGGGGAGAACCCGGGAGGTACATATACATTTGGGTGCCGGAGAAAGAATTACATTAGTTATGTCCAGTACAGAGAGGGCAATACGAGAATGGATCTGGCATTGGTGTTGTTACTTGCTTCACCTGGACGGGTTTCGCTGCCGTTGTCGTCGCGCGTTCTCCTCCGCTTCGGCCGTTCGTCCCGTCTTTCGCCCGTATCTTCCTTGCTCTCAGTTACTGTATTTGCTGAGTTTGTATCCCGTGCTCTCCTTCCGGCTATCATTCACTTGCCTTCCCCACTCTCTGGTTGCCCTCTATTGTTACGTGTCTCCTCCCTCTTCCTCCCCCCTCCCCGTCTCCTTTGGGTCACCTTTCATTTCTCTTAGGTTTAGCTGTCCACCCCCTCCCATCCCGGTCTATCTCTCCCTCTCACTCCTCGGCTACTTTCCCCTGATTCTTGGCTACCTGGCTATTCTTCTGCTCGTTCGTTGGCCACAAACAGGTCCCGGAACAATTGGGTGAATGGCTCCCACGTTCTGTGGAAGCCGTCGTCTGACCCTCGGATGGCGAATTTGATTTTCTCCATTTGGAGAGATTCTGAGAGGTCGGACAGCCAGTCTGCAGCTTTCGGCGGTGCTGCTGACCGCCAGCTGAACAGGATTCTACGGCAGGCGATCAGGGAGGCAAAGGCAAGGACGTCCGCTCTCCTCTCCAGGAATGGATCTGGCTGGTCTGATACTTTCGGGCATGGCTCCACCCTCATCCCCACCACTTTGGACATTGCCTCAAATAAGGCTGTCCAGTACCCCGTAAGTCTGGGGCATGACCAAAACATGTGGCCGTGGTTGGCCGGGCCTCCTTGGCACCGTTCACATCTATCCTCCACCTCCGGGAAGAACCTACTCATTCGAGTTCTTGTTAAGTGGGCTCTATGTACCACTTTTAGTTGCATCAGGTTGAGCCTTGCACACATGGAGGTGGAGTTGACCCTAGGCAGTGCTTTGCTCCAGAGTCTCCACCCTATTTCAATCCCCAGGTCTTCCTCCCATTTCTTTCTTGTTGCGTCCAGTACGGTGTCGGCCCTTTCTACCAGTCGATTATACATGTCGCTACAGTTCCCTTTATCTAGGATTCTTGCGTCCAATAACTCTTCCAGTAATGTCTGTCGTGGCGGTTGTGTGTACGCTCTTGTCTCCTCTCGTAGGAAGCTTTTGAGTTGCAGGTACCTTAGCTCATTCCCCCTGGCTAGCTGGAATTTCTCCATCAGTTCATCCAGTGTTACGATCCTGCTGCACGTATATAGGTCCCTAACTGTGTCCCTCCGTCCTGTCCTCACTTTTTAAAGGTGGCGTCAGTCAGCGCTGGTGTGAACCTATGGTTGTTGCAGATGGTAGCTTTGTCCGACATTTTGGTTAGGCCAAATTGCTGCCGTAGTTGATTCCAGGATTGGAGGGTGGCTATCACCACCGGGCTGCTGGAATGTTTTTTTGGGATCCTAGCATTCTTCCCCCTCCCCATATGAATGCCATGATTAGTTTGTCTAGTGCTTTGAAAAAGATCTTGGGGATGTAGATCGGGATAGATCTAAGTAGAAGAGGTACCTGGGCAGTACGTTCATTTTGATCGTCTGGACTCTCCCCGCGAGGGAGAGTGGGAGTGTGTTCCATCTTTGCAGGTCCTTTTATACTTCCTCTGTCAGGCTGGTGAGGTTCCATTTGTGGATCCCTTTCCAGTCATGGGCTATTTGGATCCCCAAGTAGCGGAATTTGTGTCAGGCTTGTTTAAACGGTAGTCCCGTTAGGGCTGCCCCCCCCCCCCCCCCGCCCCCTTACTTGTGGGTGTATCGGGAAGATCTCGCTTTTGCTCATGTTGAGTTTGTAGCCCGAGAAAGCGCCAAACTCTTTGCCTCTCTCTATTCTTATGAATTCTGGACATTTTTATTCTGTGGAATTATGCCTACTTGAAAGTAGGCTGAGGCTGCCCTGATGTGTCGAATTCTTACTGTCAGCAGAGTTTGGAAGCTTTCATTTCTTCTGTTTGGACTTTATTCAAATCCAGTTCCCAGACTGCACGATGCAACAGAATTTAAAGTAGCATTATCATTTTTTTTACATATTTGGGGGGGAAATTGGACAGTTGACAACTGTACATTATTAGGATTATGTAGAATTTGTATCAACCAATTGTCCACACATTTACATAGCCAGTCATATTCAGCTGCAACAATGGTCTTGGCAAGTCTGATTAAGTGCCACAATTGTGAGCTATAGCAACTTACTGTTCAAAGCATACCAGCAATTCTCTTCCTATAAATATTTCAGCAAAGCGTATCATTCAGCTAAGTGGAAATGAAGACAAAACTGCTTCATAAACTGTCTACTGCCTTTTTAATAATTGAAAACACTTATTTATTCGGTTCGAGAACTGTCATCTATTTGTTTCTCCTGAAATACCTTTTCTTTATTAGTTTTCCTTTATTCCTGTACTTTATTTTAGATGGTTGTCTTGTGTTTTATTACTCATTTTGGCAGATGGGCGCATCAGCAAGAAATGAACTGAGCTGCTGGTTAGCAAAGTGACATCTCAAACAACTGTTCTTGTGACATCATGAATCACTATGGCAAGGCTTTTGCGCTTGTCAAACTAATTATAAACCTCATTCTTAACGTTCTTGCACCATTTCCAATCAAAATCAGAATCCTATATTGGACCAATGCCTATCCTTACTGTCATATTTTTGTTCTCCACTAATAATTTCTTTGTTTTTTTAATGTGATTTCTGAGTGTATCAAACAGCCTGTTGTTGGTTTTAAAGAAAGACGATGACGTAGATTGAGAAGGGAGTTACAGACAGCGATGGACAATTGACCGTAAGGGCCCTCGTCTCTCCGCTACCATATCCGATTATTTCTTGAATGATTCCAGCATAATTGCCTCCATCACGCTCTCTGAAAGTTCATTTGAAGCTACTCACTCTGCCTGTGAAAAAGGCCTTCCTGATGTCTGTTATCAGCTTAACTTTTACAAATCTGAACCTGCGTCCCTCTACACACAGGGTAGGAAGAGATGAAAATGACAGACTACGAAAGACCAGTTGGGACGTCAAATTTTATTCGGAATTCTTTCATGGGATGCAGACATTGCAGCCAAGGCCAGCGTTCGTTGCCCACCCCTAATTGTCCTTGAGCTGAGAGGCTTGCTAGGCCATTTCAGAGGGCGTGTTAAAGTAGAGTCACATCTTGGCTAGGCCAGGCCAGGTAAGGATGACAGATTTCCTTCCCCAAAGGATATTACTGAACCAGATGAGTTTTTACACCAGTCGATGTTAATTTCATGGTCGCTAATACCACCTTCATAATTCCAAATTTAATTAATTGAATTTAATTTCCACCAGCTGCCATGGTAGGCTTTGAACCCATGTCCCCAGGGCATTACTCTTGCTCTCAAAATTAGTAAAAATGAAGTCGCCATAGTCCTCGATGACCATAGATTGCTTTCCCCTTTGTGGAGGAGAGCTGACAGGTGGTGATTTAACCTGGGGATCACCGCACCTCAGGCGAGGGGAATGGATGGGAAGGCAGAGCCTTCATGAATAGCCTCAGTCGGTACAGGAATTGAACCCGCGCTGTTGACTTTACTCTGAATCATAAAAAGCTGTCCAGCCAACTGATCTAAACTGGCCCACACCAGGCACATCCTATCGGCCACAGGAACAATGTCTCGCGGGATCTATCCAAGTCCTGCGAGGCGTCAGGATCAGGAACCCGCCTACAATGGGTGGGACCAAGTCACATTCGCGTATGTAGGGCTTACGTTCTGCTTGACCAGTATCTATCCTGGGTTGAGAGGCCGCAGCCTAGCGTCGTTCAGTACTGGTCCATACAAACATGGACCAGGCAGAATGGCACCCGTGAGGTCTTCGGGGCCGCTGAAGGCCTCTGGGTGGTCAGGGGCAGCCCTCCCCGTCACACTGCCAATGTGCCTGGGTGGCACTGACAAGCAGACAGGATCACCTCCAGAGTGGCAGTGAAAGGGTGCCAGGGTGGCACTGCCAAGGGTCAGGGTCCAAGGGGGGCAATAGCCATCAAAGGAGGGTAGAGAGAGGTATTAAGGGTGTGGGGTGCAGGGCAGATAAGAAGGGGTCTCAGGGAGGTTGGGGGTGATGGGTGGGGTTCCTGGAAGGGGGGGACCCAGGGACCGCATAGCGGGTGTCCTCACTTGGCGTGTGGGGTAACAATGCCCATGGGTGAGGGTGTGGGGACCCACTAGCTCCCTTGGAGATCGGGGCACCCTTTCAAAATGGCGACCCGATCTCTGAGTTGAGCTCCCCAGTGCTGAAAAGAATATTTAAGTGTGGGCTAAACTGGTGAGAAACTACCCAGGGCCCCAAAAAAGTGACAAAGGACGCGGTTCTCCAGAAAGAATTCTAAGTATGGTAACAAGCGGGAACTGCTGCGAGCTTTCCATCACTTGGCCAAGAGAGGTTGGCAACGCTATTCAAAGGTAACAGCTCTCTCACAATCACGGCAGAGGACCCAGACTGGTGTGGTACCAGTTTTAATAATCTTCACCTCCTTTGAGGAGCGGGCCCTGGGATGGGAGGTGACTTCGATGGCCCATACCAGGTGGCCCCCTCTCCAGGCTCCCAGGAGAACAACCTAAGAGGGGAGGTACAAGGAAAACACATTTGAGGCATCACAGCTGTCTTCCTCACCCTTCACCAATGCAGATTCATGCCCCTCGGTGGGAAATGTTAGTGGGCAGGCTTCTGGGGCACAATCTGGTGAGCACCACACAGCTGCTGATGTATATCAGGTGGAAGCAGGAACCCCTAAGTTAGAGAGCAGTCAAAGATCTGCTGGATCCCAGGACCCAGCTGGGTCCCTGCCTGATGCTAAACCCCTGGAAGTGGGTTGCCCAGAACTGATAGAGGCGACAGGGAGCGGCCGGGACATTCAGAGGGAGATTTCAGTGAAACCCCCGGACTCTTTGCCTGTGAGCAAAGATGGCTACTCACCTCCTCGGCTCCACCAGGTTCCACTTTTCAAAAGGAGTAGCAATCGGCTTCAGCGTGACCATTTGCTGGGGAGACCGATAAATGACAGGAGGCCATTGGGTATGGCGTGGCTCCCGTTAATTGTATGGAAATAGGGTTTAAGTGCTAATTGGTTTTCTCGCCACGCTATGGTGAGATCCCGATTTCGCCTACGGGAACGGGCCAGTTGCATCGTAAACTCTTTGACGCCTGGCATGCTTCTCGTTTTCGACATCTCCCGCTATTCACTGGCCTCCTTTCCCTTGAGCGAGAGCATAACGAAGCCGGGGAATTGCACCCTAAGTGTCGTTTGGTCGCGGTGAGGAACAAACTCCCTGCAAAACCCGCCACAATGAACTTAGAAACTTTTCCATTACATTCTTCCCACCATTACTAACACCAAAAGGTTTTGCATTGCCCCTATGCCGCTGTCTCTCCATTTTGAATCAACTTCATGCCCATAATTCCTGAAGCCATCCTAATCCCACCTCCTCTAATACACTAATTTTCCCCTTTTGCCAGCTTTGGTTCAGTCGCTTGCACACTTGTCCCTGCGTCATGAGGTTTTGAGTTCAAGTCTGCCTCCAGCGTTTAATCACAAAATTTAAAGCTGATACTCCAGTGCAGACTGTGGAGGGCACTGCACTGTCGGTGGCGTCAACCTTTGGATGTGATGTGAAAATGAGACATCACCTGTCTACTCTGGTTGGTGTGAAAGATCCCGTGACAACATTTCATGTTCCTCAGTAAACCTGACAAAAAAACACTAAGCTTGTCAAAATCACATTATTGCTTGTGAGATCTTTCTGTGCACATATTGACTGCTGTGCTTCCTTTGTTACAACAGTGAATAAACACCAAAAGATAGGGCAGCACGGTGGCACAGTGGGTTAGCCTTGCAGCCTCACGGTGCCGAGGTTCCAGGTTCGATCCTGGCTCTGGGTCACTGTCCGTGTGGAGTTTGCACACTCTCCCCATGTCTGCGTGGGTTTTGCCCCCACAACCCAAAAATGTGCAGGCTAGGTGGATTGGTCATGCTAAATTGGCCCTTAATTGAAAAAAATTGATTGGGTACACTAAATTTATTTAAAAAGTAAAAAAAATAAACACCAAAATATATTGCATCAGCACTTGGCGATATCCAATGGTTGTGAAGAGTGTGATATAAATGCTAGTCTTTTTCTTTACAACCATGTTAGCTGCTTCAGGGGCAAGAATATGCTAGTCATGCTTTATTTCCAAGCAAAATGCAAATTTGCACAGCAAAATGCAAAATTATTGGGAGAAGTAGGCCAGGGAGAAAATAATCTAAGGTGCAGGCATGGCCAAATACCACATGATTCGTGTTGCATATTTTATTTATGATGTGGGTATGGTGAGGGTGCAAATATATAATCGCAAAATTGAAATATTCAGTAAATAAATGATTCACCAGAAAACGTATAGCTGAATTTTAACCCACAAATACAGGTAGACGTGTGTCAGGTGAGATGCTGAAACCTTAAAAATCTCAAACCCACCCATTTCCGGTAGTAACAAAGGCAGAGGGCAAGTGGTTGGGAGTGGTTGGGGAGTCAGGTGATCAATCTGCTTGCAGGACGTGGATCGCCCACTTAAATATTTTAATGAGGCTGTAAGGCTAAGATTTTTCCTCCCTTTTTAATTTAACACCTTGTGTCATAGAGGTGTACAGCCTGAAAACAGGCCTTTCGCGCCAACTTATCCATTCCACCCAGTTTTTAACCACTAAGCTAGTCCCAATTGTCCGCATTTGGCCCATAACATTCGATACCCAGCTTTTCCATATAACGGCTTTTTAAAAAACAAAATTATACCCGCCTCTACTACTGCCTCTGGCAACTCGTTCCAGACACTCACCACCCTCTGTGTGAAAAAATCCCTCCTCTGGACCCTTTTATATCTCTTCCCTCTCACCTTAAACCTATTCAACTCTCGTGTCTTGACTGGAAATTTAGACATTGTTTCAGTGAATGTTTCATATAATGAATTGACTATTGTATTTCAGTGCATTCATAATAAGAATGTATCAACCAATTAGTTACAGCAAGGTCAATGGCAAGCGGTGGCATGAGAAACCTATTTTCATGAGACTGTTCATATAGACTGTTCACCTGTAGCAAACCCAGCTCTTGAAGGTGGGGACTGCTGAAGAGACCAATTTAGTACCTTTTCAGCACAGCTTAAGGGTCAGGAGAACCAGGTTCGCCAACCTAATTTCCCTACACTACTCCCCAATCAGATTCTCCTCACAATTGATCGCTCCTTTCACCCTTTGTCAATCCAATCTACCCCACATCTGACCGCACTGATTTCTGATTTCCAACCCAGCCTTTCCAGTCTTTTTGAATGGTTTCTCCTCTGCACTTTCTGGCTGTAGCCTCCGATCTCCCTCAGATGCTTCCAGTTTTACCATACCAGCCATTCGCCCCTCTTCACCCGACCAACCTAACCTCCTGCACAACCTCCTCAATCCCCACAATCCTGTAGATGTCTGCTCTCCTTCCTTCCAATCAACTTCTGGCTCGTCAGATCTTCCTCACTGGCAGTTCTGATCTCATCCCTAAGCCTTCCAATCCTGCCTGCACCCTGAAACCTCTGATTTCCCACAGCCATTCTGACCCTCTTTCTCACCTTGGCCACTTGGCCTCCAATCTCCCAGAGCAACGGCCTTTATCCTCCGTCTCTGGTCTCCAGTCCTTCCTCCAATCTGACATCCACCAACACCAGCCTTCGATCTGCACCCCCCCCCCCCCCCCCACTCCCCCCCCCTCCCATTACTGTTGCAGGATCTAAGAAAAAACATTCCTTGAGTTTCCTGACTGTGAAACCCTCTAGTTCATTCCTACCTCCCTGTCAATGTTAAGACCACTGTTTCAAAATGTATACTGACTGAATGTGTAGCCCAGGCAGTCTTAGTGATAAGGCCATAAATGAATGTGCCTGTCACAAACCATGTACAGCCAAGTAACTTAAATTCTTCAAGTTGTGCCATAGATATTTTGCCATGATTAAAAATTTCCTCAGACTAGTGAGATTCTGTTAATCTGGGCAGTATGCTGTTACAATGTTCTGCCTATTCTTAAAATACACAGTCATTTTTAGCAGTAATCATTACTTAAATAAAGGAAACGTCAGCTATTTTAAAGCTGCAACATCTGTGTGAGTATTGTATTGTTATATTATTCGTAAAGAGCTAGGAACTAATTGTTATGTGAATATATATCTTATATTCACTGTTGCACTTCTGTCAGTGCCGAGTAACAACTTTCCTTTCCAAAACCAGACATAAGTCACCCCACCCTCTCTCCCCAAGATGAGCTTCAGGACCCCAAAGAAGTCCCAATTCACTGACTCCATGGGAATTTCCTCGGAATTCTGAACTTCTGATGGGCTTCCCACTGCCCCTTGGGACCTGTGGAAAAAGACATTGACTCAGAGTCAGAAACTTCAGACCCTTCTGAGTTATTTACCTGAATTGTTATCCAGGAAATATTAAAGAGAAAAATCCTAGTCTAACTCCTGGGTAACTATACAACTGACCCCCCCAAATCACTCGCACTGACTCCCCAACTCTTCCCTCGACCCCCCCCACCCCGACCTGACCTGAGTAGCTCCCACCAGGCAAATCCCCCAGCTAGCCCTCCCGACCTGACTGAACCAGCCCCCAAATCCTGATTCCCCTCCCCCCAATACACCTGATTAGCCACGTAACCTTACTTCCGTACCCCAACCCCACCCCCCAACCCGATCCGACACGTCCCCAAACAGACAATCACTCCCTACCCACATACCCATCTGCCGCCCTACTCACCTGCTACTCTACCCTGCTTCCACCCGACAAGGCTGAGGACTCTACCCACTTGTGAACCCTACCCACTTACCATCCTACCCACTTACCATGCGGCTCACCTGCCACCTGACCCAGCTGCCTCAATACCCAGTTACACACTGACCCATTCACTCATTCACAAACACACGGAGAAGTTTTGGGCCCTTTAAACACTTCCCAAAACAGCCCCAGCTAGTGCCTTAAAAGGAGTGTGTGGTGTGGTTTGCCTTCCCCCAACGATCCAGCGCTACTAGGAAGCAATTAGATTGAGGATACGTACTGCATTTCCGAAGAAAGCCGGATCGGAAGACTCGGCCAGAAATGTGGAGCTCTGTCATGGCACCGAAAGGTAGGAGCGGAGCAGCAATCCGCTGGTGATTACTGATCCTCAGAATATTTGGGCCAGTCTACAAACCTGGCAAGAAAAAGGTTCAATGAAGCTCCACCGTTTTGAGTCCAAAGTGTGATTATTTCCAACTTATAGGAACCAGAAGACGTGACAACGCTTACGGTCCTGGTACATGACCTGCTTTGGTTGTGTAGAAAGGAGATGTTTCAGCAGATTACCTTTTTGCAATGAGACAGGGAACAGTGAGATGGTTTTACATTCTGATTAAAGCGAGGCAAGTTAGGTATAGATGTAGGTGGAGGAAACACGGTGGCGCAGTGGTAGCACTGCAGTCTCACGGCGCCGACGTCCCAGGTTCGATCCCGGCTCTGGGTCACTGTCCATGTGGAGTTTGCACATTCTCCCCGTGTTTGCGTGGGTTTCGCCCCCACAACCCAAAGATGTGCAGGGTAGGTGGATTGAACACGCTAAATTACCCCTTAATTGGAAAAAATGAATTGGGTAGTCTAAATTTAAAAAATAATTAAATGTAGATGGAGTAGGTGCTAACTGTTAGAACAGATTTAAGAGATGGCACACTGCAAGCATGGCATTTATGTTGCCTGAATTGAAGCAACTATGTACTCTTTCTGAATTTTGCATTGTTGTTTCAGGAATTGCTGCTGTTTGCTTAATTATCTACTGTCTCAAAATGCAAGACTTCTTTATCTTTAGAGAGTCATCAGAAGTGATGTACTTTTGGTTGCATTTGCAGCTGATGCCGTTGTTGTGGTCTTGTGGAGCCTATTAATTGACCAATTTTTGTTATGTGTTCATTGATAGCTGTTGAGTTACCATAGTAACAAGAGTAGTGCAGAACAAATTGGGCCTCTCATCCTCTGTTCAACAGCCGCCGTCCTTCCGAATAATGGAGTGTGATTACGTTACCAGATCAGCTTAACAAACTTTAAAGCCACTATGGAAGTCCTACACACTTTGCCTTGTTGCCTCTGGTTCAAAACATTTTAACCGACGCTCCAGCATATAGTGTAAAATGCAGAGCTGGAAGCAAGTTAGAAGGCCGAGTTTCAGATGATGTCATAAATTGTTTATAACCATCAGCAAAAAACTGAGATTAGCTTGGAGTGTTCAACTAAGCCCCTGATGGTTTTCCTTTAAAAAAGAATAAATACTATTTAGTTTGTGTGATGTTTTATCTACATTCAATCAGTTTAATGTCAGCAGGGGCTGTTGGAGTGCCCGTATCCTTGATGCATGGTGATGTTCACAAAAAGATATTAATGCGCTGTTCCGCAAGGTATTTTCTGACGTCTTAACATACACATCATATGGTAGAGAGTATTACTAAACAGATGTGACACAAAGTACTGTGAAAGCAAGCCACCAATTTGATTGTACAGAATAGTCACTGAGCAATGTTATAATATTTCCCTTTATAAATGTGACCGAAGCGCCATTGGGTTTTGGTGATAAACTGAGATTTATGTGCATAATAAGGTTGTGGTTCTTTTTTTCAGACATGTTGTGTCAACAACCATTAACAGCTAGTGGTTTCCATGGTGATGCAACATGCTGTTTTGAGTTTGAAAGAGTTAAGATACGCAATTATGAGCAATGTGATTAATAGACCAACATTATCTGCCTTGAGTGCACCCATATAAATAAAATATACATTATAAATTATTTACTGCAATAATATGTTTTTAATCTATCTTCTTCTCAATGGCACTTTCATATTTTGAAGTAAATCATATCGCTACCACATTATTAGGCAGAGTAATGAAAATAATTAACATAGAAGAAAATCCCAAAGCCCAAGGCAATGCCTCTGAAGTGCCTGACTGTCTTAAAGGCAGTCACATTATAATGATTAATTGTTATGTTGCTTGTAAACTCCTGTCCATTTTAAATTATTGCCTTTATTGCCTTTATAAAGGGATGGACTTGTCTCCCCATGTCACGCAGAAAAGGTTGTGGGCCAACCATTCCCTCCCAATATTGACTGAAATAATATTCAGTAATCAGCAAACGATGCACCTGAAACGGCAAGATAATAGGTTTTGGATAGTGCTATTCCTCATTTGACATTGTGATCTAACGGAGAACGGAAGACAATGCCTGCTCAAGTCTTATAATTATATTACCTCCTTCCTCTTAATATCTTCAGTACAAGAGGGACTGGCAATCTCCGGTGTACATCATTCAGAAATGCCCACAGTGTCCTTCATACATCATATTTTACACTTTTCTCTAACTTAATCATTCAAAAAACTATGTACGCGTGTGTGGGGGTGGGGGGGGCGGGGGGGGGGGGGGCGTTAAGCTGCTTGGACATCACAAATTTCAATTGAGCTGTAAAGATAAATTTGAACTTGTGAATAATTGTGTACCATTAAGACAGTTTGGATTCCACAGCATTATTTGATGACAGTTCAAAACACCAAGCCTTTACTGTGGAATCCAAAATGTAATTCAGATGGCACAATTTATATTTTGCTTATTTCATTTATAGTTGTACTTGCTTGGGTAAATGTTTCTAAAATGCATATTATTTTAGCATGATCAATCTTGCTCATTCCTTTAAGCCAGCAGTTGAACACCTCCAGTTCCCCACCTGGTGCTCTCTACAGGATATTCCATGGATCAGCCAGGCATGACACTCTTAGAGCCATATAGTCAGGCATTTGGACCATTGTATCTGCATTAGTTCTTTGGTAGAGTTTATCCCACCCCCTTTCTCTTTCCCCAGAGCCCTGCAAACTTGTTTTTTTCCCTTCTGGCACCTATCCTATTCTCTATTGGATGTTGCTATTAATTCATTGTCCAATATCCTTTGAGGCAGTGCATTCCAGATCACCAAACGTGATGTGCAAATAAAAAATGTTCCCTCGTATCATCCCTTTACATTAGGCTGACTGGTCTGTAGTTGCTGAGTTTATCTCTTTAAACAAGGGTGCAAGCCTCCAATCCTCTGCCATTCTCCCCACACCAGGAAAGATCTGTGGAGAGAGAAATAGAGTTAATGTTTTGAGTCTGTATGTCTTTCCTTCACAGCTCTGAAGAAGAGTCATACAGACTCGCAAGATTAACTCTGTTTCTCGCTCCACCGATGTTAGCAGACCGCTTCAGATTTTCCAGATTTTTGTTTTATTTCAGATTTTCAGCATCCACAGTATTTTGCTTTTATCCTCTTTACCAGTGTTCCAAGTTGATTCGCAATTGCCTCTTCATTACAGCTACATTGGCAGTATTCTCTTTTACAGAGAATACAGGTGCAAAGTACTCATTTCTCATTGAGCATCTCAGCCATGCTTTCTGCCCTCAGAAGAATGTCTCCTCTTATTGTCCCTAATCTTCCTTTGGCTACCTTAGTAAGAAGTCTTACAACACCAGGTTAAAGTCCATCATGTTTGTTTTGAATCACTAGCTTTCGGAGCGCAGCTCCTTCCTCAGGTTACCTTGTTTGTTTATTGTTTTTCTTACCGATTCATTTTCGACTCACTGAAGTAAAGAAAGAAATACTTGCATTTAGATAGTTAATTTCAAAACCCTAGGACATTGCAACATACTCAAAACACTGATGGGTTTTTGACGTGTAGTCACTGTTGTAATGTGGAAAATGCTAATTTGTGCACAGAAAGCTCCCACAAATGGGAGTACGCTAATGACTGGATGATCTGTTTCAGTGATGTTGATTGAGGGAATATAATTGTCCAGGACTCCAAGAAGTATTCCCAGACAGTTCTTCAAGATCGTGCTGTGTGATCTTTTACATCTGACGGCGGGGGCATAGAGGATCTCGATTTTGTGATACTTTTGCATGACAACCGACCCTTAAGAACATAAGAACTAGGAGCAGGAGTAGGCCATCTGGCCCCTCGAGCCTGCTCCACCATTCAATGAGATCATGGCTGATCTTTTGTGGACTCAGCTCCACTTTCCGGCCCGAACACCATAACCCTTAATCCCTTTATTCTTCAAAAAACTATCTATCTTTATCTTCAAGATATTTAATGAAGGAGCCTCTACTGCTTCACTGGGCAAGGAATTCCATCGATTCACAACCCTTTGGGTGAAGAAGTTCCTCCTAAACTCAGTCCTAATTCTACTTCCCCTTATTTTGAGGCTATGCCCCCTAGTTCTGCTTTCACCCGCCAGTGGAAACAACCTGCCCGCACCTATCCTATCTATTCCCTTCATAATTTTATATGTTTCTATAAGATCCCCCCTCATCCTTTTAAATTCCAACTAGTACAGTCCCAGTCTACTCAACCTCTCCTCATAATCCAACCCCTTCAGTTCTGGGATTAACCTAGTGAATCACCTCTGCACACCCTCCAGTGCCAGTATGCCCTTTCTCAAGAAAGGAAACCAAAACTGAACACAATACTCCAGGTGTGACCTCACTAACACCTTATACAATTGCAGCATAACCTCCCTAGTCTTAAACTCCATCCCTCTAACAATGAAGGACAAAATTCCATTTGCCTTCTTAATCACCTGTTGCACCTGTAAACCAACTTTTTGCGACTCATGCACTAGCACACCCAGGTTTCTCTGCACAGCAGCATGTTTTAATATTTTATCATTTAAATAATAATCCTGTTGTTATTCCTACCAAAATGGTTAACCTCACATTTGTCAACATTGTATTCCATCTGCCAGACCCTAGCCCATTCACTTAGCCTATCTAAATCCCTCTGCAGACTTCCAGTATCCTCTGCACTTTTTGCTTTACCACTCATCTTAGTGTCGTCTGCAAACTTGGACACATTTCCCTTGGTCCCCAACTCCAAATCATCTATGTAAATTATGAACAATTGTGGGCCCATTACTGATCCCTGAGGGACACCACTAAATACTGATTGCCAACCAGAGAAACACCCATTAATCCCCACTCTTTGCTTTCTATTAATTAACCAATCCTCTATCCATGCTACTACTTTCCCCTTAATGCCATGCATCTTTATCTTATGCAGCAATCTTTTGTGTGGCACCTTGTCAAAGGCTTTCTGGAAATCCAGTTATACCACATCCATTGGCTCCCCGTTATCTACCGCACTAGTAATGTCCTCAAAAAATTCAACTAAATTAGTTAGGCACGACCTGCCCTTTATGATCCCATGCTGCGTCTGCCCAATGGGACAATTTCCATCCAGATGCCTCGCTATTTCTTCATTGATAATAGATTCCAGCATCTTCCCTACTACTGAAGTTAAGCTCACTGGCCTATAATTACCCGCTTTCTGCCTACCTCCTTTTTAAAACAGGGATGTCACGTTTGCTAATTTCCAATCCGCCGGGACCACCCCAGAGTCTAGTGAATTTTGGTAAATTATCACTAGTGCATTTGCAATTTCCCTAGCAATCTCTTTTAGCACTCTGGGATGCATTCCATCAGGGCCAGGAGACTTGTCTACCTTTTTCCCCATTAGCTTGCCCATCACTACCTCCTTAGTGATAACAATCCTCTCAAGGTCCTCACCTGTCATAGCCTCATTTCCATCAGTCACTGGCATGTTATTTGTGTCTTCCACTGTGAAGACCGTCCCAAAAAACCTGTTCAGTTCCTCAGCCATTTCCTCATCTCCCATTATTAAATCTCCCTTCTCATCCTCTAAAGGACCAATATTTACCTTAGCCACTCTTTTTTGTTTTATATATTTGTAGAAACTTTTACTATCTTTTTATATTCTGAGCAAGTTTACTCTCATAATCTATCTTACTCTTCTTTATAGCTTTTTTAGTAGCTTTCTGTTGCCCCCTAAAGATTTCCCAGTCCTCTAGTGTGCCACTAATCTTTGCTACTTTGTATGCTTTTTCTTTCAATCTGATACTCTCCCTTATTTCCTTAGATATCCACGGTCGATTTTCCCTCAACATCCTTGACCCTTCCACCAGGGAGGCAACATACCATCCTGGAGTCTCGATTGCGTCCGCAGAACCGCCTGTCTATTCCCCTTACAATTGAGTCCCCTATCACTATAGCACTGCCATTCTTCTTCCTGCCCATCTGCGCAGCAGAGCCAGCCACGGTGCCATGAACCTGGCTGCTGCTGCCTTCCCCTGGTGAGCCATCTCCCTCAACAGTATCCAAAGCGGTATATCTGTTTTGCAGGGAGATGACCGCAGGGGACACCTGCACTGCCTTCCTACTCTTGCTCTGTCTTTTGGTCACCCGTTTTCTATCTCCCTCATTACCTTTCACCTGTGGTGTGACCAACTCGCTAAACGTGCTATCCACGACGTCCTCAGCATCGCGGACGCTCCAAAGTGAGTCCATCCTTGATTCTAAACCGATTATCTTTCCACAATCTCCAATGGATTGGAGGTGTAACGCTGCTCCAGTTTACACAAAATGCCTGACAGCAGTATTTCTTTTTGTTTTACGAGGACTTGCAAATTCTTCAGCATTTCATGAACTTCAGTGCCTGCTTCAATCAGAAATATCACGTTTTTTCTTCCTTCCACTGCCTGATCAACAGTCGGGTTATCAGGAACATCGACGATATTATTAGCAGTGAAATACATGGCCATCACAGTAGCACAGTGGTTAGCACCGTTGCTTTACAGCTCCAGGGTCCAGGTTCGATCCCCAGCTTGGGTCGCTGTCTGTGTGGAGTCTACATGTTCCCCCCGTGTCTGTGTGGGTTTCCTCCCACAAGGCCTGAAAGATGTGCTTGTTAGGTAATTTGCCCATTCAGAATTCTCTCTCAATGTACCCGAACAGGCGCCGGAATGTTACAGGCGACTAGGGAATTTTCACAATAACTTCATTGCAGCGTTAATGTAAGCCGACTTGTGGCAATAATAAAAGATTATTATATACCTTTAGCTGCTCCAGAAACGCACTGAAAGACCCTTGGTCATGATTCCCAGTCTCCCATTAGTACCTGCTAATACAGCCAACTGTAGAAGGTCAGAACACTCACCTTTACAAACAGCTTTTCCACTAAGACTGTGGGCGTCATTCTCCGACCCCCCGCCCTGTATTTTTAAAACTATTTCTCATCAAAACAAAACCTCACAATTGATCTGCTGGTTTGCAGGAAACTTCCCCAACTAACATTATTTGGCTAGGGACTTTGTTGCCAGACTATGTTTTCTTTGCAGCACAGAAAAGAGACTGCGTACAGCAAATGGCATTAAAAACTAAAACCTAGTTTATTCCGGTTTAATTCTTTATACATTCATGTACAAATGGCCACAAGAGGTTTCTACTATAATGATTCTGATCGGCTGGCCATCACTTGTGACTTGGTAGTCCTGCCAGCCCTGATCCAACCTCTACAAAAATGGCCCAAAGATGGGACAGAGTTGGGGGAATATCAGGAAGTTTGTGTTGGGCTATTTCTTGCTCCTGCTCATCTTTGATACCAGTGCTGGAAGGGGCCAATAATCCAGCCCCAATAGTCAAGTGCCACTGTTTACTATTGCGGCTGTTTGCTTAAATCTGTATCTATCATATAACTTTCTCCCGTACAATCAGAGGATGTAAAACATCACTATAGGTGGGACTTAGAGCATCCTGCAGAAATTTTAGTCTCTGATGGCTGAAATGTTACTCTTACAGCAGAGAATAACATATTCAACTTCAGGTTGAATTAGTCAGTAATTAATTATTTGCTTCAACATTTATGGAACGAACAGAGCCATAGGAACAAGGTTTCGTGTTTTGTGAATATTGTTTCAAAACTTATACAACTCCTACACAGATTGTTGATTGGTAATGAGGTAAAACTTAGATATAACTCCCCAATCAGAAGTCTTTCCATATTCAGCCAATCAAAATCATTTTTTTAAATACCTCTACTAGTTTTTTCTGAGCCTTCTTTGATTCACTGGAAATAATCCTAGGATCTTGGGACTCACCTCATAACCACAGTTTCCTTTCCTGTGCATTATTGTGTTGAATCAATTTGTTTACATCTTTTGAAAATATGATGGGCGTCATTCTCCGACCCCCCGCCGGGTCGGAGAATGGCCGTTGGCCGCCGTGAATCCCGCCCCCGCCGAAGTCTCCGGTACTGGAGATTGGGCGGGGGCGGGAATCGGGCCGCGCCGGTTGGCGGGGCCCCCCGTTCAATTCTCCGGCCCGGATGGGCCGAAGTCCCGCCCAGAAATTGCCTGTCCCGCCGGCGTAGATCAAAGCTCGTATTTACCGGCGGGACCAGGCGGCGTGGGCGGACTCCGGGGTCCTGGGGGGGGGGCGCGGGGCAATCTGACCCCGGGGGGTGCCCCCACGGTGGCCTGGCCCGTGATCGGGGCCCACCGATCCGCGGGCGGGCCTGTGCCGTGGGGGCACTCTTTCCCTTCCGCCTCCGCTACGGCCTCCATCATGGCGGAGGCGGAAGAGACTCTCCCCACTGCGCATGCGCGGGAAACTTTCAGCGGCCGCTGACGCTCCCGCGCATGCGCCAGGAAACTGTCAGCGGCCGCTGACGCTCCCGCGCATGCGCCGCATTTCCGCGCCAGCTGGCGGGGAAACAAACGCCATTTCCGCCAGCTGGCGGGGCGGAAATCCCTCCGGCGTCGGCCTAGCCCCTCAATGTTGGGGCTAGGCCGCCAAGGATGCGGAGCATTCCGCATCTTTGGGCCGGAGCGATGCCCGTCTGATTGGCGCCGTCTTTGGCGCCAGTCGGCAGACATCGCGCCGTTGGGGGAGAATTTCGCCCATGAGTTCCAAAACTGCACATAGTCCTCTTTTGTACCAGTTGGTTTTCAGAAGTAATAGAAGTGCTACTGTTAATATATTTTTTAAAGATCCACTGACCTTTTTATTACACTTACACTTTTAGAGAATTAAATGTTTGAAGTTTGAAATCTCTTTGCTCATCCACACCTTTCATCGACTGTAGAATCCCATTTCTGGGGCGAGATTCTCCGACCCCCCGCCAGGTCGGAGAATCGCCGGGGGCTGGCGTGTATCCCGCCCCTGCCGGTTGCCGAATTCTCCGGCACCGGATATTCGGCGGGGGCGGGAATCGCGCCACGACGGTTGGCGGCCCCCCCCCGCGATTCTCCGGCCCATAATAGAATAGATGGCATTGAGGTACGCAGGGAAGAGGTGTTGGCAATTCTGGACAGGCTGAAAATAGATAAGTCCCCGGGACCTGATGGGATTTATCCTAGGATTCTCTGGGAGGCCAGGGAAGAGATTGCTGGACCTTTGGCTTTGATTTTTATGTCATCATTGGCTACAGGAATAGTGCCAGAGGACTGGAGGACAGCAAATGTGGTCCCTTTGTTCAAAAAGGGGAGCAGAGACAACCCCGGCAACTATAGACCGGTGAGCCTCACGTCTGTAGTGGGTAAAGTCTTGGAGGGGATTATAAGGGACAAGATTTATAATCATCTAGATAGGAATAATATGATCAGGGATAGTCAGCATGGCTTTGTGAAGGGTAGGTCATGCCTCACAAACCTTATTGAGTTCTTTGAGAAGGTGACTGAACAGGTAGACGAGGGTAGAGCAGTTGATGTGGTGTATATGGATTTCAGCAAAGCGTTTGATAAGGTTCCCCACGGTAGGCTATTGCAAAAAATACGGAGGCTGGGGATTGAGGGTGATTTAGAGATGTGGATCAGAAATTGGCTAGCTGAAAGAAGACAGAGGGTGGTGGTTGATGGGAAATGTTCAGAATGGAGTACAGTCACAAGTGGAGTACCACAAGGAACTGTTCTGGGGCCGTTGCTGTTTGTCATTTTTATCAATGACCTAGAGGAAGGCGCAGAAGGGTGGGTGAGTAAATTTGCAGACGATACTAAAGTCGGTGGTGTTGTCGATAGTGTGGAAGGATGTAGCAGGTTACAGAGGGATATAGATAAGCTGCAGAGCTGGGCTGAGAGGTGGCAAATGGAGTTTAATGTAGAGAAGTGTGAGGTGATTCACTTTGGAAGGAATAACAGGAATGCGGAATATTTGGCTAATGGTAAAGTTCTTGAAAGTGTGGATGAGCAGAGGGATCTAGGTGTCCATGTACATAGATCCCTGAAAGTTGCCACCCAGGTTGATAGGGTTGTGAAGAAGGCCTATGGAGTGTTGGCCTTTATTGGTAGAGGGATTGAGTTCCGGAGTCGGGAGGTCATGTTGCAGCTGTACAGAACTCTGGTACGGCCGCATTTGGAGTATTGCGTACAGTTCTGGTCACCGCATTATAGGAAGGACGTGGAGGCTTTGGAGCGGGTGCAGAGGAGATTTACCAGGATGTTGCCTGGTATGGAGGGAAAATCTTATGAGGAAAGGCTGACGGACTTGAGGTTGTTTTCGTTGGAGAGAAGAAGGTTAAGAGGAGACTTAATAGAGGCATACAAAATGATCAGGGGGTTGGATAGGGTGGACAGTGAGAGCCTTCTCCCGGGGATGGATATGGCTGGCACGAGGGGACATAACTTTAAACTGAGGGGTAATAGATATAGGACAGAGGTCAGAGGTAGGTTCTTTACGCAAAGAGTAGTGAGGCCGTGGAATGCCCTACCTGCTACAGTAGTGAACTCGCCAACATTGAGGGCATTTAAAAGTTTATTGGATAAACATATGGATGATAATGGCATAGTGTAGGTTAGATGGCTTTTGTTTCGGTGCAACATCGTGGGCCGAAGGGCCTGTACTGCGCTGTATTGTTCTATGTTCTATATGGGCCGAAGTCCCGCTGCTAAAATGCCTGTCCCGCCGGCGTAGATTAAACCACCTACCTTACCGGCGGGACAAGGCAGCGCGGGCGGGCTCCGGGGTCCTGGGGGGGGCGGGGGGCGGTCTGGCCCCGGGGGGGTGCCCCCACGGTGGCCTGGCCCGCGATCGGGGCCCACCGATCCGTGGGCCGGCCTGTGCCGTGGGGGCACTCTTTTCCTTCCGCCTTCGCCACGGTCTCCACCATGGCGGAGGCGGAAGAGACTCCCTCCACTGCGCATGTGCGGGAATGCCGTCAGCGGCGCTAACGCTCCCGCGCATGCGCCGCCCGGAGATGTCATTTCCACGCCAGCTGGTGGGGCACCAAAGGCCTTTTCCACCAGCTGGCGGGGCGGAAATTCATCCGGCGCGGGCCTAGCCCCTTAAAGTTGGGGCTCGGCCCCCCCAAGATGCGGAGCATTCCGCACCTTTGGGGCGGCGCGATGCCCGACTGATTTGCGCCGTTTTGGGCGCCAGTCGGCGGACATCGCACCGATACCGGAGAATTTTGCCCCTGTTCTTTCCTCCCTAACTATATTATCATTCACCTGAGGAAGGAGCAGCGCTCCGAAAGCTAATGATATCAAAACAAACCTGTTGGAATTTAACCTGCTGTTGTAAGACTTCTTACTATGCTCAGCCCAGTCCAACGCTGGCATCTCCACATCATATATTATCTATACCTATCCACAGTAAACTGCAGCCGCCAACTGTTGGCCCATTCAAATAAACTGTCTTATGTGTTCCTGAAGCCTTTTATGGTCCTCCCCATTTTTTCAGTCATCCAACATTTGTGTTATCAACAAATTTTGGGATTGTCCATTCTAATTAATAACTTGAATAGTCTTTATTGTGCTGCAAACTAAAATGAGCCTAGCATTAATAACCCCATGGTGTTCCATTTACATCCATTTTTGAATGACTGCAATACCTGCTTCCCCTAAATCTTTGTTTCATCTTCGATCAGACAATTTTCTATATATGCTACCGTTTTCCCCCTTAACAGAAATACTGATATTTTGTGCCAGCCTTGCAATGCAAGCTGAGTCTCCTGTACAGGTCTCAATCACTTCAGGGAGTTGGAGAGGAATTGTACAGATCTTTCACCCTTATTAACCTGGGTTTTCATATGTTTTTCTGCCTCTTCTGAGAGTTTCAATGGCTGCCAGCGGGGAAGGGACACTGTGTTTGTGATGCACAAGACTATGGGACAGGCTTTAATAGACCAGCATGTCCTTGCATGTGTGCCATTTTTCCATATGTTCGTAACAAAGCTCGTGTGAGAAACCATAGTGAGTGTTTTCCGAAAATCCATCTCCATTCCATCTCCTGCATTTCCAGGGATTAGCAGCTTCAAAAGTGCAAGTGGATAAGAAAAATAGCAATTGTTGAAGAGAAAGTAAAAGCTTTATGTTGTGCTGTGACACAATGGTCTTAATGCTAGTGGTTTTAAAGCTTTGTTTTTCCCATGTTCAGGTTCCGATACCTGTAACTTCCGATTTGGATCCTTTGACGATGCTGACAGATGATGCAGATGTTGCAACCTGGCAGAATGAAGGCCTCCCTGCGGACAGAATGTCTACAGAGAATGCTACCATTTTGACCAACTGTGAACGCTGGCCACTTATGATTGATCCCCAGTTGCAAGGTATCAAATGGATCAAGAACAAGTATGGAGAAAATCTCCGAATTGTGAGGATTGGCCAGAGAGGGTGAGCCATTTCATTATTTTCTTATTTGTAATGACAAATCTGTCTCCAACTGGTTGCCTTCAGTGGGGAACTCTTGTGGGGAAAACAGTTTTTAACCTTACATTTCCACATTCACTCTCAGTTCCTTGTGCCTTGTGTCCAATTGGTTTAAAGTACCACTACGTAATTTCTTCAGGCTTTGTACATGTGACAAGCACCATTTGCACCACACAAGTGCCAGGCAATGACCATCCCCATCAAGAGAGAATCTAACCATATCCCTTTGATATTCAACGGCATTACTATCACAGAATTCCCTACAAGCAACACCCATTGACCCGAAACCGATCTGGACCAGCCATATAAATGCTGTGGCTACAATTGCAGGTCTGAGGCCAGGACTTCTGATGTGAATAGCTCACCTCCTGACACCCCAAAGTCTGTCCACCATCTACAAGGCACAATTGGAATGTGATGAAATGCATAACTTGCCTAGATGAGTGCAACTTCCAACAACATTCAAGCAGCTTAGCTCCATACAAGACAAAGCAGCCCACTTAATTGTCACTCCATCCACCAACTGAAACATTCACTCCCTCCAACATTGGTGCACAATGACAGCAGTGTGTACCATACACAAGTTGCACTACAGCAATTCGCCTAGCTTCTTCCTACAGCACCTTCAAAACCTGAGACCTCTTTCAACTAGAAGGACAACGATAGCAGGTTGCACTACCTGCAACCCTCCAAGCCGCACATCATCCTAACCTGGAACTACATTGTTGTTCCTTTACTACTGCAGGTTAAGAGGGCAGCTCACCATCACCTTTTCAAGGGGTTTTAGGGATGGGCAATGAATGCTAGCCGAGCCAGTGACACGCACATCCCGTGAAGGAATAAAACAAATGTACAAAAAGGATTACCTCTGAAGTTCATTGGTGGGATGAATGGTGAAAATAACAGTGTCTGGTTGTGAAGACATTTTTGTCTGAAAAATGCTTTTGGGGAACATTTACAGATTGTGGGCAAGATTCTATGGCCGTTCGCTGGCGCCAGGATTCTCTGGTCCTGCTGGCAGTGCACTCCCACCCGCGGTTTCCCCGGTGACGTGGGGTGGATTCAATGGGAAACCCAATTGAGGAGCGGCGGGAGTAGAGAATTCCGCCTCCAGTGAACGGCGTGCCAAATCCTCTGTCCTCGCTAGCAGCGGTAGAAGGGCAGACTCCCACCTGTACAGGTATTTGCCAGATTCTAATTGAAAGGTTCACAAGAGAAACAGGCAAACTGTACGTCTTTCCTCTCACCAACTGTCCATAGGTGGAAGGTGCTTTGAATTCTCTTTAGAGAATGTTGTGACGCGTTTCCACAAACCCTCTGTTTATGGGATCCAATTTACTAATAACTAGCAGACAACCCACGTTATGATTAATTTGAAAGGTTAGTTTATTCACATTCAAAACCCGAGGAGGAGTGTATGCAACATCCCACTCCTACACACACACACACACACACACATACGCACACACAAAAACATTAAGGTGGGTGGGGTAGAAAAAAAGACCATTTTACCGCTATGGATAGTAATAGTAAAGGAACCACAAAAAAATGAACATTAGTTCATATGATTATCAAGGTCCAGAGTCTGAGATCAATGAGGAGTTATATCACGTAGGAGCTCGAATTCAACTGGCTGAAGACCGGGATTGTCACGTTCTATTTACGTTTGATGCTGAGACCGCAAGATAACATTGGTGCACAGATACTGGGTCAGTTCTGTAGGCGAAGGTAGGAACTCTTCGAGCAGAGGCCAGCTTCGAGGAGTAGGCTGTTGCTCTGCATGGAGTTCTGCTTCTTGGTGGTTCACTTGCTCGTTCACCAGCAGACTGAGGAATTTCTCAGTTCTCAAAAGAAAATGGGGATTTCAAAATGATCACTTGAGACATGTGACCTTCTTTGTCCATGATTTCAAAATGGCCGGTGCAGAAGGAGGCCATTCGGCCCATCAAGTCTGCACCGGCTCATGGATAGAGCACCCTACCCAAGGTCCACACTTCCACCCTATCCCCATAAACCAGTAACCCCACCCAACACTAAGGGCAATTTTGGACACTAAGGGCAATTTATCATGGCCAATCTACCTAACCTGCACATCTTTGGACAGTGGGAGGAAACCGGAGCACCCGGAGGAAACCCACGTACACACGGAGAGAACGTGCAGACTCCGCACAGACAGTGACCCAAGCCGGGAATCGAACCTGGGACCCTGGAGCTGTAAAGCAATTGTGCTAACCACAATGCTATCGTGCTGCCCAGTGTCTGGAAGTAGTTTTGATTTCATGACTGATAATGTCCTAGCCATGAACGTTTGAGTTCTTGTCTAGGCAGACACTCTGACTCTGCTAAAGGGGTAAGCTTATCAAGATGCAAATTACATATAATGTCTCCTTAATGGTTCCCTTTTGAAATGGACCCTGGTGTGAGATGGGTCTGATAACAGCCGTGTAGGCATTATGAGTCGAGATCTGTGAGTCCCCTGCTTTTGTGGTTATAAATTCCTTCCAATTGGTGTGAGATTGCACAATGTTGAGAGGAGGATGTTATTGTTCCTTTAATTCCTGTTGGCAGCTTCCAGAACAAAGGCCCAATCCTGAGCCGTTGTAGCCGTCACCTTTTATGGTTCAGCAGAAAGTCCATTTTAAAAACTGGCAAAAAAGATTAAAGTCTTGACACACACAGTTCTGGATTTTCTTTTCATGTCACACTGACCTAACACGCAACCTTACCATTTGATTGTGCTTTTAAGATTTTGGCTTCCCAGCTCCTCTGAAAATCAACTGAAATTAAAACCAATTCCAATTCTGATTCCCATCCCTGGCACCTATGCTTCTCCATTAGTGCAGATTCAGCTGTGCGGTCGGTGTGATAACTTCATTGTCCTAAATACTTGGAGAAGCAGATTTGCAAAAGGATAGCATGTTGCACAGCAAGATTGCTTGAGGCTGGTTTCAGCATCACAAAACAAAGGATTTAGCAATCTAGGTGTGCTCCTGCATATTCACAACCACAAATGCAATGCTAGAACGTGTTGAATTACTTAAACCTGGCCTCTCCCTGCAGAAAGATAGAACACACACTTATCTAACTATTTTCCCATCTTGGGGCTATTCAAGCGCTGCATGATCAATTAATGTTGAAGCACTGTCACTGTTGTTATTGAGGAAAACCTGTGAGCCAATTGTTATGCAGAGGAAGTATCCCAAAACAGCAATGACATAAATGATCAGTTAAGCTGGTTCTGTAAGGAGACAAAATGTTGGCCAGTGGTTAACTCCCTAATCTGCTTCTGAAAATGCAACATTTCATCTTTCGCATCCAACTGCTCAGGACGTTAGTTTAACATATCCTCTGAAAGTCAGTCGCCATGACAAAGACAGTTTCTCTCATTGTTTCCTTGTAGCGCTGTGTCTAGATTGCGAATCTATCTCTCCAAATCTGCCTTGCAGTTTAAATAGCAGTTTAAGGAATGGGCAATAGATTCTGGCCCTGCCAGGGGCACCCGAACGAATAAAGAAAGGTACTCTTACATAAAGGTGCGTGTAGCTCTTCTCACAACAGAGAGTGGCACGGTGACACAGTGGTTAGCACTGCTGCCTCACAGCACCAGGGACCATGCTTCAATTCTGACCTCAGGTGACTGTGTGGAGTTTGCACGTTCTCCCCCGTGTCTGGATGGACTTCCTCCAGGTGCACCAGTTGACTTCCAAGTTCAAAGATGTGGAGGTTAGATGGATTGACCACGCAAAATTGCCCCTTAGTGTCCAAAGGTTAGCTGGGGTTAGGGGGATGAGGCAGACAAGTGAGCCTGGATAGAGTACTCTTCCAGAGGATTGGTGCAGACTTGATTGGCTGAAAGGCCGTCTTCTCCCCTGAAGGGATTCTTCCATTCTAGAGTTTGCCGTCACCTTGTTCCAGTTGGACACCGAGCCTGGTATCCATCTTCTTCAGCACAAGCATGCTGGTGAGTCCCAGACCTAGGTCTCAGAACAGCGGATTGCCATGGTTACTCTCGGCCCCTTTGTGGAAAGGGGCTTGCAAATGTCTACATGTCAACTGTTAAGTTCTGCACCTGATTACTGAGCTGGCTGAATACAGACCTTGAGATTGTGGCATGGAAATGATGGCGTATGAGCATGCAGGCCTCTTTCTAGATGCTCCGCCCTCTTCTACTCCATGTGGCCTTCATCATTGCCAGGCAGCCCAGGCTGCTGAAGCCAATACGGAAATGGTGAAGTTTGAGTTGGGCTGCAGCCTCTTGAGGTAGTCCCAGGAGAATGTCCAAACTTCCCTCTTCAGATATAATAGTTACCTCATGTTTCACATTAACATTCAGCATTACCATGGCTGAATTCCCATCATCAATAACCTGGTTGGTTACCATTGACCAGAAACTGAACACGACCAACCATACAAATACTGTGGCTACAAGAGCAAGTCAGAGGCTGAGAATTCTGTGGTGAGTAACTCACCTCCTGACTCCGAAAATCCTGTCCACTATCTACAAGGCACAAGTTGGATGTTTAGTGGAATACATTCCAATTTCCTGGATGAGTGCAGCTTCAACAATACTCGAGAAGCACAACACCATCCAGGATGAAACAGTCGCTTGATTGACAGCCCATCTACCACCCTAAACATTCACATCCTCTGCCACTGATGCACAGTGGCAGCCGTGTGTATCATCTACAAGATGCACTTCGGCAACTCGCTAAGGTTTCTTCAACAACATCTTCCTGTTTAGGGGCTGTTTAGCACAGGGCTAAATCGCTGGCTTTGAAAGCAGACCAAAGCAGACCAGCAGCACGGTTCAATTCCCGTAACAGCCTCCCGGAACAGGCGCCGGAATATGGCGACTAGGGGCTTTTCACAGTCACTTCATTTGAAGCCTACTTGTGACAATAACGATTTTCATTTTTATTTCATTTCATTCTTCCAAACCTGTGGCTTCCACTGATCCCTGGGTGGGAGTTAGGGTTAGGGAAGTTCCCCTGCAAGTCCTAGATCCCCTCCAAGTGAAGGAGATGTTGTCGTGCTGGTAATATCACTGGATGAATAATCCAGAGGCCCAAGCTTAAGCTGTGGGACATGCGTTAAAATTCTACCACAGCAGTTAATGGGTACGATCTAACCGAATTGCAACAGAGATCTGTGTCGAGCGCATTTAGCATGTGTTTCCTGGCACTCACGTCACCTAGAAAGACCTCAAACAGGACTCTGTTGCAATCCAGGGCCTCTGCAAGGAATGCCCCGCCAAGGCCGCACTGAGGAGCTCCACTCACCAAAACTGTTCAATTCAGGAGATCCTCACCACTGCTCTGCACCTCACACGGGCAGGGAAACGCCGGGCCTGATTCCCAGCATGGGCACAATGCCAACTTGCCACCAACAGATTGGCACCCTGGCAGTGCCCCTGCCAGTGCCACCTGGGCACCATGACAGTGCCAGGCTGGCAAGTAGAAATTCCAGGATGCCAGGCTAGCAGTGCAGGGTGCCCATGTGGCACCAGAGGTTCCAGGGTGCCACCTGCCCAGAGGCCAACCACCTGGGGACATCCCGATTTCCTGGGAGACCCCCGTTCCCCCCATTCCCCTCTCACACCCTTCCCGCCTTTCCCCCCTGCTCCTCGCCCCCTCCCCCTCCCCTGCTGTCCTTACCAGCTCTGGACTAAACATGACTCCAGACCCACCGCTACGTGGCTGATTCATATCTGCCCTCTGAAGTGGCTCATGTCAATGTAGGAGTACAGCTCTCTGAAGATCCCAGTGACCCAGAACATCCCCCGATGTTCCCAGGTGGCACTGGCAGGGGCACTGCCAGGGCAGCGCGGTAGCACAAGGGCAGCATGGTAGTACAATGGTTAGCACAGTTGCTTCACAGCTCCAAGGTCCCAGGTTCGATTCCCAGCTTGGGTCACTGTCTGTGCAGAGTCTGCACGTTCTTCCCGTGTGTGCGTGGCTTTCCTCCGGGTGCTCCGGGTTCCTCCCACAGTCCAATGATGTGCAGGTTAGGTGGATTGGCTATGCTAAATTGCCCTTAGTGTCCAAAAAAGGTTAGATGGGGTTACGGGGATAGGGTGGAGGTGCGGGGTTAGCTGGGGTGCTCTTTCCAACGGCCGGTGCAGACTCAATGGGTTGAATGGCCTCCTTCTGCACAGTAGGTTCTATGATTCTATTTTTTTTTTACAAATAATTTTTATTAAGGTTTTCATAAAATATCAATAACAAAATGAAAAAGAAATCCAACAGGGTTAAGTACAAAACACAGTCTAGAAAAGCAACCCTCCATACCCCCCTACCCCCTGTGCATAAATAATAAATTAACATTGGCACCCCGACTTAACACAACAGGGCCGAATGGCCTCCTTCTGCACTGTATATTCTATGATATACACCCCCTCAGACCCTCCAGTGTAAATAACGAAAACAAAAATAAAAATAAAGTAAAGTAAACACCCCCCCCCCCCCCCCACCCCCCACCACCCCCCCCGAGTTGCTGCTGCCATTGACCAATGTCTACCGTTCTGCCAGGAAGTCTAAGAACAGTTGCCACCGCCTAAAGAACCCTTGTACCGACCCTCTCAAGGCGAATTTCACCCTCTCCAACTTAATAAACCCCGCCATATCACTGATCCAGGATTCCACGCTTGGGAGGCCTCGCATCCTTCCACTGAAGAAGAATCCTTCGCCGGGCTACCAGGGACGCAAAGGCCAGAATTCCGGCCTCTTTCGCCTCCTGCACTCCCGGCTCCTCTGCGTCCCGAAATATTGCGAGCCCCCAGCCCGGTTTGACCCTGGATCCTACCACCCTCGATATCGTCCTCGCTACGCCCTTCCAAAATTCCTCCAGCGCTGGGCACGCCCAGAATATATGGGTGTGATTTGCTGGGCTCCCTGAGCACCTAACACACTTGTCCTCACCCCCAAAGAACCGGCTCATCCTTGTCCTGGTCATGTGTGCCCTGTGCAGCACCTATGAGGCTGAGCCTCGCGCACAATGAGGAAGAGTTCACCCTCCCTAGGGCATCTGCCCACGTCCCTTCCTCAATCTCCTCTCCCAACTCCTCCTCCCACTTGCCTTTCACCTCCACCACCGAGGCCTCCTCCTCCTCCTGCATCACCTGGTAAGTTTAGGAGGTCTTCCCCATTCCAACCCACCCCCCCGAGAGCACTCTGTCCTGTACTGTGTGTGGCAGCAGCCGCGGGAATTCCACCACCTGCCGCCTGGAAAACGCCCTTACCTGTAAGTACCTGAAGGTGTTCCCCGGGGGAGAGCACGTATTTCTCCTCCAGCTCACCCAGGCTCGCGAACTTCCCATCCACAAACAAGTCCCCCAACCTTCGTATCCCTGCCCTGTGCCACCCTGAAAACCCGCCATCTGTTCTCCCTGGGACAAATCGGTGGTTCCCCCGTATACGGGTCCACACCGAGGCCCCAGCTTCCCCCCTGTGCCGCATCCACTGCCCCCAGATTTTGAGGGCAGCAGCCACCACTGGGCTCGTGGTATACCTCCTTGGAGGGAACGGCAGCGGCACCGTTGCCAGCGCCCCCAGATTCATACCCACACAAGATGCCATCTCCAAACTCTTCCATGCAGTCCCCTCCCCCTCCATCACCCACTTGCGCACCATCGTCGCATTGGCGGCCCAGCGGTACCCACAGAGGTTGGGCAGTGCCAGCCCCATCCCTATCTTTACCCCGCTCCAGGAACACCCTTCTCACCCTCAGAGTCCCTCGCGCCCACACAAACCCCATTATTCTCCTGTTGACCCGCCTAAAAAAGGCCTTCGGGATAAACACGGGGAGGCACTGGAACAGGAACAAAAACCTTGGGAGCACCGTCATTTTGACTGACTGCACCCTACCCACCAAGGACAGCGGCAACGCGTCCCACCTCTTGAACTCCTCCTCCATTTGCTCCACCAGTCCTGTGAAATTAAGCCTATGCAGGGACCCCCAGCTCCTGGCCACCTGGACCCCCAAATACCCGAAGCTCCTCTCCGCCCTTTTTAATGGGAGCTCGCCAATCCCCCTCTCCTGGTCCCCTGGGTGAACCACGAACAGTTCGCTCTTCCCCATGTTGAGCTTGTACCCCAAGAAGAGCAGGGGGGACAGGGGACACCCCTGCCTCGTCCCTCGGTTCAACCGAAGGTACTCGGACCTCCTCCTGTTTGTGGCCACACCCGCCATCGAGACCTCATACAACAGCCTAACCCACCTGACAAACCCCTCCCCGAACCCAAACCTCTTCAGCACCTCCCACAGGTACCCCCACTCTACCTTATCGAAGGCTTTCTCAGAGTCCATCGCCACCACTATCTCCGCCTCCCTCTCCCTCGCCGGCATCATGATAACGTTCAAAAGCCTCCGCTCTTTCGCGTTCAACTGCCTCCACTTCACGAACCCCGTCTGGTCTTCGTGGATGATCTGCGGCACACAATCCTCAATCCTCGTGGCTAAGACCTTCGCCAGCACCTTGGCATCTACGTTTAGCAACGAAATTGGCCTGTAAGACCCACACTGCAGGGGATCCTTGTCCCGCTTCAGGATCAAGGAGATCAGTGCCCGGGACATTGTCGGGGCAAAGTCCCCCCCCCTCTCCCTTGCCTCATTGAATGTCCTAACTAGCAACGGGCCCAACAGGTCCATATAGTTTTTATAGAATTCGACCGGGAAACCGTCCGGCCCCGGTGCCTTCCTCGTCTGCATGCTTCCTATCCCTTTGGTCAGCTCCTCCAGCCCAATCAGGGCTCCCAATCCCGCCACCAATCCCTCCTCCACCTTCAGAAACCTCAATTGGTCCAGGAAGCGGCCCATCCCTCCCTCCTCCAGTGGGGGCTCGGACCGGTACAATTCCTCATAGAAGTCCCTGAAGACCCCATTGATGTCAACCCCACTCCGCACCACACTCCCTCACCTGTCCTTAACTCCCCCAATCTCCTTAGTTGCGTCCCGCTTCTGAAGCTGATGCGCCAGCATCTGGCTTGCCTTTTCCCTGGGTTAGGCTGTCGTAAATTGCCCCTGGGCCTTCCTCCACTGCACCTCCGCCTTCCTGGTGGTCACCAGGTCGAATTCGGCCTGGAGGCTACGCCTCTTCCTCAACAATCCTTCCTCGGGTACCTCTGCATACCTCCTGTCTACCCTCACCATCTCCCCCACCAGCCTCTCCCTCTCCTTGTGGGCCCTAATGGAGATCAGCTCTCCCCTGACCACCGCCTTTAGCGCCTCCCATACCATCCCCACTCTGACCTCCCCGTTATCGTTGGCCTCCAGGTACCTCTCTATACTTCCTCGGACCTGCTCGCTCACCTCATCGTCCGCCAACAGCCCCACCTCCAAGTGCCACAGCGGGCGCTGGTCCCTCTCCTCCCCCAGCTCTAAGTCCACCCAATGCGGGGTGTGGTCCAAAATGGCTATCGCCGAGTACTCGCTATCCTCTACTCTCGCTATTAGCGCCCTGCTCAAAATAGAAAAGTCGATTCGGGAATAAGCCTTATGGACATGTGAGAAGAATGAAAATTCCCTAGCCCCCGGCCTTGCAAATCTCCAAGGGTCTACCCCTCCCATCTGGTCCATAAACCCTCTCAGCACTCTAGCCGCCGCCGGCTTCCTACCCGTCCTAGACCTGGAGCGATCCAGTGCCGGATCCAGCACCGTGTTAAAGTCTACCCCCATTATCAGGCCCCCCACTTCCAAGTCTGGGATCCGACCCAACATGCGCCGCATAAAATCCACATCGTCCCAATTCGGGGCATACACATTGACCAGTACCACCCTCTCTCCCTGCAGCTTACCACTTACCATTACGTACCTACCGCCATTGTTTGCCACAATGCTCGGCGCCTCGAATGACACCTTCTTTCCCACCAAGATCGCCACCCCTCGATTTTTGGCATCCAGCCCCGAATGAAACACCTGACCTACCCACCCTTTCCTCAATCTTACCTAGTCTGCCACCTTCAGGTGTGTTTCCTGGAGCATAACCACATCCGCCTTCAGCCCCTTCAGGTGCGCGAACTCGCGGGCCCGCTTGACCGGCCCATTCAGTCCCCTTACATTCCAGGTTATCAGCCGGATCAGGGGGCTACCCGCCCCCCTCCCCGCCAACTAGCCATAACCCCTCCTTGGCCAGCCACGCGCCCGCACCCCACGCCCGGCCCGTTCCCCACGGCGGCAGACCCCCGTCTCGACACCCCCACTCGCTCCAGCTCCCCCTTGACCACAGTAGCAGCAACTCAATTCCCCCCCCCCCCAACGCCCCCCCCCCCCTCTCTCCCCGGGCTAGGACCGGCTGCAACATGCCAAACTTCACCCCCTTCTTGTGCAGCACCGCCTTCGCTCGATTGTACCCGGCCCTCCTCTTCACCACCTCGGCACTCCAGTCCTGGTATATTCGAACCTTCGCGTTCTCCCACCTGCTCCTCGTCTCGTTCTTGGCCCACCTGAGCACACACTCACAATCAGCGAACCGATGAAACCGCACCATCACCGCCTGCGGAGGCTCGTTAGCCTTGGGCCTCCTCGCCAGCACTCTATGGGCCCCTTCCAGCTCCAGGGGCCCCTGGAAGGACCCCGCTCCCATCAGCAAGGTCAACATGGTGACCACATAGGTCCCCACGTCCGGCCCCTCCAGCCGCTCCGGAAGGCCCAGAATCCGCAGATTCTTCCGCCTCGACCGATTCTCCATCTCCTCGAACCGCTCCTGCCATTTCTTGTGGAGCGCTTTGTGCGCCTCCACCTTTACCGCCAGGCCTAAGATCTCGTCCTCGTTGTCGGAGATCTTTTGTCGGGCCTTGCGGATCGCCACCCCCTGGGCCGTCTGTGTCTCCAGCAGCTTATCAATAGAAGCCTTCATCGGCTCAAGCAGGTCCGCTTTAATCTCTCTGAAGCAGCGCTGGATACCCTCCTGTTGCTCCTGCGCCTACTGCATCCACGCTGCCTGGTCTCCACCCGCTGCCATTTTGTTCTTCTTCCCTCGCACCTTCTTCGGGTCCACCACCACCTTTTTAGTCGCCCCGCTCCTGGTAAAAGCTATATACTATCGGGGAATTGTTGTAATCTCCTTCCCACACCGGGAAACGTTGAAAAAGTGCCATTGGGGGCCCTGAAAAGAGCCCAAAAGTCAGTTTTTGTGGGAGCTGCCGAATGTGCGACTTAGCTCCGTATAGCTGCAACCGGAAGTCGGTTCTATGATTCTATGATGTGCTTCAAAAGGTCTCTTCAACCACAATCAGTTCATCCCAAACAGCAAATGAATAGTGAAAGTTGATCTGTGCTTTAAGGAGCACTCAGCGATGGCCAGTTTGCCCCTGTTCAGCTAGTTACTGGAGGAGAGAACATTAAATGAAGTGTTATTCTCCATAATTGCATTGTAGTCTCTTTAATGAATGCTAGCAGACAATTTACTGTTAATCAGCCCCTTAATTATCCTCAGTGTAGCTGTTCCTTGTGGTGGCTTCAACTCCATCACCAAGATGGCATCTTGTGCTAAACTGGCAGTGCAGTTTAAGATCCATCTCGATGACCTCTTTACTTCTTTGGCAGTAATTGTAGTAATCGAGGAGAAATGAAAATAAAGGTTAAACTACATTTTTTTAAACACAGAAGTAAAGTCACACTCGCACCATAACAACACCAGTGTCCCAAGCAGGGACCAACAGCTCGATAACGAGTCCCACCTGGACGGGCTACTTCCCGTTGCCTCATACTCCACGAGCCCCACAGAGAGATCAGTGAATGATCCCTCGTGGGGGTTATCACATCTCTCCCCCACCAAGTCCAGGTCCTCCCCCTTGCTCCTGCGACCATGATGCCTCCTTTGCCACATCATAAACAGCCATTGTCAATGGAGTCGGATCTGGGGTAATAAAGCAGACAATGGATCATTGCTTCCTTGCTGAGCATCGAACGGCCACTCATTGGGTTCCCCCAATGTCAACTTGTGGCTGCAGGTCCATCGCCTCAGTCTCCATGTCAGAGCCTGAGTCTTCATCCTCTTTGGGGACAACTCGTGGGTGTACCATGGGTTGAGGCCCCTGTGCGGTGGTACGTTCCAAGGATATTGAGTGCCTCACCCCACTCAGAGTCGTCTCCGCAGTCGAGGGTTCCCTGCTCGGAAGATGGTCCACGTGCTTTTTTCGGTCCTCTCCCTGGTCTTGACCTTGTATGACATGGGGCCAGTCTTCTCAACCACCATTGCCCGGATCCAAGGGGCCCTATCTCCTAAATTGTGACTAGATTGTATCTCACGGCCTGAAAGTCCTATCGGTTCATTGGTCATCATTTTTCTTTTGAGCCTCCTGTTTTGACTCCACTTTCCCACTTAAGTTAGGAAACAGTAGGCTGAGCCTGCTCCAGAGGCGTCGACCCCTCAGCAATTACGTTGGCGGAGCACCCATCATCACAGTGGCATGGTCCTTTTGTTGAAAGGGAACCAAGCCAGTTTGGTGTTGAGTGAGCCTGCGGTCTGTTTCTTCATATTATTTGTAAACATTTGGACTGCCCACTCAGCCAAGCCATTTGAAGACGGGTGATATAGGGCAGCATGATGGCACAGCGGTTAGCACAGCGGTTAGGGTGGTGATGCAGTTCTATGACTCTTTTAAAATCAAAGGCGGGTTCTGCAAGCAGATTTCTCTGTGTCGCGGCGTTATTTATTCCACATACCAGCCAGTCCCGTAGCATCTCCAGATGTGATGGCCCATACTCACAGTGTTTGGACAGTTTCCTGAGCCTGGTCAGGAATTCCATAAGAGGTTCTCCATACCGGCGTATAAACCTGTTGCGCGAGAGAATAATTGATGGTCTTGTGTAATAATGGTTTGCCACTAAGTCCACCAGCTCAGTAAATGTTTTTTGAGTCAGGGGCCTCTGGGTAAGTTAGGCTCTTAATGATGGCAAATGTCTGGGCTCCACAGGCAGTCAAAAGGATTACCTTCTATCGGTCATCACCCTCTATGCCATTTGCACGTAAGAAATAGCATATTATTTTGGCATACTGGGGACAGCTCCATGCCCGCATCATACGACTCGAGTTTCCCAAATAACAGCATTTTCCAGGTTTCCCTTGTACACTTCTTACCGGTAGTGTCTTGTTTTTTAAGCAGTGCTGTCCAGAATCTTGTTCTTGCTCCCTGCCGCCAGTGTAGTATTCCAGGGGACACGGAGATAAATAACATTTATTTTAACTCAAAAGTAAAGCCACACCTGTGGTGTACAACACTAGTGTCCTGGCTCGGGACTACCAGGTACTCCCAGTCGAGGTCTGGGACAGTATTTAAAAAGCTCGATAATGAGTCCCAGCTGGATAGGCCTCAGCCTGTTGCCATGGAAACCCGTACTCCACGGGCCTCACTGGGAGATCAATGAGTGATCTCTCGTGGTCCTCGTAAGTAGTCAACCAAAATCACCCTTAAAATGTTAATTCCTCCACCCACAGTAATCAACACGCAGCTGTCCTTAGCCAGAAGTAGAGAGGCAGTGATGTTTTTTGAAGCTCTCTAGCTGAGCTGTTTTGAAGTGTATGGGGACTTGATTTGCTCTGCTATCATCAGTCTACAGGGTGATTGCTGTTTTCTGTGTCATCCTCTCTGTCTAAAATCCACTTTAACAGTCAATTGTTCTTTGTAATACTTTTCAATAGTCCTGTAAAGCAACAGAGGAAATGTTATTGTACCATGTTACGATCCCGTCAGAGGTCACAGGTTATGCACCATCCGGTTCCCTGTGACCACCGTGATAAAACAGGATGACGTTTCCCCAAACAAGGGGGAACTAGGGCAGCATGGTGGCGCAGTGGTAGCACTGCAGTCTCGCGGCGCCGAGGTCCCAGATTCGATCCCGGCTCTGGGTCACTGTCCGTGTGGAGTTTGCACATTCTCTCCGCGTTTGTGTGGGTTTTGCCCCCCACAACCCAAAGATGTACAAGGTAGGTGGATTGAACACGCTAAATTGCCCCTTAATTGGAAAAATGAATTGGGTATTCTAAATTTTTTTTTTAAATAACAATGGGGAACCTCACTGTATTTAAACCCTGACTTGGGTACAGGTCGGAGAGGGTGACCCTTCGGGGCGAGGAGAGTTAAATGTGTATATCGAATAATCCTGTGTTCATTTTACATCCTACCATGAGTTCCTGTGTGTCTCTTTGTTGTATTTTACAGTCCATACTGATCTCTGTCTCATCTCTTCCCTCTTTATGGTGTCCCTCTTTCAGTGGGAGCTGAAGGCCATTTTGACACACCGCTCATGCACCACCATTATTTTTTTAAATATAAATTTAGTGCACCCAATTCATTTTTTCCAATTAAGGGGCAATTTAGCGTGGCCAATCCACCTACCCTGCACATCTTTGGTTTGTGGGGGCGAAACCCACGCAATCATGGGGAGAATGTGCAAACTCCACACGGACAGTGACCCAGAGCTGGATCGAACCTGGGACCTCGGCGCCGTGAGGCAGCAATGCTACCCACTGTGCCGCCGTGCTGCCATGCACCACCATTATTAACCGCCATGAGTTGTGCCTGGTACATGGCAAGATGGACATGTGGTGCGTTTTCTTCCCATGAGGAGTCTTAACTTATCATTCCAGTTGAGAGAAAATTGAATTTTTTGTGCTTGGACATCTTTCACTCTGTTATTACTCTGCACTTTAATTTGCCAGTTTCCATTATTGAGTGAGGTGGTTGGGGTGTGCTCAAATCGAGGGCCTTAAAACGATAAAATGATTAGATATAATTGATGCAAATAATTTTCCCTGTCAGGGAATCCAGGCGATGGTGTTATAAATCTAATGATGAGAGTTCGACCATTTAGAAAGGAAATCAGGAAGCATGGAAATCTGAAATTCTCTTTTCCCAAAAGAACTCAGGATGCTGAGTAAATTAATAATTTTAAGACTGGGATTAATAAAGTAGTGTTCCTTACCGATTTCTAAATGCAGTAACTAATTATTTGCATTGTGAGTTCCAAATGTACCTGTAGGCATTGAAACATATACCTCATAATTTGACTCTTAAGTAAATAATTCAGAAGGGTATATATTTAATAGTATACATTTCATTGAACAACCAGATTCTAGTCCTCCCCTTGTTCCTGGATTGATTTCTCTCATAATTTAGCATTTTGACAGCTTTTGGTTGTATTATCATTCACAAAATAATTGACTTGATGCAGCATGTTTAACAAGAGAAAGTCAGAGAATACATCAAAATGTCCCGCACAGTTCGTTTTGGAGAGTAATACAGCTTTAAGCCATTCATTTTGATTTAATGTGGACGGTTCATTGAGCTGAAGGTAATGTTGAGATGCTTCGGTTTTTGAAAAGCCTTCAGGCAAAGATAGTCATCTATTTCAAACAGTAATGAAGACACAATAATTCTGTGTGAGGCAGAGCTTTAATGAATCCTTGTATCATTGAGACATTGGAGTGTATTTGTGGTTTTATTTTAAGGTACTTGGATATTATGGAACATGCTCTTGGAGCAGGTGAAGCAGTACTAATTGAAAACCTGGAAGAATCGGTGGATCCTGTGTTGGGGCCTTTATTGGGTCGAGAAACTATTAAAAAGGGCAGGTATGAAAATTAGGGGAACAAACTTAAGAATTCTCTCAGCTTTTCTTAGTAATTTCTGGGGAACATTTGGGGCTGGATTCTCTGGTTCCCCAGTCGTCTGTTCCTCGGCGGTGCGCTGTTCGCTGGTGTGGGAATCTATACTCCCGCCGCTTGTCAATGGAATTTCCCATTGACGCCACCCCACGCCCACGGGAAACCCACGGGTAGGGGTGTGCTGCTGGCGGAAAAAGTGGATCATAACAGCCGGATGATTCCAGCCCTGAAGTCTCATCAGAATCTGCTCCAAGACCATTGTGCCAAAGGAGCACATGAATGATGCAGTGCAAGTTTAGCTCTCACCCATAGAACTAATACTTCTTGAATTCTGATTCTTTATTACAAACTTTTATGTAATACATATCAAAATAGATTTAGTTCAGAGACATTGTCAGGTAAGCAATGGGGTTGTAACATCTCAAGCTTGACCTGGCGAATGGTCTCACATAAAACGTACAAACAGGCAAAAGCCCATCAAAAGAAAAAGCTGGCCTTTTAATGCACCACATGAAGAGATTCCTTACTGCAGGACGCTCCTGGCATCAAAGTCGTACCCAGGTCAATTAGACTCATTGCATTTTGAAATCATGACTGGAATTTTCTGGCTTTTGGGATTCACCCTTTCCGGCGGTAGCACAGCACCCCCCACCCCACCCCCACCCAGCCCAGCCTTTCGGTTTTCTGGTGGTGTGGGGTGGTTTCAATGGGAAATCCCACTGATAAGCGTCGGGAGTAGAGAATCCCGCCGCCAGTGAAATGCCGCGCTGCCGAGAAACACGTAACGGGGGAACGGAAAATCATGCCCCATGTTGCATCACTACCTCGGAAACAGCGTGGGGTCTGGACCCAGACTGCTCCGTGTGCCAGGTTCCCAATCCTCGATTAAAAATCCAGCCCCTTATTTCACTCGCCCTGATCACAGTGATATGAGTTAAAATTATCCCAATGTTGTTTGTGATTGGGACTAACGGGAAGCCTTTTCTTATCTAGGTGCATTAAAATTGGAGACAAGGAATGTGAGTACAATTCCAGCTTCCGCCTCATCCTTCACACTAAGCTGGCAAATCCTCACTACCAGCCTGAGATGCAAGCCCAGTGTACTCTCATTAACTTCACTGTTACGAGAGATGGCTTGGAGGACCAACTTTTGGCTGCTGTGGTCAGTATGGAGAGGCCGGACTTGGAAGAATTGAAGGTATACAAATCTAACTTCATCCTTTATCTACACACCGCATAACACAAAACCATTACATTGTTCGAACCGTAGACCTGCTGGTGAGTAATGTTGATTTATCTGGTTTAGACTTTTACAATGCAGATAAAGCTCTTTCAGGCCATTGTGCCTGCACCGCCTCTTTAAACAAGTTGTCCAATTGTCCCACTTCCCTGCTCTTTCCCCATAGTTGTATAACCTTTTCCTTTTCAAGTATGCATCCAATCTAGGAGTCTGAGATAGTGACAATGTTCACGGCATTTCATAATGAGAAATGTCAAAGGAAGACAATTCTTTCCTGTGTAACATAATGAAACCGCTGCTGTTCTGCAATTTTATATCAGGTTAGAATGCCATCATTCAGCATCTGATACCTGGGCTCAAATACTGCTCTGACTTTTGATGATTAACGTGTCAAATGAAAATGACAGGCAAGAGAAGATTAGCTGGCAAATCAGAACTGCCGCACACTCATGAAGACTGGTGTATCACTGACAAGACGCTTCCTATTCACATTCTCAACTCTACAACCCCCTCCCGCCCCACTCCCCAGCACCACCAACCTGTAACCGTGCGTTTCCTTGAGATGGCCAAAAACCCCAGAAAGAAACCCCGGGCTAATAGGAGGGGGGAGGAACTCAGGCTTTTCAGTCAGTGGGAATCTCCCTGCTTGACATAACGTTAGTGTCATGGTCTGCAAGGGGCCTATGGAATGGGAATGAATATCTTCCCCGTGGTCCTTTCGGAGTAACCTTTGTATAAAAGATCGGCCAGTAATGCACCGATCAGAACAGGAACCCGGTAGTGCTGTAAATAAAACTACGTTTCTGTATTTTACTCAGTGTGGACTCCCGTGCCCTTATTAAACTGGCGACAAGGAATGAACTAGCTTGCTGCCAGCACTGTGATGTACTTGGTTGAGCCACCTCCCCAATTTTCCGGACTCAGGTTTGGATTTACTTGATTCGCCATGCCTCCGTGTGGGCGATTAGGTGCATTTGAAGGCTGGAACCAGTACGCAAAAAAAAATGTGTTACTTCTTAAGGACCAACAACATCACGGAGAATGAACACCAGACAGCCATATTGTTGACAGCCTGCAGCACTCACAATCAGGGAACAGATGAGTGTAGTGGTCATCACTAAGGAGAGGTTCTGGGGAAACTGAAAGGTCTGAAGGTGGATAAGTCACCTGGACCGGATGAACTACACCTCAGGATTCTAAAAGAAATAGCTGAGGAGATTGTGGAGGCATTGGTGGTCATCTTTCAGGAATCACTGGAGGCAGGGAGGGTCCCCGAGGACTGGAAAGTGGCTAATGTAACACCGCTGTTAAAGAAGAGAGGGAGGCAGAAGATGGGAAATTAAAGGCTGCTTAGCCTGACTTTAGTCATTGGTAAGATTTTAGAGTGCATTATTAAAGATGTGATCCCGGAAGTGCATGATATAATAGCACTGAGTCATCACAGCTTTGTCAAGGGAGGCCATGTCTGAGTAATCTGTTAAGAGTTCTTTGAGGAGGTCATCCAAAAGTTAGACAAAGGAGAACCAGTGGACGTGATTTATTTAGATTTCCAGAAGGCCATGTAGGTTAAGAACCCATGGTGTTAGGGTAAGTTCCTGGCATGGATAAAGGATTGGCTGACTGACAGAAGGCTGAGAGTGGGGATAAAAGGGTCTTTTTCAGGATGGTAGCCGGTGACTAGTGGTGTGTCTCAGGGGTCGGTGCTGGGACCACAACTTTTCACAATAAACATTACCGATCTGGAAGAAGGAACTGAAGGCACTGTTGGACATAAAATGTACAGTGCAGAAGGAGGCCATATGGCCCATCGAGTCCGCACCGGACTGTTGCTAAGTTTGCAGATGATACAAAGATATGCACAGGGACAGGTAGTATTGAGGAAGCTGGTGGTCTGCAGAAGGACTTGGACAGGCTAGGAAAGTGGGCAAAGAAGTGGCAAATGGAATACAATGTGGAAAAGTGTGAAGTTTTGCATTTTGGATGGAGCAATTTAGGCATTTTCTAAGTGGGGAAATGCTTAACAAATCAGAAGCACAAAGGGACTTGGGAGTCCCTGTTCAAGCTTCTCTTGAGGTTAACGTGCAAATTCAGTTGGCAGTTGGGAAGGCAAATGCAATGTTAGCATTTATGTCGAGAGGGCGAGAATTCAAGAACTGGAATGTACTTCTGAAGCTGTATAAGGCTCTGGTCAGACCCCATTTGGAGTATTGTGTGCAGTTTTGTGCCCTGTATCTAAGGAAAGATGTGCTGGCCCTGGAAAGGGTCCAGAGGAGGTTCACAAGAATGATCCCTGGAATGAAGAGCTTGTCATATGTTATCCGTACCTGGATAACGTCACCATCTGCGGCCATGACCAGCAGAACCACGACGCTAACCTTTCCAAATTTCTCCACACCACCAAACTCTTCAACCTAACCTACAACAAGGAGAAGTGTGTGTTCAGCACGAACCGATTAGCCATCCTCGGCTATGCGGTTCAGAACGGAGTTCTAGGGCCCAACCCCGACCGCATGCGCCCCTCATGGATCTCCCCCTTCCCCACTGCCCCAAGGCCCTCAAACGATGCCTGGGGTTCTTTTTGTACTACGCCCAGGGGTCCCCAACTATGCGGACAAGGCCCGCCCACTCATCCACTCCACCGGTTTCCCACTGATGGCCGAGGCTCACCAGGCCTTCAACCGTATCAAGGCCGACATCGCCAAGGCCGCGATGCACGCGGTCGACGAGACGCTCCCCTTCCAAGTCGAGAGCGATGCATCAGATGTCGCTCTGACCGCCACCCTCAACCAGGCAGGCAGGCCCGTGGTATTCTTTTCCCGCACCCTCCATGCCTCCGAAATTCAGCACTCCTCCGACGAAAAGGAGGCCCAAGCCATCGTTGAAGCTGTGCAGCACTGGAGGCATTACCTGGCTGGCAGGAGATTCACTCTCCTCACTGACCAACGGTCGGTTGCCTTCATGTTTTAACAACACACTGTGGGGTGATATAAAATTGCAGAACAGCAGCGGTTTCATTATGTTACACAGGAAAGATCAAAAATGATAATATCTTGCAGTGGAGGATCGTGCTCTCCATCTTTAATAACGAGATTTTGTATCGTCCCGGTAAGCTCAACGAGCCCCCCGGTGCCCTGTCCCGAGGTACATGTGCCAGCGCACAATTGGACCGACTCCGGACCCTGCACGACGATCTCTGTCACCCAGGGGTCACCCGCTTTTATCACTTCATTAAGACCCGCAATCTGTCCTACTCCATCGAGGAAATCAGGGCTGTCACCAGAGACTGCCAGATCTGCGTGGAGTGTAAACCGCACTTCTACCGACCAGACTGTGCGCGCCTGGTGAAGGCCTCCCTCCCCTTTGAACACCTCAGCGTGGACTTCAAAGGGCCCGTCCCCTGCACCGACTGCAACACGTCTTTTCTCAATGTGGTCAACGAATATTCCAGATTCCCCTTCGCCATCCCATGCCCCGATATGACGTCTGCCACCGTCATCAAAGCCCTCAACACCATCTTCACTCTGTTCGGTTTCCCCGCCTATGTCCACAGCGACCGGGGATCCTCATTTATGAGCGATGAGCTGCGCCAGTACCTGCTCAACAGGGGCATTGCCTCGAGCAGGACGACCAGCTACAACCCCCGGGGAAACGGGCAGGTGGAGCGAGAGAGTGGGACAGTCTGGAAGGCTGTCCAGCTGGCCTTGCGGTCCAGAAATCTCCCGGCCTCCCGCTGGGAGGAGGTCCTCCTCGGCGCACTTCACTCCATTCGGTGTGCACGGCGACTGACGAAACCCCCCATGAACGTCTCTTTGCCTTCACCAGGAAGTCCACCTCCGGGGTTTCGCTCCCAACGTGGCTGGCAGCTACTCCACGCAAACCCGCAGTACGCCGACGTAGCGTACCCCACGGCCACCAAGACACAGTCTCCCTCAGGGACCTGGCACCAGCTGGGTCCCCCCCACCCCCCTCTGCCCCGATGCCACCCTCCCTTCCCCAGCGCACCCCACCACGGCCCCCGCTCCAGGACACTCCGTCCTCCCCTTGGTCCCAGCCGGGGATGAAGAGGATGTCGACATGCTCCCGGAGTCACTGACGACCGAGCCGACGCCTAACTCGCCACCAGCACTGCGGCGCTCTCAATGACGGATCAAGGCGCCTGACCGTCTAAATTTGTAACCTTCTCTGTAATTTTTAAAAAATATATATATATTTTATTAATGTTTTTCGATCAACCAAGAATTTTTCCATTTTTACAACTTTGTAACAATATATACATTGATCGTTTTTAAAATAATATATTAACTAACGACAAGTGCCAACACAAATAAAAAGAAAAACAAAAAGAAATAGTAACATTGAGAAGATAACTATGAACAACAAATATGTAACAACACACAAAAAAAAACCAAAGACCCGAATGCACCCCCCCCCCCCCCCCCCCACTCCCCCCTGGGTTGCTGCTGTTGTCTTTCCTATTTTCCCTTATCGCTCTGCGAGATAGTCGAGGAACGGTTGCCACCGCCTGGTGAACCCCTGAGCCGAACCTCTTAGTGCGTATTTTATCTGCTCCAATTTTATGAACCCTGCCATATCGTTTATCCAGGCCTCCACGCCCGGGGGTTTAGCTTCTTTCCACATAAGTAGAATCCTTCGCCGGGCTACTAGGGACGCAAAGGCCAGAACATCGGCCTCTCTCGCCTCCTGCACTCCCGGCTCATCTGCAACCCCGAACATAGCCAACCCCCAGTTTGGTTCGACCCAGACCCCCACCACCTTTGAAATCACTTTTGCCACACCCACCCAGAACCCATGCAATACCGGGCATGACCAAAACATGTGGGTGTGGTTCGCAGGGCTTCCCGCGCATCTCCCGCACCTATCCTCCACCCCAAAAAACCTGCTCAATCTTGCTCCCGTCATATGCGCCCTGTGTAGTACCTTGAATTGGATCAGGCTGAGCCTGGCACACGAGGACAAGGAATTTACCCTACTTAGGGCATCTGCCCACAGCCCTTCCTCAATCTCTTCCCTCAGCTTCTCCTCCCATTTTCCTTTCAGTTCCTCTATCATCGTCTCCCCCTCGTCTCTCATTTCCCTGTATATATCAGACACCTTACCATCACCCACCCATGCCCCCGAAATCACTCTGTCCTGGATCCCTTGCGCCGGGAGCTGCGGAAATTCCCTCATCTGTTGCCTCACAAATGCCCTCACTTGCATATAACGAAATGCATTACCAGGTGGCAACCCGCATTTTTCTGTCAGTGCTCCCAGACTCGCGAACGTCCCGTCCAAGAACAAGTCCTTCAGTTGCGCAATTCCTGCTCGCTGCCAAGATTGAAATCCCCCGTCTATCCTTCCCGGGACAAACCTATGGTTGTTCCTTATCGGGGACCACACTGAGGCCCCCATCACTCCCCTATGTCGTCTCCACTGCCCCCAAATCTTCAGAGTCGCCACCACCACTGGGTTTGTGGTGCACCTTTTCGGGGAGAACGGCAGCGGCGCCGTTGCCAGTGCTTTTAAGCTAGTTCCCCTACAGGACGCCATCTCCAGCCTTTTCCACGCCGCTCCTTCTTCTTCCCTCATCCACTTATGTATCATAGACACGTTAGCGGCCCAATAATAATCACTCAGACTCGGCAGTGCCAATCCCCCTCTATCTCTACTGTGCTGCAGGAACCCCCTCTTTACCCTTGGGGTCTTTCTGGCCCACACAAAGCTCATGATGCTCCTGTCCACCTTCTTAAAAAAGGTCTTTGTAATCAGTATGGGGAGGCACTGAAACACAAAAAGAAACCTCGGGAGGACCACCATTTTAACCGCCTGCACCCTGCCCGCCAATGACAGGGGCACCATATCCCACCTTTTAAAGTCCTCCTCCATCTGCACTACCAGTCGTGTCAAGTTAAACTTATGCAAGGTTCCCCAGTCCCTGGCCACCTGGATCCCTAAATAACGGAAATCTCTTGTTACCCTCCTCAGCGGCAGCTCGTCTATTCCCCTGCCCTGTTCCCCGGGGTGCATCACAAACAGTTCACTCTTCCCCATATTCAGTTTGTATCCCGAAAACTCTCCAAACTCCCTGAGTGTCTGCATTATCTCAGGCATCCCTTCCACTGGGTCCGCGACATATAACAGCAGATCATCCGCGTATAATGACACCCGATGTTCTTCTCCTCCTCTAAGTACCCCTCTCCACTTCCTAGAGCCCCTCAGCGCTATGGCCAATGGCTCAATTGCCAACGCAAACAGTAACGGGGACAGGGGGCACCCCTGTCTTGTGCCCCTATATAGTCGGATGTAGTCGGATCGTTGCCTGTCAGTAATCACACTTGCCAGCGGGGCCCCGTATAGGAGCCGAACCCATCTAATGAACCCCTCTCCAAATCCAAATCTCATCAGTACCTCCCACAAATAGTCCCACTCCACTCTATCAAATGCCTTCTCTGCATCCATAGCCACCACTATCTCCACCTCCCCCTCCGGTGGGGGCATCATCATCACCCCCAACAATCTCCGTATATTGGTATTCAATTGCCTCCCTTTAACAAATCCTGTTTGGTCACCATGCACCACCCCAGGGACACAGTCCTCTATCCTTGTCGCCATCACTTTGGCCAATAACTTGGCGTCGACGTTCAGGAGGGAGATGGGCCTGTATGACCCGCACTGTAGCGGGTCTTTGTCTCTTTTCAGGATCAGCGATATCGTCGCCTCCGACATCGTCGGGGGTAGTGTCCCCCTTTCCTTAGCCTCATTGAAGGTTCTCGTCAAAAGTGGGGCCAGCAGGTCCACATATTTCCTATAGAATTCCACCGGGAACCCATCTGGTCCCGGGGCCTTCCCTGCCTGCATGTTCCCGATTACTTTTACCACCTCCTCTACCTCAATCTGCGCTCCCAGTCCTGTCCTCTCCTGCTCCTCAACCTTCGGGAACTCCAACTGGTCTAGGAAATGCATCATTCCCTCTTTCCCTTCCGGGGGTTGGGCCTTATACAACCTCTCGTAGAATACCTTAAATACCCCGTTCACCCTCTCCGCTCTCTGTTCCATCCTTCCCTCCTCATCTCTAGCTCCTCCGATCTCTCTCGCCGCCCCCCTCTTCCTAAGTTGTTGGGCCAGCAGTCGGCTCGCCTTCTCCCCGTATTCATACTGTACTCCCTGTGCCTTCCTCCACTGCGTCCCCACCTTACCCGTGGTCAACAAGTCAAAGTCCGTGTGTAGTCTCCGTCTTTCCCTGTGTAGCCCTTCGTCCGGAGCCCCCGCATATTGCCTATCCACCCTCAGAATCTCCCCAATCAGTCTCTCCCTTTCTTTACCCTCTTGTTCCCCCTTATGGGCCCTTATGGAAATCAGCTCCCCTCTCACCACCACCTTCAGCGCCTCCCAGACTACTCCCACCTGGACCTCTCCGTCATCATTGACCTCTAGGTATCTTTCAATACATCCCCTCACCCTTCCACATACCCCCTCGTCCGCCAACAGTCCCATGTCTAATTTCCAAAGTGGGCGTTGCTCCTTTTCCTCCCCTAGTTCCAGATCTACCCAATGTGGGGCATGATCTGAAATGGCTATAGCCGAGTACTCTGCTCCTGCCACCTTCAGGATCAGCGCCCTTCCCAGGACAAAGAAATCTATCCGGGAGTACACTCTATGAACGTGGGAGAAGAAGGAAAACTCTTTACTCCTCGGTCTAGTAAATCTCCAGGGATCCACTCCTCCCATCTGCTCCATAAAGCCCTTAAGCACCTTGGCCGCTGCCGGCCTCCTCCCGGTCCTAGATCTGGGTCCAGCCCTGGGTCCAGCACCGTGTTGAAGTCCCCCCCCCATTACCAACTTTCCCATCTCCAGGTCCGGGATGCGCCCCAACATACGCTTCATAAAGTTCGCATCATCCCAGTTCGGGGCATATACGTTCACCAGCACCACCGCTTCACCTTGCAATCTGCCACTCACCATCACGTACCTACCCCCACTGTCCGCCACTATGGTCTTCGCCTCAAACGATACCCGTTTTCCCACCAATATTGCCACCCCTCTATTTTTCGCATCCAAGCCCGAGTGGAATACCTGTCCCACCCATCCTTTTCTTAATCTAACCTGATCCGCCAGTTTCAGGTGCGTCTCCTGAAGCATAACCACGTCTGCCTTTAGCTTCTTTAGATGCGCAAATACCCTTGCCCTCTTAATCGGCCCATTCAACCCTCTCACGTTCCACGTGATCAACCGGGTTGGGGGCTCTTTACCCCACCCCTCCTCGTCGACTAGCCATCCCCTTTTTTAAACCAGCTCCTCACCCGGTTCCCATGCAACCGCTTGTCCCCCAGACAGCACCCTCCCGTCCCGACCATCCCATCCCGTAACAGCTCCCCCTTCCCCTTATCAGCAGCAACCCAGTTAATCTCCCCCCTCCCCGCTAGATCCCGCTCTCTCTGAAATTTTAATGACAACCTGTGTGTAAATAGTTTTCCACCAACCCCGCTGGACTCATTTTTAACAGGGGGTGAATGTGGTAGTCACCACTGTTGTATTATATTGTATATACTGCACTGTATACGATGGTATTACGGTAAGGCCCCTGTACTACAGGTACGGGGGAAGATCCCTGTCTGCTGGCTCCACCCAGTAGGCAGAGTATAAATGTGTGTGCTCTCCGAACTGCAGCCATTTCGGCAGCAGCTGTAGGAGGCCACATATCTCTGTGTAATAAAGCCTTGATTACTCTCTACTCTCGTCTCGTCTTAATTGATAGTGCATCACAGAGATAGATAGGTTCTTGATTAATAAGGGGTTCAAGGGTTATGCGGAGAAGGCAGGAGAATGGGGATGAGAAAAATGTCAGCCATGATTGAATGGCGGAGAAGACTCGATTGGCCGAGTGGCTTAATTCTACTCCTATGTCTTATAAGACCATAAGACATAGGAGCGGAAGTAAGGCCATTCGGCCCATCGAGTTCACTCCACCATTCAATCATGGCTGATTTCAACTCCATTTACCCGCTCTCTCTCCATAGCACTTAATTCCTCGAGAAATCAAGAATTTATCAACTTCTGTCTTAAAGACACTCAACGTCCCGGCCTCCACCGCCCTCTGTGGCAATGAATTCCACAGACCCACCACTCTCTGGCTGAAGAAATTTCTCCTCATCTCTGTTCTAAAGTGACTCCCTTTTATTCTAAGGCTGTGCCCCCGGGTCCTAGTCTTGCCTGCTAATGGAAACAACTTCCCTACGTCCACCCTATCTAAGCCATTCATTATCTTGTAAGTTTCTATTAGAGCTCCCCACAACCTCCTAAACTCCAATGAATATAATCCCAGGATCCTCAGACGTTCATTGTATGTTAGGCCTACCATTCCTGGGATCATCCGTGTGAATCTCCGCTGGACCCGCTCCAGTGCCAGTATGTCCTTCTTGAGGTGTGGGGCCCAAAATTGCTCACAGTATTCTAAATGGGGCCTAACTAGTGCTTTATAAAGCTTCAGAAGTACATCCCTGCTTTTATATTCCAAGCCTCTTGAGATAAATGACAACATTGCATTTGCTTTCTTATTTACGGACTCAACCTGCAAGTTTACCTTTAGAGAATCCTGGACTAGGACTCCCAAGTCCCTTTGCACTTCAGCATTATGAATTTTGTCACCGTTTAGAAAATAGCCCATACCTCTATTCTTTTTTCCAAAGTGCAAGACCTCGCACTTGCCCACGTTGAATTTCATCAGCCATTTCTTGGACCACTCTCTTAAACTGTCTAAATCTTTCTGCAGCCTCCACACCTCCTCAATACTACCTGCCCCTCCACCTATCTTTGTATCATCGGCAAACTTAGCTAGAATGCCCCCAGTCCCGTCATCTAGATCGTTAATATATAAAGAGAACAGTTGTGGCCCCAACACTGAACCCTGCGGGACACCACTCGTCACCGGTTGCCATTCCGAAAAAGAACCTTTTATCCCAACTTTCTGCCTTCTGCCTGACAGCCAATCGTCAATCCATGTTAGTACCTTGCCTCGAATACCATGGGCCCTTATTTTACTCAGCAGTCTCCCGTGAGGCACCTTATCAAAGGCCTTTTGGAAGTCAAGATAGATAACATCCATTGGCTCACCTTGGTCTAACCTATTTGTTATCTCTTCAAAGAACTCGAACAGGTTTGTCAGGCACGACCTCCCCATACTAAATCCATGTTGACTTGTCCTAATCCGACCCTGCACTTCCAAGAATTTAGAGATCTCATCCTTAACGATGGATTCTAGATTCTTGCCAACAACCGAGGTTAGGCTAATTGGCCTATAATTTTCCTTTTTTTTTTCTTGTTCCCTTCTTGAACAGGGGGGTTACAACAGCGATTTTCCAATCCTCTGGGACTTTATCTGACTCCAGTGACTTTTGAAAGATCATAACTAACACCTCCACTATTTCTTCAGCTATCTCCTTGAGAACTCTAGGATGTAGCCCATCTGGGCCCGGAGATTTATCAATTTTTGGACCTCTTAGTTTCACTAGCACTTTCTCCTTTGTGATGGCTGCCATATTCAACTCTGCCCCCTGACTCTCCTGAATTGTTGGGATATTACTCATGTCTTCTACTGTGAAGATTGACGCAAAGTACTTATTTAGTTCCTCAGCTATTTCCTTGTCTCCCATCACGAGATTACCAGTGTCATTTTGGAGCGGCCCAATGTCTACTTTTGCCTCCCGTTTATTTTTAATGTATTTAAAGAAACTTTTACTATCATTCCTAATGTTACTGGCTAGCCTAGCTTCATATTTGATCCTCTCTTTCCTTATTTCTCTCTTTGTTATCCTCTGTTGGTTTTGTAGCCTTCCCAATCTTCTGACTTACCACTACTCTTTGCCACATTATAGGCTTTCTCTTTTGCTTTGATGCATTCCCTGACTTCCTTTGTCAGCCATGGCTGCCTAATCCCCCCTCTGATAACCATTCTTTTCTTTGGGATGAACCTCTGTACTGTGTCCTCAATTACTCCCAGAAACTCCTGCCATTGCTGTTCTACTGTCTTTCCCACTAGGCTCTGCTCCCAGTCGATTTTTGTCAGTTCCTCCCTCATGCCCCTGTAGTTACCTTTATTTAACTGTAACACCTTTACATCTGATTCTACCTTCTTTCTCTCAAATTGCAGACTGAATTCTACCATATTATGATCACTGCCTCCTAAGTGTTCCCTTACTTTAAGATCTTTTATCAAGTCTGGCTCATTACATAACACTAAGTCCAGAATGGCCTGTTCCCTCGTGGGCTCCATCATAAGCTGTTCCAAAAAGCCCTCCTGTAAACATTCAATGAATTCCCTTTCTTTGGGTCCACTGGCAACATTATTTACCCAGTCCACCAGCATATTGAAGTCCCCCATGATCACTGTGACCTTGCCTTTCTGACATGCCCTTTCTATTTCATGGTGCATTTTGTGCCCCTGGTCCTGACCACTGTTAGGAGGCCTGTACATAACTCCCATGGTTTTTTTGCCTTTGTGGTTCCTCAACTCTACCCACACAGACTCCACATGATCTGACCCTATGTCGTTTAGTGCTATTGATTTAATTTCATTCCTAATTTCATTCCTAATTAACAAGGCAACCCCGCCCCCTCTGCCCACCTCTCTGTCTTTTCGATAGGTTGTGAATCCCTGGATGTTTTATTTGCCAGTCCTGAACCCCCTGCAACCATGTCTCTGTGATGCCTACCACATCATACCTGCCAGTCACAATCTGGGCCACAAGCTCATCTACCTTGTTCCGTACACTGCGCGCATTTAAATATAACACCTTTAATTTTCTATTGACCGTCCCTTTTTGTTTTCTTAGTGTGGTGAACCTTGGTTTACTGAGCCTTTCCATACACTGTGTCATATTTTGTGAGATGGGGACTATCGTAACCTCTCCTGAGTTCTGTCTTTTTGTGCTTTTTTGTATTCCTAAGCAGCTACGCTTCCCACTGATTACTTCACCTCTTGGTTCCCTGACTTTCCCTTACCCCCCAATCTCTAGTTTAAAGTCCTATTGACCACCCTATTTACTCTTTTCGCCAGAACGCTGGTCCCAGCTCGGTTCAGGTGGAGACCATCCCAACGGTATAGGTCCCCCCTGTCCCAAAACTGATGCCAGTGTCCCATGAAAAGGAACCCCTCTTTCCCACGCCACTCTTTCAGCCACGTGTTAACTTCCCTTATTCTTGCCTCCCTATGCCAATTTGCACGTGGCTCGGGCAGTAATCCGGAGATTATGACCCTTGAGGACCTGTTTTTTAATTTGAATCCTAGCTCTTTATAATCTCTAAACAGGTCCTCTTTCCTAGACTTGCCTATGTTGTTGGTACCGACATGGACTACAACAACTGGATCCTCCCCCTCCCTCTCCAGTATCCTTTTAAGCCGGTCAGAGATGTTCCGCACCCTAGCACTGGGCAGACAACATACCATGCGGGACTCTTTATCCTGCTCACAAAGGATACTATCTATCACCCTGATAATAGAATCCCCTACAACTGCAACTTGCCTATTTACTCACTTGAATGGCCTGCTGAACCATGGTGCCTTGGTCAGCTGACTCATCCTTCCTGCAGCCCTGTTCGCCATCCACACAGGGAGCAAGTGCCTCGTACCTGTTGGACAGGGTCAAGGGCTGAGGCTCCTGAGTTCCTGACTGCTGCTTCCCTTTGCCTGCCTGACTTGCAGTCACACCCTGCTGTCCCTGGCCACTGGCAGGATTTAAACTACTTACTCTGACAGGTGTGACTGCCTCCTGAATCACAGTGTCCAGGTAAGTCTCCCCCTCCCGGATGTGCCTCAGTGTTTGAAGCTCAGACTCCAGCTCATCAACTCTGAGCCCGAGCTCTTCGAGCAGCCAACACTTACTGCAGATGTGCCAATGGGATCGCAATGGGATCTGCCAGCTCCCACATCAAGCAGCTCAAGCACATCACCTGACCAGCCATCTCTGATTAATTAATTAGTTTAATTTAAGTTTACGAGTTTAGCTGTGTTTTTTATTAAATTTGGGGTCTTATGTTGGAGTTATACAGAACATTGGTGAGGCCATAGCTGGAATAGTGTGTGCAGTTCTGGTCGCCACATTGTAGGAAGGATGTGATTGCACTGGAGCGGGTGCAGAGGCTTTTCACTTGGATGTTGACTGGGATGGAACATTTCAGTTATGCGGGTTAGATAGGCTTGGGTTGTTTTCGGTGGAGCAGAGAAGACTGAGGGGTGACCTGATCGAGGTGTACAAGATTACGAGGAGCATGGACAGGGTGGATAGGGAACAGCTGTTCCCCTTAGTTGAAGGATCAGTTACGAGAGGACACAAATTCAAGGTGAGGGGTGAGAGGTTCAGGGGGCATTTGAGGAAAATCGTTTTTACCCAGAGGGTGGTGACAGTCTGGGACGCACTGCTGGGAGGGTGGTAGAGGTGGGTTGCCTCACATCCTTTAAAAAGTACTTGGATGAGCACTTGGCACATCTTAACATTCGAGGTTGTGGGCCAGGTGCAGGCAAATGGGATTAAGATTAGTAGATTAGGTGCTTTTCATGCAGCGGTGCAGACCCGATGGGCCCAAGGGCCTTTTCTGCATTGTATTTTTCTGTGATACTTGGTGTGGACTCTGTGTCCTCATTAAAGATACCCAAAACCTAAGGGCAGCACGGTAGCATTGTGGATAGCACAATTGCTTCACAGCTCCAGGGTCCCAGGTTCGATTCCGGCTTGGGTCACTGTCTGTGCAGAGTCTGCGCATCCTCCCCGTGTGTGCGTGGGTTTCCTCCGGGTGCTCCGGTTTCCTCTCACAGTCCAAAGATGTGCAGGTTAGGTGGATTGGCCATGAAAAATTGCCCTTAGTGTCCAAAATTGCCCTTAGGGTTGGGTGGGGTTACTGGGTTATGGGGATAGGGTGGAGGTGTTGACCTTGGGTGCTCTTTCCAAGAGCCGGTGCAGACTCGATGGGCCGAATGGCCTCCTTCTGCACTGTAAATTCTATGAAATAAGGATTTGATTTAAGGCAGATTGAAATGCATTTTCTTTTCTCTAATGAACTCTGGATCATCAGGGCAGTCTCTGCTACCTCACATTGCTTCAAGGTAAGTTTTGAATTGCAGGAGACAAGTAATTTTGGTATGCAAATGTAGTCTAATTAACAAAATGCTCCCCTTATTAGCATTCCAACGAGGTCACTGAAGTTCCACAACCATAACTCCTGCTATTTTTAAATTAAGTTTCAGAAATGTTGTCTTCTTAATTGTGATTTAACGTATGTTATTAACATAAGCGGTTAAATGTGATCAATTAGCATATTTTGTCAATATATTCTCCCAGCTGTCCAAATAATTTTCAGGTTTTACAAATGCACAGTTTGCAGTTTTTTAAAATCTTTATGGAAAAATCTATATTTTAATTATTCTAGCTTGCATACACATATTAGGCGCAGTTAACTGTGTGTACGTTGGCAATGAGCTTCAGCATAATTCTGTTTGTAGTCTTAGCCGCTGGCCTCCCATCTTAACCTCTCATTTAAACAGGGAGATTTGCATTCAGGTTTGAGGTCTGCATTTGGCATGGGCCAAGAGGCTAAAGCAAAAATAAGCAACTTGACGGTGCTTTCTGTTGTTGAAGCTCCTAACTTAAAGGCAAATGGTTCAAAGGGTCTCTCTTCCCCGAGTAACTTAAGTTGAACTTAATTCATGAAAATTGTGGAGCGACCATGGCACATTTTACTTCCTCGCCTTCCTATTTTACTATTTTCTCAATGCCCTGAACTCCTTAAGAGTTGTCTGGCTCTTGTTGGGACATGGTTCCACAGGATAGCAGCAGCCATCCACTACCTTAGCCACTGTTCATGTGTGTGCTTTAAAAGCAGGGAATTGAACTGGATTTGACATTGTAGCTGAACCCAGTCCTTTCAACAACAGCTACACACTAGACTTGTACAGCGCCTTTCACAGAATAAAACATCTTGAGTACTTCACAGCAGCTTTATCAAACCCCATTTGACTCTGAGACATATAAGAAGATATTAAACAGACAACCAAAATCTTGGTAGAACAGTTAGGTTTTAAGGAGATTCCTGAAGGAGAAGAGAGAAGTGAACAGGCAGAGAGCTTTAGCGAGGGAATTCAAGGGTTTACGACAGAGCCAGCTGAAGGCACAGACCCCAATTTGTGGAGCTGGTAAAATCCAGGAATGAACAAAGACCAGGGATTGGATCCTCCATCCCGCCAGTCCTGTTTTCCGGCATGGCACGCCCCCGCTGGCAGTAGGATCCTCCATTCTGGCAGCCGGCCAATGGGGTTTCTCATTGTAGCCATCCCACGTTGCCGGGAAACCCGTGGGCGTGGGTGCGCTGCTGGCGAAGCGGAGGATCCCGCCGACGGAGAAACCCGCCGCAGAAGTTTTCAAAAAAGTTAATTTATGGGATATGGCGTCGCTGGCTGGGCCAGCATTTATTGCTCACCCCTAATTGCCTTTGAACTGAGTGACTTGCTGGGCCATTTCAGAGCGTTATTTAAGAGTCAACCCCATTACTGTGGATCTGGAGACTCATGTAGGCCCGACTAGGCAAGGGTGGCAGTTTTCCTTCCCTAAACGGCATTAGATGGATTTTTACGACAATTGACAATGGTTTCATAATCATCATTGGACTTCCAGTTCCAGATTTTTATTGAATTCAACTTTCATCACCTGTAGTGGTGGGATTTGAACCTGGTCCCCGGAGCATTACTTGGATTGCTGGATCAATGGTCCAGCGAAAATACCACTATGCCACCACCTCCTCAGGAGGCACAGAAGAGGCACAGGTGGTTGTAGGGCAGGAAGTGCTTCCAAAGATAGAGAGGAGTGAGACCACGGAGAGATTTGAAACAAAGGATGAGAATTTTAAAATCCCAGGCAGACCAGAAATGAATAGACATCAGCAAATTCAAGGGTGATGGTGAATGGGATTTGGTGGAAGGTAGGATATGTGCAACAGAGTTTTGGATGAGCTCAGCTTTAGTGAAAGATTGGAGGCTGTACTGGAGAACATTGGAATAGTCAGGACTAGATGTAACATAGGAAGTCATTAGCGTTCCACCAGTAGATGAGCTGAGGCAGGCAGGGTGTTAGGGAGGACGTTACAGATGTGGAAGCAGGCAGTCTTTGTAGTGGCACAGTTATGCGTTCAGAAGCTCACCTTCATCTCATGGGCAAGATGAGCTTGGAGAGGACTGGAAGGGAGGTAGGAGAGAAATAGGAGAAAGGTGCAAGTTCACGGGGCTGGGCCAGGGAGAAACATTTGGAGAAGTTTGGCCTGAGTGGGCCAAGGGAATGGAGCAAAGTTGCAGAAGGATCTGAATGGGTGGTCTCAATCCTAGTGACAAAGACATCAACTGTTTGCTGCAGTTAGTGTCGCTGGACAGAGGTCAGGAATGGCTGATATTTATTTTGCCCATCGCTCACCCAGAAGCACTGAAGTCAACAGTCGCCTCCATACTGTCACCCATCTTGTTTCTTTGCATGGCTTATTACAAGACCCATTAAAGTCATTAAGGGAATTCAGTTGCTTAAGAAAGTAACAATAGAACTGCAGGTAAGCACCAATGACCTCTGATTCCTACCTATATTTCAGCTGCTGCATTGAGTTAGATGATTGCATCACCTTGTAATTGTAATATTGGCTCTTTCCCTGCACTTTTAGAAATGTCTACCCATACAGTGCTCAGCAATTAATTTCCAAACCCTCTCACCTACATTTTTCGAACATTTTAATCAGTATTCCATGTCCTTTGCTTCTGGGGATTGTGAAAGTTATTGCAAAAAGATTCTATCGAACCTCACTCAGAGATCTGATCACCTTCAGGCAAAGATGTACACATCTGACATTTAAGAGTTTAAAATGTCACGTATGGAGCAGAATATTAAGAATGCATTGCTCTGTTGTTTGGTTAGGCATGTTAGATAAGAGCTTTATCACTTTTGTGGATTTTTATTTTCCTTCCTACTCCTTGATCTCTTAGAAACAGACAATATGGTTCAATAGGCAACGGGCCACCTTAAACTACCTTGTTCCAGTCACATTCCTTTGTGAAAATGGATTTGAAACTTGACCTTAAAGCAGATCACAACCAGACCAATTCTGTGTAAATTCACAGGCCTCAAAAGCGAGCTCCATTGTGCCGCGGGTGCCATTTTACTAACAAAACGATGCATCCAACCCTTCCAGTGCTGCCTATGCTTAATGCCATCTTGGTAAGGCCATTGGAATAATGGTATGAATGTGCACTGGACATATGAAAAGCAGGCATACATGACACCTGTAGGCGTTGGATGCCGATTTGACATTGCACCTGCCATTTTGTATCTCGCTTATCCTACACAGCTGAACATGATGGACTCCCCCAGCACTTGCATTATTTAAAGGACCATTAACAACTTGCAAGTTAATTGCAAGTTTTGCTGGCTGTTTGCTGCACTGGAACTACTGGGAGTTTTGAAAAGTTGCTTACATTTAACAAAACCGATAAGCAGTGGTGACCCAGATGGGGTAGTTTAATAATGGCAAGGGAAGTCCATAGCAAGTTGTAAAGACAGTTATTAACACAACACCATATACATGAGACCCAATTACAGCTCACCAGGTCCTGTTTTCGTTCTAGTCAGCTACACACTGGCTGACCATTTATACCAGTGTTAGTAAGCTACCCCACCCACTTGGGGGCCGGGGAGCTTGCACTCCCAATGAGCACAAAAACAATCTTCCTCAACTGGATGTGTCATGTGCAGGTTGTTACAGGAAGATGTGGAGTAATAGGTTAATTGTTTGTCAATGAGGCCATGATGTTGTTGGTTTTTTTTTTAACTTTATTCGTTCATGGGTTGTGGGCATTGCTGTGGCATTGTGGGTTCCACATCTCCCTAGTGCGATATGCAATACTTCCAACGGTTACCGCCGTGGTGGTGGTGTGTGGTCATATTCAGCACATCATGCTGGTGAATGCCCATTATCCTGCCATCAATTAGGATGCATTCAATCTGTGCCCATCTGGCATTCCAGAAATAAAATTTGGAAATTAAGAAAAAGAAGAAAAAGTTTGCTTTTGACAGATGTCAGGTGGAAAACACAACTGAGAACTAAGGTGAATGTAGAATGTTCAGAGGGGATGTGAAAAAGAAAATAGAAGAGGCAAAGAGGAAGTATGAAAAGAGACTGGCAGTTAATACAAAAGAGAATCCCAAAGGCTTCTGCAGACATATAAGTAGTAAAAGGTTGGTGAAAGGAGAAGCCATGCCAATTCGGGACCAAAAAGGAAATTGACGTTTTGAGGCGGAGGGCTTAGTTGAGAATTCATTTTGGGAAAATAATTGAATTCAGTTTTCAACATTTCATACATAAAACAAAAACATCCAGTAGAAAAGGCAACAGTGGACCCCCCAGCACACTATCAACTAATACATATATGACTCGAAAAATAATGCCCCCCCCCCCCCCCCCCCGTAGCAGCTGACAGTGACCAACTGTTTAGAGTGAAGAATAAACAGACTCCATCTTTTATCGATCCCCTCAATCGCCCTCCTCAAGATGAACTTAGTCTTTTCAAGATACAAGAACTCCATCAGGTCCCCCAGCTACACTGAGGCGCAGGGCGGACAAGCTGACCTCCATCCCAACAGCACTCGCCTCTGAGCAATCAGCAAGGCGAAGACTAAAACATCCGCCTCCGCCCCCTTCTGGAGCTCCGGCAGGTCCGATGTCCCAAATATGGCCCCCACGGGACTGGGCGTCAAGCCCAAGTGCAAGATCGCTGACATGGTGAAGAAGAAAGAACTCCAAAATGTCTCCAATTTTAGACAGAACCAAAACATATGTTTGTGGCTGGCCGGGCCCCTCCCACACCGCTCGCAAGTGTCCTCCAACTCTTCAAACAACTGGCTCATCCTTGACCTCATCAGGTGCGTCCTGTGCCCCACCTTTTATTGTATTAACCCTGGTCTCATGCATGAGGTTGTAGCGTTCACCCTCTGCAGCACCTCACACCACAACCCCTCCTCCAGCGTTACCCCCCCCCCTCCCCCCCCAGCTCCTTCTCACACTTGGGCTTGACTCCCTCAAACAATGCTGTATCCTCCTCCAGAATTCTCCTACAGATTGCTGAAACGATTATTTCCCCCCCCCCCCCCTTCAACTCCATCACTTACATCACCCCCTCCAACAATGAGGAGAGTGGTGCCATCAGAACATCAGGAAATCGTTCCTTACCAAGTCGGCACCTGCATATATCTAAAGGCCTCCTTCCGTCGAATCCCAAACTTCTCCACCAACTCCTCCAAGCTCATGAACCGCCCGTCCAGAAATAAGTCTTTCACGTATAATAAGTGAAAAAAAGTGATAAGAAATAAGTCCACCACCCCTCAACTGTGCCCTTACTCTCCATGTAGTTGCTTGGCAATCCCTTTCAATGGAAATGGCTGACTCCGGGATAAAGGAAGGGGTGTCCCCCAATTTGGTTGGTCACCTGGAATGTAAGGGGGTTGGGTGGCCCAGTGAAAAGGTCGAGGGTATTTGCTTACCTGAAAAGTTTGAATGCAGATGTGGTGTTTTTGCAGGAGACTCATTTGCAGGTGAAGGACCAGATCAGATTGTGGAAAGGGTGGGTGAACCAGTTATTTCATTCGGTCTTTGACAGTAGGGCCCGGGGGTTGGCCATTTTGATCAATAAAGGGGTTCTTTTCTCAGCCACAAAGATTGTGGTGGATGCCAACGGCAGATATGTAATAATCAGCGGTTCATTGGCGGACACATTGGTGGTTCTGGTCAATTCTATGTGCCAAACTGGGATGATATTGGGTTTGTTAGGAGTTTGCTGGCCTCCATTCCTGGCTTGGACTCACATCAACTAATTTTTGGAGCAGATTTAAACTGTACTAGTACAGAAGATGGATCGATCTAGGCCCAGGTCGTTGGTTCCAGCGGAGATAGCGAAGGCATTGTTAACTTTTATGGAGCAGATTGGAGGGCGGCGGGGAGGGTGATCTGTGACTTTTTTACATCCAAGAGATAAGGAATTTTCTTTTCTTCCCATGTCCATCAGTTTCATTCTAGGATTGACTTTTTTGTGGTGGTTAGATCCCTTCCCCCCTGAGTGAGAAAGGCTGATGTAATTTCCGACCATGAGCCACACTTTGTGGACTTGGTTTGGAGTATGGCCCCATTTGGTGGCCACCGTGGAGGTGGATGCAGCGGTATTAGCACATAAGGGATTTTGAGGGCGTATGCCTTCTGCCATTGAGGAAAATGCAGGTTTAATAAGAACGAGTCTATCACCCTCCACGCTGTGGGAAGCCCTTAAGGTGGTTATTAGAGGGGGGGGGAAACTCCAATAAGGCGCATTTGGAAAGGACTGCGAGCGTGGAGTGGCAGAGGCTGGTAGATTCTACCCTTGAGGTGGACCACCGGTACTCACTTGATCCTACCCCGGAGTTGCTAGCAAACAGAAAGAAGCTGCAGATGCAGTTTGAACTGCTGTCAACAGCTGCGGCTCTCGAAGGGAATATTCAACGAATATGGGGAGAAGACCAGTTGTTTTTTAGCCCATCAACTGAGGCGGCAGGCAGCTTCACAGGAGATCATACAGATTAGGGATTTGAGTGGCAGTTTGGCTCCACACTGGGTAAAGTCAATACGGCTTTTGAGACATTCAACAAGAACCTTTATTATTCAGTGCCTCCGAGGAGAGTTCAGACATGGCAGAATTTTTTGATGGGTTTTCCTCCCCATTGGTGGAGAGAGAGAGTGTAGGAAGGAATTGGAGGCCTCATTAAGTCCTGAGGAGATATTAAAAGGTATTGGATCAATGCAAACGGCAAAGTTCTTGGCCCTGATGGGATCCCCATTGAGTTCTACAAGACTTTTGAGGGTCAGTTGACTCCATCAATATTGGACATGTTCAATGACTATTTGTCCCGGGATTCATTGCCTGCTACACTTGCACAGGCTTCTATTGCGCTTATGCTGAAGAAGGACAAGGACCCTACGGAATGTGGGCCATATGGGCCCATATCGCTTTTGAATGTAGATGCCAAATTGCTAGCCAAGGTGTTGGTGATGCAATTAGAGTCCTGTCTCCCAGAGGTGATTGCGGAATACTAGACAGGCTTTGTCAAGGGTCGACAATTGTCAGCCAATATATGATGGTTGTTGAATATTGTTCTTTCCCCCTATCCTGTGCCCAAGGCTGATGTGATTGTATCCATAGATGCAGAGAAAGCATTTGATAGAGTGGAGTGGGAATATTTTTTTGAGATCCTTGGGAGGTTTGGTTTGGGGCAAATGTTCAGTACCAATCTGGAGATGTTACCTTTTCAGCTTTCAGATCTAGATTTTGTTATCTGATAACCAGGTGGCCCATGATTGGACCTCGCTTCATAAATTCAACTGCAAAAGTGGGATAACCTTCCCTTGTCCTTGACGAGCAGAGTCCACAGTATTAAAATGAATTATCCGCCCGAGACTTTTGTTTCTTTTTAAACCTTGCCGCAATTTTATCCCAAGTCCTTTTTTATTAGGGGTGACAAGTTGATGTCCTTCTTTATTTGGGAGGATCCTTAGGATGTCTCTCCAGAGGGATAGACAGTGGGGGGGGGTTAAGCATTACCAAATTTGCTGTTTTAATATTGTGCGGCCAATGTTGAGAAGGTGTTGGGTTGGCTTAACGATCCGTGTTCCATATGAGGACAGATGGAGGCAAGTTTTTGTCGGGGCTTTAGTTTGGGTACCTTGGTAACTGCTTCATTTCCGTTCTCCCCTGCCACGTTTTCTTCGAACCCGAATGTGGTGCCCACTCTGACGACATGGAAGTAATTTAGATAACATTTTAAGCTTAGCTTCATATTGTTGTTGGCTCCATCTTTTTATGCTGTCAAGTTTAGACTCGACATTTAGGTCGTGGGAGGGGAAGGGTCTTGAGTGGTTTGTGGACTTGTTCGTGGAGGGGTGGTTTGCTGGTTTTGAGGAGCTGTCGGTGACGGTTCAACTCTCTAGGGCAAACCTTTTCTGATACTTCCAGATTCGCAGCTTTTTGCAAGAGACTTTCCCCTCATTTCTCTTGTCACCACCGTCCTCCTTGTCGGCCGAGTAGGTGGGGGGATTATTTTGCATATCAATGGCTAGATCTTGTCAGTGCAGTCAGACCCGGTGGTTGAGGTGAGGGCAAAGTGGGAAGGGGAATTGGGACCTACTTTGGATGAGGAGGTGTGGAGTGAGGCCCTACATTGTGTAAACTCCACGTCCTCTTGTGCATGGCTCAGCCTGATCCAGTTTCAGGTGGTGCATAGGGTTCATCTGACCAAGGCTAGGATGAGTGGTTTATTTTCGGGAGTAGAGGACATGTGTGAGCGGTATTCTCGGAGACTGGCAGCTAACTACATTTATATATTTTGGTCGTACCCCAAATTATTAAGCTTTTGGGTCTCCTTCTTTAACACCATGTCAATAATTCTTGACGTCTTATCCTTTGGTGACCATTTTTGTGGTACTGGATTTGCCGGTGCTGCAGATGCTGCCTCGTTAATAGCCCGGAGGCGAGTTCTTCTAGGATAGAGGTGGCCTACCACACCCAGTGCCTCAACCTGGCTGGGTGACCTCATGGAATTTTTGAATTTAGAAAAGGGCAAATACATCATCATCGGGTCGGTTGAGGGGTTCTACTTGAGATGGCAGCCATGTTTTCCTTTTCTAAAAAGTTAGTCACCATCAGTTGTTGGGGGGGGGGGGGGGGGTTAGCTTACAGTTGGGAGGGTGTTTTTTTGGGGGATGTGATCTATACTGTTGGTTGTTTTTCTTATATATTTGTAACTTGTAACATCTGTTTTTATAATGAAAAATCTTCAATTAAAAAGACTTTGTTTTTAATTTAGGAAAAATTAATTTCAGGTAGCTAGCAAGCCACATAACCCTTATGAAAACTGTGTGGGGTTTATTTTTTGACTGTATCTTTCATAGTCTACCAGAACTTACTGTAGCTCTTCGGGATTGAGGTTAATGATCTGCTCCTCAACCTCTGCCCTGAATCCATCCCCGTTGGCTTCACAGAGGTCCCAGTGGGGCTTAGATTTGGATATAATCAGAGGTGCCTCTGTTCCAATGTGGATGAAAGCTGGTCAGTGTTGACTGTGTGGAATGTGAGGAAGGATTTTGCATCATACATGAAGCAGACATCCATCACCACCCCTGGAAAGAAAACAGAGATCTGGAGTGCAGTCCATTCCCCATTGAGATAGAGAAGAATACGTCAAATTGCTTGGCATCCCAGAGGAGCGAGTGATCTCTAGCAGACGACCAGGCCACCAGTTGTTCACCTGCTCATGCGATTGTATTCCTTGCATGTGTGATGGCTGTTGCAATCGTCAACATGGACTTCAGGATGAGTGGTAATTAATAATATTGAAAGGTGCCATCCAACCTTAGGTGGTTTGGTGATTGTTGTGTCCAGAACTTTCACAGTGGCTATGAATACTTTACTGATGTTTTATTCCCTCAGAATAGAAATGTTAGTCAGGCTATGGTAAACGGAGGTTGCCATGGTACTTGGCATGGCCCACTGCTGCAATAAGCTGCAAGCCACATATGCAGTGGTTGCAGGTACTGGATTCATCATCAATGAGTTCTCTGTTCTCTTCCATCAAAGAGGAGCCTGGAGTCAAAGTAACTCTATTGGGCAAGATTTTAGGGCCTTCCTGCCTGTGGGATCATGCGGTCCTGCCGATGGCAAGCCCCAAAGGCAGAGGGTGCAAACAATGGGAAACCCTGTTGACACCGGCGCCAGCCAATTGTGGGCCACCTCCGCTGCCGCAAAACATGGGGAGGGGGGAGCAAATCTCACCCGTTGTCTTGGTTGGTCCCGACTGAAAGGTCAAGGTGATTAGGGTAAGGGCAGGTTTGTGAGGAGGTGGGGGGGGGGGGGGGGGGGGGGGGGGGGGGGTTGGAGGGTAAAGTGGTGGGAGGGTGTGGGGAGTTGTGTGCTATGACTTGGAGGGGTCTCTGATGTGCCCAGAGGTTTCCCAAAGGAGGTCACCCCACTCTTTACCTGACATCAACCTGCGCAACTAAAGCTGCGGGGCTTCCCACCATAGGAACTACCAGTAGTAACAGGTGTCATGGTCTCTTGCGGTCTGCTGTCACTAGATATGTTGAGGCTCTCGAAGTAGACCTCAAGGCATCTGTCTCTACACTGAGCAATATATTGAGAATGACGAGGGCTCTGGTTGAACACAATTACATGAAGTTTAGTGCTCGCCATAACCATACACAGCTCTGCACAGTGCTTGATCTACTGTGGGTTCTAACAATTACAAAGGTTGATTACTTGACTACATGCTTGGCTCATTGGGTAAACGTGAGGTCTGACTGCTACGGAGTCGCAGACAGTAGTAAACATCTACAGTCGGGATCACAAGCAACAAAGAACATCTATCATGGAGGCTGTACCTTTCATCCTCCAGTGTTACACACAGTAATGTCACCATGCAGCTCCTTAAAGGCACATGTCATTGCCGGCACTAGCGTGTATTCAATGGGTGCGATCTACCGGCCGCATCCCACTGGAACTGGGTGTGACACAGCTGGTAGATCCCGGGAGAGACCACCCCCGGGATTCCCGATGGCCATTGCACCTCATGAGGTCTAAACAGTCTCTCACGGCTAAGTGAGTTTATGAACCCACATAGCCATGCTCATGCTGAATCTACCAGCTTCGCTGAGAAGACCTCAGCCGGGTGCCGTTCAGTACTGGCCCCCACAAATCAAGACCAGGTAGAGCGGTACCCAGGCGGGGGGGATCCTAGGCGATCACAGGTCCCCGGGCGGTCGGCCTCTTGGCAGGGTGGCACCCTGGGTACTGCTGGACTACATGATAATTCTCCCGTCCCACATACAACTGTGGAGGTGACAGCGTCTGGCAGTAGTTGGTGGCAAAGCACCTACTAGATTTTTGCATATCCTCCAATCTTCAAACACACCAGTGGGGAGGAGTAGATTTCAGCCCTGGGTCTCTCTTCTCCACAAAGAAGAAAAGTAAGAAGAGGCCTGTAAGAGGTCTTTCAAATTATGAAAGGATTTTGATAGGCAAATTGTAAGGAAACTTTTCCACTTATGAATGAGTCCAGAACAAGGGGGCATAAATAAAAGATAGCCACAAATCAGTTGAATAAAGAAGCAAAAAATACACAAGAGTAGGGCATGTATGGAACTCATTGTCACTTGCACTGGGTGAAGTGGATATCATTGGTCGAAATTGTCACTTGCACTTGTTGAGATGGATATCATTGGTCGAAACTGTCACCTTGTGTTGCGTGAAATGGCTATCACTGGTCGATTTAGGGAAGCTTGATACACAAGAGGAAAAGACACGGTATTAAAGAGGTAATTAGAGTGGGAGAAAACTTGTGCAGGATAAATACGAACATGGTCCAGTTGGACCAGATTGCCTGTGTCTGTGCCCTGGATCCCATGTAGAACCCTGCTATCTTATCCTTATCCAAGAAGTTAATAATTCAAATTTACTGTTGTGGCTTATCATTTAATTGTGCTTCATTCAATATTGGAACAGATGTAAATCATGTATTCCTTTGCTCCCCAAAGTGCTGTTCCACTCCAGTGAAGATATGAATAATATATCATTGACCCCATTCTCATTAGCAAAGTAATAAAATTTCTGTACTTTTGTAATTGCTCTGATCTTCTAATTAGGTCACAGGAGTGATGTTAGAATGTAATCACCAAACCCGCACTGTATAGTGCAGACAGTAACCTCATTTTTGCAGTTGTTTGTAATTTTAATCGACTGAGGTTTTCATGAAGGGCTTGTCTCCTTGCAACTTGTGCTCTCATGGTGCAGGCGATGTTCTTAAAATATGACTGAGGTCCTCGTGGTATTCTCTTTGCAGTCCAACCTCACAAAGCAGCAAAATGGCTTCAAAATCACCTTGAAAACCCTGGAGGACAACCTGCTTTCCCGCCTTTCCTCTGCCTCTGGAAATTTCCTCGGAGACACAGCGTTGGTCGAGAACCTGGAAATTACCAAGAGGACCGCAGCGGAGATCGAAGAGAAGGTGAGCCCATGTCAGGCGTCAAAATGAATGTCATTTAGACAGAGAACATGCCCGCAGACACACTTAGAAGTGATTTATGAGGAAAAAGGGGATGTATTAATTGTCAGTCTGTTTGAGAAACTTGTTAAACACGGTAATTTGCCTTAGCTTCTGCCAAAGCCAACTATCAATATTCCTCAGAGATTAGTCTGGAAAGCAACATGTTTATGAACTCAGATTACTATCTGGATTAGCAATGTTTGAATATAATTTTTTTGAACATATCTAGCCTATTTAACTGTCCTCTGTAGTATTTGATAAAACAGCCAGCTCACACAACTTTTGAAAAAATGAGTAAGGTTCTTTAAATTTGTTGCATCTAATGCAGTTTTTGCTTTTTTGGTTTTGGATTATCTCACGTTAAATTTTATGAAAAATGTTATTTTCTTATTGAAATCAAAGGGCAGAAATTGCAAGTGCAAAATTTCTCGCTCAGTTTTATTTCAATTGCGTTAATGTCAGTATAAAATAGCACAGATGCAGGGGTGTCATTTAATGCAATAAATATTCAGAAGTGAGACTGCAATTGCTTCTAAAGTTGTGAAGGTGACAATTCGAGGCCCCATTTTCATTCATTCTCCCCGCTTTGTCTTTAGTTAGGTAGTTTCATGAATAAAAAGCACGGCCAGGATTTTTACGACAGTGGGCTTTCTCTTCCTGCCATCTGAAGAGACCCCGCCGACATTGCCTATCCTGCAGTGATTTCACGCTCCAGCCAGTGTCAATTGCTGGGACTTCCACCTCTCACTTGGTAGGCGGTCTCGCCTCAGAGAGCTGCCAGTCAACCGGATTAACAGGAGGCTCTCTAGGCCCTGCAGCACCAGAAGCGGACAAGACTGACACTGCAAGCAGCCCCCAAAGCCTAAATCCCAGAATTCCAGGAAGTGGTCTCAGGATGGGGAGTATTGGGAATGCCTGGGGATGGACAGTGGGTGATCAGGATGTCAGCAGAAAGGCCACGGGAGAGGGGAGGGGAGGTCCTGTGGTTATCGTATCTTAAGGAGCCGGTGCCCAATATTAAACGGGGCTGCATGTGGAGGTGCCCCGTCCTCCCCTTCCCACCTTAGACCTGAACCCGATTATTTTTGTTTATCCCACAACTCTTTCCACCAACTTGATAATTGAGGCTGGGTGGGAAACTGCCCTTAAGTGGTTAATAATTGGCCACTTAAGGGTCTCAATTGGGGCAAGAGTCGGCCAGCCTTGTCCACCCTGTGGCAGCTTTCATCACCTTTGTCCTACCAGTGACCAACAGAAAGTCTTTACACAAGCTCATGCAAAATATCTTGGGAACTACTAAGATTATTATATTCTGTGAGTCACTATGAGGACCTGGTTGATGCCACTTGTGAGGAGCCCTTTACAGATATAGACAAAGATACAGCGAGAGCCACAGAAGGACCAGGACAATTATCGAGCAAATCAGTGGGTTGCCAAAGATGGGATTCTGTCAAGTAAACTGAGTATGTGAGGCCTATGACACTCCAATGTGAAACTTGCTGCCCCATACTCCATCCTCAACACACAATATTGCTGCAATCAGAAAAATTTCCAAATCATTCACACCCTTTGCTCATTCTCCATTCTGATCCAACCATTCGTTTGAAGGCAAATGCCCACTTGGTATTTGGGAGGGAAAATTGATTCAGAAAATAAGTGATCCATTAGTTACCTAAAATACAATAAGGAGGGCAAGACAGGTGATGTATTGCAGCTGCAGTATGTGGGAGCTAATGGACACCAGTATAAGACACAGCACCGATATCTGCAGTAAATGTCTGCGGCTTGAATAACTTTGGCTCAGCATCAATGAGCTGCAGGTCAAGCTACTGAACTGTGATGTATCAAGAAAGGAGAAGGTTACCTGTACACTTTGTTCCAGAAAGCAGTCATAACCTTTAGGATAGGGTTGGATGATTTGCTCAGCTGTGAGGGAGAGGAGGATTTGGCCATGAGTGAGGCAGGTTTGGGGTTGAGGAGGTAAAAATGGAGGAGCCTCTGCCCTTTCAATTGTCCAACAGGTTTGAGGTTTATACAGCTTGAATGAATGAGAGCAGGGGCTGCAGTGTGGATGAACAAACTGACCATGGCACCATGGTAGAGGAAGCCATTCAAGTGGGGTCAGTAAATATTTATCATGGTAGTAGGAAATAGGGGTCCCCCACACCATCTAGCATTACCTTCAAGGAAGAGTTAGTGAGGAGGAATAGGGTTGGGAGTATTGGGCAGAGTCTGGCCTTTGCACATCTCACCTCTGTTGCTTTGCTTGCAGAACATTCCTGATCCAATGCAGGATACGGCCACTCTCATCCGTGCTGGGGTCCCTTTGAATAGAGATCCTTTCGTTAACAGGTGTGGTTCGTTTCAGACCCAGAATTCTGTGATTGTTTGGGTAACCCAATGGCAGAGTTGAAGAGTGTAAAAGCTCAGACGACCCGAGAAGGTGAATCAAAATATCGGTTTATTTTCAGCCAAAGAGAATAGACCGCAACGCGGAATCCAGCACATAGGTCCTAACCGGGACTTCCGGTCATGCCGGTCCCAATCCAGGCTGGCTTTTAAGGGTTGATTATATGAGCTCCGGCTGATGGGCCTCCATCCATTAGCAGGGAAGCTCGTATTCTACGAGCCCCACGGGGGTGATCAATTGGGTCGTCCCTGTGGTTCTCCTGAGGTTTATCCCAAAGAGCTAGGGCAAAGTCCACAGTTGCAATGATTGGCTTCCTGACCTCTCAAAAAGCCCAACCCACTGCAAGTTAGTCGATTCCAATAAAATTCTGCCTGCCTGCCTATGGTCACACTCTGTGAATAAACCAAGTGTTTTGTTGTGTAAAATCACCTATTTCTCTCCGTTTGACAGTCTCCTTTTTAATATAGGTTAAAGAGGCCAAGATAACGGAGCTTAAAATCAATGAGGCACGCGAACACTACCGACTAGCTGCAGGCCGAGCTTCTCTATTGTACTTCATAATGAATGACCTCAATAAAATCCACCCCATGTACCAATTCTCTTTGAAGGTATGCCAGTACAAACCCACCAACTGTTTCCTTCACTCCCTCCTGGTCAATTTAGCTGATGAACTACTTCAATAAACAGTCTCGATTTTTCAATGTGTTCCCATTGTTCTAAATCCTTTCACATTATTGTATTTGAAGCAAAGGTCAAGTGTCAAATAATCTTACCAGATTTGATACAAAAAGCCATCAAGTGCAAAATTCATTGCTCTAGATAGTGATCAAAGAATTACTCCCTGGGGATTTTACGCAACTCATTTTATTGTTTCAGAAAGTAACTGCTCTTTGCTATTAAATTGCCAATGAGGAATAAAGAGCTAAATCTAATCTAGACTTTGGCATGTTTATAGAATGAAGATTTTATTGCTGGTGATATAATGTTCAATAACATAATTTGCTAATAAATTCTGCTGCTATTTTCTTTCAGGCTTTTAGTGTTGTGTTCCAAATGGCTGTGAAAAAGGCGCCAGCTGATGAAGTCCTCAAGCAGAGAGTGGCCAATTTGATTGACAGCATAACATTTTCTGTGTTCCAATACACAACAAGAGGACTGTTTGAGTGTGATAAGCTGACCTATACAGCTCAGGTTACCTTCCAGGTAAATAAAAGCCATTCTATAACTCTTCATTTAACCCACATTCATTTTAGCACACTCCCATGCAAAGCTGTCCCTGTAAGATGGAGCCTGGCTTCCCAATGACACACTGGATAAATGCACTGCCCAGGACGAACAGAATTCCTTTTCACTCAATGCTTGCTGATTGTAGACGGGGGAGCTCTCACTTCCTATTGACGTCAGGTGCCCCGCAAAAAAGTATTTGTGTGGGCAGTGGGTGAGGGCTCAGGTGTCAAGGTCTTTGCCGTTGAACTGCCTGCGACACACCCGGACATGAAGAATGATCAATTGGGTGATGTAATGAAAAATCTCCAGTGCCACAACCAAGTCAGTGATTGAGGCAGAAAAAGATATTTGTACCAAGAGAACCTGCCGTTAAGTTTAAGACCTTCGTATCCAACCTTTTGTGCTCTGTTTGGGATATTTTCTAGAGGAAGCATATGTAATTTGTGTTGTGAATTATTGCTGACAGTGTGATTACAGAGAAAAGCACATTTGTTCTGAATCATTGTTGAATTGTGTAATAGCCTATAATATAATATTAAAATCAAAGGCAATGGATGATCAGAGAATTTTGATCAAGTAACCTGAAAATTATTACTGTAGGTCCTTCTTAAAATAATAATCATTCTATTTGCATCAAACACTCTGTAGAGAATCCTAATTTTATTTCTCATTTCCAGCTATGCTATTTCTTCATTTTATCACTTTTCACTCCACCCATTCTGTCCATGCCTAGTTTAGCGGAATGTTTTTGTAGAATTTTTCCCAAAGAAGATACATTTTTCAAGACTCTATGCCTGCCTGGAACCGCAGTCTGCCAGAGTGCTGCTTAGCAAACCAGCCATGAGAATCGCTGTTCCTGATTCGATGAGCTCTTAAAGTTGATCTGAACTACAGGAAATCGTGAGTGGCGCAAATCAGGCTTGCAATTGTGTAAAATGTATTGCACTGCATTCAAACCAAAAGCAATTCACAGCCAATGGGGCACTTTATCAAGTGTAGCCACTGTTGTAATGCACGAAGCACAACAATATTTTGAGCTGGTTCAGGTATAAATATTGACCAGGACTCCAGGTAGAACTCCCATGCTCTTCTCAAAAATAGTACCATGGGATCATTTGTTTCCCCCTTAAAGAGCAGTCATGGCCTTGATTTAATAATAATCTTTATTAGTGTCACAAGTCGGTTAACATTAACACTGCAATGAAGTTACTGTGAAAATCCCCTAGTCGCCACATTCCAGCGCCTGTTCGGGTACACTGAGGGAGAATTTAGAATGTCCCATTCACCTAACAAGCACATCTTTCGGGACTTGTGGGAGGAATCTGGAGCGTCTGGAGGAAACCCATGCAGACACAGGGGAACGTGCAAACTCCACACAGACAGTGACCCAAGCCGGGAATCGAACTGGGGTCTCTGGCACTGTGAAGCAACAGTGCTAACCACTGTACTGCTGTGCCACCCATTTAATGTCTAACCTGAACGATTTCTTCTCTTCATTTCCTGATCTGTTGATTTCACATTCAATTTCTGTGTTTTCTGGTTTTTATTCTGCTGTGCAAAAGAAATGCCAGTGAAGAATAAATAGATCCTTTAGGTTAAAATAATATGACTTCTGAATGGCGATAACCTAGTAGCAGAAGCAATCAAATGCTCCTTGATGATGGCCAGTAAAATCCTGGAGCTTATTTGTTTTTTTATAGTATGTGTTAGTCATATTTACTCCAGTGCAGCATTTGAAAAGTTCAGAATTATTTTTCTATGCAAGCATGCTATATAGCATCAGTGCTATATAACTCACGATTATCCTTGCAGTTTTGTTGGTGTACAGGAGATCACCCATCACTATACACTATACAGAGCCAACCAGAGGTGATATGTAGAACATGACTTCTTTATGTTAAGTAATGGGTTAAGAAACATTCCAATTAGTTGTCTCGTTTATGTTAAGTATCTAATAATTGACACTGATATGTAAAGAGGCTTCAGGTGGCCTTTATGTCAGGTGATGCGAAGATATAGTTTTGTGCAGAGTCTGTTAAAAGTGAAATAAAGGTCTTTGTAAAAGGAGCAGTCCCATTGATTCTTTATACAACAGCAGCTAAACGTCTAACAAACGGGAGCAGAGGATGGTTGCTGTGCAAATGTGAAGGGTTGAAAGATACAACTTTTCCAGACCAAACCAAGGAGTGAGTGAGAAGAAAAAAAAAGAAGATATATGGCTGAACCTAGGCTAAAGATGGCCGGATATGACTACCCCCACCTTATTTTCTGAAAGGGGATTGTATGACCAATGGAGAAGTGCAGTAGTTATGTGGACTAAAGTAACTGTCTTGGGAAAGAGAAAACAAGGTATGGCATTGGCTCTTTCTCTACCTTATGACAGTAAAATCCGAAGCAAAGTGTTTTCGGAGCTGGAATTGGAAGAGGTAGACTCAGAAGAATGTCTGGAGACTCTATTATGTTACATGGATATGAGTTATAAAAAGAATGACTTGTTAAGTGCATATGAAGCATGGTCGGATTTTGATAGGTTCCGGAAAATAAGGATTTTTCCATGGAAGACTATATAATGGAATTTGGCAGACTATATAAAAGGCTGCAGAAACACAACCTTGAATTTCCACAGTCTGCGTTGGCCTTTAAATTACTTGACTGTGCTAGAGTGAGCAACATGGATAGGCTCCTGGTTTTGACAGGAGTTCAGTTTGCGGATAAGGATACCTTATTCGATCAGATGACAGAAGCTTTAAAAACGTTTCTGGGGAAACATTCGATTCCGATGGCTCTAATGACCCAAATAGGTCAGTCTGCAATAAAGCAGAATTTGGAAGCCTTTTTCATTTCATTTGAGAAGATGGCTAAACAAATGAAATGGCCACAGGACAGGTAGTACTGATTCAAACAAAGCTGGTAGGTAAGGCTAGTGAAGTGTTTGCATCACTGCCGGAGGAGGTATCTGGTATGAGGAGGTGAAAAAATCCATCTTAGGTGCATATGAACTAGTGCCTGAAGCCTACAGACAAAGGTTTAGAAATTTAAGGAAAGAATTTGGTCAAACATACTTGGAGTTTGAAAGGCTCAAACAGAGTAATTTTGATAGGTGGATAAGACTTTGAAAATTACCAAATGTATGAAGCTCTCAGAGAAATTATACTTTTGGAGGTGTTTAAAAATTAAATTCCTGATGTGGTGAGAACTCATGTGGAAGAGCAGAGGGTTAAAACTACGAGATTAGCAGCAGAAATGGCAGATGATTATGAATTAGTTAATAAATCAAAGCTTGGTTTCCGACCATCAGTTTCAGCCTGTGAAGGATAGAAACTGGGGACATGAGAAATACTCAAGTCGTAGAGGCAAAGGTGATCTAATGGGAGCTAATAAGGAGAGTGTACCTCAGATTAAAAAAGAAATCCAGGAGGGTGGAAAAGAAATGAAAAGTTTCAAATGTTTTCACTGTAATAAACTAGGCCATGTAAAGTCACAGTGTTGGTGGTTGAAGAAAAGCACTGGGAAGGCTGATGTGGTAAAACAGGATAAGACAGTGGGGTTTGTTAACGTGGTAAAGGAAAGCCCAAGGAAAACGAAGGAGGTGCAAACGATTGTACAGCCAGTTCAAGAAGTAATTGTTAAGATGGTGCCAGATGTCTTGAAAGAATTTACTTGTGTGGGTAAAGTTTACTCATGTGTGTCAGGAGGAGCAGGTAAAGAAGTCACAATTTTAAGAGATACAGGGGCTAGTCAATCTTTAATGGTAAGAGATGAGGAATTATGTAGTTTGGGAAAAATGTTGCCAGAAAAAGTGGTGATATGTGTAATGCAGGGTGAGAGGAGTAGTGTTCCATTATATAAGGTAAGGTTGGAAAGTCCAGTGAAGAGTGGTGAAGTGGTAGTAGGAGTAATAGAGAAACTATCTTGTCCAGGAATACAGTTTATCTTGGGTAATGATATAGCTGGATCGCGGGTGGGAGTGATGCCTACTGTGATTGATAAGCCATTGAAAAATCAGACAACTGAAGTGTTGAAGGACGAATATCCTGGGATTTTTCCGTATTGTGTAGTAACAAGGTCGCAAAGTCACAGGTTAAGACAAGAGGAGAAATCGAAGAGTGAAGGTGAAGTGCAATTATCAGAAACGATTTTTGATCAGATGGTTGGAAAAGAACAGGTGGAGGATGAGGCGGATATTTTAAGTTCAGGAAAATTGGCGGAGTTACAACAGAAAGATGTAGAAAAAAACAGATTTATCAGAAAGCATATATGGAAGAGGAATTTGAGTGTAAAATTTTTATAGGCCTCCTAATAGTTCTAGGGATGTAGAGGAAAGGATGGCGAAGATGATTCTGGATATGAGCGAAAGTAACAGGGTAGTTATTATGGGAGACTTTAACTTTCCAAATATTGACTGGAAAAGATATAGTTCGAGTACAATAGATGGGTCGTTTTTTGTACAGTGTGTGCAGGAGGGTTTCCTGAAACAATATGTTGACAGGCCAACAAGAGGCGAGGCCACGTTGGATTTGGTTTTGGGTAATGAACCAGGCCAGGTGTTGGATTTGGAGGTAGGAGAGCACTTTGGGGACAGTGACCACAATTCGGTGACGTTTACGTTAATGATGGAAAGGGTTAAGTATACACCGCAGGGCAAGAGTTATAGCTGGGGGAAGGGCAATTATGATGCCATTAGACGTGACTTGGGGGGGATAAGGTGGAGAAGTAGGCTGCAAGTGTTGGGCACACTGGATAAGTGGGGCTTGTTCAAGGATCAGCTACTGCGTGTTCTTGATAAGTATGTACCGGTCAGACAGGGAGGAAGGCGTCGAGTGAGGGAACCGTGGTTTACCAGGGAAGTGGAATCTCTTGTTAAGAGGAAGAAGGAGGCCTATGTGAAGATGAAGTGTGAAGTTTCGGTTGGGGCGATGGATAGTTACAAGGTAGCGAGGAAGGATCTAAAGAGAGAGCTAAGACGAGCAAGGAGGGGACATGAGAAGTATTTGGCAGGAAGGATCAAGGAAAACCCAAAAGCTTTCTATAGGTATGTCAGGAATAAGCGAATGACTAGGGAAAGAGTAGGACCAGTCAAGGACAGGGATGGGAAATTGTGTGTGGAGTCTGAAGAGATAGGCGAGATACTAAATGAATATTTTTCGTCAGTATTCACTCAGGAAAAAGATAATGTTGTGGAGGAGAATGCTGAGCCCCAGGCTAATAGAATAGATGGCATTGAGGTACGTAGGGAAGAGGTGTTGGCAATTCTGGACAGGCTGAAAATAGATAAGTCCCCGGGACCTGATGGGATTTATCCTAGGATTCTATGGGAGGCCAGGGAAGAGATTGCTGGACCTTTGGCTTTGATTTTTATGTCATCATTGGCTACAGGAATAGTGCCAGAGGACTGGAGGACAGCAAATGTGGTCCCTTTGTTCAAAAAGGGGAGCAGAGACAACCCCGGCAACTATAGACCGGTGAGCCTCACGTCTGTAGTGGGTAAAGTCTTGGAGGGGATTATAAGGGACAAGATTTATAATCATCTAGATAGGAATGATATGATCAGGGATAGTCAGCATGGCTTTGTGAAGGGTAGGTCATGCCTCACAAACCTTATTGAGTTCTTTGAGAAGGTGACTGAACAGGTAGACGAGGGTAGAGCAGTTGATGTGGTGTATATGGATTTCAGCAAAGCGTTTGATAAGGTTCCCCACGGTAGGCTATTGCAAAAAATACGGAGGCTGGGGATTAAGGGTGATTTAGAGATGTGGATCAGAAATTGGCTAGCTGAAAGAAGACAGAGGGTGGTGGTTGATGGGAAATGTTCAGAATGGAGTACAGTCACAAGTGGAGTACCACAAGGATCTGTTCTGGGGCCGTTGCTGTTTGTCATTTTTATCAATGACCTAGAGGAAGGCACAGAAGGGTGGGTGAGTAAATTTGCAGATGATACTAAAGTCGGTGGTGTTGTCGATAGTGTGGAAGGATGTAGCAGGTTACAGAGGGATATAGATAAGCTGCAGAGCTGGGCTGAGAGGTGGCAAATGGAGTTTAATGTAGAGAAGTGTGAGGTGATTCACTTTGGAAGGAATAACAGGAATGCGGAATATTTGGCTAATGGTAAAGTTCTTGAAAGTGTGGCTGAGCAGAGGGATCTAGGTGTCCATGTACATAGATCCCTGAAAGTTGCCACCCAGGTTGATAGGGTTGTGAAGAAGGCCTATGGAGTGTTGGCCTTTATTGGTAGAGGGATTGAGTTCCGGAGTCGGGAGGTCATGTTGCAGCTGTACAGAACTCTGGTCCGGCCGCATTTGGAGTATTGCGTACAGTTCTGGTCACCGCATTATAGGAAGGACGTGGAGGCTTTGGAGCGGGTGCAGAGGAGATTTACCAGGATGTTGCCTGGTATGGAGGGAAAATCTTATGAGGAAAGGCTGACGGACTTGAGGTTGTTTTCGTTGGAGAGAAGAAGGTTAAGAGGAGACTTAATAGAGGCATACAAAATGATCAGGGGGTTGGATAGGGTGGACAGTGAGAGCCTTCTCCCGCGGATGGATATGGCTGGCACGAGGGGACATAACTTTAAACTGAGGGGTAATAGATATAGGACAGAGGTCAGAGGTAGGTTCTTTACGCAAAGAGTAGTGAGGCCGTGGAATGCCCTACCTGCTACAGTAGTGAACTCGCCAACATTGAGGGCATTTAAAAGTTTATTGGATAAACATATGGATGATAATGGCATAGTGTAGGTTAGATGGCTTTTGTTTCGGTGCAACATCGTGGGCCGAAGGGCCTGTACTGCGCTGTATTGTTCTATGTTCTATGTTCTATGTTCTAAAACAGAGTGTTATTACCATAAAAGTGATGGCTTGATGAGAAAATGGAGATCTTTACATATGCAGGTGGATGAAAAGTGGACAGATGTTCATCAAGTAGTATTGCCGGTAGGGCATAGAAAGGAGGTGTTGCGAGTTGCACATGAGGTACCAGTGGGAATTCATTTGGGAGTAAGGAAAACTCAAGCTAAAATCCAGAAACAATTTTATTAGCCTGGACCACATAAAGATGTAGTTAAATTTTGTCGATCATGTCACACATGTCAAGTGATAGGGAAACCTCAAGCAGTGATAAAACCAGCGCCCTTAATACCCATTCCAGCATTTGAGGAACCTTTTACAAGGGTCTTAATTGATTGCATAGGACCGCTTCCTAAAATGAAAAGTGGGCATCAATATTCTTTGACAATAATGGATATGCCTACTAGGTTTCCAGAGGACATTCCAGTACCTTATAAATGAAATGAAAATCGCTTATTGTCACAAGTAGGCTTCGAATGAAGTTACTGTGAAAAGCCCCTAGTCGCCACATTCCGGCGCCTGTTCGGGGAGGCTGGTACGGGAATATTTACAATATTACGGGAATATTACAACTAAAAAGATTGTGGAGGAGTTATTTAAATTCTTTTCTAGATATGGGATACCCACAGAAATACAATCGGATCAAGGATCAAATTTTACCTCGAGGTTATTCAAAGAAGTTATGGATAGCTTAGGAATAAAACAATTTAAACCAACTGCGTACCATCCAGAACCACAGGGAGCGTTAGAAAGATGGCATCAGACATTAAACACAATGTTGCGGGCTTATTGTCACGATTATCCAGAGGATTGGGATAAAGGAATTCCATTCATATAGTTTGCAATTATGGATGCAGCTAATGAGTCAACCAAATTCAGTCTTTTTGAACTAATTTTTGGTCATGAGGTAAGAGGACCACTTAAGTTGATAAAGGAAAAATTGGTGAGTGAGAAATCAAAAATTACATTTTTGGATCACGTGTCAAATTTTAGGGAACAATTAAATAGAGCAGGTGAATTGGCGAGACAACATTTTAAAGTTTCATAACATGTGATGAAACTGGTAGCGGACAAAAAAATCCAAAGTTCGTAGTTTTGCCAGTGGAGATAAAGTTTTAGTGTTGTTACCAGTGGTAGGTGAACCATTAAAAGCAAGGTTTTGTGGATCTTATCAGATTGAAAGGAAATAAAGTGAGGTGAATTATGTGGTAAGAACGCGAGATAGAAGGAAATCGCACCGAGTGTGTCATGGGAATATGCTTAAAAGGTACTTTGAAAGGGAAGGCGAGCAAACGGGGGAGGTTTTAATGATTCTAACTCAAAGAGACGAACCAAATTCCGATGATTTTGAATTTGACATACCTCAAATTAAATTGGAAAATGAGGATGTTCTTAAAAATTGGGATAAATTGTTGAGTTACCTTCCAGAGGAAAAATGGACTGACCTGAAAGAGTTATTGATATCACATGGGCACGTTTGTAGAGATAAATTGGGAAGTACTAAAATGGCTATACATGATGTAGATATGGGAAATGCTGTTCCAATCAAACAACATCCATATAGACTTTACTCTTTAAAATTGGCACAGGTTAACAAAAGAGATTGAGAGTATGCTTAAAAATGGCAAAATTGAAGTGGGTTGCAGCCAATGGAGCTCGCCAATAGTGATGGTACCTAAACCAGACGGTACCCAACGGTTGTGTGTGGACTATAGAAAGGTTAATGCAGTTACAAGGACGGACTCTTATCCTATCCCACATTTGGAGGATTGCATTGAGAAAGTGGGACAATCAGCTTTTATTTCCAAACTGGATTTACTTAAAGGTTACTGGCAGGTACCTTTATCCGAAAGGGCGAAGGAAATTTCAGCTTTTGTGACTCCAGATGGTAAAAAACAATTCAAAGTTATGCCATTTGGCATGAAAAACACCCCAGCCACATTTCAACGGTTAACTAACAAAGTGGTTTCAGGATTACCCAATTGTGCGGTATACATCGACGATCTGGTAATTTTCAGCCAGACATGGACAGAACATTTAAAACATCTGATGGAGTTATTCGACCAACGTCAGGTGGCGGGTTTGGTGGTAAACCTAGCCGAAAGTGAATTTGGAAAAGCCCAAATCACTTTCCTTGGCCATACAAACGGACAGACTCGAATGGTCATATGAAATGTGAAGACAGCAGTTATTGAGGCGTTTCCAATGCCCTCGACACAATGGGAAATAATGCAATTTCTTGGCATGAGTGGATTTGATCGAACATTTGTGAAAAATATTTGTAGCGTGGTTGCTCCACTGATGGACTTGCTGAAGACACATCAAAAATTTCAGTGGACAGCGGAGTTTCAACAGGCATTTGACTGTCTGAAAGCTGTGATAACTAATGCTCCTGTGATGAAGAATTACAAGGGACCCTGTGATCAGATTGAACTAAATTATCTGACTTTAAAGAGACATGCCGAGGCATAGAGAAATGGATGGATCGTACAGAGACCTACTTGTCCAAAGAGACTGTCAATCGAAAGGGATTCCAGTTGGAGGAAGAACAAAAAAATGGACTATATTATTGTACCTGTTTGCGTGTGTGGTTTTTTAAAACAAAGAAGTACATTTACTGTGTGCATTTCTTAAAGGATATTGAAAAGGTGAAAAATGAAACCACCTTGAAGTTGATGGGTTTTTGTTCTTGGGGGGAGGTGTCATGTGAGAGTACCTTTAAGAAATGGGCGTTTTTATAGAATAACTGTAGTGGGTGTTCCTTTGAGAAATGGGTGTTTATTACTGCAGTGATGTCAGAGTGTGAGTGGAGCTGGGCTGTCTGTCAGCTTTTAGTTTCACTTTGAGAAAAGCTTGGGTGCGTCTGTGCCTTTTTGGTTTCGTTTCAGTGTTGGAGCTGAAGCCAGACAAAGCAGGTGTGTGGTTGCTCTCTCTGCCATCAAAAGACTATCTCTTTATCAATTGGTGAATTCAGAATTATAAATGTTTTCAGTAGTGAATTTAAACCTGATGTGCTTCTGTTAAAAGGTGTTTCTTTTGTCTTCTGGATGTTGTTTGGCAATTTATTAAGGATTACTTAGTGTTGTATTCTTTGGGGGTTGTATTTGAATTAAAGGTTGCTAAGGTGTTCACTGTATGTTTTAAAAAGGTTAACTTGAGTTCATAGAATAAACATTGTTTTGCTTTAAAAAATACTTTTCGATTTCTGCTGTACCACACCTGTAGAGAGTGTCGTGTGCTCCCCATACCACAATCTAGTAAAATTTGTTGGTCAGGTGAACTCCATGATACACTTTGGGGTTCTCTGAACCCTGGCCCATAACAGCACAGAAACGCAGTGCCAGTTCAGATAGTACATCGGATAGTGAACAGGTCCACAGGAAAAGGTCAAAAACTATTGAAAGGACACCCCACAGCAAAAGGGAAAGATCAAGCAGTAGCAGTACAGAACGAGATACCAAGCGGGAGAGGGGACGTAGTTTTTCAAGATCTCAGAACATGAGTCAGACTACAAATGCTCATAGGAGTAGAAGCCCACATGCATGTGAGATTTTGGTGGCTTCCAATAAATTAGATGAAAATGTTATCAAAGATGCCAAACAGCAAGAATTGCATAGTCGGAGTGAATTTGGGGTATACACGGAGGTACCGTTTGGGGACAAAGAGCTCTATCCCACAGATGGATTTGCACGGAAAAGGTTCTTCCGGATGGAACTTATAAGGCAACGGCCAGGCTTGTGGCAAGGGGATTTGAATAAAACTTAGAAGATCAGAATTTAAGGGTAGATTCACTTACGGCAGGAAAGGTTATTTTGAAGATCTTCTTGGCTCTGTTAACCACAAAGGCATGGGAATGCAAATCTATAGATATAAAAGCTGCCTTTTTAAATGGGCATCAGCTCCACAGAGACATTTTTCTCTGTCCTCCTAAAGAGGCAGCTAACACAGAAGGGGTACTCTAGAAGTTGAACAAATGTGTATCTGGATTGAATGATGCATCTAGAGTCTGGTACTTTTCAAAAGGTCAGTTTTGTTAAAGTTAGGCTGTTGCCAGTTGAAAGCAGATCCGGCAATGTTTTACTGGCACTATAAAGGAAATATTTCTGGCATCTTTATGATGCATGTCGGTGATTTTTTGTGTGGTGGGACTAGTGATTTTGAAGCTATTGTAATCTCTGGTTTGAGCAAAGAATTCAGGGTTGGAAGTTAGGCTTCCGGTGCATTTAAATATATTGGACTGGAAATCGGAAGACTAAGTTCGGGGCAACTTTACATCAGCAATCTTATTTGGACAGCTTCACCCCAATAGCAATTAGTCGTGCCTGGGTTTCACAAAAAGACGCAATGGTTTCAAAGATGGAAAAAGAGCAACTGTGAAATTTAATTGGGAAACTGAATTGGTTAGGTAGACAGATTAGACCGGACGTGAGTTTTGATGTCTTAGAATTGAGTACAAAAATGAATGATCCCAAAGTGGAAGACATAATAAGAGCAAATAAAGCGTTAGTCATACTAAAAATGCAGGAGTGTGTTTTGAGGTTCCCGGTTTTAGGTGACCTGAGGCACTTAAAACTCATAGTTTATAGTGATGCATCCCATGCAAATGTATGTGATGGGGTTTCAAGCGCAGGAAGTTTTATAATTTTCCTTTTGGGGAACAATGGTAAATGTTGCCCTCTTGTGTGGGAAACAAAGAAAATAAGGAAAGTGGTCAAAAGCACTTTGGCTGCTGAGACGTTAAGCCATGTAGAGGCGATGGATATGGCCAATTATATATCTCAGATATTGACAGAAATTTTGGGATTAGGGGATTTAGGTAATATACCTCTTGAATGTCACATTGACAATAAATCCCTGTGGGAAAATGTGCACTCTACAAAAAGTGTCAATGAAAAAAGGTTAGGAATAGACATCGCAAGTTTGAAGCAGATAGAACAGAGAACATAGAACATACAGTGCAGAAGGAGGCCTTTCGGCCCATCGAGTCTGCACCGACCCACTGAAGCCCTCACTTCCCCCCCTATCCCTGTAACCCAATAACCCCTCCTAACCTTTTTGCTCACTAAGATCAATTTATCATGGCCAATCTACCTAACCTGCACGTCTTTGGACTGAGGATGTTGGACAGAGGGGAAATAGCAAAAATTAAATGGGTTGACAGTAGCTATCAGACTGTTTGTCAGTTGTCAGACTGTTTTACAAAAAGTGGGGCTATCTCCCAGAAACTTTTGGGTATTGTTAATGAAGGACGCCTGTTTCTGGGACTTTTTTTTTCCAAAACAAAATGAAAAAAAAAGGAAGGGGGGAAATTGCATTTGTGTTTTTGAGTTTCTTGCAATTTTATTTTCACCTAATTATTTTTTTTCTCCAAGGAAGGGGAGACTGTTAAGCAATGGGTTAAGAAACATTCCAATTAGTTGTCTCATTTATGTTAAGTATCCAATAATTGACACTGATATATAAAGAGGCTTCAGGTGACCTTTGTGTCAGGTGATGCGAAGATATAGTTTTGTGCAGAGTCTGTTAAAGTGAAATAAAGGTGTTTGTAAGAGGAGCAGTACCTTTGACTCTTTATACAACAGCAGCTATACGTCTAGCACTTTAAGACTATGGATTATTTTAAATAAAACAATTCTGAAGGTTTGATGATAAAGCACAGTGGACCGTAACATGGCTGGAAATATTGATGCTTGAGCTATCTGATATCACGTGCCTTGCACCAACGTCACTGAAGGTACATGCAACATAGTTTTTTTGTAAACATCAGTTTGAATCAATGATGACAGACTGAAATGTTGACTCTAACTCAGGTACAAAAACAGTATTGTACCCATGCTGGATCAACCTGAATACCATTTCAGCATCTGTAAACTCATTGAACTCGAGATGTTTCATGTTGTTCTGCTTCAGTGTCTTTCGTTGTTAACATCAAGTAAAGCTTAACAGTGCAGAAAGAAATATACTAATCCCATGGAGCGCACAACATGGAGCTGAATGCCTGCAGTTTATACTGCATTAGCTGTTGTAAAATGTCGCTTTCATGTGACCCTATGGGATCCTGGCACATCATGAGCTTAGTGCTTCTATAAACCATTGCGAAGTTGGAAGTAAGTCTTCACTAATTCTAACTCCCATTATTTTTCAGTTACCAAAGCAAAGGAGTAAATGATTTTTGGGAATGGGGGGGTTGGAAGGGTGGCTGATATCTGTACTATGATCCCAGACCAGACCCCAACAATGGCTAGGTACTGGACCGAAACCTGAATATTTCTGTTTATTTGTAAGACTGTGCAGAAAGAATGATTCGCTCCAGGAGTTATTGCATTAAGAAATAGTGCTTGGGTATTTTTAAAGCAAACGTTATTATGAATACAATTTTAAACTTTTTAACTTCACACCCGAAAAAGCATCTTACAATTACCCCTTAACCATTACTCCTCAATTTTCTATTAAGCAGCAAGAAAAGAAACATACAGCTCTCAATCTATCTTAAAAATCAGAGTGGCATAGGGTAATACTTGCTTCACAAAACAGATTTGGAATCCTGTTAAAACCCCTTCAGACTCTGGCTGACTATCTTCAAACAGCTGGTTCACCTGGTGAGTTTCTGTTTCCTCCTTGTCCCCAAACAAGACTGCTCTGCTTTACACGTTACCCTTTTATAAATATCTTACTTTGGGAGAATTGTGAACTCACATCAGGCAGATCTGAATTCAACTCCTCTCCCCAAAGCAGTCTCCAAAAACTAGCTCTCTAAAACTTTTCAAAATGTCTCTCTGCATTCCTTGGCTCCACCCAGCAATGACCTCAACTCCCCAAGCGGAGAAACAAATTCTCTCTGCAGGCTAAAAAGCACATTAACTCCCCAGAACTTTCCCAGTGAAACCACAGTTCATTAGTCCAGATTGAAAAACACATTCCTTTGTCATTTTCACCTTCTGGCTGCTAAAAGCACCCAGCCCTGCAAAACAGAATGCTTTAAAACAAATTTGGCCCCTGCAGTCAAACACACCCTAACCCCAGGCTTTTAACCCTTAAGTTATCCAATACTTAGAATACAATATTTCTAAAGTCTTCCAGTAGTCACACCTGGATAAATTGTTTTTTGCAATTGTCTTACAATGATAATATTGGCTTATTGTCACAAGTAGGCTTCAATTAAGTTACTCTTAAAGCCCCTAGTCGCCACATTCCGGTGCCTGTTCAGGGAGGCTGGTACGGGAATTGAATCTGGCATTGTTCTGCATTACAAGCCAGCTGTTTAGCCCACTATGCTAAACCAGCCCCTGACCGGTTGAAAGTATTTCAGCATGACCTCAAGAAGCACGAGAATCTGTTTCCCCTCCACTCCAATGGAGGAGAAGCTAGCCTCCAAATAATACACAACCAAGTTTGTAACTGGCCAAACACATCAGTGATTGGGAATGTGGTGACCAACGAATCCATACCTGGGCCTCTGGCTCTGTTGTCCAAAGACAATCTCAATCCAAAATTGCCCTTAGTGTTGGGTGGGGTTACTGGGTTATGGGGATAGGGTGGCGGTGTTGACCTTGGGTAGGGTGCTCTTTCCAAGAGCCGGTGCAGACTCGATGGGCCGAATGGCCTCCTTCTGCACTGTAAATTCTATGATAATCTATGATAATCTATGAAACAACGCTTCACCACCTAGTGGTGTGGCAAGCTTCTAATTGTGCTCCACTACTCCACAACCCAGCCACTAAAGTATTTAAAAGGAAGACTAACCACTAAGTAATTTGAGCATTGAAAGGAGCTGTGTCTAATCTTTGAAGTGCTTTTCTTTAAAAGTGGTTTGAATTTTGTCCCATAAATTAAGTCTAGATAGATGGAACTGCATTGTTGTTTCTAATGGTTGGTTGGGAGTGCCAACACTTTCCAATATACCTAAATAATCAATACTATATAATCTATATTATCATTAGACAGCTTCCCTTAGAAGGGCAATAGTGATAGCTGATATGTAAACTGGAAAAGCTGCACTGGTAGAGTTACAGGTGTTTTTTTAAGGTCAAAGTCCTATTGGAGATGTATGGCGATCACTTATGCACTCTAGAGAAAAATGTGATTGTCATATAGCTGATTCTCCACCCAGAGAAGAATGCTTAAAATGGAGGCAGATATTTTCTTGCCTTGAACATGCCAATCGTCATCCTTATTATGACAGACCTCATCAGAAATAAGGGGCTGTATTTTCGTTGCTGAGTTCCAATCCCAGTGTTGGGACCAAATCTTGTTGGGCAACCAGAAATGCCAATTGGGGGGACCCGAAAAAGATATTGGAGGAGGTACCAATTAAGAGGCTGAGTCCAGGAAACCCCTCCAATTAAGGATGGTGGGTGGGCTCCACATCCAGAAGAACGAATCGGAGTGCCCAAGGCCCTGGGTGACCATGGGGAGGTGGCATTGCCAATGTAAATGGGAGAATGTGAGGACATCTCAAAATTCAGGCACCTCTGAAAAACTTTGAATGTGTACAAGTGTAATGTAACCATAGCTGCCAGACCAGAATTGTGGCGGGGTAACCGTTCCGTAACATGATCTGGGACCAGTAGATGTGGCCTTCTGGTAATTGTCGCTGGAAGGGTTGGGGTTGTGACTTAAATGAGGCTTTGCTGGCCCCTCAGCCTCCCACCTGGAGACCAGCTCCATCCATCTACTGGGCTTTGGCCTCAGCCCATATGCCATCTGGAAAACTCCAGGCAGTTTTCAACTTAACTAGCCTTAATGGATACTCACTGCTGGATGATGGGACGTGCATCCCTCAGAATAGGCTGGAAATGGAAATATGCCAGCAGACTGGCCAGCAGCATGAAATTGTAAGCATGCCCACTTCCCAACTCTCGCATTCACAGAATGAAAATCCAGCCTACGTCAAAACATTGCTGACCATGAAATCAACCCTTCGTTGGAAGTGCGACGCTGAATTGATCCAATGTTGCAAGACTTGCCAAATTGTGATATTCTGTTCCCTTTTTTTTGCCTTCATATGGCTTCATTCATTATTGTGCAAAAGCATGATGTTAGCGGGTGACATGGAAAGTTAATTCGTTAAGTGGAGTTCCCTCAGTGACCTACACTCCTGTACCTCAGTACACCTCTCTATTTAATGACACTGCATCTATTTAGATTTGACCACAGGCTCTCCCTGAGCAACATATCAGTTCCTGATCTTATCCTTCTTATTTGATTTTAAACAATGCTGCTCCACTTAAAGGTTACTAAAGGGTACTTCTGTTGCTCTGCATAAATAGCCCAGTTTAAAATATTGATAAAATAACAGGAGGAGTACTGAGGCTAGCAGTGGAATTAATTAATGGCATGAGATATGCTTTAGCCCTGGGAGTTTCAGGGATCTCATGACTGCTGGTCACTTCTGCTCTCTCTTCCCAGGCACTGACAGCAATGACATTGCCTGCACTCACTGTTTAATTTTAGATGTGAATATATTGTGTATGTATATGGTTTTGAAAGTATCCAAGAAAACACGGAGAGAGAGGGACAGACTGACAGTGAAGCATCTGCCATTAGTCGATACAAGGTCTTGCAACAATTAAGATTGCCATTGACTGACCATAATCCAATTTATACATTAATTGTGAAAAGATAGGGCGGCATGTGGCTAAGTGGTTAGCACTGCTGCCTACGGCACTGAGGACCCGGGTTCGAATCCCGGCCCTGGGGCATTGTCCGTGTGGAGTTTGCACATTCTCATCCTGGGTTTTGCATGGGTTCAAAGATGTGCAGGTTAGGTGGATTGGCCACGCTGAATTGCCCCTTAATTGGAAAAAAAATAATTGGGTACTTTACATTTTTTATTAAATTGTGAAAAAGTTTTGTATCCATGGGATTAATGTAAGTCTGTAATTAAGTGTGCAATGTAACAACATTCAGGTGTTTGTGGTCATTGTGTGAAAATTGGTTATGAATATCTGCCAGGTCGCAGGGTGAGTTTGCATCCACTGGTGCAGAATCAATAGAGAGTTGGCCAAGTTGGAAATCTGAAATAAAAGAACTTAAACGTGGTGAAAGTACATAGCAGGCCAGGCAACATCAGAAACTAAGAGATGAGTCTTCCGATGAACTTGAAAGCAAATCCAAGCTTTAGTGCATATCTGCAGTTTCCGTTTTTATTGCTGTCTTGTGGCATGTCGTAGCATTCAACAATGAGTCGCTCCTGGTAACAATTCTAGTTAGATTGAAAAATTGCACCGTGTCCTGGAATCAGCTCCTTTGCGCTGAATTAGCTGACACCAGTTGATGTCATGGTTTACCATCATTTCCTTGGGCCTGAGGAGATGAAAATGTCTGGCAGAGTTGCTGCTCCTGATTGCTATCCAGCCATTACTACCAATAAACATCGGTGTGTGATGCCAGATGAGGATAGGGTCAACTTGGTTATCATGTCAGATAGCCACGTGATAAGCTCACACCTGGAGAATATGTACTTGGACAAAACACCAAAGCGCTATCTCTGAAACTGCATTGGAATATGAGCTATAAGCAGAACGTGGAGGTGGGGTGTGAGAAAAGAACAAGTTGACTTGTGAACATTAGCCTCGCTGATGCTTTTAATAATAATCTTTTTATTGTTACAAATAGGCTTACATTAACACTGCCATGAAGTTACTGTAAAAAGCCCTGAGTCGCCACATTCCGGCACCTGTTCGGGTACATCGAGGGAAAATTCAGAATTAGCAGCTGGTACGGGAATTGAACCCGCACTGCTGGCCTTGTTCTGCATCACAAACCAAAACCAGGGGCGAAATTCTCCCGAAACGGCGCGATGTCCGCCGACTGGTGCCCAAAACGGCGCCAGTCAGACAGGCATCGCGCCGCCCCAAAGGTGCGGAATGCTCCGCATCTTTGGGGGCCGAGCCCCAACATTGAGGGGCTAGGCCGACGCCGGAGGAATTTCCACCCCGCCAGCTGGCAGAAACGGCCTTTGTTGCCCTGCCAGCTGGCGCGGAAATGGCATCCCCGGGCGGCGCATGCGCGGGAGCGTCAGCGGCCGCTGACAGTTTCCCACGCATGCGCAGTGGAGGGAGTCTCTTCCGCCTCCGCCATGGTGGAGACCGTGGCGGAGGCGGAAGGGAAAGAGTGCCCCCACGGCACGGGCCCGCCCGCGGAACGGTGGGCCCCGATCGCGGGCCAGGCCACCGTGGGGGCACCCCCACAGGACCCCGGAGCCCGCCCGCGCCACCTTGTCCCGCCGTTCAAAAGGTGGTTTAATCCACGCCGGCGGGACAGGCAATTTAGCGGCGGGACTTCGGCCCATCCGGGCCGGAGAATCGAGCGGGGGGGGGCCCGCCAACCGGCCCGCCCCCGCCGAATATCCGGTACCGGAGACTTCGGCAACCGGCGGGGGCGGGATTCACGGCAGCCCCCGGCGATTCTCCAACCCGGCGGGGGGGGCGGAGAATGACGCCCCAGATGTTTGATTTGAATCGGCATCCAAAAGACCAAGAATTCTGACTTCAGGGGCTAAATTTCCATTTTAGTTCAGCACCCTGATTTTGTGATCAACTGCAGGCCTCGAACCCCCACCATGTCAGGAATGGTCGCTCAACACAATTGCCATCGGATTGACTAATGAACAGACAGACGATGGGCTCAGTATCCAATCAAAGATGGCAGGCAGCACTGGGGTGACAATAGGAGGCTCTCTAGCACTGAGAGAGCAGCGATCTATCGATGCATAGAAGGGAGAGAGAGGATGTTTCAAGATGGAGGCGATCTCTCAGTACTTTTAAAACTGTCAACATTTAAAATGGCCACGGCTGCCAGACCTCCATTATGGAGGTGGAAAGCCCCTTGGCGGGGTCAGCCTGTGGTCGCAGCTGCTGCTGTTGCTTCTTCTGCTTTAGTTATGTGGGTATCACAGACTAATTGTGACCATTCATAAGTTCGCTGTGGGGAGGGGGTGTTAAAAATGTCACACGGAGCACTGCAAAACTGATAGTCTGTTTGCCCAAGGTGGGTTTTCTGACCCCTGCCCTCAGTCTCACCTCCATCAGGCTTTGCAACTGCAGCTCGAGGGCGAACCAGCTGAGCACATCTGAAATCTGCTTGTCACCGTGACTGACTGCACCAAGCAATATTTCCCCGAACATTTAAGTGGTTTTTCATTTAAAATGTTAAAAGGTTCAAAAGGAACCTTTTGGAGTGTGGTTTTCCATTGAGTAACATTCTACTTTTGAGATCATTTGAGAGGAGCCATGCTGAGTGCTCTCAAAATGTCAGCCGTGACTCACAGGCTTGGTACTGCCAATGGTCAGGTAAGAACTTTAGAATTAAATGGGGAAGGAATGTGGACATAGATCAAAAAGTGAGGCATTTGTGCTATATTAGCATTTATGATCATTTAAAATGATTGGAACGCGATAGAAATAAGGCTGCGTCAGAGCAGATTTGAAGTTTTACCTGACCCATTGTAAATTAGCATTAGTTCTTGTGGGGTTAATAGGCACTGGTGGGTTTTATCAGATGCTGTGGAGGAGTGAATCGTTGTCTCTAATTTTTTTTGTTTTTTCCTGTTCTCAACTTAACAGATTCTTCTGACGAATAAAGAAATAAAGCCAATGGAGCTGGACTTCCTGCTTCGATATCCAGCCCAGCCGGGAGTCTCTAGTCCTGTGGATTTCCTTTCCAACCAGTCCTGGGGTGGCATAAAGGTATCCATTTCTTACTCCTATGTTTCAGTCGCTGTAGAGGTCAGGTCCACTGGCACATTAGCTGCCAAAAAAAAACGGAGTTGAGTTTTGATGAAGATTTTGATTCTCTCATACACCTTGGTGGCAATGGCCAGGAAAGGGGTGGGTAAATGTACCTTCTTCCCCTGTGTGGTAATGTGGCAAAGTGGATCATCTGTCCATTGTAGGAGCTGCCTGATTTCGGCTGACGGTTGGGTGGGTTTTATAAGAGAGCTCGCTTCCCATCCTGCCAGTTCAGACAACAATTATTCATTCAAGGCGCTTGAATACTGTGCATTTCATCGGTCACTGCTGCCGATTTGCCCAGTTCCACTGTGGGTTCTCTCTGTAATATGGTATTGCTCACTTCACTTGCACGATTTATCAGTTCACAGTGTGATACATGGAGAATATCCCCAAGCTTCTCAATCTTTTTCCCCGTGTGACCTCATTTCAATGCTTCAGACCTTGTGTGGCCCCAGATTGAAAATTTGGCAGTATTGCGAGAGTCGTTGAGTAGGGGCCGCTGAGAATGATACCAGAGAAAAGACGCACTCATGGCAGACACTAAGGCTGCCTTTGCATAACTCGGCTTACCTCTCCCAGCAAACAGAGAGCCTGGGGAAAATGACATCGGACATCCGTATCATGGGGCCGGTTCGTGACTTTACTGGCACAGCCTCCACTCCATGCCCACCCCATCGTGACCCACAAATCTCGTCACACAGCCGCTGGGGGGGGGGGGGGGGGGATGAACACAACAATCCATGTTGTCAGACCCCCTGGCACAGTTTATCAACACACTATCCACTGAGTAGCTGAACATCAGAGCAGGAATGTCCTTGATTGTCCCCAGATTCCTGAATTGCCTGATATACGACTGCGGTGTCCGTAGGCATGTTGCGTCTTGTCTCAGTACCCTTGGACTGCAGAAAGAGAAGAATGTATCGCTGGGCTTTGTGGAGGGAAAAATCTGCCAGAGATTCAACTGTTATTCCCTGCTGAAGAATGTGGTCATTGGATGACCACTGGATCAGAGTTAGTTATAAATCCTCTCATAGCCAAATAGGCTGTCAGCACCAAGAGCACGATTTAAAGGAAAGGTTATTGAGTGTAATTTTGGGTGACTTTGGCAGGGTGTTTCACACCAGCTTTTTGGATGAGATCCACACTGATATTCAGCCACACTTAGTCAATTTTTTGGGCCTTTAGAGCTTCTTCCCAGTCCAGCCCAAACTTAGAAAATGTTTCAGCAGTGGAGAGCTGAACTTGCTGGTGAGACTGGCTCCTCAGAGATCGGGCCGCCATTTTGAAAGGCCCCCCCCCCCCAATCCCTCTGTGAACTTGAGAGTCAGCACCCATGGGCAGTGTCACCCCACACACATATGGGCATTACCCCACACCCCCAAGTGAGGACACCCCACTATGGGATCGCTGAGGGCCTCCCCTTTACAGGCTCCCCAATCCCCCTTCACCCCTCCCCCCTTTCAGGAGCCCCACCCTTCACCCCCCAACCTTTAGGAGACCCCTTAATATCTGCCCACCAACTCCCCACCCGTCATACTTCCCCTAACTCACCCCCCCCCCATTTCCATGGGCATGGCCCCCTCAGGTCCTGGCTCCCGACAGTGCCACCCAGGCACCATGATACAGCCACCCTGGCAGTTCCCCCGCCAGCCAGCCAGGCAGTGCTACCCAGCAGCTTGACAGTGCCAGGGTGGCATGCCAAGGTACCAGCATGGCTGTGCCTAAGTGCCAGGGTACCAGAGGGAGAGCCAGGGTGCCACCCTGCCCTGACCACCCGGGGTCCCCAATGGCCTGGGAGCTCCCTCCCCCCAGGTGCTGTTACGCCTGGTCCACATTTGTGTGGGTGCTAAAAGGCACCCGCGTGATCTCTCGCTGGGTAACCCATTAGTTCCCGGGAAGCTGTGAGATTGGACTTACATCTCGCTAATGCAATGGAGATCGGTTATAATTGGTGTCAGTTGGTGCCTCACCATGTTTGGGCGGGATCTGGAACCCACCACCAGGAGCGGGCCGGTTAGATCGCAAACTGATTCACCCCCTCTCTCGCTAATTACCTGGCACGCCGTTAAATCGCGCCCCAACTGTTTTATTCATAGGAGAGTGTTAAAGAAGCTGAACTGGCCAAGAGTTTGTGCTCTCACTGCCCTGACTGATACATTTTGCCCTCGTTTCACACAAATTTACCTATTTTGACAGCTATTATAATTTACATACACAGCTTTGTCAGAAACCTGCGCTGATGTAACAAACCTGCAGATGTTGTGCATACTGGTACGGGTGTGGCTGCATGTTTTAGGATCTGCATATTTTTTCACAGGGTAGCTGGACAGGAATGACAATCTGAACTTTCATTGAGTTGAATCATTATTCTTGTACTGCCTGGAATGCCTGAAAGTGTATTCTCATATACCAGCATGACTCGCCTTCTGTGGATGCGTAGGAGGAGGTCCAGACTACCTGATCTTATTCCAGCATTATGTGGGGGCAAAATAGCAGTTCCTCCAACTGGTGCATCAAAACACATAATACGCATACTCCTGATGTGGGGTAGGGGCTGGGAGCTTACATTAGCGGAGTGGTGCATTATTCAACATGGAACCAAGGTTGACCATTTTAAAACAAAAATGATCCAGCTGATGTTCAACCTCTTCAAAGGCTGAAGTAATATTGCAGAGAAATATCAATTTTTCAGTTTGAAGAATATTAACAGGTTTTCTCTACTTGTGTAGATGCACGGCCTTGACACTAATCTGCAAGGGCAACTGGCAGATGTTTAGGCTCCTAGGAGACACACAGTGTTAGGGCTGTGCATCTGTTCATTGATATCATTGTCTCTTTATTGTACACAAAGGTGGTGCCAACAGCTATTTATCTGTGACCAATTTCAGTGACTTTGCTAGCTTCTGAGATAAATGGGAAAAGCTGTCAGCCCAACAGAGGGACGAGCAGCGAGGGAGGTCCATTTTCCTTTGATACCTGTTTCTTCTGAGGAAAGGGAGATATGCATTTATACATTGCCTTTAGAACTGTTGGATTGTCACGCAGCAAGCACCAACAGGTTATAACAAGATGAGTGATTAGTGAACCTGCTGTTGGGGACATTGTTTGAGGCAAGAAAGTTGACCAAGACACCAAGGGAACAAACACTCTTCAAATGAGATGGTTGACATCTATTTTAATCAACAGAACAGCCAGACATGACCTTGGTTTTAATGTCTCGTGCAAAGTTTGACACCTCTGCCAGCAGAAATTTCTTTCAGTTCTGTATTGGAATGTTATCCCAAAATGGTTCTAAGCAGCAGGGCCAGATTTTGGCAAAAGAAATTAGTCCATTGACAAAACAACTGCAGAACGAAAGGGAGTCATTCTGACTTTTCGCACTGGGAAAAGATGACAGCAAATTGGAAGCCTGTTATGTGCTCCAATCCCACCCCTCACTTTGCTTTCCGTTGGAGCCAGTGGAAAAGAAAGTTAGGTGATGTGTAAAACAGACAATTCATTTGCCAACATCTGTTTTCCACTTGGGGAAAGAAGTTAAAATCACTCCCCGAAGTATTCCTAACCTATCCTTAAGGAAGGTTGGAAATTTCCACATAGCTGGTTTGGCTTAGCTGCCATAAATTGGCATGAAATGCAGCAGAAAAACTGCTTAAATCTGTAGGCAAGGTTCTTCCATTCTTTTGGCACAAGAGCACAATATTTAGAAATAGGGACTAGGGCATTAGGGACTTCAAGCCCATTCCTTCACTTGATAAGACCATGGCTGACCTGGTTGTGACCTTCCGGCTTGCTCCTTGTCAATAAAAAACCTGTCTAACTCAGCCTTGAACATGTACAATGACCCAGCCTGTTCTGTCCTCTGAGGAAGAGAACGCTACAGACTTACAAACCTCTGAGAGATACAGGGGCGATTCACCAAAATATAAGTGTCATTTTGAGCAAGTTTGATGGGGTATTTCTCACCGGCTTTTTGGGTGGGATCCACACCATTATTCAACCACACCTTGGGTGGGATTCTCCAGCCATGTCCATCCGGTGACTGAAAATTCCTGCCCGATGTTAATGGGCCTTTACATGGTCTGTATCCCGCCCGTGGGGGTCGGATGAATCCAGCCCTTGGTTCCCATTTGGTTAAATCGCGTCCTTTATCCCAGCGAGCACTTAGCCGCGTGTTTCCCAGACTCGAAGCGGCGAGAAACACAACGTTATCTAACGTGACTCCCGTTAGATATGGGGCCTCAGCGGGGAATGCACAGCAGAGGCCACACTTAGTCCCATTTCCTGCATTGAGGGTGAGATAGGGATCGCTCGATCCCCTGACGTTACCCCTGAACACCCCATCCCCCCCAGTCCCAACTCACTGTCAAGGGGACCCGGGCATCCCTCTCACTCCCCCACACACACACAGGGAAGTCCCCTCCCCGATCACTACTGCACAACAAATGCCAGCTTGGCAGTGCTAGCCTGGCACCCACACAGTGCCCTTCCAGTTGGCAGTGCCACCTGGGCAGCTTGGCAGGAGATTTCACGCGATGTGGCGAGCCAGGTAAATCCCGGGAGCAGGGTCTCCGTTCGTTTACCGCCCATGTGGCACCATGGCGCGCTGCTTTTCGGATGCAATGTGGCCTGTAGACCGCACCCTTAGTCATTTTTTGGGTTCTTGGGGAGTTTCTCCCTGGTCACGCCCACACTTAGGAATTTTTTCAACACTGGGGTGCTGAACTCGCTGGTGAGAGAGGCTCCTCAGAGATTGGGCAACCATTTTAAAAGCATGCCCCGATCTCTAAGTGAGCTTGAGGACCCTCCACCAATGGGCAATGTCATTCCCTGCACAAATGGGCATTACCGCACACCCAACTTTATTAAGCCCCCCAGCCCCCCTTTCAACCCCTCCACTTTCAGGATCTCCATCCTTAACACCCCCCAAGCTTTATGAGGACCCTTCATACCCAGTCTTCACCTCCCCACACCCTTCATACTCTCTTTCATCCCCCTTTTCAAGGACATGGGCCCTCGTCGGGTTTAGACACTTGGCAGTGCCATCCGGCCACCCTGACACTGGCACCCTGGCAGTGCCAGCAAGGCACGTTGACAGTGCCAGGGTGGCTGTGCCAATGTACCAAGTAGGTAGTGCCAGGGTGCTAGGGCGAGAGCCAGTGGTCACCTTGAATTGTCCCCAACCACCCAAGGTCTGCAATGACCTGGGAACCAACCCCCCCCCCCCCCCCCCCCCCCCAGGTGCCATTATGCCTGGTCCATATTTGTGCTGGGGAGTCCATTAGTTCCTGGGCACTGGAATCCGGAGTAGACATATTTGAATTAACTTAATGTCTTATTTAAATATGTATATTTTAAATATGCAAGGGCGGGATCCAGAATGTGACATCTCATGAGATTTGGATGAATCTCGCAAATATCTCGAGCATGCAGATTTGCGAAAGGCCTTTCACCAGAATAAACGGCCTTGTTACGTCAGCAAATCAATGGTTCACACAGGCTTCATAAGACACAGCTTTGGATTGTTAGTTCTCTATAACATATAGCAGATGTGATGTAGTTATTATGGGTGGAATCTTCTTGTTCCCCTTATGTGGGCTTGAAGGAAAGTCCAGGAGGAAGGTTTCACGTGAGGATGTCAGGTTGCTGGTCTGACACATTTGCACCTCTGGGCGACTTTGCCGGAGGTGGATCATCAAAGGCAACAGCGGGTCGACCATTTGCATAATTAACAAGTCCGATTTTGGGCTGATCCTACACATGATGGGCTGTAAGCAATGGTCAACCTGTGGTGGGGTAGCTGAGTAGCTGTCACCACATTTTAATTTAAAGTACCTTTCACTTCACGACGGTGGTGCCCTTGCAGTCTCCTTCATATTAGAACAGAGCCCACCTCTGCAGCTGGGACTGCGGTTCTGCCCTTTGATTGGGCGTGCAACCTCAGGAACCGCCAACTCTGCTTAATTGGCTAATGGACGCGGAAGTGGCCAATTAGGGGGTGGCCTCCCGTACGATGGTGCAGACGCGAGTGCTGACAGCAAGCGCGGTGTCGGGATCCAGAAATGATCCTGACCCTCGATTGCTTTTAAAGGGGACAAGGTTCCACCCTCTGTATGTAATATCCTCAACCTTTCTGTTGCCTTAATATAAAAGAAAATATTTGCCAGGATTCTACCGTGGGGGTCAGAAAGTCCACGAGCCGGGGAACTAGGTTTTCGCCAGTGATATCTCGCAACTCAATCGTCCTACTCCCCTGCCAGTGATGAAATAGGGTTCCCACCATTCAAATACAATTTCATATCTTACGAGGGCTTTCCCGCTCTATGGACCTGCCCCCCCCCCGGACATTTTGATCTGATTTAGAACAGGTCTAGACCAACGTGAACCAGGCAAAGAGAACCCGCTGGGGATGTACAAGTAACTACAGTCCCAGAGGGAGAGGGACATGCTTGGGCAGTATCCCAGGCATAACTCTTTGGTTCAGTTCATTGGCACAGTTCCCTGGAACTTATTGCCATGCGCGGGGAGGCGGGGGGGGTTCCCCACAGGTGGGAGTCTCCCCGTGTGTGTGGGAGAGGGTCTCCATGTATGTTAAGGGGATCTGTATTTTCACTTTTAGTTCTGTTTCATTTAAAGGGCGCCCCGATCTCCAGAAGGCCTTTGTTGCCAGCGGGGTGGGGCTGGAGTGGGACCCACTTCCGGCATATCCTTCTCAAAATGGTTGGAAAAAACATGGGAAAAGCTGGACGTAAGACGTGAAGCTGGTGGGCAGCACACCACTTTTCCCGCCTGAGGCAACAGAAAATTTAATCCATTGCCATAGATTTCAATTCCAAATATAATCAGAATTATCGAGCGAGATAATGAGAAAAACATTTTTTTCTTTAAAATAATCCTGAAATACCAGAGTAGAGTGATGACTCACCATCCTTAAGCTTTCAGGCTGGATGTTAATGAATGAGCTAGAATGTAATCGTAGCATTTTGCTGTGCCTATGGCCCAAGTGAACCCTTTGTGACGCAGTTGTAAATAATAAAAATACAATCTTCTTTCTTGTGTCCTCTATTAGCTACATTAAGGAGGTTTGAATCCAATTATTTCCCACGCAGCGATTATCACTTTGAGACAGCAGTGTAAAGCATAAGTTATTTATAAAAAGCAGAAAAAAATTAACATGACTGCATCTATATTTTATTAAATATTAAAGCAAGGTTATTTTGGATAGCATTTGGAAAATCTTTATTGTTTGCTGAATACTGCATTGTAATCATGAAATGGTCATTTACAAACACCATCACTTTAATGGTGGCAAACCAGTTATTCTGTCTCGTACACGTTTCCCTGTCTTCTTAATTCATCCTTGCACACAAAATAAGACCCAAGTTTTTTTTTCCCCTCATCTCATTCAAGCGCTCATATTATAATATTTAATGAATTGCATTTCATAATTTCCTATTTTAGGATTTGATCTCACTAATTTGGGAGATGGTGGTGGTGGTGGTAATCTCGTTGGACTGATAATCTGGGATCCCAAGGTAATCCTCTGGGCCATGGTTTCAAATCCCACCATGGAAACTGGTGGAAGTAATTAAATCCAGTTCCTGAAATCTGGAATTGAAACCAGGGTGGAATTTTACAGCACATCCCATCGAAGTCCACGGACTTGTGAATGGCTCACCGCATTAAGGCCTTAAACGTTCACCCCCTAGTGTCAGTAATGGTGAGCATGAAAGTATCATGGATTGTCGTATTAATATGGGAATGATATACAGACCTTGACAGGAAGGGACATAGAATACAAATCTAAGAATATATCAACATATTTGGGCTCGAGGTTGCAAAAATAATAACAGGACAATTCTTAAAGTTCTGTAACTGAATGTTTTTAGCGTTTGTAAAAGAAAAATGGGATTTTCCGCCTCCTATCCCCCCCTCCGCCCTCCCACCCGCATCCCCACCCCTGCAGTATGTTTTGCAATGGCTGAGGCTGCCCACCATTGGCCATCAGTGGGATCTTCCAGCTCCACCAATCTCGATGGGATTTTCCACGGTTCGCACCCGCCACCGCCAGGGAACTTGCCGTCGGCAGAACTGGAAAACCCCACTGGTAGGAAGGCCAGAAAATTTGAGCCAACATCGATGAACTGATGGTGGAAATAGAGATTAATAAGAATGATTTAATAGCCGCAATGGAGACCATGGCAGGGATTTTCCACCCCTGTTTTCAGTGAACACCAGCAGGGCTTGCAACAGCTTTTGACAAATGAGGACAAAACAGAACACCGGAGGCCTTGTTCATCGTGGCCGGAAACTTCAACAAGGCCAACCTCAAGAGTGTACTGCCAAAATTCCACCAGCACATCTCCTGTCCCACCAGAGGCGACAACACTCTTGACCACTGCTACTCAAAAATCAAGGGCGCCTACCGGTCCATCCCCTGACCGCACTTTGGGAAATCAGACCATAAGATGGTGCTCCTTCTCCCGGCATACAAGCAGAAACTCAAGCGGGAGAATCCAGCTAAGAAGGTTGTGCAGTGCTGGTCCGAGGAGACAGGAGAGCTCTTATGTGACTGCTTAGAGACAGTGGACTGGTCCATATTTAAGAACTCAGCGACCAACTTAAATGAGTATGCCACCACCGTCACAGACTTCATTAGCAAATGTGTGGACGACTGCGTGCCAAATAAAGCAGTACGTACGTTCCCCAACAGGAAACCATGGTTCAATCGCAAGATTGACTCCCTACTGAAGGACAGATCTGAGGAGTTCAAAACAGACTATCCTGACCTATACAAGAAATCCAGGTACGACCTCCGCAAAGCCATCCGAGATGCCAAGAGAGAATATCAAACCAAGCTAGAGTCACAGACAGACTCTCGGCGGTTGTGGCAAGGACTAAACAACATAACGGGCTACAAAGCGAAGCCGAACAGTATCTCTGGCAGCAGCGCACCCCTCCCCGATGAACTCAATGCATTCTATGCTCGGTTCGAGCAGATAACCAACAATCCGCTGTCGAGTGCCCCAGCAGCCCATAATTCACCCATACCCCCCATCACAGCTTCCAAAGTCAAATTGGCCTTCCTGAAAGTGAACCCTCGGAAGGCGACGGGCCCGGACAGGATCCCTGGTCGTGCACTCAAAGCCTGCGCGGACCAGCTGACAGAGGTATTCGCGGACATCTTTAACCTGTCCCTACTCCACTCCGAGTTCCCCACCTGCTTCAAGAAGACCACCATCACACCGGTACAAAAGAAGAACCAGGCAACGTGCCTCAATGACTACCGTCCAGTGGCCCTGACTTCAGTCATAAAGAAGTGCTTCGAGAGGTTGATCATGAAGCGCATCACCTCCATACTCCCAGAACGCCTTGATCCACTGCAATTCGCATACTGCTGCAACCGGTCCACATCAGATGCCATTTCCCTGGCCCTACACTCATCCCTAGAGCATCTCGAAAACAAGGTCTCCTACATCAGACTCCTATTTATTGACTACAGCTCCACCTTCAACACCATAATCCCAGCCAAGCTCATATCAAAGCTCCAAAACCTAGGACTTGGCTCCCCACTCTGCAACTGGATCCTCGATTTTCTGACCAACAGACCACAATCAGTAAGAATGAACAACAACACCTCCTCCACAATAGTCCTCAACACCGGGGCCCCGCAAGGCTGCGTACTTAGCCCCCTACTCTACTCCCTGTACACACACGACTGCGTGGCAAAGCTTGGTTCCAACTCCATCTACAAGTTTGCTGACGATACGACCATAGTGGGCCGGATCTCGAATAACGACGAGTCAGAATACAGGCGGGAGATAGAGAACCTAGTGGAGTGGTGTAGCGACAACAATCTCTCCCTCAATGCCAGCAAAACTAAAGAGCTGGTCATTGACTTCAGGAAGCAAAGTACTGTACACACCCCTGTCAGCATCAACGGGGCCGAGGTGGAGATTGTTATCAGTTTCAAATTCCTAGGGGTGCACATCTTCAAAAATCTGTCCTGGTCCACCCACGTCGACGCTACCACCAAGAAAGCACAACAGTGCCTATACTTCCACAGGAAACAAAGGAAATTCGGCATGTCCACATTAACCCTTACCAACTTTTACAGATGCACCATAGAAAGCATCCTATCGGGCTACATCACAGCCTGGTATGGCAACTGCTCGGCCCAGGACCGCAAGAAACTTCAGAGAGTCGTGAACACCGCCCAGTCCATCACACGAAGCTGCCTCCCATCCATTGACTCCATCTACACCTCCCGCTGCCTGGGGAAAGCGGGCAGCATAATCAAAGATCCTTCCCACCCGGCTTACTCACTCTTCCAACTTCTTCTATCGGGCAGGAGATACAGAAGTCTGAGAACACGCACAAACAGACTCAAAAACAGCTTCTTCCCCACTGTCACCAGACTCCTAAATGACCCTCTTATGGACTGACCTCATTAACACTACACCCTGTATGCTTCATCCGCTGCCAGTGCTTATGTAGTTACATTGTATATGTTGTGTTGCCCTATTATGTATTTTCTTTTCTTCCCTTTTCTTCCCATGTATTTAATGATCTGTTGAGCTGCTCGCAGAAAAATACTTTTCACTGTACCTCGGTATATGTGACAATAAACAAATCCAATCCAATCCATCTGGTGGAGGGAATCTGTCAGTGGCACACAAATAGATGCAGCCCCTGGGGGAAGAGGGTCATGCCCAAGCAGTACCCTGGTAGTGCCTGGGCAGTGCATCTTGCAGTGACCTGGCACTGTCTCCTGGCACTGCCTCTGCAGGGGATAGTGCCAGAGGGGTAGGGGAAGAGTAGGGCAGTGGACCGCAGCAGAGTGCTCTTTTGGGGGGTTGGTAAGACCCAATGGGCTGAATGGCGTCCTTCTGCACTGTAGGGATTCTATGGATTCTATGTCATGGGAACCGCCTCCAGGATATTTATTTGACTAAGTGTCAAAAAAATATAATGACGGGAAAAGCCGGCCGTGGAGCCAGTGGGCTACACGTTGCTTTTCTTTCCTGAGTTTACACATAATCAACAAAACGGAAAATTCCCTGCCATGTCTCCAGCATGGCATAGATTGGGACCTAAATATTGAAGGCCATGTGACCTTTAGGAAAGATAGGGATCGCGATTCTCCACTCCCACGCCGAAGTGGCTGCGCCGTCGTGAACGCCGTCGAGGTTCACGACGGCGCGGAATGGCCCCGGTCCCGACCGATTCAGGCTCTGACAATGGGCCAGTATCGGGGCCGCGTCATCTACCCGCGCCAGGCCTTGTCGCCCACGTAAAAGCGGCGCCGCATAGATGACGCGGCCGGCGCCGCATAACGGACGTCATCCGCGCATGCGCGGGTTGGCCGGCGCCAACCCACGCATACGTGTTTCCCGTCCTGTCCAAATCCGCCCCGCAAGAAGATGGGGGACGGATCTTGCGGGGCCGCGGAAGGAAGGAGGTCCTACTTCAGAGAGGACGGCCCGACGATCGGTGGGCACCAATCGCGGGCCACCCAACATTGCAGGTGATGCCCGGTGCAGGATCCCCCCTCGCTCCCCCACAGGCCATCCCCCCAGCGTTCACGCACCGCCCACGACTGCAGCGACCAGGTGTGGACGGCGCCGGGGGTACCCGCCGTTTTGGCCTGGCCGCTTGGCCCATCCGGGCCTCAGAATCGCGGGGGTGCCGGAGAATCGCCATTTTGGGTGTCTCCGGCGATTCTCCGGCCTGCGGCCCGCAAAACTCGACCAGGCCGTTCCCGCCGCTTGGGAGAATCGCGGGAGGGCGTCGGATCAGCGTCCCCGGAAATTTTGGCAGCCCAGGCGATTCTCCCAACCGGCGTGGGAGTGGAGAATCGCGCCCAGGATGTTAGGAAAAGATGGAGGGGTGGTTCTGTTAATTAAAGACATTACCAGCATACGAGAGAGGGATGACCTAAATTCAAGGAACCAAGTTATTGAAGCAGTTTGCATAGAGATGAAGAATGAAAAGGGAAATAGTCTCTTCCGACAGTGGGGAGGCCCCATTACAGTAATCAAACAGTAAGATGGGAAATCAAAGAAAGAAAAGTGGGAGCTTGTCAGAAACGTGATTATCATGGCGGATTTTACTCTACACATGAGCTGGAATAATCAGATGGGCAAAGAGAGCATATATAATGAACATAGAATGTTTTGGGAATAATTTCTTAGATCAGCATGTTATGGAGCCAATCAGGGAATAGGCTATACGAGACATGGTGTTGTGCAATGAGATAGGATTAATTAATGACATTGTAATGAAGGTGCCCCAGGGTAGCAGTGATCATAATATGATCGAATTTTACATTTAGTTTGAGGGACAGAAGTGTGGGTCTAGGAATATTATTTTCAACTTAAATAAGGGCAATTATAAGGAGACAAAAGCAGAGCTGGCAAAAATAAACTGACAATTTAGGTTAAGTGATAGGGGCAATAGAGATGTAATGGCAGACATTTAAGGGAATATTTCAGAATAGATTCATTTCAATGAGAAATAAATATTCCAAGGGGAGAACCCACCATCCATGGTTAACTAAAAAAGTTGAAGATAGTATCAAACTTGAAGAAATTAGCATATAATTGCAAAGAAGGGTGGCAGGTCAGAAAATTGGACAGAATATAAAAAGCAGCAAAGAATAGCTAAAAGATTATTACAGGGGGAGAAATTAGAGTACAAGAGAAAGCTGGCTAGAAATATAAAAACAGAGTAAAAGTTTCCATAGGTATTTAAAAAAAGATTATTTCGCAAAGTGAGCATTGGTCTTATAGAATGTGAGCCTGAGGAGTTAACAATGGAACATAAAGAGATGGCAGATGAACTTCAATTATGAGGATAAATTGGACAGGTTGGGACAGTTCTTCTTGGAGAGAAGGTAGCTCAGAGGAGATTTGATAGAAATGTTTAAAATCATGAGGAAGCTGAACAGAGTAGATATGAAGTAAGTGTTCCCGCTCGTAAAAGGATCAAGAAGAAATGATTTAAAGTGATTTGCAAAAGAAGCAAATGTGATGCAAGAAAAAGCTTTTTCACACAATGAGTTGTTCAGGTCTGGAATGCAGTGTGGTGGAGGCAGGTTCAATCGAGGCATTCAAGAGGGCATTCGATGATTACTTGACTAGAAACAATGTGCAGGGATAAAGGCAGGGGAATGGCACTAAGTCATGATGCTCATTTGAAAAGCTGGTGCAGACACGATGGGCCAAATGTCCTCCTGCACTGTAACAATTCTGTGCAAATTTCAGTGGTACAAACCGAGCTGAAAATTAAGCTCAAACAGAGTTACTTAATAGATTTAATCACAGAATTGCAGAATTGTTACAATGCAGAAGGAGGACATTCAGCCCATCGTGTCTGCACCAGATCTCCAAATAAGCAATTCCAATATGAGGACTTGAGATAGTCAAGTCCACAGAACCTCGTGGTTTCCATCTCAGGGTATCCAATTAAATAGATGAAGACGTTGCAGACGCATTTGTCAGAACTTCAAAAACTCAGTACTTTCATGAATTTTGCAATTAGATTGGAAAGTTGCAAATGCCATTCCATTATTTAAGGTGGAATGGATCTCCTAATAACTAAGACCTGTCAGTTTTACATCATATATGGGGAAGTTATGGGAATCTATGATGGGAGAAACAAAACGTCTCTTTAGTAAGGCCTGCATTAATCTGAGAGAATTTGCATAGGTTTTTGAAAGGAAGACCATGTCTGAACAATCTGGTTGATTTTTTGAGGAGGTTATTAGAATGGTGGACAGGAGCGTACCAATGGAAGCAGTCTGTATAGATTTTCAGGAGGAATTTGATAAGGTTCCACAAAAGAGATTAGAACTTGTGCATTTTATAGTGAAAAAAAGAACTGTTCTTTTCACACAGGCTAGTCGGTATCTGAACGCGCTCCGCAATGAATTCTGAAGGCTAGGTGAATTAAAACTTTCAAGGCTTAGATAGATAAGTATCCACGTAAGAGAACTGCAAATTTCTGTTGACCACAATTTGTGCCATCTTTTTTAGTTAGAAGCGAGTGTGGTGATTCATCCCGATGGCATTGATAATAACAGTTGGAGATTTCTCATGTGCGTAACGTTTGGATTCATGTTAGAGTAATAAGTATCTCTTTACTACCCAGCATAAATGGGCTTTATCTCCCCAGGAACACAGCATTTTTATTGATGCCTCTGTAATGCGTTACTGTCTCCATAACATGATGTTGTGGATTGAGTACCACAGCCAATATCGTAAAAGTGTTCTGAAACTAACTGATCTGTTGGGAAGGACTGTTTTCCTTAATTTGAGCCAATTGATTTTTCCATTTGAGCACAACTGCTGTGTAGGCTTTAATGTGGAAGAATTTTGTCTGAAATTGAACAAATAAAATGAGTATTTCGACACAGATCCAATCACTGGGACAGAAATGGGTTACAACCTGGTGCAAAGGAATCCAAAGCCAAGGGAAGTGCAAAAAGAAGCAAGGGTGTGCAGTTTAGAGGGATTTCTGACTTGGAGCCAGAAGTTAGTTAGCCCTGTTTTTTTTGGTGCATGGAGATTGTGATTTACAACCTGCCCCTGCCCATTCTGATTGTGATGGGCAACGCACAAACCTGGTGCACCATTGTGGCATTGGCCTGAAGAGGGCTCCCAAGTTGTTATTTTCTCCTAAATGCAACCTTTGCACGCCGCTGCTGTGCGTAGGGAGACAGAGAGCAAGGTGGTTAGCAAACCATCTGGTCCAGCCAGTCTTCCCATCTGAAAGGCAAACTCACTATTAAAGGGAATCATAGAATCACAGACATGTTACTGCGCAGAAGGAGGCCATTCAGCCCATCATGTCTGCCCTGACTTAGTGCCATTCGCCTGCCATCGCCCCGTACTCTTGCACATTGTTTCTATTCAAATATTCATCCAATGCACTGCTGAGGTCAAGGCTGCTGGTCAATCATTTGGGAAGATTTCAGAAAGCAGAATGCCACAGCACGCAAAGTAATATTCTGCCAGTCTTGGCGGCACCATCTTGGAGGTTCTGATAAATGAGGCAGATTGCAGGAGGGCAGAAAACTCTCACACACAAGCCAGAGGAAGGAGTGGGTGCACTTTGCCAGGGAAGTAGTGCACAAAGTCTGGTGCCATGGCATGACAAATGATAAGGAAAATGAACAATGACCTCCCATAGATAGTCAATGCCAGGGAGAGCTGAAGAATGGGGGTAGGTGGGGTGGGGTGGTTGCATGGCTTCATGAGCTGAGCCTCCTTGAGACACCAATGCGCAAGATCATGGATCCAGAGGCAGCACAATCTTTGGCGTTTGGCACTGCTGAGGCTGTCTGAGATGACGCTAAGTGGCTGCTTTCGGCGCCTTCTCTGCTCTCTCTTCACAGCCATCCTGAGGTGTGGCATCAATTAGAAGCTGAAGATGATGTGTCCATGGAATTTATGCTTTCCTCCGCCATACCTCTTCCTTCACCTAAACCCTCCAATTCTGCCTGTATGCTCTTCAGATATCCAGGAACTGAGGCCTGGGAAGCTGAAGAGGAGCCAGGAGGAAATGTGGCATCAATCCTGATGACTGTGCAGGGGAGACACAGGCATTTGATGAACTAGTTGTAGACTTTAAGAAAAAGCCAGTTAATGACATATTCCTTTGGAAATTCACAATATGGACCTTGAGGTAGTTACCAGCTACAACCAATTATCAAAGTTGATGATGCTTTGAACTGGAGGGAACAGTGTATAGATGTGCCAGCCAAGGGTCATCCACGATTATACTCGCTCAGAATACTCAAATCCTTTCAAATAGTTCCCACAATGATGGAACCTTTCTTGACGGCTGTAGCTGAGAGTACTATCCTTTTTTGGATGTCTCTCTTGGTACTGCTAAAATCTCCCAAGAGTATAGAGATTATTGAATGAGGTGCGAAGGGTATTTGAAGCAGAATTTGAAGAATTTTGACCAAAAGTAAAGAATATCACGAACAATGAGAATCACCCCTTATTTCAGTATTATTGTCAGATGTGTTCAGGGAAAAGGCCACAATCCCTCAAATGCAGGAAAAATTGGTTCCTGGGCTCGCTTGTACCCTTCTTTGTAAGAGCTTTTACCGGGTCTTTGATGAATGGATGAGGAAATGCAATCTTGTTGGGACTCATTGGCTGATTATATTAATGCAATGGAATGGTTTGTAATATATTTTAATTATAATTAGATGCCTATAATATGGTCATTTTCTTTCTTATTATTGTAATTATTGTTTATATGTAATTTTTGAATGAACGAGCAATGTACCTGAAATGAATTTCAATATAGCCAATAAGGTGAAATTGAAATGAAATGACCTTACAATCCCAGCCATCAGCTCAGACACTAACATTCCCTGAACGTTGGAGGGCAGTACTAAGTGGGCATTAACACATGATAAGGCACCGGGCACTAATGGACTTCAGCCAGTGCAGAGGATAACAATAGCCTTTGTGTCAGCTCCCCGGAGCGGGGTGGTCACCCACAAAGTTGCGCTGAGCGGGAGTCAGGTGAGGACATTTGGAAAATAGAGGGATGCTGATGATGATTCACACTGGGATGACTGAGGGACTGGTAGTCCAGATTCCTATTAGGCTCCAACATGACAGAGGGAATCAGGCTGAGCATGGTACTCATCCTTTCCCGTCCAAAAGTGGTGACAAACTCCCTGTAAGAATACTATTCACAATGTCCAATGCTACTCTTGCTCATGTGTTTGCCCCTTGTTCCGCACTTTTACCAATCACTGTTTGTTGATGTACCATTTGTCAATGTGCTCTGACGATTAAGATTTTTTTGTCTACTATGTGTGTACTGTGTACGTTTCCTTGGCTGCAGAAAAGTACTTTACACTGTACTTCAGTACATGTGACAATAAATCAACTCACATCAAAATGGCAAAATTGGTAGACCTAGCTGATATGCAAAGTCTGGAAGTCGCCGCCTCAGGTTCTATTGCAGTCCATGCAGAATTCTCCCAACATTGCAGTGCTGTAGTAGAAGCTCAGATGGAGCCCATGAAATCCTGCTGCTTTGCAGGTCCAGACTGCTGCCGTTGTGGGTGTGGTTATGAGTGGACTTAGTGTCTCATGACATCCAGCAATCTATACTCAGGCAGATGTCCAGGATTGATGAGATACTGCAGCAAGGGAGTGGCAGTCATCTCATTGGAGGATAAGCTTGCTGTCCTCCCTCAGGGTAAAAGCATTCACGCTCCCATCATTCCCACGCAACTAGTACAGTTGTATCTTTGACAAGACAGCAGCTCTCGTGTTGAGGTGGTGCAGACCCAAACTGAGCCTTCAATGCCCAGAGATGTTCGCAGATGTCTTGCAAGGCCATCTTCAGTCTCCACCATGAAAGGCTTCCACCAGCCTTACTGCTGGGGATAATGGTGCATCGGAGAACTAGGACAGGCAAGAGAGGCACAAAAGTATTGTACATTTTCCTTTGCTGTTTGTATAATTGGATCTTTTGTTGTTTGAAGATGTTTTGTGAAGGTTTGTATTGGTCCTTCTTATTGTTGAATGTTGGTCGATGGGGAATGTGAGCTGGGTTTGACAGCGGTGAAAGTTGGATCCATGTTGCAATGGGAAACTTGGTGAAATATAAATGGAGCCTTACGTTTTGTAGAAAGTGGCCACTCAGACAGTAGGTCTCTGCAGCACCACTTGAAGTGGTAGTCCATGAGCGAGTTTCTAGCCCTTGGTGTCAGTTGTAAGGTACCATGTTGCTTCATTTCTCAGCCTGAGCAATTTAATAAACAGCACATTGCTGGCTAGCTTTAAAAAATGTGTTCTTAGGATGTGGGGAATGCTGGCACAGCCACACTCCTGGCTTATCTCTAGTGGTCCTGAGATCACGGTAAAAGGTATTCCCATTCCACTGGAGTCCTTGTGCCGACATTCTTCTCATGATGGTTTAAGGTACGTATTTCCAAAGTATTAACTCTGCGATGACAAAGGAATGATGACAAATGTCCAAGTCAGGATGGCGTGTGACTTTGGAGGTGATGGCATTCCCGGGATGTTCTTTCTATAACCTTTCTTCTGCTAAAGGTTGGAGAGCGGAGGTGCTGTCGGAGTAAATTTGACATGTCGCTGCAGTGTATCTTGTGGATAGTGCCAACGGCAGAGGAGCGAGTAAATGTAGCAATTAGTTGGAGAGGTGCTAATCAAGCAAATTGTTTTATCTTGAAAGATGTTCAACGTTTTCAGTGTTTCAGCTGCACTCGGTGAACAGTGAGTATTTCATCATATTCCTGGCTTTAACCTTCTAAATGCTGGACACCCACTCAGGAGGAGCCCCAATCATCACAGATCATCCAGCTTCTAGCCTGTCCCATGCAGTAATAGCCTTGATATGGACATTGATAGTGTGGGAGATGCAACAATTACAATGGTTTTCAAGGTCTGGACAAGTAGTTAGACAACATTGAATCCTCACAGTGCAGAAGGAGGCCATTTGGCCCATCCAGTCTGCACTGACCCTACGAAAGAGCACCCTGCCTAGGCCCACTTCTCCCGCCCTATCCCCATTACCCTCTAATCCCACCTAACCTTTTGGAAAATTTTAGCATAGCCAATCCACTTAACCTGCACATCTTTGGACTATGGGAGGAATTCAGACCACCCGGAGGAAACATGACAGACAGACACATGGAGAACGTGCAAACTCCACACTCCACACCCAAGGTCGGAATCGAACCCGATCCCTGGCATTGTGAGGCAGCAGTGCTAACCACTATGCCACAATGGCACCATATATGGCAAATTTATTGCTGGCAGTGGCCATTGCCTGGCACTTATCTAATGTAAATATTATCTGGAAGGCCTTGCAGTAGGCTGTCATGAGCTATCCCTTCATAGAGTTTTTCATGGATAACAGCTCAACTCTGAACATTTGATAGAAGGAAGGTCTTTCTGAAAGAGACATTTTGTGGAATTTTTTTGTCTTTCACTTAATGAAGCAGCTGAATGTTATTTGCCCAAGGACACTGCCTTGAAGAACACCAACAGTGATATTTCATAGAATTTACAGTGCAGAAGGAGGCCATTCAGCCCATCGAGTCTGCACCGGCTCTTGGAAAGAGCACCCTACCCAAGCCCACACCCCCACCCTATCCCAATAACCCAGTAACCCCACCCAACACTAAGGGCAATTTTGGACACTAAGGGCAATTGTAGCATGGCCAATTCACCTAACCTGCACATCTTTGGACTGTGGGAGGAAACCGGAGCACCCGGAGGAAACCCACGCACACACGGGGAGAACGTGCAGACTCAGCACAGACAGTGACCCAAGCCGGGAATCGAACCTGGGACCCTGGAGCTGTGAAGCAATTATGCTAACCACTATGCTACCGTGCTGCCCTCTTGGGCTAAAAGGATCAACATATAGACCCATAACCATAAGCCCTATTGACTTTCGTTTTGACTGGCCCATGAGACTGCACTCCCAGCCACTAGCTCAGATACTGTTGTGTCTGCACTCCAATGGTTAGCTCTATCACACTTTATGTGGCATTCTGTGCACATGCGCTTGGGATGCATATAGGAGTTTTCAGTCATGAGGCCAATTGTTGCCCAATAGTTTGTTGTGGTGACTCAAATGCAGCTGGCACAGAGCGCCATATAATAAAGACATCTTAACTGCTGCCAGGATACTGGGTGGGAATTGCTCTGGACGATTCCTTTCTTATGATAATGCAGTGATGGATGTTGAGTGAGTGGAATCCCTTTCAGTTCCAATATAAAGGGAAAGTCGCCATAGTCCCAGATGACCATAGGCTGCTTTCCCCTTTGAGGGGGAGAGCTAACTGATGGTGATTTAACCTGAGGATCACCGTACCTCAGGCGAAGGAGAAGATTGAGAAGGCAAGGCCTTCATAAATAACCTGAGCCGCGACGGGAATGTTGGCCTCGCTCTACATCACGCGTTAGCTGTCCAGCCAACTGGACTAAAGCAGCCCCCATAGTTCCAAATATAGGGCAGGGCTAACAGGCACTGCCCGCAAAGCAATGTGTGCGCAGTCACCAGCACCTGTAATCCTAGAGAAGCCGCACTCTCGGTTTGCCTGCATGTCTATGCTAGGTGAGAATGAAATGTAGTCAGTTCTCTTGGAATGGTGAACCTCAGTGACATCCCTTATGCAAAAGTGGACAACAAACTGAAATGCTTCAAATATCATAAATTCCAGTCTGGAAGGAGCTAGGTGCTTAAAAGTTCTTTGTCAAAGTTAACTGAATGGCCACTGGCAATGTGCTTCTTCACCTGTTCTGAGGTTGCAGTTTTGGCTATAACAAGTGGCAGATCTCAATGAGGACGTACTCACTGAAGCACAGACACCTCTCACTGTGCTGCTCGTGAAGATTCAGGAAGGACAATCAAGTGATAATGTAGATTTCTTGTTTTTTTGCTCACAAAATGTTGAAATATTCAAAAGGGGTATTAGCAACATAATTTTTGTAATTTAGTTAGGGTAATCAACTCTTAGGTAATTAATCTGTTAGTGCGTGTTACGTTTATAATTATTTTCACTCACATTGCCAGTTAAAGCCATTACATTCCCTGAAGAAGATTAGAAGAATGTAAAATAAAAGCGATATTTTCAACATCTTGCTTTTGTATTTGGAACATGCCACTGCAACAAGGGACAGTGCAGGCTGCTGCAAAAATTGAAGTGTTTTTGATAGCTTAAACACTCAATGGGGGTTCACAGTACATGGAAGATAATACTAATTTAGTAAATACATTTTTGGTGCTTCAGCAGCAATCCTAGTGAAATCGTAATGCAAATGTGCTGAGAGAGTATGATTCAGCTCTTTGACAGGATATAGGTTCCTGGGATCCTTTTTAATGTGAATGTAAAATATGACATGAGTTTGATAAAGGAGAAAATACCAATTAAACATAGAGGTTACTAGAAAACCAGTTACACAATAAAGTCCAGCAGTAGGATGCAATGTGCTTTGACCTATTTTTCTAGCACCATTTTAATAGCTCACTGACACATGTCAGAATTTCATTCATTTGGTGGCACTGCTCCCTATAGTAGTGACATAACAGGCCTGTGATGGTGTTGGTGGATTGAGTCCGATTTGCTCTGGAAACATGGCAACTTGCATGTTATAGTCTAGAGCTATGAATAACGATGGTAGAGGCTCCAATTTTCTTTCCACACATGGCTGGCTAGGAATCTCTCCCGTTCTTACCAGCTACCATTGGCATAAGATACTTGCAAGGTACACAACCTGTTTGGATGCATTGCAAACGCATTTTCCTTGGCCATCAAGTCCGGGGTAAGACTTGAACCTGGAGCTTTCGGCTCCAAGGCAGGGACACTGCTCACTGTGCCGCACAAACTCCAACAGAATTGTAAGGTGCTCCAATAGGTGAGGCTGGGGAGAGGAAATTTTCTAATTAAACAGAGGCCTGAGCCCAACTACAAAAAGAGAAAAGGTGCAAAGGATTTCTGCTGGATTGGAAGATTAAAAGAACAATTATTTTCCCAGATATCCCCAAACCACTTCACAGCTAGTCAAATGCTTTTAAAGTGTAATCAGAGACAACCACAGCAATGGAGGACATAAATCAGTTATAAATGACCAGATAATCTGTTTTGTCTTTCGTCATGTTAATTGAGGGATGAATGGCACCAGCACAGTATTCTCCTTATCTTCGAACGGTGCTAAGCACTCTTTTGTTTCACCAGAGCAGGTGGATAAGGCCTAAATTTGACAGACCACCTGAGAAACAGAGCTGCAATTTTAGGTTGCATTATTTGCCAAAATCTCTGGAGTAAAACTTGAATCTATGAACATAAGAAACAGCAGCAAGCGAAGACTACAGAGCCCATCGAGCCTGCTCCGCCATTCAATGTGATCATGGCTGATCTTGGTCTAAATGCCACTTTCCCTTCAACTCCCTATTTCCTGAGAAACTAAGAATCTGTCTGACCTCAAGACACAGGTGGGAATTTCATTCTGTAAAGAAATAGAGGGGAGGCAAAATGCTCACAATTGTAAAGTCGGAAGTGCGATAAAGAGCAATTAGAGAATGATTGGATAGTGAGTTTCCGGTGACATAGATTAAATGATAATTATCAGCCAGGATGGTGGGAAGACCTCGACTGCTCTCCTTCAAAGTATGTTGTGATATTCATCATCAGAGATTATCATAGAATTTACAGTGCAGAAGGAGGCCATTCGGCCCATCGAGTCTGCACCGGCTCTTGGAAAGAGCACCTCCACCCTATCCCCATAACCCAGTAACCCCACCCAACACTAAATGCAATTTATCATGGCCAATCCACCTAGCCTGCATATCTTTGGACTGTGGGAGGAAACCGGAGCACCCGGAGGAAACCCACGCACACACGGGGGAGGATGTGCAGACCCCGCACAGACAGTGGCCCAACCTGGAATCGAACCTGGGACCATGGAGCTGTGAAGCAATTGTGCTATCCACAATGCTACCGTGCTGCCCTCATATTGGGCAAGATTCAGCGGCCCCGTTGTGCCCGGCACGGATCTGGGCGTAACGCATGGATCGCGCGTGAGCCCCAAATCGGGCTGTACACCGGGCCGACTGCGGGGTGCTGGGCAAGATTCAGAATTTAAATGAGCCTTACGGTTCATTTAAATACCTGGATGCCGGATTCACCCACCGCCCAGGTCTCACGGGACACTCCTGGGAGACCTCGCCAGGTCCTGGCCTGGCCCACATATGGGCAGCACGGTAGCACAAGTGGGGGCAGCACGATAGCACAAGTGGGAGCAGCACAGTAGCACAAGTGGATAGCACTGTAGCTTCATAGCACCAGGGTCCCAGGTTCAATTACCCGCTGGGTCACTGTCTGTGCGGAGTCTGCACGTTCTCCCCGTGTCTGCGTGGGTTTCCTCCGGGTGCTCCGGTTTCCTCCCACAGTCCAAAGACGTGCGGGTTAGGTGGATTGGCCATGCTAAATTGCCCTTAGTGTCCAAAAAAAGTTAGGAGAGGTTGTTGGGTTACGGGGATAGGGTGGAAGTGAGGGTGGGTCGGTGCAGACTCGATGGGCCGAATGGCCTCCTTCTGCACTGTATGTTCTATGTTCTATAAAGATGGAACAGGCATAATATCACCTGGGAAGGTCACTCAGGCCAATGGAGGCCCCCGGATGGTCACAGACAGGGCAGGTTGGCACCCTGGCACGCGCACACCTTGGAACTGGCACTCTGGAAGTGCCAACTGGGCACTCTGGCAATGCCGTCCTGGCACTGCCGGGGTGCCCCAAGTGACAGCACCAGACTGGCCATGCCAAGGTGACCAGGTGCCAGGTTGGCACTACCAGGGGTCTGGTCACGTAGAGGGGGGTTCGCTGAGCACTGCACAAGATTGGGTGTCTAAAAACAGTGAAAGGGGCAGAAAGGAGGGGGAGATCGGGGCTGCCGGGCAAAATGGCATTCCGATCTGCGAAGAGCTTTTCCTGCTGGTGAGATCAGCTTGCCAGCACTTGGAGGGATTTTCTGCAGTCACCGAGAAACATCCCACTAAACGCATTATTCAGCAGACTTTAACTTCAGTCCATTGAATTGCGCTATTATGTACATGTACCTTTAAAGAAGCGTATCTTAAACCACTGTCAATAGTTACTCACCTCCAGGCAGTGTGATGAAACTCAAAGTATTTACCTAAATCGGCGGTCGCAGTTCAGGAACTGGTGGGCCTCAGGCCTTCTGTGAGGCATCACCCAGGAAATGACTGCACACGTGTAGTTCAGGTGTTTTTTAATGTAGTTCAGGCCAGGAATGTGGTGCAACCGTGCAGTTAGTCTTTTTTGTCTACTTCAGGCTCAGAACCGGTCCTGCACAGAAACGCTGAAGAAGGACAAGTAAAGAAGTGAAATGGTGTGAGAGGACAGATCAGGTGACCTGAGCCGGAGCACCATTGGGCCGAAGATGTTCCAGGGAGCAGAATATGGGGAGGGGGACAGGGAGACGGTCGTAAATCAAGAAGAAGGTGCCGAATGGGGAATTGAGACAGAAAGTTGTCCCAGGACAAAGTCCCAAGCACGGACAAAGACAGGGATCAGACTTGCATCCCATTGAAAATTACAGGAGCAGAGAATTAGGATCAAAGTTAAAGGAAGAGCAGCAGGAAGGAAACTTGAAGAGGAGTTGGCTTTCAAGAAGGCCAGAAGATCAGAGAGTGCAGCTGAAGTCTGTTTTTGTCTGCTTAATTTTACCTTTCAAGTTTGCAATTCCATTTCACTTCAAAATCACTGTTTTTTGGGCAGAGCTTAACTTAAAAGCTGAAACAGCTCAACTGTGCTACCACTGGAGTCAAGCAACAACCTATGAGCAACTAGGTCTGTGACCACTTAATGTCCTGAAGTTAAGGGAGCTAAACCAAGAGCTGAAGGGCTGACAAATGCCTTAATAATTGTGCCTATTCTAGATGGTCCTAATAATTTGACAACATGTCACAGGGTGATCACAGAATTCCTCACACTCAATTGGAAGACAATGGACCTCCTATCTGCATTTATTTAGTTCCAACAAGGTTGGGAGTTGTATTTCATGGACTTCAATATTTCCAAACCAGATAAACAAGATATTAAGATTAAAATTGCTTTAGACAGTGAAGGCCTCCAAAGACGGAACACTTCAGATTTGTCGGACAATGACCTTAAAAATCTAGATAAAACATGGCCAACACTCTCAGATCAATTTGGAGCATAGTTCAACTTCCGAATACACCATCTGGAATTCTTGGGCGAGATTCTCCACTCCCGCGCCGGTTGGGAGAATCGCCTGGGCCGCCAAAATTTCCCGAGGCGCCGGTCCGACGCCCTCCCGCGATTCTCCCAAGCGGCGGGAACGGCCCGGTCAAGTTCCGCGGGCCGCAGGCCGGAGAATCACCGGAGACACCCAAAATAGCGATTCTCCGGCACCCCTGCTATTCTCAGGCCCGGATGGGCCGAGCGGCCAGGCCAAAACGGCGGGTTCCCCCCGGCGCCGTCCACACCTGGTCGCTGCCGTCGGGAACAGCGCGCGAACGCTGGGGGGGGCCGCCTGCGGGGGGACGAGGGGGGATCCTGCACAGGGGGTACCTCAAATGTGGGGTGGCCTGCGATCGGTGCCCACCGATCATTGGGCCGTCCTCTCTGAAGGGGGACCTCCTTCCTTCCGCGGCCCCGCAAGATCCGTCCGGCATCTTCTTGCGGGGCGGACTTAGAGAGGACGGCAACCACGCATGCGCGGATGACGCCAGGTATGCGGTGCCGGCCGCGTCATCTATGCGGCGCCGCCTTTACGCAGGCGACAAGGCCTGGCGTGTGTAGATGATGCGGCCCCGATCCTAGCCCATTGTCAGGGCCTGAATCGGTCGGGATCGGGGCCATTTCGCGCCGTCGTGAACCTCAACGGCGTCCACGACGGCGCGGCCACTTCGGCGCGGGAGTGGAGAATCCCGCCCCATGTCTTTTAGGCGACAGTTGACAGAGACTATTGATCGAGTTGTTGGCTGATGCGGAGACAAAGGGCATGATTGCAAATTTATGATAACAGAGATATTTGACAGAATAATCAAGCTTGTGAGAACATCTACCCCAATAAAAACTTTCCAAAAACACCTCTTGGATCAACCCAAAGTTCAGAGTTTGGAAACACTAATGTAAAGCGAATGCAAGTATGAAGCCTCCTTCTGGATAGATGGAGGGCTGAATTTACCGTTTGTTGGCGCCGGCGAGATATTCTGGTCCCGCTAACAGCGCCCAGGTTCACCGGCTACGATGGGTGCAGTCAACGGGAAATCCCGCTGGTGGTCGCTCGGTAAATCCCACCCAGAGATTATGCATAATTCACAGAATCACACAGTGCAGAAGAGGCCATTTGGCCGGTGAGGCTGCACCGACACGTGAAAAACACATCTGCCATTGCCACGATAGGTAAGCCTAGTAAACAGTCTGGATAGAGCGGCCTCATACATACACACAGAAGTTGCCCAGCTTTTCATGATTTATACAAGACATGTGGCCGCAGAGGACACTGGAAACGCCAATGCAGTGAGCAAAGGCCAGAACAGGTGGTTCGACAGCATGCAAAGCCACAAACAGAGGCCAGACAGGGACAGTATTCAAACCAACCAAGAGCATTGAACAAATAACATCAAAATACAATCCAGGAACTGTCTTGCCAGGCTACACATTCAGATTATGAGGATAACCAGACCATTGACACACTAAGTGAGCTGACATTCCACAATTAAGCATTAAAAAATGTACTGGCGTAGTGGTACCAACAGAAGCCTTTGGCATCATCCAGATTATGTGTCTACAATGTAGGGATGCCACAAGTTGTATGCAAAACTGTATACTGGTTGAGGTTCAAATACTCTTCCACTTTGGACACTGAAATGTACATACCCACAGACATGACAAGTGATGGTTCAACCAACTACCAACAACTTACTGGGTACAATGGCTTCTAGATCCAGCCCTGGAATCCATTAATAATAATATTTATTAGTGCTACAAGTAGGCTTACATTAACACTGCAATGAAGTTACTATGAAAATCCCCTAGTTGCCACACTCCGGCGCATGTTCGGATACACTGAGGGAGAATTCAGAATGTCCAAATCACCTAACAAGCACGTCTTTCGGGACTTGTGGGAGGAAACCAGAGCGCTCGGAAGAAACCCACGCAGACATGGGTAGAACATGCAGACTCCGCAGTCAGTGACCCAAGCCGGGAATCGAACCCGGGCCCCTGGCACTGTGAAGCAACCACAGTGCTAACCACTGTGCTACCATGCCGCATTATGCTCAAGTTTCTCTGCAACAACTCACCAAAGTAGTCCTGGATATTTTATGGCGTGGACACCACAGTATAAGAGTCCTTCCTGTTTATTTCCTTTGTTCCCATTTCTTTTCTTTCATTATTTGGTCTGTGCACCCATAATTGGGGAATGCCTTGAAACAGAACGCTCAAAGTTGAACCAACTTGCTTGCCAGGACAGTGTGTTCCCAGGTTTTGTATTCTGGAAAGGAGAAGCCAGACTCTTCAGCACCAAGTGGTTTTAGGAGCCAGCTTTGGGGGCAGTCGGTTCGATTGGTTAACTAGAAACTGGCGGCTTGGCTCAGGACAGTGTTCTACCTGAAAACAGTGATTGGTTCCTGCATGATGCATTCTGAGAGAACTTAGCAGAAGTGTTTAGACCTTGTAAGTGAAAGGAACCCTCTCTCTCTTTCCTGCTTGCTGAAGTGAAAGCACTGCTTTATTGTTCTGAAAGCAGTGTCGTGCTTGGCACATCCTGAAATGATGATTTGTCTGCAGAGAAAGTAGACAGCCTTGCCAGGGAAAACCATCTCAAGCCTAGAGGGAAGAAGTACTAAAACATTGACAAAGTCATCCTAGTGCACAGATATCCTTATCTTTTTCTTTATTTTCCTTTTCACCACCCTTTCCCCTCTGCAGTATGGTGTGTGTGTGTGTAGAGAGTGGGGCAAATTAGAAAGGAGCGGTTATAATTCTGTACATAATAAAGAGTTACTTGTGTTTTAATGTTCCAAATCTGGGGCGTCATTCTCCGACCCCCCAGCGGGTCGGAGAATGGCCGTTGGCCGCCGTGAATCCCGCCCCCGCCGGTTGCCGAAGTCTCCGAAGGGAGAAAAGTCAGCGGGACGTTAATGGCGCCGCTGACGTCGGAGAATGGCACGGGTCTGCGCAAGGCAGCCGATTTTCGGCCCGCCGACATTCTCCCTTCCGGATGGGCCGAAGTCCCGTCGACGTGATGACCGTTCACGTCGACGTAAATCAAACCTCCTTTTCATCGGCGTGAACCTGGAGCACCCACCCCACCCGCATGCACACCACCCCCCCCGATTGCCGATCCACCTGCGGCACAACGGCCGGGCTCACACAGTTGCGGGTGGACGCGTGTCTATTGCAGGCCATGGAGGATGATGACAACCCGCCCTGCGGTGAGCTCCTGGCTCCACATCGTTGGACTATGTCTGACCCATGGCCACAGTACCACCATCCACCCGGTCCATCCCTACATGCGGCTGTGACACTGCAGCGCACGGTCCCATCCTCTGCCCGGGGGGATGTTGATGGCGGCCCAGGGGGAAGGGGGCAGACTCACCTGGGGCTGAGGTAAGACCACCCCTCACACACACACGTGCGCTCAACGTACATGACACCCCCGCACGCTTTGGACAGAGCACAAAGGCAGCTTCTGTAGGTGTAACATTGACTTTAATAATCAAAGGAGTTCATGCACATGCCCTAGCCCCTAAAACTCATCTGTGCCCTGCACCCGCGCCAACTTACTCAGTGTCTAATTGTTTGGCCTTACGGGCCCTTTGACTACGTCTACGTGGTTCCCCAGACGGTACAGCAGAACTGGAGGTGGACTCCTGTGATTCCTGCCCTCTGACACTGGATCCCTTTGGCGGCCGTTTCCTGGGGCGTCCTGGCCTAGGTGGGCCAGGCTGCGGCCCAGGCGACTGGGGTGGCGAGCTGGCAGCCTGTCCTGCCCGTTGCCCACCCGATGCACATGGGACGAAAGGGGGGGAGTCCGAGGTGTCGCGGTGTTCTGGGACCTCCCCTACAGGGGGAGCCGGGACGGACCACACCACCTCCTCCTCCCTCGGGGTGCCCGATGGCCCCCAGGCCTCTACATGGGTGGGGGATGCGAACGGATTGGCCATCCAACGCCCCCCCGACATCTGGCGCTGCCAGTCCTGGAGGCCCGTGCTGGTATCGAAAGGGGTCTGCAGGTTTGCAGCCATGGAGCCCAGGGGGTTGGCAAACCCTGTCTGTGACAGTGCGATGCCGGCTCGCACATGGCCACTGGCGCCGATGCCCTCAGCGATGGCCTGCAGAGACTGGGCCATGGCCAGCTGAGACTGGGCTATGGTGTTGAGCACCTCTGCCATCTGGCGCTGGCACTGGCTCATGGCCTCCTGTGAGAGGGCAGCCATGTCCTGGGCCACAGACGCCGCCTGCACAGAAAGCCCCAGGCCTCGCAAACCGTTCCCCATGTCTAACACCGTCGCACCCATTGCCTGCACCGCGGACGCCACCCGTGCGGTGTCGGCCTGGGTGGCACGCATGACCGGCACCACTTCCAGCTCCTGGACGCGGGTGGACTCCTCCACCTGCGACTGCAGCCGCCGCAAGCCGGCCGTCACCCTCTTTGCTCGTCTCCGGGTCGGTGGTTGCATCGGATCTATGTGTGGGTGTGGAAACTCCAGGAACCCGGGATCCATCTGGGCGGCAGATGTTCGCTTGGGCTGGGCTGCCCTCCGACCGCCCGGCCCCTCTGCTGCTCCTACCTCCACCTGCTGTACCGGGACGGCTGTGTTGTGCGCACCAGTGAGTGTACCAGACGCCTCATCACTAAAGTGCCCAACCGAGGTGAATGTTTCTGCGATGGTGGAGGGTGTTGGTGACAGCAGTGGCGTTGTGTCGTGCTCTTCGTCCCACTCTGAGTCCATGGCACTTTGGGGTGGGGGTTCGTCTCCATCCATCCACTCTGAGTCACTGTCCGGTATTTCGTCTTCCTGGGTAGTGCTGTCCCGGGTAGGGGTGTCCTGGGTAGTGCTGTCCCGGGTAGGGGTGTCCTGGGTAGTGGTGTCCTGTTGTGTTCTGTTTTATGACCATTGTAATGATGTACACATAACATCTAGTTCTTTAACTAGAAAGATGATTTATTAACAAACACGTGAAAAGATAACTAACAAACTATAATGCAGACAATGGCTACTAAATGAATTTGGTGAATTCTTCTGGAGCTACTCTAAGTGCGACCCGGGTAGGGGTGTCCTGGGTAGTGGTGTCCTGGGTAGTGGTGTCCTGGCTCGGATGTGACGGGGGCCTGTAGCTGCCCCCCTCGTGGCTGGGTGGCACACGCCTGCCTCGTCGCTCCCACACGTGACGGGGGTGTCGTCTCCCTGTTGCTCCATGTCTCTCCGTCTCCCGTGGTGTGCGAGGGGCATCCTGCGGGCATCGCATGCCGTAGGGTCCGGGTCTCTCCGTCTCCCGTGGAGTGCGAGGGGCATCCTGCGGGCGTCGCATGCCGGAGGGTTCGGGTCTCTCCGTTTCCCGTGGCCTCCGAGGGGCATCCTGCGGGCGGTCTGCATCTGCGGGGATGGGTGCCTCGACGTTTGCTCCTGCGATACACAATGAAGCATGCATGGTTAGACACGCAGGCAGTGATCAGGTGATATGGGGGAGGGGGGAGGGGGGATATGGGGGAGGGGGGATATGGGGAAGGGCTGTCGGTGGCTCATTTGCTAGTACGCCCCCGACCTCTGCATCAGCAACCTCCCGGTCGTCAGGTCCGCCAGCCAGTTCCAGGGCCCTTTCCTCGTGTTCAGTCAGTGGCCTCTCATCAGTGGGGCCTCCTCCAGTCCTCACATGCTCCCTATTGTTGTGTGCGCGCTTCTCCTGTGGCGGGGTGGTGGGTGGGGGTGGTGGCAGGGGTAAAAGGCAACAGTGTTAGGCAGGTATATGAATGCACGCCATCGGTTGCGCGTGCATTGCAGAGGTTAAGGTTAGGGCTGGATTCACTTGGGGATATGGGGGAGGGGGGATATGGGGGAGGGGGGATATGGGGGAGGGGGGGATATGGGGGCGGGGGGATATGGGGGAGGGGGGATATGGGGGAGGGGGGTTATGGGGGATATGGGGGAGGGGGGGAGGGGATATGGGGGAGGGGGGATATGGGGAGGGAGATATGGGGGGCGGGGGATAATGGGGGAGGGGGGGATATGGGGGGGGGTTATGGGGGAGGGGGGATATGGGGGAGGGGGGATATGGGGGAGGCTCACCCTGCCTGCTCTGACGAGGTTGTTCACCTTCTTGTGGCACTGGGTGCCTGTCCGTGGTGTCAGGGCCGCAGCGGTGACGACCTCTGCCACCTCCCTCCACAGACGCCGGCTTTGGCGTGGAGCAACTCTGCGGCCGTGCCCGGGATACAGGGCGTCCCTCCTCTGCTCCACTGCGTCCAGGAGCGCCTCCACATCCCGTGACTGGAACCTCGGGGCTGAGCGGCGGCCAGCCATCCAGTCGGGTGTTCCAGTCGGGTGTTCCGGTCGGGTGGGGGGGAGCAGCTCGGTCTTATGAGCCGTCACGCCGTGCGGCCTGTATGACTCTGCACGGCGTGAACCATGTGCGCAAGCGCGGGTCCCGTCACGTCGCTGCTAGCCCATTTCGGGCCGGAGACTTTTGACCCATTTTTCCGACGTGACGCAAGTCGTATTTGCGCCGTTTCTTGCGCCGATCGGCGGACTTTGCGCCGATAACGGAGAATTTCGCCCCTGATGACTGGTGTTTATTAGGCTTAACCAAGGACCCAAGGTGTTGTGATAACAGATCTACTGATAGTGTGAAGGGGTCTATACTTGGTCACCATCCATGGTATTGTCAAGACAATGATGAGGACCACAGATATAAAGAGTGCCATTACACTGGGTGACGATGACCTAACTCTGCAATGCAGATCATCACTGACTGGCTATGTGGCACAGTTGGAACTGAATATGTATATCCATTCTGAACTTGCAAACTTCATCGTACTGTAGAATTATTAACCAGGAGACAAGTGTGGACAACATTTCCCACTCACTAATACTCCCAGGGGTACACGATGCATTCATTGAATAGGGAAGGTGAAAGATGCCCAAGAATGGCATGTGGGTAACAAATTACTCAACTTGAACATCAAACAAAAGGTTTGAGTACAACACCCAACTAATGGCACATGGAATTCAACAGAAATCGTCAGCATATGCCCGGAACCAAGATTGTTTCAAGTGTGCACACCAAATGGATTGACAGTGTGATGAAACAGATGTCAGATCAGAACAATACCACAACCAGAAACACAGAGTAATCCTGCTGTATGGCCTAAAATGCAACTCAGACACTGAATCCCTAATAAGCATTTTGTAACCCCCAACTAAGGTCACTGTAACTAAGTCTGGATGGATAAGCAAACCGCCGATTTGTTTCAGACACTTATAAACCATTATACAAAGCAATATTTTTACATCAGGAGGTCTTGAGGTGCAATGAGTATTGTCCCTAACTCTAAACCAGAAGCTCTGGGTTTGGGCCTCACCCCAGGACTTGATGACCAAGGAAGGTGCTTTCATAACGTGGTCGAACAGGTTGAGTGTCAACCTGCGAATCGTTCCAAATACGCCAATGTCTGGTGGTAAGAGCGTGAGAGACTCTTGGTCAGGCATGCTTGATGTGGAATGCCGCCCCTCAAGTAATAAGCTCCAGCGGCAGACCTGAGACCTATTCCAGGTATTACTAGCTATGGAAACAGATGGAAGTCTGCCTTAGTACACCTCTTGGTGCGAGAAGAGAATTGGAATTGGAATTTCCTTTTTGAGAGCGCTGTCATATTTTCCAACCCCTCAGTTTTGGTGCGATCCAATTTTCCAGTCAAATCCCCACGGCAAACCTGAGATAGGATGAACTCAAAGGGTTAATTTATTTCCGCACACTCAAAACGTGTGTGGATGGACACAATGTTGCCTCCTTTGCATTCATACAGTAAAAGAGGGATAGAGAAAAGAAAGAAAGATATATGGTACAGGGACCACAGAGAAAATAAATATTGTTCCACATAGCTCCAGAGTCTGTAACAAAAATCCAATTAGGTACTCCTTCATGGAGGCCGGCAAGCTGAAAACCGATGTAGAATTCAGTTTTCTGGTGTGTTGACTTCACAAAATGAGATAAGCATGCAGGGATGAATCAGACTTGTAGGCGAGGATACAGAACTACCAGCTAAAGCAGTGTAGATACGGCCAGGAGTTCACTTTTGGCAGAGCCATTTTTCTGTGAAGCACCTTTTAGGATGATGTGCAGAAAACTGAGTTTGCAGCACAGCAAGGCAATATAACTGGTTCCACCAGCTAGAGGCATATCATATGACACATCTCTCTACACCAGTCAGAATCAAGTGTACTTAACAGGCACCAGAAAATCCATGGCGGAATTCTGCTGAAGATTGGTGGGCCCAGGATACTGCCTCGAGGAACTCCTGCAGTGATGTTCTGGAGCTTAGATAACTGACCTTCAACTATGACAACCATCTTCCTTTGTGCCGAATAAGACTCCGACCAGCAGAGAGTATTCCCCCTGATTCTCATTGACTCCAGTTTTGCTAGGGCTCCTTGATGCCACACTCCTGAGTGATCCCATGTCTTGCTTTGAACTGCACCCCACATTGGTGGTGGGTGCAGGTGAGAGCTGCGATGGTTCTTCCTGAGCCCCCGTTTCCTCAGGCATGCTCCAGGGACTCAGAGAGCTGCTGGACTCTCTAACTGGCCGCGTGGTCTGCTTGTTTTTGAAAAATACAAAAGAACGGTTTAGTGGATGAGCTGAAGCTAATTCTGCATATATGGCACTCAGTTTAAACAGCAGGATTCAGCGAAGTGATAGGGCTGAGATTTGTACTGTTATTGCATCGCCACAGGAGCTATCCCGGTTCTTGCAGGCGAACTTTGCAGAAGTCTTTTCGAATACAGTGAGGGGGAGTATTTCTGCCATCCTTCCCCCAGTCTGAGCTCGCTCTCGCTTGTGCGCAGGTTTGGCCTGTATGGAGACAAACAAATAAGATATGATCAGAGGGGACGGAGCAGGGATTGGATGAGCTGCATGTCCCCTGTGTGTGGTGCACCCGACCCAGATGGGACAGAGTATAGAGTGAGAGCACTAAGACAGATGGGATGGTGGTGCTATGAAAGTCTTGTTGAGAGAATCAGTGTTGAAATGTGTCCTGCAAGACATGTGTGAGGACCGTGAAGAGAGTGGCCATTTGGGTTCATGATGCCATGCTGAGAGTTTGATAGTGGTGGAAGCTGAGAGAGGACTTACCCTGGCAGAGTAGATGAGGACATTCATTCATTTCCTGAATTGGAATGTGCTTCGTGGGCAGGTGGCAGCCGCGCTGACCTCCGGGGCAATGGGCAGAAGAGGTTGTGGTGTTATGCCTGTGCAGAGTTCGGTATATAGTTAGCAAAGTGACCTTCGACCAGCTGGTGGTGATACAGATCTATCATATGACTCAAAACACTCACCAGTTGGTAGTAAGACGTACAAGAGGATGGTCGCACTTAGAGTAGCTCCAGAAGAATTCACCAAATTCATTTAGTAGCCATTGTCTGCATTATAGTTTGTTAGTTATCTTTTCACGTGTTTGTTAATAAATCATCTTTCTAGTTAAAGAACTAGATGTTATGTGTACATCATTACAATGGTCATAAAACAGAACACAACAGAGGTGATATTGTTGTGATTCTTTGAGCCGTCCCTGAGGTAGAGCACATGCCAGTGGGCCTGGACTCCCCAAACAAGGCCCTTGAGGACCCTGGCGGTGAAAGCTGGTGCTGCCGCATTTTTTGAGGCTGCATGACTCCTGCTTCTGGTTTGCTGACATCCTGCACAGTCTGGTGAAGACGAGGGGGGGGGCGTTGCTGGGCAAAGTGAGAAGAGTGTGCTGGACTGGTGTTCAAATATGGCACCGGAACCTTCAAACCGCCATCAGCTGGTGGGCAAACAAATCAGCTGCTGGCCCGCCAGGTGATTCGGAGGGGAACGTGTCTATGCATAATTAATGAGGTGTCGAGCACAGAATCCAGCGCACGATCCCACAATTCTGGCTGGCCCAGGATAGGCAGCACCAGAGCCACTCTGCACCGCACTTAGTCTCAAAAACGGAGAATTCACCACTTGTCTTTAATATGACAGCATTTCCGAAACGCTAAACACCTGAAGTTAAAAATGTTGATTGCCCACTCTGCCCTGTTACTCCATGCAGATGGATAGAATGCATGTGATCAGAGGGGACGGAGCAAAGTGAAAATTATTTTTTTCCACCGAACAATGCGGGACCCCGCTAAAGACTTTTATTCATGCTTTCTGTGCATCCATGCATTTGGAATGAAATAACGTTGGAATTGTTTGGGCTGCATTGCACCAATTACATTTCAGTGTTTTAAATGTTCGTTAATGACCTGTCTTTACTGTAAAGTTTTAAGTGCAAAGTAATCATTCTTCTAGTTGTAAATGTACATTGATTTATTTTTCCAAATTTCCCCGAGGATTGGAACTAATGGGAAGCACATTCTTGGAATGCCCCGGTAAATCAACGTAGGAACATACAGTAACAAAAAGAAATATATCAACCATAGTCAATATTACATATACTGCTGATTTGATTAATTGGCTTTGAAACACTTAATTCAAAACTCCATTTTCCATTTCAACCACATAAATAGGAGAAGCACCTTCATTTGCTTCTCCCTCACCCACTTGTGCCTTTCTCAATATACTTCCCCATCAAGTCACAGTCTCATTTGCAGTGGCATTGAATGCCCTTGTGAAATACAGCTTTGTTATTTGGCCTGTCGTTTCCATTTCAACAAAGATATACACCAAATAACAAAGCGTTGTGTTTGTAGCAGATCTAGAACCTCAGATGTCGTCAAAGTTAGATGACTTCTTACTTGTGTTAATCTACGTTTCAACTTTATGATCCAGGTAATCCTTGGGGAAAATTTGACTTTAACTAATTTAATTTGACTTGGTGACTGTGGCGTCATAGTAATGCCACTGGGCTTGCAATCCAGAGGACCAACCAGGCTAATGCTGGGGACGTGTGTTTGAATCCCACCTTGTCAGATGGCGGAATTAAAATTCAAATAATACATCTGGAATTAAAAGTTAGTTTTATGGTGACATTTGAATCTGTAATAGTCTGCATGGGACCTATGAGGTGGGAATGATTATGTTCCCTGTGGCCCTTGGGGAGTATTAGCTCCCCCCGCTCGGGGTGGGGGGTCTCTATTCACCTCTGTATGAAAGATCAGCCAGTAAGGCACCGACCATAAAGTACCCTGGTAGGGATCGACCGGGCTGTCTATATATATTGTGCTGTAAATAATAACTTTATTCTATTCGGTGTGGATTCCCTGTGTCCTTACTAAAGAACCATTGTCGTAAAAAACAATCTGGTTCACTCCTGCCCGTTAAGAAAGGAAATCTGCCACCCTTACCTGGTCTGGCCTACATGTGACTCCAAACCCACAACAACAGCCTGATATAGCCATACTCATGGAATCATACCTAACTGGCAATGTCCCAGTCACCACCATCACCACCACCCACTGACAGGCCAGAGTCACCAGAGGTGGCAATATAGTGCAGTTAGAAATCAGTACTCCTCACTTGGAGGAAGTGCTGAGGAAGAGAAGTGTACTTGGGTGTGAGACTATCACCAGGAGTGGCTCAGTAGCACTATGTCCAAGACCTAAAAGACACAGCTGCTAGACTGGGTCTGTGGCAAGTGGCGAGGGAACTAACAAGAGTGAAAAACCTACTTGTCCTCGTCGCCACCAGTCTATTATGTCACTGATGCATCTGGCCATGACAGTATTGGTAGGAGTGACCACCACACAGTTCTTATGGAGACAAGGTTCCATCTTCACATTGAGGATATCCTCCATCATGCTGTGTGACATTATTACCATGCTAAATGGGATACATTTCAAACGGGGCAGGTTTCTCCATGTGGGAGACAGAGTTCTCCCTCTCAGAGACCCCAGAGATGGTGATGTATGATTTTGAGGACTCTGATGGAGTTCTGATGGGGGTCTGGGGGGGCACTGGGCAGGATTTCCGTCGTGAGGGCAAGATGGGCCATCCAATGGACTTTAGGGGCACCAATGTTAAGTTCTTACCCCCTTTCCCCACTGCAGGGTCCACTGCGTCAGGGCCATGCTCAAAAATACTTGCACCAATCCTCTCCTGCATGAATCCCAGCTGAGAGGGCCGGAGCATCATGGGGCATGGAGAATTCGGCATCCAGCACATTAATCGGATGCAAATGGATTCAATTGACCCACATGGATCTTCCTGCCGGCCTGGGGAATGTAACTCATTGCCACCACAGACGGGGGACCGGAGCATCGGAATGGCGGCAATCCCATTTTTTTGCCTGATGCTCGATTCTCCACCGGATCGGGAACCCAGCTATCGGTGGCGGGTGGCGGAGAATCCACCCCCACATCCAGCAACTGAAACTGGGCATCCATGAGGCCCAATGGGCCATCAGGGACAACCAATTGTATATAGCCCCAATATGTAACCTCATGGCCCTGCATATCTCCCACTCTACAACTGTACCATTACCATCAGCTGGAGGATCAACTGTGGCTCAATGAAGAATGCAAAAAGACTTGCCAGAAGCAGCACATACCTACAAGACAGGACGACTTGCATGTCAAACAGTGAAATCAGCATGTCATAGACAGCGAAGCAATTCCACAAGCAATGGATCAAATCAAGATCCACAGTCATGCTCCATCCAAATGTGAATGGTGCTGGACAGTTAAAACAACTAACAAGAGGAGGAGACTCCACAAATGCCTCACATCAGTGCAAAACGCAAGGCTGAGGCATTTGCAACCAACTTCAGCCACAACTGCTGAGTGGATGTTGCAACTTGACCTCCTCCTGAGGTCCCCAGCATTACAGGTGCCAGTCTTCAGCCAATTCGATTAATTCCACATGATATCAAGAATTGACTGAAGGGACTGGATACTGCAAAGACTATGGGCCCTGACATAATTCTGGCAATCATACTGAAGAATTGTGCTCCAGAACTTACCACATTCCTAACCAAGCTGTTCCAGTACAGTTACCCGGCAATGTGGACAACCTTGATCATCAGTAAAGTGGTGGAAGATGTTGTCAACAGTGCTATTAAGTGGTTCTTACTCAGCAATGACCTCATCACTGATGTTCAGTTTAACTTCCACCAGAGCATCTTCTATTTTGAAGAAATTATACAACTAATTAAACTAAATCAAATAAACTGAGGGACAAATTAAAGAAGCAGCCCCTTAAAGGGACACTGCCTGAAACAAAATTCAAATCACAAATTAAACCTAAAAATGCTAAACCAAAATGTGATTAAGAGGTTGGATAAGACACCCCAGTCACTGCGGTCCCCACCAGATATGGAAGGCCTCAACAGTACCAGTAGGCACTGCATGCTCCTGCTCTTGGGACACCAATGTAGCCATGGTAGAAGGATAGACAGTCAGGTCGGATGGCCCCCAGTCAGCCACTGCCTGGTCCTGTTGATAGAAAATTTGGCCAGGCCCAGAAGCAGGTTCACGAGGTGGTCCTCCTCCTCTCCACACTGGTGCCCATAGATCGGGAGTGTGGGATTGAAGTGCAAACAAAACTGTCAGAAAAGGTTTAGAAGAAACTTTGAAGGGGCTCGAGGGCTTCTCAGCGTCTAACCTTATGACAGTCTTGGTCCAAATGTGGACAAAGGAGTTGAACTCAAGAGGTGAGGTCAGAGTGAATGAATAAATTAAAAAATAAATTACAAAAGCTATTTTTCAGTGCCAGAGATGTTGATTGCACCTCATTAAGATGTATCGTGTGATTGAAATTGTCAGCCCTGTAGCCATTTAGTTATATTTTTACTGTGAAAATACAGCAACTTCACGATACTTAAGGATTGAAACAGGGAAACCAAATACAGATAATGTCTTTCGGCAGAACGCAAACTATACATCTGCTGAGGTTTCCCATCTTATTTTAATGATCTGTAGTCCAACTTCATCAGTAAATGGAGCGTCCGCTTCTGTCCAGTTGATGTTTCCACACGTAATGGTAAATAGCTAACTGACAAAGGAATGAAATCAAGTAAAGCAGGGTAGCTCTGGAATAGCAGCTCGGCTGGTTAAGGCAATGAATAGTTGAGTCCTTACAGCATGCTGCAGGTCCAGAAGAGACCCAGATTTGAACCCAGGTATGTGCCAGTTAGTTGATCCAGGTGGCACTAAGATTAGCTTCAACAGTGCCCTACTAAGGAAAAGCAGATCAGAAGGGTCGCTACTCCTAATTGCTGTGCAATTCTCCCTGTGAATAGTGTTAACTGGGGGCAGCATGATGTGGCAGTGGTTCGCACTGCTGTCTCACGACACTGAGGGGCCGTGTTCGATCCCGGTCCCTGATCACTGTCCGTGTGAAGTTTGCACATTCTCCCTGTAGTTTGCACATTCTCCCTGTGTCTGCATGGGTCCCACCCCCACAACCCAACCCAGGATAGATGGATTGGCCAAGCTAAATTGTGCCTTAATTGAAAAAAAAAGAATTGGGCACTTAAAAAGCAAAGTGTTTGTATGTGGGCATTCAGCGAGGACAGGGATGTTCTTATTCAATGAACTGCTGGAAATTGGTGTTTCATTTCAAACATGATGGATAACTTCTGAGGACAAGGAGCAACCAAGGACTGTCTGACTGATTTCAGAAGCAAGGTGGGGAGGAAACACACACTAGCAGAAAAAAGGATAAAATAAGCATTTGAGTGACTTTTCAGTGCACACTATGCACTTTGAAGTTTGGCACATGGGAGTTTGCCTCCAGCTTTATTTCCTCATAAGCATGTCAACAGTTCCTTATTTTTTGGTTCAAATATTCTTTCAAGGCAATGTTTCACTGCTGGGTAAACCCACTGCAGGTATCTCGACAGAAATGCTAAATTAATTGCCCAACATGGTGATGCTGGATGCCATTTTTTCAAATGTGAAAGTAAGCACTAACCTTACACATTGCAGGCAGGAGGAAGACTGAGGGATAGCCGCTGTGCTTTGATTTCCACTGTGTGAGGATGCAGGGGAGATGGAATAACACGTTGGATGGCGAATCCAGAGACTAGCAATGAAAAATGATCGCGACAAACTTCTTTAAAAAAAAATCTTACCCTTGTTGATATTAGGCACTGTCAAATCTGGAGGAGTTTCGAAACCTTGACCGTGACATCGAAGGCTCTGCCAAGCGGTGGAAGAAGTTTGCAGAGTCCGAATGCCCAGAAAAAGAGAAGTTTCCACAAGAATGGAAGAGCAAAACAACATTACAGCAGCTGTGTATGATGAGGGCATTGCGTCCTGACCGAATGACCTACGCAGTACGGTAAGAACATTTGTTAATTTTGTATGTTAAATCCGAACGAATGTTGAAAACGCTGTAATCTTTGTTCTTGATCTGGAGGGTTTTATGACTGGTGTCGTGTGTGCTGAGGGGTGAGGCTTTAAACAGTAGGGACATAGGCATAGGAGAAACAACTTTGCAAGCTCTGTTGGTGCCCCAGCTGAGTCTTAGAACTCATTGGGTTCGTCCACGCCCACAAACAAATAGATTGCGCACATTTAAAGTGGCCTAACAGCCGAATGCAGGACTGTCAAATCTGAGTCGTCCCTCCATGGCCATCGTTGCCCTGACGTTCAGGACACCAATTGCTTATCCTGTGACCCCACTGGGGGTCATGACCCACAGTTTGGGAACAATTGCCATACCAGAGAAATGGAATGCAATTGTTTGATGCACACGTCAATCATCATGCCTATTCCTGGGCTAAAGTCTGGCACATTTACTGCATGTTTTGGTAACCAGAGGTAATTCTTACTTTCTGCATACACTTTCTACCAACCTGAGGCAGCACGGTAGCATTGTGGATAGCACAATTGCTTCACAGCTCCAGGGTCCCAGGTTCGATTCCGGCTTGGGTCATTGTCTGTGCGGAGTCTGCACATCCTCCCCGTGTGTGCGTGGGTTTCCTCCGGGTGCTCCGGTTTCCTCCCACAGTCCAAAGATGTGCAGATTAGGTGGATTGGCCATGATAAATTGCCCTTAGTGTCCAAAATTGCCCTTAATGTTGGGTGGAGTTACTGGGTTATGGGGATAGGGTGGAGGTGTTGACCTTGGGTAGGGTGCTCTTTCCAAGAGCCGGTGCAGACTCGATGGGCCAAATGGCCTCCTTCTGCACTGTAAATTCTATGTTAAATTCTATGTTAAAAAGTGACAAAAGGTGGATTCCAAACTATTTCCTAAAAAACTGTCTCTCCAAAACTAATGAAATAAACCAAGATTTTCTGGCCTCCCGCGACGGCTTTCTCGGTGGTGGGAGGCGACCTGCTGTTGGCTAACAGCAGGATCTTCTTGTCCCACTGCTGTCAATGTGATTTCCCATCGAATCCACACCATGCTGCCGAGTAACCCACGGTGGGCTGTGTGGTCAGCAGGAGCAGGAGACCCCGCGAGTGTGAAAAGCTGGAAGGTCTCTCCCATGGAGAGTATCTGATATGGGGAATTTGGAAGGCAGACACCAGTTGTAGTTGCATTCTGCTTTTCATCCTCCTGTATTCCAGTGGCTGTTAGCAACATCTAGCAAGTACACATCTGGCAACCATTCATGTATGTACACATTGCAGTTAATGCAATGGTCAGAGGAGGTAAAATGAATATCATGACTGTTATACCAATTCGAAGCCAGTGTGAAGTATGAAACTAGATGCTGAAACCTTGCTTGATAATAGGTTTATTCATAGAATGCAGCATTGCACGCCTATTTCTTACCTACAAACCCAGTGTCCCAGCAGTTTCTCTTTGTATGTGCTCTAAATACTTAATTAAACAATGGCCCCCATCTGTGTATCTTAACATCATAATTAAAATACCATTAATAGTGACTGGCCAGCAATGGATTGCCCTGTGCATCTTTTTCAAACCATTACTGCTTCTTTTCTTGGTCCGATTGCTGTGCGCAAGGAGTGGCCTTTCAGAAATGATAATGTCAAATTGTGTTGCATACAGCTCACTCTCGCCATCCTTGAGACGGGAGCCAGATGGAAGAGCTGTACACCATTAGGTTCATCCAGGCAGCTGAAATGTTTATTCAACATAGTTCCCCTTCACACATTTGGATCAATAGATTTAATTGATGAATGGTTGCCAGATGTTAATCTGCATTTGAATTCTGGCAAATAACACAAGCAGTACACATTGTGATGCAGTTAAAACAAAAACCTGTCTTCCTTTTTTCAGAGATTTTGTTGAAGAAAAATTGGGCAGCATGTATGTGGTGGGGAGGTCATTGGACTTTTCGACATCCTTTGATGAATCTGGGCCTGCTATACCAATGTTTTTTATCCTTTCACCTGGTGTCGATCCACTCAAAGATGTAGAAAGACAAGGTAATATTTTGCAAGTTTTTGCTGCTAATTCCTAAAGAGGCAACATTCTGAAACAAATGTTCATTATTGGCAAAGAGGATCTTTGAAGCAATATTAGTAACATTCGGCAATCAAATTTAGCATCTATGTTCAGGGATCAAGTGTATAAACTGAAGATATAAGCACCATCTTTCTAGCTTGTAATCAGTAAGTGACACATTGGAAGCGCCTGAAAATATTTCAAGTTATATTTTATTGAATTTATGTTGCATGGAGGAGGCCCAGGTATTTTGTCAAATCACATCTTGGTTATAACATAGAAGGGGCCAATCCACAAATCAGATATAAATTTGACTTTGGCCTTGGTAAAGATCATTATTCACTTATGTTATGTCATTTACTGTCAAAACAATCCATGTAGGTCTGCACAGTGGTAGCTGCCTCTCTGAGTCATATGTTCCACATTTTCCAAGTGAACGGGTAAATTGTTGATAGTGGATTGATTGCTGTGTTCTAAGTTCACTTCAATTTTTTTTACACAGTATTGCTGTTGGAGGCATATGCCAGCTATGTATTAATTGCAGAATTGTCATGCTGTACTGTGCTTTCATAAAAAGGTACAAGAAAAGCATGGCTTAGAGTGCAGAATCCAACATTAAAGTTCGAGATTGCCTGACATTTATAGAACATACAGTGCAGAAGAAGGCCATTCAGCCCATCGAGTCTGCACCGACCCATTTAAGCCCTCTTCCACCCTATCCCCGTAACCCAATAACCCCTCCTAACCTTTTTGGTCACTAAGAGCAATTTATCATGGCCAATCCACCTAACCTGCACGTCTTTGGACTGTGGGAGGAATACCGGAGCACCCGAAGGAAACCCACGCAGACACGGGGAGAACATGCAGACTCCACACAGACAGTGACCCAGCGGGGAATCGAACCTGGGACCTTGGCGCTGTGAAGCCACAGTGCTATCCACTTGTGCTACCGTGCTGCCCACAAGGGTTGTGTTATTTTTGGTAGAAGTACAAAAAGCACTGACTTAAGGGGATGTCCCTATTAAAGTGAGGAAGTAATGAATTTCAGAGATCAATTTAGTTCTGTAAAACTGAGTTCAGCAATGGCATGTGATTTGGTTAATGCTAGTGTGAAGATTAAATTGCCTGTCAAGGTAGAGCATTCAATCTAAACAAAAGTTGATTGCACCTCCAAATTTCATAAAATATATTGGTTCTTTATTTTGTATAGATGGTTTCATATTAAAATGTAAGAGAAACCAATATATTGTATGTAATATTGTTTTCGCCATAAATGCTGACTCTGCAATTTTGGACAAGAGAAATAGATCATACCAGCAATGGATGGAGTGTATTGACCTCTCTGTACTCACAGCTGTTCTTCAACCACAGGTAAAAAGCTGGGTTTCACATTTGATAATAAAAACTTCCACAATGTATCACTTGGACAAGGCCAGGAGGCGGTAGCTGAACAAGCTCTCGACCTGGCTGCCAAAGAAGGCCACTGGGTTATTCTACAGGTATGTAAAACTCATTTGCTACTATTTGCATTCATTACTAGGTAGGGTTACGGGGATAGGATAGAGGTGTGGGTATGGGGTGGAGGTATGGGCTTAGATATGGTGCTCTATCCAAGGGCCCATGCAGACTCGATGGGCTGAATGGCCCCCTTCTGCACTGTAAATTCTATGATTGTATGATTCTATGGACTAATCATCTGGGGTTGTGCTTAGCCCTATGCTCTTGAGATATGGGGGAGAAAAAAAATCAGCCATTGCAATTACTGAGGGTACCATCCTCGATATTTTTGTGTTCCGAAGAGGAAGCAAAGTGTCACCTCTAAATATGGACAGCATCCTTTTCATTTGAACTGTTGTGCGTGTTACTCAGACCTGATATTCTGTGAATCCGTGGTGTTGTCTGGACGGGAAGTCCTCTCCTCCTCTTTCATTATTGCTAATGTTCCCAGCCTAACTCATGACATAGATATATTTAAAGCTGTCCTCCAGAGCTAACACAAACAGATCTGTGCAATTTGGGAAAAATGCAGAGCACAGTGTTGGGATCCCGAAAGTTTAATGCGCCGGAGAAATTTACTGACATTATGGTCGAGATTTCATACTAACTACCTTGGTAGGACTGGGTGGAATGCTGGTTTTACAACCCATCCATTATTACTCTTCGCTGACTTATTGTAGAGTAGAGCAAAACTAGAGCATTGCACCAAATCTTATCATTATCTTGTCGCGCAGTTTGGGGTGGGGAGGGGGTGGTGATGTTAGAATAAAATCTGAATTTTAATTTGATTCCAAATGGGAAATGCACACTCAGGTGGCATGGAACCTTGTGTACCACCAAGCACCAAACCGAACAGTTTAGACCTTTTTAGTTGCACCACAATATTCAATAACCAGCTCCCCATGTTAAACAAATCCTTTTTTATAAGTTTTGCTGAGTTGATTTGGAGCCAATAAAATTAGGCAGGTTGTAACTCAGTATATATCATTTCGATAACTCATCATGTTGAGGCTTACATGCAACAAGACCAGACAGAAAATGTGTGGCTGCTGAAAGTCATTGGGCGGGATCATTCAGTCCCACCAAACCTAATGGACTTTTGGTTGGGCCTCCGAATCCCCTGTGCCATGATGTGACCAGAAAATTCCGGTCTGTATTCCAGGATAGAGGTAAATGCTGCATTTGTTTGTTCCATTCTATGAAAGGAAGTTACACAAAATACTTTGTGAGTATGGAGTTGTTTGATACGAATAAAGGCAAACTGCACAAGTCACCCTTGATTGCTTAGAATTTTTCAATCAATCCATGAGCCAGCAAAAGAATTTACAAGTGCAGTGCGCAGCCTAATTCTTCTTGATTGTGACATGCGTAATTCTGTTTGTTGTCACATTCCAGATGTTCCTTATACACATGCGGAGAAAGAAAGGGTGCATTTTAATAGACAGTCATGATATTATAGCAAAAGTACTCCTCCTTCTTCAGGTACCATGCCTTCAGGACATTGGCAACCACGGATTTCCATTGGATTGCCCATGGTAATGCTTGTCAAGGTACTGCAGAGGTTTGCCATTGCCTTCTGTGGTGTGGCTGACCAGAAAAGTCTCTCTGTCTTTGCCACCTGCCATCAGGCATAGTGTAAGGATTTACGGACTGATAGCCAACCTGTTTGGCCACATTCTTAACACACCTTCCGCGGCCATCAAATCTTGAAGTATAACCCAGCGGTAAAGACGCTACTCAATGCGCCACAACATCGCCCTATGAAAATACGAGGTGGTATAGTTCTTAACATCAGCAGTGATTACTGTTTTCCTTTCTATCTGTTATCTGCCATGATGAACTTGATTCTTTCACTGAGCTTGTTGTGAACCGTTGTGATATCTCTTCTATTAGTTTGCTTTGTTTTCAGGAGGGGCAGGACAGAATTGGCTTTTGTTCTTTTATTGGTCATCTCATCCTAGTCATAAGCTCTATCTTGTAATTTCGGTTCCCATGCTGATCAGTAAAATTGGCCTGTCTTGTACATTTTCTTTTCACTCTGCTGCTGAATATCTTGCTTGCTATCTTACACGAGTCAAGTCCTTGATTTCCCATTTGCTTAAGCATTTAATTATAATGAATCCACCTGTTTTATGACTAGAGCTGTTACAGCTGCACAGTGTGACCTGCAGCACTCCCAAATGGAAGATAACCAAATCTACTTCATGTAGCATAAACTCTCCAAAGATCCCCACTGCCGACAGTCGGAAAGTCAAACTTAAATCTTCAGTCTCAAGAGACAAAAGATGTCATTATTTCCGAATAACTATTTTTAGAATGCTTCAGTAATCCATTTCCAGTTGCCAGACAAGGAATATGTTTGCAAAAAGCAAATATGGAAGTTATATAAATGTCGACAATGAGGTCCGTCCGCGCGACATTTTGCAGCAAGCACCTAAAGCTGAGAGTCTCCGCCGCACATTCATTTTCTGAAATAGCACTTCAATTATTTTACAATCAATGTGATTTATTCCACGAATGGCTTTAACTTTTGTACATTGTTGCTTCGTTAACCTCGGCTCCTGTCATAAATTAAACAACAACAAGCTTCCAGTTGGATGATAGATGTTAATCAAATATTTCCTGCAGAATCAGTCCAATTTTTCAACTCATTCAACACTGCCTATGCCCTTCCATTTAAATTATACTGTTTTGGCAAAATGGGGAGTTTGCAGCCATCTCCAGTACTCATTACAGTTGTCTCTAGTAATAGTTTGTTATTTTGTAAGACAGTAAAGGTCACTGAGGTAATGCTTTCTTTGCTCGGTGCCTCGCTTCAAAGGCAGATATTCCGGTTAAATTGCTGTTTGAAGAAATAATAGATGCTTCCCTTGGCTTCGACTTGGCCGTTATTGTTTCAGCATTGTATAAAATGGGTACTTAGTTTGGAAAATGCCCGATAATTTGTGTTGTGATTTCCTGCTCATCCAGCCATTTGATTCAGTTCAGTAAAGTACCTTTTTGTAGAAAGAATGAATCTGACAGTTGTAAAAGGAATAATAATACTATTCTATGAATAGATAAGCAGCTTGGAGATTGTTCCATTAAATTGGCGCAGAACTAGCCATCCACTGGCTGTGACAGTGAATGGTGTTCCTAGAGGTCTAGTAATGTGGTGTGACAACGTATTATCGTGGCCTATTGACTACATTGCATCACACTCCACCTCCATGCAAGTCAGGCCTGACAGATTAAAACATGAACTCTTTCACAATGCAAACAACAACAATTTGCATTTATATAGCACCTTTAACACAAAAGAAATCCAAGGAACTTCAAAGGTACCTAAGAAAAACTTGCTACTAGGCTCAAACAAGGACGAAGGGATCAGAACACAAACCCTTGGTCAAAGAGGTCTGCTTTCAGGGGAATTTTGAAGGAAGAAAGGGAGAGATGGAGGAGTTTACAGAACAAATTTTGGATGCTCGGGCCAAGGCAGCTAAAGGCACAGTTGTCAATGGTGAGTACAGAGGGGATTCCATTAAATGCTGAATCAGAGGATTGGGCAAATTAAAGTGAAGATTACAGAGAGAGGGCAATGCAAGATATTAGACTTAATAGAGTTTTAGCTTGCAACAATGGGTGACTGGGGAATAATCTGAGTCAATGGTAGATGGGTGAATGGTGCATGGTTCAGGATAGAGCATGGGTGATGAGCTGGCGTTCATGGATGAAGGAAGTGAAGCTAGTCAGGAGAGTATTGGGATAATTAAGTCTGGAGATGTAAGCAGTATGGACAAGGGCTTAAACAGCAGATGACCTGATATTGGCAAGTGTTAGGATACCAGACCAGACCCCAATTTTTGTTCGGACACCGGACAATTTTTCCATTTGTAAAATTGTGAGAAAAGGATATTTCACCCCAAGAATGGTGACTCTGACCAATAGGTATCTTTTAAAACAAATTTTCGTTTATGTACAGAATTAACCACGTTAACATCAAGAAAATATCTTTTCAATTATCAGTTAAGCAGTTCTTAAACAAAAGCAAAACCTTAATCTTACTATCTACACCTGCCTCTAATTCCAATTAAGCAACCCAATACAGTCTAAATGTCACTTTTAGATAAAGTTAACAAAACAGGTTATTTGCTTATCTGTGCAGACCTTTGAAGAGAGTTCCTTTCAAAAGCAGATTCAGTACACTTCTGTTCAACCTAACAGCATTTGGCAAAACCGCTGTTCACTTAAAATCCAATGCAGAATGCAAAACTACAGACAGACCTGGCTCCTCCCATTAATTACATCATCTGTATCCCACGAAGTTTCATAACCTGTTTGCTAGGAGTAAATACAATCACTCATAAATTATCTACACTGACTTCCGGTGACGGCAGGCAGGAGGCGGCCGCACAATGGAGGGCCCCCGTTCGGGAACGGCATTTTCGGGGCTTTAAGCCCGGTCCCAGGGTCCATGGAGGCGGCAAAAGCAGGGAGAAGGCACAGAGGCGGCAGAGCGAAGGCACAGTGAAGAAATATGTTGAGGGTGAGCAAAAGATCGTCCGTAAGGAAAACAGCTGAAGGTCCGTCGGGGAGTGGAAAGGTCACCGCGGTGTCACCAAGGAAAATGGAGGCTGGAGCACCGGGGAGGCCGCATTGCTTACGGCTGAAGAAATAACTAAGGTGATGGCTTCGGAATTCAAAAGGCATGGAGACAATGAGGAAGGAGATGAGAGAGGTTTTGAGTGTGCTGGTGGAGGAGGCGATGTCCCCGGTGACGAAGGCGGTGGCGAGCGCAGTGGCTGAGGTGCGATAGCAAGGGGAGGAGCTGAAGGAAGTGGAGGAGACGGTATTGCAGCACGGTGATCAACTTGCCTCGATGGGGAAGGAGATGTGGAAGGTGATGGACATTAACAAGGATCTGCGGGGGAAAATGGAAGACCTGGAAAACAGATCCAGGCGACAGAATCTGAGGATTGTGGGGCTGCCCGAAGGAGTTGAAGGACCGAGCCCGACTGAGTATTTTGCCACGATGCTGGTGAAACTATTGGGGGAGGGGGAGGATCCCTCCCGATATGAACTGGATCGGGCTCATCGGTCGTGGAGGCTTGTACCAAAGGCGAGTGAGCCGCCAAGGGTAGTGACTCTGTGCTTCCGTAGGTACAGTGTGAAGGAGAAGGTCCTGTGCTGGGCCAAGCAGAAGCGGGTGGTGCAGTGGGCTGGAGCTGGTATACGTGTATACCAGGACTTTACGGTGGAGCTGGCGAGGAGGCGGGCTGCCTTCAACCGGGTGAAGAGGGCACTGTACATTAGCAAGGTGCAGTGCGGCATTGTATATCCAGCGAAGCTGAGGGTGATTTACAAGCTCAGGGACTTTTATTTTGGAACGGCGGAAGCAGCAGAGGAGTTTGCGAAGGCAGAAGGACTGTGGCAGAACTGAGAAATTGAGAAATGGCCATGTGCCGATGTAACCTCATGACTATTTTCTTCTTTTTTGTTTCACTGCGCGCGGGTGTATGGGCTAAAGGAGCCAATGTTGTATATATTTGGACAAGGGAAGTGATGGGACTTTCACTCGAAATTAGGGTTCTTTGGGGTGTAGGTGGATATGCGGGGTTTGTGTGCTAAAAGGGGACTTCTGGGCTTTCCGAGGGCCGGGCAAGGGGGAAAGGGACCTGGGTGTGGAGGTGGGGGGAGGGGCTGCGGCCATCAGAGTCTGGCAGAACAGGGTCCGAGTGGTCTAGCCGGGGTGTAAAGTTGGGGGGAAGGAACTGAGGTTGGGAGAAGGAGTTTTACAAGAGGCAGAGGACGGGAGGAGTTGGAGACTGGGGGGGGGGGGGGTAACAACTCTTGGGTATCATGTACGGTACTCTTTCAGAGGTTGGAGGGCGTTGAGTGTAGGGGGGGGGGGGGGAGTGGACTCTATCGGTCAATGGTGACCATGGGCGGTCCCGGACTCCTTTTTCTTTTTCTCCTTTTTTTTTTGTTGCCACCGTGGGAGGGTTTGTTTTATTGGATGCATATATTGACAGGTGGGCCGTTGTTTGGGGTGGTGGGAGGATGGGATCGTTGGTATTGTTAAGGGGACTGATTTTGTATTTGTTACCGTTTACTGTCTGTGGGTGGGGTGTAGATTTTGAAGGGAAATGTGAAAATGGAGAATAAAAACATTTTTAAAAAAATAAATGAATTACCTACACTCCAGGGAATCTCCAGTAGTCAAAACACTATTCCACTAGCCCTTTATCTGTAACCAAATAAGTGATTAGAAGCAATGGTGACCTCACGTTTATGACACCTTGATTACAGCTTCAGTAGCCACACTGTCTGTGTGTATTTTAAACCAGGGTTTTCAATAACAGTAGCTATAAGGACAAAATATAATATGCAACAATTTCTACATTCCTCACAAATGAAAGAAGGATTTTGTTACAAAGGTGATGGAGAGGACATGAAATCAGAAATTTGTGACATGCCAATTAAAATGTTTAAGAATGCTGTCATGAGAATGTCGCTTTAAAAAATATTTGGCTGCTCATATTACTGCAGTGATGTCAGAGTGTGGGTGGAGCTGGGCTGTCTGTCAGCTTTTTACTTTTGTTTTAGGCTGTTTGCTGCAGTGTGTGTTTTAGTTTCGTTTTGTGTTGGAGCTGAAGCCAGACAGAGCAGGTGTACTGTTGATCTCTCTGCCGTGAAAAGACTATCTCTTTATCATTTGGTGAATTCAGAATTATAAATGTTCTCAGTAGTGAATGTAAACCTAATGTGCCTCTGTTAAAAGGTGTTTCTTTTGTCTTCTGGATGGTGTTTGGGATGTTATTAAGGATTACTTAGTGTTGTATTCTTTGGGGGTTGTATTTGAATTGATGGTTGCTAAGATGTTCACTGTATGTTTTAAAAAGGTTAACTTGAGTTCATAGAATAAACATTGTTTTGCTTTAAAAAAATACCTTTCCATTTCTGCTGTACCACACCTGTAGAGTGGGCCGTGTGCTCCCCATACCACAATCTATTAAAAGTTATGGGTCAGGTGAACTCCATGATACACTTTGGGGTTCTCTAAACCCTGGCCCATAAGAATGCCACAATGTAATCCACTTTTGGCTTTGTTTCATCTTACGGAGCCAGGTTGTTCTATTTGTTTTATTCTTCCTAATTCTGTTTAATCTCCAGTGACAGGTTGAGCATATTTTGCTGTGAAAGCTCTGAGTAAATTATTTGGGACAGGAGCTCAAAAAGTACTTTCTGTGAAAAAATATTTCATTCTGGTCACACTCCAGTTCTCCTTCATGTCAGCAATAGGTCTTGGTTGTCTTTCTAAAAAATAACTATCTATTGGTTTCTGTCTACTTGGTCTTAAAAATTGCTCAAAATTGGGGAATCATGTAGCAAATGTTTTTTTCTGAGTTTTCTTTATTACTTTTCAGCTCACTGCCTCATGCACTATTTTTTATTGCAGCAGTGAGTTTCTTAAGCATCGATCCACTGGTGTCTGCATCAATTAAATCAATCTAGTTAGTCTACACTATAGCTGCCAGCTCCTGTTTGCTGCTGACATTAAAATTTAAGTCAACTGCTATGACCCTTCCCAGACTCTTATGATAGATATATTAATTGTAACATGATGCTTGAACTCTGTAATCTGCTCAAAACCCATACTGACAGCAAAATACAATTGATGCTAACTGATGCATCGGAAGTTAAGAGCTTTGAAGTTCAATTTATTTTGCTATCCAATCAGCAAAAATGTAAGTTTGGATTTTTCTGTGGGCTCGGGAAACCCCGCCTGCGCACTGTAGTGCCTGCTGAAATGCACCCCCAATCCATGTGTGACTATGCACAGTTGTTTTGTCATTTCACACAGGTGTCAGGCTTACAGTGCATTTTTCAAATGGTGATGCAGTGTGGGAGAAGCATGGGTGTGTAAGTCAGCAGTTAGACGGCCTGCCTTGGTTCTCCAGCACAGCAGCCCTGCTCACAACATCATTTAAATGCATGACAGCACTTGCACTTGCACTTGATCAATGTAAGGTTCCATTTATCTTTCCAGGACAGATCCCAATGATGAATTACTACACCAAATACACCTATAAATACAATGTAGCATCTATTGGTGACGTTTGAAGGTGTCCAAATATTTTGCGCTCCTCAGCAAGCTTCCCCAAGTGGTCACAATCTCTCCGAGGAAGTGTGTTTTTTTAGGGGTTCCAAAACTCGAAAATAGAGTGCAGGAGGAAATACAATTTTCTTGCAGCCCTCTCGATGGGGTGACCGAACTTGGAACAGCTGCGTTTGCGTTTTGTAGCAGAGGCCTTGCCGACCCAGCAAAAGGTCACACCAAAAATGTTGCAGGGTCGTGAAGGCAGAGGAAAATTGTTTTTCCAGCAAAAGAAAACTAAGTTCAGCGTTTGGCAACTCGATTCAAACCTCCATTAGGAGATGAAAATCCAGTCCGCGACCTTTTACTTACCTCAGGATAGTTGATCCATTTTGTATAGCCAGACAGAAGGCTTCAGAAACTCTGGCTCCACACAGTCTCCTCCATCATTATTAACAAGATGCTTAACTTATTAGATGCTGAGTCTAATGTCGGCTTTAATTGTTGGGTTTTGTAATTAGCAGGCCCAGATCAGGAACCACGGGTGGGATTCTCTGAGACCCCGCCAGGCCGAAGAATCACCGGGGGGGTGGCGTGAATCCGACCCAATGATGGCTGCCGGATTCTCCGGCGCTGGTTTTTCGGCGGGGGCGGGAATCACGTCACGCCGGTCGGGCCCGGCGATTCTCCGCCCACGATGGGCCAAGTGGCCGCCCGGTTTTGGCCAGTCCCGCCGGCGTATGTTACACCAGGTCCATACCGACAGGACCTGACTCTGCGGGTGGCCTGCGGAGTCCTCGGGGCGGCGCGGGGGGATCGGGCCCCAGGGGGGCATGGCCTGCGATCGGGCACACCAATCCGTGGGTGGGCCTGTGCCATGGGGGCACTCCTTCGCTCCGAGCCGGCCGGTGTAACGGTCCTCCATGGCCGGCGTGGAGAAGAACCCCCCACGCATGCGCTGGGAAGACGCCAGTACATGCTGGCGCTCCTGCGCATGCGCCAACTCGCGCCAGCCGGCAGAGGCCCTTCGGCGCCGGTTGGCATGGCGCCAACCCCACCGGCACCGCCCTAGCCCCTGAAGGGGCGGAGGATTCCGGACCTTCCGGGCCGCCCGATGCCGAAGTGATTGATGCCACTCCTCGGCGCCGGTACGGCCGTCCCCGCCAGTTAGGGGAGAATCCCGGCCCACATTTCAAATGATCTCATTATCTCTACTGATGAAGTCTCCAGCGCCACTGTGGTTTGTACTGAGGTACTGGAACAGAAAACGCCAGGTCGCCTTGACACTGAGCTGGCCAGGCACGGCCCATTTCCTCACATGAAATGAAATGAAAATCGCTCATTGTCACAAGTAGGCTTCAAATGAAGTTACTGTGAAACGCCCCTATTCGCCACATTCCGGCGCCTGTTCGGGGAGGCTGGTACGGGAATTGAACCACGCTGCTGGCCTGCCTTGGTCTGCTTTAAAAGCCAACGATTTAGCCCAGTGTGCTAAAGGATACCATCATTGCTCACGTAAGCAAATAATTAAAGCATGAGATCGGATACACCTCTGAGATACATCCTTAAGAATTCCTTTGATGTCCTCTGCATGATCTAGACAGTATCTCAGTTGTCACCATATCACAGGGCCTTAATCCCAGTTCAGATGCAACACTAATCAATATTGGGGCTGAATTGATTGAATAGCCATGAGGCAGGTCACGTGGCTAGTTTTGTTTAATTGTGAATGGATTCAATCATCTTCTCTGGAAAGGAAAATAAGGTGAGTGGGAGAAAGAGGAGGAGGGAACAGGAAATCTGAGAATGGTGTATAGACTGTGTGAAGGGAGCGAAGTAGCTGCCTGCTTGAAACAGTGATGATTGAAAAGCAGCTGAGACACTTCCATGTTAGATAAGAGACAATTCATGAGATTGTGACTTCCTGCTCTCCACCCTCGAATGTATAAATATTCAGGCCGATAATTTCTGGCTGCCTCCCTATGGTTTCCTGTTCATCTCATTTTATGGGATGGGGGAAGTGGTGGAGTTCTTTTCAGTCATTAGAAACATAGAAACTAGGAGGAGGCTATCATGGCTGATCCTCTATTTCAATGCCACATTCCCGCTTTCCCCCCACATCCCTTGCTGCAATTAAAATCTAAAAACAAATATCTCTTCCTTGAATACATTCAGTGACTTGGCCTCCACAGCCTTGTGTGAAACAGAATACCACATGTTCGCTACCCTTAGAGTGAAGAAATTTTACATCTCAGTCCTAAATGGTGTACCCTGTATCCTGGGACTGTGTCTCCTGGTTCTAGATTCCCCAACCAGGAAAAACATCCTCCCTTCATCTAGTCTGTCCAGCCCTGTTAGTATTTTGTAAGTTTCAATCAGATCTCCTCTCATCCTTCTAAACTCTAGTGAATACAGAGCCAGTGGAAACAATCTCTTCTCAATGGACAGTCCTGTCAACCTTGGTATCAGCCTAGTGGACCTTCATTTCACTCCCTCAATGGCAAGTATATCCTTTCTTAGGTAGGGAGATGAAAACTGCACAATAATCCAGGTGTGGCCTCACCAATACCCTGTATAACTGCAATAAGACATCCCTACATCTGAACTCAAATCCTCTTGCAATGAAGGCCAACATACCATTTGACTTCCTAATTGCTTGCTACACCTGTCTCTCGACTTTCATTGACTGGTGTACAAGGACACCCAGATCCCTTTGTACATCCACACTTCCCAATATATCACCATTGAAAGAACACGCTTCCTTTATATTTTGCACACCAAAGTGGATATTTTCACATTTAGCCATATTGTACTGCACCTGCCAAGTATTTTCCTACTTACTCAACTTGTCTCAATCGCGTTGAAGCCACTTTGCATCCTCCTCAAAACTCACAAATGCACCCAGTTTTGGCTTCTCCTGCCTACCCTGCTCCGTCAGTGCAGTGCTCTCAGACCCAATGGTCAGGTAACCCATAAAGAGATTTTAAAAAAGAAGAGAAGGAATGGAGAAATGGGTCAGAGAGAAGAATGTGTTCATGAAATTTGGCCATCCCGCATGTAATGGATGAAGTTTGGAGCATTGGAATAGGTTTATTTTTAGCTGAAGGCTAAATGGAGTGTGACTGAAAACCTCATGCAGAGAGTGTACTCAGTGTTGACAGTTTTGCTATGTGGTTGAAGATGAGACGCTGAAAATCTGTTCATTCTTGATAAAAAAATGATCCACACAAACCAGGGATCTGTGATGGTAGACGTTGCTTTGAGGCCAACAAGGGATGGGGAGGAGGAAAAATATAAGAAATGTTTTTATTATTATTATTACAAGATATAATTCAAAATGCCTCTTCTTAGTTGCAACCCTTTTGTCCTGCCATGCGCCTGCATTGTTCAAATGAGCAGTTAAATACCACAAAAGCCCAGCAGTTTTGAATCAATTGTTTTCACCTGTGGCTAAAATAAACCAAGTGTACATAGAACATAGAACATAGAACAATACAGCGCAGTACAGGCCCTTCGGCCCACGATGTTGCACCGAAACAAAAAGCCATCTAACCTACACTATACCATTATCATCCATATGTTTATCCAATAAACTTTTAAATGCCCTCAATGTTGGCGAGTTCACTACTGTAGCAGGTAGGGCATTCCACGGCCTCACTACTCTTTGCGTAAAGAACCTACCTCTGACCTCTGTCCTATATCTATTACCCCTCAGTTTAAAGTTATGTCCCCTCGTGCCAGCCATTTCCATCCGCGGGAGAAGGCTCTCACTGTCCACCCTATCCAACCCCCTGATCATTTTGTATGCCTCTATTAAGTCTCCTCTTAACCTTCTTCTCTCCAAAACTGTACCTGTTACAGAACACCATGAACGAGCATCAGCAGAGCTCCCTTATTCTCATCAGCTGCTGAAGGCTGTGCAAATATTAGCTTTGAATTGGCATCAACTGACTCGAGATTTTCCTCTTCAGAATATCCACCTGGTGGCGAAGTGGCTCAGTAATCTGGAGAAGAAAATGGAACAGCACAGTGAAGGCAGCCACGAGAGTTTCCGCGTCTTCATTAGTGCCGAGCCGGCCCCCTCACCTGACGGTCACATCATCCCTCAGGGTATCTTGGAGAACTCTATCAAGATCACCAATGAACCACCAACAGGGATGCATGCCAATTTACACAAGTCCTTGGATAACTTCAATCAGGTACTGAGCAATTTACGTACTGTCAATATATCTCTTGCCTGATCGTAAAGCTGTTAACTTTTCAGCTGAATTTTGAAGTTCTTAAAAATAAATCTCCTTCTGTGGTGCTGAATTCAATTGGCTCAATTTTATTTGTGCCAAAAATCAGATAACTATTATGTCTCTTGAAAACTTACTCCAAAGAACTCCTCTGAGCATATTAACTTTATTAGTCTGTGTGAACTCACTCCAGTGTATTAAATGCTGAACTGGTGGGATCACATTCCAAAATATCAACACATAGAACAAATGTGAGGAATGCATGTTGAACGAATGAGAACAAACACCCGTGTGTCAATACATTAAGGAAGCATGACAATAGAGGTTGCACAGTTATGAGAGTCCGTCATTTTCATATTTCATGACTTGTGGTTTATTTCCGTTAAGAAAACTGTACAGTACTGTGTGTCCAATTGAAGAACGATGGCTGTGCCCAACATTTAAGTCTGAGGCCTGGGGAGACACAGCATTTAAGGACAATGATCATGATTTTGGTCATGACGGGAGGTTGTCCATCATGGTGAAAATTCTGGAAATTCCCCCTTTGAACACTGCATTTCCCATCTTCACAGAGATGGGACAGCCGTGGGGCTGGGGTTAGCACAGCTGGCCATTTAAATCACCGCATTGGGATTTTGGAAGACCAGGAACGTGGAATCCATCGTGTGCAGGTTAGAACTGGTAAGAGCTGATCTGTACTTGATGGATTCATTTGGACTGCCTGTGTACCACATTGGATAGGGTCCTAGGACATCTTTGGGAGGGTAAAGCACGTTTTGGGAGAGGACAGGCACACTTTGAGATTGTTAAAAGTGAACATGATTTTGCACTTTTTATGCTCAAACTCATTCAAACTGTCAAAAAAATGTCCAACTGCCAAGGATTTATAAAAGAGCTATCCAGCTGTCAAAGCTGTCTAAAAAGCGTCAAAGCTGGCATGGAGGGATTAAGGGCAAAGTGGGGGGGGGGTAGAGTTGCACTAACCTGGCATGAGGGTATGTAGCCAATGTGGTGGGATAGAGGGGCACTGAGTTGGCATAGGGGGTCTGTAGGGAATGGGGAATGGGTAGAGGGTGTGGGTTGGCATAGATGGGGGTACAGGGAGTGTGTGTGTGTGTGTGGATGAGGGGGCTAAAGGGATCTTTTTTGTTTTGTTCTTTAGTTTATTTAAGCATAGCGCCAGAACAAAGAGGCAGGTCTTGCTTCCAGCTTGCCTCCACACCTAGAAGCCCTTGTCAGCATTCCGGAATTGTCAGGTCTGCACCCCCGACCGAAAATGCGACTTGCAGGAGGACATTTTTAAAGGTCGTGTTCACCAGGCTTGGAAAATACCCAACCCATGAACCGAACCAAGGGCTAAAAATCTGGTGAAAACCTCCACTTTCCTTCTTTTATCCCATCTAAGTTTTGCCCAGTCTTCAATAGTTTCACAGCAGCTATGTATCCTCCAGTACCCCATCACAATATCCTATGAACCAAAATATTGGGCCTTGGTAATTTATTCATCCTCATGGGTTACTGTGTGATGAGCAGGAAGAATGCCGTCACTAAATAACAGCAAAATTCTGCGGATGCTGGAAATCCGAAATAAAAACAGAAAATTCTGGATAAGCTCAACTGGTCTGGCAGCATCCGTGGAGAGACCTTACTTGTCACTTGGAGACTCTCTCCACAGATGCTGCTAGACTTGCTGAGTTTATCGAACATTTTCTGTTTTTATTTCAGAACACCATCACTTTTTGTTTACTCTCAGCCTAGAGGGAAGAGTCCAGGCAGACTTGTGTTGGAATGTGTCTGTATAAATCTTTATTTCACGGGGAGTACAGCTCCTGTGGAAGTTCAAACTGCTATTGACTGATATTCTCCGGCCGCCAGGTTTCTCAGTTACCTGCCAGCAGTGAACCCCGGCCTTGGGTTTCCCGGCACCGTGTGGTGACTTCAATGGGAAATCACATTGACAAGCAGCGGGACTAAAGAATCCCACAGCCAGCGAACAGTGTGCCGCCAATAAACACGCGGCTAGTGGACAGGGAATCCAGCCCTCATCATGTTTCAATCATTATTTTTTATTTGAGTTGGGCAAGTTGCCAAAAAGTCGATTTTGGTCCTTTTCTTGAAAGCTGTTAGATTCAATTGAACATAATACCTGGGTCCACAGGTTTTTGCACAAGAAATAAGTCCCGTTGATAATCTGATATTTCTTTCTTCTTTGAACACATGCCTGCACTAGGAAGAAGGTAACAAGATTGTATATTTTTTTTAATTTCAAAGTGAAAAACTTACATTTTATTTCATTGATATTTGCGACCATTTTGATGTAGCAACACTTTGATGCCGGTATCAAATAGATGTCATGGTGAACAGCAATTGGGCAGGTTTAAATTCTACAGCTGTTTGAAAGAATGAAAATATCATGTTGGGGTTGATGTCCTAAATTTGTTAAAACCCCGTAATTGACGCAGGAAAAAAAAATCACACTTTCCTTGATCTCATCATAATGATGAATTAAATATTGCAATAAAGTTGTTTGGAAAATACGTACACAAAATAATTTGTATCTTACTGAGGAGTGAGTCGACATAACTGCATTAAATTATAGAATGACCGCATATTTATTAAAACCAATTCTGAGTCGCTGTGAGCAGCCAGAAAAACTCAATAGAAAAATGAAATTATTTGAAAGTGTTCCGTTTCCGGTGAAATGCCTGTTTTCTTTATCTACCAGGACACGTTAGAGATGTGTACCCGCGAGAATGAGTTCAAGAGCATTCTCTTTGCCCTTTGCTACTTTCATGCAGTTGTGGCGGAGAGACGCAAGTTTGGACCTCAGGGTTGGAACCGCTCATACCCGTTCAACACGGGCGACCTCACCATCTCAGTCAACGTGCTGTACAACTACCTGGAAGCAAACGCAAAGGTAAGAAGTGAATGCCATGGCTGCAGGGGATGGGGAGTCAGGAGAATCAGCACATTGTCCTTTCACACTAGCATTGAAATTAAATCAGATTGATGGGACAAAAGCCTCTTCCTGCTGTCTGTAATGTGATTATTTATCTGAAACCAGTTATCCATAATTCGCTGCAAAATTGATCTCATTTTGGGAATTTCTCATATGATCATCAAATCCCTACAATTCAGAAGGAGGCCATTTGGTGCATTGAGTCTGCACTGTCCTTCCGAAAGAGCACTCTACCCAGGTTCTACCCCCGTCCTATCCCTGAATTGTAACCTGCACAACTTTGGACAGTGAGGGGCAATTTAGCATGGCCAACCCACCTAACATGCACATCTTTGGACTATCGGAGAAAACCGGAGCACCCAGAAGGAACTCATGCAGACATGGGGAGAACGTGCAAACTCCACACACAGTCACGCAAGGTTGGAATTGAACCCAGGTCCCTGGCGCGGTGAAGTAGCAGTGTTTACCATGGTATCACCCCTATATTGGTATAGAAGGCAGTGCTGTTTGAGGGGTGGAGATAAAGTACCACCACAACACATAGCCAAGTGGGGAAGTATAGAAATTAGACCCAATCTTTGCACAGTTATCAGCTTTAATTTATGGGAAACGCATTCTCTCACATGCTTTAACTCCAATTGATTGGACTCTGAGGCTGATAAGTCTAATATCTAATCTACAGACTCTGCCACATGTGGGGCATGTGGTGTTTGGATGGTTGGGTAGATGGCATGCTTGAAGGTTTGTTTGTTTCCTCTGATGCCTCAACTTTGCTTCTAAACATTCCCAACAAAGTTTCCCAATTTGTTTGGTGCCTTGCCAATTGAAGCTTCTCCATTTTGGTCACTCACAAATCAGAGTCTCCCATGAGCCAACGGGTTTGCTAGGCCTCTTCAGAGATGCTTTGAAGACAAACTAAATCTAGACAAGAGTGAGTATTTTGTGGTGTCTCGGCCAGGGGTGGGGGCAGGGGTGGGGGGGCTGCCATTCCGTAGGGCAGGGACTCACTTTAGGTATCGGTGGTGCAGGTTGCCCAGGAGTGGGGGGGGGGGGGGGGGGGGGCTCCGCAGGTACAACATTTCTAGTTTGGTGGGGAGAGTGAAAGCTGATCTGGCAAGGTGGGATGGTCTCCCTCTGTCACTGGCGGGTCAGGTACAGGCGGTTAAAATGAACGTGTTGCCACGATTTCTGGTTATTTTTCAATGCCTGCCGATTGTCCTGCCAAAGGTTTTTTTCAGAGAGATTGAGGGAAGGGTTACTTTGTTCATATGGGGAGGGAAGGTGGCCAGAGTTAGAAAGGTGCTGCTAAAGAGGGGAAGGCAGGCAGGGGGTTTGGGTCTTCCGAACCTGATGTATTACTACTGGGCAGCGAATATGGAGAAGATGTGGAGCTGGGTCAGAGGGATTGATTCCCCGTGGGTCAGAATGGAGGAGAGTTTGTGCAGGGGGTCGGGATTGAAAGCACTAGCAGCAGCACCGCTCCCGATAGCCCCGGGGAAATACTCAGGGAGTCCGGTAACAATAGTTTAATTACGAATTTGGAGGCAGTTTCGCCAACACTTTGGGTTGGGGGCAGGGTCAAGGGAAATGTCGATTCGGAGGAACCACAGATTTCCAGGGAGGTGGGATGGAAATTTTCGGAAATGGGAGGAGAAGGGGATTAAGACACTAAAAGACTTGTTTCTTAGTGGTCGGTTGGCAGGATTAAAGGAGCTGGAAGCAAAGTATTGGCTGGAGCAGGGGGAAATGTTTAAATACATGCAGGTTCGAGATTTTGCCAGAAAGGAGATACAGAGCTTCCCAGTGGAGCCGGCCTCCACATTGCTGGAGGAGGTGCTGATGACAGGGGGACTGGAGAAGGGGGTAGTGTCAGCAGTTTACGGAGCTATTTTGGAATAGGAGAAGGCACCATTGGAAGGGATCAAAGCAAAGTGGGAGGAAGAGTTGGGAGAGGATATGGAAGAGGGGTTCTGGTGTGAGGTGCTCCGGAGAGTGAATGTCTCCACCTTGTGCGTGAGGTTGGGGCTGATACAGCTGAAGGTGGTATACAGAGCACACCACACGAGGGCGAGGATGAACCGATTCTTTGAAGGTGTAGAAGATGTGTGTGAGCGTTGCGGGGGGTGGGGGGGGCCGCTGATCACGTTCATATGTTTTGGTCCTGTCCAAAGCTGAGGATTACTGGAAGGAGGTTTTTAGGGTAATTTCTAAAGTGGTGCGCGTGAAACTGGACCCGGGCCCCCGGGAGGCCATATTTAGGGTGTTGGACCAGCCAGGATTGGAAACGGGTGCTGATGCAGATGTAGCCTTTGCCTCGTTGATTGCCCGAAGGTGGATCCTGATAAGTTGGAGAGCAACCTATCCACCCTGTGCCCTGGCGTGGCGGGGGGACCTGTTGTAATTCTTGACGCTTGAGAAGGTTATGTTTGAACTGAGGGGAAGGATGGAGGGGTTTGATAATTCATGGGCATTATTCATTATGCACTTTCAAGAACTGGATAACATCGAACATTAGATGTGTGGGTGGGAGGGTTGGGGGGAGGGGAGCTGTGTGTGTTCATGGCGACTATGGGTGATCCGTAATTCCTTTTTGTCATTTGTTTGTGTGAACATGCGGGCTAATGTTTGGGGTTTGGTGGGAGGATGGGATCGTTATTATTGTTATGGGGATTGACATATCTGTTACTGATTATTGTTTATTGTTGGTGGGTGTAAATTTGGGAGAAAATGTGAAAAAGGAGAATAAAAAATATGTTTTTAAAAAAGAGATGCTTTGAGGACATCCCTGAAACATTCCTGCTGTCCACCGGGAGTCTCCTGCTGCAACCAAGTTCTGAGGAGAGCAAATTCTCAGAGAGGAACACGTTACAAATAGGCATCGCCAAACCAACCAATTGTTTCAGTCTGGTCCAAAATATATAGGAGCACAAGTGAATTACCAGTTAATCTAGCCACCTGAATATAACTGAACACTCAATTAATATACATGAGCATAAGGTTCAGTCATGTGGTGACAGGAAGAGAGCTTTACCCTGCACAATGAGGTGACATTGTTTGATTGGACACCGCTGAGATCCCTCAGCATGATATGCATCTAACTGCATCAGAAAATATTCAGAAAAGGAGGCAAAACAATGAGATAATGTAAGAAACAGTTTAATCCAATCAGCATAATCGTCGATTCAGCCACCAATTGCTCTAAATTCCTGAACTGATGTTTTTGCTCAAGTTTCCACTTGGATTTATTTTGCATATCTGTGGTTGTGAAATCTTCCATGAACCAGCACAATAAGAAAACATTTTAGAATGTATTTTTCCAAATGAATTTATGTTAAAAAATACAGCTTGATATATTTAAGAATACTAATCTGATTAATAAAGCTGAAGATCTGTTTCATAAGACAACAAAATCAAAATATCCAATTCACCAGCTCTGGTTGTAAATAACTGTAAATGATTTTTAAAAAAAACTCTACGAAACCATTTATGCTGGCCCGTTCCTGAGTAAATTAAATATTTTTCGTATTTAAAAGTATCACAATGTCCTGATGTCTAAAAGAAAATGGCATAATTTGAAGAGCCTCCGACAAGACCTGCAAATCAGTGTAATCAGCAGAAACTTGCCATGGTGATTAATTTGATCAGGATTATGGCCAGGCTTGTTGCCAGGGCCATCTTCTGATGCAATGGTTTTAAACCAATGCGGAAGGTTACCGGAACTCGCTTGCCACTGGACATAGAATTACATAGAATTTACAGTGCAGAAGGAGGCCATTCGGCCCATCGAATCTGCACCGGCTCTTGGAAAGAGCACCCTACCCAAGTCCACACCTCTACCCTATCCCCATAACCCAGTAACCCCACCCAGCACTAAGGGCAATTTTGGACACTAAGGGCAATTTAGCATGGCCAATCGACCTAACCTGCACATCTTTGGACTGTGGGAGGAAACCGGAGCACCCGGAGAAAACCCACGCAGACACGGGGAGAATGTGCAGACTCCGCACAGACAGTTACCCAGCGGGGAATCGAACCCGGGACCCTGGAGCTGTGAAGCAATTGTGCTAACCACCATGCTACCGTGCTGCCCTGCTTATGTGCCCTCAAGCACATAATCCGTGCTTGAGGTACTTTTATGCTGGCTTGATTTGGTTTCAGATAATATTTTCCCCACAGCTGGATTTAAACGTTCACGCGTTATTTTGAATGAATGCAACCGCATTCTCCCAGTGTCTTGGTCAATATACATTCCTCAAACAATGTCACAAAAATAGATTATGTGGTCATTGTTACGCTGTTGTCCTGGGGATCTTGTTGTGTGCAGATTGGCTGATGCATTTCCTACGTTACGACAGCGTTTGCATTTCGAAAGTGCTTTGTTGTCTGTAAAGTACTTTAGAGATCCTCTTGTCTTGAATTGAGCTATTTAAATGCAAGTCTCCTTTAACTGGAGCTAAATTGCACACCAGAGCAACTTGAGTGGAAATTCGCAGCCATAACGTACTTTTCTTTCACCAGTTTTCTCCAGCCCCTTTCTCACCCAGAGGCTGTCCACAACATTTCCATGTGTATTCCTGGTATATTGCCTCAGCAAGTAAGTCTTGACACTAGTGGACATGGTTTGGGGCAAAGCCTGATCCTGTTCCCACACAATAGACACATATTTTCACTGAGCAAGAGTCGCTAAACAGCAAATAGGAACAAGAATCCTGGCTGTTTTAACCCTTGCTAGCTCAAGGATGCTGAGGTCAACTGAAGCAGGCTACTCTACTAGCTGAAGTCAGCCAATTTAGTCAAATTAAGATAATCATTACCAGGATGTGAATATCACCGATAAGGTTAGCATTTGTAGCTCAGTCCAAGTGGTCTTGAGATGTTGCGATAAACTTTGATGCGACCGGGTGATTTGCTAGGCCACTATACTCTAGTCAAATAGAGACCAGATTAAGTAAAGAATGCAGGTTTGACTTCCTTAAAGGATGATAGGAAATTGGTCAGCAGACGTCTCCCAGCACAGACCTGGCATGGCCTGTATCCAGAATGGCAGAGCAACAGCCTTTGCTTCAAGGGCTGTCACTGACCCTGCAACTTATTATACACAGGTTGAAAAGGAACTCCTCACTCTAGTCCTCACCCATCAGAACTTATATGGCTTCATATATATCTGTCCTGCAACTGTTGAAACAGATCATCGGCCACTCATAACTATCTTAAAAAACCATCTTCACACTGTCTACACGACTGCAGCTACAACGCTGCAATCTCAGCATTGTCTCCAAATGTGGTAAGGAGCTAAAATTGGCTAACGCTATTTTCAGTCTTCTGACCCACGACAGACTAGGCTGATCATAAGGAAGACACAGACATCATAATAATGGAAGTGCTGTCCTCTCGTAGAATCCAGGAACTCAAAGTGCCTCACAGGTGGGCATCACATGCAGAGAATGTCATCATCATGCCCAGAGTCCTCAAGTGAGCTTCCCCATGAGGAAGAACCTTATGCAGAGTGTAGTGGGAGTCTGGAATTTGCTGCCCGAGTTGGTGGTGGACGCAGAGACCCTAAACTCAGCCCAACGCATCACAGAAGCTTGCCCACCCTCACATTGATTCTGTACACACCTCCCGCTGCCTCAGGAAGGCAGACAGCATTATCAGAGATCCCTCCGATCCAGGCATTGCCTTCTTCCAGACCCTTCCATCAGGCAGAAGTCTGAAGACCCGCACATCCAGACATAGGAACAGATTCTTTGCCACAGCTACAAGACTCCTCAATGACTCCCCCTCAGACATATCTGTTCCCTGTAAGAACATTATTCACGACGCCCTATGCTGTTCTTGCTCATGTATTTGCCTTGTTCGACTCCTTGATCCGCACTGTAACCAATCACTGTTTGTCGATGTACCATTTGTCAATGTACACTGTTGATTATTCTTTTTGTCTGCTATGTACGTACTGTGTACGTTCCCTCGGCCGCAGAAAAATACTTTTCACTGTACTTCAGTACATGTTACAATAAATCAAATCAACTCTTTTAAAAAGTACCTGGATCTGCACCTTAAGCGCTCTAAACTACAGGGCTATGTACCGGGTGCAGGAAGGTGGGATTAGAAAAGGCACCTGGGTGTCCTCGGGCTGGCATGGACAAGATGGGCCAAATGGCCTCCCTCTAAGCTTTCTATGATTCTATGAGTTTCGCACATTCTTCACCAGCAGAGATGAACTAACCATACTGGATGGACTGATGCTGCATGGCCAGTGATTCATCATCCCTACCTCTCTTCAGAGGTACTACACTCAACAACTTCACCAGGGACACTCTGGGTTGGAGGCGACCAGATACAGGGCCAAGGAATCACTATTCTGGCTTTCTTTGTGTGCCAATATGGAGAGGAAAATCTCCAGATGTGCACTCAAGCCGCAACAAACATAATAACCACTGCACCTCCATGAGGCCCCGGTCTCCCATGGTCATTCACGATGACTGACATCTTCGAATGGAATGGTAAACAGTATTTGATCGCAGTCGACTCGTATTCTGGGTGGTTTGAACTCGACTTGCCAAACATGATGAGAAACACAATTATCTTCAAACTCAAGAGACAGTTCGCCACATCCAGCAGGAGACACAATGGGCTATGCACCAGTTGCAACTACTCAATTTGTGTCTCACCAGATGTAAATAGTTATGTATTGTTTGCATGTTCAAACTAAATGTTATACAATGGTTCATACACAGTTACTGTTTGCACACACCATTACGTCTCAATACCACAGGCGCGTAGGAGTTCTCCCCGGAGTGCAGACAGAGTAGAAACATGTAAGGGCTGCTCAGCTAGTGAATGAAATAGTGGGCATGATTCAGCGATTGCGCTGCACACGGCGCAGATCCGGGCGTGCCAGTAAATCTCAGGATAGCACCTGAGTGCACCAGATAGCACTGGGCGAGATCCAGAATTGCATATTTATATGAGCCACTTTCACGTGGCCCCCTGGAGTCAATGCCTGCACCTACGAGACCTCGCCAGGCAGCAGTTTAGCACGGGTTTACACAAACGTGGATCAGGCATGGCGGCACCTCGGGGGGACGCGCAGGCCATTAGTGACCCCCCGGGTGGTCAGGAAGAGGGCAGGGTAATACTCTGGCACTCCCCCTGGCACCAGGGCACCATTCAAAATGGCGACCTGATCTACGAGGAGCTGTTCCTGCTGACGAGCTGCAGTATCGAGTAACACCGCACCCAAAACCGGACTTTAACTCTTGCCCGCTGAATTTATTGTTTGTTACAGGGACTTGGTTGCAGTTTTTGGAAACACAGCACTTCTACAGAATTCACAAACTGCTACAGTGGAATTTGATGTTTGGAGCAACAACCTAATAACATAACCATTACTCTAACCTGCTAATTTATTACTAAGCTACTCAATGTAGTTTAGTTATCACTGTTTAGAATGCTGATGATGCTATTAGTCTAAAATTAAGTTGTTTGCAGAAAACGTTAACCCTTTTTTAATTTGTAGAAATGTATTCCTTGTGCATCTATGCTGCTTTTACTCTTAACAGCTGTTTCTGCCTGCCTTGGAAACATTGAAACAAGGATTAGTCGCCTGAAAAGAAACCCTCTCACAGTAACAAGGTTGCACCTGATTGTCTTCTTGTGTTTAAATATGCTACCAACATCACTGCAAAGATATCATTGTTGTGTTGGCTCAGTAGAAACGTTCAGAGAAAGGGTGTCAGGAACTTTGTGTGCTGATGTGGAAAGCATATTAACATAAACTGCAGAAGCGAATGTGCCAACTGCTGCCTTGCACCAAGTCAACAATATGTTGTAATTATCACACTTTTTGAATGACTTCCTGTGTATCACTAACATCACAAACTGCTGTTGAAACACATATTGAGGCAATCATCCAGGGATTGATGGATATCCGGCAGTAATTTCATTGAGGAGTTTCAGAAAATGTCATCGTTGACATCTTAACGCTGAAATTACAGCATTCGAATTACACTTGTACACTCTCTCTTGCTCTCTCCAGAAATTAATCCCTGAATGTGTCATTCAGTGCAAATCGAATACTAGTTCAGCTTTTTCATTCTTTCACTGAACATGGGCATCGCTGGCTAGGCCAGAATTTAGTGCCCATCCCTAACTGCTCGTGAGAAGCTGGTGAGGAGCCGTCTTCTTGAATTGCTGCAGTCGATGTGGTGCAAGTGCACCCACCGTGCATTTGTGATAGTTAGAAGCTGTGCCCTTAAAGGGGCAGGCTAGATTAAACACAGCGTTACCTGAGCAGCATACCCTCACATCTTTTGGGTTGTGGGGAGCGAAACCCACGCAAACACGGGGAGAATGGTACACACTGCTGTCACTGTGTATCGATGGGGGAGAGAGTGGATGTTAAAGGTGGTGAGCATTGTCGACAAGGCCAGCATTCATTCACCATCCCCAACAGCCATTGAGAAAGTGGTGCCGCTTCCGGTTGCGGCAGGGATGAGCTAGCCGCACGTTTCGGCGGCTCCAGCTCCGACGGAACTTCGGGCTCTTTTAAGAGCCCCAACGGGGACTTTGCCGGCCGAAAAACCCGGTGCGAGGCGCGAGGGAAGGGAGTGTCCCCCCGAACGACGGAGGGAAAAACCGGCGGCGGCGGCTGCAGCCCGAAGAATCTGCAATCAGAAGGTCAGAGGGAGTGGAACAAAATGGCGGCGGAGAAATCGCAGGTGACATGGGGGCCTGAGCAGGACGAGGTTGTGAGACGGTGCGTGGACCTGCTGAAGAAGGAGGTAATGACCCCGTTGTTACAGGCAATTGAGGGGCTTAAGGAGACTTTAAAGACCCAGGAGACTGAACTTCGCGTGGTGGAGCAGAAGGTGTCAGGTATTGAGGACGAGGTCCTGGCCCTGGCGGTCAAGACTCAGACGCACGAGGCACTTCATAAAAAGTGTGCTGACAGGATTGAGGCCCTTGAAAATGGAGCGTGAAGGAAGAACCTTAGGATACTAGGTCTCCCGGAGGGTGTGGAAGGAGTGGACTGTGGAGCGTACGCAAGTAAGATGCTGAGCTCACTGATGGGTGCTGAGGCCCCTGCGGGCCCCATGGAGGTGGAGTGGGCAAATCGGATCCCGGCGAGAAGACCAAAAGCGGGAGAACCACCGAGGGCGATAATAGTGTGATTCTACCGCCTTAAGGACAGAGAAGAGGTCGTGAGATGGGCTAAAAAGGTGCGGAGTAGCAGATGGGAGAATGCTGTGGTAAGGATCTACCAGGATTGGAGTGCGGAGGTGGCGAGAAGGAGGGCGAGCTTCAACCGAGCCAAAGAGGTTTTGCACAAAAGGAAGGTAAAGTTTGGGATGCTGCAGCCGGCAAGACTATGGGTCACGCATCAGGAGAGACACTATTATTTCGAGACGGCGGAGGAAGCATAGTCCTTCATCAATGAAGAGAAACTGGACCGGAACTGAGGGACTGATGCTGCAGGGAACTGTTATTGTTGTTATTATTGTTTTTGTTAATGGGATGGTGAAAGTTAATCGAGAAGTAAACAGGGAAGGGGGGGGACACTGGGGAAATGTGGGCGCCAGTGAGGGGGGAGAGGCGGGACATAGTCGGAGAATGAGGAAGGAGAGGGGGAGGGGAAAGGGAGCTGCGCCATAAGAGGCGGGTCAGGTAAAGGGATGTTCCCGCGCCAGAAAGAATAAGGCGGTAAAACAGGCGCAAGGCGGATGGGAGTTCCCTCACACCGGGGGGGTCGAGGAGCGAGCAGGAGTAGCCGGGGTCAGTTGAAGTCAGCTGACTTACGGAAGTGATATGGGGGGAGCAATCAAGCTAGATAGGGATCTAGCGGGGGGGGAGGGGGGAAGGGGACAACTGGGTTGCTGCTGCGGAAATCCAAAAGGAAATGGCTAAAGAGAGGGTGGTCGGGGGCGGAGGCGGGATATGGGACTGGCCTAGAGAAGGTAATGGCTAGTCGACACGGGAGGGGGGCAGGTAGCCCCCCAGTGAGGCTGATCACGTGGAACGTGAGAGGCCTGAATGGACCGATAAAAAGGGCCCGAGCGCTCGCGCATTTGAAAGGACAATGGGCAGACATGGTTATGCTCCAAGAGACGCACCTAAAGGTGGCGGACCAAGTTAGGCTAAGGAAAGGATGGGTGGGACAGGTGTTCCACTCAGGACTGGACGCAAAGAACAGAGAGGTGGCCATTTTGGTGGGGAAACAGGTAGCATTTGAAGCAAAGACCATCGTAGCAGATAGTGGAGGTAGATATGTAATGGTGAGTGGTAGGCTGGAGGGAATGGAGGTCGTGTTGGCTAATGTGTATGCCCCAAATTGGGACGATGCGGGGTTCATGAGACAGATGCTGGGGCGTATTCCGGACCTGGAGGCAGGAAATTTGATTTTAGGAGGGGACTTCAATACGGTGCTGGACCCGGGGCTAGATAGATCCAGCTCAAGGACTGGAAGAAGGCCGGCAGCGGCCAAGGTACTTAAGGGGTTTATGGACCAAATGGGGGAAGTGTACCCATGGCGATTTCTTAGACCCAGGGCTAGGGAGTATTCCTTCTTCTCCCACGTCCATAAACTGTGCTCCCGGATAGATTTTTTTGTTTTAGGAAAGTCGTTGATCTCTAGGATGGAAGAAGCTGAATACTCAGCCATAGCGGTTTCGGATCATGCCCCACATTGGGTGGACCTGGAAGTAGGAGAGGACAGGGAGCAGAGAACACTCTGGCGATTAGATGTGGGACTGATGGCGGATGAGGGAGTGTGTGCAAGAGTGAGGGGGTGTATCGAGAGATACCTGGAGGTCAATGACGATGGCGAGGTCCCTGTGGGAGTGGTCTGGGAAGCACTAAAAGCGGTGGTCAGAGGAGAGCTGATTTCTATTGGGGCCCACAAAAGGAAAACAGAGGCCAAGGAAAGGGATAGATTACTGGGGGAGATTTTAAGGGTGGACAGGGAATTTGCAGAGACCCGGAGGAGGAGCTGTACAGGGAGAGGAGACGACTCCAGACCGAGTTTGACCTTCTGACCACCAGAAAGCCGGAGGTACTGTGGAGGAAGGCACAGGGGAGGAGGTATGAATATGGGGAAAAGGCTAGTCGCCTGTTGGCGCACCAACTGCGAAAGAGGGCAGCAGCGAGGGAGATAGGAGGAATTAGGGATGAAAGGGGAGACACTGTGCGAAGGGCAGGAAAGATAAATGAGGTGTTTAAGACCTTTTATGAAGAACTGTATAGGTCTCAGCCCCCAGAGGGAGATGAGGGGATGCGGCAGTTCCTGGACCAATTGAGGTTCCCGAAAGTGGAGGAGCAGGCGGTGGCAGGCCTGGGGGCGCCGATTGAGGTGGACGAGGTTATTAGGGGACTGGGAAGCATGCAAGCAGGGAAGGCCCCGGGGCCGGACGGGTTCCCGGTGGAATTCTACAGAAAATATGTGGACTTGTTGGCCCTGTTGTTGGCGAGGACGTTCAATGAGGCCAGGGAAGGGGGGACACTACCCCCGACAATGTCGGAGGCGACGATATCGCTAATTTTGAAGAGGGACAAAGATCCGATGCAGTGTGGGTCCTATAGACCTATTTCACTATTGAACGTGGACACCAAACTGCTAGCAAAGGTGCTGGCATCGAGGATAGAGGACTGTGTCCCAGGGGTGGTGCACCAAGACCAGACAGGGTTCGTAAAAGGGAGACAATTGAATGTTAACGTGCAACGGCTATTAGGGGTGATAATGATGCCCTCAGTGGAGGGGGAGGCAGAGATAGTGGCGGCAATGGACGCAGAGAAGGCATTTGATAGGGTGGAGTGGGAGTATTGATGGGAAGTGTTAAGGAGGTTTGGGTTTGGGAACGGGTTTATTCGCTGGGTTAGACTACTTTATGGGGCACCAACGGCAAGCGTAGTTACAGGTCGACATAGATCGGAGTATTTCCGATTATATAGGGGAACAAGACAGGGATGCCCGCTGTCTCCATTGTTGTTTGCGTTGGCAATTGAACCTCTGGCCATGGCGTTGAGAGACTCCAGGAAATGGAGAGGGGTGACTAGAGGGGGAGAAGAACACCGAGTCTCGTTATACGCGGATGACCTATTGCTATACGTGTCGGACCCAGCGGGGGGGATGATAGAGGTTATGCGAATCTTGAGGAGGTTCGGGGAATTTTCGGGGTATAGGTTAAACATGGGGAAGATTGAATTATATGTGATACATCCAGGGGACCAGAGTAGAGAGATAGAAGGCTTACCGCTAAGGAAAGTGGAAAGAAACTTCCGATACTTGGGGATTCAGATCGCTAGGAGCTGGGGAACCTTGCACAGACTTAATCTGACACGGCTGGTAGAGCAAATAGAGGAGGACTTTAAGAGGTGGGACATGCAGCCTTTATCGCTGGCGGGCAGGGTGCAAGCAATTAAGATGATGGTCCTCCCGAGGTTCTTATTTGTATTTCAATGTCTCCCTATTTTAATCACCAGGACCTTTTTTAATAAAATAGATAGGAGCATTACGAGCTTTGTGTGGGCAGGGAAAGTTCCGAGAGTAAGGAGGGGGTTCCTTCAGCGCAGTAGGGACAGAGGAGGACTGGCACTACCGAACTTGGGAGATTATTATTGGGCCGCCAATGTGGCAATGATACGTAGATGGATGATGGAGGGTGAGGGAGCGGCGTGGAAAAGGCTGGAGAGAAGGTCCTGTAAAGGGACGAGTCTAGAGGCGCTGGTGACGGCGCCGCTACCGTTCTCACCGAAAAAGTACACCACGAACCCGGTGGTGGCGGCAACACTGAACATATGGGGACAGTGGAGGCGACAGAGAGGGGTGCGGGGAGCCCTGGTGGGGTCCCCTATCAGGAACAATCATAGGTTCGCCCCAGGAAGAATGGATGGAGGATTTCAGAGCTGGTACCAGTTGGGAATTAGGAAGGTGGGAGATTTATTCATAGATGGGACTTTTGCGAGCTTGGGAGCACTGGAGGAAAAGTATAAGTTACCCCGGGGGAATTTCTTGAGATATATGCAGGTGAGGGCGTTTACTAGACAACAGGTGAGGGAATTTCCGCGGCTCCCGACACAGGGGATACAGGACAGGGTGCTTTCAGGGGTGTGGGTCGGAGAGGGCAAGGTGTCAGAGATTTATAGAGAGATGAGGGAAGAGGTGGAGGAGTCGGTGGGCGAACTAAAAAGAAAGTGGGAAGAAGAATTAAGGGAGGAGATAGAGGGTATGTGGGCTGATGCCCTAAGCAGGGTAAATTCCTCTTCCTCATGCGCCAGGCTTAGCCTGATTCAATTTAAGGTGCTACATAGAGCACACATAACGGGGGCAAGATTGAGCAGGTTCTTTGGAGTGGAGGACAAATGTGGGAGGTGTGGCGGGAGCCCGGCAAACCACGCACATATGTTTTGGGCGTGCCCGGCACTGGAAGGGTATTGGAAGGGAGTGACGGGAGTGATTTCGCAGGTGGTGAAGGCCCGGGTCAAACCAGGCTGGGGGTTAGCTCTATTTGGAGTTGCGGAAGAGCCGGGAGTGCAGGAGGCGAAAGAGGCCGATGTCGTGGCCTTTGCGTCCCTCGTAGCCCGGCGCAGGATCCTACTCATGTGGAAGGAGGCGAAACCCCCCGGACTGGAGGCCTGGGTAAACGATATGGCGGGGTTTATTAAACTGGAGCAGATAAAGTTTGCCCTGAGAGGATCGGCTCAAGGGTTCACCAGGCAGTGGCAGCCATTTCTCGACTACCTAGAGGAACGTTAGAGGGAAGACAGATGACCAGCAGCAGCAACCCAGGGGGGAGGGTGGGGGGGGGAGGGGGGGAGGAGGCTTAGTTGAGTATAGGTCAATAGAGTACGAGGTTTTGTTACTTGTATATTATTATTATTGTTAAAAAGTTAAAACATTTCTGTTTTGTTATTGTTATCGTTTCGTTTGTTTTGTAAGTGGGAAAAATGTTGCTCAGGGAAAAAAAAATTCAATAAAATATATTTTTTTAAAAAAAAGAGAAAGTGGTGCCGAGTGACCTTTTTGAATCATTGCAGACCCACGAGGTATAAGTACACCCACAGCGCTGTTAGGTGCAAATTCCAGTATTTTTACCAACAGCTGTGAAGGTTCAGCGACATCACTCTAAGTTAGAATGGTGTGTGACCATTGGAGGGGAACTTACAGGTGGTTCCCGTGTGTCTGCTGCTCTTGTTCCTCTAGGTGGTGGAAGTCACTGTTGGAAAGTGAGTTGCGTTGCTGGAATGGGTCTTGTAGATGGCCCACACTACATGCACTGGTGGTATAGTGATTGATTGGGTAAGGTGGTGAATGAGTGGCAAGCTTCTTGAGTGCTGCAGCTGTGCTAATCCAGACATGTGGAGAGAATTTCATCAGACTCCTGGCGTGTCCCTTGTGGATGGGGGACAGGCATGGGGGAGTCAGGATCTGAGAGCCTCAGCTGAGCATTCCCAGCCTCTGACCTGGTGTTATTTACTTATTTAGTTGACCAGTCTAGTTATGTTTCTGATCATTGATAATCTCAAGGATGTTGATGGTGGAGGAGATGGAAATGGCATTGAATGTCATGGGGAGCTGGTTAGATTCTCCCTCATTGGAGATGGTCATTGCCTGACACTTGGGTATTTTGCTATTTGATCTCCTGTGGGCAGTCAAAACTGACTGTAATCTTCAGGTGAATAGAGTTAAAGGGTGGGGAAAAGTTGGACTGGGATGAAGAGATGTACTTAACCCAATTTTAAAGTAATATATTCTGCTATTTTATAATTTCCAGTATGAATATCATCCACAAATGCATAATATAAGCAGCTGATGCAAACTTGTCACGCAATAATTACATTCTGCGGTCAGTGCTGGTGCTGCAGGAGCTTCACAGGGGTAGGTTAGGGTGATGTTGTGTTGCAGTTGCAGCCTGCCAGATTTCACAAGCAGTTTTCATCATAAACATGAATGCAGGAATTTATAATGGAAAACTTAACAGTGCACACGAGCAAGTTAGATTGACAGTGAGTGAGTGGCATACACTAGGCCCAGAATTTGGTGTGTCATTGTGTTTCCAGAACTGTGCTCAATGTCTGTGCACATTTCTTGTGTGTGCCACACCGATCACCATTACTGTGCCCACAGAGTTCATCATACATCCCCAGAGTAAGAAGGTACTGTTGTCAATCTATGTATTTGAGGGCAGAGCTGTCATTTTGGACCTCCAAGCTTCAGTTAACGCCATCTCTTAAACATGCACAGCTAAGCATGCATTCAGCAGCAGGAAGCTCACCGCTAATGCTATTTAAAGTGATCATCAAATTTATTTCAATGGATTTTCGCTCCCTCAATGTCTACATAGTGTGCAACCATGCGCTGCACATCACATAGTTCAAAGCTTACTATCCTGATTTGAATGGAAGGTCACTACCTGAAACATATGTTTTATCTCTGCAAATGTTGACTGACCTAATCAGGTAATTCTTGCGTTCGCTGTTTTGTTCCTTGTGCCATAGCCTGTCCTACTGCTCCTATGCATTGTTACCTCAGTGGCTGCCATGGGCTGGTGGATGGCCTTTCACTGGGAGAGACTACACATGACCTTGGATTACAACCTCAGGTGACTTTGGATTATAATCTAGGCGAACTGCAATAGCAAGGGACTGGCAGCTTTGATGGTAGCAGTCTGAGTTGGTGTGGCAGCACCCAGATATGGGGTGGTGTCTGCTTGTGCTGCAATGGAAACTGATGTCCATATAATTCCTGGCATGTTGATGAAGCATGAAACTGGATATGGATACTTTTCTTGACAGTTGGTTTATTACAGAATACAATATAACATATGCCTGCCCCCTCCCCAATAACTCAGTGTCCCAGCAGTGTCCATTCAAATGCTTTTGAGTACACCAATAAAAATAAAACAGTTGACAGATTAACCAATTAAACAAATTGATAGCCTCTTGATGGGCACTACAACAACAACACAGAATTTTTAAGCAACCTTTTCAAGCTGAATTAAATTAAGATGTAATTTGGGGATTGAGGAAGCACTTTGGATTCTGCGGGTGTCCACCAGTCAGGGAAGGGTTTTCTCTTCATACTCTTTTGAGTAGGACTTTAAACAAATGGTCAAATTAACAGTTTACATTAGACTGACCACCCCGAAGGGTCACTCTAACAAAGGGACATAATTTTAAAGGAACATTTTCAAACTAAATTAGATTAAAATGTAATTTTGAACAAGCTAGTAGAAAGGGGAAAGCTCAAGGGGGGTGAAATGGACTTTCAAGAGACAAGCTGCGGTATTTCTCTAACCTGTGCCAGTGCCCTTGCTATTGCAGTCAGCCTGGACTGTAATCCAAAGCCACTCGAGGTTGTAATCCAAGGTCATATGTAGTCTCTCCCGGTGAAGTCTTACAACACCAGGTTACTGGTCTCCCAGTGAAAGGCAACAGCCTTCTACCAGCCATGTGGCAGCCACTGAGATAACAATGCATAGGAGCACTAGAGCAGGCTATGGCACAAGGAACAAAACAGCGAATGCGATAAGCACTCCAGCCCCTGTGGTGCCCAGCAGTCGTGGAAGGCGTTACTCTTTATACACTTTGATTAAACAAAAATTAAATAGACCAGTCAACCAATTACCATGTTAAATAAAAGTGATGGCCGCATAAAAGAGCACTGCAACAAAAGGCAAAGCGGGCAAAATTTCTGTCCGCGTTCTGCTCGGTACCAATCCCCTTATTTTTTGTTTTATAAATTTAGAGTACCCAATTTTTTTTTTCCCAATTAAGGGGCAATTTATCGTGGCCAATCCACCTAACCTGCACACCTTTGGTTGTGGGGGTGAAACCCACGCAGACATGGGGAGAATGTGCAAACTCCACATGGGCAGTGACCCAGGGCCGGGATTTGAACCCGGGTCCACAGCGCTGCAGTCCCAGTGCTATCCACTGCGCCACATGCTGCCCCGCACCAATCCCCTTATGATGGGAGAATAACAGGAGAGCTAATGGGATTCGCGCCAGGATCCAGACAGTTTCCCATTCTCCCGGCCAACTCCAGCTGTCGTGACCAAGATCTCGCCCGGAGAGGGTGAGCACCTGATCACACCTAATTTGCATTCATTTTAATCTCATTGGTGAAATTCAAGTAGAATGCAGTGGCCGTCCAGGAGTCATAACAGGAAAAACCACAGCTGCAGCCTGTCTGTCCTACAAAACACTCACAGGTTAGAGAAATACTGCAACTTGAGTCTTGAAAGTCCATTTCACCTTCCTTGAGGTTTCCCCTTTCTACTAGCTTGTTCAAAGTCTATTTAACTCCCCATTGACTGTCAGGTTAGATGGGTTGGCCATGCTAAATTGCCCTTAATGTTCAAACAAAAAGGTTAAGTTGGGTTACTGGGTTACGGGGATAGGGTGAAGGTATGGGCTTAGGTAGGGTGCTTTTTCCAAGGGCCGGTGCAGACTTGATGGGTCGAATGGCTGCCTTCTGCACTGTAAATTCTATGATTTTATGACAGGTCTCTATCTTGATAGTTAAAGGCTATCTCAAAGGAAGGATGGTTATTTGTGATAGCACTTGACGGTCCATGAATCCTGAAGTGCCTTCTTGAAAGTGCCTCCCTGTCTGAGGGAAATGTTTCTCGACTGGATGTCCTGCAACCTTTGATGCCTGAACAGTATGTCTGTACTGTAGGTGCATGAGCATCATAAAGACAGCTGGCAACACTCATACAATAAAGAGCAGGGTGTCTCCAGTGATGACCCTCTCGCAGCCTAAGTTTAAATCTCTGGATGAGCAACAGAGAGCTGAGCACGATCTCCCTGATGTTGCTGGCAGTAGCAAGGGATCCCATGGCTCCTGATCTGGGCTGGAGTGAGTGTGCAGAGCAAAGGTTGCCAGCACAAGTGGCTTGCTGGATGGCTCCCTGAGAGAGAAGGGAGGACAGTCATGTTAAGGGTGGGGGAGGGTTGTGACACGTGCTCCTCGTCGGGCTTAAAGACACAGGTCATGCTCTGTCAGCCCAGGTGCATTGAATGTGATGGCATGACAGCAATAAGATCGCGGGTGTCCAAGTTGTCCAAGGTGCATAGTTGTTTCTCCCCTCGTTGACTATGTTAGTTAGTTCTTGCACCTGCTCATAGTCCAAAGAGCCACTCTGGTTCAACCAGTTGGTCATCATTATTAATGTTTCACCGTTCTTAACTACATCAGTCTCCAAGTCTGGGTGAAGGAATGGCAAGGGCGGAGAGTTACAGGCCAGGCAACTTGCATGGTGGCTGAAGGCATTGCAGCTCTGACCACATGACTGCACTGGTGTATGCAGGAGCCATCAGGCTCCCCATGGGTGTCCATGTGCTGGAGCACCTCAAGGACCCCATAGCAGCTGAAGTGAAGGGAGAGAATTGCTGGACGAGACTGTCGGCAACAATGATGGGCCATGGGCCAGTGGCCATGGCTATTGAGGTGACGATGTGTTGAGGGCAGCAGATACTCAATGTGGCCCAGGGTTCTGGGCACAGTGATGAGTGGTCAGTTTCCAGGATCATGAGGACGAAGGGTTGTGGGGTATGGTTGAAGGCCCCGGGATGGATGATCTTACTGCTTGTCTGTCTCTCTTCTTCTCCACACCCTACCAGATTAAAAATGAATTTTGGAATTGAGCCAGCTGAGATGGTTATCATTCAAATAGTCACAATTGAGGCGGACAGATGTTGTTGACTGCGTAAAAGCCAATGCAGGCTGGAGCTTGCATCACAATGACAGGGAGCCACCACTCAGGCTCAAGAACTGGCTGCCAATCAAGCTGAGGAGAAAACCACAAGTCTTACACCAACGGCGAGCTAGGGTGTACAGGACGCAATGTTCCTTCAATGAGCCGACGGACTCCATGTGCCGCAGAAGACGTCTCACCAGTGAGACAATGCGGCACCTCTGGCATGACCTGGAACCTCATGGAGGTACAGACACCCATCCCGGTGGCTGTGAAGGTCACGGCTGCCCTCAGTTTCTTTACAACTGGGTCATTCCAGGGCTCGAGTGGCATTTCACAATTGTCAGCCCATTGCTTCATCGGGAGGTAACGGATGCTCTCTATGCCCGAGCATCCAACTAAATCAACTTCAACCTGGACCAGACCCAACACGATTCCCAGGCTGCAGGATTCACTGCCATCACCGGGATGTGCCAGGTCCAGGGGGCCATCGACTGCATGCTTGTCACCCTGTGATCACCGTGACATCAGGAGGAGCCTTTTATTAACAAGAAGGGGTTATTAACAAGAAGTGTACCTCTCCTTGAATGGTCCTGTGCGACCACCGCTTCAGGATTATGCACATGTGCACGTACTATCCTGGGTGCGTTCATGAGTTACATCCTGGGGCACGCAGAGATCCCCAAGGTCTTCGAGGACCATCCCAGGCTGACGGGTTGTTTCGTGGGTGATAAGCCATTGAGATCATGGCTGCTGAAACCAATGGGGAGACCCCTGATCGAAGCAGAGTCCCAGTACAACGAGGACCACGCTGCCACCCGGGATATCATTGAGCAATGGATCGGGCGTTTAAAAATGCGGTTTGGCTGCCAGGACCGATCTGGCGGTTAGAGCATAGAACATACAGTGCAGAAGGAGGCCATTCGGCCCATCGAATCTGCACCGACCCAATTAAGCCCTCACTTCCACCCTATTCCCATAACCCAATAACCCCTCCTAACCTTTTTGAACACTAAGGGCAATTTATCATGGCCAATCCGCCTAGCCTGCACGTCTTTGGACTATGGGAGGAAACGGGAGCACCTGGAGGAAACCCCACAGACACGGGGAGAACGTGCGGACTCTGAACAGCCAGTGACCCAGCATGGAATCGAACCTGGGACCCTGGGGCTGTGAAGCCACAGAGTTAACCACGTGTGCTACCGTGCTGTTCAACCCCAGTTCTAGCAGTTCAACCCCACAAGGGCATTCCGTTTCATTATTGTCTGTCGTGCTCTCCACAACCTGGAATAGCAGCTGGACGTCAGCTGGACAAGGAGTGATGTGTTGGGTGTTCTGGATCACAAACAGGTCTGCTGCGGTGTTGTGTATGCTGATTGGTCCCACTGCATGTCCATCAGTGTGTGTGTGTGTGTGTCTGCACCATAATATACTGGTGTATATTATGACAAGGAGGAGAAGGAGAAGGGCCAGGATGGGTGGAGGATGATCCCGAGGAGGACCTGGACGATGGAAGACAGGTGACGGCAGGAGTCTGACAGGCCAGGAGGACCAGGGAGGACTACATAGCTGTCAGATTTTCACGATAGTAGGTCTTGTGCCGTCAACTGAACACCCACCGCATCACAGTGCCCCTTCCCCAAACACAGCTCCCCCTTCACCCCCTCCAAGGGTCTATGTGACATCACACCAGTGTGATGGGCCTGCATTGGCACTGTCAGCAAGTCACTATTCAAGGCAGGAGGGTGATCACCACTTGGGTGATAGGAAAGCTGTGGCACTCATTAGGTTCTGATGAAGTCTGACTCCTGTCTTTCTGCTGACAGCGCACCGACTCCCATCCTCATTCCTGAGTGTGCGTCGGGGCGATTATTTTGGAACACATTTTGAGGGGGGGGTGTGGAAGGGTAACATTTGTGTCCAGTGAGTGATGGGTATTGCATTCCAGGAAGTCCGTTACCGTGGGCTTTCGCTGGTGGCATCTCTTGGGGTGGCCTGTAGCAGGAAGCGAGTCCAGATGGGGAGAGAGACCGGTCCTGATGGAAGGCATTAAATACCGAGGCATTGCATGTTTCAGGTGTGACATGTTTTGGTGGTGAACATTTAATGTCACAATTATCCATTCCATAACTGATTACTGATACCACCAGTGCCCACTCAGTGCTCCTATAACGTCTTAATCTTCCGCGATTTAGTGCTACATCTCGGGGTCTCCCCAGGATGCACATCAAAGCAGAGGCAGCCTGTTGCCTTCTGTGCACTGTGGCCTTTGATGCCCTTGACGGTCATCCTCTGGAGGGCCTGGACCTGGAGAGCTCCTGCCGACGAACTGATGTCACTGGTGTCACCATGCCACCCTCTTCTGGCCGTTGACCCTGAGATTGCTGGTGTCAGGATGTCCAGAAGAACTGGAGACCGCCTGAGTATCCTTGGTGGAAGGCTGCAGGAAGGGATCCAGCGTTTCCTTCTCCCTCGGGGTGCTCATGGTATGGAGGGCAGTTGACTGAGCTCCAGAAGCATCGGAGTTACCTGCCAATGCCAGTCCTAGAGGCACACCATTATCTGCACCATGGTGTGCAAGCCCTCAGCGATGACCCTCTGTAACTGGGCTAAGCTCTGGAGTGCCTTGGCAATGTCCAACTGTGTCCGGCACATGTCCCTCAGATTCTGGGCTGTGGTGTTGAGGCCCTGAGCCATGGTGGTCAGAGACTGAACCAGGCCTTGGTGTCCACCACTCTCAGTTTCAGGGAACCAGTTGATTCCTGGTAACCAGCAGACGTCCAACTATTGTCTCCCTTGGAAGTTCCTGTCTCCACAGATAGTGACCCAGAGGCCTACCTGCTAATCTCTCCCACTGAGGTTTGTGTCTCTATGATGGAGGATGGTGCGGATGATAGCTGTTTTCTTTCTGTTTTCTCCTCTGAGCTCTCCGGTTAGGTGGTCCCTTCGGTGGCAGTGGGTGTAGTGACACCGGATGGGTAGGTCTCATCAGATGGTGATCCTGTAAGACAATGGACATGGGATCAGTGAAAGGGGCGGACAATGGTCTGGGAAATCAACTCACTTGATACAGGTCATTTGGGTGAAGGTGCAGTGGATCCTCACTTCTCTGGTGCAGACCAACCTCGCAATCAGTCACTGCTTACTCCTTGGCCACCCTCAAGATCTCCAGTGCACATTCCTTATAGGGGGTGACGACTTGCAACTCAGGGACCGAGTGTCATTTTGGGGGTTTATGATGCTCTCCAGCACCCGTGTTGCCTAATGGTCATGGAAGGTTTTTCTCTTTCGAAGTAATCTTGGTACTTGATTAAACAATGTCCTTAATCTATGTATTTTTAGCAATATAGTTCACATACTATTAACAATGCTCTGGAATCATGGGTTCAAATCCCACCACAGTATCTGGTGGAACTGATGGTGACCATGACAACGATGAATGATTGTTGTAAAAACCCACCTGGTTCACAGTTGTCTTCTGGAAGAAAAAATCTGCCATCCTTACTCAGGATGGCCCGCATGTCACTCCACACCCACAACACTGGGCTTGACTCTTGACCACCCTCCTTGTTGGTCCAGCAAGACACTTCTTTCAAGTGACGGGAAGCAAATGCTGGCCTTGATGTTGAAGCCCACATCCCATGAACTAATCTTAAAAAGCATTATCTGCAGATTATTTATCAGAAGAGATTGTGGCATGAGGAGCAGTGTGATGTACAAGAGTTGGGTTTACGGATAGCGTCATCTTTGGTGGTATCATGTGAGAGTACCTTTAAGACATGGATGTTTAAGCAATGTACCTTTAAGAAAACAGTGATGTCAGAGAGTGGGTGGGGCTGAGGTCAGGTCAGCCATTTTGCAGTTTAGTTTTGCAGTTTAGATTCCAAGATGGCACCGGAGCGCGGCGACTCTCTGCGAGCTCTCCCAAACAGATCCACTTTTTACTTAACCTATACTCGTTATTCCCTTTTCTTCTCATGTACTTAATGATCTGTTGAGCTGCTCGCAGAAAAATACTTTTCACTATACCTCGGTACACGTGACAATAAACAAATCCAATCCAATCCAATCCAATTGTAGGTTTTTAGTTTAAGTTTTGAAAAGAGCTGGGTGTGTGTCTGTGTTTTGCAGTGAACTGGATATCTGCCATGAAAGACTATTTCTCGATCATTTGGGTGATTTAAACTTATAATAGTGAAGCCTTTAACCTGATGTGATTTTGTTTAAAGGTGTTAAGTCTCTTGGAAGTTTGAAGGAACATTTTAAGGAATTATTTACTGTTGCAATATTTTCTGAGTTATCTTTGAAGTAAGGGGTGTTAAAAGATCCAATGTTTATTTAAGATGTTAAGTTGAGTTCATGGAATAAACAGTGTTTTGTGTTTAAAAACCCACATGTCCATAATTGTAACCCCACACCGAGGGAAAAAGTCGTGTGCTAGGAAAAGCAACAAATACATTAAAGGGAGAGGTTGGTTGAACTCCATGATACATTTTGGGGTTCTGAAAATGCCTCGCCCATAACAGTGGTTTCAACCCCGCTGGTAGACATGACCTCAAGAAAAGCTGCACAAATGATGACAAACTCCATCTTTCTCCTCCATCGGAGCACCCCCTGCCGCCTTCGGTTTTGTGTCACTCTGTCCTGCAAAAGAGAAGGAAGGGTGTCAGTGATTGTGCTGTGTTTTGGTGTCATGGCTGTCACAGTTGAATAGTTGACAGCATGTCTTAGTTGTGAGATGTGGGTGTGTGGCTTGCAGCACTGAAAGTGAAGTCAAGCTCTGGCATAATAGGTATGAGTTTTGTTAGCGATTGAAATTATTGGTAGTGAATGATGGTGGGGTTGGGTGCGGGTACAGTAAGCCATCTGTAAGGCTAATGGTGCAGTTGGTGGGATATGGCATTTTGAAGATACATTCACTGACATTGACCACTCATGTGAGGTCACTGAACATTTTTTGTGGCACTACATCCAGGTCTTTGGGCTTAACTCATGGTATTCACTTCTATGTCTTCTTGATTCCATTACCTTTGCAAAGTTTGTTTGGAGGGCTTCTTAGCTCTCTGAAGATGGATGTCTTCTCTCCATCTCTTCTATTGAGGAATACATTGCAGGTTCAGAGAATTTTGGTGCAAGCTCCCCCCCCACTTGCAACATAATTCACTGTTCTCCCTGTCGTGTTATTCACCCTGGGGTAACACGGACTGCAACACGATGCAGTTATACGATCAAGCATACACCAAACGTAGGCGTTGGTTCAATGAGATTTATTGAACTTCAGGAACGAAGCACACAGCTGCCTGAAGGTTGACTCTCTACTGCTCTAAGTAAACTAACATTAACGATCTAGACCAGGCTAGCTCTGATCCACGTGTAAGTGGTGTTGAATGATTTGTACACCCTGACTGTCACTGCAGTTGTCACCAGTGGAAAGAGGCAGAGTGCTGATGCGTCGTGTGTTTTATAGTTGGAAGCCCCCCTCTGGTGTTCTGTCTGGGGATTGGTCGTATTCTGTTCTGTATGTTGATTGGCTCACCTGGGTGCCTGTCACTGCATACTTTTACTTCATGATGTGCATGGGTGCATATTATGACATCCCTTTTTTAAAACATTTGTCGGCCTCTTAGAGCATATATGACATATTTACAAAAGTAACCATATACAGCAATTGGTGAGTGAACGGATAAGTACATGTAATGTGTCTAGCGTGCAGAAACATAACAGTATATATACAAAGGAACTATTTATAAGTCCAGTCGTTGGGGCTGTCGTCGGATTCTTGTGGACCGCCTGAGAGATGGAGGCGGGGATGATGGTGTCTTGACAGATTGGAATGCAGCCAGGTTGGTGGCCTCGTGGAGCGAGGTGTCCGGATAAGGCAGAATGACATCTGGGAACCTGAGATCCAGTGGTGGGCAGGCAAGTTTGCGTAGTGCCCTTCTGTTGCGCCTGACAATAGATCCATCAGCCATGCGAACCACAAATGACCTGGGAGCAGCCTGTCGAACAACAACAGCTGGAGCTGACCAGCCTCCACCAGGCAACTTGATGTGAACAGCGTCCTTCGGAGGGAGCACGGGCAGATCAGTAGCATGAGCATCATATGTCAGCTTTTGCCGGGTTCTGCATTTTGCAGCACTCGAAGGTAATCCAGATCAGGTACATGAATGGCCGGAACAGTCTTCCGCAGGTTACGATTCATAAGGAGCTGTGCCGGAGACATACCGTTGAACAGAGGGGTTGCCCTGTATTCCAGAAGAGCAAGATTAAAGTCCGAAGCTGAGTCCGCAGCCTTACAGAGTATCTGCTTCGCGATATGGATCCCTTTTTCGACCGTCCCATTAGATTGCAGGTAATGCAGGTTCGAGGTGATGTGCTGGAAGTGATACTGCTTTGCGAAGTTGGACCATTCTTGACTATAGAAACAGGGACCGTTGTCACTCATAACCGTGAGTGGGATTCCATGCCTGGCAAATGCCTCCTTGCAGGCCTTTATGACAGTCCTGGATGTTAGGTCAAACAGTTTCACTACCTCGGGGTAACTGGAGAAGTAATCAATTATCAGGACGTAGTCACGCCCGTTGGGATGAAAAAGGTCAACTCTGACCTTAGACCACGGAGAAGTCTGGATCTCGTGCTGCTGGAGCGTTTCTTTGGGCTGAGCAGGCTGGAAGCACTGGCAGGTCGCGCAATCAAGAACCATGTTTGATATGTCCTCATTGATGCCGGGCGAATAGACAGCCTGCCGGGCCCTGCACCTGCACTTCTCAATACCGAGGTGTCCCTCGTGTATCTGCGTGAGCACCAAGCTCTGGAGGCTGCGCGGAATGACGACACAATCCAATTTCAGGAGGATCCCCTCGACAACAGTTAGGTCATCCTTTACATTATAGTATTGGGGGCATTGCCCTTTCTGCCAGCCGTTGGTGAGGTGATGTATGACCAGCTGCAGAAGAGGGTCCTTGGCGGTCTCTTCTCGAATGATGATGAGTCGTTCGTCGGATGTCGGGAGGGTGCTGGCACACAGTTGCACCTGTGCCTCAATGGCGTGTATGAAGTCTACCTGCTCACATGGTGAGGTGATGGCTCGCGACAGGGCATCCGCGATGATTAGCTCCTTTCCAGGTGTGTAAACCAGTTCAAAATCATACCTGCGGAGTCGAAGGAGAATGTGCTGGAGCCTGGGTGTCATGTCATTTAAGTCCTTGTGTACAATGTGCACTAGGGGTCTGTGTTCCGTCTCTACTGTAAAGGTCGAGAGACCATAGACATAATCTTTCTCTATTTGAGCATATCGTTGCTGAGTGGGGGTCATGGCCCTTGATGCGTAGGCCACTGGAGCCCAGGATGAGGTGTCGTCCTTCTGGAGGAGCACCGCCCCAATGCCGTCCTGGCTGGCGTTTGTGGAGATTTTAGTCTCCCTCGCTGGGTCAAAAAAAGCTTGAACAGGAGCGGTGGTTAGCTTCGCTTTCAATTCAAGCCACTCTGCTTGATGTGCGGGTAGCCACTGGAAAGTGGTGGACTTCTTCACCAGGTACCTGAGGGCCGTGGTGTGTGACGCGAGGTTGGAAATTAACTTCCCCAAAACATTTACCATCCCCAGGAAGCAGAGGACCGCCTTCTTGTCCTCTGGGGTCTTCATTGTGTTGATGGCCTTGACTTTGTCCGAGTCTGGTTGCACGCCCTGCTGGGAAATCTGATCAGCCAGAAACTTTAATTGACGACATGCCAAAGGAGCATTTGGTTTTATTTAATTTCAGGCCGTTGGCATGTATGCGCCTGAAGACTTGTTGTAGACGAGAAATATGTTCCTCCGGGGTCGTGGACCATATGATGACTTTGTCAGCATAAACCCGCATTCCGTCAATGCCCTCTAGCATTTCCTCCATTATTCGATGAAAGATTTCGGAGGCCGAAACAATACCAAACGGCATGCGGTTGTAGCAATATCTTCCGAAGGGTGTATTAAACGTGCAGAGCTTCCTGCAGCTGCGCCTTTAGATGGTCTTTTAGGGGCGTCGGCACCCGGCGTGGTGCATGGTTGACAGGCGTGGCATCGGGCCTGAGCAGAATTTTATAGCGGTAGTGCAGCGTACACATCCCACTGAACACATCCTGGTATTGCAATAGTAGCTCCTCAATGTCGGCCTGAAGAGTGCTGTTGGCAGAGGACATGGCATGTACACGCTGGACGAGATGGAGTAGCTTGCATTCATGGGCACCAAGCAGGGAAGCCTTGCCGGGCTTGACGATCTCAAACTGCAAAGTGGCCTTGATGGCCTTGTTGGATACACGCAGATGACAGAACCCTAACGCAGTGATGGCATTTCCATTGTAGTCGAGCAACTGGCAGGCTGGCTAAGAATGTTGGCTGCCTTTGGATATGAGCAAGATCTGCTTGGGATATTAGATTGGCCGAAGCACCGGTGTCCAGCTTGAACCGGATGCTACAATCGTTGACTTGTACTGTGGTCCGTCACTCGTCCGCATAATCCACATGAAGGATGGGTGTGTGTGTTGCTGAATATGAGGAGGCCTTGTCATGCATGGTGATGATGCCCACTCGATATGGGGACTCCGGGCAGTCGTCCTCTGGATCTGTGACGGGATCAGGTTCCAAATCCAGCAGCCCTTGCTGCACACTTTGAACGCGTCTGCATTGGAACTGGGATCGCAGGCCCCCTATCGGAGGTGCAGACCCGCACAAAGCCGCATAATGGCCAAGCTTCTTGCAGTTGAGACATCGCCTGCCTCTTGTAGGGCATTGTCACTTTAAATGGGCAGTGCCGCAGTTGGGGCACGTCATCACGTCAACGTCATGACGTTTGGTGCGTCGTCACACATGCGCAGTGTGGTCAGCCGGCCCTCTCAACTGTGCAGTGTAGTCTTCGACTGTTTCGTTCTCCCGACCGTGTTGCGCATGCATGGGACTCCTGGAAAAGCGCGCAAAATGGCCGCCTTCATCGATGCTCAGGCGCCGCATTCGGGCGATGGCCTGTACACTCTCAGCCTCGTGGGAGGCAAGTTGGTCCTGCTCTGATGACTTAAGGCGGGAATAGCGACTTTTCGCCTGTTCATGGACTTTGCACGTCTCGATGGCCACTGGCAGGGTCATATTTTTTATTTTTAGGAGCTGCTCCCGCAGGGCGTCGGAGTGGATGCCAAACACGATCTGATCCCTGATGAGGGAGTCAGCGGTGTCACCAGAGTTGCAGGATTGCGCTAGAATGCGAAGGTGAGTGAGAAAAGACTGGAAAAGCGCTGCTGGAAGACATAACACTCGAAGCTTTCGTTCGTCTCGACCTCACAGTGATTGTTGAATTTGGCTAAGACGGTCTGGAACTTGGTCTTGTCCTTACCGTCGGCAAAAGTGAGCGAATTGAAGATTTGGATGGCCTGGTCCCCCGCAGTCGACAGTAGCAGCGTGATTTTTCGGGCATCGGACGCACTTTTGAGGCCCGAGGCCTCAAGGTATAGACTGAATTTCTGCCTGAAGACCTGCCAGTTGGCGCCAAGGTTCCCGGAGATCCGGAGCTGTGGAGGTGCCTGGATCTTTTCCATGCCGCTTGAAGGCAGTTGCTGGTCGTCAGTGAATTTTCGAAGGTAAATTACTTAGAAGCAGTAGCCACTCCTGGTATCATGTCGTGTTATTCACCCTGCGGTAACACGGACTGCAACACGATGCAGTTAAATGATCAAGCATACACCAAACGTAGGCGTTGGTTCAGTAAGATTTATTGAACTTCAGTAACGAAGCACACAGCTGCCTGTGGATTGACTCTCTACTACTCTGAGTAAACTAACATTAACTATCTAGACCAGGCTAGCTCTGATCCACATGTAGAAGATGTTGAATGATTTGTACACCCTGACTGTCACTACAGTTGTCACCAGTGGAAAGAGGCAGAGTGTTGATGCCTTGTGTGTTTTATAGTTGGAAGCCCCCCTCTGGTGTTCTGTCTGGTGATTGGTCGTGTTCTGTTCTGTATGTTGATTGGCTCACCTGGGTGTCTGTCACTGCCTGCTTTTACCTCATGATATGCATGGGTGCATATTATGACACTCCCGCTCCGATTCTATTTCATGGACAGTTCCATCACCTTCTGCAGTAAGAATGCACCTCCTCTTTATGCAGGATGGCTCTAAGTGGTGCTCGCCTATTGCAAACTTGGCCCCCCTGCTGAGAATACAGCTACTTCAACGATGTGTTTTAGCATCGACTGCCCACAGCAATCCTGCAAATTAGCAGGCAGCATAAAGTTGGTGTGCAGCCTACATCAGATTGAATGTCTGCACACATTTTTGGAGCTGTGAAATTTTGTTCCCGTGGTTGTTGAGGCAACCGTGACATGTATTGCTGTCATGCAATGAAATCATCAAGCACACTTTGATATTTGGCTGTGTATTTTGATTACATTTCAGTGAGATCCAAGGGGAAAAAGGGAACCACGCGGTTCCCAATCTCAACACTAGGTTTATCCTCTATTCCTGTGTAATCGGTGCCAAGGAATTAATTTGACCAAGTTCAAAAATGGATCTTTAGTTTGATGTTTTATGTAAATAATGATGCATCCTATGCTTGCTATATGGAGGTGGCAGTATATCAGGGGTAAGCTCATATTCCTTGAGTTATGATTTGATGTCACAACCTTCTGATGAAGAGAAAAGATGACTACCAAATGAGTATCCCTCTCCAATAGGCTCCTGTAGCCTCTTGTCCAAAATAAAAGTTTGTCTCCATTTCAACTGCCATTCCATTAACTATATTAGGTCTCAATTTACATTCTGCGTCTTATTATCTAGAAGAGAAAACTTGAAGTCTAATTTCAGAGTGAAACTTTCCACATTGAGCCTTTATCCCTTCTTGTTCTGGGCTCCATATTCAGATTACTGGTTCGCTGTTTCGCTTCCTACCTTTTCCCTCTGCTGTTTCAGCATTTGTCATGTTACAGTTATGTGAGGAGGGCTCGAATGGCTCCCTCTTTTCCCTCTCCTTGTTTTACTGCAGCTGCTTTTTTACTTCTAAAAAGGGATGGCCGTTTCTGAGACTGAGGGCTGGATTCTCCGATTTTGGGGCTATGTCAGGAGGATCCGTGGCGGCTTACGTTTGAAAAATCGGCGTGGCCCCAACACCGATTCTCCGGCCGGTGAGGGGTTAGCAGTCGTGCCATGTAAAACGCACGGCCTTCCCGTTATAAACAGCTGGAGAATTGCCAGGTCCGTGGCTGCACATGTGCACGCCGACAACTTGCAGCCGTCGCGCCATACCACATGGCGCCAGCCGTGCGTGGACACGACCTGCCAGATAGTGCCTCCCTGGGCCACTCACCACCAGACCCCCAGACCTCATGGAAGCGCCCCCCCCCTCCCCCCCCCCGGTCAGCAGCATAGGTCCGGCCCGACTGTTGGCGGAGCTGGACACAGTCCGCAGCCACCATGCCGGGTTCCCGACTGCAGAGACCATGAGTCAACCGTGAGGTCGGGAACTCGGCCCATCTGGGGCGGAGCATCGGGGGAGGGCCTTCAGGTAACGTCTTGAGGCCGTTCCAACGGCGTGCGGTATGCTCCTCGATCATGTTGTTTTGGAGGGGGGCGGAGCATCCAAAAACAGGCGTAAAAAGGGATTCTCTGCCTGATCGCCGATTACAAAATTTGCGTCGGGGAACGGAGAATTCCGCCCTGTGTGTTGACGCCTACGCAGAATTCGTGGACTTTCACAGCAGCAGAACGGGCATGAACCTGGATTAATTCAGCAACTATTGAGGGGCTAGTACTGATGCCATGTGGAACACAATTGATTCCAATGAAAAATGGTGCGGGATTCGCCGGGTCTGTGATTGACACTTCGGAGGCTGACAAGCTGCAACCGTATATACACATTACAATCCCCACACATACTCATTCCAGCACCATCCAGGGCAAAGCAGCCCACTTGGTTGCTCCCCCTTCCACAAACATTCAAACCCTCCACCATCGATGAACAGTGGCAGCCGCGTGCACCATCTACAAGATGCACTGCAGTAACTCATCAAGGTTCCTTGGACAACACCTTCCAAACCTAAACCACAAGGACTGCAACAGTTCAAGAAGCAACTCACCACCATCTTCTGAAGGGTAACGAGGCTTGGGCAGTAAACCATGGTTTAACTAGCAACGTCCACATTCTGTAAATGAATAAAAACAAAACAGGTGACATTGGTTGTGCTGGAGCGCGCCCATACAGCTGATGGGCCACTGGGGCCAGAGGGCATCTAGTGGGGTGGCCTGTGACCCTAAGTTCACAGTGGGCTGTTAGTGGCATGTACAGCTGCATGGCTGCCGTGACAACTGCGGCAATTGTATTCCGTGCCCTTCCACCCTGGCCCCCCAACCCACCTCCTGGCGACCCCCCCGCTACTCCCCCCACCCCAGCCAGTGGCACAACTGTCAGCAAACTATGGCAATGTTGGACACTTTCCGTACCCCCTCCCTCTCCCTCAGCAGCCATGATGCCGGTTTTACAATTTTTGAAAGCACAAGTCAACCGCACCATCAGGAACTCAGCCCATCGGAGACGGAGCAACGCCGAAGCCCCGGAGAATACCGGGCCGGGCCCGCGAATGACAGACAAAAGATGTTTACTGTATGTGCGTTCTGGATTGCATTGATGCTGCTGTCGAAGAGACAAGGAAATGCGATTTGGCATCAAATTAGCGCCCGCCACGGCAGCACGGTAGCACAATGGTTAGCACTGTTGCTTCACAGCGCCAGGGTCCCAGGTTTGATTCCTGGCTTGGGTCACTGTCTGTGTGGAATCTGCATGTTCTCCCTGTATCTGCGTGGGTTTCTTCCGGGTGCACCGGTTTCCTCCCGCAAGTCCCGAAAGATATGCTGTTAGGTAATTTGGACATTCTGAATTCTCACTCCATGTACCCGAACATGACCCGGAATGTGGCGACTGGGGGCTTTTCACAGTAACTTCATTGCAGTGTTAATGTAAGCCTACTTGTGACAATAAAAATTATTATTATTTTAGCGTCGGAACTATTCTCCGCCCAACCGCGTTTTGCCATTTCGGCGTCAGCCAATGGAGAGTCCCGCCTGAAGTACTTGCCGTTTCCATGAGTGATTCGCTGTTTACTTGCTGAAACTATGAAAGACACAATTCTTGAGTCTTTATGAATTAAAGAGAATATATTTCATTGTATTCAACCCGGCCTGAGTAAAATAATAAAAGCACCTAGGGCTGGATTCTCCGATTCTGGGGCTATGTCCCCACGCCAGCGTGGGAACGGAAAAAGGCGCAAAACGGCCACTGATTCCCCATTTTGCGAGGGGCTAGCAGGACGGCAAGGTAGAGCACCCGGCTGTGTCTGCCGATACTCCCCGGAGAATTACCGGGTCCATAGCCGCGCATGCTGACGGTGCCGGCCTGCAGCGGCTACGCCATGCTACATGGCCCGTGAAATAGTCCCCTCCGTCAGCCGGCTCGCGCACCCTGGACCTTCACCCCCGCAGTGCCCCCAGCCCCGAATAATGTCCCCCGCTGCCTGCGGATCGGCCCTCTCACAACTCAACTGGACTGAGTCGGTACCCGAGATTCTGACGGGTGAGACCATGAGAGACCCACGCCATTGGGAACTCGGCCGGTCGGGGGAAGAGAATCGGGGGCTCTCCGAGTAAGCAGCTTTGGAGGGGACAGAGTATCGTGAAAGTGGCGCCACCCCCGATTTGGCCGGGAACTCGGATTCACCGGCCGTTCGCTGAACGCGATTTCGGCGTCGGCGACCGGAGAATCCAGCTCCATGACTTTCACACACACACTCAAAGTTCACACTCATACAAATAGATTACAGAGTTCAGGATGCATTAAACAATCTAGAGTCCAGTAAATTAAAGGGTTATCTGGTTCTTGAAGGTTGCTGACTTTACTGGTTTCAGGCATGCGTTTGCCGTCAAGGCACTTTAAAGTTGTAAACCGATGATTTATCTATTCGTCTGGAGACAGCAGTGCCGGGTTGAGTTCTTTAAAATCTCTGTCCGCAGCACCTCGATAGTCGCAGGCAGCAGACACGGTTCTAAACTGGCAAGTTGGATGGAGAGAGAAGGAGTAAGAACCTGCCAGAGTCTTGCTGCTTGAGCTTGTCATGTTCTGCAGGAAAAGTCGGTGCTTAACATACAAGGGGGTTGGCTTGTCACATGACCTTCCCTCTCCTGCTGACCCAAACATGGTCATGACTCATATATTCCAGTTGCCTTGCTTAGGTCACGGCTGGGAGTGACCCTCTTAGACAGGGACCCATTGCCCAACAGTTTACGTCTAATAGTACTTCACGTCAATTTACTTCATTTACTTCCCTCCATACCCTTGCCTAACCTGGAAACAGACAAGTTAACTGACTAATTTGTACAGATTTGATTTTCACTAAAACTAATGTTTGTTCGCCTTCGAAATGCACTTCAACTGATAATCATAATTCCCCATTAGTCTTAGATCACAGTTTTTGTTCAGCTTCCAATTATGCTAACTTTACATATGAACAGTACCTTTCAGTCTACTCCTGGGGCGGGATTCTCCCGCAATTGGCCGGATGGCCCGACGCCGGCGCCAAGAGCAGCACGAACCACTCCGGCGTCGGGCCGACCGAAAGGTGCGGAATCCTCCGCAGTTCCAGGGGCTAGGCCGGCGCCGGAGGGGTTGGCGTCGCACCAACCGGTGCCGAAGGGCTGGTGCTAGTTGGCGCACACGCAGAACTGCCGACGTGATTCCGCGCATGCGCAGAAACTGGCCGGCATGTTTCCTGCGCATGCGCAGCGGGGTTCTTCTCCGAGCCGGCCATGGCGGAGCCCTACAGAGGCCAGCGCGGAAGGAAAGAGTGCCCCCACGGCACAGGCCCGCCCGCGGATCAGTGGGCCCCGATCGCGGGCCAGACCACCACACCATGGGGTCTCCCCCCGGGGCCGGATTCCCCCCCGAGGACTCACCTAGCCGGCCTACAAGCCAGGTCCCGCCATGATGGACCATGGCCATTTCACGCTGGCCGGACTGGCCAGGAAACGACGGCCGCTCGGCCCATCGGGGCCCGGAGAGTTGCCGGGGGACCGCTGCCAACAGCCCCCGACCGGCGTGGTGAAAATCTCGCCCCGCCCGAAAACCGGCGCCGGAGAATACGGCAGACGGCGTCGGAGCGGGATTCACGCCACCCCCCGGGGATTCAGATTTAATGGACGATCCGATGAATATAATCAGTGACAATGATGAAGGAGAAAGTCTTCTGTTCAGGGTAGCAAAGATTGTCAACAGCAATAATAAGCAAGCAAAAATGAAATCAAGCATCCAGCTTCTCCAGCAATGTCTTATTATGGCTTCATCAGCCAGGGCACTTTAGAAATTGACAAACTGTCAATCCACTCAGATTGCCAACCGTCCATGGTCTGGACTGCGAAAGTTTCAGAACACCGTTGGCGTGGGGATGCTGGCGTGGGGACATAGCCCGAGAATTGGTGAATCCAGCCCCAGGTTTTGTTATGAATATTTCACAAGTTTGTGCAATAATGTGTAATATTGGTCCCTTAATAATGTTCATCAAGTTGAGATTTGGGACCTTATCATCCATAAAACATTTTGCATTCCATAAACCATTGGTGAGATCAGGGTATAGTACCTTATTTGACAGTTTGCTGAGAAGTTTATAAACTCTCTGCTTAGCCATACTCCCGATTCTTAAACAAAGATCCTGGCCGTTGGCCGCCGTGAATCCCGCCCCCGCCGGTTGCCGAAGTCTCCGAAGGGAGAAAAGTCGGCGGGGCGTTAATGGCGCCGCTGACGTCGGAGAATGGCACGGGTCTGCGCAAGGCAGCCGATTTTGGGCCTGCCGATATTCTTCCTTCCGGATGGGCCGAAGTCCCGTCGACGTGATGACCGTTCACGTCGACGTAAATCAAACCTCCTTTTCATCGGCGTGAACCTGTGCTCCAGGTTGACGCCGACCAGCGTGGAGGTGAGTGACGGCCTGGGGGGTTGGCCGCTGGGCAGGCGATGGCGTGGCCGCAGTCTGAATGTGTGGGGAGAGGTGTGTCTCGGGTTGTGTGTGTGTGTGTGCGGCGGGGGGGGGGGGGGGGTGGTTAGAGTGGGCTGGGCACCGGGGGAGTGCGGGGAGGGGGGTCCGTGCCGGGGAGGAGGATGGGGGGTCCGTGCCGGGGAGGGGGTTGGGGAACGTGCCGGGGAGGGGGATGGGGGGTCCGTGCTGGGGAGGAGGATGGGGGGGTCCGTGCTGGGCAGGGGGATGGGGGGTCCGTGCCGGAGAGGGGGATGGGGGTGGGGGTCCGTGCCGGGGAGGAGGTTGGGGTCCGTGCCGGGGAGGAGGATGGGGGGGTCCGTGCCGGGGAGGGGGATGGGGGGTCCGTGCCGGGGAGGGGGATGGGGGGTCCGTGCCGGGGAGGGGGATGGGGGGTCCGTGTCGGGGAGGGGGTCCGTGCCGGGGAGGTTGGGGTCCATGCTGGGAGGGGGATGGGGTCCGTGCCGGGGAGGAGGTTGGGGTCCGTGCCGGGGAGGAGGTTGGGGTCCGTGCCGGGGAGGAGGATGGGGGGGGGTCCGTGCCGGGGAGGAGGATGGGGGGGTCCGTGCCGGGGAGGAGGATGGGGGGGGGGTCCGTGCCGGGGAGGGGGATGGGGGGGGGTGGGACCGTGCCGGGGAGGAGGTTGGGGTTCGTGCCGGGGAGGAGGATGGGCGGGTCCGTGCCGGGGAGGAGGTTGGGGTCCGTGCCGGGGAGGGGGATGGGGGGGGGTGGGGGGGGGGGTCCGTGCCGGGGAGGAGGTTGGGGTCCGTGCCGGGGAGGAGGATGGGGTGGTCCGTGCCGGGGAGAGGGATGGGGGGTCCGTGCCGGGGAGGGGGATGGGGGGAGGGGTCCGTGCCGGGGAGGAGCATAGGGGGTCTGTGCTGGGAGGGGGATTAGGGGGTCCGTGCCGGGGTGGAGGATGGGGTGGGGGGGGCCCGTGCCGGGGAGGGGGATGGGGGGGTCCGTGCCGGGGAGGAGGATAGGGGGTCCGTGCCGGGGAGGGGGATGGGGGGGGGCAAGTGAGTTGGTCCACCTGGCCAGGTGCCAGCCTCCAACAGTTGGACCCATGCGGTCCATGCCACCTGGCTGGGGGGAAGGAGGGGATATGGGCAATGATGACATGTCGTCGTTCACCCCCCCCCCCCATCAGGCCATCATGTTTTCCGATCATCCAGCGATGTTGGCCACCGTGGCGGCAGCCGCTAATGTCCATGTGCCCTGGATGAGGAGGAGGAGGAGCGTACCAGAGAGGCGGCGCAGGCTGCCGCAGAGGGGCAGGCGGCAGCCGCCCAGGCTGGAGGGAAACCTGACCGACAGGACGAGGAGGGGGAGGAGGACGTCGCGGCCCCACGGCAACGGAGGCACCCGAGGGCGCCCCGTGTGTACCGGCCCCAGCAGTCATACCAAGACCTCAACGACCGGGAATGCAGGAGGAGACTCCGGATGAGGCGGGAAACCGTGGCACACATCTGCCACCTGCTGGCACACCTGTCACCGCGTGGCACTGGCGGGGGACACCCTCTCCCCGTGTCCGTCAAGGTTACGGTTGCCCTGAACTTTCTAGGCACCGAGTGGGGACCTGTCTGGCATATCGCAGACATCGGTGCATCCGGGCAGTGACAGATGCCCGATATGCCATGGCGCACCGCTACATCCACTTCCCTGTGGACCGGGCCAGCCAAGATGCCCGGGCCGTGGGCTTCTCTGCCGTGGCCGGGTTCCCCATGGTCCAGGGCGCGATCAATGGGATGCACGTCGCCGTGCGGCCACCTGCAGATAACAGGGCCGTGTTCACCAATAGGAAGGGGACCTATTCGATGAACATACAGGTGGTCTGCGACCACCGCATGATGATCCTGCAAGTCTGTGCCCGTTACCCAGGCAGTGTACACGACTCATACGTGTTGACGCGGTCATCCATCCCTGGCATGTACGAGGGACGCCATCCCCGGCTGAGGGGCTGGTTGCTGGGCGACAGGGGCTACCCATTGCGATCGTGGCTGATGATGCCTGTACGGAGGCCACGCAATGAGGCGGAGAACCGCTACAATGATGCCCATGTAGCGACAAGGGGAGTGATAGAGAGGTGCTTTGGCGTGCTGAAGATGCGTTTCAGGTGCCTGGACCTCTCTGGGGGCGCCCTCCAGTATCGGTCAGATAGGGTCGGCCGCATCATTGTGGTGTGCTGCGTCCTGCACAACATAGCCCAACAGAGGGGCGATGTGCCGCAGGCAGAGGAGGGCGGAGTGGAGGAGCAGCAGGAAGAGGCGCAGTCCTCCCCAGATGAGGGGGATGGGGGCAATGGTCAGGGCAGACGGGCTAGACACAGGCGGGTGGCTGTCCACCGTTACCGGCTGGCCCGGCGGGCACGGGACAGACTGATAGCCGCCCGCTTCACTGACTAGATGGGCGTGGGAATCGGGTAGTATGGCCACAGACCGCACACCATGGCAACAGCCGACCACCCACACCCCCCACCCATCCACCCACCCAGCACCCTCATCCCCCTCCCCAACCCCACCCACCCCACCCGCATGCACACCACCATTGCCGATCCACCTGCGGCACAACGGCCGGGCTCACTCAATGCGGGTGGACGCGTGTCTATTGCAGGCCATGGAGGATGATGACAACCCGCCCTGCGGTGAGCTCCTGGCTCCACATCGTTGGACTATGTCTGACCCATGGCCACAGTACCACCATCCACCTGGACCATCCCTGCATGCTGCTGTGACAGTGCAGCGCACGGTCCCGTCCTCTGCCCGGGGGGAAGTTGATGGCGGCCCAGGGGGAAGGGGCAGACTCACCTGGGGCTGAGGTAAGACCACCCCTCACACACACACTTGCGCTCAACGTACATGACACCCCCGCACGCTTTGTACAGAGCACAAAGGCAGCTTCGGTAGGTGTAACATTGACTTTAATAACCAAACGAGTTCATGCATGTGCCCTAGGCCCTAAAACTCATCTGTGCCCTGCACCCGTGCCAACTTACTCAGTGTCTAATTGTTTGGCCTTACGGGCCCTTTGACTACGTCTACGTGGTTCCCCAGACGGCACAGCAGAACTGGAGGTGGACTCCTGTGATTCCTGCCCTCTGACACTGGATCCCTTTGGCGGCCGTTTCCTGGGGCGTCCTGGCCTAGATGGGCCAGACTGCGGCCCGGGCGACTGGGATGGCGAGCTGCCAGCCTGTCCTGCCCGTTGTCCACCCGATGCACCTAGGACGGAAGGGGGGGGGGGAGTCCAAGGTGTCGCGGTGTTCCCGGACCTCCCCTACAGGGGGACCCGGGACGGACCACACCACCTCCTCCTCCCTCGGGGTGCCCGATGGCCCCCAAGCCTCTACATGGGTGTGGGATGCGAACGGACTGGCCATCCGACGCCCCCCCGGCATCTGGCGCTGCCAGTCCTGGAGGCCCATGCTGGTATCGACAGGGGTCTGCAGGTTTGCAGCCATGGAGCCCAGGGGGTTGGCAAACCCTGTCTGTGACAGTGCGACGCCGGCTCGCACATGGCCACTGGCGCCGATGCCCTCAGCGGTGGCCTGCTGAGACTGGGCCATGGCCTGCTGAGACTGGGCCATGGCCTGCTGAGACTGGGCCATGGCCTGCAGAGACTGGGCTATGGCCTGCAGAGACTGGGCTATGGCCTGCTGAGACTGGGCCATGGTGTTGAGCGCCTCTGCCATCTGCCGCTGGCTCATGGCCTCCTGTGAGAGGGCAGCCATGTCCTGGGCCACAGACGCCGCATGCACGGAAAGCCCCAGGCCTCGCAAACCGTTCCCCATGTCTGACACCGTCGCACCCATTGCCTCCACCGCGGACGCCACCCGTGCAGTGTCGGCCTGGGTGGCACGCATGACCGGCACCACTTCCAGCTCCTGGACGCGGGTGGACTCCTCCACCTACCGCCGCAAGCCGGCCGTCACCCTCTTCGCTCGTCTCCGGGTCGGTGGTTGCATTGGATCTATGTGTGGGTGTGGAAACTCCAGGAACCCGGGATCCATCTGGGCCGCAATTGTTCGCTTGGGCTGGGCTGCCCTCCGACCGCCCGGCCCCTCTGCTGCTCCTACCTCCACCTGCTGTACCGGGTCGGCTGTGTTGTGCGCACCAGTGAGTGTACCAACGCCTCATCACTAAAGTGCCCAACCGAGGTGAGTGTTTCTGTGATGGTGGAGGGTGTTGGTGACAGCAGTGGCGTTGTGTCGTGCTCTTCATCCCACTCTTGAGTCCATGGCACTTTGGGGTGGGGGTTCGTCTCCACCCATCCACTCTGAGTCACTGTCCAGTATTTCGTCTTCCTGGGTAGTGCTGTCCCGGGTAGGGGTGTCCTGGGTAGTGCTGTCCCGGGTAGGGGTGTCCTGGGTAGTGCTGTCCCGGGTAGAGGTGTCCTGGGTAGTGGTGTCCTGGGTAGTGGTGTCCTGGGTAGTGGTGACCTGGGTAGTGGTGTCCTGGGTAATGGTGTCCTGGGTCGTGGTGTCCTGGGTAGTGGTGTCCTGGCTCGGATGTGACGGGGGCCTGTGGCTGCCCCCCTCGTCGCTGGGTGGCACACGCCTGCGTCGTTGCTCCCGCACGTGACGGGGGTGTCGTCTCCCTGTTGCTCCAGGTCTCTCCGTCTCCCGTGGTGTGTGAGGGGCATCCTGCGGGCGTCGCATGCCGGAGGGTCCGGGTCTCTCCGTCTCCCGTGGTGTGCGAGGGGCATCCTGCGGGCGTCGCATGCCGGAGGGTCCGGGTCTCTCCGTCTCCCGTGGTGTGCGAGGGGCATCCTGCGGGCGGTCTGCATCTGCGGGGATGGGTGCCTCGACGTTTGCTCCTGCGATACACAATGAAGCATGCATGGGTAGACACGCAGGCAGTGATCAGGTGATATGGGGGAGGGGGGATATGGGGGAGGGGGGATATGGGGGAGGGGGGATATGGGGACGGGCTGTCGGTGGCTCACTTGCTAGTACGCCCCCGAACTCTGCATCAGCAAACTCCCGGTCCTCAGGTCCGCCAGCCAGTTCCAGGGCCCTTTCCTGGTGTTCGGTCAGTGGCCTCTCATCAGCGGGGCCTCCTCCAGTCCTCACATGCTCCCTATTGTTGTGTGCGCGCTTCTCCTGTGGCGGGGGGGTGGGTGGGGGTGGTGGCAGGGGTAAAAGGCAACAGTGTTGGGCAGGTATATGAATGCACGCCATCGGTTGCGCGTGCATTGCAGAGGTTAAGGTTAGGGCTGGATTCACTTGGGGATATGGGGTATATGGGGGAGGGGGGATATGGTGGAGGGGGGATATGGGGGAGGGGGGATATGGGGAGGGGGATATGGGGGGGGATATGGGGGAGGGGGGATATGGGGGAGGGGGGATATGGGGGGATATGGGGGAGGGGGGATATGGATATCGGGCGGGGGGGGGGGGGTGGCTCACCCTGGCTGCTCTGACGAGGTCGTTCACCTTCTTGTGGCACTGGGTGCCTGTCCGTGGTGTCAGGGCCACAGCGGTGACGGCCTCTGCCACTTCCCTCCACAGACGCCGGCTGTGGCGTGGGGCAACTCTGCGGCCATGCCCGGGATACAGGGCATCCCTCCTCTGCTCCACTGCGTCCAGGAGCGCCTCCACATCCCGTGACTGGAACCTCGGGGCTGAGCGGCGGCCAGCCACCCAGTCGGGTGTTCCGGTCGGGTGTACCGGTCGGGTGGGGGGGAGCAGCGCGGCCTTATGAGCCGTCACGCTGTGCGGCGTGTATGACGCTGCAAGGCGTGAACCACGTGCGCAAGCGCGGATCCCGTCACGTCACTGCTAGCCCATTTCGGGCCGGAGACTTTTGAACCATTTTTCCGACGTGACGCAAGTCAGATTTGCGCCGTTTTTTGCGCCGATCGGCGGACTTTGCGCCGATAACGGAGAATTTTGCCCCCTAATGTTAAATAAAATGCTGACTGTAAAATCTAATCGAATCAAAATTGAACATGCTGATAAACAACAAGTTAAACAATGACTACCAAATGCAACTGGAATTATTTTTTTCCAAAGTCGCAAAGCCCTGAGAATAATGTGAATTCGTAGCTAACTCTTCCCTTTGAAGTCTTCATTCAAGCTTTATTGTCTAAATTAAGGCACTAACCAGTGTGGACACCAATGAGAACTGGCAACATGCACTAAACCATTCATACTGAGTAATTAAACCTCCAATTCACTCCCTGCCCTCTTTAAATGGGGAAGCATGAGTTTGATCATTAATAATTTAGACATTTTGTATATCCATCACTGCTGAATGGAAATTAGTAAGTCATAAGGACTATTAAGTGCAAAATCATGAGTAATATATTTAAATACAGCTTTTCAATTTATGACAGCAGCTCACACAAAAAATATGCATGAAGGTGATGCTGAATAGAATTACTTTCTTTTTCATTATTTAAGTCCCAATCTAGAGTTTTCATTTTTATTGCCCGATGGTGTATTATTCTGACTACCTTAAGAGGAAAAGGCAATAACTGCTCATGCTTTTATGCCCAGGCAGGTCTGGAAGCATCCAATGAATGTAATCAGCAGCAACCATGAGGAAGCCTTGTTCTTTTTAGCATAGAAAAGATTGGCAACGACAATAATGAGCAAGCAACAATGCACACATCTGTTCAACTACCCCAGCAATGCCCGTCATGGCTTCACTAGCCTGGGCACTTTAGGAATTGACGTTAAGAACTGTGACTCCATCCTTATAAACAATGCCAACAGTTTGCAGTCTGAGCGACTTCTGTTTTACCACACATTCAAATGGAATGGAAAGATGTAGAAATCAGAAAGTCTAATTTTATTTCCTCAGCACATTTATTTTGTGAAGGAGCCAATTGAGATAAGGTCTAAACTTTCTAAGAATGTACTCTTTTCCATGAGTGCAACCATTTTTGTTCTTTCCAATGCAAGTTTGGAATACAGACATCAACTGTTGTAAATCAGATGTTGCTGCAGATTGAGTTCTTAGATCAGATCAGAAAAAAAGGATTTGCATTTGTGAAATGTTTCTCATGACTTAAGTTATTCCGAAGCACATTAGAGCCAAGAAAATGATTTTACGTTGTAGTCAATATTGTAATGTAGGAAAATTTCAGAGAGTCAACAGAGTCATTTCAGCCCTTAAGGGAGGCCATTTGACCCATCAAGTCTATATTGGCGATGCTGGAGCAATCCAATTAATCCCACTTTCCCATTGGAACACCGTGGCCCTGCGAGGTTACTTTCTTCAAATATCCATCCAATTTCTTTTTAAAGTCATTGATTATTTCCGCTTCCACAACCCTCATAGGCAACGAGTTCTGGTTCACTACCGCTTGCCGCACAAATGTGTTTCTCCTCAAATTCCCCCTGCATCTACTGCCCAAGGTGTTTACAGATTTGTGGTTGTTGTAACTCGTAGGGACAAAGGCAGCGACTGCAGGGACGATGAGCAAGCTGACCACAATATCACTGTGAAATGGAGTCATTCAAATGGGAGAGTAAAAATAAACAGGGACAATATCATTAAGGAGATAGATAATGTTCTCTTTTGTTGAGGATGTGACTAGCAGAATAAATAAGGGGAAACTGGTGGATGTGGTGTATTTCAATAAGGTCCAACACAAGAGGTCAGCAAGTGGAGCACATGAAATGTAATGTTTCAAGTTTGCTGATGACACAAAAACAGGTGGGGAGATGAGTTGTGAGGAGATTAAAGAAATACTTAACGGGATTTAGAGAGGCTAACAGAGTGGGTAATAATATGAGGGATGGAGTATAATGTAGAAAAATATGAAGTTATCTTATTTGGTAGGGAAAATTAAGGTAGATTTAAGGGATTTATATTTGTATTGGTAAACATTAGAAATAAGATATAGTTTTAAGTGGTTTAATTTAACATTTGTGTGAAAGGAATAATAAAACCTGTAGTTTGATTTGTGCTGGACAAAGGTGTTTGGATATCTAGTGGTTGATTCAGTTCCAACTGTATTTCTGTTGTGCTTAAAGAGGGCTATGGCATAATAAGTAAAGAGTGGCTGCTGAGCAACTGGAGACCCTTTTAATAGAAGGAAGCTTTTTTGTTCTTAGTGCAGCTGAATTTGTTGATAGTTGAAGACAGGACACCAGGCAGTGAATATTTCTCAATTCTGCCAGAAGAAAAAACTGGACAAGCCAGGAGCTGCAAAGAGGCAGGCTTCCCAAAGAACCAGTTACTGTCCAGATAATCAGGGAATTGGAACAGAAAGACTGTCTGAACAGAGCCCAAGGTATTGTTCAGAAAAATTCACGGAAGAGTAAACAAAGTATTCTGAGTTAAAGAGACATTTGCAGTATCCAGATGTAAAGTGAGAAAGCAGACTTCAAGGGAGGGATTCTCCGAACCCCCGCCGGATCGGAGGATCGCCGGGGGCTGGCGTGAATCCCGCCCCCGCTGGTAGCCATATTCTCCGGCACCGGCGGGAATTGCGCCGGTCGACGCGCCCCCCCCCCCCCTCCGATTTTCCGGCCCACAATGGGCCAAAGTCCCGCTGCTGGAATGCCTGTCCCGCCGGCGAGGATCAAACCACCTCTCATACCGGCGGGACCTGGCGGCGCGGGTGGGCTCCGGGGTCCCGGGGGGTGCATGGGATGATCTGGCCCGGGGGGGGTGCCCCCACGGTGGCCTGGCTCGCGATCGGGGCTCACCGATCGGCGGGCGGGCCTGTGCCGTGGGGGCACTCTTTTCCCTCCGCCTCGGCCACAGCATTTACTATGGCCGACGCGGAAGAGACACCCCACCCCTGTGCATGCGCGGGGATGACATCAGCAGCCGCTGACTCTCCCGCGCATGCGCGGACTTCCCACGGCCGGTGGAGTTCTTTTGGCCCCAGCTGGTGTGGCGCCAAAGGCCTTCCATGCCAGCCGGGGGAGCGGAAACCAATCCGGCGCGGGCCTAGCCCCTCAAGGTGCGGAGAAATCCGCACCTTTGGGGTGGCCCAACACCGGAGTGGTTCACGCCACTCCATCCCGCCAGGACCCCCCGCCCCGCCGCGTACGGGAGAATCCCGCCCCAGAGGGAAATTAAACATCAGGGGTGGGATTCTCCGCCCCCCCCCCCCGCCGGTCAGAGAATCGCTGGGACTGGCGTGAATCCCGCCCTCGCCGGTAGCCGAATTCTCCAGCACCGGCGGGGACGGGAATCACGCCGCGCTAGTCGGCGGGCCCCCCCGCGGCAATTCTCCGGCCCGCGATGGGCCGAAGTCCCGCTGCTGGAATGCCTGTCCTGCCGGCGAGGATCAAACCATCTCTCTTACCGGCGGGACCTGGTGGCGTGGGCGGGCTCCGGGATCCTGGGGGGGGCGCGGGGTGAACTGCCCCCCGGGGGGTGCCCCGCGGGGGGTGGCCTGGCCCGCGATCGGGGCCCACTGATCGGCGGGTGGGCCTGTGCCGTGGGGGCACTCTTTTCCCTCCACATTGGCCACAGCATTTACCATGGCCGACGCGGAAGAGACAGCCCCCCCGCGCATGCGCGGGGATGACGTCAGCAACCTCTGACGCTCCTGCGCATGCGCGGACTCGCGCAGGCCAGCAGAGTCTTTTCGGCCCTGGTTGGCGTGGCGCCAAAGGCCCTCCACGCCAGCGGGGGGAGCGGAAACCACTCCGGCGTGGGCCTAGCCCCTCAAGTCCCCTAAAGGTGCGGAGAAATCTGCACCTTTGGGGCGGCCCAACGCAGGAGTGGTTCCCACCACTCCATCCGCCGGGCCCCGCCGTGTAGGGGAGAATCCTGCCCCTGATGTCATTTTAATAGAGTCTGAGAATCGAGTGTTAAAGCAATTGTGAACAGTTTGTACAGCAGTCAAGACAAAGAAATCCTAAAGGCGTAGGTGTAAAACCAGGATATTGGGTTCGCTGTTAAAGCTTTCATTAAAAGAGTCATTTGGAAAACCTAGACTGAATTTCAAACAGCAAACCGCTGTTGGAAAGCAGTGTTGAGAAAGAAGATTTTAAAATCTACTTTGGGAGTGAAATTTGGAAACGCTCGTGCAATCATCTGGGGGAATTCGGAGGAGAAATTCGTAGACAATCGTTTGGGGATCAGACTGGTGAATGCATTTGACCACAGTCACCTTGTGTGTTTAAAGCAATGTTGTGTTACTGAGACTGTTGCAGCTTAAGATATACTTCATAACTCATGTTAACTTTAAAATCTGTTCTCAGCCGGGGGTGGGGGGGCTGCCATTCCGTAGAGCAGGGACTCATTTTAGGTATCTGGGGTGGCAGGTTGCCCGGGAGTGGGGGAGGCTTCGCAGGTACAACATCACTATTTTCGTGGGGAGAGTGAAAGCCGATCTGGCAAGGTGGGACGGCCTTCCTCTGTTACTGGCAGGTCGGGTACAGACGGTTAAAATGAATGTGTTGCCGCGATTCCTGTTTATTTTTCAATGCCTACCGATTTTCCTGCCAAAGTCTTTTTCAGGGAGATTGAGGGAAGGATTACCTCATTCATATGGGGAGGGAAGGTGGCCAGAGTGAGAAAGGTGCTGCTCGAGAGGGGAAGGCAGGCAGGGATTTTGGGTCTCCCGAACTTGTTGTACTACTACTGGGCGGCGAACGTGGAGAAAGTGCGGAGCTGGGTCAGAGGGGTTGATTCTCAGTGGGTCAGAATGGAGGAGAGTTTGTGCAGGGGGTCGGGGCTGAAGGCACTTGCAACAGCGCCGCCCCCGATAGCTCCGGGGAAAAATTCAGGGAGTCCGGTAATAATAGCTTCATTGAAAATCTGGAGACAGTTTCGCCAACACTTCGGGTTGGGTTTAGGGTCAAGGGAAATGCCGATTCGGGGGAACCACAGATTTGAGCCAGGGAGGTGGGATGGAAGTTTTCAGAAATGGGAAGAGAAGGGGATTAAGACGCTAAACGATTTGTTTCTTCGGGGTCGGTTTGCAGGATTGAGGGAGCTGGAAGCGAAGTATGGGCTAGAGCAGGGAGAAGTGTTTAGGTACATGCAGGTTCGGGATTTTGCCAGGAAGGAGATACAGAGCTTCCCAGAGGAACTGGCCTCCACATTGCTGGAGGAGGTGTTGACGACAAGGGGACTGGAGAAGGGGGCAGCGTCAGCGCTGTACGGAGCTATTCTGGAAGAGGATAAGGCACCACTGGAAGGGATCAAAGCAAAGTGGGAGGAAGAGCTGGGAGAGGGCATAGAGGAGGGGGTCTGGTGTGTGGTGCTCCGGACAGTGAATGCCTCCACCTCATGTGCGAGGTTGGGGCTGATACAGCTGAAGGTGGTATATAGAGCGCACCTCACGAGGGCGAGGATGAGCCGATTTTTTGAAGGAGTAGAGGATGTGTGTGTGTTTGGGGGGGGGGGGGGGGGAGGCGAATCACGTTCATATGTTTTGGTCCTGTCCAAAGCTAGGGGAGTACTGGAAGGAGATGTTTAGGGTAATTTCCAAGGTGGTGCGTGTGAAACTGGACCCGAGTCTCCAGGAGGCCATATTCGGGGTGTCGGACCAGCCAGGGTTGGAAACGGGAGCGGAGGCAGATATCATAGCCTTCACCTCGTTGATCGCCCGAAGGCGGATCCTGCTGGGATGGAGAGTAGCCTCTCCACCCAGAGCCCAGGCATGGCGGGGGGACCTGTTGGAATACTTGACCCTTGAGAAGGTTAAGTTCGAACTGAGGGGAAGCTCGGAGGGGTTCCACAAGTCATGGGCACTATTTATTATGCACTTTCAAGAACTGGATAACATTGAACATTAGTTGGGGGGGGGGGGGGAGGGGGGCTGTGTAGACTAAGGGTGACTACGGGTAATCCCTGATTCCTTTTTGTCATTGTTTATGTAAACATGCGGGCTGATGTTTGGGGGTTGGTGGGCGGATAGGATCGTTATTATGGGGATTGACATATCTAGCTGATTATTGTTTATTGTTGGTGGGTGTAAATGCGGGAGAAAATGTGAAAAAGGAGGAGAATAAAAATATTTATTAAAAAAAAACCTTTAAAATCTGTGTGTATATGCTAAGCTAAGGGGGGGAGTAAAGGAATAGTGTACCATAATCCCTGTAACCCAGTAACCCTACCTGACCTTTTGTACATTAAGCAGCAATTTATCAGGGCCAATCCACTTACCCTCACAGTTTGGATTGTGAGAGGAAACTGGAGCGTCCGGAGGAAATCCACGCAGACATGGATTCCTAAGGATCATTGCAATAATTTCTCTCCAGTATGTCCTGGCAGTATTGCATTGAGGTTAAAGGCACAATAGCTTTCTGGCGCAGGGCGTTTCTCCTCCACACCCAAGTAAGGATGCAGTCGAATTGCTGGGGCCGTGATGTGCTCTATAATAAGACAGGCCTCTAATGCTCAAGGGATAGAAATTCCAAGCGAAGTTGATCACATGTAAATGCTTATCAGACTTGTACAGTATTGTTGCTTGTGTTATATTCATGAGGTATTAATCTGTTCAAAACATAGCTACATAATAACAACATACACAAAAACAAGCTATATGATCACTAATCGGTCATATCTGAATTCATCAGTAGGTATTTCTTCCCGTCACAGTTGTGTCAAGACTAATGGCAGGTTGGGAAAATTACTCAGGAGCTGTCACCTTGGGAATCACATCTCAATAAAACACCACTGACTAAGAAAGGGAAGGCAGGGTGAAAGTCACAGAGAACAATTTTTTCAAGCATTCACATGAAGCAACATTTAAAATGTTTTGATGCATCCAATCTGAAAAATAGCTCCCAAAATATTGCCAGTGGATATGTGACTCCTGCTTTATTTTGCCACAACCTCATCGCTTGGCATTTCTGATCCAAAACCATACGCATTTTAGCTTGTAACAGAAAGAATTCAGCTTGTGAAATGGCTAAGTGCAGTGTAGAATATTGGCCCCTTATTTAACCATTGTGGACTTATGATAAGTCTGTATGTTCGTCTCTGTCAGTCTAATAGAGCATTTCGGTTCGATTTCCCCCAACTTCATTACCTGGTGACTGCTTTATATTTTCAGTAGCTTCTCACATCAATGAGAAATGCAACTGCAGTGCTCTGAGCACAGCAAGAATACTAATCATTATGGACTACAGTAAAACTGTGGAGCAAAAGTGCTCCAAAATAATGTTCCAAAGCAGTATCCTAATATATCTTAATCAGGTCTGTATGGCAAATGTCATTTGCTACTCAGGTATCCATTTACCTACTTAACTAAATAGACAGCATGCATAATTAATACAACATGATAACTCACTGTACTCTAAAGGGGCATATTTGTACCTGGCTTCTGATTGTGACAGTCTACAGCATTTATACGCAGTTGAATCATTGATGTGTTTTCGCCTTCATAATGCATTTACTGACCTGGCTGATGTGGAGTAGAATTTTAGTTGGGATGTCTGCATGTAACCATTTGTGAGTACTGAACATGTACTGTTCCATGATGTTGTGTGTGCCTGCATGCCAATGTAATGAAAAGGTACTCGGGCAATCAAGTATTAACGTCACCACCCATGGTACGATGTATAGCGTCACATGGTAATAGCTTGAAAGAACAGTTAGAAGAAAGCTACCTGTGTGCGAGCAGCCAATGCATGGTAGTAACTGGGATCTGTACATAGTTAAGGAATACCAAGAAATGGCTCATTTCTAAACAAACAAGTTTCAAGATCTCAACATTGAGACACCAAATGAACCCATAACACAACATGGTGATCAGGGATGGCATGAAAGGTGGTATTTAAACAATGAACCCAGCAGACAATTCCAACATATGGAAAATTAAAAGCAACTAAAGCCTGTCTGGGGAGACACACGCCTGAGAAGAAAAATTGAAGAAACCGTTGAAGAAGCTTCACTACAGACTTGAAAGTTGAGGAATCCACCAAAGCGGGTGGAGGCCCGGTGTTATGACCCTGAGTTAGGGAACCTGGTCAGATCACAGGACAGGTGAGCAAAATTGCAAAAAAGCAGGACCAAATAACACGAGGTGGCCGAGCAGAAGGACAAAAAGAGAAACGCTGAAAGAAAGAACGGCAGAATAATACTAAAAAACCTGGAATTTTTTTTTTTAAAAGAGGAAATGGGTGATTTTTAGCCTGCACTCTCCACCTGTGAGAAACTCGGTGCTGGCTCAGCTCAGAATCTGGGGAGAATCAAAAAACGTTATTCTCTCCTGTATATTTTGGTTTTGGAATTTTCATCCCCCCACTCTCGAGGCCTAGTGCAAATCTGTCCACGGGAGCCTGAGAACCTCATTTTAATACATTAGCATGTAATCAGCGAGCACTCTGTCCAGACCTCCGCCCTCATGGAATATTCACCAGGCACGCACGGTGTCATTTACAACAGGTCTACCAAAGGGTGAACCTGGCGGCTCCACCTCCAAGAGGGATATTGCTCAGGCAGTCATGGTTCCCTCGGCTCTTCATTGCTCAGGATGCACCGGAGAGGACGTGAGGGACACATATAAATTCAACTTGGGGCTAGGGTTGAGGTTCAGTTACTCAATCTCGGTGGGGAGGGGTTGCTAGCAGGCCTTACTTTTCATTCACTTTGGGGCATCCCTTGCTTTAAGGGGTCTGGAGGCTTGAATGCAGGCATTGCATCCAAAGTCCTCCTTGCTGGGCTTTTGGCCAAATAACCACTGAGGGGATGCCTATCCTTAGTAGGAGCTTGAAAGTGGGTGGTAGGAGATGAATACTGTGGGTCAGCACTGGGGCGATTGTGAGGTTCCTGGTTGGGGTCCCCTGAGAGATCAGACTGCATGGTCAGAGTGGGGTTCTCAAGAAGCGGTTGCATCCCCTCATGAGGAATGAAGGGTAAGCACAACTGAACTGTGAGTAGGACCTCACACAAGGTCCAGGTCACCGTGGGGGCACTCCCCGGGGCCAGATCACCCTGCGCCCCCCCCCCAGGACCCCGGAGCCCGCCCGCGCCGCCTAGTCCCGCCGTTAAGAGAGGTGGTTTGACTCTCACTGGCAGGACAGGCATTCCTGCAGTGCGACTTCAGCCCATCGCGGGCCTGAGAATTGCCGGGGGGGGGGGGGGGGCGCCGAGGCGCGATTCCCGCCCCTGCCGAATATCCGGTGTCGGAGAATTCGTAACCGGCGGGGGCGGGATTCACGCCAGCCCCCGGAGATTCTCCAACCCGGCGGGGGGTCGGAGAATCCCGCCCAAGGGCAGAACTCTGAGAACCAAGGAGTTAACTCTAAGGAATATCAATCGCACTTTCTAGGAAGTTTGTCTCTCAGGAATAAGTTGTAGGGCTGTGAAATGGGAGAATGAGGGTACCTAGATGTGTGCTTGTCATGCTAATTGTAGGCTTTACATCTAACCAGCTATGATTCATCTATCACAAGAGGCATTCATTAGCTTGACATGCAATTTTATCCTTCATTGACAAGTCAATTGTGCCAATGAAATACCAAGGCAAAGGTTCACTGCCACTGATTAGAGTCCCAAACATTGAACCCTGATGATCATACGAAAGTTTACATCATACAGGTTACACTGATGTGAACCCCAGTGCAAGGCTTCATGGTGAAGTTTATCACTTCTTTGAGCTTCTTTGAGGTGCCAATGAGGACGCAAATATGGGGGCCATCCATCCATTCAATAACGCTTTCACCCAATGAAAATTGTGGAGGGGGGACGGTAGGTGAATTTGGGGAATTGCAGGGAGAAATGTGCTGGGGAGGCATTTAAATGGAGCTACCCAGTGACTACATCTCCCTGAGACGAATTAATCAGTGGGAAGCTGGTCTAGATAGAACACATGATCGGCGCAGGCTTGGAGGACCGAAGGGTCTGTCCTGTGCTGTATTGTTCTTTGTTCTAAGCCATCAAGAGCATGGCATGGTTCACATGGGGAGAAAGCTTCCTTAAGGGGCTCAAAATTTCATGAGGAAACTCACACCGTTTTTCTCACCAAAACCAACAATTTTCCAATAGTCTACAAGAAAAAAAAACATCCAAGGTCAAAAAATTAGACGAGCTAGGCCCATTTTGGACAAGGAAGTGCTAAACCAGACCCAAGAATGGGAATCTTGGAGAAGAGATTTCTTTTAATTTGCAAGAGATTACAGAATTCAATGTGCAGGTTTGGTTCCTTTGGATGGCTTCCAGTGAAGATGACTGATGACCTCAAAAGTAATGAAAGATCAATGTTTTAAACATACATAATTACCTTCCAATGTCCTTTAGGCAGGAAAATCTGCTGTCCTTAACCGGTCTGGTCTACATGTGACTCCAGACCTTTATCAAGGTTGTTGGTCTTAAGTGCTCACTGAAATGTAGTAACAAGTCACTCAGTCACAGGGCGATTAGAGATGGGCAATAAATGCTGACCTTGCCAGTTACACCCATGTCCACTGAAAGAATAAATATAAAAAATATTTTCACATACGACAAAAGGTTACCAAAGTGTTGTCTACAAGCTCTATTTGTGGCAGTTAGTTAGCTGAATTGTTTTTGTAACAAACTAGAAGGAAAACAAAATAATATTGTTGGACCGAATGCTCCCCGGGTGAAATTTTCAATTTCCGGGTGGCCAGAGTACTAAGCAGCCATGTGTGTGGTGTAGTCAGGTGAGAGATGGATTGCAAGAACTGGGCTCTCTGATTTTCCCTGAAAGGATACCGACTGAGACCTACCTTTGGCATGTGTTAGCTGCCAAAAATCTACTTCAGCCACAAAATTAAACCGCAGTAAATCATATACCTGTCGTGGGACTCAGAACCTTCTGATTACAAAATCACGGCCGACAATCCAGTGCATTGCTGAGGAAGTGCTGCACTATTGAGTGTGTCATCTTTTGGATAGGACAAGAGTCAGAGGTCCGGTTTGCCCTCCTTGGTGCATGCAAAAGATCCTGCTGCATGACTCGAAGAAGGCAGGGTTAGCACAATTGCTTCACAGCTCCAGGGTCCCAGGTTCGATTCCCGGCTGGGTCACTGTCTGTGAGAGTTTGCATGTTCTCCCCGTGTGTGCGTGGGTTTCCGCCAGGTGCTCCGGTTTCCTCCCACAGTCCAAAGATGTGCAGGTTAGGTGGATTGGCCATGCTAAATTGCCCTTAGTGTCCAAAATGTTTCCCTTAGTTTTGGGTGGGTTTACTGGGTTATGGGGATAGGGTGGGAGTGTGGGCTTCGGTAGGGTGCTCTTTCGAAGAGCCGGTGCAGACTCGATGGGCTGAATGGCCTCCTTCTGCACTGTAAATTCTATGATTCTATGATTCACGAGGTACCGGTCAATAATGAACACTTGGTCAATACCGAAAAGCAGGCTATCTGACCATGAGCACATTGCTGTCTATTTCTTCTGCTCGTTTCCCACATTGCAGTGGCGACTACAATTCAAAAAATGACCTTCATTGGCTGTAAAGTACAATGGGATATCCCACAGTTGTGAAGGGTGCTGGTTTAGCTCAGTGGGCTAGACAGCTGGTTTGTAATGCAGAATAAGGCCAGCAGCGCGGGTTCAATTCCCGTACCAGCTGAGAATTCTGAATTCTTCTTCTGTGTACCCGAACAGGCGCCGGAATGTGGCAACTAGGGGCTTTTCACAGTAACTTCATTGCAGTGTTAATGTAAGCCAATAAAAAATTGTTATTATAAATGCAGGTCGTTTCTTTCTGTTTTTGCTGATTTAAACTTTGTTAATTAAAATGTGGGTGTTTTATTTATCACAGCTCTGGTGATGGTTGACTCCAACAGACCCTCTGGAGGAGAAAGCAATGCACCCATTGTAGATGTTTTAAAAATCCTAGCTAAACTGAGAATATATTTTGTCTTCACAATGCGTTTCATGTTAAATCTGCACCTATTTCAACAATCATGACATTGATGATAAAATATGCTTGTATGTTCCTGAGTTGTGGGCAGAAAATCAGACTGCTGCACTCTTGAGTTGGCCTAAAAATTAAAGTGCTATAAGAAGAAATGAATTACCTCCATGCTGCATGGAGCCATACGAGGGAGAACAAATGGCTTTCATTAAGGGCAGTCTGTTTCTTTTCTCCTATGCTCAAGAAGCTGTTAAAAATAAATGAGGATTAAGGAGCTGCTTACAGAATGAATAACTCATCTAGATTCCTACTCAGAAAAGAACTGAGAATTCAAATCATTGCTTTGTCCCATTTCGCAGTCTTCTGAAATGAACTGAATCCTATAAAACCTTTTGTCAAGTGCCTTCTTTCGGGAAAGAATGTGAACTGATAATGGTTATATCTGAGGAACCACTTTATTGCCAGATCAGTTGATGGTGACTAAACAAGCTCATTTCCATTTTTATTTCACACTATTTTCAGGATTTGTTTTTTGATTGCTGTTTGCAGGTTAAGTTTGACAATTTAACTGTTTTTCAGTGAGAAATGTAAACCTGTAGCTTAGCTATTTGCCATACCCTGCAGAGCTCAGGCTGTGGATGAAGAAGGTTATGCTTGTCTCATTTATGTCTCTTACCTAGTGAAAATAACCATGGGCAGCCTACTACTTTCTGTAATCAAATATGGATGATCCAGAGAACGTCGGTGAAATAAATAAGTCTTTCTCATCTTGTGCTATTGATTCATTGCCTCTTTTTAAGATGCACCTTCCATAGTTGGGGCTGGAGAGGAAGGAGATTCATGATTGCTCAATGAGTTTTGCTACATGGAACATGTTCAGGGGAGGTTATCAAGACTGTCGGACGTCTTATGGTTGCTACAGAAGCAAACAATAAATACAGGAGACGTAACAAAATAAAAATATTGGGATGCTGAAAGATTAGCTAGATAATGTTGGAAACACACAGCAAGTCCAGCATCATCTGTTGAGAAGAAGGACAGGGCAATGTTTAATAGGCATTCCAATAGAACATTAGCCAATCATTTATCTTCAAATCTACTGATGGATCTGCTATGCATTTCTAGCACTTACTGTTTTCAATAAATATTTGCTTCATTACAGGTCCCCTATGATGACTTGCGCTATCTGTTTGGTGAGATTATGTATGGAGGACACATCACAGATGATTGGGATAGGCGGTTGTGCAGAACCTACCTGGAGGAGTTTATTAAACCAGAGATGATGGAAGGAGAAGTGCTCTTGGCAGCAGGATTTCCCCTTCCTCCTGACTTGGACTACAATGGCTATCATCAGGTAGATGATAATTCCCCATGTACTTGTAGATTCACATGCTTGACTGGTTACCACATTTGCTCTCAGTAATCTTGTCGTTATGGTGACATGTTTGAATTTATTTTCTATCTGTTGTTAAACATGCGTCTGAGTCTGATTGACCTCTGGTTAAAATTATTAGATGTTTTTGTGCCAAACTCTCCCTTTAATAGTCAAGGACATGCTTATGAAGCATTTCCGACTTTAAATTAATTTGATGCTTTTGACTTTTTTGGCCATTCATTAAAACATACATTTTTGTACTCCCATTAATTTTTATTACCATTTCAACACTTTAACTGATGGATTTATTAACCCTCCCTCAAAACCACTGGAACTTTCTAAACACTGTGATACCTGTTGTCTAAACAATGCTGGCTCTCAAAGTAAGAGAACGGCCGCAATTGGGCTGATTATAGGCCAGCTAATGGACGGCAGCAACGGGTACACCAAATGGCATAATTTTAACTGTTAAACATAATTTCTGACAGTGTGCATCCCCATAAACATACAGTTACACAATCTTTTTTTTGATCCCTGGAATACGAATTGAGCTACAGAAGAGAGCGATGCGGCAGAACGGCTCTCTTTCCTGATCTTAAAAGGTTGCTGTGCAAAATTGGGCAGTTTCGACCCCATTTCTTGCAGATTTTGTCCTACATCTGAAAACAGACAGTTAGTTTATGAAAAACCATCAATCTGCAAATCGTCCCTCAACAAGTAGGTTAGCTGTCAGCACAGTCAACAGGTAATGGATGTACAGGATAGACCAGGGTAAATACCATCCCAACTCAGCAGCTGAACCATAACAATGCTCCAGATTACATGTGGGCATGCCATGGGAAGTTTAGTAATATGAAACCCTGTGTATTTGTGCATGAAAAACTATTTATATTACCCACAGTGTAGCCTCAAATTCAGTTGCATTATGTTTTAAATATGTTTCTTTCCTCTGTCAGTACATTGATGATCTGCTTCCACCCGAGTCTCCCTACCTGTATGGTCTCCATCCCAATGCAGAGATTGGGTTCCTAACACTGACCTCAGAGAAGCTCTTCCGCACTATTCTGGAAATGCAGCCCAGGGACAGCAGTGGTGGAGAAGGTGGAGGGACCACACGCGAAGAAAAGGTAAAACACATCTTTAAGAAGTAAAATTGTTCTTCCCAAAGATTGAGGGCGGCACAGTGGTTAGCGGTGAGCACTGCTGCCTCACAGCACCAGTGACCCGGTTACAATTCCGGCCTTGAGTGACTGCCAGTGCGAAGTTTGCACATTCTCCCCATGGCTGCGTGGGGTTCATCTGAGTGCTCCCAAGATGTGCAGTTTAGGTGGATTAGCCATGCTAAAATTGCCCCTGAGTGACCAGGTTAGATGGGGTCAGGGGGATAGGGCGGGGCAGTGGGCCTAGGTCGGGTGCTCTTTCAGAGAGCTGTTGCAGACTCAATGGGCTGAATAGCCTCCTTCTGCACTGATCTTACACAGAAGTTAGTACGGCTGCCTCACAGCGCCAGGGACCCGGGTTCAATTCCAGAGTTTGCATGTTCTCCCCGTGTCTCTGTGGGTTTCCTTTGGGTGCTCCAGTTTCTTCCCACAGTCCAAAGATGTGCAGGTTAGATGGATTGGATATACTAATTGCACTTATAAGGGGTTGCAAGATGGGGGATTGTGCCTAGGTTAGGGTGCTCTTTCAGAGAATTGGTGCAGACTCGATGGGTGAATGGCCTCCTTCTGCACTGTAGGGATTTTATGATTCTAAGATCTTCAGGGGCCTTGATAGGGTGGATAGCTATAGAATCTTTCCCTTGTGGTGGAGGGGGGGGGGGGGGGGGGGAGACTAAATCTGGGGGACATAGTTTAAGAATAAGAGGTCTCCCTTCTCAGGCAGAGATTAGGAGAATGCTTGTCTCAGAGAGCGTCATTAGATTGCGGAATGCTCTTCCCCAGAAGGTAGTGGAGGTTTAGTCTTTAAATTTATTCAAGGCTAAATTAGATACATTTCTGACAGACAAGGGGGTCAAGGGTTATGGGGGCAGATAGGAAAGTGGAGCTGAGGCCACAACCAGATCAGCCATGATCATATTGAATGGCAGAGCAAGCTTAAAGACTGGACTCCAAGCTTAACTGGACTCCAAACTGCAACTTCCAGCTCACTGATAGAAAACCCAAATTCCTTGAGCTTGCATGCTTGGATTGACACTGTACACACAGGCGTTGAGCTTGCTTTGTGTGGATTGACGCTGTAAATACAGGCGTTGAACTTGCATTGTGTGGACTGACGCTGTAAATACAGGCGTTGAGCTTGCATTGTGTGGACTGACGCTGTAAATACAGGCGTTGAGCTTGCATTGTGTGGACTGACACTGTAAATACAGGCGTTGAGCTTGCATTGTGTGGACTGACGCTGTAAATACAGGCGTTGAGCTTGCATTGTGTGGACTGACACTGTAAATACAGGCGTTGAGCTTGCATTGTGTGGATTGACGCTGTGAGTACAGGCATTGAGCTTGCATTGTGTGGATTGACGCTGTGAGTACAGGCACTAAGCTTACATTGTGTGGATCGATGCTGTAAATACAGGCGTTGAGCTTGCATTGTGTGAATTGACCCTGTAAATGCAGGCATTGAGCTTGCATTATATGGATTGGCATTGTAAATATAGGCATTGAGCTTGCATTGTATGGATTGACGCTGTAAATACAGGCATTGAGCTTGCATTGTGTGGATTGACGCTGTGAGTACAGGCACTAAGCTTGCATTGTGTGGATCAATGCTGTAAATACAGGCGTTGAGCTTGCATTGTGTGAATTGACCCTGTAAATGCAGGCGTTAAGCTTGCATTATATGGATTGGCATTGTAAATATAGGCATTGAGCTTGCATTGTATGGATTGACACTGCAAATAAAGGCATTGTGCTTGCATTGTGTGGATTGATGCTGTCAATACAGGTATTGCGCTTGCATTGTGTGGATTGGCACTGGAAGTACAGCCTTAAGCTTGATTGTGTGGATCCACAATTCTACGATTGATCAGAAACCCAGGAGTAAATTGTCAATGAGGTGACTGAATTTAAAAAATCACTGACAGATGCACTGAACATAGTTTGGGGTTCCTCCTGCCCCTAATGGACCCCATCCATTTCCAAACATCTCAGGGATTCACCAGCTCCACCTGGAAGTCCTCGCCAGGGTGCCGTTTATTACTGGCACACAGAAAGGTGGACCAAGTGTAATGGCACCTGGGGGGTCTCCCAGTCTATTGTAAACCACTGCGTGGTCAGGCATTGGGAAGTGTGGCACCTTGGCACTCCCACTGACACCAGAGCATCTTGGACTGCACCCAGGCACCCTGGCAGTGCCAACCCAGGCACAGCCAGGCTGTCAGGGTGCCAGGCGGTCAGCGCCAGGAGTTAGGCCCGGGGTGCTGAAAAACAGCCCGTTCAATGCCTGAAACCAGACTCTGTTTTCTTCTGGTTGAATCGCGCCCAATAATTCTTGAAATACTAATAAGTCCGGCAGCATCAGTGGAGAGAAACCGAGTAAATGAGTGGAATTTTGTGGGCCTGTGTTGGCCGGGATCATACGGTCCCACCCAAACTCAGTGGGCTTTTGGCTGGGCCACCAAATTTCTCAGACAGGTCCCATCACAATGGTCGGAAAATCCCAGGCAACATTCCAGGTCAATAACCTCTAATCAGAACTGGGGAATGTTAGAAATTTGATGTGTTTCGTGCAGGTGAGACAGGTGAGGATGGGAAAAGAACAAAGGTGAAGGTGTGTGATAGGACGGAAGGCAGGACGCCTTAACTGACAAAAGAGTTTGTGGTGCAGGGACAAATGGGAGTCTCCAAGCGTGACCCCAAGCTACCTGCCATTTTAATTCTCCACCTTGGTATCACACTGCCTCTTTGTCCCCGGCCGACTGCACTGTTCCAGTGAAGCAATAGTGACACCACTTTCAGGAACAGCACCTCAACTTTCAACGAGTCACTTTTCAGCCTTCTGCACACAATGTTGAGTGCAGCAATTTCAGATAATAGGCTGGATTCTCCGTTTCAGTGGCTAAGTGTCGGCTCGAATGGAGAATTTGCCGGAGGTTTGCGATGAAAAAATCGCCGACGCCTCACCGATTCTGGGACTTGGTAGGGGCTAACAGCGAGACTGGGTGAAAGTCTCGGCCCCTCTGCCAAAAATGGCCAGTCCTGGGCCGCGCATGTACACGGCTGACGACCTGCAGCGGTCACGCCATACAACATTGCCACCCCCTGGCCACCCCCCACCAGTCCCCCCGGCCAGGAGCATGGATATCGTCCAAGTGTGGCAGCTCTGCCGCATTCCCTACCGCTGAGATCACATGTGTCCCATGCGGTATGGAAAACGCAGTTATGTAATTTCCGAGGGAGCGGAGCATGGCTGACCGCCGTCAAGCCGGCGCTGGCCCCGATTTGGGCTTCGGAGTCGATTCTCCACCCGATCGCCAATTACGATATCAGCGTCAGGCAACGGAAAATCCCGCCCCATAACTTCTGCCTATCTTTTCTTTCCTTGTCTTTCCATGTTTTGACCTTTCTCTTGTTTTTGCTTTTGATCAGCAGTTGTTCAGTATTCTATCAACCACACCTCCCCTGGACGCAAATTCTGTTTCTTTATTTGTTCCATTCCCACTCCCTTTCACCCTGCATCACCAACTCTCTGTCATTTAATGCCTCCCATCTTCCACCCTATTATGTTGTTCTCTGTTTTGCTTTACCTGCAAGTCGATCCTCGACCGGAGTGCGCTCTTTTTTCAAGTGAGAATGCGCAATCTTCCGTGCATGCGCAGAACGGTCATCTTCCGAATTGCGTCTTTTTTCAATGTGCGCATCTGCAAACTGGTCCCTCACATGCACAGAACGTTCAACATCTGAATCGCGTGTTTCTTTCTTTTTAAAAAAAATATATTTTAGTCAAGTTTTTTGGCCAAACATAACATTACGTAGTGTTTCTTTTACACAACAATAAAGCAATATAAATAACTGTGGCCAGTTCTAAACAAATAAATAAATAATATATAAACAAAAACAAAAAACAAAACTACATGGCAACTGCCTTGTCCAAAATAAATACTCTCCAAAAATACAATCCAACAATCCAATATACAATTACATATACCAAATACCTATACATATACAATAACATCCCTGAGAGTCCGTCCGATTCCTCCCCCCCGCCCTTCCCCCCCCCCCTCCCCCCTAGGTTGCTGCTGTTGTCTACTTCTTTTCCATTCTCTCTATCTTTCTGTGAGGTAGTCGACGAACGGTTGCCACCGCCTGGTGAACCCCTGAGCCAAACCCCTTAACACGAACTTAATCCGTTCTAACTTTATGAACCCTGCCATATCGTTTATCCAGGTCTCCACCCCCGGGGGTTTGGCTTCCTTCCACATTAACAATATTCTGCGCCGGGCTACTAGGGACGCAAAGGCCAACACGTCAGCCTCTCTCGCCTCCTGCACTCCCGGCTCTTCTGCAACCCCAAATATAGCCAACCCCCAGCTTGGTTCGACCCGGACGCCCACCACCTTCGAAAGCACCTTTGCCACCCCCACCCAGAACCCCTGTAGTGCCGGGCATGACCAGAACATGTGGGTGTGATTCGCTGGGCCTCTCGAGCATCTCGCACACCTATCCTCTACCCCCAAAAATTTACTAAGCCGTGCTCCAGTCATATGCGCCCTGTGTAGCACCTTAAATTGTATCAGGCTTAGCCTGGCACACGAGGACGATGAGATTACCCTACGTAGGGCATCAGCCCACAGCCCCTCCTCAATCTCCTCCCCCAGTTCTTCTTCCCATTTCCCTTTCAGCTCATCTCCCATGATCTCCCCCTCGTCCCTCATCTCCCTGTATATGTCCGCCACCTTACCGTCCCCCACCCATGTCTCTGAGATCACTCTATCCTGCACTTCCTGCGTCGGAAGCTGCGGGAATTCCCTCACCTGTTGCCTCGCAAAAGCCCTCAATTGCATATACCGAAATGCATTCCCTTGGGGCAACCCATATTTCTCCGTCAGCGCTCCCAGACTCGCAAACGTCCCATCTACAAATAGATCTCTTAATTGTACTACCCCAGCTCTTTGCCATGCTCCAAATCCCCCATCCATTCTCCCCGGAACAAACCTATGATTGTTTCTTATCGGGGACCGCACCGAAGCTCCCATCCCTCCCCTATGCCGTCTCCACTGCCCCCAAATTTTCAATGTAGCCACCACCACCGGGCTTGTGGTGTATTTCTTTGGTGAGAACGGCAACGGCGCCGTCACCATTGCTTGCAGGCTAGTCCCCCTGCAGGACGCCCTCTCCAATCTCTTCCACGCCGCTCCCTCCCCTTCTCCCATCCACTTACACACCATTGAAACATTGGCGGCCCAGTAGTACTCACTGAGGTTCGGTAGTGCCAGCACCCCCCTGTCCCTACTACGCTGCAAGAATCCCCGCCTCACTCTCGGGGTCTTCCCAGCCCACACAAAACTCATAATGCTCTTCTCAATTCTTTTGAAAAAAGCCTTCGTGATCACCACCGGGAGGCACTGGAACACAAAAAGGAATCTAGGGAGAACCACCATTTTAACCGCCTGCACCCTACCTGCCAATGACAGGGACACCATGTCCCATCTCTTGAAATCCTCCTCCATCTGTTCCACCAACCATGTTAAATTAAGCCTATGTAATGTACCCCAATTCTTGGCTATCTGGATCCCCAGGTACCGGAAGTCCCTTGTTACCTTCCTCAACGGTAAATCCTCTATCTCTCTGCTCTGCTCCCCCGGATGCACCACAAATAGCTCACTTTTCCCCATGTTCAGTTTATACCCTGAAAAATCCCCAAACTCCCCAAGTATCCGCATTATCTCTGGCATCCCCTCCGATGGGTCCGCCACATATAGCAACAAATCATCCGCATACAGAGATACCCGGTGTTCTTCTCCCCCCTAAGTACTCCCCTCCATTTCCTGGAACCCCTCAGTGCCATGGCCAGGGGTTCAATCGCCAGTGCAAACAATAACGGGGACAGAGGACATCCCTGCCTCGTCCCTCTATGGAGCCGAAAATAGTCAGACCCCCGTCCATTCGTGACCACGCTCGCCATCGGGGTCCTATACAGCAACTGCACCCACCTGATATACCCATCCCCAAAACCAAATCTCCTCAACACCTCCCACAAATAATCCCACTCCACTCTATCAAATGCTTTCTCGGCATCCATCGCCACCACTATCTCCGCTTCCCCCTCTGGTGGGGGCATCATCATTACCCCTAGCAGCCTCCGTATATTTGTATTTAGCTGTCTCCCCTTCACAAACCCAGTTTGGTCCTCATGGACCACCCCCGGGACACAATCCTCTATCCTCATTGCCATTACCTTGGCCAGAATCTTAGCATCCACATTCAGGAGGGAAATGGGCCTGTATGACCCGCATTGCAGCGGGTCTTTTTCCTTCTTTAGGAGGAGCGATATCGTTGCCTCTGACATAGTCGGGGGCAGCTGCCCTCTTTCCCTCGCCTCATGATAGGTTCTCATCAGTAGCGGGGCCAGCAAGTCCAAATATTTCTTATAGAATTCAACTGGGAATCCGTCTGGTCCCGGGGCCTTCCCCGCCTGCATGCTTCCCATCCCTTTCACTACTTCCTCCGTCTCAATCTGTGCTCCCAGCCCCACTCTCTCCTGTTCCTCCACCTTAGGAAATTCCAGCTGATCCAGAAAGCACATCATTCTCTCCTTCCCGTCTGGGGGCTGCGCTTCATATAATCTTTCATAAAATGCCTTGAACACTCCATTCACTCTCTCCGCTCCCCGCTCCATCTCCCCCTCCTCACCTCTCACCCCCCCTATCTCCCTCGCTGCTCCCCTTTTCCTCAGTTGGTGGGCCAACAACCTACTCGCCTTCTCCCATATTCGTACTGTACACCCTGTGCCTTCCTCCATTGTGCCTCTGCCTTACCCGTAGTCAACAAGTCAAATTCTATATGTAGCCTTTGCCTTTCCCTGTATAGTCCCTCCTCCGGTGCCTCCGCGTATTGTCTGTCCACCCTCAGCAGTTCTTTCAACAACCGCTCCCTTCCCCTACCCTCCTGCTTTCCTTTATGTGCCCTAATAGATATCAGCTCCCCTCTAACCACTGCCTTCAGTGCCTCCCAGACCACTCCCACCTGTACCTCCCCATTATCATTAATTTCCAAGTACCTTTCAATACACCCACTCACCCTTAAACACACCCCCTCATCTGCCAATAATCCCATGTCCATTCTCCAGGGTGGAAGCTGTTGTTTTTCTTCCCCTATCTCCAGGTCCACCCAGTGTGGAGCATGATCCGAGATGGCTATAGCCGTGTACTCCGTCCCCGTCACCTTTGGGATCAGTGCACTTCCCAAAACAAAAAAATCTATTCGTGAAAATACTTTATGTACATAGGAGAAAAACGAAAACTCCTCACTCCTAGGACTACTAAATCTCCAGGGATCTACTCCTCCCATCTGCACCATAAAATCCTTAAGCACCCTAGCTGCAGCCGGCCTCCTTCCGGTCCTGGACCTCGATCTGTCCAGCCCTGGGTCCAGCACCGTATTAAAGTCTCCACCCATTACCAACTTCCCCACTCCTAGATCCGGGATTCATCCTAACATACGCCTCATAAAATTGGCATCATCCCAGTTCGGGGCATACACGTTCATCAATACCACCGCCTCCCCTTGCAGTTTGCCACTCACCATCACGTATCTGCCCCCACTATCTGCCACTATAGTCTTTGCCTCAAACATTACCCGCTTCCCCACTAGTATGGCCACCCCCCTGTTTTTTGCATCTAGCCCCGAATGAAACACCTGCCCCACCCTTCCTTTGCGAAGTCTAACCAGGTCTGTCAGCTTCAGATGCGTCTCCTGAAGCACAACCACATCTGCCTTAAGTTTCTTTAGGTGTGCGAGTACCCGTGCCCTCTTAATCGGCCAGTTCAGCCCTCTCACATTCCACGTGATCAACCGGGTTGGGAGGCTCTTTACCCCCCCCCCCCCCCCCCCTTGACGACTAGCCATTTCCTTTTTCAATCCAGCTCCTCACCCGGTTCCCACGTAGCTGTATCCCCCCCAGGCGGCGCCCCCCCCGCCCCGACCCCCCCCTCCCATACCAGCTCCCCCTTCTCCCCAGCAGCAGCAACCCAGTTAACCCCCCCCCCCCCGCTAGATCCCAAGCTAGCGTAATTGCACCCCCCATGTTACTCCCAGAAGTCAGCAAACTCTGGCCGACCTCGGCTTCCCCCCGTGACCTCGGCTCACACTGTGCGAGGCCCCCTCCTTCCTGCTTCCCTGTTCCCGCCATGATTACCATAGCGCGGGAACAAAGCCCGCGCTTCCCCTTTTGGCCCCGCCCCCAATGGCCGGCGCCCACAGCTCCTCATCCTCCCTCACCCCCTCCCCCACGACATGGGGAAGAGAGAGAAGTTACAAGGTCGCAGGTTTAACAATCTGGGAAGTCTTCTCTTCCCCCTTTTCCCCCCTTCATCCCACAAATTCACCCCCCCACTTTTGTCCCAAACGTTCTTTTTCTGGCCCGCTCACTCCAGCTTCTCCTCGACAAAAAATGACCACGTTTCGTCTGCCGTTTCGAAATAGTGGTGTTTCCCTAGATGTGTGACCCACAGTCTTGCCGGTTGCAACATTCCGAATTTGACCTTCCTTTTATGCAACACCGCCTTGGCCCGATTAAAGCTTGCCCTCCTTCTCGCCACCTCCGCATTCCAATCTTGATACACGCGGATCACCGCATTCTCCCACCTACTGTTCCGAATTTTCTTGGCCCATCTGAGGACCATCTCTCTGTCCTTGTATCGGAGAAATCTCACAACTATTGCTCGAGGAATTTCTCCAGCCCTCGGTCTTCGCGCCATAACTCGATAGGCTCCCTCCACCTCCAGCGGACCCGTCGGGGCCTCCGATCCCATTAACAAATGCAGCATCGTGCTCACATATCCCCCGACGTCCGCCCCTTCTGCACCTTCGGGAAGACCAAGAATCCTTAAGTTCTTCCTCCTCGCATTGTTCTCCAGCACCTCCAGCCTTTCCACACATCTTTTGTGTTGTGCCTCGTGGATCTCCGTTTTCACCACCAGGCCCTGTATGTCGTCCTCATTCTCAGCAGCCTTTGCCTTCGCGACCCGAAGCTCCTGTTCCTGGGTCTTTTGCTCCTCCTTTAGCCCCTCAATCGCTTGTAATATCGGGGCCAACAGCTCCTTCTTCATCTCCTTTTTGAGTTCATCTATGCAACGCCGCAGGAACTCTTGTTGGTCAGGGCCCCATATTAAACTGCCTCCTTCCGACGCCATCTTGCTTTGTGCCTGCCTTCCTGGCCGCTGCTCTTGAGGATCCACCGCAACCCGGCTACTTTCCTCTTTTTTCCATCCGTGTCCAGGGGGGATTCCCTTCTGGATTACCGCACAGTGTTATTTGCCGTTAAAATTGCCGATGGGGCTCCTATTAAGAGCCCTAAAGTCCGTTCCACCGGGAGCTGCCGAAACGTGCGACTTAGCTGGTCATCGCCGCACCCGGAAGTCGCGTGTTTCTTTCTTTAACTGCACTTGTCCAAAATGTCCAACTTCCAAAGCGCGCGCTTTTTCTGAGTGCCCTTGCACAGACTGATCTTCTTTTCCAGCACGCTTAATTTTTTGTGTGCCACAGCTTAAACGGAGGCAAAAATGTTTTTACTTTGCCGAGTCAACATTGCGGCACTTCTATTTTAAGATTCTTTACTCGCACGGGATATATTGCTCGGATCTTCTAGTATTTCTTTTTATTGCTTTTGCAGTTGTTTATTGAGCTTTTCATTTCTTTTAAGCTCACAATAATTTTGAAATTTTTCAATGACCACATCAGACTTATTTTTTTCAACTTCATTCTCAAAGTGGAATGAGCAATACAATTCAATAGCCTGCGGTCCAGCCCTATTGAGTAACAGCGCAATCTTTCGCTTTTCACTGACCGCTTTGAGATTTAAGGCTGAGAGGCATTGTTTAAACTCTTTTTTGAACATTTTCCAGTTCACATCTACTTTACCCGATATCCTGAATGACTTTGGAGTCTGCAGACCTTCCATGAAGCTTCGGCTGGGTATTTCTTTTTCGTGATGCTGCTGGTTGTTGCTACTGGAATCTGGTTGAGATTTTTTCTTTGCATGTTTTTGTTTTCTTCGAACGGAGATTCTTTCTTTCTCCCTGAGCTTTACTAATCTGCTCTAGCCAGTCCTGGTACAATGTTGGAACTTTCCACTCCTGGTAGCATGTTGTGTTCTCTGCTTTGCTTTACCTGGATGGTTTGGATGTGTAGTGTTCAACAAAGAACAACAAGCTTTGTTAACAAACAAAACTATAAATTAATTTACACTACTTACTATGATTCATTCACATTCCTAAAGTAGAAGGTTTCTATATTAAACTGTGCTATCTCTAACTGCAGTACTCTATTACACAACTGCTCTCTCTCTCTCTCTCTCTCTCTCTCTCTTGCCTCACTATCTTCTTCTCTTCTTCTGACTGACCCACAAGGTTTATCCCCATCCCTTATATACTTATGGGACTAGCTCCCTCTAGTGGCTCTCTGTATACATTTCATTAACTCTTGCATTGCCTTTATTTATGATAATACCACACCTATCACAGACGTTCCCCTCTGTTCTAAATTTTTATCCTCTCACCTTTCACTTGCCTAAAATCTATCGCATTTCTAACTTTACCCAGCTCTGATGGAGGAAAACTGACCTGAAATGTTAATGCAGTTTCCTTCTCCACATAAACTGTCCAAACTGCTGACTATTTCCTGCATTTTCTGCTGTTATCCCCAATAGTTCACTCAATCGAGGACAACGGTGTCAGTGTAACTGGGTCTTCGGACCATCTCCCACAATACACAAGGTTGAAGACTGTGTTTGCTCCCAAGCAATTTTATGCTCTAAATGTTTAAATAGATTTTGATTTTCCCTCTGCAAGAATAATGAAAAATTCCAAAGAAAGGAAAAACTCATCAGCACTGAAAATTTCAAATAAAACATTACTTGGTTCTAACTGTTGATTTATCCATCAAATATTGCTCAAATTATTATGGGGGCACCAATTTACAGAGTGCATGTTACCTTAAATGGATAGGAAATTGTAATGTAGAACAGTGATTGGCATTCAATAAATGTGCATTGTTACATTGATCCAACATTCTTATCCATGTACCTCGTGGTGAATTGTATTCATTTGTATTCAGACAGGAGCAATAAATGTGTACACAAAACATGATCAGAATTTATTATGTTAGTAACTTGTCTCTTGGAATCTAACCTGATTCTGAGCCCCTGGTACCAACAAACTGTGCATAATAGAGTTCAATATAAGGTTTGCTCAGTCCCTATGATAAAAAGAGCTCTATATCATTGCCATGCTATCAGCACATGGTGATGGCTACCAAAGGTCAAGAGCTTCAACACAGTAGTAATTGGAGAGTGAGTTGAAGCCTGAAAAGTTCTACTGCCAATGAGTCAAGCAAGGAATTGGCAGAGGTGCATTAACAGGTAGCAAATGGTCTGCAGAAGTGCATGAGCAGCTGGGAAATGTTGTGCAGTCTAATTTGTATCTGCCAGGAGATTGTACTTGGAAGATCTCCTAACGGGGCCATTTTTTCAGTTATGAAAATTCTTCGATCCACTTTATGTCTCTGGAATATGCCTCTGCTGCTATCCCAGAAATATGTATAATATATATGTGGGGCAAGTAGGGTGGGGACTCTGGATCAAAGCACTGAACAGGGCAAACTTCACTTCCACGTGCACAAGACTAAGCCGAATGCAACTAAAGGTGGTGCACACAGCGCATCTCACAAGAACTCGAATGAACAGGTTCTTGCTGGAGGGGGAAGACAAATGTGAACGGTGCTAGGAAGGCCCAGCCTACCACACCTTGGGCGGGATTCCCCATCCCACCGCACCCGTTTTCGGCTGCGGCGGGACCCCGCCGGCAGCAGGATCCTCCGTCACCCCAGCCAAGCCAATGGAGTTTCCCATTGTGGGCACCCCCACACCATCGGGAAATCCGCAGGCGTGAATGCGCTGACGGCAAAATGGAGAATTCCACCGATGGAGAATCCAGCCCCAATTGTTTTGGCCTGCCCCAGACTTGTCGAGTTCTGGACAACCTTCTTTGAAGCAATGTCCAAGGTTGTGGGGGTGAGGGTGGAGGCGTGCCCAAAAGTGGTGGTCTTCGGGGTCTCAGACTAGCCAGAAGTCTTCCTGGGGAGACGGGCCAACGCCCTAGCCTTAGCCTCCCTGGTCGCCCGGCAAAGAATCCTGCTCAGCTGGCGATCGGCAGTAACACCCAGAGCTGAAGACCGGCTGTCCAACCTACCAGAATTCCTCCAACGGGAGAAAATAAAATTCACCATTCAGGCTTCCACAAGACATGGAAGCCATTCACCAACTTGTTCAAAGACCTGTTTGTAGCCAGTAAGCAATAGAGCGGGGTGGTGGTGGAGACGGGGGGTGCAGTGGAGAGAGGGAGGCACAGATGCACCACAAAAATGGATAGGAAAGAATGAGGGGATGGGGAAGGGAGGGGGAGTAGAGGGGGGGGAGCAGGAGCTGGCGAGGCAGAAGATAGGCGGCAGTGCCGTGGAGTAGGGGCCGAAAGGAAGGGCCAGAGGTTGCCAGATCACAACCCAGCTGTATATACACATGTCGCACTTGGTACGAAGGTGTATCAAACCCCCCCCCCCCCCAGATGGAAATTTGTGTAAAAATACAGCTTTGACTTGGCAATGAAAGTCAATAAAAACATTTTAAAAGAAAATATATATATGGGGCAGTAGCAGCTAAAGAGTTAATGTGCGACCTGTTCTTCATATTTTCTGACCTTCATAATTGTTGTTCTTTAGTGTTATAATCCCTTGCAGAACTAATGAGCCAGACAGCACAGTTGGCATTCCTTTGGGTGAAATTGTTGTGGTTAATGAACTCTATCTCTTTGGTGACCAAATGTGATTATGCACAGGGCAGTGCAAATGCTGTATGTAAATAGTGTTTGTGTCCAGTGACAAATGGGTATTCCAGGGGGGAATGGTGCACAAATCCTTGGTACATTTTCTTAAATGGTGCGTGGCAGGTTTCGGGGTTAAAATGCAGTCACTTTCCATACTAGTGCCATCAGTTCATCCCTAGTGGTTTGCTGAATTCACCAACCATACTGCTTCAGCAAGTACATATCTCCCTCAACTCCACTGCACAGTTCTTCCAGGTTTCCCCCTGCAAAATTGCACCATCCAGCCCCCATTCCCTTCCCATCTCTGAGGTAAGATTGAGCCAAATATTGGTGAACTTGCTCAGACAACATGAAATTTTCAGAAAACACTTTGCAGAAACCAGTTTGAAGTCATAGCCTCTTTACTTGAAAAGAGATGAAATGTAGATTTTTTCCCCCCTGATTCTCATTTTGAGTTCATTGGAGCAAAACACTGACTTGAAAACAGTGATGACAAAGATGCAAATTTAAGTCCGTACCGCATTCAGTCTGTTTATGGAAATTTTACCTAATGAGAACACGAAAGGAAACATGGGGCTGAATTTTATGGGGAATGGTGTACAGCTCACCCCAGCAACCCCTCCTACAACCCCACCCCCACCCCACCCCCCACCTCAAAGAAAGTCAGTGTCACACCAACCAACATTCAGGAAGGCAACCCTGCAGCAATACCTTTCTCCAGGCAGCTTAAGAGGTGCAGGTCAGATTTGATTGACCAGCCGCTCTTGCAGTCCCAGCAGCACCAGAACCGAGCAGTGGGCGCCGCTGGGACTGCAAGTAGCCCCCGGGATGAAGACAGCCATGACATCTGGACCCAGGGAAGTCTGGGGTTTTGGCTGGCAGGAATCGGGGAGCCTGGCGAGGGGATGGGATTTGAAGCCAGGCAGGGAGGCACAATGGGCAGGTTACATCCTTGGGAGAGGTTGCACCCAACGCTCACAGGGCTCCCACTGAATATCCTCTCCTCATACTTCCCATTCTTTCAACAAAGTAGTTTTAAAAATGGCCTCCTGTCTCCTGCCCATGCCAACTGTATTATTGCATGGGTAGCATAATACTTGGGTCGATTGGCTTGTTAACAAGCTGAATTGCCCTTTTTCTTTAAATAATGGGCAAACTGCCAATTTGACTGCCTGCCATTTTATGGGGATTGGACCAGGGGTGGAATGAAGGTGGTGGGCTAGCTACCCAACATATTTTATATGTCTCCCCCAACCCTGTGAAAACACACCCAGCAGGCAGTGGGGTGGGCATAAAACCCATCTCATGCTGAGGTGTGTGTCAGTGATACAATACACAAGCAGATTGTTTTTCCTTTTTTTTTCTTTTAATTTCTGTGACAAGAATCTAGGTAGCAGCTAAACTCTAGCAGTGATTCTGCTGAAAGTTTACATTCTAATGTGTCAAGTAAAATAGGACAATGTTAACATGAAACACAATACAGTGAAAACAAGGAGCAAATTAGTGTCAGTTCCCACAATCGCTCAATGTACAGAAGGTAACCAGAAAGCATTAAGTGTGACAGAACATATTTAATAGCAGCGCCGACTGCTTTCATTAAATGTCAACATCAGTTTAAAGGTGGTGAATTCCAAATCTGATCGGTATGATGTTCAAGCAAACCTACTTTGTTGGCAAGGTTTAGAGTTTGACATGTTGAGGATATTAATTCTAGGGCATACAACATTTTGCATTATAGCTCGGGTCAATGTTCAGTTCAGCCAATGTTCCCCAATGGAACTGATGTAGCATACAGCTCCCTCTTCTCTACCCCAAAAATGAGTGAGAGCAACTGATGAAGACTGAGAGAAAGGAGCAAGACAGAGAAGCTTGAGAAAGTTCCACAGGGAGACCAAGATATCTAGTCTGAGAGCTCTGTCAGACTTGATTGAGTTCAGCAAAAACTGAACTGAACTAGTCGCTGGTTTGAATTTTGCATTCTGCAGTCGGACGTGAGATGACATCGAGTGTGCGACCTGGGGCGGGATTCTCCGACCCCCCGCCGGGTCGGAGAATCGCCAGGGGCTGCCGTGAATCACGCCCCTGCCTGTTGCCGAATTATCTGGCACCGGATATTCGGCGGGGGTGGGAATCGCACCGTGCCGTTTGGCGGGCCCACCCCCGGCGATTCTCCGGCCCGCGATGGGCCGAAGTCCCGCTGCTGGAATGCCTGTCCCGCCGGCGAGAATCAAACCACCTCTCTTACCGGTGGGACAAGGCGGCGCGGGCAGGCTCCGGTGTCCTGGGTGGGGAGCGGGGCGATCTGGCCCTGGGGGGTGCCCCCAGGGTGGCCTGGCCCGCGATCGGGGCCCGCCGATCCACGGCGTGCCTGTGCCGTGGGGGCACTCTTTTCCTTCCACCTTCGCCATGGTCTCCGCTATGGCGGAGGCGGAAGAGACCCCCTCCACTGCGCATGCACGGGGATGCCGTGAGCGGCCGCTGACGCTCCCGCGCATGCGCCGCATGGCAAAGTCATTTCCGGGCCAGCTGGCAGGGCACCAAAGGCCTTTCCCGCCAGCTGGCGGGGCGGAAATCAGTCCGGCGCGGGCCTAGCCCCTCAAGGTGAGGGCTCGGCCGCTCAAGATGCGGAGAATTCCGCACTTTTGGGGCGGCGCAATGCCGGACTGATTTGCGCCGTTTTTGGCGCCGGTCGGCGGACATCGCACCGATTGCGGAGAATCCCGCCCCTGATGTTAATAATAATTTTTAGTGTCACAAGTAGGCTTACATTAACACTGCATTGAAGTTACTGTGAAAAGCCCCTGGTCGCCACATTCCGGCACTTGTTCGGATACACTGAGGGAGAATTCAGAATGTCCAAATTAACTAACAGCACGTCTTTCAGGGCTTGTGGAGGGAATCCAGACCACACGGAAGAAACCCACACAGACACAGGGAGAACGTGCAAACTCCGCACAAGCAGTGACCCAAGCCGGGAATCGAACCTGGGACCCTGGTGCTGTGAAGCAACAGTGCTAACCACTGTGCTGATGTGTCACTGCAATATTGAGGTTGGCCGGGGCGTGTGGGAGTTGAAGCCGCACCCGCTGACAATCAAAGGATCAATTAAGGCCATTAAAAAGCCTATTGAATGAGATTTTACATTCAGCGTGTGATTTCACGCTCGTCTCACACGCAAAAAGGCCAAGCGGACAATCCATTTTTTCATTGTCTTCCAAGGACGGGATAAAATGTGTCCGGCCATTGCTATTGTGAGGAGTGAGATGTTTGGGAGATGGTTTACTGCTGGTTGCTCAGGAAAACTTGTTGGCTTTATCTGTATTCATTTTCAGTTTTTGCATTGCTAATCTTCATTTCAGGACTCATTGGTGTCTCCAAGACTCCTGGAGGATTTATACCATTGTGAAGCCTTCTGATCGCCAGAGAGCTTTCTGTTTCTCTGGTAATGGGGGCTGTCTGCTCCACTGATGGGAGCTCCGAGGAGGAGGAAGACAGGGGTAGAAGGGAGAGGAGGCCTGGTGTCCACAGGCAGCTTCGCAGGGAATGGCCTGTGTGAAGAGAGGGGCAGGCACAATGGGTGCAGGGCCATCACGGAGTGCAAAGTGGAAGGAGAAAACACCTTTCGTCTGCTGCCAGAGTGTACAGGCAGTGATTCAGCTACCTCAACATGCCAGAGGTTGCAGGACCACAGAAGGCTCCATCTCTCCGGTGAGACTGTGACCTCCATATATCAGATGGTAGGGCCAGATATCACCTCCAACTGCGTGGGTGATCACCTCCATGTCAGTGGCTCCCAAGGTCACAGTAACCCTCAACCTTTATGGTTCTTTCCAGGGGTTCACTGCGGGATCTATGTGGAGTGTCCCAACCTGCTGCCCACAATGGTGTCAAGCTGATCACTGCGCGCTGTTCAAGTGGGTCATGACATTTATTCATTACTGGACAGATGAGGCTATCTAGTGAGCATGAGGCTTTGCTGCGATTGAAGGATTCCCCCGCATACAGGGTGCCATCGACTGCATTCACATTCACATTCACATGGCAATCATGGCACAAATGGGTGAGCTGGGTACCTTCCTGAATAGGAAGGACTTCCACTCCATGAACATGCATTTCGTATGGGACCACAAGATGCAGATTCTGCCAGTCTGCGCATCTCATGATGCATATACATCCTCCAACATTCACAAGTGCCAAGGCTGTTCATGGCTCCAGCTCAGCTGGATGGGTGACTGCTGGGTGACAAAGGCTATCCATTGACTTATGACTCTCTCACCTTTTAAAGCGCTAACTCTTAAGTTACATCCACTGTTAAATTGGTCATAAATACTGTTGTCATATATCAGCAGAGTGGGAAATGGATCACATTCAAAGCAGTAAATCTCAGCCGTGACTGAAGAAACAAAGTTCTAACCCATCAAGCAGGAAGCTACCAAGGCCCGATCCTGTGGAGGTACTCACAGCTCTCTATTCTTTGGCATTCCAGGTAAAGGCTACTTTGGACGAGGTAATGGAAAGGTTACCAGAGGAGTTTAATATCTCAGAGTTGATGAGCAAAGCAGAGGAGCGCACTCCCTACATCGTGGTGGCTTTCCAGGAGTGTGAGAGAATGAACACTCTTACCTCGGAGATCAAGCGCTCACTCAAGGAGCTGGACTTGGGATTAAAGGTACCTTGTAAGACATCCTGACGGCTGAATAAAACCACTTGCATTTATGATTCGTCAAAATTATTAATTTCTTAAAAAACTTAATAAACCTGGGATTACTGAAAACTTCTTAAAATGATCCATTAATCATATGTTTTGGTCCTGTTCAAAGCTAGAGGATTACTGGAAGGAGGATTTTAGGGTAATTTCTAAAGTGGTGCACGTGAAACTGGACACGGGCCCCCGGGAGGCCATATTCGGGGTGCCGGACCAGCCAGGGTTGGAAACTGGTGCGGAGGCAGATGTTGTAGCCTTCGCCTCGTTGATCGCCCAAAGGCGGTTCCTGATGGGTTGGAGAGCAACCTCTCCATCCTGTGCCCTGGCATGGCGGGGGACCTGTTGGAATTCTCGACTCTTGAGAAGGTTAAGTTTGAACTGAGGGGAAGGATGGAGGGGTTCTACAATTCATGGGCATCATTCATTCTGCACTTTCAAGAACTGGATAACATCGAACATTAGTTGGGGCGTGTGGGTGGGAGGGTTGGGGGGAGGGGGCCTGTATGTGTTAATGGCAACTATGGGTGATCCCTAATTCCGTTTTGTCATTTGTTTGTGTGAACATGCGGGCTAATGTTTAGGGTTTGGTGGGAGGATGGGATCATTGTTATTGATATGGGGATTGACATATTTGTTACTGATTATCGTTTATTGTTGGTGGGTGTAAATTTGGGAGAAAATGTGAAAAAGGAGGAGAATTAAAAAAAAATTTTTTTTTTAAATGGTCCATTAATATTTTTCAAAAATCTTTCATGGGATTTAGGCATCACTGACCAGGCCAGCATTTGTTGCCCTTCCCTAATTGCCCTTCGAACTGAGTCGATTGCTAAGGCCATTGCAGAGTTACATGTAAGCTAGTCCAAATAGGGATAGCAGATTTCCCTCCTCAAGGACATTAATGAATCAGATTGGTTTTTACAACAATCTATTATTGAAACTGGCTTTATGTTCCAAGTTTTATTAATTTAATTTAATTTTCACCAACTGCCTTGGTGGGATTTGAAGCCATGTTCCAGAGCATTACCAGGGACCTCAGTATTACTAGTCCAGTGAGATGACCACCTCCACCCCCTAACATAACTCTTACTGCTTGAATTATCAATTACTATACAGCATTTTCCCGCCATGGAAGAATTTGATTACGTATACAATAAATGCAAGTGTTTACAAAGGAAGAATAATCTTCCATGGTATCAGTATGTACCAAATATCTTTATATTTACAATTACGTTCCAAGCATCATCAGTGTTGTTGTAGAATCATAGAATCGTAGAAAGTTTACAGCATAGAAGGAGGCCATTCAGCCCATCTTGTCCATGCCAGCCCGAGGACACCCAGGTACACTTTCTAATCTCACCTTCCTGCACCTGGTCCATAGCCTTGTAGCTGAGAGCACTTATGTGTAGATCCAGTGTGTCAACGTTCCTTCTGGACTACTGTATAGATCGATATACAGTCAATTAATGCACAGCGAGGTTCTACAAACAACGGCAGTGAATGACTGGTTAATAAGGTGTAAATGTTAGCTAGATCAGCAGGCAAACCTCTCTTGCTCCTCTCTAAATAGTGCCATGGATGTTCTACATTCATCTGACAGGTAGATAGAGCCTTTGATTAACATCCCATTTTAAAGACAGCCACTCTGACAAAGCCGCACTTGCTCAATACTGCACTGAAACGCTGAACACCTGGAACAAAGCTTCACCTCTCAGCTTCTGAGGTGCGAATGCAAAGCTAAAACTTATGTATGCACATCTTGGGCGAAATTCTCCCCCAACGGCGCGATGTCCGCCGACTGGCGCCAAAAACGGCGCCAATCAGACGGGCATCGCGCCGGCCCAAAGGTGCGGAATGCTCCGCATCTTTGGGGGCCGAGCCCGAACATTGAGGGGCTAGGCCGACGCCGGAGGGATTTCCGCCCCGCCAGCTGGTGGAAATGGCGTTTGTTGCCCCGCTAGCTGGCACGGAAATGCGGCGCATGCGCGGGAGCGTCAGCGGCCGCCGACAGTTTCCCGCGCATGCGCAGTGGGGAGAGTCTCTTCTGCCTCCGCCATGGTGGAGGCCGTGGCGGAGGCGGAAGGGAAAGAGTGCCCCACGGCACAGGCCCACCCGCGGATCGGTGGGCCCCTAACGCGGGCCAGGCCACCGTGGGGGCACCCCCCGGGGTCAGATCGCCCCGCGCCCCCCCAGGACCCCAGAGCCCGCCCACGCCGCCTGGTCCCGCCGGTAAATACCAGCTTTGATTTACGCCGGCGGGACAGGCAATTTCTGGGTGGGACTTCGGCCCATCCGGGCCGGAGAATTGAGCGGGCGGTCCCGCCAACCGACGCCATTCTGTGGCGTCATTCTCCGACCCCGCCGGGTCGGAGAATGGCCGTTGGCCGCCGTGAATCCCGCCCCCCGCCAAAGTCTCCGGTACCGGAGATTGGGCGGGGGCGGGAATCGGGCCGCGCCGGTTGGCGGGACCCCCCGCTCAATTCTCCGGCCCGGATGGGCCGAAGTCCCGCCCAGAAATTGCCTGTCCCGCCGGCGTAAATCAAAGCTGGTATTTACCGGCGGGACCAGGCGGCGTGGGCGGGCTCCGGGGTCCTGTGGGGGCGCGGGGCGATCTGACCCAGGGGGTGCCCCCACGGTGGCCTGGCCCACCGATCCGCGGGTGGGCCTGTGCCGTGGGGACACTCCTTCCCTTCCGCCTCCGCCACGGCCTCCACCATGGCGGAGGCGGAAGAGACTCTCCCCACTGCGCATGCGCGGGAAACTGTCGGCAGCCGCTGACGCTCCCGCACATGCGCCGCATTTCCGCGCCAGCTGGCGGGGCACCAAACGCCATTTCCGCCAGCTGGCGGGGCGGAAATCCCTCCGGCGCCGGCCTAGCCCCTCAATGTTGGGGCTCGGCCCCCAAAGATGCGGAGCATTCCGCACCTTTGGGCCGGCACGATGCCCGTCTGATTGGCGCCGTTTTTGGCGCCAGTCGGCGGACATCGCGCCGTTGGGGGAAAATTTCGCCCCTTGACTTCTAAAATCCATCGGTGAGAAACTTGTGTTTAAAGAACTGCAAAGGACTTACAACACACTTAAATCTCCACTGAAACAAACAGCAACCAGGATTTTACAGCCCTCCATGGTATGTGTGTGTATCCAACCCCACCCCCCCAGTGGATGCAGTGGGCCATTTACATTACTATTCAGCTTGGCGGCACCTTAATACCCCACCAGGCGAGAGGGACTGTAAAACCCTCACCAATGTCTACATTGCCTGGCCCCTGTCTGGCTTATGCTGACCTGTTGAAGAGGCAGCTCTGTAGTTGTCCAGACGCATACTGAGACAGATATGTAAGCATTTGCAGACTGTAAAAGGCCGAAACCCATCTGTGTTAAGATACCATCCAAGGTCAAAGTTACAGCCTGAGTCCCATAGAACCATACAACTCCCTACAATGCAGAAGGAGGCCACTCAGCCCATCGAATCTGCACCCACCCTCTGAAAGTGCACCCTACCAACGCTCACTCCCCCACTGTAACCCCACCTAGCCTGCACATCTTTGGACACTAAGGGGCAATTTTGCTTGGCCAGTCACCTAACCTGCACGGGCGAAATTCTCCCGAAACGGCGCGATGTCTGCCGACTGGCGCCCAAAACGGCGCCAATCAGACGGGCATCGCGCCGCCCCAAAGGTGCGGAATGCTCCGCATCTTTGGGGGCCGAGCCCCAACATTGAGGGGCTAGGCCAACGCCGGAGGAATTTCCGCCCCGCCAGCTGGCGGAAACGGCCTTTGTTGCCCCGCCAGCTGGTGCAGAAATGACATCTCCGGGCGGCGCTGCGCTGGAGCGTTAGCGGCCGCTGACAGTTTCCCACGCATGCGCAGTGGAGGGAGTCTCTTCCGCCTCCGCCATGGTGGAGACCGTGGCGGAGGCGGAAGGGAAAGAGTGCCCCCACGGCACAGGCCTGCCCGCGGATCGGTGGGCCCCGATCGCGGGCCAGGCCACCGTGGGGGCACCCCCCCGGGGTCAGATTGCCCCGCGCCCCCCCAGGACCCCAGAGCCCGCCCACGCCGCCTTGTCCCGCCGTTCAAAAGGTGGTTTAATCCACGCCGGCGGGACAGGCAATTTATCGGCGGGACTTCGGCCCATCCGGGCCGGAGAATCCAGCGGGGAGGGGGTCCGCCAACCGGCGCGGCCCGACTCCCGCCCCCACCGAATATCCAGTGCCGGAGACTTCGGCAACCGGAGGGGGCGGGATTCACGCCAGCCCCCGGCGATTCTCCGACCCGGCGGGGGGTCGGAGAATGACGCCCCACATCTTTGATCTGTGGGAGAAAACCGGAGCATGCAGAGAAAACACACACAGACAGAGGGCAAGCGTGCAAACTCCACATAGTCACCCAAGACTGGAATTGAATTCGGGACCCTGGCACTGTGAGGCAGCAGCGCTAAGCACTGTGCCACCATGCCACATAATATTCCAAGGGTTCCTGTACACGTTGCTCCATTATTTAACTCTGTGATGATGGATGGGTTTTGAGTGGCTTATAATTGGGCCCATGTGTCTATCGATGAAGCTCAATAGAATGGACTACTAATTCCCTTGAGCCTTTATACGCCACCTGGGAAGGTTTTCTTCACAACTTTTCAGAAAGCAAAATGTTCTTCAGATAGCCAAAAGCACAAAGAGCACCACTTTACTCCTTTCTCTCCTGCCCTATCAGGAGGGGGCTTTACATTTATCTGTTCCCTCCAAGCCCTGCGCATTTAATGCATGGGTGAAGCATGTAACGGCAGGTTTCATTTATTCAGATAATAAAAAAAATGCTTGCACAATTTTCTTATTTTATCACAAAATCAATTTCTCACATCATGGTGATTTTTTTGGCCAAATTCTATGCCAAAGGTGAAAATAAAATAGGTGTGAGCAAAAAAATAGGCGTGAGCCCTGATCCTCTCAACCAATCACTTTCACTGAACGTTTCCTTCTTGCCGCTTTTTCTTCTCAGGGAGAACTGACCATGACCAATGACATGGAGAATCTGCAAAATGCCATCTTCTTTGATCAAGTGCCCGATTCTTGGAATAAACGAGCCTACCCATCAATGGCTGGGCTCGCCAACTGGTTTGTGGACCTCCTCAGCCGCATCAAGGAACTGGAAACCTGGACCTCCGACTTTGCCCTCCCTTCGGCAGTGTGGCTCGCTGGCTTCTTCAACCCACAGTCTTTCCTCACGGCCATCATGCAGTCTATGGCCAGGAGGAATGAGTGGCCTTTAGACAAAATGTGTCTTCAGTGTGACGTCACAAAGAAAAACCGCGAGGATTGCAGCAGTCCGCCCCGCGAAGGTGCCTATGTATACGGTCTGTTCATGGAGGGGGCCCGTTGGGATTCTCAGGTACTCATCACTCTTTCTCTCTCCTTATCTAATTATCTGAAATGCTTCAATTTTTTTGTGAACAGGCTGCAAGATTAGAAAGTAAATCCATAATATTGGGAAGTTCAAGTGCTGTTTAATTAAAGCAACTGGGACTGTTCAGGGCATTGCAAAAAGGCACTAATGGGCTGAGTGACGTCACAACAGCATCTCATTTAAAAGCAGCCAACAGCACTTCTGGGCATTTTGATATAGTTGGGATCTCAATTGAATTTCCTTCCTCCAGTTGATCAAAACAGAGCCTACATTTGGAAGGTTTAATGCCACATAAATGTGAATTATGTTTATCTAGCCAGAATTCCCAAGCCGTCGGGATTCTCTGTTCTCGCCGGCAGTGCAGCCCCGCCCGTGGGTTTCCCAGCGACGTGGGGATGGCTTCAATGGGAAATCTCATTGACAACGGTGGGAACAGATAATCTTGACGCCAACAAATGGAGTGCTGCCAAGAAACAGGCAGCTGGGGACCAGAGAATCCAGCCCATTGTGGTCCCCGCTTAGCTACACACAGCGGGCAAAAAAATACTAATGCTTGAAACAGTGTGAATTTGTTTCTTTGGTTAATTGTTTTCAGCATCCTTTCCGACATTGCTTTCTGATGTCAATGTCATGTTAAGTACAGCATTCTTCTTTATATATGCAGCTTCTACTCGTATCCACGTGATACAGTGTGAGAGTACGCAATTGGCTGTTCTTCTGACACATACTCAATATTAATCCCTGTTTGTATCTTTCAGCAGCTTGCTGCCAGATATAAATAAATTAACTAAAAATTAGGTTGGAATTCCAACAGCAGTCGACAAGCAAAATTAATTCCCACTATCTGTTGGCCACCGCTTTGCTCATTGAAGCATATTCTAATTATTTTTTGAGCAAATTGTGAATCTATAAACAGAAGAAAATAGGTGACGAGACCTCAAAGTTTCAATCTATACATTGAAACTATCAATCTATTTATCCCAGTATAATGTATCACTTGGATTATATGGTGCACTACTCTGTCAAGCTGTCAGTGTAGCTACCCTTTGGAACAATGAAACATAGTAAGTCAAGCTCAGCATCTTGCTCACGCAACAGCAATGGAGCGTAGAACATAAAGAAGTCTAGGGATGTGGTAGATGTTGCTCTAAATGATACATGGCACAAACATCCAAACAAAGGGCTCAGGTTACATTATGAAGCTATGAAACAAATGCCAAATGGATGCCCACAGTCCAAAGATGTGCAGGTTAGGTGGACTGGCCATGCTAAATTGCCCCTTGGGTTATGGGGATGGGGGGGGAGGGACCTGGGCAGGGGGTTCTTTCAGAGGGTCGGTGCAGACTCAATGGGCTGAATGGCCTCCTTATGCACTGTAAGGGTTCTATGCTTCTATGGATGGCAAGTGAGGTGCAGAATCGATGCAAAACCTTGAATAACTTACCTCGGAACAGGGGCACTGTGGTTAATACTGCTGCCTCACCGTGCCACGGATCTTAGTTTGATTCCGACCTTGGGTTACTGGCTGTGTGGAGTTTGTACATTCTCCCCGTTATTGCACGGGTTTCCTTCGGGTGCTCCGGATTCCTCCCACAGTCCAAATATTGGATTGGATTCGATTGGTTTATTGTTACTTGTACCGAGGTACAATGAAAAGTATTGTTCTGCGTGGAGCTCAAACAGATCATTCAGTACATGAAAAGAAAAAACATACAAGGGCAAATATAAAATACACAATGTAAATACATAGACACAGGCATCGGGTGAAGTATACAGGAGTGTAGTACTACTCAGTAGAGAAATTGCCCCTTAATGTCCAAAGATATGTAGGTTAGGTTACTGGGTGCGAGGATAAGTAGAGTGCTCACTCTGAGGGTCAGTGTAGACTCGATGGGCCAAATGGCATCCTTCTGCACTGTAAGGATTCTATGATTCTACTTAGAGGCAAGAGAACTAGGAGTGAGATGAGGAGCTGTTGGGGTTTGGAATGCGCTGCCTGGGAGAGTGGTGGTGGTGGATTCCATAGGAGGTTTCAAAAGAGAGCTGGATATATACTTGCAAGTGATTAATTTATAGGTGTACGGAGATAGGGCTGGGAAATACGACTAGCTAGGTTGCTCTTTTGGGAGCCGATACAGACACAATGGGCCGAATGATCTCCTTCTGTGCTGTAAATAACAAATAAATAACAAACAAACAAAGATGTACATTATTGACTCTGCGCTCTGTGTTCATCTGAGATGTTCAAGAGGCAATATATGGTGCACTGAAGTTATATTTGTCCTCTTTGGGACAGACATCTGGCAGAGCAGTATTGCTACCCAATTCTCTGTATCTGCCCCGTATCCCTGGCTGGGGGTGGCGGGGGTTGGGGTGTCATCAGTCGTGCATAGCTGGCTCTGAGGGGAAATGTCACTGCGACAGGGGAGCCTACCTATGCAGTCGTATGGTGCTGTAGCACCAAAAAGAGCCAATGAGGGACCTAAAGTGGTAGAACCATTGTGACTGTCAGGGTAAGGTCCCACTGATGGTTTCGGCTGAGTCACTGGACCTCTGGGTGAAACTGGAGAAAGAGGCTGATCTACCGGGGGCTCTCCAGGCCCATTAAACATACACCCAGGTCCAGTGGGTGGTGCAAACATGGACAGGCAAGCAGGAGAAAACTTACTTGTACGTCCTTCCACCAGTCCTCAGGCACCTCCCATCCCCCTACCATTTCACACCTTTTTTTCCCCCCACCTTCTTTTTGTTGCCTGCTCCAAAAACCAATTCAAATTGAATCCAATTCATGGTCCCCACAAGAGAGACATACCAAATACAGGCATTACACCTGACCTCACACTCATCTTAGCCAAAAAGCGGAGAAGCGACTCCCCCGCCCCCCTACCTTCTTACCCATTATTTCATATGGTAGAGTCGGCTGGATTGCTCGTGAGGCAGGAGGCAGGGAATAAAAGCGAGGCAGTGTCAATCGTCTGTGGGTGCAATGTTGTAATGAAGAGATTGCACTTCACATTCACACTGCATCCAATGCAAAGTCAAGAATGGAAATGATACTCACACTCACTCTGCCTCAGTTTGTACCTGGTTCGGCCGCATGTAGTATCAACGTGAAGCTGAGATTGATCTGCATCGACATTAAACATGCCATGATTGATGACAGTAAGTGAGAAGCATTTGAAGGGTTTAGTAACAGACTGGAGGGGTTTTAATCTATGAAAAGTGGATCGTATTATTCGGTCATTCTTTTGCTTAAGATTCTAATGCAGGAAGTGCCACAGTTGCTTTTCCAGGATTGTTTCCATTGGTGGATTCAAAACCACCTACCTTACCGGCGGGACAAGGCGGTGCGGGCCGACTCCGGGGTCCTGGAGGGGGCGCGGGGCGATCTGGCCCCGGGGGGTGCCCCCACGATGGCCTGGCCCGCGATTGGGGCCCACCGATCCGCGGGCGGTCCTGTGCCGTGGGGGCACTCTTTCCCTTCCGCCTTCGCCACGGTCTCCACCATGGCGGAGGCGGAAGAGACTCCCTCCACTGCGCATGCGCAGGAATGCCGTCAGCGGCCGCTAACGCTCCTGCACATGCGCCACCCGGAGATGTCATTTCCGCGCCAGCTGGCGGGGCACCAAAGGCCTTTTCCGCCAGCTGGCGGGGCAGAAATTCGTCCGCCGCGGGCCTAGCCCCTTAAGGTTGGGGCTCGGCCCCCCAAGATGTGGAGCATTCCGCACCTTTGGGGCAGCGCGATGCCCGACTGATTTGCGCCATTTTGGGCGCCAGTCGGCGGACATCGCGCCGTTTCCGGAGAATTTCGCCCCAGTTCTTGATGTAAGTCTGCCCGCTTATCTCACATTTAAACAATGCACATTAAATGTGGAAGATTGTATATTTTTTTTAAAGCAAGTGGCTGCTACTTGACATTCCATTCTCATTATCTCTACATTACATTCAGAAACCAATGCTTTTATTTATTTATCCTGTGGCATACAGATTAACAAAATGCCTCTGAGAAATGCGGTGTAGAATGTGATATTTGGGAGCACTTAGCAAAAAGCTTGCAGAGCAACAGTAACGTTTCATACCAGCTATCAGTTTAAGTATTCATGTACATTGATGAAACCTCGTTTTGCTACATTGAAAAAAAATCATAGCATAATAAGCCAAAAACAGATTATTATGAACAAAAATGCTTTGTTCCCACTCAGGGAATTCATATTCTCAACTCCAAATTATCCAACATTTACCCCACAGGTAGGATACCGATCGACTATTAGACGTTAGGCGCTGGGTACAAATATAAGGCTCGATGAAGGTGGAGTGTTTCTGCACAAGAGTTGACAGCAAGACAGGCAGCTTTGGCCTTGTGCTGTTAATTCTATGCAATGTCCTCCAAGTCACCATTTGTTTCCATGTTCTTTTTTAAAAAAAATATATTTTATTCAAAATTTTTGGCCAACCATAACAGTACATTGTGTATCTTTTACACAGTAATATAACAATATAAATAACAATGGCCAGTTTTTTAAACAAGAAATAAATAATATATAAACAACATCAAAATTAAAAAACAAAACTAAATGGCAACTGCCTTGTCCCAAATTAATACTCTCCAAAAATACAATTCAGCAGTCCAGTATACAATTATCTATAACAACAACCTATACATATTATACTTATACACTAACATCCCTTTTCCCCCCCCCCACCCCCCCCCCCCACACCTCCCCCCCCCCCCCCCCCCCCCCCCCCCACCCACCCCCACCCACCCCCGGGTTGCTGCTGCTGTCTTCTTCTTTTCCATTCCCTCTATCTTTCTGTGAGGTATTTGATGAACGGTGAACCCTTGAGCCGATCCCCTTAGGACAAACTTAATCCGTTCCAGCTTTATAAACCCTGCCATGTCATTTATCCAGGTCTCCACACCCGGGGGCTTGGCTTCCTTCCACATCAACAGTATCCTGCGCCGGGCTACTAGGGACGCAAAGGCCAAAACATCAGCCTCTTTCGCCTCCTGCACTCCCGGCTCTTCTGCAACCCCGAATATAGCCAACCCCCAGCTTGGTTCGACCTGGACCCCCACCACCTTCGAAAGCACCTTTGTCACCCCCACCCAAAACCCCTGTAGTGCCGGACATGACCAGAGCATGTGGGTGTGATTCGCTGGGCTTCTCGAGCATCTCGCACACCTATCCTCTACTCCAAAAAATTTACTGAGCCGTGCTCCAGTCATAGGACGATGAGTTTACCCTACCTAGGGCATCAGCCCACAGCCCCTCCTCAATCTCCTCCCCCAGCTCTTCTTCCCATTTCCCTTTCAGCTCATCTACCATAATCTCCCCCTCGTCCCTCATTTCCCTATATATGTCTGATACCTTACCGTCCCCCACCCATGTCTTTGAGATCACTCTGTCCTGCACCTCCTGCGTCGGGAGCTGCGGGAATTCCCTCACCTGTTGCCTCGCAAAAGCCCTCAGTTGCATATACCGGAATGCATTCCCTTGGGGCAACCCATATTTTTCGGTCAGCGCTCCCAGACTTGCAAACGTCCCATCTACAAACAGATCTCTCAATTGTGTTACTCCTGCTCTTTGCCATGTTCCGAATCCCCCATCCATTCTCCCCGGAGCAAACCTATCGTTATTTCTTATCGGGGACCACACCGAGGCTCCAGTCTTTCCCCTATGCCGCCTCCACTGCCCCCAAATTTTCAGAGTAGCCACCACCACCGGGCTTGTGGTGTATTTCTTCGGTGAGAACGGCAACGGCGCCGTCACCATAGCTTGTAGGCTAGTCCCCCTGCAGGATGCCCTCTCCAATCTCTTCCACGCCGCACCCTCCTCTTCTCCCATCCACTTACATACCATTGAGATATTGGCGGCCCAGTAGTACTCACTTAGGCTCGGTAGTGCCAGCCCCCCCCCTATCCCTACTATGCTGCAAAAATCCCTTCCTCACTCTCGGGGTCTTCCCGGCCCACACAAAACTCATGATACTCTTCTCAATCCTTTTGAAAAAAGCCTTCGTGATCACCACCGGGAGGCACTGAAACACAAAGAGGAATCTCGGGAGGACCACCATTTTAACCGCCTGCACCCTCCCTGCCAGTGACAGGGATACCATGTCCCATCTCTTGAAGTCCTCCTCCATCTGTTCCACTAATCGCGTTAAATTTAACCCATGCAATGTACCCCAATTCTTGGCTATCTGGATCCCCAAGTAGCGAAAGTCCCTTGTTACCTTCCTCAGCGGTAAGTCCTCTATTTCTCTGCTCTGCTCCCCTGGATGCACCACAAACAACTCACTTTTCCCGATGTTCAGTTTATATCCTGAAAATTCTCCAAACTCCCCAAGTATCCGCATTATCTCTGGCATCCCCTCCGCCGGGTCCGCCACATACAATAACAAATCGTCCGCATACAGAGATACCCGGTGTTCTTCTCCTCCCCTGAGTACTCCCCTCCACTTCCTGGAACCCCTCAATGCTATTGCCAGGGGCTCAATCGCCAGTGCAAACAATAATGGGGACAGAGGACATCCCTGCCTCGTCCGTCTATGGAGCCGAAAATACGCAGACCCCCCTCCATTCGTGACCACGCTCGCCATCGGGGCCCTATACAGCAGCTGTATCCATCTAATATACTCATCTCCAAAGCCAAATCTCCTCAACACCTCCCACAAATAATCCCACTCCACTCTATCAAATGCTTTCTCGGCATCCATCGCCACCACTATCTCTGCTTCCCCCTCTGGTGGGGGCATCATCATTACCCCTAGCAGCCTCCGTATATTCGTATTCAGCTGTCTCCCCTTCACAATCCCAGTTTGGTCCTCATGGACCACCCCCGGGACACAATCCTCTATCCTCATTGCCATTACCTTGGCCAGAATCTTAGCGTCTACGTTCAGGAGAGAAATAGGCCTATAGGACCAGCATTGCAGCGGGTCTTTTTCCTTCTTTAAGAGAAGCGATATCGTTGCCTCTGACATAGTCGGGGGCAGCTGTCCCCCTTCCCTCGCCTCATTAAAGGTTGTCATCAGTAGCGGGGCGAGCAAGTCCACATATTTCCTGTAAAATTCAACTGGGAATCCACCCGGTCCCGGGGCCTTCCCCGCCTGCATGCTCCTAATTCCTTTCACTACTTCCTCCATTTCGATCTGTACTCCCAGTCCCACCCTCTCCTGCTCCTCCACCTTAGGAAATTCCAGCTGGTCCAGAAAACACATCATTCTCTCCTTCCCATCCGGGGGCTGAGCTTCATATAATCTTTCATAGAATGCCTTGAACACTCCATTCACTCTCTCCGCTCCCCGCTCCATCTCTCCCTCCTCATCCCTCACTCCCCCTATTTCCCTCGCTGCTCCCCTTTTCCTCAATTGGTGGGCCAGCAACCTGCTCGTCTTCTCCCCATATTCGTACTGTACACCCTGTGCCTTCCTCCACTGTGCCTCTGCAGTACCCGTTGTCAGCAAATCAAATTCTACGTGTAGACTTTGCCTTTCCCTGTACAGTCCCTCCTCCGGTGCCTCCGCATATTGCCTGTCCACCCTCAGAAGTTCTTGCAGCAACCGCTCCCGTTCCCTACTCTCCTGCTTTCCTTTATGTGCCCTGATTGATATCAGCTCCCCTCTAACCACTGCCTTCAGCGCCTCCCAGACCACTCCCACCTGGACCTCCCCATTATCATTGAGTTCCAAGTACTTTTCAATACACCCCCTCACCCTTAGACACACCCCCTCATCCGCCATTAGTCCCATGTCCATTCTCCAGGGTGGACGCCGTTCTTTTTCCTCCCCTATCTCCAAGTCCACCCAGTGTGGAGCGTGATCCGAAATAGCTATAGCCGTATACTCCGTCCCCCTCACCTTCGGGATCAACGCCCTTCCCAAAACAAAAAAGTCTATTCGCGAATAAACTTTGTGGACATAGGAGAAAAACAAAAACTCCTTACTCCTAAGTCTGCTAAATCGCCATGGGTCTACTCCTCCCATCTGCTCCATAAAGTCTTTAAGCACCTTGGCTGCTGCCGGCCTCCTTCCAGTCCTGGACCTCGATCTGTCCAGCCCTGGTTCCAGCACCGTGTTAAAATCTCCACCCATTATCAACTTCCCCACCTCTAGGTCCGGGATACGTCCTAACATGCGCCTCATAAAGTTGGCATCATCCCAGTTCGGGGCATATACGTTCACTAAGACCACCGCCTCCCCCTGTAATTTGCCACTCACCATCACGTATCTGCCCCCACTATCCGCCACTATAGTCTTTGCCTCAAACATTACCCGCTTCCCCACTAGTATAGCCACCCCCCTGTTTTTCGCATCTAGCCCCGAATGAAACACCTGCCCCACCCATCCTTTGCGTAGTCTAACCTGGTCTATCAGTTTCAAATGTGTCTCCTGTAACATAACCACATCTGCCTTAAGTTTCTTAAGGTGTGCGAGTACCCGTGCCCTCTTTATCGGCCCGTTCAGCCCTCTCACATTCCACGTGATCAGCCGGGTTGGGGGGCTCTTTACCCCCCCCCCCCCCCTTGTCGATTAGCCATCCCCTTTTATCCAGCTCCTCACCCGGTTCCCACGCAGCTGTGTCTCCCCCAGGCGGTGCCCTCCCGCCCCGCCCACCCCACCCCATACCAGCTCCCCCTTCTCCCCAGCAGCAGCAACCCAGTAAATCCCCCCTCCCACCCCCCCGGCTAGATCCCCCACTAGCGTAGTTACTCCCCCCATGTTGCTCCCAGAAGTCAGCAAACTCTGGCCGACCTCGGCTTCCTCCCGTGACCTCGGCTCGCACCGTGCGACGCCCCCTCCTTCCTGCTTCCCTATTCCCGCCATAATTATCATAGCGCGGGAACAAAGCCCGCGCTTCCCTTTTGGCCCTGCCCCCAATGGCCAACGCCCCCAGCTCCTTCACCTCCCTTCCTCCCTCCCCCACAACCTGTGGAAGAGAGAAAAGTTACCGGGTCGCAGGATTAACAACATAAAAATCATCTCTTCCCCCCTTTTTCCCGCCTCTTCGCCCCCCATATTCGCCCCACCACTTTGTCTCAAACATTCTTTTTTAATAACCCGCTTATTCCAATTTCTCTTCAACAATAAATGTCCACGCCTCATCCGCCGTTTCAAAGTAGTGGTGCTTCCCTTGATATGTGACCCACAGTCTTGCCGGCTGCAGCATTCCAAATTTAATCTTCTTTTTATGAAGCACCGCCTTGGCCCGATTAAAGCTCGCCCTCCTTCTCGCCACCTCCGCACTCCAGTCTTGATATACGCGGATCACCGCGTTCTCCCACCTACTGCTCCGAGTTTTCTTTGCCCATCTGAGGACCATCTCTCTGTCCTTAAAACGGAGGAATCTCACCACTATGGCTCTGGGAATTTGTCCTGCTCTCGGTCCTCGCGCCATCACTCGGTATGCTCCCTCCACCTCCAACGGACCCGTCGGGGCCTCCGCTCCCATTAACGAGTGCAGCATCGTGCTCACATATGCCCCGACGTCCGCCCCTTCTGCACCTTCAGGAAGACCAAGAATCCTTAAATTTTTCCTCCTCGCATTATTCTCCAGCACCTCCAGCCTTTCCACACATCGTTTATGGTGTGCCTCGTGCATCTCCGTCTTCACCACCAGGCCCTGTATATCGTCCTCGTTCTCGGCAGCCTTTGCCTTCACGACCCGAAGCTCCCGCTCCTGGGTCTTTTGCTCATCTTTTAGCCCTTCAATCGCCTGTAATATCGGGGCCAACAGCTCCTTCTTCATCTCCTTTTTAAGCTCTTCCACGCAGCGTTTCAAAAACTCGTGTTGTTCAGGGCCCCATATTAAACTGCCACCTTCCGACGCCATCTTGGTTTGTGCCTGCCTTCCTTGCCGCTGCTCTAAAGGATCCACCGCAATCTGGCCACTTTCCTCTCTTTTTTCCATCCGTGTCCAGGGGGGATTCCCTTCTGGTTTACCGCACAGTGCTTTTAGCCGTTAAAATTGCCGTTGGGGCTCTTATTAAGAGCCCAAAAGTCCGTTCCACCGGGAGCTGCCGAAACGTGCGACTTAGCTGGTCATCACCGCACCCGGAAGCTTGTTTCCATGTTCAAGTTACACCCTGATTCATTTTTTTTAAATTTAGAGTACCCAATTCATTTTTTCAAATTAAGTGGCAATTTAATGTGACCAATCCACCGACCCTGCATATTGTTGGGTTATGGGGGAGAAACCCACGGAAACATGGGGAGAATGTGCAAACTCCACACGGACAGTGACCTAGAGCCGGGATCTAACCTGGGACCTCGGTGCCACCGTGCTGCCCTTCCCGATTCATTTTTCTAAATAAATTTAGAGTACTCAATTATTTTCTTTTCCAATTAAGGGACAATTTAGTGTGGCCATTCACCCACCCTGCACATTTTTGGGTTGTGGGGGTGAGACCCATTCAAACATGGGGAGAATGTGCAAATTCCACACGGACAGTGACCCAAGGCCAAGATTGAACCCAGGTCCTCGGCGCTGTGAGATAGCAGTACTAACCACTGCGGCAGGTTGTCACCCAATTTCTTTTTAAAATTAGGCCATTGGGCTGGATTTCATGCAAAGGAGGTGACCCTGCCTGGACTTAGAATTCCTACAGTGTAGAAGGAGGCCATTCAACCCATCGCGTCTGCACCAGCCCTGTGAAAGAGTAACTTATCTGTGTCCACTTCCCCGCCCAATCCCCTTAACCCCAGCTAACCTGCACACCTTTGGACACTAAAGGGTAATTGAGCATGGCCAATCCACCTAACCTGCACATCTTTGGACTGAGAGAGGGAACTGGAGCACATGGAGGAAACCCACGCAGACACGGGGAGAAAAGGCAAACTCCACAGTCAGGTATCCAAAATCGGAATTGAACCTGAGTCCCTGATGCTGGGAGGCAGCAGTGCTGACTGTGCCACCATGCCAGCCACTTAAAACCAGCAGCTGAACCTGCCTCCACCAGAAGCGTGAGCCCTTTGTATGTCTGTCGGGCTGTTAATTGGCTCAAAGGGGGTCTTGCACCCCCGACCTGGGAGCAGGATCAACCCCCTAGTCCCAGCTGTGTGACCAGGAGGTGTGGTCACTGCCTGGACTGCAGCCCGCCCAGTCCACCATACCAAGGAGCCAAAGAGGCTGGGATCAAAGGCTAGTGGGAAGCTTCACTGGGACCAATCCGGCAATGCAGGTGGAGGGCCAGGTTTGGCATGGCAGGCCCAGGGGGTGGGAGGGGTGCGGGGCAGAAATACATGAGATGCGGGGGGGAGTGCCCTGGAGGGGTCCACCATTGGACAAAAGGTGGCTGAACAGCAGAGCGACCACCTGAAATCCCTCAGCCTGCAAAAAGGCTCCCAGATTTTACCCTTTCCCCCCCAAAAGTAAAATGTCAGTGGCAGTGAGAGGAGCCGATTAATTGGTCATTAACTGGCCACGAAATAGTTTTAATTGGCCCAAGGGCAGGTGGAACACATTGCGTCTTCCACCCACCCCCCATCCCCACTGATAAAATGCTAGCGGTTTACGGTCAGCAATGGACATGGTGCCATTACCATGGGGCATAATTTTATCCCCCACTCCCCCAACTGCCAACCTAGCACTGGGGTGGAGGGTAAAATTCCACCCATTTTCCTCACTGCTGCTCTTGCTTCGACAGCTACTATGATGCTTTCAATAAAGATACTGTTTCCAGATCCTTCAACGATTAATCAGGTGGGAATGTTTGTGATCAATGACAAAAGTAACTATTAGCTTCTTTGACGTTACCTAAAAACTCTAAAACCAAAAACTTCCCTTATATTTGAATTTATTACCAGTTATTATCATTGTTACAATATTAATCAACGCCGAGACTTCTCGCCATTAGCAAGAGGATTACCAGTGCTAGGGATTAAAACATATATTCCAATTATAAGTGCCCGGTGTCAGTATCCGAGGACAGTTGAATGCAAACTAATGTTCCCGCGTATTCCTCTCCAGCCATGTACCTTAACTCCAAGCTCAGAAAAGTATTCCTTACTGCTCCACCGTGAACCACTCCATTTCCCAAACTGGTCATCGAAGTGAAGATGAAAATTGACCCAAATTAATACTGAGTCAACGGTGTTGTTGAATTTTAATTTGTTCTAATTAAATAAATCCCAGGGTTTTAAATGTGGCCTTCTGTTGAGTACCACCTAGGACAAGTAGCATATGCATTCCTCGTGTACCAGTGTGTTAGGATACCAGGCTTAGTGTAATAGAAGGAAAAATATATAATAGCCTATTATTTTCCATTATTTTTATTATTTGACAGATGTGGGCATCACTAGCAAGGCCAACATTTGTTGCCAAACCCTAATTGCCCTTGAACGGAGTGGCTTGCTGAGTCATTTTGGAGAGCAGCTGGTAGCATTACGAACAATCTGGAGTCACATGTAGGCCAGACCAGAAAGACATTTAATCAGAGGGGATGGAGCAGAGGTTGGGTGCAGTGTATATCCGCTGTGTGTGGTGAGCCCTCCCCAGAAGGGCTAGAGGATCGAGTGTAAGGAACATGATAGATGGGATGATGGTGATGTCAGTGAGAGAATCAGTGTTGATATGTGTCCCTCACTAATGAATGTGTGAGATCTATGAAGAGCGTAGCTGTGTGAGTACATGAGAGTTTTATGCTGGAGAGAGCTGAGAGAGAACTTAACCTGATAGAGTGGACGAGATCTGTGACAAAGCATACTGATGTTATCTGCGAGGGTATCCCAACTTGGAACACCACCTCGTAAGGAACATCACCTCGTAGGGGTGTATAGTTTTATTTTGTTTTGGTGTGAGGAGTCAAGTGAAACTCCTGTGAGAACAAATAGCCCAGTTGTCATATGCCAATTATGAAAGACTGCTTATTAAAGTAAAGAAAAGATAAATACACACAAACAGGATTACTCTACTCTCACACAATTAAGATATATGAATTGCTAAACAGACGCATAAAAGTACACCTTGTTACAACATAGATCTACGATACCTGGGGCGAAATTCTCCGGTATCGGCGCGATGTCCGCCGACTGGCGCCCCAAACGGCGCAAATCAGTCGGGCATCGCGCCGTCCCAAAGGTGCAGAATGCTCCGCATCTTGGGGGGCCGAGCCCCAACTTTAAGGGGCTAGGCCCGCGCCGGACTAATTTCCGCCCCGCCAGCTGGTGGAAAAGGCCTTTGGTGCCCCGCCAGCTGGCGCGGAAATGACATCTCCGGGCGGCGCATGCGCGGGAGCGTTAGCGGCCGCTGACGGCATTCCCGCGCATGCGCAGTGGAGGCAGTCTCTTCCGCCTCCGCCATGGTGGAGACCGTGGTGAAGGCGGAAGGAAAAGAGTGCCCCCACGGCACAGGCCCGCCTGCGGATCAGTGGGCCCCGATCGCGGGCCAGGCCACCGTGGGGGCACCCCCCGGGGCCAGAACGCCCCGCGCCCCCCCCAGGACCCTGGAGCCCGCCCGCGCCGCCTTGTCCCGCCGGTAAGGTAGGTGGTTTAATCTACGCCGGCGGGACAGGCATTTTAGCAGCGGGACTTCGGCCCATCCGGGCCGGAGAATCGCAGGGGGGCCCGCCAACAGGCGCGGCGTGATTCCCGCACCCGCCGAATATCCGGTGCCGGAGAATTCGGCAACCAGCGGGTGCGGGATTTACGCCAGCCCCCGGCGAATCTTATGTAGTCTGTAAGACTTCCCATTCCCCAACCAACATCCAAATTGAATAACGAGCTAAAGTTACTACACTATACAGGGATGATGCTCAAATCTGGGAACTGTCTTTCTTCTGGTCCAGCGAAGATATTTTAAAACTCTGCACTGCCTTGGCTCTAAGAGTTAAAAGCTTGTTTGCTGTAAACTTGGCCTTTAGGCTTGGTAGCTGGAAACTGGCTTGTCTGCTTTCTGAGACTGCTAGATGATAACTGCCTCTCCTGGCTCTCAGCGTCTGGGCAATTATTCCTTTGTTGTTCTTTGATTATGCCTTCTGTGTATTCAGCTGTTTGCCCCCTTCAACTTCCTTGATTATACATTAACATGTGCACATCTCAGGGAACTCCCCAATTGTCTATAATCTGTTTCTCCGCCATAAGCTATTCAAATTTGATTATTATCTAAATTGCCGTTCTAAACTCTTTACCGGGAGAGATGCATACCGATTGAGACCCTTTGAATGCTGTCTCCAGGCAGATTCTTGACAGACCATTGATTCGCTTCCTGCATTGCTTTGTACTTCTGGCACGGTTGCCAGTTGCATTGACCCACTGGGCAACACCCTCCCAGTCCAGAGAGATGGCGTTTGAGTGTTTCCTAGAGCCATCCCTCGTGTACAGGGCATGCCTCTGCTCCTGGACTCTTCGAATCAAGGTGTCAAGGGTCTGGTGGCTAAAGAGGACTTCTGCCTTCTTCTTGAGGGAGATGGCTTTTTGCTTGTGGCTGGACCCAATGTTGGCAGGAGAGAATGATAGAAGTGTGTTGCACTGGTGTTTAAATCAGACGCTGGGATCTTTGACCCCACTAGCAGGCGATGAGCGGATGAATCAGCTCCCGACCCGCCAATTAATTCAGAGAGATACTCGCTCGTGCATAATTACTGGGATCAAAGCGTGGGATGGGGGCGTGAATTCATGCCATTCTGACCAGTGGGAATGGTGCCCTCCCCCCGACGTGCCTGGCATCGCACTTTGACAAAAAAATAGAAAATTCCACCCTAGGTTTCAATTATAGTTTTTTAAATAATTAATTGAATTTAAATTCCAACAGCTGCCATGGTAGGATGTGAACCCCAGGGTCCCGAAGACAATAATCTGATTTTCTAGATTGCGAGTCTAGTAACATTGCCACTATGCCGCCATCTCTTCCTTATCTGGATCCCAGAATGTTGTTCCCTCTGGTTGTGGGGTCTAGAACACGGGGGTAGCAGTCTCAGGATACGGGGTAGACCATTTAGGACTGAGATGAGGAGAAACCTCTTTAGTCACAAGGTGGTGAACCCATGGGATTCTCGACCACAAGAAGGCTGCGGAGGCCAAGTCACTGAATATATTTCAGAAGGAAATAGATATTTAGATTCTAAAGGCATCAAGAGGTATGGGAGAGTGCGCAAGTATGGCGTTGAGGTACAGGATCACCTATGATATTGAACAACAGAGCAGGTTTGTTGGGCTGAATGACCTACTCCTGCCTTTATTATCTATGTTTCTTGAACAATCCCCCTGAACTAACGTGCCTTTGTGATTGAGCCATAATTCTTCATATTTACCATCCACATCATTTGTCACCATAAATGTTTTGTTTTCCTATTTCCTCTCAGTGATAATATCGCACATTGAAAACACCTTGAGGGCACAGGAAAACCCATCAAATTTGTATGCAGTTATCTCAATAGACTGAGCAATGTTTGGACTTAATGGCAGAATGATTTCTAAATTCAGTTGTCGCCTTATTTCAGGACTTTAGGACTTACCCTTTCTTTATTTTGTTACTGTTCTAACAGAGGCTGGAAGTGTTAAACCTGACTGATCTGTGGCTGGAAGCCTTGCTAGAAACAGAGTCACTAAAGTCTCCTATGCTTGAGTTCTCTGTCATTCTTTGTGATAATCAAACCACTTGGTTGAATGATAGTCGCTGAGATAGTTGATGTGGCTTTTTGGTGTCAGTTAGTTATCCCAAATCACCTAACTGTTCTGAGATGGAGTAGCTGTGATCTTTCTGCAACCAGATAAGCTTCTCATGGTGCAGCCCCTCAGAATTGCACCCTCCTTGTGCTTTCTACCTCTGGCTGCCTTTAGTACAGAGCACAAGGTGATATATCCCAATAACTGGACTGTTGAGCTCATGGCCTGACATCCAGTACTGGATGCGCAGAAATTTGCCCCAAATTAATGGGGGACGACTGAAGCCTTCGCTCACCACCACAAACTCTGTTCCCCAACCACAGAATCTATCCCAATCCGTGGCAACTGACTGAGGCTGGATCGAGCTGTTTTCAATCTCGGTGTCATATTTGACCCCAAGATGAGCTCCATGCCACCTATGTGGGTAATTTCCATCTCCACTCTGCTCGACTCCACTCTGCAATCGACTCATTTGCTACTGAACACTCATTCACGCCTTTGCTATTCCAATGCACTCTTGGCTGGCTTCCCACCCTTCACCGTTTGTAAACTTCCGGTCATCCGTAATTTTGCTTCCCATGCCTCATTCACCAATAACCTCGGGGCTCGCTAATCTACATTGAATTCCAGGAAAGCAATGTCTCAATTTATTTATTTTTTATTTTTTCATAAATGTTTTTTATTGGATTTTTGAACAAAATATATTTACCGTTATGTACACAGAATAAGATATCTATCTATATATATATATATATAGAAGAGAAGACACAAACAGACCAAGAAAATAAAAAGCAATAATAAAAACGAAATAAAAAGTAATATAGAATAACTGGTACAGTATTATGCACACCAGCTCAACAGCAGCAACTCTGTACAATTGGCAATATTATTTACAACACATAAGTAGGCATCTGTTTGGGGGGGGGGGGGGGGGGGGGGGGAGGTAGGTACACATTTGTGTGCTGGAGAAACAATTACAGTGAGCAATACTCGAATGGGTCTGGTGTTGGTGTTGTCACTTGCTTCTCCCGGACGGATCTCGCTGCCGCTGTCGTTTCGCGTTCACCTCCACTTGAGCCGTTCGTCCGTCTTTCGCCTGGACTCTCCTTGCTCTCTGTTCCTGTAGATGCCAAGTTTGTTATCATTTCCCGTGCCCTCCTTCCGGCTATCATTCGCCTGCCTCCCACCTCCCTGGTTCTCCTCTATTGTTCCCTGACTCTTCACTCTCCCCTCCCCTTCCCCCCCTTCTGCTCCCTCCCCCACTCCTGTGGTTCACCTTTCTTTCCTCTTAGGTCTAGCTGTCCCCCCCCTCTCCCGGTCTATCTCTCCCTCTCATGCCTTGGCTACTTTCCCCTGATTCTTGGCTACCTGGCTATTCTTCTGCTTGTTCATTGGCCACAAACAGGTCCCGGAACAATTGGGTGAATGGCTCCCACGTTCTGTGGAAGCCGTCGTCTGACCCTCGGATGGTGAATTTGATTTTCTCCATTTGGAGAGATTCTGAGAGGTCGGACAGCCAGTCTGCAGCTTTGGGTGGTGCTGCTGACCGCCAGCCGAGCAGGATTCTACAGCGGGGTGATCAGGGAGGCAAAGGCAAGGGCGTCCGCCCTCCTCCCCAGGAATAGATCTGGCTGGTCTGATACCCCAAAGACCGCCACTTTCGGGCATGGCTCCACCCTCATCCCCACCACTTTGGACATTGTCTCAAAGAAGGCTGTCCAGTACCCCGCAAGTCTGGGGCAAGCCCAGAACATGTGGGCGTGGTTGGCTGGGCCACCTTGGCACCGTTCACATCTGTCCTCCACCTCCGGGAAGAACCTACTCATACGGGTTCTTGTTAAGTGGGCTCTATGTACCACTTTTAGCTGCGTCAGGCTGAGCCTTGCGCACGTGGAGGTGGAGTTGACCCTATGCAGTGCTTCGCTCCAGAGTCCCCACCCTATTTCAATCCCCAGGTCTTCCTCCCATTTCTTTCTTGTTGCGTCCAGTACGGTGTCGGCCCTTTCTACCAGTCGGTCATACATGTCGCTGCAGTTCCCTTAATCTAGGATGCTTGCGTTCAGTAACTCTTCCAGCAGTGTCTGTCGTGGCGGTTGTGGGTACATCCTTGTCTCCTTTCGTAGGAAGTTTTTGAGTTGCAGGTACCTTCGCTCGTTCCCCTGGTTAGCTGGAATCTCTCTGTCAGTTCGTCCAGTGTTGCAATCCTGCCGTCGGTGTATCGGTCCCTGACTGTCAGTGTCCTTCTGTCCTGTCCCCACCTTTTGAAGATGGCGTCAGTCAGTGCTGGCGTGAACCTATGGTTGTTGCAAATGGGAGCTTTGTCCGACCTTTTGGTCAGACCAAATTGCTGCCGTAGTTGGTTCCAGGACTGGAGGGTGGCTATCACCACCTGGGCTGCTGGAGTGTTTTTGGGTGGGGATGGGAGTGCTGCCGTGGCGAGGGCCCGGAGGGAGGTCCCCATGCAGGAGGCCTCTTCCGCGCGCACCCACTCGGCTTCTGGCTCCTTGATCCATCCCCTTATTCTCTCGGCCGTCGCCGCCCAGTGGTAGAATTGTAGGTTTGGCAGAGCTAGCCCCCCCTTGATTTTGTTTTTTGTAGGACCTTCTCTGGGATCCTCGCATTCTCCCCCTCCCCCCATACGAACACCACAATTAGTTTGTCGAATGCTTTGAAAAAGGCCTTGGGGATGTAGATCGGGATGGATCTAAGTAGGAAGAGGTATCTGGGCAGTACGTTCATTTTGATCGTCCGGACACTCCCCGTGAGGGACCGTGGGAGTGTGTTCCATCTTTGCAGGTCCTTTTATACTTCTTCTGTCAGACTGGTGAGGTTCCATTTGTGGATCCCTTTCCAGTCGTGGGCTATTTGGATCCCCAGGTAGTGGAATTTGTGTCTGGCTTGTTTAAACGGCAGTCCCGTTAGGGCTGCCCCACCTACTTGTGGGTGTACCGGGAAGATCTCGCTTTTGCTAATGTTGCGTTTGTAGCCTGAGAAGGCGCCAAACTCTTTCAGGAATGCGATGATTCCGTCCAAGCTGCTCTGTGGATCCGAAATGTAGAAGAGCAGGTTATCTGCATAGAGTGAGACTCTGTGCTCCCTGCCGCCCCCTTTGGATCCCCTCCAGATTTTTGCTGCTCTGAGCGCGATTGCTAGTGGTTCGATCGCTAGAGCGAACAGCAGTGGGGACAGTGGGCATCCTTGTCTGGTGCCCCTGTGCAGCTGGAAGTATCGGGGGTTGGTGTTGTTGGTCTGTACGCTCGCCATGGGAGCGTTGTACAGGGAGTTTTACCCAGGAGGTGAACCCTGTTCCAAGCCCGAACCGCTCAGTACCTCTATGAGGTATTTCCATTCGACCCTGTCGAAGGCCTTTTCTGCGTCTAGGGAATCGATCACCTCTGGTGTTCTCTCCCCGGAGGGGGTCATTATAACATTCAGCAGGCGCCTGATGTTCAAGGTAAGCTGTCTACCTTTGACAAAGCCCGTCTGGTCCTCTGCGACCACCTCTGGTACACAGTCTTCTAGCCTTTCGGCTAGGATTTCGGCTAGTATTTTGTCATCTGCGTTCAGCAGTGAGATGGGTCTGTATGACCCACATTCCATTGGGTCTTTATCTTTCTTAGGTATCAGCGAGATTGAGGCCTGTGCTAGCGTGGGTGGCAGTGTGCCCCTCGCTAGCGAGTCTGTGAACATCTCCCGCAGGTGCGGGGCCAGTGCTGTTGCAAGTTTTTTGTAGAAGTCCGCCGGGAACCTGTCTGGTCCCGGCGCCTTCCCCGCCTGCATGGAGCTAATGCTGTCCATGATCTCTCCCACTGCTAGTGGTGCTTCCGGGCCCCGTTTTTGCCCTCCCCCATGACTGGTATGTCCAGTCCATCATGGAACCGTTTCATCCTGGATTCCCCCATTTGGGGCTCTGGGTTGTACAGCCCTTGGTAGAAGGCCTTGAAGGTTTTGTTGATCTTTTCTGTTTCTGACGTGCCCCTGGTATCCCTGATTTGTGCAATTTCTCTGGTGGCTACCTGCTTTCTCAGCTGGTGTGCCAACAGGAGGCTGGCTTTGTCTCCGTGTTCGTGTAGGGTCCCACATGCCTGGTGGAGTTGGTGCACTGCTTTCCTGGTGGAGAGCAGATCAAATTTCCTTTGTAGCTCTTTCTTCTCCGCCAGGAGCTCTACGGTCGGGGCCTCGGAGTATTTACGGTCTACCTCCAGTATGGAGTCGACCAGCTGCTGCCTAGCCGCCCTTTCCTCCCTGTCTCTTCGCGCTTTGAAAGCGATGATTCCCCTCTTAGTACGGCCTTTAGCGCTTCCTCATAGAGGTACTGGTTGTTCTACATGTACTCTGCTATGGCCTGCGATATCTTTTCATTGAAGGCCTTGTCAGTTAGTAGGGCAACGCCCAACCTCCATGTGGGGCGTTGGGCCCTGCCCGTCTCCAGTATCACGTCCATGTAGTGTGGAGCGTGGTCGGATATCACAATTGCGGAGTATTCCACTTTGTCTATCCCCGGAAGCACCGTTTTCCCCACCACAAATAAGTCAATTCTGGTGTATACGTTGTGTACTGGGGAGAAGAAGGAGAACTCCTTCCCCCCTGAGTGTGTGAACCTCCAGGGGTCCACTGTTCCCATCTGTTCCATAAAGTGACCGAGTTCCCTTGCCATGCTTGAGGGTTTCCCCTTTTTGGGGCTTGATCTGTCAGCAGTTGGATCCTGTACACAGTTGAGGTTCCCCTCCATGATTAGTCGATGCTTCGCTATGTCAGGGATTTCTGCCATGGTCTTTTTGATGAAGCTTGTGTCGTCCCAGTTGGGCGCGCACACGTTAACTAGTACTACCGGTGCCCCATCGAGGGCCCTGCTTACCACGACGTACCATCCCCCTGGGTCCGTAACTGTCTTTGTCGCCCTAAACATCGTCCTGTTGCCGATCAGTATCGCCACCCCCCTGGTCCTCGTCCCATAGCAGGAATGGTAGGTTTGTCCCACCCAGCCCTTTCGTACCCGCAGTCGGTCCTGCTCTCTCAGGTGTGTCTCTTGGCGGAAGACTATGTCGGCCTTCATATTTATTAGGTGGGTGAGGACTCTGGATCTTTTCAGTGGGCCATTGTGTTCCCTTACGTTCCAGGTGACTATCCTGGTGGGGAGCTTCTATCCCCTCGCTCCTGTGAGATTAACCATACTTACCTGGTGGACGAGCCCCTGTCCTCCGGGGTTTCCCTTTGTTAGGGGACTGTCCAGGATGGCCGCTGTCACTGCTCTCTCCATGCGGCCGGGCCCCTGCCCTCCGGGGTTTCCCTTTGTTAGGGGACTGTCCAGGATGGCCGCTGTCACTGCTCTCTCCATGCGGTCGGGCCCCTGCCCTCCGGGGTTTCCCTTTGTTAGGGGACTGTCCAGGATGGTTGCTGTCACTGCTCTCTCCATGCGGTCAGGTCCCTGCGCTCCGGGCTTTCCCTTTTTCCAGGGGGCACCCGACATGGCCGCCCACTGTGCTTCTGCCACGCGGGTAGTCCCCTGCACTCTGGAGTCTCCGTTCGCCCAGAGACCGTACTGGGTGGGTGCTTGCAGCGTTTCCCTGTTCCGAGCCCTTGGTTGTGGCACTTTGTAGGCCTATTGTTATTCCATTTCTAGCCTTGTTTGTCTCGCCTTCCCTGTGCCGCCCCCCCCCCCCCCCCCCACCCCCACCCCGGTCCCTCCCTCCCTGTGTCCGTCCGTCCCCCGGTTCCTCCCTTTCCCCCCCTTTTTCCTCCCTCTCCCGTATACCCCTCTCCCTCTTTTGTCCCTCTTTCCGCCTGTTGGGGGCGTGCTGCGGCCCTGCTTTGTTGCATGTCTCCGGCGTCAGCTTTCCTGCTAGTGTGGTGGCCGCCCTCTCTGGAGTTACTGTCTCGGTTCTCCCCTGCCTGGCCTCTGCGATTTTCTGCCCGCTCTCCCCCCATCCTACCCTGCACTCCTCTCGCTTGCTCTCTCTTCTCCGCTACTCTCGTTCCCTAGTGCTGGGGCCTGGTCTCCCACCTGGAGCAGTCCCCCGTGTAATGGTTTGCCTGTTCAGGGTGCGCTCGCTGTGGCATTGCATCACCCCCCCCCCCCCCCCCCCCCCCCCCCAACCCACCCTGTCGGCGAGCTTACTTCTACCCTAGCTGTTGGTTTTCCAGCCCGTGTTCCTCGACAAACTTGTTTGCTTCGGCGGGGGCTGTGAAGAAATACTCTCTTTCTTGGTATGTGACCCAGAGTTTTGTTGGGTACAGCATACCAAAATGCACGTCGTTCTTGTGGAGAGCTGCTTTCGCTCTATTGAATTCTCCTGGCTAGGTCTGCCCCAATCTCCTCGTAAACTCCAATGAAGTGTCCTTCCCATTTGCAGGTTCTGTTTTTCCTAGCCCAGCGCAGGATTGTTTCCCTGTCTTGGTGCCGGTGTAGTTTAGCTATAACTGCCCTCGGTTGATCCCCTGCCTTGGGCTTCGAGCGCAGCGCCCGGTGTGCTCTGTCCATTTATGGTGGGTTGGGGAAGGTTTTCCTCCCACTAAGTTGCCCAGCATCTCAGCCACGTATGCCGTGGGGTTTCTACCCTCGATCCCCTCTGGTAGGCCCACTATCCTGACATTTTGCCTTCTCGAGCGGTTTTCCCGATCATCCACTCTGCCCTTCAGGCTCCCCTGCATTGTGCCCAGTCTCACCACCTCCTTCTCCAGGGCCGTGATCCGGTCGCTCATGTCAGTCGCGGCTTTTTCCAGCTCCTTGATGGTCGCCTCTTGGGCTTCCAGTTTCTCCTCTTGGGCTTCCAGTTTCTCCTCTGCTCTGCCCAGGGCGGGCTGCCCTCCGCCAGGGCCTTGGCCATTGCTGCCTGCACTGCGGCCTCCATGTTAGCTCTGGCCTCTGCCTTGTTTTCCTGTTGATGTTCCCTCAGCGCCTCGGCAAAGGCTGCCTTCCAGTCCCGGTCCCCCCTTGGCCCATGGGGAAAATGCTCCTGTCTGTCGAGTTCTTTTTGTTGCGGCGAACCTTCCATTCCGCCACTTCGTGCACCAATTAGCTCGTCTGAACAGGCTCGGCCATTGCCCCATCTGCTTTTGGTGCCCTTTCTCCCTCTGCTTTGGCTCCCTTCTAGCATTTTTTTTCTTCCCCTTTTTCTTTTTTCCCCTTTCTTTTTTGTTTCCTCCCCCTTTTCTTAACCCCTCCCTTCTCTCCTTTCACACTTTTTTAAAAAAAACTTCAAGAATTTTTTTTTAAAGTGAAAAATGTCTTTCACTTTCAAAGTTTTCTTTTCAAGGTTTTTTTGAAAAAGGGGAAGTTCTTTGTTTTTTTTCCCTCACTCACACAGGGTCGAGAGAGAGAGGCTTCTGGTCGGGCCGGGAGTCCCTCTTTGTTCCGCCGCCTGCCTCGTGGTGGTCGTCACTTGGGGGGGGGGGGGGGGGGGCTGGTGGGAGGTCAGTCTTTGCTGCTGACCGCTTTGGTCCAGGCCGCCGCTCGTCTTACCCCACTTTCTACTGCCGAGGGGAGGGGGGGTCCGTCTTTGCTGCTGGTGTGGTCCCCGCTCGATACCCGCTTTCGTCCGGGCCGCCGCTCGTCCTGCCCCGCGTTCTCCTGCCGTGCATGTGGGGTGGGGGTGGTGGGGGGAGGGGGGGGGGGCAGGTCTACCACTTTAATTAACTTTGGAGTCCGGGTTCTTCTTCGTCCTCACTCTCTTGTTGCAGGGGGCCCAAACGGATGAATTTGCATGCTTGGATGCAAGTTCTCGGCGAGGAGCGGTACACAACTTTGTTCCCCCCCCAGGAGCTCCTCCACCCACGACCGCTCACCTCCCCCGCCGGAAGCCGAATCCAATGTCTCAATTTAGAGCACTGATCCTCAGTCTCAAATCCTTTCATGTCATCGCTCTTCTCTACCTCCGTAATCTCCTCCAGCCTTATAGCTCTCCTAAATATCTGCACTTCTCCTATTCTGGCCAATTGAACATCCTCGCTTCAGCAATGCTGGCCTAATGTCAAGGCCTAAACATCTCTACATCTCTATTTCTCTTTCCTCATATTATTTGCTCTTTAAAATACTTCCTGACCATCAAACAATTGGTTACCTGCCCTAATATATCCTTAAGTGACTCAGTGTCATATTTTGTTTGGCGATGCTCCGGTGAAGTCCCCTTTGGATGTTTTACTATGTTGAAGGCACTAAATAAATATAAGTTGTTGTTAATGATGGTGGTGTCTGTGAGTCACCTAAAACCCACATGTCCTGGGGTATCCAGCGCCCAGTGTCTCAGCTTCTGCAGTCTTCTCTGCTTCACACAGTTGCAGATTCAAAATGCCAAATTCCAAACCATTTAAACTTTGGAGGAGGAAGTACATTTTATATATATTCCTTAAATTTATCATGTATGTCATGATATCCACATCAGCAAATCATGGTGCAATCACACACACACTGATGGACAGGCAGTTGGACCAATCAGCACACACATAACATCGCAGCCAATCACCAGTGAGAGCACACGCACTATAAAACAGGGAACACCACAGTTCCCACTCATTCTACCAGGAGATAGCTGAGAGCACAGAGCTCACAGCGCGCCACTCAGGCATAGACCATGTGCTGAGTGCCTCACCAAGATAGTGATAGGGCTGGGTCCACAGGTTAGCTGGTGAAGCACATACCCAAGCCAGCAGTTAGTAGTTGTCGTTGTTAAGACAATAAAACAGAGTTGTACCATCTACAGCCGTGTTGGATCATTTGTGCATTGGAACACCCAACATGGACAATGTATTGTAATGCATTGCATGGAACCTGTGGGGCTGCTTGATATGCAACAAAATGATTCACTAAGGTAAAGGGAGAAATATTTGTTCCTGGAAGTGGTGCTACTCAGCTAACGTCTACTCCCTGATGGCAGAGCTGCTACTTAAGTGAAAGCGAAGGCATTTCTCGTTGATACCGTTGAAGAAAGTCACTCGTAATTTATATAGTATGCACACTGTTGCTTTCCCCGAAAATGCTTAAATACATCTGTCCAATGGATTTAAAAAGCTGTTAACCCTTAGGTACCATTTTGTGATTTGTAATGTTCTGCTTTACATAATGATGTAATCTGACCTCTATGATAAAGTACATCATGGTTACAGTATAACTAATGGCCACTAACATCACTTCAGCCCTGACCTTTATGTCGGATTTATTGCCAGAATATTACATTATGAGGCAAGCTTTTTGAAGACATTTCTGATCGCATTGTGTGCATTTCACCAGAGGAGAATACTGCGGTGCAGATCACTGATCATGCACCCTGTGATTGCAATATGGTGCCTAAACGCACAGATTTTCTTTAACCTGTCACTCTTTACCCCAACCCACCTCCCCTACCATCAACAACAATTTGAAATTGACTTTTCTCAAAGCAGGAAGAATATTTGTTCCAATCTGGCCACCTCCTGTTAAGTATTAGAGTATCCTTAAATTGAACCGACATTCACTAGCCTAAACAACCCTGGATTTGCGAATATTGATGCAGTTATAATGATCCAGGAAAGGACATGCTATTACCGCAGTGACTTCTGCCGTGATTTATACCAGTTTTTCATTCATTCTGGATGGAATTTGCAAGCACATGGATATCCACTCCAAATTGTCTTTCTTACAATATATCCTTGTTAGTTGCATGAGGTTAATTTTCACCTTTTCGTCTCTGTAAGTGTCAGATAGTAAACAAACAAAGCAGGTAGCCTTCCCATTGCTCAGACTGATTGCAGGTTGGGTGTGTGATCTGCTCTGCCCGATTATTGCCCAGTAGGTGAAGGTGAAATGACCCTGACTGAATTTGCTTGTCTCCCTCCGACGGAGCTAAAAAAAAATTGGAAACATCTATCTCTGACTCTATGATGCTGAACCAAACAGATTTGGTCTCATTCATTTCTGATTTACAGGAGGTGACACAAGCAAATGCTAATCTCAAATTGAAACCTCACATTAGTTAAAATAAAGTACAATGGTCATTTACAATGACAGGCACTGAATTGGTAAATGATAGCATACAGAGGACCTGGCAGTGATGTCGATATGATTGGAGCAGAGCACGATCATGCCACAGACAGGAAGATTCTAATATGCGCACTTTTGAGCGTTAAATTGAATTTGCCTTTTGTCAACCCGATTTTTTTTTTAACCAATTGAAATTTGTTCTGTTGGATCTGGCTTCAATCTCCCTGCGAGAGAATTGTGTGCCATCTGGAAGAAATAATTATCCCAGTAGGTCACCAACATATTAAAAGAAAATGTTCAGAACACATCAGGGAAGCATGGCTGACATTTATAGGGAAGTAACTCATCTGTGATTGGTTGAAAGCTCTGCAGTTTGAATAATGAAAGCAATTTGAATGCAGCCTGCGTTGTGTTAACAGTAGCACCTATCTGCACGCCTGCAGGTTTTTATGCAGTACTTTTGATTAGCTTAACAATGGCGCAGTTGCACGAGTGTGTGTGGTGATTGTGAATGGAAGCCATCGCCATTACCAATATTACCATTTTTAACATTTCTGGCCTATTATGTAAGGCGGAATTCTCCGACGTTTTCTTCCACTGATTTGCCTCTGAATCAGTTTGCAGACTGAGAGAAAAGCCTTCGAACCAACTGAGTTTGAATGAAGAAATTGGACCTTATCGTAAAATTGGTATTGATCTCTGAAAGAGCACACGTGCCCATCTGAAATGAATACTTTCCCCTGGAGACATACATGTGCTTTTACTGTAGACATAGATTAAGAAAGAGCCTTGTTCGATTTTGATCCACCTGATTTGGTTTCAAATGTAGAATGGAGATCAACTTCCCACAGACACAGCATTTGGAATGCAGCCAGAAAGTGCAATGCATAACTGCCTAATGTGGGGTTAAATGGGGTAAGGTAACAAAGTAACTATCACTTCAGAGGTCTGGACTCATCCTGAGACATTAATTCAAAACCACTGCAGAATTTAAATTTAATTGATTGAACAAATTTGGAATAAAATACCATTCTTGATAACGGTAAGCATGAAACTATGGGGTTGTTGTTAAAAGCCCAAGTGTTTAATTGATAGTCTGTGGGGAAGGAAGTCAGTTGGCTCCACCTGGTCTAGCCTACTTGTGACTCCAGAACCACAGCAATATGGGTAACTCTTAGATCACCTCGCAGTTATAACAAACCACTATGAAATGATCCAATAAAGATATAAAACCAGATGAGCCACCCAGCATCAAACTAGGAGCCAGATATGATAGAGGCAGTCCAGTTAATCCTGCAAAATCCAAGTCTGTAACCTCTGGGGATCTGTGTCAAAATTGTTAGAAATGTCCCAAAGGCTAGCCAAGCAACAACCTGACATAGTCATACTCACCATATCATGCATTACAAGCCACTGTCCCAGATTCCTCCATCACCAAGGCAGTCCCAGAAGAGGTGCTAGCACAGTGGTATACAGTCAGGAGGGAGTTGTCCAGGAAGTTTTCAACATTGACTCCAGACCCCATGAAGTCCCATAGCATCAGATCAAACGTGGGCAAGCAAACCACCTGCTGATTGCCACTTTCCGCCTGACCTCCCTCACATCAGCTGATGACTCAGTACTCTTCTCCGTTGAACACTATTTGGAGGAAGCACTGAGGGTACTAAGGGCACCGAATGAACTCTAGGTGGGGGACTTCAACGTCCAAAACTAAGACTGGCTGATTCCTGAAGGAAATAACTGCTAGACTAGGTCTGCAGCTGGTGATAGGAGAACAAAAATGTGGGAATAGCCTACTTGAACTTTTCCTCCCCAATCTACCCGGTGGAGGTGCACCTATTCATAGCAGTATTGGTATGCGTTAACATTGCATTGTCTTTCTGGAGACAAAGTCTGAATTTCACACTGAAAACTCTCCATTCTGTTGTGCGGCTCTACCACAGTACTAAATGGCAGATTCAGAACAAATCTAGCAACACAAAACTGAGTATGCAAGAGGCATTGTGGCAGAAGTGTATTCCAGCATAATATATAACCTCATGGCCCAGAATATCCCCTCAGCTTCCAGAACCATTCAGTGAGGGGACTAACCCTGGCTCAATGACAAGTGCAGGAGAGCATGGCAGAAGCAGCACCAGGTGTACCTTAAAATGAGCTGCCAACCTATAGTGAGCTACAACACAGGACTGCAAGCATGCAACCCCATCAACTACATAGCAGAGTGATTACAAAGTCAATAGATCAGATCAATGCTCTGCAGTTCTACCACGTCCTGTTGTGAATGATCCTGGTCAATTAAGCCAGTGATAGGAGGACTGACTGACTGAAAGTCCCATTAATTTTTTGCAGTTACAAATTCTTTGCTCATATCCTGAGGTTTCTCATTTCCACTAGACCATTGGTTCTTCACGATTTCTGAAATATTTTTATGTCTTCAACAATGCAGACAGATACATAGGCCTGGATTTTCCAGCACACCCCGTCACCCCCCTGCCCATAGCGGGATTTCCAGCAGCTGATTAGGTGAGCCATTGGCTGCTGGCAGGATCTTCTGGTCCCCTCCAATTTCTACAGGCTTTTGAATGACTCACCTGCCCCGCAGCAGGTGTACCCGCTGGCTGGAAGGGCTGGAAATCCCGCCCAGAGTGTTCTTTTAATGCCTGCGTCACTTCTTTATACCCCATTATTATCATTACAATGGGTCAAAATCTTGGAACCCCCTCCCGAACAGCACTGTGGGTGTTCCTACACCACAGGGACTCCAGCGATTGAAAAAGGCAGCTCACCACCAGCTTCTTAAGGCAATTAAGGATGAGCCATGAATGCTGGTCTTGTCAGCAAAGGCGGCATCCCTTGAATGAATAAAGACAATACCTCCCCTGTCACGTTCTGTACTTTCACTAAATCTCTTCCTTTTTACGTACCGATAGAAAGTTTCACAATCTGCTTACATGTCTTCTGCTCATTTACTCTCACTCCCTATTTTCACTCTTTATCAATTTCTTGGTCAGCTTTAGTTGAATTCTAAAATACTAGCAATCCTCAGGATTACTATTTTTAAAAAAATTTAGTGAACCCAATTAATTTTTTCCAATTAAGGGGCAATTTAGCATGGCCAATCCATCTACCCTGTACATCTTTGGGCTGTGGGGGTGAAACCCATGCAAACACGGGGAGAATGTGCGAACTCCACACGGACAGTGACCCAGAGCCGGGATCGAACCTGGGACCTCGGTGCCGTGAGGCAGCAATGCTAACCACTGCGCCACCGTTCTGCCCAAGGATTACTACTCTTCTTAATGGCATTTTAAATCTCACCATGTATCTTGATATCCACATTGTCACGTACTTGCAGGATTCCCCCAGAGGCAGTGGCTCCATTGTTTCAGTGCACCAGTTAGCTGCTCGATCAGATTTCCTGTGGCATAATGCTTCTCATTGGATACATGCTGTCCACACATACCTGGGTTACACACGAGAGTCATCAGCTATGTCACCAGTAGATAAGCCATGCCATCCACTGGTCATTCTAGCTTTGCTCTGATGGTTCAAATCCAGCCATCATAGTGACTGATGTAAAGTGAGGGAATCATCACTGCACAACTGGATGGTGAGGGAGTGGAATCCATTTGGGTTCTTGTATGGGACAAACTATAGCTTGTGAAGTCAATGTCATCCTGCACCACAGGGAAGCCTGAAATCAGAGCAACCTGTGTTGCTATCTGTGCTTCTCAGTAGTCTGTCTTCACTGAGTGGAGCGGGTCAGTGAGCTCCCTTACACAAGAATGGATGGAAAACTGAGATTTTGCAACTCACTCCATTTCCGCTCCAGAAGGAGCCAGGCACTTGATAGATCACAACCACCGTCATCTTCACAGTCACAGGTAAAGCAGTCCTTGCATGGATTTAAGGTTATAATTGTGGCTGCAGCAGGTGGAGATTTCAGTGAGTGCATCCTCACTGAAGCACAGGCGACTTGCACATTAATGATCACTGACGTGCACGTTGAAGAATTGTCTCTTGAGCACCCTAGGCAGAATTTTGCTTCTCTCAGAAGGTTGAGAGTCTTTGGAATTCTCAGCCTCAAAAGACGGTGGAAGCAGAGCTGTTGAATATGCTTAAGGCAGAGGTGGATAGATCCTCGATAAGCCGGAGGAGAAAGGTTATCAAGGAGTAGGTGGGAATATGGAGTTAAAGTTACAGTCGGATCAGCCATGATCTTATTGAATGCCAGAGCAGACCTGAAGGGCAAAGTGGCCTACTCCTGCTCCTAATTCATAAGTTCCTATATTCATATATGGGCTCCTCCTGCTCTTCCTTCTTTCTCTTCCAGCAGCTTGCTCTGCTCTGTGTGTCCTCTGCTCCTATTCCGAATCATGCTGTACTCCAAGACAGGTCTATTAGTGCACCTGTTGTAAGGTTCAGGACACAGTACATTAACTTATTTGTATTCTTAAGGGGTTCAACAGTATTTATTAATTCCTCAAAACTATATATATAGGTACAGTAAAGGTCCAAGTTAGGAGCTGTCTCCATGCTTGCTTGCGTCTACACACAGCTCTATCCAAAACTCCACACCCCGCATTAACCTTTTATGTGTCAGATCTTTATACCACACCAGGCATGTCTGGGATTGACTGAGAAGCACAAATTTTGAAGTCACCTACCACACCAATCACTGTAGATTTTTGCAACTAAAGAAAGCATTGAGGATCATTGAGCCATAGCAACGTCCAAAATAACTCATCCAGCAACTGACTTGCCAACACCGCGGGTTCATTTCCCATATTTGCTGAGGTTATTCATGAAGGTCCCGCCTTCTCAACATTGCCCCTCGCCTATGTGTGGTGACCCTCAGGTTAAATCACCACCAGACAGCTCGCAAACGTCAGCCTATGGTACTCTGGGACTGTTGTAACATTGACATTGTTTTGTGAGTCGTTGATAGTCCCTTTAAATACTGCTGGCGGTGGTCTTTCCTGCTACAGTGCGAGGGTAAGAGAGGACAGTGAGTGAAGTGTTAAGCTCCAAAACATCAATGAGGACTCTAAATCAGAGTTGCACATTGATTCACATCATGATCCATTTGCTCTGCATAACTGCAGCATATTCTGTATGCTGACTAACGCTCTCACCAATGGTAACCTCTGATGTGACTTGCCTCACAAGTCGTGGGTCACAGCCACCATTTTCGAGCTCAAAGAACATTCACAGGCCCCCAAAGACACTAACAAGCCAAATTTCTCACCATTTTTGACTTCAAACTCCACTTTGAAATTTCTACAAAGGAACATTCTCTGTTTGCTGTTTCCAATTTCAATTATATAAATGTATAAAGTGAGATGTGCCGCATTTCTTTTAGATGATGGTTCTTTCTCATTGCATAAGAAGAACTGTGTCAGCTCTTTCAAATTATGGCCCGACAAACAGATTAGAAAATGCCGTTTGTTGTTTTATTAAACTTAACCTGCAATCGCATTTAATTGGTTTTACAGGAAATTGTGTTACAACAGTGTTTCAAGGGTTGCAAATGAAAATATATTGACCGGCTGTTATAAGATCAAGCTTTGTCATTTTGTTCAGTGTGAAGGGACATTGACACTGGAACAAAGCTGTGAGATTCATTTTGCCCATATACCAGAACCGGAAAGGATTTAAATACCACAGGAAATATTGTCAAGGGGGAGACCAGAGAAGTCAATCTTGGTTTAATTTTCGATTTATTCACAAAATGAGACATTAGAAATGTATTGCTCCAAAATCTATTATCCACCACCAGTGTCAATAAGTATATTTTAATATGTGCGCAAGTAATTTTCCAAAGAGTGCCCACTCCCCACCTAACAAACCTGTATACCTGTCCTAGGCCCAGCCACCTTCAGCTGCTTCTTCAATGACATTCCTTCCACCATAAGGTCAGAAGTGGGGTGTTCGCTGATGACTGCACAATGTCCATCCCCACTGCCGGCTGCTTCGAATTCCAGCTACCCCCTTCACTCGCTCGGACACCACCACTCACCTGTCAGAGCCCGACCCATTCTTCCTGAAGCCAGGGGAAGCCCTTACCCACCAGCCTCAGATACTGAAGCAATTTATGTCAAAATGCAGCAAGAGCTGGACAATATTCAGGCTTTGTCTGACAAATAATAAGTAACATTCACGCCACACAAGTGCCAGATAAAGATCATCTGCCACAAGAGAGAATCATAGAATTTACAGTGCAGAAGGAGGACATTCTGCCCATCGAGTCTGCACTGGCTCTTGGAAAGAGCACCCTACACAAGCCCACACCTCCACCCTATTCCCACAACCCAGCAACCTCCCCAACACAAAGGGCAATTTTGGATACTAAGGGCAATTTAGCATGATCAATCCACCTAACCTGCACAGCTTTGGACTGTGGGAGGAAACCGGAGCACCCGGAGGAACCCCACGCATACACGGGGGAATGAAGCCATCGCCCCTTGACATTCAATGGCATTACCATCACTTCATCCCTCACTATCGACATCCTTCTTTGGAAGGGGGAAAGTATCTTTAAAAAGAAAGGGGGATGTTGTAAGCCTTTAAGGCGTAAGCAGCATGCCATGTCATCACTAGAAGGGAAGTGAGTCATGTGATCCAATCTCAATTTCATTTTTGCCTCTGAGCATAACAGAGCACAGCTATGATGTCTTCAGGCTTTATACCCATGTATATCTGTTCTCATGTGCCTAATCCTAATGAACCCACTATGTGTTTACCCAAACGCTTAAGAGTGATTGATGCCGTTATATAATTATAAAAACACGACTTTGAGAGCGGGCGGGGACCAAAGCCTCCCTCCTGAAGACAGGGAAGAGAGGTGGGTGAGTGGTGGTGTCCGAGCGAGTGAAGGGGGTAGCTGGAATTCGAAGCAGCTGGCAGTGGGGATGGGGCAGGAAGGGTCAGAGCCCGACCCATTGTTCCAGAAGCCAGGGGAAGCCGCTTCCCACCAGCATCATTCTCAGAGCCCAAGCAACTCCACTGTAAAAATGGGCCCATTCCTGACGGCCTTGCCAGATGGCAGAGTGGACAGAACCAATGAGAAGACTGATGGCAACGGCGAGTGTTGCAGATTGCCATTAGCATTTTATTGATACAAGTTTTTATTTTCCTTGACCAGTTCCTTGTTGTCACTCTGTATCCACTCTGCACCTTCCATTTCCATTTGATACACTTCAATCTGAATTCCCACTTCAGGAGTTATTCATGTTATTGCTATAATTAAAAAACTAACTTCAATTCCAGCTCCTTTCCATCAGCCCCAGCTTTATTTATGGTTTTGATTGTCATCCTGATCAGTAATTTCACAATTGGCTTCTCTTTATAGACTTGATCTACCTACACTACCCCCTCAATGGGACAACCTCTACACAGGGTATATGAAAAATACCCTGTGACAAAGTCCTTCGACTTTTGGAGGGGTTGAATTCTACATGAGATAGGCTATTGCTTGCGTATATAGGATAATCTTTATTTATCTAATTAACAAATATGACTACAAAATCCCGCACGTTAGTGTGGGGTTTCCTGGCACACCTACAGTGTATGTTCTGGCGGGAGAGGTGGCCCACCATTGACTAATGCCATCTTCTGGTCTCGCTGATATCTATGGGTTTTTGTATGCTGGGCAACGCGCTGCAGGGCCATCGGCAGGACTGGAAGATCCCGTCAGCGGGAAGGGCTGGAAAATTTCAACCTTCCTGACTGGATTTTATAGAATTTAGCTGAAATTTTCCAGCCATTCCCTCCAGCTGGATCTTCCTGACAGTGATAACTGCATTGGGTTGCCGGTGGCAGAGGGTGCGAATAATGGGATAATTCATTGACAGCGGTGGGACTGGAAGAACCCACAGCCCACCAGTGGCGAGCCCATCTGCTGCTGCAAAACATGCCACAGAGTTGTGCAAAATCCCTGTCGTAATTCATAGAAAGCATCCTAGCTACCATAGAAAGCATCCTATCGGGCTGCATCACAGCCTAGTATGGCAACTGCTCGGCCCAAAACCGCAAGAGACTTCAGCGAGTCGTGAACACCGCCCAGTCCATCACACGAACCTGCCTCCCATCCATTGACTCCATCTACACCTACCGCTGCCTGGGGAAGGCGGTCAGCATAATCAAAGACCCCTCCCACCTGGCTTACTCACTCTTCCAACTTCTTCCATCGGGCAAAAGTCTGAGAACACGCATGAACAGACTCAAAAACAGCTTCTTCACCGTTGTTACCAGACTCCTAAACGACCCTCTTATGGACTGACCTCATTAACACTACACCCTGTATGCTTCACCCGATGCCGGTGTTATGTAGTTACATTGTGTACTTTGTGTTGCCTTATTATGTATTTTCTTTTATTTTCCTCTTTTCATGTACTTAATGATCCATTGAGCTGCTCGCAGAAAAATACTTCTCACTGTACGAATGAAATGAAATGAAAATCACTTATTGTCACAAGTAGGCTTCAAATGAAGTTACTGTGAAAAGCCCCTAGTCGACACATTCCGGCGCCTGTTCGGGGAGGCTGGTACGGGAACCTTGGTACACGTGACAATAAGCAAAATCCAAATCTAATATTCTTTGACTGGTGTAAGACAAATCTTTGTTTTTATCGCTTTCTATGCATTAGACATTTAGAATGCGATTTACTCTTCATGTCTCGGTCTCATATACAGTGGCTATCGTCAAACTGTATGACAGTCCAAAGATATTGGGTGAGAATTAAGGCTCGGTAGTGTCTGTTTCAAAAATGGAAAACACTAAACAATCTCAGCAGGTCTGACAGTATCTGTGGAGAGAAGAAGGAGCTCACCTTTCAAGTCTGGATGACTCTTTGCCAAAGCTAGAGAGAATTTGAAATAGGATCAGATTTATACTTTTGTTCGGAGGGGTGGTGGTGGTGGTGGGGGGGGGGGGGGAGCGTTTAGTGGAGATTGACAAAGATGTGGACCGAAAGAGAATGTAAATGGTGGTGATCAAGACTAAGAAGGGTGGTAATAGTGCACATTAAGCAATATATTAATGCCAGAACAAAGGTAAGCAGTGTGTCAAAGGACAACTAGGAACAGGGAACAGATGGCCCTAGTGAGGTGGGATGGGGGATGGAGAAATAGTGAGGGAAAACAGATCGATAGAAGAAATTAAAATGAATTGATAGAAATAAAAATGGGTGAAAGTGGTCAGAGTCGGAAGTTGTTGAACTCAATGTTAAGTCCGGAAGGCTGTAACGTGCCTGATCAGAAGATGAGGTGTTATTCCTCCAGTTTGCGCTGCGCTTCACTGGAACAACCTATGTCTATATTATGGATGCTATGAGAGTTTTTTAATGTGGCGTCCATGGTGTTTGCTCCATAGAGCACCAGCTGCTGTTCTTCAAAGAAGAGTCACAATGGACTGGAAGTGTTACCTCTCCACACATGGGGGGCGATTCTCCAAAATGGGCCGCGCCAACCTGCGCATGCGTGGGAGACTTCTTCACCGCGCCGTCCCGACTCAACATGGCGTCGGTGTTCAGGGCCGGCCGCGCAACAAAGTAGGCCCTGGGTGGGAGAGGCCGGCTCGCCGATCGGTGGGCCCCGATCGCAGGCCAGACCCCATCGGAGGCGCCCCCCCCACCCCGGTGAAGGATCCCGCCTCACAGGCCACCTCCCCGACCCTTCGCGCAGAGTTCCTGCCGGCACCAACCAGGGGTGAATGGCGCCGGCGGGACTCTGTCGTATCCGCGTGGCCGCTCGGCCCATCCGGACCAGAGAATCGGCGGCCCCGCCAATTCCAGCGGCCCGCGGCCAGCGCCGTGTTAAACGCGCCGGCGCATATGGCGCCAATTCTCCGCACCTTGGAGAATCGCACACCGGCGTCGGGGCGTCGTGGCGCGGTTGCAGCGATTCTCCGGCCCGGCGCAGGGCTCGGAGAATCGCCCCATGCTGTCAGACTGGCTGAGTTTTCACAGCACTTTCTGTTTTCCTTTCACGTTATTTAATACCCTGCTGTGCCGCCACAGTTTTTTCGAAACAATCTTTGATCTGAAGGCTCAAAGAAAATTAACCTTATTCTCTTTCAACAGTCTCTGCGCATCACAGGATTAACTAGCGCCCTCTAACCTTCCAATTTGTGGTCGAGGACTGACCTGAAATTCCTTAAAATATCACGCAAGAGGTCCACTCAGAGTGACATGACCATTCAAGGTGATGAATCCAGTCCTGTGGTTCACACTCAAATCTATCATCCAACTGAGCAGGCATGCATCAGAAATCAGTTCTAGTTTAAAACATTTGCAATTACCTCTCCTCTCCTCTTTGCTTCCCACTGCCGAAATCATGAGGATGCGACAAGACTGTAATAACAAGCTATCTTTCAAGGCCTCATTAAGGGATCGCTGTCCACCAACTATGACACATCAGTTCTCTTCGATCTGCAGTGTTGACAGTACCTGAGCTCCAGTTGGTGCAAGGATGCTAATTAGTTACACCTGACTGTACCAGACTGCGTGTACGCCTTGCATTTCTCAAGAGATAGTTTTCGATAGAGATCATGAGGATTAACTCTTTAATATCAGAATCGCCCAATGTTCTGCCCAATTGTACAAGAAACAAGCAATTCTGTGAAACCTTTACACGAACATTAACACACTTAAAAGCTTTTGAATATAACAATCAAGCACTCCGACCACAAAACATGAAGTCGTTTACAGCCCCCCAGATTCTGAGCATAATTTATTTCTGTAACGCACACAATTGGCAAATTATGTTGCTGGTGCACTTTGGGTCTTTCGTCTCCATCATGACTGCTATGGCTTGCTGACATGCTATCCCAGTATCTCACAATACAGAGGACAGAACTGTTGAGAACTGTAATAGTGCTACAATACAGTTAGTGACACTTTCAGATCATTATGTACTGTGTGTAGCTGGTAGTGCTGATTGAGACAGTCATTTCTGAATTATTCTTTGACCAGGCAAAGCAAACTTCACACACCAGGGGCGGGATTCTCCGCAATCGGCGCGATGTCCGCCGACCAGCGCCAAAAACGGCGCGAATCAGTCCAGCATCTTGAGGGGCCGAGCCCTCATCTTGAGGGGCTAGACCCGCGCCGGACTGATTTCCGCCCCGCCAGCTGGCGGGAAAGGCCTTTGGTGCCCTGCCAGCTGGCTCGGAAATTACTTTGCCGTGCAGCGCATGCGCAGGAGCGTCAGCGGCCGCTCACGTCATCCCCGCGCATGTGCAGTGGAGGAGGTCTCTTCTGCCTCCGCCATGGTGGAGACCATGGCGAAGGTGGAAGGAAAAGAGTGCCCCCACGGCACAGGCCCGCCCACGGATCGGTGGGGCCCCGATCGAGGGCCAGGCCACTGTGGGGGCACCCCACGGGGCCAGATCCCCCTCCCCCCCCAGGACCCCGGAGCCCGCCCGCTAAGCCTTGTCCCGCCAGTAAGAGAGGTGGTTTGATTCTCGCCGGCGGGACAGGCATTCCAGCAGCGGGACTTCAGCCCATCACGGGCCGGAGAATCGCCGGGGGGGGGGGGCCCGCCAACCGGCGTGGCGCGATTCCCACACCCGCCGAATATCCGGTGCCAGAGAATTCAGCAACTAGCGGGGGCGGGATTCACGCCAGCCCCCGGCGATTCTCCGACCCGTGATGGGCTGAAGTTTGGGGCAAAATTCTCCATTATCGGCGGAAAGTCCGCCGATCGGCGCAAAAAAAGGCGCAAATCCGACTTGCGTCACGTTGGAAAAATGGGTCGATAGTCTCCGGCCCGAAATGGGCTAGCAGCGACGTAACAGGATCCGCGCTTGCGCAGTGGTTCACGCCTTGCAGCGTCATACGCGCTGCACGGCGTGACGGCTCATAAGGCCGCGCTGCTCCCCCCCACCCGACCGCAACACCCGACCGCAACACCCGACTGGATGGCTGGCCGTCGCTCAGCCCCGAGGTTCGAGTCACGCGATGTGGAGGCGCTCCTGGACGCGGTGGAGCAGAGGAGGGACGCCCTGTATCCCGGGCATGGCCGCAGAGTTGCCCCACGCCACAGCCGGCGTCTGTGGAGGGAAGTGGCAGAGGCTGTCACCGCTGTGGCCCTGACACCACGGACAGGCACCCAGTGCCACAAGAAGGTGAACGACCTCGTTAGAGCAGGCAGGGTGAGCCTCTCCCATATCCCCCCCTCCCCATATCCCCACTCCCCCATATCCCCCCTCCCCATATCCCCCCTCCCCCATATCTCCCATATCCCCACCTCCCCCATATCCCCCCTCCCCATATCCCCCCTCCCCATATCCCCCCTCCCCCATATCCCCCCTCCCCCATATCCCCCCTCCCACATATCCCCCCTCCCCATATCCCCCTCCCCCATATCCCCCCTCCCCCATATCCCCCCACCCCCATATCCCCCATATCCCCCCTCCCCCATATCCCCCCTCCCCCATATCCCCCATATTCCCCCCTCCCCCATATCCCCCCTCCCCCATACCCCCCTCCCCATATCCCCCCCATATCCCCCTCCCCCATATCCCCCACTCCCCCATATCCCCCCTCCCCCATATCCCCCTCCCCATATCCCCCTCCCCATATCCCCCATATCCCCCCCTCCCCCATATCCCCCCTCCCCCATATCCCCCCTCCCCATATCCCCCCTCCCCATCCCCCATATCCCCCCTCCCCCATATCCCCCCTACCCCATATGCCCCCTCCCCCATATCCCCCCTCCCCCATATCCCCCCTCCCCCATATCCCCCATATCCCCAAGTGAATCCAGCCCTAACCTTAACCTCTGCAATGCACGCGCAACCGATGGCGTGCATTCATATACCTGCCTAACACTGTTGCCTTTTACCCCTGCCCCCCCCCACAGGAGAAGCACGCACACAACAATAGGGAGCATGTGAGGACTGGAGGAGGGCCCGCTGATGAGAGGCCACTGACGGTACACGAGGAAAGGGCCCTGGAACTGGCTGGCGGACCTGAGGACCGGGAGGTTGCTGATGCAGAGGTCGGGGGCATACGAGCGAGTGAGCCACCGACTGCCCGTCCCCATATCCCCCTCCCCTATATCCCCCTCCCCCGTATCACCTGATCACTGCCTGATGTCTAACCATGCATGCTTCATTGTGTATCGCAGGACCAAACATCCAGGCACCCATCCCCGCAGATGCAGACCGCCCGCAGGATGCCCCTCGGAGACCACAGGAGACGGAGAGACCCGCACCCTCCAGCATGCGACGCCCGCAGGATGCCCCTCGGAGACCACAGGAGACGGAGAGACCCGCACCCTCCAGCATGCGACGCCCGCAGGATGCCCCTCGGAGACCACAGGAGACGGAGAGACCCGCACCCTCCAGCATGCGACGCCCGCAGGATGCCCCTCGGAGACCACAGGAGACCGAGAGACCCGCACCCTCCAGCATGCGACGCCCGCAGGATGCCCCTCGGAGACCACGGGAGACGGAGAGACCCGCACCCTCCAGCATGCGACGCCCGCAGGATGCCCCTCGGAGACCACGGGAGACGGAGAGACCCGGACCCTCAAGCATGCGACGCCCGCAGGATGCCCCTCGGAGACCACGGGAGACGGAGAGACCCGGACCCTCCAGCATGCGACGCCCGCAGGATGCCCCTCTCACACCACGGGAGACGGAGAGACCTGGAGCAACAGGGAGACGACACCCCCGTCACGTGCGGGAGCGACCACCCAGCGACGAGGGGGGCAGCCACAGGCCCCCGTCACATCCGAGCCAGGACACCACTACCCAGGACACCACTACCCAGGACACCACTACCCAGGACACCCCTACCTGGGACAGCACTACCCAGGAAGACGAAATACCGGACAGTGACTCAGAGTGGATGGGTGGAGACGAACCCCCACCCCAAAGTGCCATGGACTCAGAGTGGGACGAAGAGCACGACACAACGCCACTGCTGTCACCAACACCCTCCACCATCGCAGAAACACTCACCACGGTTGGGCACTTTAGTGATGAGGCGTCTGGTACACTCACTGGTGCGCACAACACAGCTGTCCCGGTACAACAGGTGGAGGTAGGAGCAGCAGAGAGACCGGGCGGTCGGAGGGCAGCCCAGCCCAAGCGAACATCTGCCGCCCAGATGGATCCCGGGTTCCTGCAGCTACCACACCCACACATAGATCCGATGCAGCCACCGACCCGGAGACGAGCGAAGAGGGTGACGGGCGGCTTGCGGCGGCTGCGGTCGCAGGTGGAGGAGTCCACCCGCGTCCAGGAGCTGGGAGTGGTGCCGGTCATGCGTGCCACCCAGGCCGATACCGCACGGGTGGCGTCCGCGGTGGAGGCAATTGGTGCGACGGTGTCAGACATGGGGAACGGTTTGCGAGGCATGGGGCCTTCCTTGCAGGCGGCGTCTGTGGCCCAGGAAATGGCTGCCCTCTCACAGGAGGCCATGAGCCAGTGCCAGCGCCAGATGGCAGAGGCGCTCAACGCCATAGCCCAGTCTCAGCAGGCCATGGCCCAGTCTCTGCAGGCCATGTCCCAGTCTCAGCAGGCCATGGCCCAGTCTCTGCAGGCCATCGCTGAGGGCATCGGCGCCAGTGGCCATGTGCGAGCAGGCATCGCACTGTCACAGACAGGGTTTGCCAACCCCCTAGGCTCCATGGCTGTAAACCTGCAGACCCTTGTCGATACCAGCACGGGCCTCCAGGACTGGCAGCGCCAGATGTCGGGGGGGCGTCGGATGGCCAGTCCGTTCGCATCCCCCACCTATGTAGAGGCCTGGGGGCCATCGGGCACCCCGAGGGAGGAGGAGGTGGTGTGGTCCGTCCCGGCTCCCTCTGTAGGGGAGGTCCCGGTACACCGCGACACCTCGGACTCCCCCCCTTCCGTCCCAGTTGCATCGGGTGGGCAACGGGCAGGACAGGCTGGCAGCTCGCCATCCCAGTCGCCCGGGCCGCAGCCTGGCCCATCTAGGCCAGGATGCCCCAGGAAACGGCCGCCAAAGGGATCCAGTGTCAGAGGGCAGGAATCACAGGAGTCCACCTCCAGTTCTGCTGTACCGTCTGGGGAACAACGTAGACGTAGTCAAAGGGACCGTAAGGCCAAACAATTAGACACTGAGTAAGTTGGCACGGGTGCAGGGCACAGATGAGTTTTAGGGGCTAGGGCACGTGCATGAACTCCTTTGGTTATTAAAGTCAATTTTACACCTACAGAAGCTGCCTTTGTGCTCTGTCCAAAGCGTGCGGGGGTGTCATGTACGTTGAGCGCAAGTGTGTGTGTGAGGGGTGGTCTTACCTCAGCCCCAGGTGAGTCTGCCCCCTTCCCCCTGGGCCGCCATCAACATCCCCCGGGCAGAGGACGGGACCGTGCGCTGCAGTGTCACAGCCGCATGCAGGGATGGTCCGGGTGGATGGTGGTACTGTGGCCATGGGTCAGACATAGTCCAACGATGTAGAGCCAGGAGCTCATCGCAGGGCGGGTTGTCATCATCCTCCATGGCCTGCGATAGACACGCGTCCACCCGCAACTGTGTGAGCCCGGCCCGTTGTGCCGCAGGTGGATCGGCAATGGGGGGGGGGGTGGTGTGCATGCGGGTGGGGTGGGTGGGGTTGGGGAGGGGGGGTGAGGGTGCTGGGTGGGTGGATGGGTTGGGGGTGTGGGTGGTCGGCTGTTGCCATGGTGTGCGGTCTGTGGCCATACTACCCGATTCCGACGCCCATCTAGTCAGTGAAGCGGGCGCCTATCAGTCTGTCCCGTGCCCGCTGGGCCAGCCGGTAACGGTGGACAGCCACCCGCCTGTGTCTACCCCGTCTGCCCTGATCATTGCCCCCATCCCCCTCATCTGGGGAGGACTGGGCCTCTTCCTGCTGCTCCTCCACTCCGCCCTCCTCTGCCTGCTGCACATCGCCCCTCTGCTGGGCTATGTTGTGCAGGATGCAGCACACCACAATGATGCGGCCGACCCTATCTGACCGATACTGGAGGGCGCCCCCAGAGAGGTCCAGGCACCTGAAACGCATCTTCAGCACGCCAAAGCACCTCTCGATCACTCCCCTTGTTGCTACATGGGCATCATTGTAGCGGTTCTCCGCCTCATTGCGTGGCCTCCGTATAGGCGTCATCAGCCACGATCGCAATTGGTAGCCCCTGTCGCCCAGCAACCAGCCCCTCAGCCGGGGATGGCGTCCCTCGTACATGCCGGGGATGGATGACCGCGACAACACGAATGAGTCGTGTACACTGCCTGGGTGACGGGCGTAGACGTGCAGGATCATCATGCGGTGGTCGCAGACCACCTGTACGTTCATCGAATAGGTCCCCTTCCTATTAGTGAACACGGCCCTGTTATCTGCAGGTGGCCGCACAGCGACGTGCATCCCATCGATCGCGCCCTGGACCATGGGGAACGCGGCCACGGCAGAGAAGCCCATGGCCCGGGCATCTTGGCTGGCCCGGTACACGGGGAAGCGGATGTAGCGGTGCGCCATGGCATATAGGGCATCTGTCACTGCCCGGATGCACCGGTGCACCGATGTCTGCGATATGCCAGACAGGTCCCCACTCGGTGCCTGGAATGACCCCGTTGCATAAAAGTTCAGGGCCACCGTAACCTTGACGGACACGGGGAGAGGGTGTCCCCCGCCAGTGCCACGCGGTGACAGGTGTGCCAGCAGGTGGCTGATGTGTGCCACGGTTTTCCGGCTCATCCGGAGTCTCCTCCTGCATTCCCGGTCGGTGAGGTCCTGGTATGACTGCCGGGGCCGGTACACACGGGGCGCCCTCGGGTGCCTCCGTTGCCGTGGGGCCGCGACGTCCTCCTCCCCCTCCTCGTCCTGTCGGTCAGGTGTCCCTCCAGCCTGGGCGGCTGCCGCCTGCCCCTCTGCGGCAGCCTGCGCCGCCTTTCTGGCACGCTCCTCCTCCTCCTCCTCCTCCTCCTCACCCAGGGCAACATAGACATGAGCGGCTGCCACCACGGCGGCCAACATCGCTGGATGATCTGAAAACATGACGGCCTGGTGGGGGGGAGGGGAACGACGACATGTCATCATTGCCCATATCCCCTCCTCCCCCCAGCCAGGTGGCATGGACCGCATGGGTCCAACTGTTGGAGGCTGGCACCTGGCCAGGTGGACCAACTCACTTGCCCTCCCATCTCCCTCCTCGGCACGGAACCCCCCCCAAACCTCCACCCCGGCACAGACCTCCCCCCCCCCCCCAACCTCCACCCCAGCAGGGACCCCCCCCAACCTCCACCCCGGCACGGACCCCCCCCCCAACCTCCACCCCGGCACGGCACTGACCCCCCCCCCCCAACCTCCACCCCAGCACGGACCCCCCCCCCCCAACCTCCACCCCGGCACGGACCCCCCCCCCAACCTCCACCCCAGCACGGACCCCCCCTCAACCTCCACCCCGGCACGGCACGGACCCCCCCCCCCAACCTCCACCCCGGCACGGACCCCAACCTCCACCCCGGCACGGCACGGACCCCCCCCGAACCTCCACCCCGGCACGGACCCCCCATCCACCTCCCCGGCACGGACCCCCTCCCGGCACTCCCCCGGAGCCCAGCCTACTCTCACCACCCCCCCCCCCCCGCCGCACACACACAACCCGAGACACACCTCTCCTCACGCATTCAGACTGCGGTCACGCCATTGCCTGCCCAGTGCCAACCCCCCAGGCTGTCACTCACCTCCACGCTGGTCGGCGTGAGCCTGGAGCACCGGGTCACGCCGATGAAAAGGAGGTTTAATTTACGTCTACGTGAACGGTCATCACGTCGACGGGACTTCGGCCCATCCGGAAGGGAGAATATCGGCAGGCCGAAAATCGGCTGCCTTGCGCAGACCCGTGACATTCTCCGCGGCAGCGGCGACATTAACGCCCCGCCGACTTTTCTCCCTTCGGAGACTTCGGCAACCGGCGGGGGCGGGATTCACGGCGGCCAACGGCCATTCTCCGACCCTCTGGGGGGGTTGGAGAATGACGCCCCTGGAGCTCACCAGAATCTGAATGCCAGTTAAAGTTTTAATTTTAGTGAAGAGCTGTTGAGCACTTTTGCTCAGGTTAAAACCTTTGACGTTCGTGAGTTTAAATTGCTTTGTGCTGACAGAAGCTAGTTTAACATCTGTTGACCTAAACCTGTTAGAGATAGCGCTGACTGGACAGAGGCAACACTGTTTTATCCACAAGCGATAATATTAGTCGAAGATGCCGTACTCAATGCAGACAATTGTACCTCACCTGCATAATTTGTCAGCATTTGATGCAACAATTAACAGGCTTTTTGATTCACTGAAGTTTGAAATGAGTTGTCACACACAACACGGGCAAAATTCTCCTACCCGCCCCGCCACATTTCTGCCCCGACCGGCCGGCGGGAGTCTCCGTAACACCGGCCGGTCAATGGGGTTTCCCATTGTGGGGCAGCCCCACGCCGTCGGGAACCCCCCCGGCGCCGGCAAAACGGAGACTCCCGCCGGCGGAGAATGACGCCCGTCACATTTCCGTGCAGTTTGGAAGTTTTGTCAACAATTGAAAGTGTCTCTGGTTTCCTCCCACCGTCCAAAGATGTGCAGGTTAGATGGATTGGTCATGCTAAATTGCCCTTTCATGTCCAACGATATGCAGGTTAGGTGGGGTTACAGGGATAGTGCAGGGGAGTGGGGCTAAGTAGGGTGCTCTTTGAGAGGGCCAGTGCAGACTCGATGGGCTGAATGGCCTCCTTCTGAACTGTAGCAATTCTATGGTTCTATGGATTGACAGGTTGCCACCAGATCAAAAGTAGTTCAGTGCTTTCGGCTGGGAAAAGTGGAAGTGAAAGCACTTATCACCGAGATATTTATATTTCTCTTTGAAATGGGATCTCTGGTGGAGGGTCAGCGTGGGTTGGGGGGGGGGGGGGGGGGTTCGGGTCACCCTCATGTATGATTGCTGTTCGGGGGTTGGGAGGGTAACTCAGCAATTCCCATGTTGGTGGGTGGGGGGGGGGGGGGGGAGAGGATGGCCCTAATTGTCAGTGGAGGGGGGAAGGGGGGCAGAATATTTTTGGGGGGGGGGGGAGGGCTAGCTACCAAACCTCGATATCGCCGCCCATTCGAAATGGTAGCCCGATAGCGGGATTCAGAACAAAGTCCCGGGGCTCACCACCATACATAAATTAGCATGACAGGGGAGAGTAAATCACTCCTGGGCGCCAGTCCTAGCACAGGCGCAAACCAGGAGCGATTGTACTGTGACGGGAGATCTCCAAATGGAGAATCCCAGCTCTATATTTCAATAAGATCAATCCTCCTTCTTCTAAATCCAAAGGGAAACGGTCCAAAACGTTCAACCTTTCTTCATAGGATACGCCTGCCAACTCAGGAATGGATCAAGTAAATCTTCCCTGAACTGCTTTTTAAAAAAATTGATGGTGGTGAGCTACCTTCTTGAACTACTGCACTCCATGTGGTGTATGGGAGGGGGTTCCAGGATTTTGACACAGCGACAGAGTGAAGGAATGGCGATATATTTTCAAGTCAGGATGCTGAATGATTTAGTGGGGTTCCCATGTATCTGCTGCCCTTGTCCTTCTAAATGGTAATGGTCGTGGGTTATGAAGGTGCTGCTAAAGGAGTCTTTGTGAGTTCCTGCAATTCATCTTGTACACACTGCTGCTACTGTGCTCCGGTGGTGGAGGGAGTGAATGTTTATGGGAAGGGTGCTAATCAAGCAGGCTGCTTTGTCCTGGATGGTGTTGAGCTTCTTGAGTGTTGTTGGAGCTGCATTCAGCCAGGGAAGTGGGGAGTATTTCATCACACTCCTGCCTTGTGCTTGTAGGTGGTGGACAGGCTTTGGGCAGTCAGGAGGTGAGTTACTCACTGCAGGATTCCTTGCCTCTGACCTGTGCTGATAACCATTGTATGTATCGGGCTAGTCCAGTTCAATTTCAGGTAAATGGTAACCCCCAGGTTGTTGATAGTGAGGGATTTCAGTGATGGTAATGCCATTGAATGTCACCGGGCGATGGTTTGATTCTCTGTTATTGGACATAGTCAGTGCCTGGCACTTGTGTGGCATGAATGTTATTCGTCAGCCCAAGCCTGGATATTGTCCAGGGGCGGAATTCTCCGGAAACGGCGGGATGTCCGCCAACTGGCGCCCAAAATGGCGCAAATCAGTCGGGCATCGCGCCGCCCCAAAGGTGCGGAATGCTCCGCATCTTTGGGGGCCGAACCCCAACCTTAAGGGGCTAGGTCGGCGCCGGACGAATTTCCGCCCCGCCAGCTGGTGGGAAAGGCCTTTGGTGCCCCGCCAGCTGGCGCGGAAATGACATCTCCGGGCGGCGCATGCGCGGGAGCGTTAGCGGCCACTGACGGCATTCCCGCGCATGCGCAGTGGAGGGAGTCTCTTCTGCCTCCGCCATGGTGGAGACCGTGGCGGAGGCGGAAGGGAAAGAGTGCCCCCACGGCACAGGCCCGCCCGCGGATCGGTGGGCCCCGATCGCGGGCCAGGCCACCGTGGGGGCACCCCCCAGGACCTCGGAGCCCGCCCCGCGCCGCCTTGTCCCGCCGGTAAGGTAGGTGGTTTACGCCGGCGGGACAGGCATTTTAGCGGCGGGACTTCGGCCCATCCGGTCCGGATAATCGGCGGGGGTGCCCGCCAACACGGTGCGGCCGATTCCCGCCCCCGCCGAATATCCGGTGCCGGAGACTTCGGCAACCGGCGGGGGCGGGATTCACGCCAGGCCCCGGCGATTCTCCGACCCGGCGGGGGGGTCGGAGAATCTCGCCCCAGGTCTTGCTGCATTTGCACATGGACTGCTTCAGTGTCTGAACATTTTGCAATCATCAGTGAACATTCCCACACCTGACCTTATGTTGGAAGGAAGTTCATTGATGAAGCAGCTGAAGATGGTTGGACACTACCATGAGGAGCTCTAACGCAACTGAATCCTTTTTTCAAATAAGGAGACTAAAATTGTACACAGTTTTTCAGATATAGTCTCACCAAAGCCCTTTACAGTTGCAGTAAAAGTTTCCTGCTTTTATATTTAATTCCCCTTGCAATAAACATCAACATTCCATTTGCCTTCCAAATCGTTTGCGCCTGTTTCCTGACCTTTTGTGATTCATGTACCAAGACACTCAGATCCATCTGTAGCACCGGGTTCTGCAATATCTCTCTGCCTTTAAATAGTTTACTGCTTTTTTATTCTTCCTGCCAAAGTGGATGAGTTCACATTTTCCTACTTTATAGTCCATCAAATTTTTTACCACTCACTTAACCTGTCCATATCCCTTCATATACTCTTTGTCTCCTCTCAACAATTTAATTTTGTGCTATCTTGGTGTTATCAGTAAATTTAACGACTATACATTAGGTACCATCATTCAAACCGTTGATATAGATTGTAAATAGTTGAGGCCCCAGCACTGCCCCATGGCTGTCCAGTAGCTACAGCTTGCCAACCTGAAAAAAAGAAACATTTCTTCCTCATCTGTTTCCTGTTTGTGAACCAATTGTTTATCTATGCTAATATGTTACACTCTACACCAGGAGCTCTTATTTTGTGTAGTAACCTTTGACATAGCACCTTTCCAAATGCCTTTTGGAAGTCCAAGTATACCTCATCTACAGGTTCTCTTTATCTCTTGTTTTTCTAAGTCATCTTTTAGTCATGGTTTAATAGTTCCAGATTTACTTTTTCCACATTCTTTATGATATTCTGGGCGAGATGTTATACTCCTCCTGCTGACAGGTTAGAAGGTTGGATGGAGCTACATAAAAGGCAGGCGGTCTTCCCACTGCCTGCCTGCCCACCCGACCTGTCAGAGATTTAATGAGGGCAAGGGTTGCCTGCCTATCCATGGACATTTTGAGGCCCTAAGTGGCCACTTAATTGCCTCTTAAAGGCCTCATCCTAACCCAGATGTTTTTTTATTCATGGCCGGGTGAGGCCCAGGCTATGCGGGATGTTTAACTGGTTTAACTGGTGTTGTACAAGGATGGAGGAGGACATCAGTTAGGGATAGAACAAAGAACAAAGAAAAGTACAACACAGGAACAGCCCTTCGGCCCTCCAAGCCTGCGCCGACCATGCTGCCCATCAAAACTAAAATCTTCTACACTTCCGGGGCCCGTAACCCTCGATTCCCATCCTATTGTGGATCTCACCAGGTAGCCCCTCAGAATCACCCATGCAATACCCACCAATCCAAAATTTCATCCCCTCTTTAGCCTTGGTCTCTTGACTCTTGAACCTGGTCCTCCAGTTTCCCCACCCACACATGACGCGAATCGCCACTCACGCTCCTCGCCGTGACCGCTAAACCCAGACTTATCTGTCGATCTGGTCTCCTCGGGATTGGAGACTGCTTGTAGCCCCAGCAGTGGTTTATAATGGCACTGCAAGGACTACAGATGTGCTGGCCAACTGGATTGTGTGGCAGCCCTCTAATGGGGGGGCTTCATTCAAAGAAAGGGGCAGAAGTCTTGCCTTAAAGTAATGAACACTGCTCCCAGCATTAAATTGCTGCGGGGCGGCCATCAGGGTCATGGGAGAGAGCCAGACGATTTTTTAGTCGGGGAGTGGGGACCATGGCACCCCATAAAATCAAGACTCATATGTCTTTCAGATCAGTTATTTTCAAGGCTAAAAGCAGAAGTTTTCTGCACTCTTTCTTCATAAGTTGTATGCTGATAAAAAAAGTCAGTTTTGTGGTTCTTCTATGAACTGCCTACGTGACTTGAATGTCTCCCACATGTCTCACTGACCAGAACTGTGTGTAGTATTCGAGGAATGTTCTGGCTAGATGTATTATTTGCTTTGTGGGTTGTTTCTCTGCAATGAAACAATCTGAAAACATCAAATCTAGATCTCTATCAGCTTCACTCTTAGCTATTTCTTTTTTAAAATAAATTTAGAGTACCCAATTCATTTTTTCCAATTAAGGGGCAATTCAGCATGGCCAATCCACCTAGCTTGCACATCTTTGGGTTGTAGGGGCGAAACCCACGCAAACACGGGGAGAATGTGCAAACCCCACACGGACAGTGACCCAGATTCAGGATCGAACCTGGCACCTCGGCGCCATGAGGCAGCAGGGCTAATCACTGCACCACCGTGCTGCCCTCACTCTTAGCTATTTCAACATTATTCATGAAGTATTAATGCAGCTCTTTTTTTCCCCCTATGCATCATTTCACTATTTTCCATTAAAATTTTGCATCCCAGATGCTTATTCAAGCATAAAATATCTAACACAGCAATTTTATTAATTCCTCCTTCATTTACAAGGTACATGTGAGTATAATCCCGATTCTATCATTACAATTTCATGGAAAACCATTTGTTATGCAGGTGTAAATGGATTATTGTGTGATATCTGCGCTGATTTGATGTCACAAGACATTCTGTATCCCATGCAAGGGGCATAGACCATTATGGTATCAGGTTTGATCACTCTCTGATCTCAGCTGAAATAATGGTACGGGTGGTCCTGTGTTGTGTAAGGAAAAATACATCAGGGTATTATCCAGAAACCACTACCATAGTGTTACAATTATGAGGTTTATACGATCATTACATTTTGGAGGTTTATACGATCATTACATTTTGGGGCTATGGCTTTAATTTAAGATAAAATGAAGGGTCATGTGTCCTGTTCTGAAATCTGTCTGACAAAGAGCCTGGGTGGTTTGATTGTTAAAGATCAAAGGGGGCCTAGATTGTGTTTCTGGGAAGAAAGTGCAAGGTATTTACACTTTTGGAGACAGTGGCAGCAGCCTGTGTGAAGACAATGGATAGACTGCGAGTCTCCAAAGTTCCAGAGAAGTGTTGAGAATTATGGGTTATAAACAGTTGTGCTTTAAGCTGTCCATTTACTTCCAAGGTAAAAGAGCATTGGGGTCTCAAGTATATCTAATCATCATTTCTACCTGGATAAAAGGCCCATATTATTCACTTTGCCACAGACATGGGCTTTGAGAGGTGGCAGATGGATCTGATATATCCCAGAAAGCTCACGGTCTTAGATAGTCTATCAGAATCCAGGAGAGGGAAAGCAGTGAGACGCTGTGGTTCTCCACAGAGGAATGCGGGTGGGAGCTTGCACTCAGATTGAAAAGTCTAAATTCATGATGAGTTAAACGAGGCTGGAAGATTTGCCTAGCTTACGCAAGAGGAAGAACCTCTGGGGTGAGGGTAGAAACCTCACTTTGAAAGACAGTTGTGAGTTTAAATGTTCTGAGGTTGAGAAAGTAACAGAACCGAAGTAAAGCCTCAGGTGCTAACAATCAACTTGGATTTGTTCTGGGTAATTTGAATGCCTACTTAAAGGACAGCATAGAGTATATCTTCAAAGTGTGTTTCCCGTTGTGTCATAAGAAAACAGGGAAAGTTCTGCTTTGTGTTTTAACGTATAAGTTGCCAGCAGAGAAGGTGTATAGTCAATAGTTCTTTTCGTGTTTTGTTACAGTAAAAGTCTTAAAATGTGAAATCTGGTTCAGTCATCCTTTTAGCAGTTAGAAGTTTGATTTTGTTTTTATTTTGTTGGTCTCCACTGAGATCTTAACAGTAGGTATGTGCAGATCTGGTGAGGAAAGAATCAAACTTGGCTATGGTGTCCTCCTCATAAGTACATATTCTGCTTGGACTCACCATTGAGGGTTTCATGAATCACAGTCTCTAGGCATGGTCAGAGAACAATGACTGCCTTGGGAACCATACCCTGACAGAAAGTCAATCGTCGAAACTGGCAAGGAAGCTTTGGGGGGGGGGGGGGGGGGTGGATTAAAAGAAGACTTACCATAGGTTAAGTTATTTCAGTAAAATCTTGCAGCTGTTGGCACTATCTTTCTTGAGCAACGGCTGATTGTATTAAACTCCTGCGAACGGTTCTTTAATACAGTTAGACATTATCTAATCATCAGTCTTAAATGATTTCTGCAAGTTTAATGAGGTAGTATTGATCTCAGTGAGCTGAATGAAGCTGTAATGGGAGTTTTTGAATAGACTTTTGTTTACTTGTTGAATTATTTCAACTTTAACAGACTGAGTTAACCATTTTGCCATCAATCGTGTGATTGAGTCTATATATCACTACAAACAGTAATAGACTAGAACTTAGAAAACATTTAAGAGAAGAATTTGTTTCTCTTTCCCAAGTTAACTTTTAGATAACAATGAATTTGACCCTACTGGCAGTGCTGATTAGAGTAAAATGGCCTCTTTCTAGTGTGTGTGGCTTGCTTTTCAAGAAAATACCTTTTATAAACAAATTTAAGTCCAAAGATGTGTATGCATTGTGTTTTTGCGTGCGTTTTTTTTATCAGGGTGGAGGATGCCGGTGCTGTGGAATGGAAAATCTAACTTTTAGCTACCTTTATAACATTCCCAGATTAGGTACAGCATGGTTAGATCTGGAAGGTAGTCTTTCTTTCTCTTCAACAATGAGCACTATTCTCCCAAACAATGATTAGACATAGGGCGGGATTCTCCGACCCCCCACCGGGTCGGAGAATCCCCAGGGGGTGGTGCGAATCCCACCCCGACGCCAGCTGCTGTATTCACCGGCGCCAGTTTTCGGGCGGGGTTCATGCCACGCTGGTCGGGGGCCGTTGGCAGCGCCTCCTCACCCCCCGGCAATTCTCCGGGCCCTGATGGGCCGAGCGGCCGTCAGATTCTGGCCAGTCCCGCCGGCGTGGATTGGACATGGTCCCACACGGTGGGACCTGGCAGGTAAATAGGCTGGGGCGGTCCTCGGTGGGGGCACGGGGGGATCCGACCCCTACTGCCCCACTAAGTGTCATTTTGGGCAGGAATCGTACCCAATTCGGGGCTCAGCTCTTCACTGCTAACAAGAAGGAACAACATTTAAATGGTACCTCCGCGCTCACTCCAAGTCAAGCCAAGAGGATGGCAGCATGGAGATCTGCTCCTCGATTTCTGGATGCAGAGCTTACCAGACTTCTGGATGCCATGGAGGAGAGGCCCAAGGCCACTGAGACAAACTCCACCTGGGAAGCAGTGGCAGCTGCAGTTAGTGCCAACAGCATGACCAGGAGGACCGCTTGTCCAATGTAGGAAGGAGATGACTGACCTCCTTCGAGCAGCAAGGTTAAGTTGCCACCACTCTCCTGGCATCAGTCCCACCAAGCTTCTCGGTCACTATCAGTAAGCATCACACAGCTTCTGCTGCACATCAGGTGGAGGCAGGAACTTCCTAGAGATACAGCAGTCGGAGGTCTGCTGGATCCAGGACCCAGCTGGCCCCAGTGAAATGCCAAGCCTTTGGACAGGGTTCCCTCAGAGCTGCTAGAGATGATAAGCCAGAGTCGTGAGATTCAGGAGGGGGTGTCAGTGACACCTCTGCAACTGCAAGTCTGATTTGAGGCATCCCAAAGGCTTCAGGCGCAGATGATTCCAGCATTGCATGGCACCCAGGCTAACCTGCAACGTTGGCGACCCCCGTGGACAGCTTAGGGGATGACGTACGAGCCATGAGTGGTGGTGCCCAAGGCATGGCACACTCTGTGACAACCATGGCTGAGGGCCTCAACATCATGTCCCATTCGCTGAGGGATATGTCCCAGATACAGGCGAACATCGTTGAGGCTGTCCAGAACATGGCCCAGTCACAGAAGACCATCGCTGACGGCTTCGAATCAATGGTTCAGACAATGGTGGGCCTCCAGGACTGGCAGCTCCAAATAACCCAGAGGCTTCTGGAGCTCACTCCAGCTGTCTCTCCATCCCATGGAGTCATCCAGGGGTCCACGAGCACCCCGAGCGAGGAGGAAGAGCTGGAACCCATCCAAGGGCCTTCCACCAAAGATACTCGGGCCGTCCCACTTCCTCTGACTCCCGTCCCCCCCCCCCCCTCCTGACACCGGTGCATCGCAACGGCAGCAGCCAGAACAGGCATAGCGATACCATTGACATCAATAGGTTAGCCCTCCAGGCCCTCCAGAGGAAGACAAAGGCCACAGGGCGCAGAAGGCAGCAACCTTCACCTCTGATGTGCATCCTGGGGAGACACCTAGACGGAGCACTAGACCATGGAAGATTAATACGTTATAGGAGCACTCAGTGGGCACGGGTGAGATTAATAATCATCAGTAATCTATCCCCATCTGGACTCGTTTCCTGCTACAGGCCCCACAAGAGGCCCCACCAGCGAAAACCCATTAAATCCACAGTGATGGACATCCGGGAATGCAATCCCTGTCACTCACTGGACACTGGTGTGCCCATTCCCCTCCACCCTAATTATGGTCCAAACTAAAGTGTCACTGACACTCAGGCGTAAGGATGGGAGTCGGTGTGCGATCAGCAGAAATACAGGAGTCAGACTTAATCAGGACCTGAAGGGTACCACAGCCTTCCTCACAGCAAGTGGTCATCACCCTCATGCTGTGAATAGTGATTTTCTGACAGTGCCAACGCAGGCCCATCACCCTGATGTGATGTCACATAGACCCGTGGAGGGTGGGAGGGGCAATAGGGTGAACAGCGAAGGGGTGGCGTGGTGTGGGGAATGTAGAGTTGACGGACACAGTACCCCTTGTCATGCGAAGGAGGCTATGAGGTCCTCCCTGGTCCTCCTGGCAAGTTGGACCCAGGCCACCACCTGTTCTCCATCCTCCCGGGTCCTCCGCATGCTCATCCCCACCCCCTCCTGGTCCTCCTCCTCAGACAAGGCACCGTGTTGCTCCTACACCTCACCCAGCATGCAGCCATGCTGTTGTCAGGTTGTGGAGGGCACATGAGATCACAAAAATGACAGACCCTCTGGGGCTATACTGTAATGCACCACCAGAGCAGTCAACTGCTTTTTAAACAGCCTGATGCACCGCTCAAAATCAGTACGGTTAGCAGCATGAGCCTCATTGTAGCCATTATCCTGACTGCACAGAATACATTGGGTGGAAGGGCATCATCACAAACATTCCCATAAAATATGGACTATAAATTAAAGGGTACATGTTCTGAGATATTTTCCAAGCAGAGACCTGTTCCGACACAAGTTCAGGAATAGATTTGGTGGTACCCATCACCTCCTACCTGTCCAAGAGTTAACAACTATCCTTCTTGCACTAGTGGCTACAAGATTCTTCACGAAGGGCCAGTGCTCTGAAAATATATCCTGATGGTTTATTTTGCCAATTCTTCCCTTCATTCCCCACATGAAAACATGAATCCCTTTCTTGGATACAGATGCACCCTCTGTTATGTTATACAGAAGCTGTGATTCATGTGTAAGCCCTGATGTTGAAAGTTTATTAGGGATTGGCTGCCACAGATGAACCCAATTCTATCTTCAGTTGCTGCCCACAAATGCGCACATATCGCGGGGAATCATTAATTTCCTGTGCCCCTGGAGCTACCATAGCTGAAAGCAGCCACTTTGCACAAAACAAGGGAAACTTTGTGATGATAGATAGACTATCATAGCATGAGTAGATCATCATCATCTGTATTATAAGTTGTGTGTTTTAATGTTGTAGTTCTTGCATCCGACCAGCAGGTGGTGCAAGTATGCAGGAACGTGACCTGGACGCACCATGTGTTCCAGGACATGGTGTTGATAGCAGTTGCATATTAGAGTAGCTCTGTAGTACCTTAGTGTAAGTTGTTAGACCATTATTTCCAACTGTATTAATCTTAGATATTATAGGAGTGTTAGTAATAAATCGTTTTGTTATAAAAGAAAGTCAAAACAAAGTCTAAAGTTCTTTGTTAACACTACCACATCAAGGTTCAACATCACCATAGTCAAAGAACATTACAAACCTGCATGGGCCATTCCTGGTTTATATCCTCTGGATAACCTTGGTGAGCCATCAGGAAGATCAGATTGAATATCTTGACTGTAAACTAATGGGTGTGACTTGCTAAGACAGATCTTTATCAAACCATCTGGAAAATCTGGTAGGACCTTTGTAGAGTGTGATTTATTCCATTTGCTTTACAGTAACCTAATGTTTAACAGAAGATGCACTAATTTAGAATTGTTGGCAAGACAGTATGAAATGTTTCCCTCAACACAATAAAAACAGAAAGTGTTGGAAATTCTCAGCAGGTCTGGCAGCATCTGTGGAGAGACAAACAGAGTTAACATTTCAAGTCCAATATTACTTCTTCAGATCTGAAGAGGGGCAGAAATGTAATGGGTTTTATACTGTTGAAAAATAGGGAAGAGGTGTCAGAAGGAACAAAAGGGAAGGGCAGGGATGGTCAGAGGGTGGGGAGATTAAATAGCAAAGATGAAATGGAGCAAAGGGAGTGGGAATGGCAGTAGCAAAGAAACAAAAAAATGTTCCAGTGATAGCAGAATAAAGGTCAGCTCTGCCTGAAAGCAAAAACAAGATACAATGGAGGGAATGGTCCCTTTGGAATGCTGACAGGGGAGGGAGGGGAAGATGTGTTTGGTGGTGGTATGGGTCGGAGGTGGCAGAAATGGCAGAGGATGACCCTTTAAATAGAGGCTGGTGGAGTGGGAAGTGAAGACAAGGGAATCCTATCTTGGTTCTATCACCAGAAATAGAGACAGAGAAGTCAAGGAAGGGACATGTAATGTCCCTCAATGTGATATCGTCCTGATTAATGGAATCGTCAAGTAAAATGCACTTTGGTAGAACTTGCCCTTCATATTTTCCAAGGACAAAGGATGGGTTCATTGTCATACTTACAGCAGAACTTAATCATGCAACTATAAGATCAGGAAAGTACTATGCTCTCGGTAGACCGCCATGCTTATTTCAAACAATGACATTGCTGTGCACACTGCCAATTCTCAAATTCCATTAAGCACTAAGAAACATGTACAATTATAATTAAAATGTGTTGGCCAGAGCCATCAGCTTTGGTCCTGACTCAGCTCTCACAACTGAATGATGGCAAAGTTATGTACATGAAAAGAAAAATGAAAGATGTGCCTTTTATCACCTCCAAATGCCTCAAAAGCACATTACAGCCAATGAAATACTTCTGTAAGTCTAGTTACTGTTGCAATGTAGGAAACATAGCAGCTTCTTTTCACACAACTGACAGCTACAAACAGCAGCGTGATAAGGCCAGGTCTTCCGGTGTTGTGATGTTGATTGAGGGATAAATGCACTGGAAAGTGAAATGAATTTTGTTGTCTGCTATTGACTCCAGCTAGTGATCATAGATTGATCGAATGATACAGCGCAGAAGGAAGTCCATTCAGCTCATCATGCCTGTGCCATTCTTTGAACGAACTATCCAATTAACCCTTTCCCTATAGCCCTGCAAGATTTGTCCAATTCCTGACTGAAAATTATTATTGAATCTGCCCCCTTCAGTGTATTCCAGATTACAACAAGCTGCTGAATAATTTTCCTCATCGCACATCTGGTTCTTTTGCAAACTACCATACGTCTTTGTCTTCTGCTGAACCTTCTAAGAGAAACAGGGGCGAAATTCTCCCCCAACGGCGGGATGCCCGCCGACTGGCGCCAAAGCCGGCGCCAATCAGACGGCCATCGCGCCGGCAAAAAGGTGCGGAAGTCTCCGCATCTTTGGCGGCCTAGCCCCAACATTGAGGGGCTAGGCCGACGCCGGAGGGATTTCCGCCCCGCCAGCTGGCGGAAATGGCGTTTGTTGCCCCGCCAGCTGGCGCGGAAATGCGGCGCATGCGCGGGAGCGTCAGCGGCCGCTGTCAGTTTCCCAGCGCATGCGCGGGAGCGTCAGCGGCCGCTGTCAGTTTCCCAGCGCATGCGCGGGAGCGTCAGCGGCCGCTGTCAGTTTCCTGCGCATGCGCAGTGGGGAGAGTCTCTTCCGCCTCCGCCATGGTGGAGGCCGTAGCGGAGGCGGAAGGGAAAGAGTGCCCCCACGGCACAGGCCCGCCCGCGGATCGGTGGGCCCCGATCGCGGGCCAGGCCACCGTGGGGGCACCCCCCCGGGGTCAGATCGCCCCGCGCCCCCCCCCAGGACCCCGGAGCCCACCCACGCCGCCTGGTCCCGCCGGTAAATACCAGGTTTGATTTACGTCGGCGGGACAGGCAATTCCTGGGCGGGACTTCGGCCCATCCGGGCCGGAGAATCCAGCGGGGGGTCCCGCCAACAGGCGCGGCCGGATTCCCGCCCCCGCCCAATCTCCGGGAGCGGAGACTTCGGCGGGGGCAGGATTCACGGCGGCCAACGGCCATTCTCCGACCCGGCGGGGGGGTCGGAGAATGACGCCCCAGTTTCTCCGTAATTTTTACGTGAAAGTCCTTCATGATTTTGAACTCCCCTAACAAATCTTCCCTACAATGATAATAATAATCTTTATTATTGTCACAAGTAGGCTTACATTAACACTGCAATGAAGTTACTGTGAAAATCCCCTAGTCGCCACACTCCGGCACCTGTTGGGGTACACAGGAGGAGAATTCAGAATGTTCAATTCACCTAACAAGCACGTCTTTCAGGGCTTATGGGAGGAAACCAGAGCACCTGGTGGAAACCCACGCAGACACGGGGAGAACGTGCAGAATCCGCACAGTTCTGCTCTAAGCACAACAATCCCGGTTGATCTAGTATCTCCATATAAAATCCTTTCACTTCGTGCCCAGAATTGGGAGCAATTCTCCCACTAATATTTTATACTGTCTAGTGTTTTATAAGGGATATCACTGCCCTTCATAGAATCATAGAATTCCTACAGTGCAGAAGGAGGCCATTAGGCTCATTCAGTCTGCACTGACCTTCCGAAAGAGCACCCTACTTAGCCCCACTCCTCTGTCCCATCCCCGTAACCGCACCTAACCGTTGGACACTAAGGGACAATTTAGCATGACCAATCCACCTAACCTGCACATGTTTGAACTGTGGGAGAAAACCGGCGCAACCAGAGGAAACCCACGCAGACACGGGGAGAACGTGCAAGCTCCACCCAAACAATCACCCGAGGTCAGAAGCGAACCTGGGTCCCTGGCGCTGTCAGACAGCAGTGCTAACCACTGTGCCACCCTTGCCTAGAATGGGACAAAATTGATTAGTTTTTTCACTCAAGATCACGAACATGAGTTACCTTGGCTTTCAGGTGCTGAATCGCTGCCTGGTAGAAATACTGGTACGAAGTTAGCACTGGAGGGACTATACCCAGTCTGGATTGCGCCTGTCGAAGAGACAAAGCACTTATTCTGTCAGATGTTATCACATGAAAAAAACAACTTGCAGTTACATAGCGCCTTTCCTAATCTCAGAATGTCCCTCATTTCTTTACAGCCAATTGATTACTTCAAAGTGGTCACTGGTTTAATGTAAACAATTATTAAGGTGGGTTCTAATGAGGTAATTACAGTATGCGCTTCTCAAAGGACAGAGCTTATCAAGAAGGCAAATAACGTCTGGGCATGATTTTACGACCATTCCTGCTGGCGGGATCTTCCTGTCCTGCCAATGGTGACTCCTTGCCGCGGGGTGCAAACAATGAGAAACCCCATTGAGAGCAGCAGGACTGGAAGTTTTTACCAAAAGAGCTGGAAAATCTCACCCAGAATCACACTAGAGGTTTGGGGGAGCGAGGGGGGAGGGGCTGCATAAAACCACTCTTTGTTGTGCCGATTTGCCAGAAAATACAGCTGTCAAAACTATTTAAGGTGACAGGTTTGATCTGCATATTTTTAATCGTCTCTTTTATTTTTCACAGGGTGGAATTATTGCTGATGCTCGTTTGAAGGAACTGACCCCGACAATACCAGTCATTTTCATCAAGGCTATTCCAGTCGACAAGCAGGAAACGCGCAACATGTATCCCTGCCCAGTTTACAAAACACGTCTCCGCGGCCCAACCTATGTCTGGACATTCAATCTGAAGACCAAGGAAAAGCCATCCAAATGGGTGCTGGCTGGAGTTTCAATCCTTCTGCAAATTTAAGTAATAGAATTTGCACATTTCTCACTACACTGACAGGAGAGACTGCTGATTAATGTCACTCTAATTTAGTTCTCTCACTTGAGTGTGAAGATAAATAGATTTTTTTTTTAGCAATGTAAAAAATGACTTCACAGGGATGGGTTCTGTGAGTACTTGGAACAAATCTTGCACTTTATTTGCGATTTCTCAATTTGAATCAAATGGAAATATAATTTGAGGGCGCGTCTTGTCATGGGTCATTTAAATGTCCTTTTTTCTTGAATAAAGAGCTTTTTCCAATCCTGTTAATATGGTGCTGTTACATGATGCACATTTGGATTTTTCTCCCAGTTGATTTTACACTGTGAAATTAATGAGTAAATACAACACAGTATGTTGGCACTGTCTTTTGTTAAGTGTGAACATAAAGCTTCCTGGAAGATTATAAAGCTAGACGGTGGAACTGTTGACTGTTCCACTTTCACAACTTGCGGAGTTTCTGTATATGAAGCATATATGAATCTTTAATTGAAGAAGCTGCACACCAAAGGTTTGATAACGCTCCGCATGTATGGCCAGAATAAAACTTAGGTGTAAATGCAAGAGACTGGCTCAGGGGTTATCTGTAGTTTCTGTAATAAGCTTGCAGAAAGTGATGAATCCCTTCACCTTGATCATTCCTTGCTTTTGTGCCTTTTTAATGCCTTTCCAAACTTGCACTCCTCATCTCCTGAGATAGCGGGCATGATTTAATGGAAAAAAAGAGTCACGTTGTGGGCGCGTTTAGCGGGGTGTTCCCCAACTTACCAATTAGGAGGTCCTCGAGCCCCCCCTCACAAGGGCAGGGCACACCCAGGTCCAATCCCTGGAATGGTCAAGATTCCACCTGCGTACTGTGGCACTACCACCATGGCAGTGCCAACGTACCAGACTGGCAGTGCCAAGGTGCCAGTGTCAATGTACCTGGGTGGCATCAGCAGTGCCATGGCACCAAAATGCCCAGAGGCCTACCACCCAGAGGCTTCCGATCGCCTGCGAGACCCCCCAAGTGCCGTTCTGCCTGGTCCACATTTGTGGAGACCAGTGCTAAACGGCACCCGATTGGAGTCTGAAAACCAAGGGGATTCAATCCCGGGAGCTGGGAAGATCCGGCTTTGACACATTCAAGTGAACCGAACTGCTCACTTGAATATGCTAATTTAGGCCCCGTCCAATGTGTGCAGGATCCAGATTGCGACATCCCATGATATCTCATTGGATCTCGCGAGGCATGACGAGCCAGGTATTTACCAGCCGCATCGCGTCCCAAGTTGGGCGCAGTGCGACGCATAGATTGCGCCCATCTCGTTTACATTGGGTATGGATCCAGCCTTGCCCAAGAAACCTTCATCCAAGTGCCAACACAGCTTGAATCAACAACTAACATGCCTGATGAGGGCATTATCATCAGGCCTACCAATGTGTCCTTTATTGATGTGTATACATAGACACGTTTCAGACAGCCTGTATCAGCAATGTATTGACTATGGCTGTCATATACAAACATAATACACATTCCTGCTGTTTCATGATCACAAATGGGTAACCTGACTAGTTTTCCTCGGGAACTCACTTCGAAGGCCTTACTGTACAAAATATAGGCGTATACACTTTGGAATTGTTGAAGTTCATAAGAACCACAGTATTTCATAGATGTTCACAAGTTCCAATGGCTTTTGGAACCTATTCAGTGGACATGACAGATATTGGTCTGAAATATGACTCAGAATCAAAACATCAAGGAGGTGATACAAGGATCAAGATGCCTTGGTAGCTAATGGCTGAGTATCTGGCATAGTTTGGGAGTCCAAATCTTGTTTTAAGTGTAATGTCTTATTCTTACAACAATCAAAGACTCAAGTCAAATGGTATAGTTATATATGAGAAAATAATTACAGCACAGAAAGCAGCCATTCTCTTCAGATAAACTGCAATTAAATATATTGCAAACAAATATAGCATGTTAAATAACTAGACAAAATAAATTATATTATCTGCACAAAATATATTATCAAACCTACATCCCTTCTCATCACCAGGTCCCAGTCATGACTCTCCCCCAATACAGGCTTCCTTTTCTTTCCCAATCATGCCTGATGCCTTTATTGAAGGTTTTCTCGAGGCTTTAGGCAAGAAGGACTTTAATTCAGCCGCTTAATTGCATTGCTCATGGTTCATTTTAACGCTCTAATATAGATGGGAGCAACATTGGTGCCTTCAGTAAGTTTTCCAGGTTGCTTTCAGAACGCAAGTTCCCTCAGAACAAATATAAATGGTTATATCCAGCACTGCTTCTCCTGGGTTGTAGAGGTTTACTTCATTTGCTTTCCCAGAGAATGGGTGCACTATTGACACATGATGTGCAGTGAGTGAGGAGGCAAACCCAACAAACGTTGCCTCATAGAAACTCATCTTCTGCCCTGTCTACCAATCTAAGTAACAGTAAAGGAAGCCGTGTAAGATCTCTATACCCCTGAACTTGGGATAATGATCGGAGTTAAGGAGCACACATCTGCAAGATCAATCTTTTATACAATTAGGTTTCGTTGGTAGGTATTCTGTAGTAGATACTAACTTTGAATTGATGTGATTATAGTTTTGATATTTAGTGACTGGATTGAAGAACATTTAAATTTAAAAAAATCATGAGCATATAATAATAGTGAAATGGTTGCAAAAAGCAAGTGTCATTTTCAGTGTGAGTGATTAAGCTATTCAGCATGTTGTACTGAAATGTTTGAAATGATGAAAACCAAACTTTCTATGCTAACTAAATAGGATTCTTCCCCGACAAATGATTTTCTAAATCATATTTTTCACATTTTGGAAACAAACTTCCAGTGATCATGTTTTCCAACAAATGCTGTTACGACACCATGGGCTAACGCCGGTCAATTCCAGCCCCACAACCCCAGAGTCCCAACATAATAATCTGTAAATGTTTTCTGGGATCTTTGATGCTTGACTGCTCCAATGACTTGCAGCAGATTTGTAGGTAAAACATTTTTAAAAACTGTTTATTTATAACAAGAGAATAGACAAACACCGTCCCACCCTCCACCAGCCCCCCCCCCCCCCCCCCCCCCCCCCCACACACACACACGAGACAGACACACAGTGGAGGTAGGGAAGGGTCATAATAATGGGGATTAAACTGCGAATGAGAGATGAGTATCTTCGCTGCTGAGGTTATGACGTTTGTAGACGGAAGTCTTCTCAGGCTCGAAGTGTTTAAATCCACCAGTTGGATCAACCCCTCTAGTTTGTGCCTTCAATTAGAACCCACAGGCTACAAAATGTCCTCTGGGGAGTCACTTTCAGTTGACTGACCTCTACCAGATTGGCCCTCAGTCTCACTGAGTCAATCTTAGAATTCTCTGCCTGAGAATTTAAAGAGGGTTGTCCATTCACTCTGCCTCACAAACGCTTATCTGCTCTTTCAGCAGATCAAGATTAAATGTAGTGAAGAGAGAAAAGTGGCATTTTCTTCCAGACCTTTAGAGGTCTCAGGAGAGAGCTATCAGCATTGTTCCTTCCTCAGCCTTTCAAACAGAGGTTAAGCTTTCACAGACCTGGCAAGAGAGACTACCTGCAGCCTTTTAATCAGAGGTTAAACTTTCACAGGCCTGGCTGGAAAGTGTTTCAAATCGCCAGCCGTAGCTGATACAGAGTGTTTTAAATCGCCTGCCTTAGCTGATAGAGTGTTTAAACCTGCCCCTGCTGCTGTCCAGGTCTAAACAGAACTGAATGCAAGATGGAGTCTACTCCCCTTCTTTCAGAGTCTTCTGAAGCAATCTACTAATCAAAATTATTAACTGGATAAGTCCCAAAAGTTCAGAATACTTGATTGGCTGCTAGCCAAGTCCATCAAAATGACATCACTGGACTATGCACATAGCACACTGCACTGGAAGAGGTGCTTGGAGACAATCCAAATCACACATTAGACCAGGGGTGGTTGATTAAAACCAAAATCTACAGTTTTAAAGGAAAGTCTGCAGAATGGTGGAATCCAGCTAAACTGAACATAAAGAGAATTACACAGGAAAGCAAGATTTAAAGACAAGGATCCTTACAATGACCATTTCTTTAATCCTGTCTGGGGACATTAGTGATGGGATTTTATGGCAATAGTTTCATGGTTGCCATTAGATTTTTAATTCCCAATTTTTTTCAATTAATTTCATATTTCACGATCTGCTGTGGTGGGAAATGAATCCAGGTCTTTGGGGAGGCAATGGCATTGTGGTATTATCACTCGATTAGTAATACAGAAACCCAGGTTAATGCACTGGGGACCTGGGTTAAATTCCCACCAGTGCAGATGATGAAATTTAATTTCAATTTTTAAAAATCTGGAATTGAAAGTCATTGTCATAAAAAAAAACATCCAGTTCCCTAATGCCCTTCAGGGAAGGAAATCTGCCACCCTTACTTTTTTTTAAATAAATTTAGAGTACCCAATTAATTTTTTCCAATTAAGGGGCAATTTAGCGTGGCCAATCCACCTAGCCTGCACATCATTGGGTTGTGGGGGCGAAACCCACGCAAACACGGGGAGAATGTGTAAACTCCACATGGACAGTGACCCAGAGCCGGAATTGAACCTGGGACCTCGGCGCCGTGAGGCTTCGGGGCTATCCTACTGTGCCACCATGCTGCCCCTGCCACCCTTACTTGCTCTGGCCCACATGTGACTCCAGACCTACAGCAATGTGGCTGACTTTTAAAATGCTCTCTGAAATAACTGAGCACGTCAAGGGCATATTAGGGATGGGCATTAAATTCTGACCGAGCCAGCAATGCCACATCTCATGAATGAAACTTTTAAAAATTGCTACCTTGGTGTATTTGACATGAACATGTTTCAGTTGAGAGAGAAAGAGGATGTGCGGTTGAAATACACAAAAATGTAGATGTTTATATGAAAACTCTGGCCCAGATATTTGTGGAAAGGTGAGAGTTTCGCAAGAGAGATTCTGGATGGGAAACGCACAATTATATGCTCCTTAGATGTCTTGCCGAAATCAACAACAAAAGGATTTCAAAATCTTTAGAATGACAACCAGCTTACGACTTGGAGGTGTTCAGGAGAGTGATCGAGGGGGAGGATAGAGATGAGATCGGGTGCAGTCGGATATTGCTGCTCTGCCCCTTTCCCCCTGACTTTTCTGGGAAATCGAAAGCACGTCTGCTCAGGCTACTGAACTATGTTATCAAGAATTTGTACGGCACTCCAAATGTGTCATGGGGCAATAAAACCTTCTTAACTGTTGGCCAACAGTTGTGTCCGAAATTTAGCTTTGCAAAAGTATCCCTCCTGCTGATCACAGTGTATTTTCCACACTGAGCACCAAATCAGTGAAGATCGCCACCTACAAAGTCCATCAGCTCCCTGGCCTCATCTGTAGTACTGCGTCCTGTTCTGAGTATCCTACTTGAGGAAGGATGTGAACGCAATGATTCCAGGGATTTAGAACTGTAGCTATGAGTATAAATTGGAGAGATTGGACTGTTTTCCATGGAGAAAAGAAGATTGAGAGGAGACTTGATAGATGTATTCAAGATCCTGAGGGATATGGACAGGGCAAATATTGAGAAACGTCCCGCTCAAGAGAGCATCAAGAGAGCACCGATTGAAATCAATGGCAAAAGGAGTTAAAGTGATGTGAGGAAAATATTTTTCACTCAGAGAGTTGGAGTCTGGAACGAACTGCCTGAGAAGATGGTGGAGGCAGGTTCGATTGAGATGTTCAAAAGGGAATTGGATTGCTATATGGAAAGAAAGAATGTGCAACGTCACGGGGATAAGGTAAATGAATGTGGTGAGATAGAATGCTCTTTCAGATAGCTAGTGCAGACTTGATGGGCCAAATAGCTTCCTTCTGTTCTTTAAGGTTATGTGATACTGTGGAGTTGCTGATTTTATTTCCTTTGGTTCGACTGTGAGCAGCTTAGTTCATTGCATCTGTTTACTACCTAGTTGAGACCATCCAAACATAATTAAGCTGTCAGAGAGGAGCCTTTAATTCCATGCTCTGATGTACATCTCTATTCCTGGCTAAGATATATTTCTGCTTTGTAAAGGCACATTAAAACTGCTCAAAAATAAGTAGAGATAGTGCAGGTGTAAAACTGTCTCTGCTCGCATATGTTCGACTGAACGTAATCGCAGAGTCATAGAGCCATACAGTACAGAGGAGGCTCTTCGACCCATTGAGTCTGCACCGACAAACCTACAGTAATCCCACTTTCCAGCACTGGTGCATAGTCTTGAATGTTATCACATTTCACATGCTCAGCCACGTATTTCTTAAATGTTGTGAGGTTTCCAGCTTCTACTACCCTCCCGGAAGTGCATTCCTGATTCCCACCACCGTCTGGGTGATGGGAGTCCCCTCAAGTCCCCTCCAAACCCCCTGCCTTTCATCTTAAAATAATGCCCGTTGTTATTGACCCTTCAACTAAGGGGAACAGCTGCTTCCTTCCATCCTGTCCATACCCCTTGTAGCACAATCAATCACTCACGAGACAAGATGAGAAGGAGTCAATCGATGGCTTTATTATGCAGACTTGTGCCCCAGCAGCACAGTTACAGAATGCGGCTGCTGGGAGAACCTGGGCTTTTATACTCCGCCTTACTGGGTGGAGCCAGTAGGCGGCTGATCCAATCAGGACCCAGCGTCTATCCACCAATAGCCTCTCGGCATCACAGGGTACCGTAATACCCCTAATGCATACCACTACATTCACCCCTTGTAAAAAAAGAACCCGGCGGGGGTAGTGGGCCGTATGGTGGTAGGGGTTTACAGAGGCGGTACCTGGAATGCCACTAACACAGCGGCTATGCTCCGATATCAAACTACTAGCACTATTTACAATGCCGCTTTTACTGGGCAACTGACTTTTTTACAGAGGCATTTCTTGCTTTGTTATAAAGATTCGATGAGTCGAATGGGTGCCCTGTCGTCCTGCCCGATCGTCTCAGCCCCGGTGGTGATGCAGGCACTGGCTTGGGCACCGTCGTCTCTGGGAGCGTAGCGATGTCTCTTCTTGCTTCACTACCCCTAAGCGGGGCCGAGGGAAGGACCGATCCAACCGGGAAGGGGGCAGCTGTGGGATGCGCCGGTGGGAGGGAGGGGGTGATTGGTGTTGGGGGGATGTGTGGAATTCCGGCGGGCGCCAGGCTCCGCAGAGAGACCGTGTCCTGTCGGTCGTCGGGGTACGCCACGTAGGCATATTGAGGATTCGCGTGGAGGAGATGGACCCTCTCGACCAACGGGTCCGATTTGTGCATCCGCACATGCTTTCGGAGCAGGATGGGTCCCGGGGCTGCCAGCCAGGTCGGGAGTGACGTTCCGGAGGAGGACTTCCTAGGGAAGACAAGGAGGCGTTCGTGAGGTGTTTGATTTGTTGTGGTACAAAGCAGTGACCGGATGGAGTGGAGGGCGTCCGGGAGGACTTTCTGCCAGCGGGAGACTGGGAGATTTCTGGACCGTAGGGCCAGCAGGACGGTCTTCCAGACCGTTCCATTCTCCCTCTCTACCTGTCCGTTACCCCGGGGGTTGTAACTGGTCGTCCTGCTCGAGGCATTGCCTTTGCTGAGCAGGAATTGACGCAGGTCGTCGCTAATGAAGGAGGACCCCCTATCGCTATGTATGTAGGCGGGGAAACCGAACAGTGTAAAGATGGTGCAGAGGGCTTTAATGACCGTGGCCGTGGTCACGTCGGGGCAGGGGATGGCGAATGGGAAACAGGAGTACACGTCAACCACGTTCAGGAAGTACGTGTTGCGGTCGGTGGAGGGGAGGGGGCCTTTGAAGTCCAGACTGAGGCGCTCAAAGGGACGGGAAGCCTTTGTCAGGTGCACTTTATCTGGCCTGTAGAAGTGCGGTTTGCACTCTGCGCAGATTTGGCATTCCCTGGTGGCTGTTCTGACCTGCTCAATGGAGTGGGGCAGGTTGCGGGTCTTCACGAAGTGATAGAACCGAGTGACCCCCGGGTGGCAGAGGTCCTCGTGGAGGGTTCGGAGACGTTCCACTTGTGCGTTGGCACTTGTGCCGCGGGATAGGGCATCGGAAGGTTCGTTCAGCTTTCCGGGACGATACAAGATCTCATAGTTATAGGTGGAGAGTTTGATCCTCCACCGCAAGATCTTGTCGTTCTTGATCTTGCCCCGCTGTGCATTATCGAACATGAAGGCAACCGACCGTTGGTCAGTGAGGAGAGTGAATCTCCTGCTGGCCAAATAATGCCTCCAATGTCGCACAGCTTCCACTGTGGCCTGGGCCTCCTTTTCCACTGAGGAGTGGCGGATTTCTGAGGCGTGGAGGGTACGTGAGAAAAAGGCCACGGGTCTGCCCGCTTGGTTGAGGGTGGCCGCCAGAGCTACGTCGGACGCGTCGCTCTCGACTTGGAAGGAGAGAGACTCGTCGATCACGTGCATCGTGGCCTTTGCGATATCCGCTTTGATGCGGCTGAAGGCCTGGCGGGCCTCTGTCAACATGGTTGGGGACCCACTGGGCGTAATAAGAGAAAAGGCCCAGGCAGCGTTTCAGGACTTTGGAGCAGTGGGGGAGGGGGAACTCCATAAGGGGGCACATGCGTTCCGGGTCTGGGCCCATAACTTCATTTCGCACTACGTAGCCGAGGGTGGCTAGATGGTCAGTGCTAAACACGCATTTCTCCCTGTTGTATGTGAGATTCAGGGCGTTTGTGGTCTGGAGGAATTTGCGGAGGTTTGCGTCGTGGTCCTGCTGATCATGGCCGCAGATGGTGGGCCGAAGGGCCTGTACTGCGCTGTATTGTTCTATGTTCTATGGTGACGTTATCGAGGTACGGAAACGTGGCCCGCAAACCGTACCGGTCAACCATTCGGTCCATCTCCCATTGGAAGACCGAGACTCCATTTGTGATGCCGAATGGAACCCTTAAAAAGTGTATAGCCGCCCATCTGCTTCAAAAGCAGTGTATTTGCGGTCGCTCGGGCGGGAGGGGAGCTGGTGATAGGCGGACTTAAGGTCCACCGTGAAAAAGACCTTGTACTGTGCAATCCGATTGACCATGTTGGATATGCGGGGGAGAGGGTACGCATCCAGCTGCGTGTACCTATTGATGGTTTGACTATAGTCTATGACCATCCTCTGCTTCTCCCCGGTCTTTACAACTACCACCTGAGCTCCCCAGGGACTATTGCTGGCCTGGATTATGCCTTCCCTCAGCAGCCGCTGGACTTCTGACCTGATAAAGGTTCGGTCCTGGGCACTGTACCGTCTGCTCCTAGTGGCGACTGGTTTGCAATCCGGGGTGAGGTTCGCAAACAGGGAAGGCGGTTTGACCTGGAGGGTCGCGAGGCCGCAGATAGTGAGTTGGGTATAGGGCCGCCGAATTGAAATGTTAAACTCTGGAGGTTGCACTGAAAATCCAACCCCAGGAGTGTGGCAGCGTAGAGGTGAGGGAGGACATAAAGCCGGTAGTTCTTGAACTTCCTCCCCTGCACCGTAAGGTTCGCGATGCAGAACCATTTGATCTCTACAGAATGGGACCCTGCCGCCAGGAAAATCTTTTAATTACTCGGGTGGATCGGGAGGGAACAGAGTCTTACCGTATCGGGATGTATAAAACTCTCTGTGGTCCCAGAGTCAATCAGGCAGGGCGTCTTGTACCCGTTTATGAATACCGTCGTTGTTACCGTTTGGAGCGTTCGGGGCCGCGGCTGGTCCAGGGTCACCGAAGCCAGTCGCTGTTGCTGCATCGTGGCGTTTTCCTCAGGCCCCTTGGGGCCGTCCATCCCGGGGTCCTTAGCCGACAGCCAAGATGGCGGCGTCCACGGGTCGCACACGGTCAGGGGTGGACAAGATGGCGCCGCCCATCGATCGCAGGTGGCCGGAGGAGCACAAAATGGCGGCGCCCATCCGTCCCACATGGAGTCCGGGACCTAAGATGGCAGCGCCCGTTGGCCGCACATGGATCGTTGGGGGGGGGGTTGAGTTTGGGGTCCTGGTACTCCCCCGGAGATTGCGGCGACCCCCCGAGTCTGGCACACTGCTACAAAGTGCCCCTTTTTGCCGCACCCTTTACAGAGGACTGAGCGGGCCTGGCAGCGCAGTCTGGGTGTTTCGCTTGTCCCCGAAAGTAGCAGCGGGGCCCCCCCAGGTGATCTGTCGCTCTGGCAGCACAGGCCTGTGGTGGGGCGAGGGGGGCCGGGGGTTCGGTTGCGCCGGGGGTCCACGGTGCGCAAGGGGCTGCCGCGCGGTCAGGGGCGTAGGCACGGGCGTTCTGCGATGCCACATCGAGCGAGGCAGCGAGGGCCTGTGCCTCCTTGAGGCCTAGTGCGTCTCCAGCAATCGCTGGCGAATTTGGGACGAAAGCATACCTGCCACGAAAGCATCCCGAATCAGTAGCTCCGTATGTTCATTAGCCGAAACCGGTGGGCAGTTGCAATTTCTCCCCAGTATTAACAGCGCACTGTAGAATTCGTCCAGCGATTCCCCGGGGATTTGCCGTCTCATCGCGAGCTGGTGGATGGGCCGAACGTAGATTCCTATCATGATGGCGAGCGCCGTCTGGAAATCCTCCGCGTCCTCTATGAGAGTGTAGATTTCCGGGCTCACCCTGGAATGCAGGACCTGCACTTTCTGGTCTTCTGTAGGTACGCAGGTGGCCGTTCGGAGGTATCCTTCAAAACACGCTAACCAGTGTTTAAAAGTGGCCGCTGAGTTTGCCGCGTGGGGGCTGATTCGCAGACACTCCGGAGTGATTCGGAGTTCCATGTTCTTTAAAGTTTGCGTAATAAATTGTAGCACAATCAATCACTCACGAGACGAGAAGGAGTCAATCGATGTTTATTACGCAGATTTGTTCCCCAGCAGCACAGTTACAGAATGCGGCTGCTGGGAGAACCCGGGCTCTTATACTCCGCCTTACTGGGTGGTGCCAGTAGGCGGCTGATCCAATCGGGACCCGGCGTCTACCCACCAATAGCCTCTTGGCATCACAGGTTACCGTAATACCCCTAATGCATACCACCACACCCCTCAAAGTCATATACACCTCAATCAGGTCTCCCCAAGCTTTCTCTACTCGAAAGAAACCAACCCGAGCGTATCCAACCTCTCATCATAGCTCAAATGCTCCATCCCAGGCAACACCATATTGAATCTCCTCTGCACCCTCTACAGTGTAACCACATCCTTCCCAAAATGAGGCAACCAGAACTGAACAAGTACTCCAGACATGGCCTAACCAAAGTTTTGTACTGCTCTAACATAATCTTCCTGCTTTTATCATCTATGCCATGACTGACAAAGGCATGTATCCCATATGTCTTCTTAAGTATCCTACTAACCTGTCCAGCTGCTTTCAGGGATTTGTCGGCAAGCACACCAAGATCCCTCTGACATTCCTAGTGTCCTGCCATTCATTCGCTTCTCTTGTTACTCCTTCCAAAGTGTATAACCTCAAAATTTTCAGGGTTAAATCCCATCTGCCATCTGACCAACTCGTCTGTATCTTCCTACAACCTAAGATCTTCTTCCTCATTATTAACCACCCTGCCAATTTCTGTGTCATCTGCAAACTTACTTATCATCCCCGCCCCCCCCCCCCCCCCCCCGCCACATTCTCATCTATATTGTTTATATATATATATATATACACATCACAAATAATAAGGGACCTAGTGCTGATCCCTGTGGTACGCCACTGGACACTGGCTTCCAGTTACACAAACAGACTACTACCACCACCCTCTGTCTCCTACAGCTAAGCTAATTTTTGATCCAACTTGCCATGTTACCCTGGGTCCCATGTGCTTTTACCTTCTTTGTCAGTCTCCCATGTGGGACACTGCCAAAGGCTTTGCTGAAACCCATATAAACTACATCAACTACACTAACCTCATCTACACACCCGATCACCTCCTCGTAAACGTGAATCAAATTCGTTAGACATGATGTGCCTCTGACAAAGCCATGCTGACTATTCCTGATTAACCCTTGCCTCTCCACATGGAGATTAATTCACTCCTTCATAGTTTTCTCTAATAATTTCCCTACCACTGATGTGAAACACGCTTGTCTGTAATTCCCTGGTTAAACTCTACCACCCTTCTTGAAAAGTGGAACCACATTAGCTGTTCTCCAGTCCTCTGCACCTCCCTTGTGGCAGAGTGGAATTAGAAATTTGGTTCAGCGCCCCACAGAAGCCTGGTATACAACTCATTTGGACCTGGGAATTTGTTCATTTTTAAGCCTGCCAAAAACCTTCAATACCTCCTCACTCCCTAAATTAAACTTCAGAGACCCGGGGCTGGATTCTCCATTCTGGAGACTAAGTCCCCCATGCCGGCATGAACATGGTGGTATTTTATGCCAGGAAAACTGACTCCCACCCAGCTCCGAATCACAGTGCTCAAGGTTTTGCAATTGGGAGCACTTTTTATAATGAGGTCATCTAGGATGCCGGTACGGTCCATGACTTCCCACAAAGGGCAGGTCACACCTTCCACTCAGCTGTCCTCACCTGCAATGTCTGAAACTTAAAATGTGCTTCGTCCAACTTGCTAACTTTACAAATTACTTATTCTTAAAAGATACTCCACTTACCGTTTACTTCTTCCTGGTGCTTCACAGTTAATTCTTTAAACTAGAACTGACTGCAGGATATCATTCACATACTGCTTCACTGTGATGCTTACTGCAGCACACCATTCCCAGACTGCTTCACTGCGATGCTGACTGCAGGACACCATTCCCAGACCGCTTCACTGTGATACTGAATGCAGGACACCATTCCTAGACTGCTTCACTGCGAAACTGACTGCAGGATACCATTCCAAGACTGCTTCACTGTGATGCTTACAGCAGGACACCATTCCCAGACTGCTTCACTGTGATGCTTACTGCAGGACACCATTCCCAGACTGCTTCACTGTGATGCTTACTGCAGGATACCATTCCCAGACTGCTTCACTGTGAGGCTTACTGCAGGACACCATTCCCAGAGTGCTTCACTGTGATGTTTACTGCAGGACACCATTCCCAGACTGCTTCACTGTGATGCTTACTGCAGGACACCATTCCCAGACTGCTTCACTGTGATGCTTACTGCAGGATACCATTCCCAGACTGCTTCACTGTGAGGCTTACTGCAGGACACCATTCCCAGAGTGCTTCACTGTGATGTTTACTGCAGGACACCATTCCCAGACTGCTTCACTGCGATACTGAATGCAGGACATTGCTCCAAGACTGCTTTTACTGCAATGCTGACTGTAGGACATTGTTCCCAGACTGCCTTTGCTGTAATGCTGACTGCAGGACATTGTTCCCAGACTGCTTCACTGTGACGCTGACTGCAGGACACTCTTCCGATACTGCTTTTACTACGATGCAGACTGCAGAACTCCATTCCCAGACTTCTTCACTGCGATACTGAATGCAGGACATTGTTCCAAGACTGCTTTTACTGCAATGCTGACTGTAGGACATTGTTCATGCCCATGCCTTCGAAGACATGGCGGTGCTGGTCGATGATGGCGTTGAGTTGCGCCCTGAAGTCAGCATCCTGGAAGGCAGACGTGTCATCAGGAGAGAGAGAGTGAACTCTTTGAACGAGGTTTAGCAATTTGCATGTCTGTGCGCCAAGCAGAGAATCCTTCGAGGAGCCCACGATCTTGAAAGGAAGGATGGCTTTTCGTGACTTGTGTGTCACTTCGAGTTGGTATGAGCCGGTAGCAGGAATGATGTTGCCATTGTAGTCCAATAGCTGGCAGGCCAATGGGAGAATGGTTGGTTTGACACGAAGGCTTTGGAAAGCAGACCACGCCATGAGATTGGCAGAGGCACCAGTGTCCAGGCGGAATCGTATTTGGGACCGGTTGACCGTCAGGGTGGCACACCACTCATTGTCTGGATCGATGCTGTATACTGACAGCGACTGGTGTCTTTGCTTGGGGCAGCCCGTTTTTCGTTACGACACCGACTCGAAAAGGTGTCTTCGGGTCCTCGGTGTCACTGCTGTGTGGGAGGTCGGAATCGGACTCGGTGACCGTGGGTTGAATTGCCCGAACATTCCTGCGAGGCTGGCTGAAGCAATATGAATTGAAAGGCTGAGCTGCTCGACAGCAGGCAGCATAATGGCCAAGTCTTCCACATCATAGGCATTGTCGAGATTTTGCGGGGCATTGCCACTTTAAATGGGCGGAGCTACAGTTGCCACAGGTCGTGACGTCAGCACGTTCGCTGCACCACCGCGCATGCGTGGTGCGGTCCTGTGTGGTGCGCGCCTGCGCATTACGTTCCTCCATGTCGCCGTCCCCTCGTTTGGTGCGTACAAGCGCGGGAGTCCGCGAAAAGCACGCAAAATGGCCGCCCTCATCCAGGCTGAGGCCCTGGAGGTGTTCAATCACTTGGACCCGTTCAGCCTCGTGGGGACATTGCCGCGCCGTTTCAGCCGCTTGTATATGGGAGTACCGAACGGTGGCATTTTAATGTAGGACACAGGTCTCGATGGCGGTCGCTAGGGTGAGTTGCTTTACTTTGAGGAGCTGCTGACGTAGGGGGTCCGACTGAACACCGAAAACGATCTGGTCGCGTATCATGGAGTCGGAGGTGGGCCCGTAGCTGCAAGATTGCGCAAGGATGCGGAGGTGCGTTAAAAAGGATTGGAAAGGTTCGTCCTTACCCTGCAAATGCTGCTGGGACATGTAGCGTTCAAAACTTTCATTAACTCTATGCTGCAGTGAGTGTCAAATTTGAGGAGAACCGTCTTGAACTTCGTCTTGTCTTCGTCGTCTGCAGAGGTGAGTGAGTTGAAAATATGGATGGCTCCTAGCTAGCTGCTACTCGAATGAATGGGAACTCTGATGTCCCCTGTCTTTATAGTGCGTGTGCTCTCACTGGTGATTGGCTGCGGTGTTGTGTATGTTGATTGGTCCCACTGTGTGTCCATCAGTGTGTGTCTGCACCATGATATACTGCTGTATATTTTGACAATGCTGACTGCAGGATACAATTTCCAGACTGCTTCATTACGATGCTGATTGCAGAAACCATTCCCAGACAGCTTCACTGCAATGATGACTGAAGGACACCGTCCCCAGATTGCTCACTGCAAAGATGACTGCAGGACACCATTCCCAGACTGCTTCACTGCAATGCTGACTAAACACACCATTCCCAGGCTGCTTTACTGTGAAACTGACTGCTGAGCACTATTCCCAGACTGCTTCACTGCAATGATGACTGAAAAATTATACTTTCACAAAATGTGGGCAACATTGGCTGGGCCAGAATTTGGTGCCCATCACTAATTGCCCTTCGGAAGGTAGTGGTGAGCTGCCTTCTTGAACCACTGCAGTCCATAGAATACAGGTACCCCTCAGTGCTGTTAGGAAGGAGTTCCAGGATTTTGACGCAGCGACAAGAAAGAATCAGCGATATAGGACGAGATGTGAAGTGTGTGAGGCTTGGAGGATAACTTGCTCTTGGTGGCGTTCCCATGTATCTGCTGCCCTTGGCCTCCCAGGTGGTAGAGTGGGAGAGGTTGCAGGTATGGAGAGTGTCTTGGCATGTTGTTGCATTACATCTTGTAAATGATACACACTGCTGCCACTGGGGGTCAGGGCTGTTGTGGTGGGGGTGGGGGGTGGGGGAGGAATGTTTAATATGGTGAATGAGGTGCCAATCAAGTGGGTTGTTTTGTTCCAGATGGTGTCAAGCTACTTGAGTGTTGCTGGAGTTGTATTCACCGAGACATGTGGAGAGTATTCCATCACAATCCTGACTTGTGCTTTGTAGATGTTGGAAAGTCTTTGGGGACTCAGGAGATTAATTATTTGCGACAGAATTCCCAATGTCTGACGTTTCCTTGTAGCCACAATATTTATACGGTCGGTCCTGTTCAGTTTCTGGTCATTGGTAACCCCAGAGTAATGATAGTGGGAATTCAGCGATAGTAATGCCATTGAATGTTAAAGGTTGATGGTTACATAGAACATAGAACATAGAAAATACAGCACAGAACAGGCCCTTCGGCCCACGATGTTGTGCCGAACCTTTGTCCGAGATTAATCATAGATTATCATTGAATTTACAGTGCAGAAGGAGGCCATTCGGCCCTTTGAGTCTGCACCAGCTCTTGGAAAGAGCACCCTACCCAAACTCAACACCTCCACCCAACACCAAGGGCAATTTGGACATTAAGGGTAATTTATCATTGGCCAATTCAACTAACCCGCACATCTTTGGACTGTGGGAGGAAACCGGAGCACCCGGAGGAAACCCACGCAGACACGGAGATTGCGGCGACCCCCCGGGTCTGGCACACTGCTACAAAGTGCCCCTTTTTGCCGCACCCTTTACAGAGGACTGAGCGGGCCTGGCAGCGCAGTCTGGGTGTTTCGCTTGTCCCCGAAAGTAGCAGCGGGGCCCCCCCAGGTGATCTGTCGCTCTGGCAGCACAGGCCTGTGGGGGGGGCGAGGGGGGCCGGGGGTTCGGTTGCGTCGGGGGTCCACGGTGCGCAAGGGGCTGCCGCGCGGTCAGGGGCGTAGGCACGGGCGTTCTGCGATGCCACATTGAGCGAGGCAGCGAGGGCCTGTGCCTCCTTGAGGCCTAGTGCATCTCCAGCAATCGCTGGCGAATTTGGGACGAAAGCATACCTGCCACGAAAGCATCCCGAATCAGTAGCTCCGTATGTTCATTAGCCGAAACCGGTGGGCAGTTGCAATTTCTCCCCAGTATTAACAGCGCACTGTAGAAGTCGTCCAGCGATTCCCCGGGGATTTGCCGTCTCATCGCGAGCTGGTGGCGTGCGTAGACCTGGTTGATGGGCCGAACGTAGATTCCTATCATGATGGCGAGCGCCGTCTGGAAATCCTCCGCGTCCTCTATGAAAGTGTAGATTTCCGGGCTCACCCTGGAATGCAGGACCTGCACTTTCTGGTCTTCTGTAGGTACGCAGGTGGCCGTTCGGAGGTATCCTTCAAAACACGCTAACCAGTGTTTAAAAGTGGCCGCTGAGTTTGCCGCGTGGGGGCTGATTCGCAGACACTCCGGAGTGATTCGGAGTTCCATGTTCTTTAAAGTTTGTGTAATAAATTGTAGCACAATCAATCACTCACGAGACGAGAAGGAGTCAATCGATGGCTTTATTACGCAGATTTGTTCCTCAGTAGCACAGTTACAGAATGCGGCTGCTGGGAGAACCCGGGCTCTTATACTCCGCCTTACTGGGTGGTGCCAGTAGGCGGCTGATCCAATCGGGACCCGGCGTCTACCCACCAATAGCCTCTTGGCATCACAGGTTACCGTAATACCCCTAATGCATACCACCACACCCCTCAAAGTCATATACACCTCAATCAGGTCTCCCCAAGCTTTCTCTACTCGAAATAAACCAACCCGAGCGTATCCAACCTCTCATCATAGCTCAAATGCTCCATCCCAGGCAACACCATATTGAATCTCCTCTGCACCCTCTACAGTGTAACCACATCCTTCCCAAAATGAGGCAACCAGAACTGAACAAGTACTCCAGACATGGCCTAACCAAAGTTTTGTACTGCTCGAACATAATCTTCCTGCTTTTATCATCTATGCCATGACTGACAAAGGCATGTATCCCATAGGTCTTCTTAAGTATCCTACTAACCTGTCCAGCTGCTTTCAGGGATTTGTGGGCAAGCACACCAAGATCCCTTTGACATTCCTAGTGTCCTGCCATTCATTCGCTTCTCTTGTTACTCCTTCCAAAGTGTATAACCTCAAAATTTTCAGGGTTAAATCCCATCTGCCATCTGACCAACTCGTCTGTATCTTCCTACAACCTAAGATCTTCTTCCTCATTATTAACCACCCTGCCAATTTCTGTGTCATCTGCAAACTTACTTATCATCCCCGCCCCCCCCCCCCCATTCTCATCTATATTGTTTATATATATATATTTACACATCACAAATAATAAGGGACCTAGTGCTGATCCCTGTGGTACGCCACTGGACACTGGCTTCCAGTTACACAAACAGACTACTACCACCACCCTCTGTCTCCTACAGCTAAGCTAATTTTTGATCCAACTTGCCATGTTACCCTGGGTCCCATGTGCTTTTACCTTCTTTGTCAGTCTCCCATGTGGGACACTGCCAAAGGCTTTGCTGAAACCCATATAAACTACATCAACTACACTAACCTCATCTACACACCCGATCACCTCCTCGAAAACGTGAATCAAATTCGTTAGACATGATGTACCTCTGACAAAGCCATGCTGACTATTCCTGATTAACCCTTGCCTCTCCACATGGAGATTAATTCACTCCTTCATAGTTTTCTCTAATAATTTCCCTACCACTGATGTGAAACACACTTGTCTGTAATTCCCTGGTTAAACTCTACCACCCTTCTTGAAAAGTGGAACCACATTAGCTGTTCTCCAGTCCTGTGTGGTGCGCGCCTGCGCATTACGTTCCTCCATGTCGCCGTCCCCTCGTTTGGTGCGTACAAGCGCGGGAGTCCGCGAAAAGCACGCAAAATGGCCGCCCTCATCCAGGCTGAGGCCCTGGAGGTGTTCAATCACTTGGACCCGTTCAGCCTCGTGGGGACATTGCCGCGCCGTTTCAGCCGCTTGTATATGGGAGTACCGAATGGTGGCATTTTAATGTAGGACACAGGTCTCGATGGCGGTCGCTAGGGTGAGTTGCTTTACTTTGAGGAGCTGCTGACGTAGGGGGTCCGACTGAACACCGAAAACGATCTGGTCGCGTATCATGGAGTCGGAGGTGGGCCCGTAGCTGCAAGATTGCGCAAGGATGCGGAGGTGCGTTAAAAAGGATTGGAAAGGTTCGTCCTTACCCTGCAAATGCTGCTGGGACATGTAGCGTTCAAAACTTTCATTAACTCTATGCTGCAGTGAGTGTCAAATTTGAGGAGAACCGTCTTGAACTTCGTCTTGTCTTCGTCGTCTGCAGAGGTGAGTGAGTTGAAAATATGGATGGCTCCTAGCTAGCTGCTACTCGAATGAATGGGAACTCTGATGTCCCCTGTCTTTATAGTGCGTGTGCTCTCACTGGTGATTGGCTGCGGTGTTGTGTATGTTGATTGGTCCCACTGTGTGTCCATCAGTGTGTGTCTGCACCATGATATACTGCTGTATATTTTGACAATGCTGACTGCAGGATACAATTTCCAGACTGCTTCATTACGATGCTGATTGCAGAAACCATTCCCAGACAGCTTCACTGCAATGATGACTGAAGGACACCGTCCCCAGATTGCTCACTGCAAAGATGACTGCAGGACACCATTCCCAGACTGCTTCACTGCAATGCTGACTAAACACACCATTCCCAGGCTGCTTTACTGTGAAACTGACTGCTGAGCACTATTCCCAGACTGCTTCACTGCAATGATGACTGAAAAATTATACTTTCACAAAATGTGGGCAACATTGGCTGGGCCAGAATTTGGTGCCCATCACTAATTGCCCTTCGGAAGGTAGTGGTGAGCTGCCTTCTTGAACCACTGCAGTCCATAGAATACAGGTACCCCTCAGTGCTGTTAGGAAGGAGTTCCAGGATTTTGACGCAGCGACAAGAAAGAATCAGCGATATAGGACGAGATGTGAAGTGTGTGAGGCTTGGAGGATAACTTGCTCTTGGTGGCGTTCCCATGTATCTGCTGCCCTTGGCCTCCCAGGTGGTAGAGTGGGAGAGGTTGCAGGTATGGAGAGTGTCTTGGCATGTTGTTGCATTACATCTTGTAAATGATACACACTGCTGCCACTGGGGGTCAGGGCTGTTGTGGTGGGGGTGGGGGGTGGGGGAGGAATGTTTAATATGGTGAATGAGGTGCCAATCAAGTGGGTTGTTTTGTTCCAGATGGTGTCAAGCTACTTGAGTGTTGCTGGAGTTGTATTCACCGAGACATGTGGAGAGTATTCCATCACAATCCTGACTTGTGCTTTGTAGATGTTGGAAAGTCTTTGGGGAATCAGGAGATTAATTATTTGCGACAGAATTCCCAATGTCTGACGTTTCCTTGTAGCCACAATATTTATACGGTCGGTCCTGTTCAGTTTCTGGTCATTGGTAACCCCAGAGTAATGATAGTGGGAATTCAGCGATAGTAATGCCATTGAATGTTAAAGGTTGATGGTTACATAGAACATAGAACATAGAAAATACAGCACAGAACAGGCCCTTCGGCCCACGATGTTGTGCCGAACCTTTGTCCGAGATTAATCATAGATTATCATTGAATTTACAGTGCAGAAGGAGGCCATTCGGCCCTTTGAGTCTGCACCAGCTCTTGGAAAGAGCACCCTACCCAAACTCAACACCTCCACCCAACACCAAGGGCAATTTGGACATTAAGGGCAATTTATCATTGGCCAATTCACCTAACCCGCACATCTTTGGACTGTGGGAGGAAACCGGAGCACCCGGAGGAAACCCACGCAGACACGGGGAGGACGTGCAGATTCCGCACAGACAATGACCCAAGCCGGAATCGAACCTGGGACCATGGATCTGTGAAGCAATTGTGCTATCTACAATGCTACCGTGCTGCCCTTAAGAACAAATAAATCTACACTATATCATTTTCCCGTAATCCATGTACCTATCCAACAGCTGCTTGAAGGTCCCTAATTTTTCCGACTCAACTACTTCCACAGGCAGTGCATTCCATGCCCCCACTACTCTCTGGGTAAAGAACCTACCTCTGATATCCCCCCTATATCTTCCACCTTTCACCTTAAATTTATGTCCCCTTGTAATGGTGTGTTCCACCTGGGGAAAAAGTCTCTGACTGTCTACTCTATCTATTCCCCTGATCATCTTATAAACCTCTATCAAGTCGCCCCTCATCCTTCTCCGCTCTAATGAGAAAAGGCCTAGCACCCTCAACCTTTCCTCGTAAGACCTCCTCTCCATTCCAGGCAACATCCTGGTAAATCTTCTTTGCACCTTTTCCAGAGCTTCCACATCCTTCCTAAAATGAGGCGACCAGAACTGTACACAGTACTCCAAATGTGGCCTTACCAAAGTTTTGTACAGCTGCATCATCACCTCACGGCTCTTAAATTCAATCCCTCTGTTAATGAACGCGAGCACACCATAGGCCTTCTTCACAGCTCTATCCACTTGAGTGGCAACTTTCAAAGATGTATGAACATAGACCCCAAGGTCTCTCTGCTCCTCCACAATGCCAAGAACTCTACCGTTCTCTTGTCTATCACTTGTGCAATGCAAATCTTAATTGCAACTTATCAGCCCAAGTCTGAATGCTGTCCAGTTATTTCTGCATATGGGCGCGGACTTGTTCAGCATCTGTGGAGATATGATTGGTACTAAACATTGTGCAATCATCATCAAACATCCCCACTTTTGACAAACGGAAGGAAAGATCATTCATGAAGCAGCTAAAGATGGGTTAGGCCTAGGACACTACTCTTAGGAACTCCTCTTGTGCTGCCCTTGGCCTGGGATGATTGCACTCCAACAACAGCAATCATCTTCCTTTGTGCTAGATATGACTCCAATGAGTGGAGTGTTTTCCTCCTGATTCCCAAAGACCTAAGTTTTGCAAGGGCCTCTTGATGCCACATTTGGTTAATTGCTGTCTTGATGTCCAAGGCAGTCACTCTATTGCCCTTCAGAAGGTGATGGTGAGTTTCCTTCTTGAAGTGCTGCATCCTGTGTGGTGTAGGTTCACCCACATTGCTATTAGGGAGGGAGTTTCAGGACTTTGACCCAACGACAGTGAAGGAACGGCGATATATTTCCAATGAGGGTCGTGAGAAGCTTGAAGGGAAGCTTCCAGGCAGTGGTTCTCCCATATGTCTGCTGCCTTTGTCCTTCTAGATTCTAGCGGTCATGGGTTTGGCAGATGCTGTCACAGGAGATTTGGTGAGATCCTGCAGTGCATTTTGCAGTCGGTACACACTGCTGCCACTGTGAGTCAATGGTGCATAGACAGAGCTATGCAAACCCACAACCAACCAATCAGATCAAAGCTCCACAGTCCTGTCACATCCAACCTTGGGCGTCATTCTCCGACCCCCTGCCGGGTCGGAGAATGGCTGTTGGCCGTCGTGAATCCCGCCCCCACCCCCGCCGAAGTCTCCGGTACCGGAGATTGGGCGGGGGCGGGAATCGGGCCGCGCCGGTTGGCGGGACCCCCCGTTCAATTCTCCGGCCCGTATGGGCCGAAATCCCGCCCAGAAATTGCCTGTCCCACCGGCGTAAATCAAACCTGGTATTTACCGGCGGGACCAGGCGGCGTGGGCGGGCTCCGGGGTCCTGGGGGGGGCGGGGCGATCTGACCCCGGGGGTGCCCCCACGGTGGCCTGGCCCGCGATCGGGGCCCACCGATCCGCGGGCGGGCCTGTGCCGTGGGGGCACTCTTTCCCTTCCGCCTCCGCTACGGCCTCCACCATGGCGGAGGCGGAAGAGACTCTCCCCATTGCGCATGCGCGGGAAACTTTCAGCGGCCGCTGACGCTCCCGCTCATGCGCCGGGAAACTGTCAGCGGCCGCTGACGCTCCCGCGCATGCGCCGCATTTCCGCGCCAGCTGGCGGGGAAACAAACGCCATTTCCACCAGCTGGTGGGGCGGAAATCCCTCCGGCGTCGGCCTAGCCCCTCAATGTTGGGGCTAGGCCGCCAAAGATGCGGAGCATTCCGCACCTTTGGGCCAGCGCGATGCCCGTCTGATTGGCGCCGTCTTTGGCGCCAGTCGGCAGACATCGCGCCGTTGGGGGAGAATTTCGCCCATGGTGTCTTCACAGGTTTTTGTTGTTCTCCATGGCTTAGTCATTGTCTATCCATTTGCTAAGATATTATCAACGTTAATTGATGTTATCTTTCAAGGTTATTGTTAATTGCTTAATCTTGTTGTTTTCCTTTTGCAGGTTAGATTTCAGTTAATTGTTCCTATAATATTGCCATTCTGATATACATAGTGTGAAGTGAAGCTTCTTTATTTAATCCCTCAGATATTCTAGCTGTTAATACGCAATTCTATAAATATGTGCATTTTTTAAGATCTTGAATTTAAACAGCCCCTTATCCGAATTAATCTTCTCAAATTCCTTCACACAATTAATCACTCTGGGTATCACTCTGAATATCAAAGTACAGCAGGCAATACTGGAAGATTTTAGATGGCAGCAAGGTAAAGGCCCTCATGAGTCCGTACTTGAAGATGATAACAAGGAGGAGTAAAAGAACATATGTTAGCAGAAAATAATGCTTTCCAGCATTGTAAAGTCGATGTGACATCAGAGTGTGTAGGAACACTTCATGTTTCCCTGTTGTGTATATAACGGAAAGAATAGTGTACGAGTCATGGAGTACACAGGTCTTGGCTTAACTAATGATACTCCTCTCGCACCCACCCTCGTAGATGTAGCTACATGGATGTAGAAAAGCGGGAAACAGGAGAATACCCGTATTCACCTGGAAATTAGACCTGATGATCGTGGAGATTTTTTAAACTCATGGGGCTGGATTCTTCCGCCCCACTCGCTGGAAGAATGCCATGGGCGAGATGCCGACAATGGAAAAATTCATTGACCTTGGGTGGGATTCTCCGGTCGCCAAGCAAACGTGGCCGGAGAATCCCGCTCATGATTTCTGAGTATGCCATTTTGCTGGTGGAATTTTAACCCCTCCTCCTCCTTCAGGAGTCATGCCCAAAGAGGATTAGTGATTGGATTAGTCCATGATGGCGTTTGGCAAAGTAATGGGGTTGTTTACCATTGGTTTCAGCAGCATGGTTGACCAGAAAACGTACCCGCTCTTACCGCCGATTGGATGGATTCAGAATCCATATAGTGCAGTAGGAGGCCATTCGGCCCAATGGGTCTGCTCCGAGTCTCCGTAAAAGTATCCCACCTCGGCCCACTCCCCCGCCTCTCCTCCGTAACCTCATCTACCCTTCGCATCTTTGGGCACTAAGGGCAATTTCTATCATGGCCAATGATCCTAACCTACACATTTTTGGACTGTGGGAGGAAAATGGAGCCCCCGGAGGAAGCCCACACAGACACGGGGTGAACGCGCAAACTCTACACAGTCACCCAAGGCTGGGATCGAACCAGATTGCTAGGCAGCAGTGCTAACCACTGCGCCACCTAGGCTGCTAATCAACCTGTTTGGCCATGCTATGAATGCATTTTCCAGAGTCAACAAGTCCTGATGTGCGACTTGAACGTGAAGATTCTGGCCCAGAGGAAGGGACATACAAGACCTCCCATGGATTTGTGAATTACAGAGGGAAAAACAGGTGTTCTCAGTTTGTGGAAGAAAAATTGTTTGTGGTTCTTGGAAGATAAATTTTAATTCAGAGGAAGATGGGGATGCCTAAGAGGCATGATCTTATTATGTTCTGTGTACATATTTCTTATAAGAATCAATAAATTGTTGAATTTCTAAAACATAAACAAGTAAATAAAACATTATTATTTTGCTCAAGTGTGCTTCGAGACCACAAATTAAAAGGAAAATCAATAGGTGCTGAAATGTTGTTTAAAAGTAAATGAATGCACTGATGACTACCTGGCTAGTCAAATTGGACGAACACAATTAACTTTATTTAATTGAGGATGTTGCAAAAAGTGTGCAATCATGCAATGCCGTGTGGAAAATTCAAACTCAAATTCCAGTTGTATGCAATTGAACAGTTCAGATCTTTTGACGTGTGTTTAATTTAGTATGTGTCACCTTGTGTTTTGCACCCTGAACTTTATCAATAATACATTGTAAGATTTAATAGTTCCTGAAAATTAAGTTATACAGGCCAGAGTACGATTCACTCAGTGGTTTACCTCTTGGTCATTCTTTGAGGGCCATTTTAACTTAGGGCAATAGAGGTGATGCCAGTTTGGCTGTTCATTGTATAATGTCTCCCTTGTCTTGGGAATCTGATGGGGTCAGAATAAAAAATTGAGTCAGTGAATATAGTGGGAATATCAAAGAAGCTAAGTAAAGATTGAAGGATCACCTATTGCGGAGAGAGTGAGCACATGTGGTGAGGCGAGTGAGGGAGATGTGGTTGCTGGGAAAAAGGAGGAGAGGAAAGCCAAAGACCGGGTAGAAAGGTGCGGGAGATTTAAACTCAATGGGATTGGAAGAAGAATGGGTGACTGACAGGAGGAGATGGAAAAGGATGATCAACCACCATTGTGGTGATCCCAAGTAAAATGGGAGATGCTGAAGGAAGAAAAATCAAGAGAAATGTCTTCACTCAAAGGGTTGTGAAACGTTTGAATTCTCTGCCCCAGCAAGCTATGATTGCTTAGGCGTTGAGTATATAGAACACAGAGAATGATACATATTAAAGGAATTAAGGGATATGGGAATATTGCTGGAAGGTTAACCTGAGGTGGAATCTCAGTCGTGATCTTGTAGAATGGTGGAACTTAAGATCAAAGGACTAAATAGCCAATGGATGCTCACATTTCTTGAGCGCGATCCAACGGTCATGCTGTGACTGAAAAGCAGGTGCCGCATCGCAGCATGGCCAATGAAATCTGGGAGACACCGCTCCCGATATCTATCCGGTTCACTACGCCTTGCGAGATTCAATGCAATCTCGCGATATGTTGCAATGTAAATTCCACCCATTGTGGGCAAGATCACTTTTTGGCAAATCTGCATATCAGGGCGAGACAGTTAGTTTAACTCTAATGTGCAGATTCCCGAGGTTCCTGAGGCTTTGGGATTCAACCCCTTCACTTCAGAGACCTTGGGCGAGTGCCCATGTGGAACTGACGGCTGGCCTGGGCACTGCCAGGTTGGCACTGCCAAGGTGTCAAGCTGGCATTTTGGCACATGCGTGATCGTGCAGGAGGGTGCCCAGTGTGGGTGTTGGAGGGGTTGCGGGGGAGGGGTTGTGGGGAGGGGTGGTCAGGATCCTCCCACAGTGCATTCAGGCTAGGGGGAAATCGGGAATCATTTTGGTAGCCATTTTTAAATGGGGGCCTGATCTCTCGCTATAGGGGGGAGTTTGGGCGGGCGGATCTCCTGATTGTACAAAATGGGGCTATGTGCAGGCTCGGCTGCGCGTTCCTGTTCAGGCCCTTTATTCAAAGCGAGACACGTTACATTGCCATGTGTTTCTCAGCAGTGCGAATGCCGGGAAACACGCAGCTAAACGTGCTCGCGAGGGAATTTTGTTCCCTTTTGGGAGAACCGTGCCCCTTATGTTCGTATGTGAATCAAAATCTATATCAGGAGTTTTGTTAATTGAAAAATGAGTTAAAAGTTAAACCTAAAGTGTGTTATAAATATGCATATACATTGGGGAATTAGAGTAAAGGTAATACTATTTTACAATCCTACTTAACATTCAGCTTTAGCATGAAGTTATCCCCTGCCTGCTGGATTGCCGTAATTGTGTATCCATTCCACTCACATTTCAAAGTGTCAAAATTTTTTGAAGATGCAAATCAAATTTCTTTTTTAATGAAATGGAATCATTTCATTCTGGTTTTAAAAAAATGATTTAAAAAAAAATTCTTTCATAGTTGTGGGCAACTCTGGCTGGGCCAGCATTTGTTTCCCATCCTTAATTGCCCTCGAACTGAGTGACTAGGTAGGCCATTTCAGAGGGCATTTAACAATCAACCGCATTGCTGTGAGGCTGCAGTCACATGTAGGACAGACCAGGTAAGGACAGCAGATTTCCTTCCCTGAAGGTCATTAATGAAGCAGTTGGGTGTTTATGACAATGGTTTCATGGTCATCATTAGACTTTCAATGCCAGATCTTCTACTGAATTCAACTTTCACCATCTTCCGCGTTGTGAATTTAACCCACGTCATCATGGATTAAACTGGGTCTTTGTATTATTACTCCAGATATAATACCACAATGCCATTGCCTCTCCAGAGACCTGGGAGATGGGTTCACATCCCAACACAGCAGATGGTGAAATCTGAATTCAATAAAAAAAACGGAAATTAAAAGTCTAAGGACAACCATGAAACCATTGCGGTAAAAACCTGTCTGGTTCGCTAATGCCCCCAGGCAGGATGAGAAAAGTTGGCATTTACTGGAAAACATGGCCACTGTAAGTTTGTTTCCAAAATGCGAGAAACGCTATTTCGAAAAACAATTGTTGAGGAAGGACCCATTTAGTTATTGTAGAAAACTTGCTTTTCATGGTTTCAAACATTTCAGTACAACATGATAAATAGCTTATTCACTCACACCTAAAATTATACTTTCTTTTTGCAATCATTTCACTACTATTGTATGCTCTGGTTTTCTTTATTTAAATGTTCTTCAATCCAGTCACTAAGTATCAAAGCAATAATCACATCAATTCAAAGTTGGTATCTGTTACGGAATACCTACCAACGAAACCCAATTATATAAAAGATTGATCTTGCAGGTGTGAGCTCCTTAACTCTGATCATTATCCCAAGTTCAGGGGTATAGCAGTCTCATGGGTTCTTACACGGCTTCCTTCACTGTTACTCAGGTTGGTAGACAGGGCAGAAGATGAGTTTCTATGAGGCAATATTTGTTTCTTGCTGCGTTTGCCTCCTCACTGCACAGCATGTGTCAATAGTGCACTCATTCTCTGGGAAAGCGAATAGAGTAAACCGCTACAATCATGCAGGTGCGCTAAACCCAGGAGAAGCAGTGTAGGGTATGACCATTTACCTTTGTCTGAGGGAACTTGTGTTCTGAAAGCAACATGGAAAACCTATTCCCAGCACCAATGTTTACTCCATCTATATTAGAGCTATTCCTCCAAGTAACACCTTAAAAGGAACCCTGAGCAACACAATCAATTGGTCCAATTAAAGTCCGTCTTATTTACAGCCTCAAGAAAACCTTCAGCGAAGGTAGCAAGCATGTGGAAAAGGTTAAAGTCACAGCGACTGAGAAAGAACAGGAAGCCTGTATTGAGGTTTAGCAGAATGATATATAATAATCTTTTATTGACACAAGTAGGCTTACATTAACACTGCAATGAAGTTACTGTGAAAAGCCCCTAGTCGCCACATTCCCGTGCCTGTTCGCGTACACTGAGGAATAATTCAGAATGTCTAAATTACCTAACAGTACATCTTTTGGGACTTGTGGGAGGAAACTGGAGCCCGGAGGAAACCCACGCAGACACGGGGAGAACATGCAGCATCCATACAGACAGTGACCCAGCCAGGAATCGAACCTGGAACCCTGGAGTTGTGAAGCAACAGTGCTACCCACTGTGCTACTGTGCTGCCCCATCTGGACTCCACGGGTCAAAATACAAAGAGTGATTACACAAATTAGAGTTGTAATCGCTGCAATTGAGATGATTAAGGGCTTGTTTGATAAAATCTTTCAAGATATTCAGGGCAACACACAGGGTAGACATAGACAAAGACATAGAAAATAGGAACAGGAGTAGGCCGTTCGGCTCTTCGAGTCTGCTCCACCATTCACTGTGATCATGACTGATCATCCAACTCAGTAACCTTTTCCCGCTTTCCCCCACATCCTTTAATCCCTTTAATCCCAAGAGCTATATCTAACTCGCTCTTAAAAACATACAATTTCTTTTGCCTCCAGTGCTTCCTGTGGTAGTGAATTCCACAGGTTGATCAGTCTCTGGGTGAAAGGATTTCTCCTCATCTCAGTTCTCAATTGTTTACCTTAGACTATGAGGCCTGGTTCTGGAAACCCCACATCTGGAACAATTATCCTGCATCTACCCGGTTGAGTCCTGTTAGAATTTTACAGGTTTCTGTAAGATTTCCAGTGAATGTAATCCAGTGAATGTAATCCTAATCACCTCAATCTCCCCTCATACGTCAGTCCCGCCATCCTAGGAATCAGTGTGGTAAACGTTCTCTGCACTCCCTCTATAGCAAGAACACCCTTCCTCCGATAGGGAGACCAATACTGCACAAAAGAGCTGGAGAATAAGGTCGGTAGACAGAAACTAATTCTGCTGGTTGGGGATCCAGGACGAGGAGGCATAATCATAGAGTCATAGATGTTTACAGCATGGAAATAGGCCCTTCGGCCCAGCTTGTCCATGCCCCAGTTTCTATCACTAAGCTAGTACCACTTGCCCGCATTTGGCCCATATCCCTCTACAACCACCATGCCCATGTAACTGTCTAACTGTATTTTAAAGGAAAAATTTGTACCCGCCTCCATCACTGTCTCTGGCAGCCCTTTCCAAATGTTCACCACCCTCTGTGTGAAAGGATTCCCCCTCTGATCTCCTTTGTCTCTCTCCCCTCTCACCTTAAACTTTAAACCTATGCCCTCTAGTTCTAGACTCCTCTACCTTTGGGAAAAGATCTTGACTCTCTACATTATGTTCGTTATTTTGTAGACCTCTATAAGCCTCCTACGCTCCAGGGAAAAAAGTCCCAGCCTATCCAGCCTCTCCTTATAACTCAGACCATCAAGTCCTGGTAGCATCCTTGTAAATCTTTTCTGCACTCTTTCTAGTTCAGCAATATCCTTTCGCTAATAGGGTGATCAGAACTGAACATAGTATTCCATGTGTGATCTTACCAATGTCTTGTAGAACTTCAACAAGACGTCCCAACTCCTGTATTCAATATTCTGACCAATAAAACCGAGCATGCTGAATGCCTTCTTCACCAACCTGTCCACCTGTGACTCCACTTTCAAGGAGCTATGAACCTGTACCCCTAGATCTCTTTGTTCTGTAACATTCCCCAACTCTCTACGATTAACTGAATAGGTCCTGCCCTGATTTGATCTCCCAAAATGCATAACCTCACATTTATCCAAATTAAACTCTATCTGCCATTCATCGGCCCACTGGCCCAATTGCTCAAGATTCTGTTGCAAACTTATGTAACCTTCTTCACTATGCCACCAATCGTGGTGTCATCTGCAAACTTACTAACCATGCCTCCTATGTTCTCATCCAAATCATTAATATATATAACAAATAAAAGTGGACCCAGCACCGATCCCTGAGGCACACTGCTGGTCACAGGCCTCCAGTTTAAAAAACAACCCTCCACAACCACCCTTTGGCTTTGGTCGCCAACCAATTTTGTATCCAATTGACTAGCTCACCCTGGATTCCGTGAGATTTAACCTTATGCAACAACCTACTATGCGGTACCTTCTCAAAGGCCTTGCTCTCGTCCATGTAGACAACGTCAACTGCACTTCTTGGTTACGCCTTCAAAAAACTCAATCAAATTCGTGAGACATGACTTTCCCCTTATAAAGCCATGCTTTCCCTAATTAGCCCTTGCCTGTCTAAATACCTGGAGATTCTGTCCCTCAGAATACCTTCTAACAATTAACCCACTTCAGAAGTAAGGCTTTATCCCTACAGCCCTTCTTAACCAAGAGCACAACATTTGCTACCCTCCAATCTTCAGGCACCTCTCCTGTGGCTGTCGATGATTCACATATCTCAGCTGGGGGGCTGGCAATTTCTTCCCTAGCCTCCCACAACCTCCTGGGATGCATTTCATCAGGTCCTGGGGATTTATCTATCTTGATCCGCTTTAGTACCTCCAGCACCTCCTTCTCTGTAACATGTATACTCCTCAAGGCATCACTTTTTATTTCCCCAATTTCCCTAACATTCGTGCCTTTTTCAACAGTAAATACTGATGAAAAATATTCATTTAGGACCTCTCCCATGCATTGTGGATCTTCTCATAGATGATCTTGTTTATCTTTAAGCGGCCCTACCCTCTCCCTAGTCACCCTTATACTCTTTATGTATCTGTAAAAGCTCTTTAGATTGTCCTTTGCCTTATCTGCCAAGACAATCTCATGTTCCCTTTTTGCCCTCCTGATTTCTCTCTTAACTCTACTCCGACAAGCCCTATACTCTTCAAGGGATCCACTTAATCCAGCTGCCTATGCATAGAATCATAGAATTTACAGTGCAGAAGGAGGTCATTCGGCCCATCGAGTCTGCACCGGCCCTTACAAAGAGCACCCTATTGAAGCCCATGTATCTACCCTATCCCCGTAACCCAGTAACCCCCACTTAACATTTTTCAGACACTAAGGGCAATTTAGCGTGGCCAATCCACCTAACCCGCACATCTTTGGACTGTGGGAGGAAACCGGAGCACCCGGAGGAAACCCACGTAGACACGGGGAGAACGTGCAGACTCCGCACAGACAGTGACCCAGCCGGGAATCGAACCTGGGACCCTGGAGCTGTGAAGCAACTGTGCTAACCACTATGCTACTGTGCTGCCCACAAAGGCATGTTATATGCCTCCTTCTTCCTTTTGACCATGGCCTCAATATCTCGAATTATCCAGGGTTCTCTCCTTCTACCAGCCTTACCCTTCACTCTAAGAGGAATGTGTTCACCCTGAACCATTGTTAACAACTTTTTGAAAGACTCGCACTTACTAGCTGTCCCCTTGCCTGTCAACAGGCACCCCCAATCAACTTTTGATAGTTCCCGTCTAATACCCTCGAAATTGGCCTCGCCTCTAAACATTGCTGCACCTAAGATCCTGGATTGTTTCAGTAAGGGGCATCCGTATTCAGTAAAGTTTGTTTCAGAAAGGTGTCATGTGAGAGTACCTTTAAGAAATGGGTGTTTATAAATGGGGGTGGATAAATATCGGCAGTGAGAGTACCTTTAAGAAATGGGTGTTTACCACTGCAGTGATGTCAGAGAGTGGGTGGAGCTGGGCTGTCTGTCAGCTTTTACTCTCATTTTTGAGCAGGCTGCAGGGTGTGTTTTAGTTTCGTTTTCAAAGCTGGATAGCTGCAGTCACAGCCAGAAGGTGTGTGAATCTCTCTCTGTAATCTAAGGACTGTAAATCGATCCTGGTGATTTAAACTCATAACAATAGTGATTTTAACCTGATGTGTTTCTGTTTTGAAGGTTTTTTAAGTCTTATGGATGTTAAAAGGACAGCTTAATCATTATTTAGTGTTGTAATCTTTGGGGGTTGTATTTGAATTATTGGTTGCAAAGATGTTCACTGTATGTTTTAAAAAGGTTAACTTGAGTTCATAGAATAAACGTTGTTTTGCTTTAAAAAATACTTTTCCATTTCTGCTGTACCACACATGTAGAGTGGGCCATGTGCTCCCCATACCACAATCTATTAAAAGTTGTGGGTCAGGGGAACTTCATGATACCCTTTGGGGTTCTCTAAACACTGGCCCATAACAAATTGGGAGCTTGTAGGGATAAAAGTCTATCTATTGGATTAGCTTAGTGAACTTAAAGACAGTGAGGGGTGAGCATATTGCGGGTGCTTTTCAGGTGTGGTATTTTAGTTTAAGTAGGGAGTGTGTTGTGGACAATGGCTCTGTCAGAGGCTCTGAAGTTTTTGGAGGTGGAGACTGTCACGCGCAGTACCCTATGGACAGAGACTAAAAGCAAACTGTTAGATTTGGCAAAAACATTGCAGTTAACATTACCTGACAAAATGCGAAAAGGTGAGGTAGTTATGGTGGTGGCTAAGCATTTAAAGTTGCCTGAGATACAGTTTGATTCATTGGAAATGGCAAAAATTCAGTTGAAAATTAAACAAATGGAACATGAGAAAGAATTAAAGCAGCTTGAATACGAAAGAGAGAGAGCGGAAAAAGAAAGAGAAAGAGAGAGAGGAAAAAGAAAAGGAGAGAGAAGAAAGGAGAAAAGAAAGAATAGCCCTGAACAAAAAGAAAGAGAAAGGGAGATACAGATCAGGGAAAAAGATAAAGAGAGAGAGTTTGAACTTCAGAAAATGGCCATGAAACATGGCAGTCAGTTAAAATTGGCAGACGTAAAGGGAAACGTACAGTTGGATGACAGTGATGAAGATAGTGAGAAAGAGCGTCAAAGTCGAAGGCTTGGTGGGAATCTATTTACCTATGTCCAAGCATTGCCAATGTTTGATGAGAAGGAGGTGGAAGCCTTTTTCATGTCATTTGAGAAGGTAGCTAAACAAATGAAATGGCCACAGGACATGTGGGTATTACTGATTCAAACAAAGCTGGTAGGTAGAGCTAGTGAAGTGTTTGCATCACTACCGGAGGAGATATCTGGGACTTATGAGGAGGTGAAAAAACCATCTTAGGTGCATATGAACTAGTGCCTGAAGCCTAGAGACAAAGGTTTAGAAATTTAAGGAAAGAATTTGGTCAAACATACATGGAGTTTGAAAGACTCAAACAGAGTAATGTTGATACGTGGATAAGGGCTTTGAAAATAGACCAAACGTATGAAGCTCTCAGAGGAATTATACTTTTGGAGGAGTTTAAAAATTCAATTCATGATGGAGTGAGAACTCATGTGGAAGAGCAGGGGGTTAAAACTGTGAGATTAGCAGCAGAAATGGCAGATGATATGAATTAGTTCATAAATCAAAGATTGGTTTCCGACATCAGTTTCAGCCTGTGAGGGATAGAAACTGGGGACATGAGAAATACTCAAGTGGTAAAGGTAAAGGTGATCTGATGGGAGATAATAAGGAGACTGTACCTCCGATTAAAAAATAAATCCAGGAGGGTGGAAAAGAAATGAAAAGTTTCAAATGTTTTCACTGTACTTATCTAGGCCATGTAAAGTCACAGTGTTGGTGATTGAAGAAAAGCACTGGGAAGGCTGATGTGGTAAAACAGGATAAGACAGTGGGGTTTGTTAAAGTGGAAAAGGAAAGCCCAAGTGAAGTGAAGGAAGTGCAAAAGATTGTATAGCCTGATCAAGAGGTGATTGTTAAGAAGGTGCCAGATCTCTTTAAAGAATTTACTTGTGTGAATAAAATTTACTCATGTGTATCAGGAAGTGCAAGTAAAGAAGTCACAAGTTTAAGAGATACAGGAGCCAGTCAATCTTTAATGGTAAGAGATGAGGAGTTATGTAGTTTGGGAAGAATGTTGCCAGAAAAGGTGATAAGATGTGGAATTCAGGGTGAGAGGAGTAGTGTTCAATTATATAAGGTAAGGTTGGAAAGTCCAGTGAAGAGTGGTGAAGTGGTAGTAGGAGTAATAGAGAAACTATCTTGTCCAGGAATACAGTTTATCTTGGGTAATGATACAGCTGGATCGCAGGTGGGAGTGATACCTACTGTGGTTGATAAGCCAGTGCAAAATCAGACAACTGAAGTGTTGAAGGACGAATATCCTGGGATTTTTCCAGATTGTGTGGCAAAATCAGACAACTGAAGTGCTGAAGGACGAATATCCTGGAATTTTTCCAGATTGTGTGGTAACAACATCACAAAGTCACAGGTTAAGACAAGAGGAGAAATCAAAGAGTCAAGATGACGTTGAAGTGCAATTGTCAGAAATGATTTTGATCAGATGGTTGAAAAAGTACAAGAACAGGTGGAGAATGAGGCGGATATTTTTAGTTCAGGAAAATTGGCGGAGTTACAACAAAAAGATATAGAAATGAAACGGATGCATCAGAAAGCATACATGGAAGCGGAATCTGCGTGTATACAAGAGTGTTATTACCATAAAAGTGATCTCTTGATGAGAAAATGGAGACCTTTACATATGCAGGCGGATGAAAAGTGGGCGGAAGTTCATCAAGTAGTATTGCTGGTAGGGTATAGAAAGGAGGTGTTGCAAGTTGCACATGAGGTCCCAGTGGGAGGTCATTTAGGAAAAAGGAAAACTCAAGCTAAAATCCAGAAACATTTTTATTGGCCTGGACTACATAAAGATGTAGTTAAATTTTGTCAATCATGTCACACATGTCAAGTGACAGGGAAACCTCAAGCAGTGATAAAACCAGCACCCTTAATACCCATTCCAGCATTTGAGGAACCTTTTACAAGGGTCCTAATTGATTGCGTAGGACCGCTTCCTAAAACAAAAAGTGGGAATCAATATGTTTTGACTATAATGTATGTGTCCACTAGGTTTCCAGAGGCCAATCCAGTATGTAATATTACATCTAAAAAGATTGTGGAGGAATTACTTAAATTCTTTACGAGATATGGACTACCCACAGAAATACAATCGGATCAAGGATCAAATTTTACCTCAAGATTATTCAAAGAAGTTATGGATAGCTCAGGAATAAAACAATTTAAATCAACTGCATACCATCCCGAATCGCAGGGAGCGTAGAAAGGTGACATCAGACATTAAAGTCAATGTTGAGGGCTTATTGTCACGATTATCCAGAGGATTGGGATAAAGGAATTCCGTTCGTACTGTTTGCAATTAGGGATGTACCGAATGAGTCAACCAAATTTAGTCCTTTTAAACTAATTTTTGGTCATGAGGTAAGAGAACCACTTAAATTGATTAAGGAAAAATTGGTGAGTGAGAAATCAGAACTTACATTATTGGATTACGTGTCAAATTTTAGGGAACGATTAAATAGAGCAAGTGAATTGGCTAGACAACCTTTAAAAGTTGCACAAAATGTGATGAAACTGGGAGCGGACAAGAAATCCAAAGTTGGTAGTTTTGCCAATGGGGGATAAAGTTTAAGTGTTGTTACCAGTGGTAGGTGATCCTTTAAAAGCAAGGTTTTGTGGACCTTATCAGGTTGAAAGGAAATTAAGTGAGGTGAATTATGTGGTTAAAAACACCAGATAGAAAGAAGACTCACTGAGTGTGTCATGTGAATATACTTAAAAGGTACTTTGAAAGGGAAGGAGAGAAAAAGGAGGAGGTTTTAATGATTATAACTCAAAGTGACGAACCAAATCCCGATGACTGAAATTTTGACATACCTCAAATCAAATTGAAAAATGAGTATGTTCTTAAAAATTGGGATAAATTGGTGAGATAGCTTCCAGAGGAAAAATGGCCTGACCTGAAAGAGTTATTGATATCACGTTGGCAAGTTTGTAGAGATAAATTGTGAAGTACTAAAATAGTTATACATGATGTAGATGTGGGTAATGCTGTTCCAATCAAACAACATCCATATAGACTTAACCCTTTAAAATTGGCACAGGTTAACAAAGAGATTGAGAGTATGCTTAAAAATGGCATAATTGAAGTGGGTTGCAGCCAATGGAGCTCACCCATAGTGATGGCACCAAAACCAGATGGTACCCAATGGTTGTGTGTGGACTATTGTAAGGTTAATGCAGTTACAAGAACGGACTCTCATCCTATCCCACGTTTGGAGGATTACATTGAGAAAGTGGGACAATCAACTTTTATTTCCAAACTTGGTTTACTTAAAGATTACTGGCAGGTACGTTTATCCGAAAGGGTGATGGAGATTTCAGCTTTTGTGACTCCAGATGGTATATACCAATTCAAAGTTATGCCATTTGGCATGAAAAATACCCCAGCCACATTTCAACGGTTAACTAACAAAGTAGTTTCAGGATTACCCAATTGTGCGGTATACATCGACGATCTGGTAATTTTCAGCCAGACATGGACAGAACATTTAAAACATCTGATGGAGTTATTCGATCAACTTCAGGAGGCGGGTCTGGTGATAAACCTAGCCAAAAGTGAATTTGGAAAAGTCCAAGTCATTTTCCTTGGCCATACAATCGGACAAAGTCGAATGGACACAAAGGATGTGAAACCAAGTTATTGAGGAGTTTCAGATACCCTCAAGACAAAGGGCAATAATGCGATTTCTTGGCATGAGTTGATTTGATCGAAAATCTGTATGAATGTTTTGTAGTATGATTGCTCCACTGATGGACCTGCTGAAGAAACGCCAAAAATGTCAATGGACAGCGGAGTTTCAACAGGCATTTGATGGCCTGAAAGCTGTGATAACCAATGCTCCTGTGTTGGAGTATTGCAAGGGACTCTGTGATCAGATTGAACTAAAGTATCTGACTTTAAAGAGAAATGCCGAGGCATAGAGCAATGGACGGATCGTGCAGAGAACTTCTTGTTCAGAGACTGTCAATCGAGAAGGAGTTTCAATTGGAGGAAGAAGAACGGAAAAAAAATGGACTATATTATTATACCTGTTTGCGTGTGTTGTTTTTTTCAAACGAAAAAGTATATTTACTGTGTGCATTTCTTAAAGAATGGTGAAAAGATGAAAAATGAAACCATCTTGAAGTTGATGGTTTATTTATTTTTTCTTGGGGGGAGGTGTCATGTGAGAGTACCTTTAAGAAATGGGTGTTTATAAATGGGGGTGTATAAATATCTGTAGTGACAGTACCTTTAAGAAATGGGTGTTTACCACTGCAGTGATGTCAGAGCGTGGGTGAGCTGGGCTGTCTGTCAACTTTTTACTTTCGTTTTTGAGCAGGCTGCAGGGTGTTTTTTAGTTTCATTTTCAGAGCTGGACAGCTGCCGTCACAGCCAGAAGGTGTATGAACCTCTCTATGTAATCTAAGGGCTGTAAATTGTTCCTGGTGATTTAAACTCTTAACAGTAGTGACTGGGCTGTTTAGCACAGGGTTAAATCTCTGGCTTTGAAAGCGGACCAAGGCAGGCCAGCAGCACGGTTCAATTCCCGTAACAGCCTCCCCAAACAGGCGCCGGAATGTGGCGACTAGGGGCTTTTCAAGTCTTTTTAAGTCTTATGGATGTTAAAAGGACAGCTTAATCATTATTTAGTGTTGTAATCTTTGGGGGTTGTATTTGAATTATTGGTTGCTAAGATGCTGACTGCATGTTTTAAAAAGGTTAACTTGAGTTCATAGAATAAACATTGTTTTGCTTTAAAAAATACTTTTCCACTTCTGCTGTACCACACCTGTCGAGTGGGCCGAGTGCTCCCCATACCACAATCTATTAAAAGTTGTGGGTCAGGGGAACTCCATGATGCACTTTGGGGTTCTCTAAGCCCTGGCCCATAACAAAGGGGAATCTCATCTTTTGAAGTAGTTATTTTTATGCAGTTCAAGTAGTAGCTGTGAAACCTATGGACATGGACTGCGAATGTGAAAATCTGCTGTGTGAAGCAGTCCAGTTTGTTACCTATTTTCTCCTTTCCCTGTTTTCTTTGGACTATACACCACATCTGGCTGAGAAGGCTTATAGTCGTTATCAGTGAATTTCACCAGTTCCATAAATTGCAGCCCTCGCAGGCTTTTGCATAATGCCGCATTTATATTCCTGGCCTGCTGCTGCTACTGTTGCATTTCGGTGCCTTTAACAGGATGATGTATAACTTCAAGAGGTAGCCTTCTCAACCATAGCACGGTTGGCCCTCTCTGAGTAATAAAGACTGTGAGTTCAAGTCCCATGCAGAGACTTGAGCATAAAACCTCATTGATTCTCCAGGGCGTTATTGAGAGAGTGCACCACTGTCAGACGTGCAGCCTTTTGGATATATTAAACTGAGATGATGATACTAAACTCTAAAGTGAGCTTTGGACGATATTTATTTCTCAATCAACATCACTAAAATTAGATTATCTTGTCATGATTACATTTTGTTTGTCAGTGGGGGGTGGCGGGGGCTTGCTGTGAGCAAATTAACTGCTATGTTTCCTACATTACATGAATGACTGCACTTTGATACTTCTTTATTGGCTGTAAAAGACTTTGGGATGTCCTGAGTGTCACAATATGCACCCATGCACATCATGAGGTAAAAACAGGCAGCGACAGACATCCAATCAACATACAGGAAAGAACACAACCAATCACCAGACAGAACACCAGAGGGGGGCTTCCAATTATTAAACACACGAGGCATCAGCACTCCGCTTCTTTCCACTGGTGCAACTGTAGCGACAGTCAGGGCGTATATATCAGTCAGCACCTTCTACACGTGGATCAGAGCTAGCCTGGTCTAGTAAGTTAGAGTTAGTACATTTTGAGTAGTAGAGTGTCAACCCACAGCCAGCTGTGTGCATTGTTACAGAAGTTCAATAAATCGTTTTGAACCAATGCTTACGTTTGATGTATGCTTTACCATTTATCTGCGTCCTGTTGCAGTCCGTGTTACCCCAGGGTGAATAACACGACACTGAGATCATGAAAAGTGTGGTATAAATGCAAGTTATTTTCCTCTTTTCTTTCAATACAATTTCAAGAGAAGCATTTATTCTCCAGGCTGTAGTTCTTGAGCTCGATTTCATGTGCTTGTTTAATTATGGACTTGTTTAAACGTTTCTAAGTCACTGTCAGACCCCAGCTGCATTGTGTCCAATGTCTGGGGCAATAGGTCTCTTGAAGCATATCAAGGCGATGGAGAGGGAATAGTGGAGATTTACCATCTTGATACCAGGGCTGAGAGACTTCAGGCACTAGAGATCCTAGGTTGTTCTCCTTAAAGCAGAGATGCTAGAGGGTGGATTTAATATTATGGGACATTTTGATCGAGCAAATAATGAGGAATTGTTTCATCTGGCCTTGGACGAGAGCCAAAAACACAGATTTCAGACAACTGGCAAAAAAAAAACATAGAATTTTTTTTCACAACGAAATATGGGGCGAAATTCTCCCGAAACAGCGCGATGTCCGCCGACTGGCGCCCAAAACGGCACCAATCAGACGGGCATCGTGCCGCCCCAAAGGTGCGGAATGCTCCGCATCTTTGGGGGCCGAGCCCCAACATTGAGGGGCTAGGCCGGCGCCGGAGGAATTTCCGCCCCGCCAACTGGCGGAAACGGCCTTTGTTGCCCAGTCAGCTGGCGCGGAAATGACATCCCCGGGCGCCGCATGCGTGGGAGCGTCAGCGGCCGCTGACAGTTTCCCACGCATGCGCAGTGGAGGGAGTCTCTTCCGCCTCCGCCATGGTGGAGACCGTGGCGGAGGCGAAAGGGAAAGAGTGCCCCCACGGCACAGGGCCGCCCGCGGATCGGTGGGCCCCGATCGCGGGCCAGGCCACCGTGGGGGCATCCCCCGGGGCCAGATCGCCCTGCGCCCCCCCCCCCCAGGACCCCGGAGCCCGCCCGCGCCGCCTTGTCCCGCCGTTCAAAAGGTGGTTTAATCCACGCCGGCGGGACAGGCAATTTATCGGCGGGACTTCGGCCCATCCGGACCGGAGAATCCAGCGGGGGGCCCGCCAAACGGCGCGGCGCGATTCCTGCCCCCGCCGAATCTCCGGTGCCGGAGACTTCGGCAACCAGCGGGGGCGGGATTCACGCCAGTCCCCGGCGATTCTCCGACCTGGCGGGGGGGTCGGAGAATGACGCCTCCGATCTGGAATGAGATACTGAATGAACAGAGAATTGGGAATAATTGGTCAGCACATTCAAAGGTGTGCTTTAATGAACTAGCACAATGGCAGTGGGCCGACTAGTTTCACTACATGATTCTATGATTCAGTAAGTTGAAAGATTTTGTAAAATTCGCATTGGTTTATATTGCCCTATTCTGCAGGGTCAGAGGCTTTACTAATTGGGAGAGTGAACTTTGCACAGCCATTAGGTGTGTTAAATAGGGCTTAGTGATGAACGCTGCCAAAATAGTTTAAAGCCAAAGCAGTAACTTTGCAATGAGCAGACAATCCCAGTCTTTAAGGTCCAGCAGCACTGAAAGCTGATGAGAGTTCAGCCAGCCTTGGTAGGATACACACCAATGTTTCATTCACCCAGCTGGATAAGTGTAGATAGGAAGCTTTTCTCATGAATAAAAATCCAGCTATTAAACATTTGAATTATCTTGGGCAGACAGACTTGGACTTATTTTTTGCCAGTTCCACACACTTACCTTCTCTCCATCCACAATGTACTTTGGTTAAGAACTCAAATTTCTATTTCGATGGGCCTGGATTACAATATTCCACAAAGGCACAATATTACGCAAATCTTGGACAATGTAGTGCATAGAGTAAGAATCTTACAAACCACAAGATAGTGAGGAATGGCTTTTTATTCCATACATTTCTACTATTCACCTCTATACAGATAGTATTGGTACCTAAATTGGTATCATTTGTATTCCCAGTATATTTGTTCCTATCATTTTCCCAGCTAGAATCAGCATGGAGGCAGTCTCAAGTCTTTTGCACCATGGTAGGTGGTGGAATTTAAACACAAAAAAGGAATGAAACCAGATGGACCACCCGGCATTGACCCAGGTACCAGAAGCGACAACGGAAAATCCAGCCCTGTCGACCCTGCAAAGTCCTCCTTACTAAGACCTGGGGACTGGTGCCAACGTTGGGAGAGCTGTCTCACAGACTAGTTAAGCAACAACCTGACATAGTCATACTCACAGAATCATACCTGACAAATAATGTCCCAGACACCACTATCACCATTCCTAGGATTGTCCTGTTTCACCGGCAGGACAGTCCCAGCAGAGATGGTGGCAGAGTGGTATACAGTCAGAAGGGAGTTGCCGTGCGAGTCCTGAACATCTACCCTGGACCCCATGAAGTCTCATGGCTTCAGGTTAAATATGGGCAAGGAAACTTCCTGCTGATTACCACGTACCGGCCACCATCAGCTGATGAATCAGTACTCCTCCATGGTGAACACCACTTGGAGGAAGCACTGAGGGTGGCAAGGGTGCAGAATGTACTCTGGGTGGGGGACTTCAGTGTCCATCACCAAGAGTGGCTCGGGAGTACCACCACAGACCAAGCTGGCCGGGTCCTAAAGGACATAACTACTAGACTGGGACTGCAGCAGGTGGTAAGAGAACCAACAAGAGGGAAAAACATACTTGACCTCATCCTCACCAACCTGCCTGCTGCAGATCATTATCCTGGACCTCTGGATGACTAGTCCAGCAACAATACCACGGCGCCACCACCCCCGCACATGCATGGACCTTAGGTATACTTGTCCTTTTGCGCAGTATGTGTAACCCTCCTTATTCCAGTCGTACAAAGGCTACCTCTCACATTTTCTGGCACATCGTTGATTGCTCTAGTCTGGAACTGGAGAAATATATTAGTTTTACTTCCAATTTCCATCCCCCTCCCACCTTGGCAGGTCCATTTTTGTCACTTCCCCTTCCCTTCCTCGACTTCTCTCTCTTGATTTTGGAGGTAAACTGTCATAATATTCAATAAAAGCCAATGACATCCACAGGTACCTCAACTTCACCTCTTCATACCCTCCACCCCTTCTCTATGTTTTTCCATCTCTGTTCCATCATTCTGGTTATCCTACCTTCCACAAAAGCCCTTCCGCCATGACTTCCTCTTTACTCAACTGAGGACTCCTCCCTACTGTGAGTGGCCGGGCACTCAAACGTGTCTGACCCATCTGCCGCACTTCTGCCCTCACTGCTTCCCCTCCCTCCCAGAACTATTATGGGGTTCCCCTTGTCCTCACATTTCACCCCATCACTCCACAATTTGCAAGTCAAGTGTTTTTCAGTGACTTTTCTTTGGGCAAAGTTGGTTGGTTCATGTTACATCCATTGATGTACTTGCCATTCTGTGTGACATGGCTGAACTTACAAGCTCAGCTCCTCCATTCTATCCACTATAAAATACACTCAGGGCGATTTTGAGCCCACTTTAGCCATCAGGGTTAACGCCAATGTGGCCCAAAGTCTCGCGAGAGTCAGAAAATGCGAACCTTCTTGGTGGGGTGTGGAGGGGGGAGGTTACCCCGATGCTTTTGTGGGGTACATGCCCGGATACTTTTGGGGCAGATGCTTGTGAGGGAGGGCACACCCTGATGCTTGTGGCAGGGGGTGCCTGATGCTTTTGTGTGTGTGTGGGGGGGGGGGGGGGGTCACCCTGATGCCTTTGAGTTGGGGGTTGTCACTCCAATGCTCGTGGAAGGGTCCCCTGTATCCATAGGGTGGGGTGACTGAGTTTATTTTTAATCACAGATTGGAGCGCTCTTTAAAGATGGCACCCAGGTCAATGTGGAGCCGGCATTGCAGCTCTATCAGGCTTCGTCCCACCACGGTAATAATGAAAAATATGCTCCAGACAGTGCACTACAATCTGTTGAGGAAGCTCAGTTTTGCAACTGGAGAGCTGCATGCCAGTTTTCTTGCCTCAGCCAGCACTCTGTGCACTGAGGGAAAGATTCCACCCACATGTTATGCTCTCGGCTGATGTTCCTATTGGGCAGTCAGGCCCAGAGAACCCCGCTCAATAAATGGTATTTTTATTTTTTGTTGAGAGATGTGGATGAACAGGGTCCCACGACTACTGACTAACTTTCATCAAAAAAATAAAACATTTATTAAACAAGAAAATATTATTCATGTTACACGGCTCCTTCACCCCAGCAATACCTTTGCAGACGTACAGATTTGTACAGATAACACAAGCTGCAAAATTGTATACTCTATTGTTCTCAGTAAGTACACAATCCATGTAAACCAATGGGCAAAATGTGGCCTGACACGCCACATTTTAAATCCAAGTGGTAGATGCAACCCAAAACAACATGTGTGGATTTCTCATCAAATCCCCCCAGACGCTTGTTACAGTGTGAACCAAAAGGTCTTACTGGAACTCTGACTTTCACATGAGTGTTCCCAGACTTTACTCTGGAAGAACATGCTCGGAATCATCTCCTGAACAACGTATTCTTACAGATGCCTTCACCCAGGATCCACATCCAGGATTTCAACCTCTCCATTCGGTATTTCTCTGCCCTGGAACACCCAATGTATTTCTGCTTCCAAACAATCTCTAGATACCCAGCCACAACAACTAAAAACCACTGGGAGCCTTTCCCTTTGTTCCTGAGTTCACTGAACAGAACCCTTTTTCCAGATTTATTGGGCAGCATTCTCCGTCCAGCCACACCTGTTTTCTGGTGTGACGCACTCTCCATTCCAGCAGCCGGACAATAGGGTTTTCCATTGTGGGCACCCCCACGCTGTCGAGAAATCCATGGGTGTGAGTGCCCGACCGGCGAAACAGAGGATCCCGCCGATGGAGAATCCTGCCCCTGCCCTTTGTTCCATTAATTTCCTGGAACTCTCATTCCCTGATTTGGGGGGCATTCTGTACTGGGCTGTGCTTTCTGTTCCTCTGTATTGTCCAGTCTGTACTAGCAGTTTCTGTGGAATACTTCTTGCCTCTGGGTTACCTGGTTCCAACTGCTTCTAACTGGTTCTGCCTTCTCAGGATGGGCCTCTGGGTGTTAACGCAGCAGTTTAGTTTTTTAAATTGCTTGTATGTCATACAATCTTCATTTCAATGCAGCAACAGTTTAATGTGAAACTAAACCTCTAGACTAGCAAACATCTTTGTTTAACCTGAAGCTAAACTGAAGTTTTGACCCTTTGTTAGCACACAAATGTACAAATACAAATTAGAGTACCCAATTCATTTTTTCCAATAAAGGGACAATTTAGTGTGGCCAATCCACCTACCCTGCACATCTTTGGGTTGTGGGGGTGAAACCCACGCAAACTCAGGGAAAATGTAAACTCCACACGGACAGTGACCAAGAGCCGGGATCAAACTTGGGATCTCGGCGCCGTGAGGCAGTAGTACTAAACACTGCACCACCATGCTGCCGGTACAAATACAAATTAAGCTTAAACATATACCTTATACCTAATGTACACAATAAAAATAAAAATTGTTAAATTATATCTTTTTTAAATAATTGTTTGCGACCATTCTGAGCGGCGATGATTGAAATATTGGAGGTGAAGTCAAAGCCATGTAAGGGCCTAGCCACCCAACACTCTGCAAGGAATTCACATTTGGACAGCACTAACAGCGCTCTTTAGCCCCTAATTTTCTTACCATGATTGACTGTTCCCACCATCCCTTCCCCAACCACAAAGAGAACGCAAGGCTATTCTCACTTCACTCCTCCATTCCTGTGATCCCACCCTCTGTCATTCACTGGATTCCTCTTCCACTCTTCCATGTCCCCGACTGCACTCTATACACTCCCCCCCTTGCCACTGACTCACCCTTGCCAGGCCTGAGCCTCCATGCAAGCTGCCATTCTCCTGTACCATTCCCCTTGTGTCTTAGAGGTTAGAGGTCAACAAGGAAACCTGCTGACCTTACACACAACTGAACAAAGAACAAAGAACTAAGAAAAGTACAGCACAGGAACGGCCCTCCAAGCCCATGCCGACCATGCTGCCCGACTAAACTACAATCTTCCACACTTCCTGGGTCCGTATCCCTCTATTCCCATCCAATTCATGTATTTGTCAAGATGCCCCTTAACTTCATAAACCCAACTGACGTACGTCACCTTTAAACAAACAGGAACTGGGGGTGATGAGATTACCATGCACTGTCAACTTTATCTTGAAGGTAGGATGTAATTTTTAAAAGTTCAATTCTAATGAGTATTTATGGCATTAAAAAATGTTTCACAAGTATGAACTGCTGCAGGCTGTTGTGAGGCTTGATATTCTGCAAAAACGGGGCTGACATTATCGCTGTCTTTCTACGATCGTGAGGAAATTGACATTTTGCATCTGATTAATTAGATCGCTCCACAAACCACATTGCCCACTCTTCCGGACTCTTTAAAATCCAACCCATGAGATTTAAGGGTGCATCACACTACAGCTGCAGTTTGTGCAGTTTTGTGGGCAGGGGGTTCATTTATTGGAAGGCCAGATTGAGAGATCAGGTAAAGAGACCGTGCCCCTTTGTGGGAGCTAGAGTTATTGGGGGGGTCACATGGCCCATTGGGCCAATCGCAGAGAGACGATTGTTTGACAGTTGGAGTTGACAGTTTTGGGAGTCTGGGAGCCTTTGAGTTAACCAGCTTTCTTATCGCTGTCCGATGTATATGATTATTTTGTTTCCAAATAAAGCTCCTGTCTGTTTACCTGCCTTGTTGGTCATCAGTTCCTCACAGATATTGCAACCAGATTCATGATACTCCTGATTTTCCATTCAAGTAAATTCATCACCAGAACATTGAGAGTGTGACAAATCAGGCACACCGACTGCTGTCCTCAATCCTGCAATTTGTGTTCTGCTTGGCCAAACACTGATCGCTGAAAAGTCGATTTCAGCGGGAGTGGTGCGCAAGTGATTTCAGGGAGGTAGGTGTATCCTTTAAAAGCACTTACCTTCACAGGAGCAGGCCAGTCGATTTCAGCGGGAGCGGTGCGCAAGTGATTTCAGGGAGGTAAGTGTATCCTATAAAAACACTTACCTTCACAGGAACAGGCCAGTCGATTTCAGCGGGAGCGGTGCGCAAGTGATTTCTGGGAGGTAAGTTTATCCTTTTAAAAAAACGCTTCTTTTCTGTTTTATTTTTTTCGACCCGCGGACTTCTGGGAAGACCCCCCCCCCCAACCAATAAATTCTGGTGGAGAGGAAACCCGAGACACTACACGTGTAGTGTCTCCCACCCGCCCTCCTCCTCTAACCTAATAATAAGACCCATTGGTGTGAGGTAAGTGCCATATTATATTATTATTATATTATATTATTAGCATTGTGCAGGTCAAGGTTCGGAGGTGGAGGAGCAGTCTCTGTCAGGGAGAGAACCTGAGAACATCTAAGACACTCAGAAGGTAAGTAAGTGATTTTTACTCATTTTTACTTTTATACCTTTTTCAAATTGTGTGTGTCGGGGGGAACTGAAGTGAAACCACAGAAAAGCTGTGACCTGAGTGGCTGGTTGGGAATCTACATTAAATTAAAAAAATTAAGCATTGGTAACTAATTAAACATAATTACTTAATTATAATTTAGAGGGGTATCTAAGCCAGAGATCGGAGAGTACTATATTTAGCTTTCGCATTTCTATTAGAAATCTAGTGCTAGGAAACAGATAGTTAACAGTAACTTTGAAATTAAAAAAAATATATATATTTTTTTTAAAAAAAAATTTAATTTTAATTTTAATTAATTGATGCAATGTCAGTTAGAGGGGTGCAGTGCTCTGACTGTGAGATGTGGCAGGTCCGGGAGGCTTCCAGCGTCCCAGATGGCTTCATCTGCAGAACGTGCACCCAACTGGAGCACCTCACAGACCGCATGGTTCGGTTGGAGCAGCAATTGGATGCACTTAGGAGCATGCAGGTGGCGGAAAGCGTCATAGATCGCAGTTATGTAAATGTGGTCACACCCAAGGTGCAGGCAGAGAAATGGGTGACCACCATAAAGGGCAGGCAGTCAGTGCAGGAATCCCCTGTGGTTGTCCCCCTCTCGAACAGGTATACCCCTTTGGATACTGTCGGGGGAGATAGCCTATCAGGGGAAAACAGCAGCAGCCAGAGCAGCGGCACCACGGCTGGCTCTGATGTTCAGAAGGGAGGGTCAAAGCGCAGAAGGGCAATAGTAATAGGGGACTCTATAGTCAGGGGCACAGATAGGCGCTTCTGTGGACGTGAAAGAGACTCCAGGATGGTATGTTGCCTCCCTGGTGCCAGGGTCCAGGATGTCTCCGAATGTGTAGAGGGCATCCTGAAGGGGGAGGGCAAACAGGCAGAGGTCGTTGTACATATTGGTACTAACGACATAGGCAGGAAGGGGCATGAGGTCCTGCAGCAGGAGTTCAGGGAGCTGGGCAGAAAGTTAAAAGACAGGACCTCTAGGGTTGTAATCTCGGGATTACTCCCTGTGCCACGTGCCAGTGAGGCTAGAAATAGGAAGGTAGAGCAGCTAAACACGTGGCTAAACAGCTGGTGTAGGAGGGAGGGTTTCCGTTATCTGGACCACTGGGAGCTCTTCCGGGGCAGGTGTGACCTATATAAGAAGGACGGGTTACGTCTAAACCGGAGAGGCATAAATATCCTGGCCGCGAGGTTTGCTAGTGTCACATGGGAGGGTTTAAACTAGTATGGCAGGGGGGTGGGCATGGGAGCAATAGGTCAGAAGGTGAGAGCATTGAGGGAGAACTAGGGAATAGGGACAGTGGGGCCCTGAGGCAGAGCAGACAGGGAGAGGTTGCTGAACACAGCGAGTCTGGTGGTCTGAAGTGCATATGTTTTAATGCAAGAAGTATTACGGGTAAGGCAGATGAACTTAGAGCTTGGATTAGTACTTGGAACTATGATGTTGTTGCCATTACAGAGACCTGGTTGAGGGAAGGGCAGGATTGGCAGCTAAACGTTCCAGGATTTAGATGTTTCAGGCGGGATAGAGGGGGATGTAAAAGGGGAGGTGGAGTTGCGCTACTGGTTCGGGAGAATATCACAGCTGTACTGCGGGAGGACACCTCAGAGGGCAGTGAGACTATATGGGTAGAGATCAGGAATAAGAAGGGTGCAGTCACAATGTTGGGGGTTTACTACAGGCCTCCCAACAGCCAGCTGGATAGAGGAGCAGATAGGTAGACAGATTTTGGAAAAGAGTAAAAACAACAGGGTTGTGGTGATGGGAGACTTCAACTTCCCCAATATTGACTGGGACTCACTTAGTGCCAGGGGCTTAGACGGGGCGGAGTTTGTAAGGAGCATCCAGGAGGGCTTCTTAAAACAATATGTAGACAGTCCAACTAGGGAAGGGGCGGTACTGGACCTGGTATTGGGGAATGAGCCCGGCCAGGTGGTAGATATTTCAGTAGGGGAGCATTTCGGTAACAGTGACCACAATTCAGTAAGTTTTAAAGTACTGGTGGACAAGGATAAGAGTGGTCCTAGGATGAATGTGCTAAATTGGGGGATGGCTAATTATAACATGATTAGGCGGGAACTGAAGAACATAGATTGGGGGCGGATGTTTGAGGGCAAATCAACATCTCACATGTGGGAGGCTTTCAAGTGTCAGTTGAAAGGAATTCAGGACCGGCATGTTCCTGTGAGGAAGAAGGATAAATACGGCAATTTTCGGGAACCTTGGATAACGAGAGATATTGTAGGCCTCGTCAAAAAGAAAAAGGAGGCATTTGTCAGGGCTAAAAGGCTGGGAACAGACGAAGCCTGCGTGGAATATAAGGAAAGTTGGAAGGAACTTAAGCAAGGAGTCAGGAGTGCTAGAAGGGGTCACGAAAAGTCATTGGCAAATAGGGTTAAGGAAAATCCCAAGGCTTTTTACACGTACATAAAAAGCAAGAGGGTAGACAGGGAAAGGGTTGGCCCACTGAAGGATAGGCAAGGGAATCTATGTGTGGAGCCAGAGGAAATGGGTGAGGTACTAAATGAATACTTTGCATCAGTATTCACCAAAGAGAAGAAATTGGTAGATGTTGAGTCTGGAGAAGGGTGTGTAGATAGCCTGAGTCACATTGAGATCCAAAAAGACGAGGTGTTGGGTGTCTTAAAAAATATTAAGGTAGATAAGTCCCCAGGGCCTGATGGGATCTACCCCAGAATACTGAAGGAGGCTGGAGAGGAAATTGCTGAGGCCTTGACAGAAATCTTTGGATCCTCACTGTCTTCAGGGGATGTCCCGGAGGACTGGAGAATAGCCAATGTTGTTCCTCTGTTTAAGAAGGGTAGCAAGGATAATCCAGGGAACTACAGGCTGGTGAGCCTTACTTCAGTGGAAGGGAAATTACTGGAGAGAATTCTTCGAGACAGGATCTACTCCCATTTGGAAGCAAATGGACGTATTAGTGAGAGGCAGCATGGTTTTGTGAAGGGGAGGTCGTGTCTCACTAACTTGATAGAGTTTTTCGAGGAGGTCACTAAGATGATTGATGCAGGTAGGGCAGTGGATGTTGTCTATATGGACTTCAGTAAGGCCTTTGACAAGGTCCCTCATGGTAGACTAGTACAAAAGGTGAAGTCACACGGGATCAGGGGTGAGCTGGCAAGGTGGATACAGAACTGGCTAGGTCATAGAAGGCAGAGAGTAGCAATGGAAGGATGCTTTTCTAATTGGAGGGCTGTGACCAGTGGTGTTCCACAGGGATCAGTGCTGGGACCTTTGCTCTTTGTAGTATATATAAATGATTTGGAGGAAAATGTAACTGGTCTGATTAGTAAGTTTGCAGATGACACAAAAGTTGGTGGAATTGCGGATAGCGATGAGGACTGTCAGAGGATACATCAGGATTTAGATTGTTTGGAGACTTGGGCGGAGAGATGGCAGATGGAGTTTAATCCGGACAAATGTGAGGTAATGCATTTTGGAAGGTCTAATGCAGATAGGGAATATACAGTGAATGGTAGAACCCTCAAGAGTATTGAAGGTCAAAGAGATCTAGGAGTACAGGTCCACAGGTCATTGAAAGGGGCAACACAGGTGGAGAAGGTAGACAAGAAGGCATACGGCATGCTTGCCTTCATTGGCCGGGGCATTGAGTATAAGAATTGGCAAGTCATGTTGCAGCTGTATAGAACCTTAGTTAGGCCACACTTGGAGTATAGTGTTCAATTCTGGTCGCCACACTACCAGAAGGATGTGGAGGCTTTAGAGAGGGTGCAGAAGAGATTTACCAGAATGTTGCCTGGTATGGAGGGCATTAGCTATGAGGAGCGGTTGAATAAACTCGGTTTGTTCTCACTCGAACGAACGAGGTTGAGGGGAGACCTGATAGAGGTCTACAAAATTATGAGGGGCATAGACAGAGTGGATAGTCAGAGGCTTTTCCCCAGGGTAGAGGGGTCAATTACTAGGGGTCATAGGTTTAAGGTGAGAGGGGCAAGGTTTAGAGTAGATGTACGAGGCAAGTTTTTTACGCAGAGGGTAGTGGGTGCCTGGAACTCGCTACCGGAGGAGGTGGTGGAAGCAGGGACGATAGTGACATTTAAGGGGCATCTTGACAAATACATGAATAGGATGGGAATAGAGGGATACGGACCCAGGAAGATTGTAGTTTAGTCGGGCAGCATGATCGGCACGGGCTTGGAGGGCCGAAGGGCCTGTTCCTGTGCTGTACATTTCTTTGTTCTTGTTCTTTATTCTTGTCATGTAAGTGTGGCTGCACTCTGGAATCAGGGCCACAACAGCAAAGCAGAGCAAGACTCCCTTGTGGAGCAAATCTCACTGTGATGCCCGATTGAGTTTCAAGCATCCGGCAGAGGGCAGTAGAGCGGAGCTGCTGATTGGCTTTGCAGGGGAAATTTGCATACGTCCATTGTGGTCACCCTAACTTGAAGGTGGTTTGTGGTGGAGCTGTTGTCAAGTGACACTTAAACCCAAAACACTTCTTCAGTGTTTCCCTCCCTACCCCCTCCTCTAACCAAAAAAAACCCAACCGCTGTAAAGATCAAGAGGAAGGCTGGAGGGCAGGTAGAAGTAGAAAGAAGTTGAACCGTGATGTCACAGCCTGCAAGTAAGGGATTGGCTGGTGGCTGGTAAGTAGTTTGTTTCCTTTTCTTTTCCCTCAGGTGTTATCGTGCGGGGCGCAGAGGTTGCTGAGTGAGTGCTTGCTGAGAAGGGGAGTGAATAACAGGTAAGCTCTTACTTTCTTTTTCTTTTTTTATCTAGAGGGGATGGCAGGGAAGGTAGTGCAATGTTCCTCCTGCAGAATGTTTGAGGTGAGGGACGCCGGCAGTGTCCATGCTGATTTCATCTGTGGGAAGTGCACCCATATCCAGCTCCTCAGAAACCACGTTAGGGAACTGGAGCTGGAGCTGGATGAACTTTGGATCATTCGGGAGGCAGAGGTGGTCATAGATAGAAGCTTCAGGGATGTAGTTACTCCGAAGAATAAAGATAGATGGGTGATGGTGAGAGGGGCTGGGAGGAAGCAGTCAGTACAGGGATCCCCTGTGGTCGATCCCCTTAGTAACAAGTATATCGCTTTGGATACTGTTGGGGGGGGGGGGGGACTTACCAGGGGTAAGCCATGGGGTACAGGTCTCTGGCACAGAGTCTGTCCCTGTTGCTCAGAAGGGAAGTGGGGAGAGGAGTAGAGCATTAGTCATTGGAGACTCCATAGTTAGGGGGATAAATAGGAGATTCTGTGGGAACGAGAGAGACTTGCGGTTGGTGTGTTGCCTCCCAGGTGCCAGGGTGCATGATGTCTCGGATTGTGTCTTCGGGATCCTTAAGGGGGAGGGGGAGCAGCCCCAAGTCGTGGTCCACATAGGTACCAACGACATAGGTAGGAAAAGGGATAGGGATGTAAGGTAGAAATTCAGGGAGCTAGGGTGGAAACTTAGATCTAGAACAAACAGAGTTATTATCTCTGGGTTGTTACCCGTGCCACGTGCTAGCGAGACGAGGAATAGGGAGCGAGAGGAGTTGAACATGTGGTTACAGGGATGGTGCAGGAGGGAGGGTTTCAGATTTCTGGATAATTGGGGCTCATTCTGGGGTCGGTGGGACCTCTACAAATGGGATGGTCTACACCTGGACCAGGGGTGGTACCAATATCCTGGGGGGGAAATTTGCGAATGCTCTTCGGGAGGGTTTAAACTGTTCAGCAGGGGCTTGGGAACCTGAATTGTAGCTCCAGTATACAGGAGGTTGAGAGTAGTGAGGTCATGAGTAAGGTTTCAAAGTTGGAGGAGTGTACCGGCAGGCAGGAAGATGGTTTAAAGTGTGTCTTCTTCAATGCCAGGAGCATCCGGAATAAGGTGGGTGAACTTTCCTATGTGTGCAGGAGGGTTTCCTGGTACAGTATGCAGATAGGCCAACGGGAGGCGAGGCCATATTGGATTTGGTACTGGGTAATGAACAAGGACAGGTGTTAGATTTGGAGGTAGTGACCACAATTCGATTATGTTTACTTTAGTGATGGAAAGGAATAGGTATATACCGCAGGGCAAGAGTTATATCTGGGGGAAAGGCAATTATGATGCGATGAGGCAAGACTTAGGATGCATCGGATGGAGAGGAAAATTGCAGGGGATGGGCACAATGGAAATGTGGAGATTGTTCAAGGAACAGCTACTGCGTGACCTTGATAAGTATGTACCTGTCAGGCAGGGAGGAAGTGGTCGAGCAAGGGAACCGTGGTTTACTAAAGCAGCCGAAACACTTGTCAAGAGGAAGAAGGAGGCTTATGTAAAGATGAGACATGAAGGTTCAGTTTGGGTGCTCGAGAGTTACAAGTTAGCTAGGAAGGACCTAAAGAGAGAGCTAAGAAGAGGCAGGAGAGGACATGAGAAGTCTTTGGCAGGTAGGATCAAGGATAACTCTAAAGCTTTCTATAGATATGTCAGGAATAAAACAATGACTAGGGTAAGTGTAGGGCCAGTCAAGGACAGTAGTGTGAAGTTGTGCGTGGAATCCGAGGAGATCGGAGATGTGCTAAATGAATATTTTTCGTCAATATTCACACAGGAAAAAGACAATGTTGTCGAGGAGAATGCTGAGATTCAGGCTACTAGACTAGAAGGGCTTGAGGTTCATAAGGAGGAGGTGCTAGCAATTCTGGAAAGTGTGAAATTAGATAAGTCCCCTGGGCCGGATGGGATTTATCCTAGGATCCTCTGGGAAGCTCGGGAGGAGATTGCTGAGCCTTTGGCTTTGATCTTTAAGTCATCTTTGTCTACAGGAATAGTGCCAGAAGGCTGGAGGATAGCAAATGTTGTCCCCTTGTTCAAGAGCAGGAGTAGAGACAACCCCGGTAACTATAGACCAGTGAGCCTTACTTCTGTGGTGGGCAAAATCTCGGAAAGGTTTATAAGAGATAGGACGTATAATCATCTGGAAAGGAATAATTTGATTAGAGATAGTCAACACGGTTTTGTTGACTATCACAAACCTTATTGAGTTCTTTGAGAAGGTGACCAAACAGGTGGATGAGGGTAAAGCAGTTGATGTGGCGTATATGGATTTCAGTAAAGTGTTTGATAAGGTTCCCCACGGTATGCTACTGCAGAAAATACGGAGGCATGGGATTCATGGTGATTTAGCAGTTTGGATTAGAAATTGGCTAGCTGGAAGAAGACAAAGGGTGATGGTTGATGGGAAATGTTCAGACTGGAGTCCAGTAATTAGTGGTGTACCACAAGGATCTGTTTTGGGGTCACTGCTGTTTATAAATGACCTGGAGGAGGGCGTAGAAGGATGAGTGAGTAAATTTGCAGATGACACTGAAGTCGGTAGAGTTGTGAACAGTGCAGAAGGCTGTTACAAGTTACAGGGGGACATAGATAAGCTGCAGCGATGGGCTGAGAGATGGCAAATGGAGTTTAATGCAGAAAAATGTGAGGTGATTCATTTTGGAAGGAATAACAGGAAGACAGAGTACTGGGCTAATGGTAAGATTCTTGGCAGTGTGGATGAGCAGAGAGATCTCGGTGTCCATGTACATAGATCCCTGAAAGTTGCCACCCAGGTTGAGAGGGTTGTTAAGAAGGCGTAGTGTGTGTTAGCTTTTATTGGTAGAGGGATTGAGTTTCGGAGCCATGAGGTCATGTTGCAGCTGTACAAAACTCTGGTGCGGCCGCATTTGGAGTATTGCGTGTAATTCTGGTCGCCGCATTCTAGGAAGGATGTGGAAGCATTGGAATAAGTGCAGAGGAGATTTACCAGAATGTTGCCTGGTATGGAGGGAAGATCTTCTGAGGAAAGGCTGAGGGACTTGAGGCTGTTTTCGTTAGAGAGAAGAAGGTTAAGAGGTGACTTAATTGAGGCATACAAGATGATCAGAGGATTGGATAGGGTGGACAGTGAGAGCCTTTTTCCTCGCATGGTGATGTCTAGCACGAGGGGACATAGCTTTAAATTGAGGGGAGATAGATAGAGGAGAGATGCCAGAGGTAGGTTCTTTACTCCGAGAGTAGTAAGGGCGTGGAATGCCCTGCCTGCAACAGTAGTGGACTCACCAACACTAAGGGCATTCAAATGGTCATTGGACAGACATATGGACGATAAGGGAATAGTGTAGATGGGCTTTAGAGTGGTTTCACAGGTCGGCGCAACATCGAGGGCCGAAGGGCCTGTACTGCGCTGTAATGTTCTATGTACACATCACAAGACTTTGGACAATACTATAAAGCGGGCATTAATTGGACCAGCCTCCTGATGGATGCCTCTCCTTGTTTCAATTTCCAATGACATCAAAGGGAGAGGTGCAGGACAATTGGGTGATCTGATATTTCCATTTTACACAATCACTCACAGTCAACACCTCCTCCTATGAGTTGACCATTAATGTGAAGTACAAACTGTTTTGTGCCAATACTAGCATTGTTCTGCGAGTTCAAGCCTTAAGATTTGGAAATGCATCTACATTCATTAGCAGATGTACTGACAAAGGTTTTGTTAAATTTTAAAGCTCCTGAGGCCTGCCTTTCTGTGGATGAAGTCTATATTATTTATGAATGGTTACGACCAGGTGAGGAGGGAAGGATCGCTTCCCTCTTTTCCCACTCCTTCTTTGACCGCAAGAGGTTTTTCCTTTCAAAGGATATGCTTGCCAATTCAGCAAATGTTACACTGTTTATTTGTTATAACTGCAAAAGTTTCCTTGAGATTCAAAACAAAAACAGAGGTGTTTCCAAATAAAGCTCCTGAAGGTTAGTCATGCAGAGTAAAGGGCTAACATCAGAAGCATACATGATGCTCATGTAAGAGATCAGAGAGACACAGAAGGGAGAGAAGCTCCAACCTCGTTAGAGGTCCATGTAGTGATATGTATATATGAAGATATATGAAGGGTTAATGACTACATCATAGTGTAAGACAACCACTAGATCCATGTATAAATAAATGGGCCGGGATTCTCCGAAATCCTGGCCAAGTGTTGATGCCGGCGTAAACACCGGTGTGGTGTACGCTGGCGTCAACGGGCATCCTGGCCCAGCAATTTACCGCTGTTCAGAGGGCTAGCATGGCACAGGAGAGCTGAGCGCTGCTCCGGCGCCAAAAGGCTGCCCTGCACGGCCAGCGTGGGTCCGCGCATGCACATGGCGGCCATCTCTGTGCCGGCCCTCGCGCAACATGGCAGAGCCCTATAGGGGCCCGGCACGGAGGAACATAGCCCCTCCCCCCGGAATGAGCATGCCCGCTGATCGGTAGCCCCCGACCGCGGGCCTGGCCACCGTGGAGGCCTCCCGCACCCCCACGAGGAGCGCCCCCGCAGCCAGAACGCCGCGGTCCCGCCGGTCGGGACCATATGTGAACCACGCCGGCGGGACTCAGCGGAACTCGGCTTTCAATGGCCCCAACCGGCGGCGTGTTGACCGCGCACGCGCGACTGCCAGGTCCACAGAGAATCACGGAAGCACTGTCTTCTTGCGTGAACGGCTATTCTCTGACCCCGCGCCGGGCACGATTCCAGCGCGGTGGGTCGGAGAATCCCACCATGAACTCAGAGGATCTTGCTCTCTTCGAACCAGGAGTGACTAGACAGCAGACTGTTAGAGAGATAGTTAGCACATGTAGTTAAATATAGTTAATACTTATTCTGAATTACTTTATCACCAGTTATTATTCTGTAAGAATGAACAAACTCATCTCAATATTATTTAATTCGTTATTCAACTAAACCTATTTGCTTTAAGTTGAAGATTGGTAGTTTCTTTGAAATCTAACCATCAGACCATTTTGGAAGTGTAAAGCAAAGAGTAACGACATATTACAAGCAAGTAATATAACAGTCCAAATCCCTCTCAGCTCAAATTTCACCTTCTCAAGGATAAGAAATTCCAGTCGGTTCCCCTGCCAAGCTGAGGCACAGGATGGAGAAGCTGATCTTCACCCCAACAGATCCCGCCTCCGGCAAACAGCGAGGCGAAGGCTAAAACATCTGCCCCCGCACCCTGCAGCTCGGGCCGGTCTGACACCCTGAAAATGGTCTCCAAGGGACCAGGTTCCAAGTCTACATGTAGTATCCCCAAGATGACATTAAAGACCTCCCTCCAATACCTCTCCAGCTTCGGACAAGACCAAAACATATGTACATGGTACCTCCAAACCGTTCACATACTCCCTCGAAGAGTCAGCTCAACCTTCATGAGGTGTGCCCCATAAACCACCTTCAGCTGTATCAGCCCCAACCTCACGCAACCTTACCTTCGTAGCACCCCACAACACAAACCCTCTTCCATTACCTTCCCCAGCTCTTCTTCCCATTTGGCCTTAATCCTTTCCACAGCCACCCTGTCCTCCTCAAGAATCTTCCCATAAAGCGTCGACACCACCCCATTCTCCAATCGCCCTGCCGAAAAACCTCTTCCAGCAATGAGGGGTCGGCGCTATTGGGAAGCTCGTAACCTTTCAAAGTCTCAGAGCTGCAGGTACCTAAACCATTCCCCATGCTCCAGCCCATACTTCTCCTCAGCTTTTCCAACCTCGCAAAATGTCCCCCCAGGAACAGATATTTAAGACCCTCAGCCTCTCTTCGAAACCACCCATCTCCGAAACCTCCCATCCAGCCTCCCCAGCTTGTACCTGAGATTCCCCCTAATCGGCATCTCCCCTGATCCAGCCCCCAACTTAAAGTGCTTCCTCAGCTGCCTCCAAATCTTCAGTGCCGCCACCATCACCGGAGTTCCGGAGTACTTTCCCGGGGCCATCGGAAGCGCCATTGTTACCAGCGCCCTCAGCCTGATCCCCTACACAGACCCTCCTCCATCCAAACCCACTGGGACTCCCCCTCCACGACCCAACTCCTCACCTTTACCGCATTTGCCGCTTGATAGTAGAATAGTATATTCGGGAGGCCCAGCCCCCCATCCTGCTGACCTTTTTGCAGGACCATCTTCCTGACCCTCGCTGCCCCCACTCCCAGATAAATAAGGTGACCAATTTTTCCACTTCCTTGAAAAATGCCTTCGGTAGAAAGACCGGCAGGCACTGAAATAAAAATGCCAGTCACAGAGGGAGTTTATCACACACTTCCAAGTCGGCTTTCACCCTCCCCAGGACCACATCCTCCCAAATCGGCGCATGGTCTGAGATCGTTATCGCCAAGTACTCTGCTCCCCTAACCCCAGCTAGCAACGTCTTCCCTACCACAACAAAATCTATCCTCGAATATACTTTGTGAACCAAGGAGAAGAACGAATACTCCTGCTTCCTCGGGTGCAAAAACCTCCACGGGCCCACTCCTCCCATCTCCCTCATAAGCCCGGTCAGCACCTCCACCCCCTCGATTGGGCAAGCGTGCGTGGCTGCGACCTATCCATCCTTCGTTCTCTTACCATATTCCAATCCACTCCCACTATTGGCTCATGCGAATCCAAGTCCAGGATGGCCCCTAGCACCTTCCTCACAAATCCTGCATCATCCCAGTTAGGGCCATACACAGTTGCCAGCGCCACCAACCTATCCTCCAACACCCCTGTTACTATTAAGTATCTACCCTCCTTGTCCGCCACCACCCTCTCCATCTGGAACCTCACCCTCTTACCCACCAACACCGCTATCCCCCGTGCCCTACTGTCCAACCCTGAATGAAATACTTGGCTCACCCAGCCTCTCCTGAGCCTCACCTGGTCCTTCACCTTCAGGTGGGTCTCTTGTAACATGGCAACATCAGTCTTTAAGCCTTTTGGGTGCGCAAACACCCTCAGTCTCTTCACTGCCCCCCCCCACCCCCCACCCCCCCCCACCACCCCCCCCGTCCCCGTCCCAAACCCTTCATGTTCCACATTACTATTCTGACTGGGGAGGGGGTCTCTCACCCCACCCTGCCCCTCCTGTCCACCATCAGCATAACTCTGGCCTTGTCCACTGGACCTGGCCTACCCCATCCCTTTGTTGCCATCGAACCCATCCCCCCTTCCCAGAATATCCCATCCACTTCCTCGTGAAAACACCTCTCCCAGTCTCGGTCCCCTCCCCCGATTTTTCACACCTCCCAGGCTCATCAAAACCTGTTCGGCCAGGCTCCGATGGCCATGGCCCCTCCCCCCACTGTCATGATATTCAGATAAACATCATGGTGCAAACATACATACACACTGATGGACAGATCAACGGACCAATCAATACACACACAACATCACAGCCAATCACAGGCAAGAGCATACACACTATAAAACGGGGAACACGACACTTCCCGCTGATTCCAGCAGGCGACAGCTCAGGGCACAGAGCTCACAGCAAGCCACTCAGACATTCACCATGTGCTGAGTGCTTCTCCAAGATAGTGTTAGGGCTAGGTCCACAGGTTAGAGGGTAATGAACGAACCACAGTAACCAGTTTACAGATGTTGTTATTGTTAGTAATAAAACTGGGTTGGACCATCCGCAACCGTGTTGGTTCGTCTATGTAGCAGAGCACCCAACACGACATAGTACCAGGTTTGGAACCCAGTAACTGTGAGACCTACACACGCATCTTAAGGAATCCGCCATCCTGCGACAACGACCCCATCAGCCCGCCGCAGCCGCTCCAAATCGCTGGAAACCTCGGAGTCAACTGGAAGCTATTTAAACAGCGCTTCCAGTTCTTCCTAGAAGCCACAGAAAGGGAGAATGCTTCGGATACCAGGAAAATCGCCCTCCTATTCTCCACGGCAGGGCAACACGCCATCCACATCTACAACTCCCCGGTGTTCGCGGAAGGTGAGGACAAGACGAAGTACAAGGCGGCCCTTCTCAAACTCGAGCAACACTTGAGCGCGAGGTAAATGAGAGTTTCGAGAGGTACCTCTTCCAGCACCGCCTGCAGGGTAAGGATGAGCCCTTTCAATCTTTCCTAACACACCTCCGTATCCTCGCGCACTCCTGCGGTTAAGAGGCCACCTCCGATTCCATGATTCGGGACCAGATTGTTTTTGGGGTCATCTCGGGCACCCTACACCAGCAGCTCCTCAAAATTAAAAGCCTCACCCTAGTCACCGCCAACGAAGCCTGCGTCCTCCATGAAAACGCGACCAGCTGCTACTCCCAATTCCAGGCGGCCGAATCGGCACGGCAGGGGTCCTACGAGGCCGAGCGGGTCCAGGCGATCGAGTTCCTCCCGGCCCACGGCCCGGACGAGGGCGGCCATTTTGCGCGCTTTCCGCGGCCTCCCGTGCTTGTAAGTGCCAAAAGAGACGTCGCGCAGAGGGACGTGACGCGCAGGCGCGCTTTACACAGGACCGAACTGCGCATGCTGGAATTGGATGGTGCAATTCCCGCCCCTGCCAAATCCCCGGCGCCGGAGAATTCGGCAGCCGGCGGGGGCGGGATTCACGCCGCCCCCCCGGTGATTCTATTACTCGGGGGGGGGGGGGGGGGCGGGGGGGGCGTCGCAGAACCCCGCCCAGTAAGTACAACAATTAAAAAGAAGTTTTTCTTAAATAAAGTGTAACAATAGTATTTTATTATTGTACTAAATCAATAATAAATAATAAATCAATACCGTCAGCTGATTAGAAAATAAATTTCCTGAACCATTTGAAGGCAAACAGCATCAATATATGGAAAGGTGGACTCTGCTTGGACACCAGCCATTACTGAGCCATGTCATGCACTTGCAGAGTGCATCTATAATTAATATATTTATATCATTAACATTTTTATTGTTCCTCTTCACGCAGATAAAAGAAAAACCCATGGGGTCGGGTGCATTCCGAGATTTCTACACTGAATGAGAATCAGTCACACAGAATGAGGCTGGCAATATCCAGTGGACCCTAATGTGGTGCATTGTACTGCTCCGAATGCGGTATGTGGTCTAACCAATGACAGTACTGTAAAATGTCAATGCTTTCAATGAATAAATGTCATTTCTTCCAGAATACATATACATATTAGTTTTATGTGAGTGCCTGACAGTCCAGTAATGAACAGAAAGCCTCATTGAACCCTAAGATACTGCTTACACTATTTCCTATAAAATACTGAGTATCCTTAACTTTTTATGGCAGACAGCATTTATTTAAAAATTGAACTATGGTTCATTCCTGGAATGATCTTTCGTAGAAAGCTTGGAAACTTGTTGATTTTAGTTGGAGATTGAAATTCATTCATAATATTCTAATCTGCCTCCACGAAAGTGCCCAGGTCTTCTCTCCATTGTTATGCAAACATATAAATTAGGAGTAGGCCACTCGGCCCCTCGAACCTGTTCTGCCATTGAATAAGATCATGTCTGATCTGCTAAGAACTTCAACCCCACATTCCTGCTGACCTCCAATAGTTAATCAGGAATCTATCCAGCACTGCATTAAAAATATTCAAAGACTGCTTCCACTGCCTTTTGAGGCAGAGAGTTCTAGAGACTCACAACCCTCTGAGAGAAAACACTTCTCATCTCTGCCTTAAATGAGGGTCCCCTTATTTTTAATCAGTGACCCTTAGTTCTCGATTCTCTGACAAGAGGAAACATTCTCCCCACATTGACCCTGTCAATACCCCTCAGGATCTTAAAGATTTTGATTAAGTTGCCTCTTACTCTTCCAGACTCCAATGGATACAAACCTAACCTCTCCAAACCTTCCTCATAAGACAACCCATCCAGTCCTCATACAAGTCCCGTAAACCTTCTCTGAACCATTTCTAACACATTAACATCTTTAGTTAAGGAGACCAACATAATACTCCATAAGAGACCAACATAATACTAATTTTGTAATCAGTTACCTTCACAATAAATTATAACATTATATTAGCTTTCCTAATTATTTGCTGTATCTGAATACTAGCCTCTTGTGATTCATGGACCAGGACACCCAGATCCCTCTGCACTTCAGAGCTCTGCAATCTCTCACCATTTATTATTTTAAAAAATATTTTAATTCACCTTTTCCACATTTTCTATTTCTCACCATTTAAATAATATATTTGTTTTTATTCTTCCTGCCACAAATGGGACATTTCACATTTGCCCACATTATACACCGTTTTCCAGAATTTTGCCCACTCGCTTAGCTTGGCCTCCTTACCTCCCTTTCACAATTTACTTTCCTACCTACCTTTGTGTTGTCAGCAAATTTTGCAACCATACCTTCAGTCTCTTCATCCAAGTCACTTAGATAAGTTGCAAAAGGTTGAGGGCCCAGCACTGGCCCCTATAAAACACCACTCATCACATCCTGCCAACGAGAAAAAGAAGTACTGCTTGAAGAAGTACTGCTCCTCTCTGAGACAGGATTTCCGTTTGTCTCTTTTATCATGTTCATTCCCTTTCCAACTATATAATCCTGTACATTTTTATTTTTCTTCAGTTCTGTAGAAAGATCATTTAGATTTGAAATGTTAACTCTGTTTCTCTCCACGGATAATGCCAGACCTGCTGAGTTTATCCAGCATTGTCCGTTTATAGCTCAGAAAAATACTCATTTCTGCCAACTCTCTGTTTCCTGTTAGCTAGTCAGTCTTCAATTCATGCAAATGTGTTACCCACTCCACCATGACCTTTCATTGCGCATGCTAACCTCTGATGTGGCAACTTATCAAAGACCTTCTGGAAATCTATGTACAGTACATCCACTGGGTCCCCTTTATTCACAACACGTGTGACTCCTTTAAAGAACAGTTGAAGAGAGAGTCATGTCACAAGCCAACCCTTTATGAAGCCATGCTTTATTAAAAAAAAGGCTTTATGAATTCACTGGTTGGAAACTGCTAATTGAATTTTTAATTAGACTTCAGCCACATTCCAATGACTTGAAATCACAGTTAAGGTTGGCTGAAAATTTGCACCAATGTACACAATGGGCAGGATTCTCTGGTTGCCGACGCCAAAATCGCGTTCAGCAATCGGCCGGAGAATACCCGTTCCCGATGAAAGCGAGGATGGCGCCGTTTTCACGATGCTCCGCCCCCTCCAATGCAGCGTACTCGCAGGGTATACCTTGAGCCGTATTGACGACCTCAGCCAACGTTCCCCCCCCCCCGACCAGCCGAGTTCCTGACGCAGTCGGTCGCATGTGCTGTCATCCGTCGGGAACACGGCGTGGCGGCTGCGGACTCAGTCCAGCGCTGCCACAGTCAGTGGAGGGCCGATTCGTGGGCAGAGTGGACTTTGTCAGGGGCTGGGGGCACTGTTGGGGGGTGGTCTGGGGCTCGCAAGCCGGCCAAAGGAGGGGCACCATTTTGCAGGCTGAGTCCACGTGTAGCCAGCGCCATGTTGCACGGCACGGCCACTGCAGGCCGCCGCCATGCACATGCTCAACCACAGACCAGACAATTCTCCAGGCCTTCGAGCCGGGTGCTCTATGCTGCCGGCATGCTAGCCTCCAGCCAAACGGAGGATCAGTGGCCATTTTGCGCTGCATTTTTAGTCGTAAAACGCCACCGTTCCCACGCCGGTGTGGGGACATAGCCTCAGAAACATAGAATCCAGCCCAATAAGTTCCAAAGCCAATAAGTAGAGCCTACCTGTCTGCAGGAGCCCATCAAAGACCTTAGAGGTATGTGAATTAACCAGATCTCCTGTACCCCTTGGCAAGACATCTGAGCTTAACTGGGTGATGGACCAACATTAAACATAATCATTCCAGAACAAAAGACTGCAGCCGAGAGAATTCCAAGCCTTAATCTTATTAAGTTACAATTGGAATCCACTAGCGATGACCATATTTGATTCACTGGTACAAACTGGATTGGGCCCATCGGTCGTTGAGGTGTAAACCAAAGGCGAATGAGTTGCCATGGATGGTAAGAATTTGTTTTCACAGCTACAATGTGAAGGAGAAGGTCTTGAGTTGGGTGAAACAGAAGTGGGAGACTTAACCGTGGAATTAACAAGGAGGGGGAGGGCCTTTGGTCTAGTGAAGGTGGCACTGTACAACAGCGGCGTGCGGTTTGGCGTGGTGCATCCAGCAAAGTTAAGGGTGACCTACAACTCAAAAGACTTTAATTTTGAGAAGGTGGAGGCAGCGGATGCTTTTGTGAAGGCAGAAGAACTGGGGCAGAAGTGAGAAATGGGACTGAGGATTGGTCTTGGACTGAGGGTGGGAGGGTGAAAGATTGTATATAGTTCTATTTTATATTTCATGTTGTTATATGTGTTAAAAGGTAGCCATGGTGTGGAGATGCCGGCATTGGACTGGGGTGAGCACAGTAAGAAGTCTTACAACACCAGGTTAAAGTCCAACAGGTTTGTTTCAAACACTAGCTTTCGGAGCACTGCCCCTTCACCTGAGGAAGGAGCAGTGCTCCGAAAGCTAGTGTTTGAAACAGACCTGTTGGACTTTAACCTGGCGTTGTAAGACTTCTTACTGTGTTAAAAGGTGTGAAGTTGCCTGTTTGGTAAGGTAGGAGTTGAGATATTTTGCGATGGCAGTTTTCTGGGGTTTGTTTGTTTGAAGGGAATCTCTTTGTTTTATGTGACTGGGTAGGGGGAGGAGATTGGAGGGGAGTGGGGCCTGGGCAGAGGCCTCCACACTAGCAAGCTTAAACTGGCGAGTGAACGGGAGCGTGGTGGGTGTCGTGTTGGGTGCTCTGCTACATAGACGAACCAACACGGTTGCGGATTGTACAACCCAGTTTTATTACTAACAATAACAACATCTGTAAACTGGTTACTGTGGTTCGTTCATTACCCTCTAACCTGTGGACCTAGCCCTAACACTATCTTGGAGAAGCACTCAGCACATGGTGAATGTCTGAGTGGCTTGCTGTGAGCTCTGTGCCCTGAGCTGTCTCCTGCTGGAATCAGCGGGAAGTGTCGTGTTCCCCGTTTTATAGTGTGTATGCTCTTGCCTGTGATTGGCTGTGATGTTGTGTGTGTATTGATTGGTCCGTTGATCTGTCCATCAGTGTGTATGTATGTTTGCACCATGATGTTTATCTGAATATCATGACATCCCCCCTTTTTTACAAGAATATGTGCCTATGTGGTAATAAATATAGATGTGTACTGAGTGCAGCTGAATGTGTGTGTGCAATATCTACAACATGTACATGAGGCTAAACTATATACATAGGAAGGTGTCAGGTGCAACATAGCAACGAGGTTGTACCATAAACAAAACACGTGTAAACATCAAAACAAATTCATGCAATGACAAAAAGAGAAACATACTAACATTGTGGCATAATAGGTCAGTGAGTTCAATGTTCAAACAGGCTCATAAGTCCAGCCTAGTAGGTGGGCGACGAATTCGGGTTGACCGCCTCAAGGGTGGGTCAGGATCCACCGGCTGAGGAATGGGCCTGGCCACAGGTGACAGAGGAATGGGCATGGTGGCAGGAAGCTCCACAAAGTCGACATCAGGAACAACAGGAGGGCGTGGCACCGGTGTATGATCACGTAGCGAGCGCGGAAGCAGGCGAAGAGCCCAGTGATTGCACCTGCGAATGGAGCCATCAGGCATGCGAACCAGGAACGAGTGGGAAGCCACGCGTCGGAGAACTTCGGCAGTTGCCGACCAGCCGACCTCTGGTAGGTGGATGCAGACGTTGTCTCCAGGCGCCAGGGCAGGAAGATCAGTTGCCCGAGTGTCATGTCCACCTTCTGCTGAGCACGCTGCTGTCGCATCCTTTGCAGTACTGGAGCATAGTTGGGTGTAGGGACCAGAATGGATGGCACAGTGGTCCTGAGGGTGCGACCCATCAACAGCTGGGCTGATGAGAGGCCAGTGGCTAGTGAATGAAATGAAAATGAAAATCGCTCATTGTCACAAGTAGGCTTCAAATGAAGTTACTGTGAAAAGCCCCTAGTCGCCACATTCCGGCACCTGTACGGGGAGGCTGGTACGGGAATTGAACCATGCTGCTGGCCTGCCTTGGTCTGCTTTAAAAGCCAGCGATTTAGCCCAGTGTGCTAAACCAGCCCCTGGCCGAGCGATAGGCCAGCAGGGCTAAGCAGAAATCCGATCCAGCATCAGCAGTCTTGCAGAGGAGCCGCTTGACGATGTGAACACCCTTTTCCGCCTTGTCATTTGATGCAGAGGGGATGCAGAGGGCTGGACGTCACGTATGTGAAGCCATACGAAGCAGCAAAAGAAGACCATTCTTGGCTTGCAAAACAGGGCCCATTGTCCGACATGACAGTAAGCGGAATGCCATGGTGAGCGAAGGTGTCTTTGCATGCCCTGATGACAGCGGATGATATCAATTCGTGCAGGCGTATGACCTCTGGATAATTCGAAAAGTAATCTATGGTGATGACGTAGTCCCTGCCAAGCGCATGAAAAGGGTCCATACCCATCTTCGCCCAGGGGGACGTCACCAACTCATCGGGCCGAAGCGTCTCAGGGGGTTGCGCTGGCTAAAACCTTTGGCAGGTGGGGCAGTTGAGCACCATGTTGGCGATGTCGTCGCTGATGCCCGGCCAGTATACAGCTTCTCGGGCCCTCCGTCTGCTCTTCTCCACCCCCAGATGGCCTTCGTGTAGTTGGTCGAGGACCAGCCTGCGCATGCTGTGTGGAATCACAATCCGGTCCAGCTTTAGGAGGACACCGTCAATGATGGCCAAGTCGTCCCGGACATTGTAGAATTGTGGGCACTGTCCTTTGAGCCACCCTCCCGTCATGTGGCGCATCACCCGTTGTAGAAGGGGGTGAGCCGCAGTCTCCCGGCGAATACGGGCCAGACTTGAATCATCAGCTGGCAGATTTGCCGATGTGAAGGCCATCTGCGCTTCGACCTGACAGACGAACCCCTCTGAGTCGGGCGGTGTGCTCACTGCTCTGGATAGGGCATCCACAATGATGAGGTCCTTTCCCGGGGTGTAGACCAGTTGGAAGTCGTACCTCCGGAGCTTGAGCAGGATGCGCTGGAGGCGAGGGGTCATCTCGGTCAGGTCCTTATGTATGATGCTGACCAGGGGGCGATGGTCGATTTCCACGGTGAACTGGGGGAGACCATACACGTAGTCGTGGAACTTGTCTATGCCGGCTAACAAACCCAGGCACTCCTTCTCGATCTGCGCATAGCGCTGTTCTGTGGGGGTCATGGCGACCGGGGCCTATGATGCAGTGTCATCCCGTTGCAGGAGTACCGCCCCAATGCCGGACTGGCTGGCATCAGTCGAGATCTTCGTATCACGAGAGGTGTCGAAGAACGCCAATACCAGGGCTGTGGTGAGCTTAATTTTGAGCTCCTCCCATTCCTTCTGGTGTGCAGGCAGCCACTGGAACTCCGTGGACTTCTTTACTCGGTGGCAAAGAGCCATTGTGTGGAAGGCAAGGTTGGGAATAAACTTCCCCAGGAAGTTGACCATGCCTAGAAAGCGTAGCACTGCTTTCCTGTCTGCCGGCTGCGGCATGGCTGTAATGGCGCTCACCTTGTCTGCATCCGGACGCACTCCTGACTGGGATATGTGGTCCCCCAGAAACTTTAGCTCAGTTTGGCCGAAAGAACACTTGGCTCGGTTGAGGCGCAGGCCGTGTTCCCGTATCCACGCAAAGACACGCCCCCCCTCCAACGATTCTCCGGCCTGCGATGGGCCGAGTGGCCGACCATTTTCGGCGGGTCCCGCTGGCGTATGTCACGACAGGTACTTACCGGCGGGACCTGGCTCTGCAGGCGGCCTCCAGGGTCCTTGGGGGGGTGCGGGGGGATCTGGCCCCAGGGTGGTGCCCCCATGGTGTCCTGGCCCGCGATCGGAGCCCACCGATCCGCGGGCGGGCTTGTGCCATGGGGGCATTCTTTTCCTCCGTGCCGGCTGGTGTACCAGTCCGTGATGGCCGGCGCGGAGATGAACCCCCCCTGCGCATGCGCTGGGATGATGCCAGCACATGCTGGCGTTCCCGCGCATGCGCCGGCTGGCGGAGGCCCTTCGGCGCCGGCTGGCGTGGCGCAAACCACTCCGCCGCCAGCCTAGCCCCTGAAGGTGCGGAGGATTCCGCCCCTTTGGGGCGACACCGGAGTGGTTCACGCCACTCCTTCGCGCCGGAGTTGCCCGCCCCGCCGGTTTTCGCAGAATCCAGCCCACTGTCTGTGCAAGTCATTCGCCACTGCAGTACTGTTGTTTCCTCATTTGTGCCCATATTTATGAATGGATTTCTTCTTACAGTCAGTGACGTTCCTCTTCAGGAAGGCACATAAACCTTGGGATTTGGAAATATAATTTTGGAATAACTCAGAAAACATTCATCTCCCACAGGTTGATCTTTAGATAACTTGAGTCTGTCAGAATCAAAGGGAAAAAAAACGGTAGAATCCTTGGAAGCAAATAATTATTCCCACAGCAACTCAGCCCACTCTGCACCATTACCCAACATCTGGTGAGGTTCCTTTCTGTAAGTTCCCTAATGGTGCCAAAGACATTGCTTGACTTGCAACAAAGCCTTGGCTCTGATTAATTAATTCCCTGAATGGGGGCTCACAGAGAGGCAAGGCGCAATAATATTCCTTTTTATGGTAATCATTAAGGGGAAGAGATGTTTTCCCTGGACGGTTCTAACGCCTGGAGACGTACTTGGTTAACAGTCTGTGATCGCATAATTCATCCCTCACTGGTGGGAATCATTAGTGAAGCTGTCCTTTTCCTGTATCGGTTAATATGGCTGTCGTAATCCCAATTACCCAAGCATGTAGAGAGGATTAGATGAGCTGGGGATTGTTCTCCTTGGAGCAGAGAAGGGGAGATTAAGATGTGTTTCCGATCCTGAGGAGTTTCGATGAAGTCAGTGTGGTAGTATGCATTAGGGGTCATGTGGGACTGTGAAGCCATGATGTCATTGGCTGACAGATCCCGGGTCCTGGTTGGACATTGACCTCTAGCTCCGCCCTGAAGGCGGAGTATAAGTACCTGGAGCCCTCCCCCGCAGGTAGTCTACTACTGAACTGCGGGGGAAACAGTCACGCTTAATAAAGCCTCATCGACTTCACTCTATTCGTCTCTCGGGGTCTTTGTGCGCTACAATTTATGAAGCGTGCCTAAAAAGGACTATGGAGCTCAGGATCATCCCGGAATGCCTGAGGATCAGCCCCCACGCAGTGAACGCGGCAGCAGCTTTCAAGCATTGGCAGACTTGTTTCGAGGCCTACCTCAGAACGGCCACCGGCCGGGTCACAGAAGACCAAAAACTACAGGTCCTGCACTCGAGGTTAAGCACGGAGATTTTCTCTTTCATCGAAGACGCAGAGGATTTCCAGACGGCGTTCGCAGCACTGAAAAGTCTCTATGTCCGCCCAGTAAACCAGATCTACGCTCGCTATCAACTCGCAACGAGACGGCAAAGTCCCGGAGAATCGATAGATGAATTCTACGCTGCGCTACTAATTTTGGGACGAGCCTGCAGCTGTCCGTCGGTGAACGCAAATGAACACACGGACATGTTAATGCGCGATGCTTTTGTGGCAGGTATGAACTCCTCCCAAATCCGCCAAAGACTTCTAGAAAAAGAGTCGCTAGGACTCTCAGAAGCACGGGCCCTAGCAGCCTCCCTAGACGTGGCCGCGCGTAATACCCGCGCCTATGGCCCCGACCGCGCGGCAGCCCATTGGGCTCCGTACGTACCCGTCGCGACAAACCCACCCCCCCCCCGGACACCCCACAGGCTTGCGCGGTCCAAGCACCAAGTCGCACCGGGGGCGCCCGCTGCTATTTCTGCAGCCAGGCGAAACACCCCCGGCAGCGCTAACCGGCCCGCGCAGCGATCTGCAAGAGCTGCGGGAAAAAGGGCCATTTCGCGGTTGTGTGCCGGTCCCGCGAGGTCGCCGCTGTCCTGGGAGAACAGGGAACCCTGCACGCCGCTTACGCTCCCCAACCCCCCCTGCGCCCCATGTACGACCCGCCGGCACAGCCACTTTGGGTCCCGACCACCGCTCTCCCCAGAGAAGAGGGAGTTCTGCGCGGCTCTAACGCCCCCCAAACCCCCCCCCGCGCCCCACGTATGACCCGCCGGCGCTACCAATTTGGGTCCCGACCACCGCTGTCCCCAGAGATGAGGGAGCCCCGCGCGTTCCTAACGCTCCCCAACCCCCCCCAGCGCCCCATGTGCGACCCGCAGACGCCGCCATTTTGGGTCCCGGCCACCACGAGGGGAGGAAGGGCGCCGCCATCTTGGACCACACCAGACCTGTACGACGCATGGGGGCGGCCATTTTTCCCACCCTCGCCGCCATCTTGTGACCCCCCAGCCATGTGCGATGCATGGGGGCAGCCATTTTGTTCATCCCCGACACCATCTTGGACGGCAACAACGGACCCCAGTGTCGATGGCTCTACGGGGTTCGAAGAAGACGCTCCACTACTACAACCACGTCTCGCTTCAATAATGCTGGACCAAGCTCGGCCCCGGACACTCCAGACGACGACGACAACGGTGCTGATTAACGGGCACGAGACACCATGCCTAGTCGACTCCGGGAGCACGGAGAGCTTTATCCACCCCGATACGGTAAGACGCTGTTCCTTGACCAACCATCCCAGCGCACAAAAGATTTCCCTAGCTGCAGGATCCCACTCCGTCCAGATCAAAGGTTTCTGCATAGTTACCCTAACGGTGCAGGGGAGGGAGTTCAAAAACTACAGGCTCCATGTCCTTCCCCAACTCTGCGCCCCCACATTACTGGGATTAGACTTCCAGTGCAATCTACAGAGCCTTACCTTCAAATTCGGCGGCCCAATACCCCCACTCACTATCTGCGGCCTCGCAACCCTCAAGGTGCAACCCCCGTCCTTGTTTGCGAACCTCACCCCGGATTGCAAACCCGTCGCCACTAGGAGCAGACGGTACAGCGCCCAGGACCGGACCTTCATTCGGTCCGAAGTCCAGCGGCTACTAAAGGAAGGCATAATCCAGGCCAGCAATAGTCCCTGGAGAGCACGGGTGGTAGTAGTGAAGACAGGGGAGAAGCAAAGGATGGTCATAGACTATAGCCAGACCATCAACAGGTACACACAACTAGACGCGTACCCTCTCCCCCGCATATCCGACATGGTCAATCGGATTGCCCAGTATAAAGTCTTCTCCACCGTGGACCTCAAGTCCGCCTACCATCAGCTCCCCATCCGCCCAAGTGACCGCAAGTACACAGCCTTCGAGGCAGACGGGCGATTATACCATTTCCTAAGGGTCCCATTTGGCGTCACAAACGGGGTCTCGGTCTTCCAACGAGAGATGGACCGAATGGTTGATCAACACGGGTTGCGGGCCACGTTCCCGTATCTCGACAATGTAACCATCTGCGGCCACGACCAGCAGGACCACGACACCAACCTCCAAAAATTCCTCCAGACCGCTAAAGCCTTGAACCTCACGTACAACGAGGACAAGTGCGTTTTTAGCACCAACCGGCTAGCCATCCTGGGCTACGTAGTGCGCAATGGGATAATAGGCCCCAATCCCGAACGTATGCGCGCCCTCATGGAATTTCCCCTCCCGCACTGCTCAAAAGCCCTGAAACGCTGCCTGGGGTTCTTTTCATACTACGCCCAGTGGGTCCCCCAGTACGCAGACAAGGCCCGCCCTCTAATACAGACCACTACCTTCCCCCTGTCGACAGAGGCTTGCCAGGCCTTCAGCCGCATCAAAGCGGATATCGCAAAGGCCACGATGTGCGCCATCGACGAGTCCCTCCCCTTCCAGGTCGAGAGCGACGCCTCCGACGTAGCTCTAGCGGCCACCCTTAACCAAGCGGGCAGACCCGTGGCCTTTTTCTCCCGAACCCTCCACGCTTCAGAAATCCGCCACTCCTCAGTGGAAAAGGAAGCCCAAGCCATAGTGGAAGCTGTGCGACATTGGAGGCATTACCTGGCCGGCAGGAGATTCACTCTCCTCACCGACCAACGGTCGGTAGCCTTCATGTTCGATAATGCACAGCGGGGCAAAATCAAAAACGACAAGTTCTTAAGGTGGAGGATCGAGCTCTCCACCTTCAACTACGAGATCTTGTATCGTCCCGGAAAGCTGAACGAGCCGTCCGATGCCCTATCCCGCGGCACATGTGCCAACACACAAATTAACCGCCTCCAAACCCTCCACGAGGACCTCTGCCACCCGGGGGTCACTCGGTTTTTCCACTTTATCAAGTCCCGCAACCTCCCATACTCCTTAGAGGAGGTCCGTACAGTCACAAGGAACTGCCACATCTGCGCAGAGTGCAAACCGCATTTTTTCAGGCCGGATGGTGCGCACCTGATTAAGGCTTCCCGCCCCTTTGAACGCCTTAGTCTGGATTTCAAAGGACCCCTCCCCTCCACCGACCGCAACATATACTTCCTTAAAGTGGTGGACGAGTACTCCCGCTTCCCATTCGCCATCCCCTGTTCTGACATGACCGCGGCCACAGTCATTAAAGCCCTGAACACCATATTCACACTGTTCGGTTGCCCCGCATACGTCCACAGCGACAGGGGGTCCTCTTTCATGAGTGACGAGCTGCGCCAGTTCCTGCTCAGCAACGGGATAGCCTCGAGCAGGACGACCAGCTACAACCACCGGGGGAACGGGCAAGTAGAGAGGGAGAACGGCACAGTCTGGAAGACCGTCCTACTGGCCCTACGGTCCAGGGACCTCCCAGTTTCCCGGTGGCAGGAGGTCCTTCCGGACGCCCTCCACTCCATCCGGTCACTACTGTGTACCAGCACTAATCAAACGCCTCATGAGCGCCTCCTTGTCTTCCCCAGGAAGTCCTCCTCTGGAACGTCGCTGCCGACCTGGCTGGCGGCCCCAGGACCCATCCTGCTCCGAAAGCACGTGCGGGCGCACAAGTCGGACCCGTTGGTCGAAAGGGTTCACCTCCTTCTCGCGAACCCGCAGTACGCCTACGTGGACTACCCCGACGGCTGACAGGACACGGTCTCTCTGCGAGATCTGGCGCCCGCCGGCAACACACACACCACCCCGACACCAACCACCCAACCCCCCCCCTTCCTGCCACCGCCGCACCCAGCGACCGCCCCCTTCCCAGGAGGATCAGTCCTCCTCCCAGGCCCGACCAGGAATAAAGCCCAAGCTGAAACCGTAAGGCTCCCGGAGAGGACAACACCAGAACAAGCACCACCACCACCGGGGCCGAGGCGATCGACACGGACGACCAGACCGCCCGACCGACTCGTGGCGTCGATCTAACAGTACAATGTGGACTTTAACGAGAACATTTTGTCTTTTCCTGAGGATTACTGTAAATAGTTGAAACAAAAAAAAAACCTTGTACATACTGTTATATTGAAAGTTTTCCTCCCAGGACCAGCCTTGTAAACCCTTACCACCATGCGAAGCATCACCCCGCCGGGTTCATTTTTAACAAGGGGTGAATGTGGTAGTATGCATTAGGGGTCATGTGGGACTGTGAGGCCATGATGTCATTGGCTGACAGATCCCGGGTCCTGGTTGGACGTTGACCTCTAGCTCCGCCCTGAAGGCGGAGTATAAGTACCTGGAGCCCTCCCCCGCAGGTAGTCTACTACTGAACTGTGGGGGAAACAGACACGCTTAATAAAGCCTCATCGACTTCACTCTATTCGTCTCTCGGAGTCTTTGTGCGCTACAGTCAGTCAAGGGGAATCTGTTTCCACTAGCAGGTGGTTCATTAACCAGAGGATTCCAGTTCAATATAATTGGCAATAGGCCTGGGAAGAGATAAGGAGCTTTTTATTTTGCTCAGCGAGTTATTGTGATCTTGATTGCACTTCCTGTAAGGGTGGTGAAAGCAGATTCAATATTAATTTGAAAAGGGGATTTGGATATATACTTGAAAAAGAAACAAAACAATTGTGGAGCAATGTGCAAGAGCAGGGTAGTGGAGCTAAATTGGCTCTTTCAGAGTGATGGCAAAGTGAGTAAAGGGTCACCTACTGTGCTGTCTTACTTTACCTTCTCTCCCCTTTACCAACATACAAATGCTTCAGTGAGTTTCAGTAATAGGAGGTAGAAAATGAAGTCGGAAATTATTATTGATCTACCATGTCCAAATAGTGTTCAATTATCCTCCAAACCAAACATCATTTTCCAGCTTTTCAGCCCCGTTCCCCTAAAGGATGAGATGATGAGAAACACTTGTTTGGTTCCTGAAGTATTGTCACTGATTGTAAAAGTTATGTAGAAAAGTTACAGCTTGACTTTGGTTGAAATTGGTTGAAAAAAAAGTTAATCAAAATGTTTTCCTTTCACAAGCCACAGCTGAGAACTTAAGTAAAACGAGAGCATTGCAACGTGAATCTAATCCTTATGGTAGTGCTTTAACCCTATTCCACTAATTTATATCATGTTCTCAATTGTCCTTCAGTATCTGATATCTACCCAATCAGTGTGTTTCAAACTTTGTTGCCCAGGTCTCGACATCCTTCGGGACCCACGCCGGCCAACCTTCGTGAACCATGCCGCCCGAACTTCGCCACCCACCCTGCCCAAACATCATGACCACTATTTTCGCTTATCTTTAATGCGACAGGTGAGCCTCACAATCTCACTTGCTTTGTCACTCAATGTTACATTTCTGCTAAGGACTTCAGGTGATGATTTAAGATCTCACTGCACCCGTTGAAGAAAATCAGGAGGTTTGTTCTCAAACTCGCCATGCTTAGTCTTGAAATTACTTTGAAGTTTTGAGGGTTTTATTTTTCATTTTACAGTATTTCCTTGCATATAACACACCTGAACTTTGCATCCTGATTTGTAGTGGCATAATTAATAAACCCATACCTCAAGAACTCATCGTTATGCTGCTTTGTTCCTGTTTTCACCTTCTTCTTTATGGGTTGTGCACCAGAGACCGTGGAGCTGACATCAGCACTGCTGGCAGCTACAAAATGGAGGCATCTCTCTCGTGCCCAGAGGATGTGACATCAATGTACGGGTTACGAGACGTGATCTCTGCCGCCACTTCTGGAGAGAAGACTCCATCGATTTTTAAAAGGATTTGCTCATGGGTCAGTGTGCTAACTTCAGGAGGAGGTGGTTTGCGTCGCTGGGCCCCAGGACTTTTAAAAGCCGGTTGCGGCTGTTGGGCACTTCGTCCCGTGATTGGGAACGCCCCGACATCAGTGTGTGACCCACCCTCAGGCCGCAACCCTGACTTTGAAAATGATTGTACTAAATGCATCGCAGGGTATTATAATTTTGAAATTATGACTGCATAAAGTTAGTATTGCTAAGGATAAGAATGGAATGAAATGAACCAATCTGTAAGAATGTAATTTGTCATTCAACCAGAGCAATTTAGGCTGGTAATTATCTTGGAGAAATTAAGGCTGTCAGTCCTCCATCGAAAAAGGATACTGCCTTAAGCTATGAGGCTTTATTCAGAGTAATACGAAACACTTGGAAAGTATATCAATAAATAACATTCTTGTTTACTTCTAAGAAGATTCCAATGTCACAAACAAAGAACAGAACAGTACAGGCCCTTCAGCCCGATCATGATGCCTGTCAAAACTAAAACATTCTGTACTTCCGGGATCCAAATCCCTCTATTCCCATCCTATTCATGTGTTCATCAAGATGCCTCTTAAATATCTCTATCGTATCTGCTTTCACCACCTCCCCCGACAGTGCATTCCAGGCACTCACCACCCTGTGTAAAAAACGTGCCTCACACATCTCCTCTAAACTTTCCCCCTCGCACCTTTAACCTATGTCCCCTAGTAATTGACTTAAATTACCTTGGAAAAAGCATCTGACTATCCACTCTGTCCATGTCATTCATAATTTTGTAGACCTCTATCATGTCGCCCCTCAACCTCCGTCGTTCCAGTGGAAACAATCTGGGTTTATCAAACCTCTCCTCAGAGCTAATACCGTCCAGACCAGGCAACATCCTGGTAAACCTATTTTGTTGGATTAGATTTTGGATTTTTGTTTATTGTCACGTGTACTGAGGTACAGTGAAAAATATTTTTCTGTGAGCAGCTCAACAGATCATAAAGTACATGAAAAGAAATGGAAATAAAAGAAAATACATAATAGGGCATGTGCCCTCTCCAAAGCATCCACATTCTTCTGGAAGTGTGACGACCAAAATTGTATGCAATATTCCAAATGTGGCCTAACTAATGTTCTGTAGAGCTGCAGCATGACTTGTAAATTTTTATACTCAATGCCTTGACTGATGAAGGCAATCATGTTGCGTGTCTTCTTGACTGCCTTAACCACCTGCATTGCCAATTTCAGTGATCTGTGGACCTGTACACCCAGATCTCTCTGCCTGTCAATACTCTAAAGGTTTCTGCCATTTACTACATAATTCCCACCTGTATTAGATATTCCAAAATGCATTACCTCAATTTGTCCAGATTAAACTCCATCCGCCATTTCTCCGCCCAAGTCTCCAACCAATCTATAACCGGGTATCCCCCACCAATCTATATCCGGCTGTATCCTCTGTCAATCCTCTTCAAGATCCACAATTCCACCAATCTGTGTGTAATCTGCAAATGTACAAATCAGCTACATTTTCCTTCAAATCATTTATATATACTCCAAACAACAAAGGTCCCAGCACTGATCCTTGCAGAACACCACGAAGTACAGCCTCCCATTCAGAAAAGCACCCTTCCACCGCTACCCTCTGTCTTCTATGACCAAACCAGTTCTGTATCCATCTTGCCAGCTCACCTCTGATCCCGTGTGACTTCACCTTTTGTACAAATCTGCCATGAGGGATCTTGCAAAGTTTTTACTGAAGTCCATGTAGACACCATCCGCTTCCCTTCCTTCATCAATCACCTTCGTCACTTCCTCAATAAACCCGATCAAACTAGTGAAACACGACCTCCCCTTCACAAAACCATGCTGCCTGTCACTAATAAATCCATTTGTTTCTAAATGTGAATAAATCCTGACCCTAAGAATCTTTTCCAATAATTTCCCTACCACTGACGCAAGGCTCACTGGCCTATAATTTCCTGGATTATCCCATCTATCCTTATTAAACAAAGGAACAACATTGGCTATTCTCCAATTCTCTGGGACTTCACCTGTAGCCAATGAAGGTACAAAAATTTCTGTCATGGCTCCAGCAATTTCCGCCCTTGCTTCCCTCAGTATTCTGGGGTAGATCTCATCAGGCCCTGGTAATTTATCCATCTGAATGCTTTTGAAGACCCCCCAACAACTCCTCCATTTTGATATCTACATGACTCAGAATATCTACTCACCCTTTCCTAGACTCATCAACCACCAAGTCCTTTTCTTGGGGAATACTGATGCAAAGTACTCATTTAGTACCTTATCCATTTCCTCTGGCTCCAGGCATAGATTCCCTCCTCTGTCCTTGAGAGGGTCAAACCTTTCCCTGGCTACCCACTTGCTCTTTACATATGTATAAAATGCCTTGGGATACTCCGTAATCCTGTTTGCCAAGGACTTTTCATGGCCCCTTTTAGCCCTCCGAACTCCTTGCTTAAGTTCCTTCTTACTTTTTTTACATTCTTCAAAGGCTTTGTCTGTTTTCAGCCTGCTAGACCTTACAAATGTTCCCTTTTTCTTTTTGACTAGGCTCACAATATCCCTCATTATCCAAGGTTCCCGAAACATGCCATACTTACCCTTCATCTTTGCAGGAACATGCCGGTCCTGAATTCTAATCCACTGTCATTGGAAATTATTTTCTTTTCTTTTCATGTACTAAATGATCTGTTTGAGCTGCTCGCAGAAAAATACTTTTCACTGTACCTCGGTACACATGACAACAAACAAATCCAATCCAATCTAAAGTCTCCCACGTGTCAGAAGTTGCTTTACCCTCAAACAGCCGGCCCCGATGTATATTCTTCAGTTCCTGCATAATAGTGTTGTAATTAGCTTTCCCCAATTCAGCACCATCACCCGAGGGCTACTCTTATACTTGAGCACGAGAATCTTAAAACTCAAAGAATTATGGTCACTATTCCAGAAATGCTCCCCCACTGAAACCTCGATCGCCTGGCCGGGCTCATTCACACCTCCAATACCAGGTCCTGTACAGCTCCATCCCCAGTTGGACTATTTACATATTATTTCAAGAAACCCTCCTGGTTGCTCCTTACAAATTCTGCCCCATCCAAGTCTCACCCATTTCCGCTGGCTCCAGCCATAGATTCCTTCCAAGTGGGTCCCAGTCAATATAAGGGATGTTAAAATAACCCACCACAACAACCCTGTTGTTTTTACATATTTCCAAAATCTGTCTACATATCGGCTCCTCTATCACCCACCAGCTGTTGGGAGGTCTGTGGTAAACCCCCAACATTGTGATTGCACCCTTCCGATCCCTGAGCTCTCCCCACACTGCTTCACTGCATGAGCCCTCTAATGTGTCATCCCTCAGTACAGCTGTGATATTGTCCTTCACCAGTGGTGTAACCCTCACCCTTTTTACATCGCCGTCTAATCGCCTGAAGCATCGAAATCCTGGAACGTTTAGCTGCCAATCCTGTCCTTCCCTCAACCAAGTCTCTGTAATAGTAACAACATCATAGTTCCAAGTACTAATCCAAGCTCTAGATTTATCTGCCTTACCTATTATACTTCTCATGTTGAAACAAATGCACGTCAGACCACCAGTCCCACTGTGTTCAGCAACTTCTTGTTGCCTGCTCTTCCTCTTAGTCTTACTGGCCTCAGTCTCTAGCTTTCCCTCAGTTACTTAGCCACTGACCTGCTGCTCTGGTGCCCCCCCCCCCCCCCCCCCCCCCCCCCCCGCCACACTTGTTTAAACCCTCCCTGGTGATGCTAGCAAACCTCCAAGCCCGGATATTGGTGCTCCTCTATGTGCCACTGCTCTGGCGACTGCTGTTGTTTTCTCCTGACAGGTCATCCCTGTCTGATATGCAGATATGCACATAATGATATACAGACAGGCACAGACAGGCAGCTAATGAACACAGAGAACAGGACATGACCAATGAGCAAGCAGGACACTCAGGGGTGGTATCTCACTATAAAAAGCACGAGGCACTCACACTCCTCCTCTTTCCACTGATGAACATCTATAGAGTGAGTCAGGGTGTATGTATAGTATCACACCTCCAGCACGTGGCTAAGAGCTAGTCTGGTTCAGTCAGACAGAAATTCCTGACCAATTTTCAGTCTGGTATACATAATTACATAAAGCTTTAGTGGGGCATGGTGGTGTAGTCATAATGTTATTAGACCAATAATCCAGAGACCCAGGATAATGTTTGGGAACATGGGTTCAAGTCCCACCATGGCAGCTGGTGGAATTCAAATTCAATTAACAAATCTTGAATATAAAACTAGTCTCAGCGATGGGTTACCCTGAAACTATCATCGGATGTCATGGGGAAGGAAATCTTCCATTCTTAACGGGTCTGATCTACTTATGCCCCCAGATCCACAGTAAGCAAAAAGTAACGCAAAGTCACCATAGTCCCAGATGACTATAGGCTGCTTTTCCTCTGAGGGAGAGAGCTGACTGGTGGTTAAGCTGAGGATCACCGCACCTCTGGCAAGAGGAAAGGTTGAGAAGGTGGTGCCTTCATGAATAACCTCAACTGGTACGGGAATTGAACCTGCGCTGTTGGCCTCACCCATCGTCACAAACCAACTGTCCAGCGAGCTGAGCTAAACCAGCCCACTGATACACAGTAACTGTTCTCTGAAATAGCCTGGCAAGCCATTCAGTTCAAGGGTGATTAAAGATGGACAATGAATGTTGGCCTTCCAGCGATGCTCACATTCAATGAAAGAATAAATGGGAAAAAATTAAAGTGTCAGATAGTGACCTGGAAAATAATAAAGCTGAGAACATGCATTGATCAGCGCACTTCTGTTGTACAGTAATGGAATAGGATGTTCTGATATTCATTTGCATCCTCACTACAATATTACTTGACATCTCATCTTGGCATCTTATAACCCAATCAAACATTCAGATTTTCCTCAAGTAATTTTAATCTTCTACATCTAATTGAAGTGACACATCTCATCCTTTTCAATTAACCACATCTCACTAAATATATGCCAGTGCTGCCTTGTTTCAACTTGGCCCAATCCCAAATTAAATTGTTCTCATTGCTGTGACTTAGGCCTCCTCATTTCAGATCCAGCCCCAGGCCTCCCACCCTGATGGATCACCGTATCTCTGCATATATGTGACATAGCAACCTAACTTTAACTGTAGCCATTACCATTTGGAAGTAAAATTTGAAGCAGCTTCGTGCCTCCTTTCATCGCTAGTTGTAACCATAGCAACTCTCGCTAAATACCTGCCACTGAGCTTTCTGTGGTATCAGTACCACCAAAAAAATGCACTAACATTAAACAACCGAGACAAATTAAAACCAAACCCTCTCGGATTGTTTGCAATATCCATGAGCATGCTATCTGTCCCTATGGCAACCAAACTGAACATGCTCACCTAACACACTGGAGGACCTATGACAAAAACTGCATATAGCGAATACACAATTATTTTTATTAGATAACATATTCAATGTGCTACAAAATTACAGCAGAGAGTCAAATTTAAGCTCCCCATCAGAAAGAATGAATTTAAACATTATCAATATGTGTGTTTACATACGTATGCTGCTTTAATTATAGTATTTTTTAACTAGTTCTTGGGAACTGAGAATGGACAAGCAAATGGTTTGAGTTTTATTTCCAAATGCAATTAATTGATTTCTAATTACGATTGAAATAACCACAACTATTAGAAACATCCATAAAACTCCAGAAGACATTTTATTATCCCCTACTACTTTCCTTTGAGGCAGGAGCAATACCTGACTCAAGATAACCAACGCCTGAACATTTTCCTGGTGCATTATGGGACAATTTCTGAAGAAAGTGGTAGTATACCTCAGGCCCTGATTTGATTTCTGAGCAGACGTAAGCCGGGGTGTGATAATACCGCTAACAAGTAGGCTAGCAGGGGGGCTTACACTAAAAGCCCTGGAAGTTACGGGTCTCACTCAATGGACGTGGATGCCCGATTTGCAATTCTCCTGACTATCAGTTCACTAATTTACTGCCCTGGAAATTGGATGCATCACAAATCAGCTGTGCTGAAATCTGCACTCAGTTTTCTAAACAGCCCTTCCATTGAGTCTGAATAGTTGGGAGGTTCCTTAACTCCAGCCTGATACAATGCATTGGGTAATTGAGAAACTTTGTTTCTAAGGCCATTAGTGGTGGTAGAGAAGCAACTCTCCTAACAGGCTAAATAAACCACATAGTGAGCAATGTTTCATGTACAGGGACAGCAATCTTCATCAGTGTCTTGTCTCAGTGAGAGTCTTTATTGAGCTGGCTAGAAATACTAGCCTACAGTGCTTGCCATGGGACAGAATCACATGAAAGTTAGCCAGGTAGTACTACGTTGCATTTCCAAAACCCAAGCATTCCCCTTTTCATATAAAAAATAGATACAAACATACCCTTTTCCCTATCGAACAAAATAAAAAGATTCATGCACAATCCTGTGGGACTGTGAGTTACCCAAGTTATCCACTATATACCCACTGTTCTCATGCATTAACAACCGTTTGTCCTACTAGTCAGTCTCTGGATATGCAAAACACACATAGGCCGGAAGTTTACTTGGTAGTAGCAGGCATGTTCCTGTCCGGAAGGACATAAAATATCGAGAGAAGATGTTGGGCCACATCCTCATCTTATCGCTCACCCGCGCAACATTGCGGTCAATGGGCGCATGCAGGAGTTGAAAGCGTGTCCGCCGACAATTAATCAGCCACTTAAGGCAATAAAAAGGACAAATGAAGGTGATGTTACTTTGCCCGTGTGATTTCATGCTTGTTGCTCAGGCAGCACGAGCGGGTGGCCATCCAGTTTGTTCACTTTTCTCATCTGAAGGTGGGATAAAGGGGAGTCGGAGAATTTGCTGTGTGGGTTGTTAGGAATTCAGGTGAGAGTTTTTTGCTGCTTTATTACTGAAATTTTAGACCATTTCCTCTGGCTTCTTCTGAAGTATTTGATTTGTTAAGCTTTGTTTTGAGGATTCTTTGGTTCTTTCATATCTATTGGAGAGTTTCTGCCCATTTCAGCCTTCATAAAACAGGGCAGTGCCATTTGCATTTCAGCAGATGGGGATTGTGTACTCTGCTGAGGGCATCTTCTCTGAGAAGGAAGAGAGAGACAATAGGAGAGGATGCCAGGTGTCCACAGGCCGCATTGCAAGGAGAGACCAATGTGAGGACAGGCACAGACACAGGGGGTGCAGAGCCATCAGGGAGAGCAAAGCAGAAGGGTCCTCAAAAGACATCACTATCCTGTTGCCAGAGTTTACTGGCAGTGATCTAGCTACCCAACATCCAGTGCCCCAGGAGACTCTGCCTCTCCAGGGACACGGTGACAGCATTATGCCGGATGATTGGGCCAGCGATCACCTCCAACTGTGCGAGTGGATACCCAATGCAATTTTCTCTAAATGTAACAGTAGCCTCCAATTCATTTTTTATCTGGATATTTCCAGGGATCAGTGGGAGATCTGTGTGGAGTGAACCAATAAGCTGTCCACAGCTTCATCAAGCTCATTACTGATGCTCTCTTCAGACAGGTCCACACATTCATTCATTACTGGGTGGATGAAACCAGCCAGAGGCTTTGCAGTTATTTTTGGGTTCCCCTGCATCCAGGGTGCTATAGACTGCAATAATGTTGCCATCACAACACCAGAGGTTCAGCCAAGTGCCTTTGTGAATAGGAAGAGTTACCACTCCATGACTATGCAGCTAGTACGGAACCACAAGACCCAGACTCTGCAATTCTGTGCAAGGAACCTTGGCAGCTCCAATGACGCATGTAACCTGCAACACTTCCACGTCTCAAGGCTGTTCATGGCACCAACCCGGCTGGATGGTTGTTTGCTGGGTCACAAAAGGTTTGCCTTGAAAAGGTGCTTCAGGACACTACTCTGGCACCTAAGGACAGAGGCGGAAGAGAGGTACAGCAGGAGTGATACCACCTCGTTGAGAGGATCATTGGGCTGCTGGAGATGAGGTTCCATTGCCTGGACCAATCGGCGGGGGGGGGGGGCACTGCAATATCCTCCAGAGCACATGTCACTCATAGCCATTGTCTACTGAGATCTGCACAATCCAGCACTGCCAAATGGGGAACCTACTGGAGGTTGAGGATAGCGAGGCTGCTCCACAGGCCTCAGAGCAAGGCTCTACTGAGGCAGAGGGTGAGGACGTGGAGGCAGAGTTGAGGAACCCTCAGGTAGGCAAGTACACCAGGGAGACTTTGATTCAACGCACCTTAAGTTCAGCTGCCAAGGCATGGCTTTGTTCTCAGTGCACACAGATTTCTGAGAATGCAATGACATTAAGGCAGCACAGTGGTGCAGTGGTTAGCACTGCAGCCTCCCCGCGCCAAAGTCCCAGGTCCGATCCCAGCTCTGGGTTACTGTCTGTGTGGCGTTTGCACATTCTCCCCGTGTTTGCGTGGGTTTCATCCCCACAACCCAAAGTTGTGCAGGTTAGGTGGATTGGCCACACTAAATTGCTCCTTAATTGGAAAAAAATAATTGGGAACTCTAAAATTTTTTTTTTTTTTGAGGAGAGAATGCAATGCCATAACCCCAACATCTGTAATAAAGTTTGCTGCCCCGATTGTCTATCATAAGGCATTGATAAGGCCTGCACCTATGGAAAACATGAAGGACAATCAGGGCATTTGTGGTAATTTGACCATAAAAAGGTAGTCAAAATGCATTGTGAAAGTTAACCTTCTTTAATATGTAGAAATAAGTAAGTTTAAAATACAGTATGGGCTCAAAAATGGGAGCAGCTAGTTAAACATCAAAATAATGGTAACAGAATAAAATCAGAACTAACGGCAGTTAAATATGAATCTCTACAGGTAGCGATAATAACAACTACTAATGATGTCAGAGCACTTACTGATGACATCAGCAATGGAGTTAAATAAGAAGATGTATAATAATAATACTCTATAACACTTCTCCCACCTTAAATTTTAATCCAATTTAAAGAACAGAAATACAATGAAACTAATGGTTAAATTATGGGCGTGATTCTCTGGTCCCAGAGTGGCGTGTTTCTTAGTGACACACTCTTGGCGGCGGGGTACACTCTTCCTGCTTCTTGTCAATAGGATTTCCCATTGAAGCCACCCCACACTGCCAGGAAACCTGGGGGTGGGTGTGCGTTGCCAGCAGGAAAAGAGAATCTCAATGGCCGGAGAATTCTGGCCTATATGTGAGTCTTTCAGGAACTTTGCAACTACACTGTGATCTGTGCAGTACCACTGGTGAGTTTGTCAACACTGGTGAAGCGTGACTTAGTTCAACAGAATTTGTGGGCGCAAGAGTAGGTTGAGTATCTGTGCAAGAAAAAAGCTAGACAGGGGTCTAGCGGGGGGGGAGGGGAGGGGGGGAAGGGGGGGAGGGGAAAGGGTTGCTGCTGCACTGGCCGAAAGGGAATGGGACACAGAAGAGGTGGTCGGGACGGGGATCCCCCCTCTGGGGGACTGGAGGGTGAGGGAGGCGTGGACACGGGACTGGCCCAGAAAAGGAGATGGCTAGTCGGCGGGGCGTGGGGGGGGGGGGGGGGGGGGGGGGTGAGAGCCCCTCCAATCCGGCTGATAACGTGGAATGTGAGGGGCCTGAATGGGCCGGTGAAGAGGGCTCGAGTGTTCGCGCACTTAAAGGGACTGAAGGCGGACTTGGCCATGCTCCAAGAGACACACCTGAAGGTGGCGGACCAGGTCAGGCTAAGAAAGGGATGGGTAGGACAGGTATTCCACTCGGGACTGGACGCGAAGAATAGAGGGGTGGCAATATTGGTGGGAAAGCGGGTGTCATTTGAGGCCAAGACTATTGTAGCGGACAATGGAGGGCGATATGTAATGGTGAGCGGTAGGCTGCAAGGGATGTGGGTGGTGTTGGTAAACGTATACGCCCCGAACTGGGATGATGCAGGATTCATGAAGCGCATGTTGTGGCGCATTCCGGACCTGGAGATAGGAGGCCTGATAATGGGAGGGGACTTCAATACAGTGTTGGATCCAGTACTAGACCGCTCCAAATCAAGGACTGGGAAGAGGCCAGCGGCGGCCAAGGTACTTAGGGGGTTTATGGATCAGATGGGGGGAGTGGACCCATGGCGGTTTGCAAGGCCGCAGGCCAGGGAATTTTCTTTCTTCTCCCATGTACACAAAGCCTACTCCCGGATAGATTTCTTTGTTCTGGGTAGGACGCTCATCCCGAGGGTGGAGGGGACGGAGTATTCGGCTACAGCCATTTCGGACCATGCCCCGCACTGGGTGGAACTGGAGCTGGGAGAGGAGAGGGACCAACGCCCGTTGTGGCGGCTGGATGTGGGACTGCTGGCGGACGAGGTGGTGTGTGGGAAGGTGAGGGGGTGTATCGAAAGGTACTTGGAGGCCAACGACAATGGGGAGGTGCGGGCGGGGGTGGTATGGGAGGCGTTGAAGGCGGTGATCAGGGGAGAGCTAATTTCCATTAGGGCTCATAGGGAGAAGACAGAGGGTATGGAAAGGGTGAGGTTAGTGGGGGAGATTTTGAGAGTGGATAGGAGATACGCAGAGGCCCCGGAGGAAAGATTACTTGGGGAAAGACGACGGCTCCAGACGGAGTTTGACCTGTTGACCACAGGAAAGGCGGAGGCACAGTGGAGGAAAGCGCAGGGGGCAACCTACGAGTATGGGGAAAAGGCTAGTCGGATGCTGGCACACCAGCTCCGTAAGAGGATGTCAGCGAGGGAAATAGGGGGAGTCAAAGATGGAAGGGGAGCCACAGTTTGGAGTGCGACGAAAATAAACGAGGTATTCAAGGCCTTTTATGAAGAGCTGTACAGATCCCAGCCCCCAGCGGGGGAAGAGGGGATGAGACGATTCCTAGATCAGCTGAGATTCCCGAGGGTGGAGGAGCAAGAGGTGGCTGGTTTGGGGGCACCAATTGGGTTGGAGGAGCTGAGCAAGGGTTTGGGGAGTATGCAGGCGGGGAAGGCCCCGGGACCGGACGGATTCCCGGTGGAGTTCTACAGGAAGTACGCAGACCTGTTGGCCCCGCTACTGGTGAGGACCTTTAATGACGCAAGAGAGGAGGGGACCCTGCCCCCGACAATGTTGGAACCGACAATTTCTTTGATCCTAAAGCGGGACAAGGACCCACTCTAATGTGGATCGTACAGGCCGACCTCGCTCCTCAATGTGGATGCAAAGTTGCTGGCAAAAGTGCTGGTCACGAGGATCGAGGACTGTGTCCCGGGGGTAATCCACGAGGACCAGACGGGAATTGTAAAGGGCAGGCAACTAAACACCAATGTGCCGCGGCTATTAAACGTGATAATGATGTCATCGGAGGAGGGAGAGGCGGAGATAGTGGCAGCTATGGACGCGGAGAAGGCCTTTGACCGAGTAGAGTGGGAGTACCTCTGGGAGGTGCTGCGCACGTTTGGGTTTGGGGTAGGGTTTATCAATTGGGTTAAGCTCCTTTACAGAGCCCCGATGGCAAGTGTAGTGACGAACCGGCGGAGGTCGGAGTACCTTCGACTGTACCGAGGGAAGAGGCAGGGGTGCCCCCTGTCCCCCCTGTTGTTCGCATTGGCAATTAAACCATTGGCCATGTCATTGAGGGAGTCTAATAAATGGAAGGGGGTGGTCCGAGGGGGAGAAGAGCATCGGGTGTCGCTATATGCGGATGACCTGTTGCTGTACATGGCGGATCCAATGGAGGGGATGGTGGAGGTCATGCAGACTCTAAGGGAGTTTGGGGAGTTTTCGGGCTAGCTCAATGTAGGGAAGAGTGAGCTCTTTGTATTACAGGCAGGGGACCAAGAAAGAGGGATAGGGGACCTACCGCTGAGGAGGGCGGAGGGGAGCTTTCGGTATCTGGGGATCCAGATAGCCAGGAGTTGGGGGACCCTACATAAACTGAATCTGATGAGGTTGGTGGAGCAAATGGAGGAGGATTTCAAAAGATGGGACATGTTACCGCTCTCGCTGGCGGGTAGAGTGCAGTCGGTCAAAATGGTGGTCCTTCCGAGGTTTCTGTTTGTGTTTCAGTGCCTTCCCATCGTGATCACTAAGGCCTTTTTTAAGATAATAGGCAGGAGTATTATGGGGTTTGTGTGGGCGAATAAGACCCCGAGAGTAAGGAGAGGGTTCCTGGATTGCAGTAGGGACCGAGGAGGGTTGGCGCTGCCAAACCTGGGAGCTACTACTGGGCAGCAAATGTGGCGATGATCCGCAAGTGGGTTATGGAGGGAGAGGGGGCGGCATGGAAGAGGATGGAGATGGCGTCCTGTAAAGGAACGAGCCTGGGGGCGTTAGTGACGGCACCGCTACCGCTCTCGCCGACAAAGTATACCACGAGCCCGGTGGTGGCGGCAACACTAAGGATCTGGGGCCAGTGGAGACGGCACCGGGGTGCAATGGGAGCATCGGTGTGGTCCCCGATCAGGGGAAACCACCGGTTTGTCCCGGGGAAGATGGACGGGGGGTTCCAGAGCTGGCATCGGGTGGGGATTGGAAAAATGGGGGACCTGTTCATCGACGGGACGTTTGCGAGCCTAGGGGCACTGGAGGAGAAGTTTGAGTTACCCCCGGGAAATGCCTTTAGATATATGCAGGTGAGGGCTTTTGTGAGGCGACAGGTGAGGGAATTCCCGTTGCTCCCGGCACAAGAAGTTCAAGATAGGCTGATCTCAGGTGTATGGGTCGGGGAGGGCAAGGTGTCGGAAATACACCAGGAGTTGAAAGAAGAGGGGGAAGCGCTGGTAGAAGAGTTGAAGGGTAAATGGGAGGAGGAGCTGGGGGAGGGGATCGAGGAAGGTCTGTGGGCTGATGCCCTAGGTAGGGTTAATTCCTCCTCCTCGTGTGCCAGGCTCAGCCTGATACAATTTAAGGTGGTCCACAGAACGTACTTGACGGGGGCGAGGTTGAGTAGGTTCTTTGGGGTAGAGGACAGAGGTGGAAGGTGCTCAGGGAGCCCGGCGAACCATGTCCATATGTTTTGGTCATGCCCGGCATTGGAGGGGTTATGGAGAGGAGTGGCGGGAGCAATATCTCAGGTGGTGAAAGTCCGGGTCAAGCCAAGCTGGGGGCTAGCAATATTTGGAGTAGTGGACGAACCGGGAGTGCAGGAGGCGAAAGAGGCCAGCATTCTGGCCTTTGCGTCCCTAGTAGCCCGGCGAAGGATCTTGCTAATGTGGAAGGAGGCGAAGCCCCCCAGCCTGGAGGCCTGGATAAATGATATGGCTGGGTTCATAAAGTTGGAGAGGATTAAGTTCGCCTTGAGAGGGTCTGCGCAGGGGTTTTACAGGCGGTGGCAACCGTTCCTAGACTATCTCGCGGAGCGTTAGAGGAAGGTTGGTCAGCAGCAGCAGCAACCTTGGGGGGGGGGACAGGGGGGGGGACGGGGGGTCGGGGGGATGTCCTGGGAGGGGGGGGGGGGAGAGGGGGGACTGCCTGGGAGGGTGGATGAGCAAGAGATAACAGGAAGGGTTGGGGAAACTGGCACGTACGGGTGAGGGCCAGTGTACAAAGCTGTGTAAATATATCATTTTGCCATGTATATATCTTGCGCTGCGCGATTTCTAGTTTTCTTTTGTTACGGGGGGGGGGGGGGGGGGGGTTATTGTTTGTAAGGGAGAAAAATTGTGTTAAAAAACTTCAATAAATATATATTTTTTTTAAAAAGGAGTATCTGTGCAAGAGTATCCCTCTACTGAAGTAGAGTCCACTGGAAGTCCTGGTACAAAAGGAACCACATTGTTGAATTTCCACAGCCTCATTTCCTTTTATTGTATTGTGTGGAACTTTTGCTGTCTCCGAGTCATGGCATAGTCAAATATGAACTTGGTGCCTGCAAACAAATCATCCATTGATCAATTTCACTACCAAAGATACTGGACCATTTTGGTTAAGAATAACCCCAGTTGGCCAAAATTTCCTGATTTAAGTACAATCTTTTGGGTTAAAGCGTCTCTGCCTAGTATGATAATTTTGTCTCTCCTACCTTTCTTGCCTCCTCCTCACTTTCACTTTCACATCTGGATGTATCAGATCCAGATGAGATTTTGGTCTTCTACCCATCAATAATTCAGCTGGTGACAGTCCTGTAGTTGTTTTTGGTGCGATACAATATTGAAATAGGTATGTTGAGAGCTTCATCCCGAAAGTATCACCTGCGACCCTCTTCAATCCTTCCTTCAACGGTTGAACTGCTCGCTCTGCCAAACCAGTTGAAATTGGGTGTAAAGGCATGGTATGCACATGGCATATTCCATTCCTTTGCATAAACTATTGGAATAACTCGTTCATAAATGTTGTACCATTGTCAGAAATTAGAGAATCTGGTAACCTACAGTTGCTTTGCACCCTGACTGACTCTCCAATGCTCAGCTATTGCAATGCTTTGGCAGTCATGTCAAATTGAAATTGGCTTTCTGTTGTTTTACTTTGATCTCTTCACCCACACCTATTATGCTTTCATTGGCATTTTTGCTTTCGGAAGAGTAGTTTGCATGCACTGTGACATTCATCTCTGAACAGGAATACGTTCTATGCCTTCAGTCAATGGGCGCGATCTTCCGGCCTCGTTACACTCACGCTCAAGCATAACGAGGCCGGTGAATAGAGGGAGAGGCCAAAATGGGAACCGCACCGCCAGGCACCAAACAATTTGCAATGCAACCGGCCTGCTCCCGTAGGCAAATACAGAATCTCGCCGTAGCATGCCGAGAAACCATTTATCACCACTTAAGCCTCATTTCCATACAATTAACGAGAGCCACCTGTCATCCAACGGCCTCCTGTCATTCAGCGGCCTCCCAAGCAAGTGGTCACGCTGGCGCCGATTAGTACTCCTTTTTAAAAACGTGAACCTGACGGAAGGGCGTCTGTGGCGAGCCAAGCAGAGGAGTATCATAGATCATAGATAATAGAATTTACAATCTTTGCTCACAGACAAAGATACCGGGGGTGCTGGTCTTGACACCCCAGTGCTCGGCAGGGATTGGGGGACCCTCAGCTGGGTGTGGTGACCCTCCGCAGGGATGGGCTGCCATGGGAGGGTGGGAGGGAGAGGCGTGGGTGTGCAACTGGGAGGGGGGGGCAATCGCTCGCAGCACCATCATGCCAACCCTTGGATCCCAACCCCATTCCGGGGGCAACCCCTGTCCAGCCCGTCTGCCCCACCGATCACCCATCACCCACACTGACTGCTAAGGCCTCTGTGCGGCCAAAGGCAATCGCTGATAGGGAATTGGCAATCGTGATTAAGTGAGCACTTGATACATGCCAAGTGGGTTCCCGTGGGTAGGCGGGCCATGTTGCCTAGCATTCCAGCACTCCTGAGTTCCACCCTTCTGATGAGGCCGCATTTCGGCGTCAGCACAAGGAGCAGGTCAGCACGGCTGTGCATGTGCCGCTAACATGTGAGCCAGTGCCCTCCAGCCCCTGAGTCAGCTGGTGGCACTGTCGCCGCCCCATGGAGGCACTCAGCGCCCTCTTCTCCCAGTCGGTGCCCACAGGGTCCTGGGGTTCACCTTGGGTCGGAGGGGCAGCTGGTTTAGGCCTCAGCTGCCCCTGCATCATCTGGCTCTGTCAACCCTGATGGCTCCCCATGGTCTGCACTATCGTGTTGACACCCTCGGCAATACCTGTCAGTGACTGGAACACATCCGCCAGTGACCAGGCCATGCCCTGCAGTGCCTCAGCCATGCTCACCTGCGACTGGGACAAGCTCTGCAGCATCACAGCTCTTGTGCTATGCTTCTTCATGTAGCATAAGCTGCTTCCTTGATGCATACTCTGACAAATGAAGGTTCAGACTTGGGGACAGGTTTAACACATTTATTGAACAGTTAACAATTCTCCTCCTTGAGTCCAACTCTCCTGCTGATCTTACTATAGTAACTCAATCTAACTAACCAGTCTGCTCTAATCCATGCGGTGGGTGTGATGCTTCCTGATCTGCCCCTGTCTCTCTGAGTGTAGCCTATGGAAAGAGAAAGAGCATGTGTGCCCTGTCCTTTTATATGGGTAGCCCCCTTGTAGTAGTGTCACCTCTGGGTGTGTCTTGACTGCCCATTGGTTGTGTCCTATCTTACTGACCTATTGGTTGAATGTCTGTATGTCATGATGTCTCTGGTGCTCCCTCTAGTGTTTACTTAGTTGCAGTGTACCTACATTAACCCCTTGTGTATTTACAGTGATGCATATCACCACATCCCCCCTCTTTTCGTGTTACATATTTTCTGTACAGTGTTGAAGAAAATTGAACAAAATAGGTAGATAAGTGATGACTTGCACAAGTCATGATGACAGTGATAATTACACAATACCAAATAATATGTATGAGTTCAAAGTTCATGAAGTAATATGGTCGAGTGGCTTTCTTGTGTTGTTATTGAAGTGGTGATGTTGATGGTGGCATGTCCTTGAGAATGCCGTCAGTATCCCTGTGCTTAAGGAACCAAGAAGTGGTCAAATCACTTTGTTGTCTGATTTGGACTCTTTTTTTCTATGCTTGTGGTAGCGATGCAGTATGTCATCTGTGTCATCTGACCTGGACTGTTTCCTGTGATTGCGATATTGATGCAGTATATCATCTGCCTTGAAAGCTGGTTTGCTTGTTCGTAGTGGAGCAAACTCACCTGCCGTGAAAGCTGGTTTGCTGGTTTGCAGTGGAGCAAACTTGAATCGGTGAGATTTGCTGTCATGCCATGGTATGGATGTATTCTTGCCAGTGTAAGGAGCTGTGCTGTTACATTGTCCTGCATTTGCAGAGTTGCACCATGTCGTACCAGTCGTTGTTCCAGTGTTGTTTTTGTCGTGCTTGTTGTTGACGTTGGTACCTTTGGTACACTTCTTGTGTTGTCTTTATTGCTGGTTTTGTAGGTTTTGTTGTTGTGCTCAATGACCACCCTCTGTGGATAAGTCGAGTCCTTCACAAAGTTACTCGTGTCAGTGTCCTTTGTGGCATCTGCAGTTTTACTGAGCGTGTCGTCTCAGATTCCTCGGTGCTCCACGTCTGGAGTCATGTCCGGTTCACATGAATCATCCTTGGCTTGTCGATGCTCCCCGTCTGGAGTCCTTTCTGGTTCACCTGAATCAGCTTTGGTTTCTTGACACTCCCCGTCCGGAGTCATTTCAGGTTCACTTGAATCATCTGAGTTGTCACTTGAATCATCTGAGGTGCCTATGGAAAGAGAAAGAGCATGTGTGCCCTGTCCTTTTATACGGGTAGCCCGCTTGTGGTAGTGTCACCTCCAGGTGTGTCTTGACTGCCCATTGGTCGTGTCCTATCTTACTGACCTATTGGTTGAATGTCTGTGTGTCATGATGTCTCTGGTGCTCCCTCTAATGTTTACTTAGCTGCAGTGAACCTACATTAACCCCTTGTGTATTTACAGTGATGCATATCACCACAACAGCCATTCCCATCTGAGTGCGCGACAAGTCCCGCAGAACCCCATCAAAATTGGCCAGGTACTCTGTGACATCCCCCAGTGCAGCAGACATACTGCCGAGACCCTCAGCCACAGCCGTCACTGACTGCGCAACGCCTTGGACACGTTCACTCATGGTGCTGACGTGGTGCACGAGGCTCTCCACTACTGTCGCCACCTTAGCAGTGTTGGCCTCAGTGCCACTCATTGCTGACGCCATCTCCTGCGCCCGTAGCCTCTGGTACTCCTCCAATCGGCTATGGATCTGCTGGAGTGACGCTGACAACTCTCTTTGAATGTCCCGGCTGCTCCCTAATGTCTCCATCAGCCCCAGGAAACTCTGTGCCAGGGGTGCAGCATCAGGCTGGGACCCAGTGGGTCCAGGGATCCAGCAGACTTCAGATTTTCTGGGGATTCCTGCCTCCACCAGATGTACATCAGCAGTGTGGTGCTCACCAGATTGTGCCCCAGAAGCCTGACCACTAACATTTCCCACCGAGGCGTGAGTATCTGTGCTGGCTGAGGGTGGGGATAACAGCTGTGCCGTGACTATAACACTTGCACCCTCAGAAATCTCCTCCGAGGTGTTCTCGTCGGAGTCAGGAGAGGGGGACTCCTGGGATGGCCTGGCGCTGTCGGCTGGAGGACCTGCAGAAGAACAGACATGTGGTCAGTGGGAGGGATGGTTCAGTCAGTCAGGCAATCAGTATTCACGTTTGACAGGTCGTCCGGCGGGGCCCGGTGGTTCCACAACTCTGCGGCATCTGCCAGCCTTTGCGTGGTGACCCCCCTGCCCTCGGCCCACCTGTCACCTTCAGGGCCCACTTCTCAAAGGAGGTGAGGATTCTCAAGCCGGCACCCACCGCCAGTCTGGGCCATCTCCCGCCAATTATGGGCGAGCTTTTCCTGACGGAACACAGAGAGGGCATCGTAAGCCACATTAGTGGTTAACAGTTGTGGAGGGATTGTGAAGGGAGGGTTGGGATGGAGGGAGGTTTGAAGGGGTGGGTGGATAGAGTGCTGAAGGGGGAGGGGGATGGAGGGTCACCTGGGGGGATGTTCCCTTGGATAATTGGGGGGTGGGACGTTGGTGTCTACTCACTCTGGCTGTCTGGTGTAAGCCGTTGACCTTCTTCCGACACTGGAGGCCAGTCCTCCTGCTCACACTGCCCGAGCTGACTGCTGCCGCCATCTCGTCCCAGGCAACACTGGTTGCCTTGTAGCTCGCATTCCGGGACCCTCAGGAAACAGGACATCCCTCATGGCCTTCACCGCGTAAAGGGGCCTCCCCAGGTCAGCATACCCGAATCTTGGAGCCGGTCCCCTCGGCGCCATTGTTGTGAGCTGGCTGGGGTTGGCTGAGCAAGTGCAGCTTAAGTGCTGCTCGAACTGCTTAGCAGGGGGCTGGCGAGCGCAGTCATGGCGTATCAGCTGGCGAGCCGGCATTAGGTGCGCGAAGCCCGTGTGGCCACGTTAAGTGGACCAATTAACATTGAATAGTGTTGCTGGCCTCGCCAGGCTGAGTGCCAGGAAACACATGACAATTCCCGCTCGCTTCAGTACTTGGACATTTTTCAGCGAATCACACTCAATGTGTTTATCTACTCAAGAATTGCCATGTCTACGTCAGTGCTAGGTTTGCTTGACTTCTTGATGAGTCCTTTGGCAATTTTCACTGCTGCCTCAACCTTTCTATGAAATGGTGCAGAGATCCTTGTGATCCTTGTGTTCGCAATCCTTGTGATACGGCTGAATTATTCACTCGTGAATTGAGGACCATTGTCACTCATCACAATGTCTGGAATGCTGTACCAACTGAAGTTTGTTTCAGGCACCCTATTATTTCTCCCATTGTTATTGAGGTCAGTTGGTCTAACTCCCAGTAGCCCGAATAGTAGTTTAATGTGATCGACAACCAGTTCCTGCCAAAGTGAAAATGTCTAATCCCAGCTTTATCCATGATCTGTCTGGGGTGTCATGCATCATCAATGGCTCTCTGGCTTGCTTAGCTTGGAGCTCATTACATGCACCACACTGCCCAATGTCGTTTTTAATTTCATTGCTCGTGTTTGGCAAATAAAAAATATCTCTTGCCTTTCTCAGAGTCAATTCAATTCCTTGATGGTTTGCATGGATACGCTTCAAATTCATTCCTGTCATCTCCTGAGGGATGACGACTCTATTACCTTTGTACAAGATGCCAACTAGGGCTGTCAATTCATCTCAGTATGCTGGATATGCTCTTGTGATCAAGGAGCATCCTTGATGCTCTCAGGTCTTCCTTTCATCACTTCGTCTTGCAGCGCTTGTAGAGTTGCATCTTGTTGGGTAGTTGGCTTGATTTGAGCAAAATGCTTATCTGTCAGATTCAATGTCGCTGTTGGGTTGATGGCTTCTAGATCATGCCTAGCTGCTGTTTCAAATTGAATCTGGAAGAAATCGAATTATGTTGTAGCCTCCTCAACTTTCTTCATGGGGAGAACTTCTTTTGACAGTGTGCTTGTAATGTATACCTGTTTTTGTTGCTTGTATATCATATCCTGATGATATCTTTGCAAAGTAACATGTTTTAAAGTCTCTTTGGAGCAGATAGTAGTGGTTTGTGAAAAATGCTTTGAAGGGGCTTGTAGTTGGACTCCACACTTACTTTGTCTCTCTCAAGCATGTACTGATGAAAATATTCACAGCCAAAATCAATAGCCATGTGCACTTTCTCAATCTGAGTGTAGCAACGTTCTGTTTACATTCGTACCCTGGATGCAAATGTGACTGGTAGTCCTTGCTGCATCAGAGTTGTTCAAGTCCATTCTTTGGCAACACATCTCAAGGTGACTTCCTCATCGACATCATAATACCTCACCACTGGCACAGTCATCACTAGCTGCTTCATATTAGTGATCGCTACTTCTCATTCTGTTCTCCAGCATCACAGCACCTCCTTGGCAGTGAGCTGAAACATTAGGCAGAGATTTTGCTAAATAGTTCACAAATCCAACAAATTAATACACTGCTTTCACATGTGTTGGTCGTGGCATCGCTTACTCCAGCTCTCACCTTGTCAGGATCAAGCCGAAGACCTTTTGCTGTTCATGCATCACCTATGCACTTGACTTCAGGCAAGATCAATTGCATTTTCCTCTTGTTCACCTTCAGAGTCATATGGTGAGCTCTCTCCAGCAGTTGTTTTAAATTCTGATCACAGTCAGTTTTGGCTGCTTCCATTGTGTCTCGACATCCATAGACGAGTAGATCAACCACTATAGCTTCCACTCCGATAAGATCGCATGTTGCCTGCGTTCTTCCGGAGGTGTGGAAATGCCAAACATCTGTATCTTGCAAATAGCATCCAGAATGCCATCAGGAACCCGTTGCTTTCTTCCAGCTTCAGATGCCAGTAACCATCCTTCAGTAGTAAGGGGCGTCATTCTCCGCCGGCGGGAGTCTCCGTTTTGCCGGCGCCTGGGGGTTTCCCGAGGGCGTGGGGCTGCCCCACAATGGGAAACCCCATTGACCGGCCGGTGTAACGGAGACTCCCGCCGGCCGGTCGGGGCAGAAATGTGGCGGGGCGGGTAGGAGAATTTCGCCCGAGATCTTTCCCGGTTGTTTAATTGCTACCATACCACTAATCCAGTCTGTACGAGTTGTCACACTTTTGGTTACTCCCCTCTTTTCCAGCTCTTCTGCCTTGTACTTTAGGCTTGACTTGAGGACAACTGGAACTCTTCTTGGCAGATGCTGAATTCGTCATTCCCATCTACTTCGAGATGATATTCTCCTGATAGACACCCCAACCCTGTAAAAATCTGCTAGCATCTGTTCTGCCGTCATTGGTGTTGCATGCTTTGACACGTTGTAATCCTCTGTTGTCATGTTCAGAGGCCCCAGTGCAAGCTTTAGACTTGCTTCAGCTGAAATAAGTGGCTGTTGTGTCGCATCTTTGATCGGGAACTCTAGATCTTCCTTCTTGCCATTGCATTGGGCTGTCAGGCTTATTTGCCGTCTTATATTCCTGGATTCTCAGTGTCTTTTCAGCACCTTTTCCAGGGTTCAACAATCTATTTTTCTGCATCTCCATATTTTATGGATAAGAATCCATAAAATCCCTACAGTGCAGAAGGAGGCTATTCAGCCCAACGAGTCTGCACCCACCTTCCGAAAGAGCACTCTACCCAGGTCCTGGGTCCCACCAGTTGTGAGGCAACAGTGCGAACCATTGTGCCACCATGCCACCCAACAGAACTAAAGGGAGAGAAAATGTGTTGGATCGTAGCTCTGATGAAGAGTCAAATAGACTCGAAAAGTTGGGTAGGATTTCCTACCTCCAGTGGGGTTTTCCCAATCCTGGTGCAGTGGCAGTCATCACCGTTACCTTGTCTCAGTGATAACTGGCTGGAATTAGCAGCCTACAGTTTCAGAGTGACATGTCTATGGCAAGTCACTTAGTCAGGTAGGACAAGATTGCATTTCCAAAACCCAAACATGCAGGGCAGGCAACATACATGATCCACATGTTCACTGCTACTCTGTGTAACCCAGACCTGTCGATTTAGCCCCGTTGGCGCGCCACTGTCTGTCATAGAATTCCACCTTTATTTACTGATTTGAGCAACAAAATCAAAAATCTGTCGCAAAAAACAAGAGTGGATTGAATTCCCACATTGTCTCCACAACCGCTACTGCTGTCTTCCGGCTCCCTTTTCCTGCTTAGATGTTCTTAATGGAGTCTAAATCCCTGCATGGTTGCTGATCGCCTAGCTTAGAGAATGGTTGCTTAACTTCTTAGGGATTGTAGAGGTGCTGGTTTGCTTGTGCAGCAGCTTGGCCTGGATATTAGGTAGCACCCCATCCTGAGTGATCGTCATCCCCCCCCCAGCAGCTTGTTGAGCTCCCTGTCATTGCACACAGCAAGCTCCAGGTGTCTGGGGATGATGGGGGTCTTCTTGTTGTCCTGGGCCACTTTGCCGAACAGCTCGAGGCCTTCAGCCATCAGATACTCATGTACAGCAGCCAGGTAGACCGAGGCTCCGGCAGCCACACTGCAAGAACCCCCACGAGGCCTGCAGGGATAACAAAATTGATCTCCCCGTGGGACTTGTGGAATATGAATTTCCCCACTAGTGGGCGGAGACCCGCTCAGTTGGGGCTCATAACAATCTAGAATAAATGCCGGCCCAAACAGGGACCGGTATGTTGATAGTCCTAAATGGGACTATTATTGCGTGTGTATTTACTGCCTTAGGGCAGATTCTTATGAACGTGAATAAACCAGTGTTCACCCTACCATTTGGCTTCCTGGGTCTTTATAGACAAGCTCAGCATAGTTGTCCTTTCTCAGGAGTCTGTGAATATGGCCCACTGCAGTCCAGCCCGGGAGGAGTGAGACTTGGCCTTGGCCCAAGCTATACCGCTCTTCCCTCTTCCAGACATTGTCGCAATTTCACAAACACTTTCATGCCTCACATGTGCCCATTCTTCTGGCAGCGGCCTGTCAGCGGCTCATTTCATGATGGAGGGAGGGCATCTTTGAGAAGGTCATTCTCTCGCTCTCTCCAGCATAGTGATCGGGCCTGGAACCCATGATGATACCCCACCCCCTACCTAGACTCAGGGCATTAAGACAGATCAGCAATTCCTCCATGCCACTGGCTTGAGGGAAGGCGGTGGCATAGTGGTACTGTCACTGAACTAGTAATCCAGAGTACTGCTGGGTTCCAGGTTCAAATCCGGCCACTGCAGATGGTGAAATTTGAATTCAATAAAAATCTGGAATTAAAAGTGTAGTGATGACCATGAAACATTGTCGATAGTCATGAAAATCCATCTGGTTCACTAATGTCCTTTAGGGAATGAAATCTGCCATCCTTACCTGGTCTGGCCTATATGTGACGCCAGACCCACAGCAATGTGGTTGACTTTTAACTGCCCCTCAAGGGCAATTAGGGATGGCCAATAAATGTTGGGACAGCCTGTGATGCCCACATCCAATGAACAAAAAAAAAAAATAGTTACTGCAGCACAGGCTGGGGATTGAATGGGAACTGTCTTCATCTGTAATGTCTCCATTGCACACCCCCAGACATTAGGTTTACCAGGTAAATGAGTGGGGAGCTAAAACGAAACAATTTTACAATGGACAATGAAAAGAACTGCACCCCTCAACATCATAACTTGTTATCTTTGTTTACAGTATTTGCAATAGATGCCCTGATAGAAGTCTATTTAATATCGCTATGGTGACTAAATTGCAAATTTGTGCAAGGACAGAAAATGCACCTGCTGGGGTAAAAAACAGAAAGAAAACAGATAGAAAACGGATTTATCGACCTGTCCCGATAAACGGGTGATTCTTTGGCAGCAGAGGGTGCAAACATTGGGAAACGCCACAGACAGCGAGTGGAACCAGAAGATCCTGCCACCAGCCAATCGCGGGACGCTTCCGCCGCCACAAAACACGCCACGCCGGCAATGCCCACCCAACGTTTCGAGTCCATCTGGTTCTTCATCAGAACTAACATCCAACCGGTTTTCTCTCTCTTTAGTTCTATTTAAATGTCAAATGGACGCAAAATGTTAACTCTGTTTTCTCTCCCTACAGATGCTGCCAGACATGTTGGGCTTTATCAGCATCTTCTGTTCTTCATCAGATCCAAGAATCTGCAGTATTTTGAATTGTTTTACTGCAAATTTATTCAGAATGTATGAAAAAGATAGATAATGAACTAGTAGAGACCCAGCTTATTGAAAGACCAATTCAAGCAACTTCGGCTGATCACTAAAGATCAGGCTGTTTGCAGGTGTAAAAACTGAAGAATTGTGTGACGTGAACATACTTGGAATACACACATTCCAAGCCAGGGTGAATGTGTTACAGTTGGACATCCACACCCCTTCTCACAACACACGAGAAATTTTAGTCAAAGAATTCAAAACAGAACAGAGAAGCAACTGAATATTTTAAATCTGAAAATGAAGGAGAAAACAACTGTGACAGCAACGCAATTAAGGATACACCATGCATGGCAAAGGGCAGCAGGGGCAGTGTGTGCTCACACAGTGTATAAACAACAGTGCGAGACCGAGGACCATTCAACTGTAGAAAAGATCCTCAATCGGGAGTGAAAGCAAAAATGACTCGGTTTGAATGCCTCTCCCGCTGATTGATGACACAGTCTGTTTGCCAGTCAGTGTGGTCTACTCTCTGTAGATATTCTGTTTTTTGAATGGTTTATTCCTATAAGGCCATTGAACCTATGACACTCCAATGCAGGATTGAGGGAGTGCTGCACTCTCGGAGGTGCCTTCTTTTGGATGAGGCGATTAACCAAGACCCTATCTTCCTTTCCAGCTGAATGTGAAAGAGTGGGTGGCACTATTTTGATGAAGTGCAAGGGAGTTCTACCCAAGCCTGCTGGAAAATAGTTAGATTGCAACCAACAAAATTATCCAGACATTGGCCTGTAACATCCAGGCTCCCTAACAATGGATTTGGGTGTTCCGCAAAGATAAGCTGGGGAATCCCTCTTAATGTTCCTAGGTAAGGAATTACCCGGAAGTTGTCTCGAAATGCTAACTTCTTCTGGATGATTGCACTGCGCTGGGAACAATCCGTCAAAATAATTTAAATCACTAACATCGGATAGTTCCGCCAGTTTTACACCACTAGGTATTCTGAAAGAGTTAGAAGAAAGAAAAGCACTTCTGACTCCAGAGTAACTATATTAAATATCAAGATCGAGCCCCGCACGGAATGCCACTCCCTCCCACACTACCCCCCGCCCCCCCTCCCCCCAGGGATTGCCAACACCCAAACCCTCCCAGCCCCCACGGTATTCACGTCCTGCATGGTATTCCCCATCCCACTACCTCAATCTGGTCCCTGAATTCAACTGGACCCCGACACCCACACTCCCAAATCGATCCAACCCCACCGATGTCCTACTCCCCTTCCTGATGTCTGACTCTGTTCCCAGATATCCTATTCCCCCACTGATGCTCAACTCCCTCCCCTCGATATCTGATTCCCCCCTTGATATTCGCCCTTGAAACATCCTGGAGTCACAAAAGAAGCTGCATAAATCCAACTCTTTTATTTATTTATTTCTCGTTTTCTCTTCCTCTCTTTTCTCTTTCTTTTGTCGTGGCACAATTTCAGCTATTGTGAGAGATTGTTACCAGCTCAGACAGCTTGTTAAAGCGCCCACAGAATACAAGCTGCAAAGCTTGATTAGCTATATCTCCCACCTGTGGAAGTAAATCATAAATGATGACTTCCCCTAGCCCTGTTTCTTTTGAAGTGCAGCGTTTACCAAGGTTTTTGTCAGCAGAATGTCAGAGCATGTACTATGGGCTGTAGGAAATCTGTGCCTTTTCCACTGTGACCCAGTACACTTCCATTCATATAAAAGCATTTCTCCCTGAGGGGTGGCCCTCCATCTGACTCTGCTACTGTAAATGGAGTTGAAATCACAGACTACAAAGCTACAATTTAAAAGTAGCATTCTTTCTGAGTGCACTTGGGGAAAACAGGTATTGTTGCACATGTGAGGTTTTGTAAGATTGTTATGTTTCAGGATTGGGTCTTTAATTTAGGGAAAAATAGAGGACTGAAGGGGGGATTGGGTCATAAGACCTGGGCGAAATTCTCCGTTATTGGCGCAAAGTCCGCCGATCGGCGCAAAAAACGGCGCAAATCTGACTTGCGTCACGCCGGAAAAATGGTTCAAAAGACTCCGTCCCGAAATGGGCTAGCAGGGACGTGACGGGATCCGCGCTTGCGCACGTGGTTCACGCCGTGCAGCGTCATACACGCCGCACTGCGTGACGGCTCATAAGGCCACGCTGCTCCCCCCACCCGACCGGAACACCCGACCGGAACACCCGACTGGATGGCTGGTCGCCGCTCAGCCCCGAGGTTCCGGTCACGGGATGTGGAGGCGCTCCTGGACGCAGTGGAGCAGAGGAGGGACGCCCTGTATCCCGGGCACGGCCGCAGAGTTGCCCCAAGCCACAGCCGGCGCCTGTGGAGGGAGGTGGCAGAGGCCGTCAGCGCTGCGGCCCTGACACCACGGACAGGCACCCAGTGCCACAAGAAGGTGAACGACCTCATCAGAGCAGGCAGGGTGAGCCTCGCCCATATCCCCCCTCCCCCATATACCCCCTCCCCATATCCCCCCTCCCCCATATCCCCCCTCCCCATATCCCCATCCCCCCTCGCCCATATCCCACCTCCTTCATATCCCCCCTCCCCATATCCCCCTTCCACCATATCCCCCCTCCCCCATATCCCCCTCCCCCATATCCCCCCCTCCCCCATATCCCCCATATCCCCCTCCCCATATCCCCCTCCCACATATCCCCCTCCCCATATCCCCCCTCCCCATATCCCCCTCCCCCATATCCCCCTCCCCCATATCCCCCCTCCCCATATCTCCCCTCCCCCATATCCCCCCTCCCCATATCCCCCCTCCTCCATATCCCCCCTCCCCCATATCCCCCCTCCCCATATCCCCCCTCCACCATATTCCCCCCTCCCCCATATCCCCCCTCCCCATATCCCCCTCCCCCATATCCCCCTCCCCCATATCCCCCCTCCCCCATATCCCCCCTCCCTCATATCCCCCATATCCCCAAGTGAATCCAGCCCTAACCTTAACCTCTGCAATGCACGCGCAACCGATGGCGTGCATTCATATACCTGCCTAACACTGTTGCCTTTTACCCCTGCCACCACCCCCACCCACCCCCCCGCCACAGGAGAAGCGCGCACACAACAATAGGGAGCATGTGAGGACTGGAGGAAGCACCGCTGATGAGAGGCCACTGACCGAACACGAGGAAAGGGCCCTGGAACTGGCTGGCGGACCTGAGGACCTGGAGGTTGCTGATGCAGAGGCCGGGGGCGTACTAGCAAGTGAGCCACCGACAGCCCGTCCCCATATCCCCCCTCCCCCATATCACCCCTCCCCCATATCACCTGATCATTGCCTGCGTGTCTAACCATGCATGCTTCATTGTGTATCGCAGGAGCAAACGTCGAGGCACCCATCCCCGCAGATGCAGACCGCCTGCAGGATGCCCTTCGGAGGCCACGGGCGACGGAGAGACCCGGACCCTCCGGCATGCGACGCCGTCAGGATGCCCCTCGCACACCACGGGAGACGGAGAGACCCGGACCCTCCGGCATGCAACGCCCGCAGGATGCCCCTCGCACACCACGGGAGACGGAGAGACCCGGACCCTCCGGCATGCGACGCCCGCAGGATGCCCCTCGCACACCACGGGAGACGGAGAGACCCGCACCCTCCGGCATGCGACGCCCGCAGGATGCCCCTCGCACACCACGGGAGACGGAGAGACCTGGAGCAACAGGGAGACGACACCCCCGTCACGTGCGGGAGCGACGACGCAGGCGTGTGCCACCCAGCGACGAGGGGGGCAGCCACAGGCCCCCGTCACATCCGAGCCAGGACACCACTACCCAGGACACCACTACCCAGGACACCACTACCCAGGTCACCACTACCCAGGACACCACTACCCAGGACACCACTACCCGGGACAGCACTACCCAGGACACCCCTACCCGGGACAGCACTACGCAAGACACCCCTACCCGGGACAACACTACCCAGGACACCCCTACCCGGGACAGCACTACCCAGGAAGACGAAATACCGGACAGTGACTCAGAGTGGATGGGTGGAGACGAACCCCCACCCCAAAGTGCCATGGACTCAGAGTGGGACGAAGAGCACGACACAACGCCACTGCTGTCACCAACACCCTCCACCATCGCAGAAACACTCACCTCGGTTGGGCACTTTAGTGATGAGGCGTCTGGTACACTCACTGGTGCGCACAACACAGCCGTCCCGGTACAGCAGGTGGAGGTAGGAGCAGCAGAGGGGCCGGGCGGTCGGAGGGCAGCCCAGCCCAAGCGAACATCTGCCGCCCAGATGGATCCCGGGTTCCTGGAGTTTCCACACCCACACATAGATCCGACGCAACCACCGACCCGGAGACGAGCGAAGAGGATGACGGGCGGCTTGCGGCGGCTGCAGTCGCAGGTGGAGGAGTCCACCCGCGTCCAGGAGCTGGAAGTGGTGCCGGTCATGCGTGCCACCCAGGCCGACACCGCACGGGTGGCGTCCACGGAGGAAGCAATGGGTGCGACGGTGTCAGACATGGGGAACGGTTTGCGAGGCCTGGGGCTTTCCGTGCAGGCGGCGTCTGTGGCCCAGGACATGGCTGCCCTCTCACAGGAGGCCATGAGCCAGTGCCAGCACCAGATGGCAGAGGCGCTCAACACCATGGCCCAGTCTCTGCAGGCCATGGCCCAGTCTCTGCATCCCATCGCTGAGGGCATCGGCGCCAGTGGCCATGTGCAAGCCGGCGTCGCACTGTCACAGACAGGGTTTGCCAACCCCCTGGGCTCCATGGCTGCAAACCTGCAGACCCCTGTCGATACCAGCACGGGCCTCCAGGACTGGCAGCGCCAGATGCCGGGGGGGCGTCGGATGGCCAGTCCGTTCGCATCCCCCACCCATGTAGAGGCCTGGGGGCCATCGGGCACCCCGAGGGAGGAGGAGGTGGTGTGGTCCGTCCCGGATCCCCCTGTAGGGGAGGTCCGGGAACACCGCGACACCTCGGACTCCCCCCCTTCCGTCCCAGGTGCATCGGGTGGGCAACGGGCAGGACAGGCTGGCAGCTCGCCATCCCAGTCGCCCGGGCCGCAGCCTGGCCCATCTAGGCCAGGACGCCCCAGGAAACGGCCGCCAAAGGGATCCAGTGTCAGAGGGCAGGAATCACAGGAGTCCACCTCCAGTTCTGCTGTACCGTCTGGGGAACCACGTAGACGTAGTCAAAGGGCCCGTAAGGCCAAACAATTCGACACTGAGTAAGTTGGCACGGGTGCTGGGCACAGATGAGTTTTAGGGGCTAGGGCACGTGCATAAACTCGTTTGGTTATTAAAGTCAATGTTACACCTACAGAAGCTGCCTTTGTGCTCTGTCCAAAGCGTGCGGGGGTGTCATGTACGTTGAGCGCAAGTGTGTGTGTGAGGGGTGGTCTTACCTCAGCCCCAGGTGAATCTGCCCCCTTCCCCCTGGGCCGCCACCAACATCCCGCGGGCAGAGGACGGGACCGTGCGCTGCAGTGTCACAGCCGCATGCAGGGATGGTCCGGGTGGATGGTGGTACTGTGGCCATGGGTCAGACATAGTCCAACGATGTGGAGCCAGGAGCTCACCGCAGGGCGGGTTGTCATCATCCTCCATGGCCTGCGATAGACATGCGTCCACCCGCAACTGTGTGAGCCCGGCCCGTTGTGCCGCCGGTGGATCGGCAATGGGGGGGTGGTGTGCATGCGGGTGGGGTGGGTGGGGTTGGGGAGGGAGGTGAGGGTGCTGGGTGGGTGGATGGGTGGGGGGTGTGGGTGGTCGGCTGTTGCCATGGTGTGCGGTCTGTGGCCATACTACCCGATTCCCACGCGCATCTAGTCAGTGAAGCGGGCGGCTATCAGTCTGTCCCGTGCCCGCTGGGCCAGCCGGTAATGGTGGACAGCCACCCGCCTGTGTCTAGCCCGTCTGCCCTGACCATTGCCACCATCCCCCTCAACTCGGGAGGACTGCGCCTCTTCCTGCTGCTCCTCCACTCCGCCCTCCTCTGCCTGCGGCACATCGCCCCTCTGTTGGGCTATGTTGTGCAGGACGCAGCACACCACAATGATGCGGCCGACCCTATCTGACCGATACTGAAGGACGCCCCCAGAGAGGTCCAGGCACCTGAAACGCATCTTCAGCACGCCAAAGCACCTCCCTATCACTCCCCTTGTCGCTACATGGGCATCATTGTAGCGGTTCTCCGCCTCATTGCGTGGCCTCCGTACAGGCGTCATCAGCCACGATCGCAATGGGTAGCCCCTGTCGCCCAGCAACCAGCCCCTCAGCCGGGGATGGCGTCCCTCGTACATGCCGGGGATGGATGACCGCGACAACACGTATGAGTCGTGTACACTGCCTGGGTAACGGGCGCAGACTTGCAGGATCATCATGCGGTGGTCGCAGACCACATGTATGTTCATCGAATAGGTCCCCTTCCTATTGGTGAACACAGCCCTGTTATCTGCAGGTGGCCGCACGGCGACGTGCATCCCATCGATCGCGCCCTGGACCATGGGGAACCCGGTCACGGCAGAGAAGCCCACGGCCCGGGGATCTTGGCTGGCCCGGTCCACAGGGAAGCGGATGTAGCGGTGCGCCATGGCATATAGGGCATCTGTCACTGCCCGGGTGCACCGATGCACCGATGTCTGCGATATGCCGGACAGGTCCCCACTCGGTGCCTGGAATGACCCCATTGCATAAAAGTTCAGGGCAACCGTAGCCTTGACGGACACGGGGAGAGGGTGTCCCCCGCCAGTGCCACGCGGTGACAGGTGTGCCAGCAGGTGGCAGATGTGTGCCACGGTTTCCCGCCTCATCCGGAGTCTCCTCCTGCATTCCTGCCTCGTGAGGTCCTGGTATGACTGCCGGGGCCGGTACACACGGGGCGCCCTCGGGTGCCTCCGTTGCCGTGGGGCCGCGACGTCCTCCTCCCCCTCCTCGTCCTGTCGGTCAGCTGTCCCTCCAGCCTGGGCGGCTGCCGCCTGCCCCTCTGCGGCAGCCTGTGACGCCTCTCTGGCACGCTCCTCCTCCTCCTCCTCATCCAGGGCAACATGGACATTAGCGGCTGCCGCCACGGCGGCCAACATCGCTAGATGATCGGAAAACATGATGGCCTGGTGGGGGGGGGGGGGGAACGACGACATGTCATCATTGCCCATATCCCCTCCTTCCCCCCAGCCAGGTGGCATGGACCGCATGGTTCCAACTGTTGGAGGCTGGCACCTGGCCAGGTGGACCAACTCACTTGCCCCCCATCCCCCTCCCCGGCACGGACCCCCCCCCCCCCATCCCCCTCCCCGGCACGGAACCCCATCCCCCTCCCCGGCACGGACCCCCCCATCCTCCTCCCTGGCAGGGACCCCAACCTCCTCCCCGGCACGGACCCACCCCCCCATCCCCCGCCTCGGCACGGACCCCCATCCCCCTCCCCAGCACGGACCCCATCCACCTCCCCGGCACGGACCCCCCCATCCTCCTCCCCGGCACGGACCCCAACCTCCTCCCCGGCACGGACCCCCCCCCCCATCCCCCTCCCCGGCACGGGCACCCCCCCCCCATCCCCCTCCCTGGCACGGACCCCAACCTCCTCCCCGGCACAGACCCCATCCTCCTCCCCGGCACGGACCCCCCCCATCCCCCTCCCCGGCACGGACCCCCCATCCCCCCCCCATCCTCCTCCCTGGCACGGACCCCAACCTCCTCCCCGGCACGGACCCCCCCCCCATCCCCCTCCCCGGCACAGACCCCCCCCCCATCCCCCTCCCCGGCACGGACCCCAATCTCCTCCCCGGCACGGACCCCCCTCCCGGCACTCCCCCGGAGCCCAGCCCACTCTAACCACCGCCCTCGCCGCACACACACACACACACACACAAGCCGAGACACACCTCTCCCCACACATTCAGACTGCGGCCACGCCAACGGCTGCCCAGCGGCCAACCTCCCAGGCCGTCACTCACCTCCACGCTGGTCGGGGTGAACCTGGAGCACAGGTTCACGCCGATGAAAAGGAGGTTTGATTTACGTCGACGTGAACGGTCATCACGTCGACGGGACTTCGGCCCATCCGGAAGGGAGAATATTGGCAGGCCCAAAATCGGCTGCCTTGCGCAGACCCGTGCCATTCTCCGACGTCAGCGGCGCCATTAACGCCCCGCCGACTTTTCTACCTTCGGAGACTTCGGCAACCGGCGGGGGCGGGATTCACGGCGGCCAACGGCCATTCTCCGACCCGCTGGGGGGTCGGAGAATGACGCCCACGTTCTGCATTCTGCCTGACAACAGGCTTGAGTGGCACACGTTTTAAAGGTTACAAGGGGGCTAGATTGTTTTACTGGGAAGAATGTGTAGGATATTGACACGAGTAAAAATGACTGTTGATGTTGAACAGGCTGTTAGCCTTCAAGTCCAAGTGAGATGCTAGAAATGTCAGGTTTTACTTTCGACTGTATTTTTAATTCCAATATAGAGTTAAATTAGGTTCTAAAGGATAGGTAATCAGCATTTCGACCTGGATGCAAGGCCTATTTGATTCACATTGCCATGGTAGTGGGCTTTAAGAGGGGACGAGTTCTATGGAAGCCATTGTTGGTTTGAATTGCAGATTTTCATAAACAACACCGAATCATTTAGACAGGGTCAGTTTGTAAGAGTCAGAGAGAGTGCAGAGAGGTAGAGGTAGTAAGTCTCTATTGTTCACTATGCAAAATGTAGACGGGAACTCGTACTTGGCTTGAAGAGGCGATGAGGTTTTAAACAAAGTTGGAAGATTTGCTAGAGGGATTTGCTAGAGGGAGGGATCTCCAGTTGAGCCACTTCCTGAAGGTATATTCAGGGATGAGACGTTATCCATCTGGATAAAGGAGCGAGAAATAACTTTGGATTGATTCCTGGAGAATAAAGTGTCCACTGGAGAGACAGAATAAAGAGATTTTGGGGCATTTTAAGTGTTATTTTTTTCTGTAGTGTAGAGTATATGTTGCCTCCTGAAATAGTGTTTAGTCCATGTTGCATTTAGTTTATGTGTTACAGGAGTAGTTTTAAAACTTGAAACCTGGTCATGTGATCCTTTCTGCCATTCACGGGAAGTTCAAATTTCAAATAATGCAGATAGATGGGAACACCACCACCTGGAAGTCCCCCTCAAAGCCAGTTACCATCCTAACTTGGAAATATATCGCCGTTCTTTCACTGTTCCTGGGCTCAAATCCTGGAACTCCCTCCCTAGCAGCACTGTGGGTGTAAAATACACTACAGGGACTGCAAAAGTTCAAGAAGGCAGCTCCCCACCACCTTTTCAAGGGCAATTAGGGGTGGGTAACAAATCCTGGTCTAGCCAGTGGAGCCTACATCCCGTCAATGAAGAAACAGGTTTAAAAAAAAGATTACAGGATAACTATTTTCCAGCGTGCTCGGGTAGAACTCCCTTGAACTTCATCAAAATAGTGTCATCCAGACAAAAGGCATGTTGAGTTGATCAAAATATGGTTACAAATTGCGCAATTTGAATTGGAAAGAGAAAGAGGAATGAAAAACTGGAACCTGAAAGAGAGGAAAAAGAAATGGAAATATGAAAACTTGAATTAGAATTCCAAAGGGAAGAAAAAGAAAACAAAAGAATTCCAGAGTAAAAGAAAGCAAAAGCCTTGAATTGCACAGCAAGAGGGAAGCAAACCGCATACATTGGATAGAGAAAGGCTTCAATTTTGTGAACAGGAAACTTGACAATGAGTCATCTTTAACTTCTCATTTTGATTTGGCAAGCAATCGTGGCCCAGTGTCTAAATTCAGTGAGGAAAGAGTTAAAATGTATTTAGTTACACTTTGGATGATTTTATTACAGATTGTTTTGGTCGGGAAAGCGTTGGGAGATTTATTCGACCCTCTCAGATGAAAAGTTTGCAGATTAGGATATGGTTATACCTCTGTGCTTAATGCTTTTGAGTTCGTTTTAGAAGCTTCCGGACAAAAGTTTAAAAATCTGAGGAAACGACCGGATCAGAGTTTTACGAAATTTTCTCGAAGAAAATAAAACAATATCTTATAGATGCTGTAGAACTTTGACCCTTGTTTCATTTCTACCTTTAAATTAAATGTGCAAAAAATTTTCAAACAGCAGAAAGCCTGGATCCAACTTTGCTCTTTCAATGTTGCTTGGCTCAGTTTTATCGCTTTCATTTTTATTTGAAAGTGTTAGATAGTGCTCCATTAACATAAAATGTGCAAGAACAAACCTGCTATCTCAGCACACAGCCACAGGAGCACTTTAGTGACTGCTTTTCTACCAGGAACTAATTTAACATGACACAAGGTTTAAAGTGCTGCTGCCGGATGTCAACAGAACTGTGTGTTCTGCATTTGAATTTGTCGTAGATTTACCTTCAACCAATTATTCTCTTAATTGCCATGGTCCCGTGAGTCTGCCCCCTCACACATCACCATGGGAAGAAGGTGGAATTATTTATTTCCTGTTTAATACTTGCTAAAACTGACGGTTGGAACTGTTCAACCTTTGTAGCTCCCACCAAGAGTTTCTTCATTTCACCTGCTATTTGTAAAATTATTTAAATTCCTCATTTCGAAATTAATCATTTTACTTTTAAGGAGGTATAAGCATTTTCAGGTTCTCTTCCAACATCGGCCGAGCCGTCTCACGCTGCCCTTAATGTTGCACATGTCTTGCTTGTCCTCTCGTCTCTTGCACTAATTCAGAAATCCATCCCAGGGAGCTCAAAAACACAGTTGACCAGCTGAGTAGGCAGCGACTGCTGTCCCTAAGCCTGAGGATTATTAGATTTAAAAGAAAACCATAATGTGATCCGGGAAGAATGTGAGTGGACGCAAAGGATTAGCATTGCACCTGAGCATTCAGTGCTGAGATGTTCGACCAATACTGAAGGACGGAAAATCTCCTCTCACTCGATTGTAAGGGCTTTAATAAAATCAATGGCCTGTGGATTTCTTGTAGCCCCCCTACCAGCAGGAAAGTATATTTACTGGATTTGCTGATACACTGTGAAAGAAGAATGGGTCTACTTGTTCATAAAGCATAACAAATCCATTGAGTTTACTTCAGAGTTGCCAGTGTCTGTGTAGGATCTGTCTACTGTGAGCCATTGACGGCAAGCATAGCACTAGAGTTCTATAACCTAGGTACAGTGTGTAGTATAGTGGTAGGCAACCAGCAGCCTGGGATGCGGGGGGGGGGGGGGGGGGGGGGGGGCACATGCAGTCCATCTGTGTTCTGGGCGCGGCCCACGAGACATTTTATTGAGCATTATCCATCCACAGGGTTGCTACATCCCACTGATTTCCGTCCGCGCTGTTTTTTTCCCTACCGGTATGACTGAAGTTGTACGCACGTAAAGCAAGGGCAAGAGAAGTGAGGGGCATGCTGAATGAACTGTGAGATCCGTGCACTCCCTCTGCGTCCAAAGTGTAAATATTTACCATTTGAAGTCGATGATAGTTGCATTAATATTTAATGATTACGCATTTTTAAAGCTCATTATGAAATGTTCAGAGTGCAATAAATGTTGTTTATCTTATTCATGGTTCGTGAACGAGCCCGATTTCAATCTTGTTACCCACTGAAATGAAGAAGGGCCACTCACGTGGCCCGCTCATTAGCCTAGGTTGCTTAGTTAATCTGACTAAACTAATAATCTAGAGAATGTGAGTTTACATTCTTCAGTGGACATGTGAGAATTTGAATTTAATTTTAAAAACTTGGAAATACAAAGCTGGTACCAGTGCTTTGTAAAAATCGAAAGGGTTAACTAATTAATGTCCTTTTAATGATGAAAACCTATCCAGCAGCCTATATAAGACTCCAATCCGACACTAATGTAATGGACACTTACCTGAAGTAGCCTAGCAAGCTACTCAATTGCTTTAAACAAGGTCATTAGCCACGGGAAATAAATGCCAGCCTTGCAAGTGAATCCCGCATCCTGTCCAGGAATAAGGGTAGGCGAAGACACACACACAGAGGGACCAATGCATAAGACTCAAAAGGTGAAGATTTCTATGGGATCGGTGTCCTGCCATAGTCAGTGTCGCAGAGAAGCAGTCTGGGAACGGTGTCCGGCCACAGTCAGCGTCACAGTGAAGCAGTCTGGGAATGATGTCCGGCCACAGTCAGTGTCGCAGAGAAGCAGTCTGGGAACGGTGTCCGGCCACAGTCAGCGTCACAGTGAAGCAGTCTGGGAACGGTGTCCGGCCACAGTCAGTGTCGCAGAGAAGCAGTCTGGGAATGGTTTCTGCCACAGTCAGTGTCACAGTGAAGCAGTCTGGGAACGGTGTCCTGCTACAGTCAGTGTCACAGTGAAGCAGTCTGGAACGGTGTCCTGCCGCAGTCAGCGTCACAGTGAAGCAGTCTGGGAATGATGTCCTGTCACAGTCAGCGTCACAGTGAAGCAGTCTGGGAATGGTTTCTGCCACAGTCAGTGTCACAGTGAAGCAGTCTGGGAATGGTTTCTGCCACAGTCAGTGTCACAGTGAAGCAGTCTGGGAATGGTTTCTGCCACAGTCAGTGTCACAGTGAAGCAGTCTGGGAACGGTGTCCTGCCACAGTCAGTGTCACAGTGAAGCAGTCTGGGAACGGTGTCCTGTCACAGTCAGCGTCACAGTGAAGCAGTCTGGGAATGGTGTCCTGTCACAGTCAGCGTCACAGTGAAGCAGTCTGGGAACGGTGTCCTGCCAGTCAGTGTCACAATAAAGCAGTCTGGGAACGGTGTCCTATAAACAGTCAGCGTCACAGTGAAGCAGTCTGGGAATGTTTTCTGCCACAGTCAGTGTCACAGTGAAGCAGTCTGGGAACAGTGTCCTGCCACAGTCAGTGTCACAGTGAAGCAGTCTGGGAACGGTGTCCGGCCACAGTCAGTGTCACAGAGAAGCAGTCTGGGAACGGTGTCCGGCCACAGTCAGTGTCGCAGAGAAGCAGTCTGGGAATGGTTTCTGCCACAGTCAGTGTCACAGTGAAGCAGTCTGGGAACGGTGTCCTGTCACAGTCAGCGTCACAGTGAAGCAGTCTGGGAATGGTGTCCTGTCACAGTCAGCGTCACAGTGAAGCAGTCTGGGAACGGTGTCCTGCCACAGTCAGTGTCACAATAAAGCAGTCTGGGAACGGTGTCCTATAAACAGTCAGCGTCACAGTGAAGCAGTCTGGGAATGTTTTCTGCCACAGTCAGTGTCACAGTGAAGCAGTCTGGGAACGGTGTCCGGCCACAGTCAGTGTCGCAGAGAAGCAGTCTGGGAACGGTGTCCGGCCACAGTCAGTGTCGCAGAGAAGCAGTCTGGGAATGGTTTCTGCCACAGTCAGTGTCACAGTGAAGCAGTCTGGGAATGGTTTCTGCCACAGTCAGTGTCACAGTGAAGCAGTCTGGGAACGGTGTCCTGTCACAGTCAGTGTCACAGTGAAGCAGTCTGGGAACGGTGTCCTGCCACAGTCAGTGTCACAGTGAAGCAGTCTGGGAACGATGTCCTGCCACAGTCAGCGTCACAGTGAAGCAGTCTGGGAATGGTTTCTGCCACAGTCAGTGTCACAGTGAAGCAGTCTGGGAATGGTTTCTGCCACAGTCAGTGTCACAGTGAAGCAGTCTGGGAATGGTTTCTGCCACAGTCAGTGTCACAGTGAAGCAGTCTGGGAATGGTTTCTGCCACAGTCAGTGTCACAGTGAAGCAGTCTGGGAATGGTTTCTGCCACAGTCAGTGTCGCAGTGAAGCAGTCTGGGAATGGTTTCTGCCACAGTCAGTGTCACAGTGAAGCAGTCTGGGAATGGTTTCTGCCACAGTCAGTGTCACAGTGAAGCAGTCTGGGAACGGTGTCCTGCCACAGTCAGTGTCACAGTGAAGCAGTCTGGGAACGGTGTCCTGCCACAGTCAGTGTCGCAGAGAAGCAGTCTGGGAACGGTGTCCTGTCACAGTCAGCGTCACAGTGAAGCAGTCTGGGAATGGTGTCCTGTCACAGTCAGCGTCACAGTGAAGCAGTCTGGGAACGGTGTCCTGCCACAGTCAGTGTCACAATAAAGCAGTCTGGGAACGGTGTCCTATAAACAGTCAGCGTCACAGTGAAGCAGTCTGGGAATGTTTTCTGCCACAGTCAGTGTCACAGTGAAGCAGTCTGGGAACAGTGTCCTGCCACAGTCAGTGTCACAGTGAAGCAGTCTGGGAACGGTGTCCTGTCACAGTCAGCGTCACAGTGAAGCAGTCTGGGAATGGTTTCTGCCACAGTCAGTGTCACAGTGAAGCAGTCTGGGAATGGTTTCTGCCACAGTCAGCATCACAGTGAAGCAGTCTGGGAATGGTTTCTGCCACAGTCAGTGTCACAGTGAAGCAGTCTGGGAACGGTGTCCTGCCGCAGTCAGTGTCACAGTGAAGCAGTCTGGGAACGGTGTCCTGCCACAGTCAGTGTCACAGTGAAGCAGTCTGGGAACGGTGTCCTGTCACAGTCAGCGTCACAGTGAAGCAGTCTGGGAATGGTTTCTGACACAGTCAGTGTCACAGTGAAGCAGTCTGGGAATGGTGTCCTGCCACAGTCAGTGTCACAGTGAAGCAGTCTGGGAATGGTTTCTGCCACAGTCAGTGTCACAGTGAAGCAGTCTGGGAATGGTTTCTGCCACAGTCAGTGTCACAGTGAAGCAGTCTGGGAATGGTTTCTGCCACAGTCAGTGTCGCAGTGAAGCAGTCTGGGAATGGTTTCTGCCACAGTCAGTGTCACAGTGAAGCAGTCTGGGAATGGTTTCTGCCACAGTCAGTGTCACAGTGAAGCAGTCTGGGAACGGTGTCCTGCCACAGTCAGTGTCACAGTGAAGCAGTCTGGGAACGGTGTCCTGCCACAGTCAGTGTCGCAGAGAAGCAGTCTGGGAACGGTGTCCTGTCACAGTCAGCGTCACAGTGAAGCAGTCTGGGAATGGTGTCCTGTCACAGTCAGCGTCACAGTGAAGCAGTCTGGGAACGGTGTCCTGCCACAGTCAGTGTCACAATAAAGCAGTCTGGGAACGGTGTCCTATAAACAGTCAGCGTCACAGTGAAGCAGTCTGGGAATGTTTTCTGCCACAGTCAGTGTCACAGTGAAGCAGTCTGGGAACAGTGTCCTGCCACAGTCAGTGTCACAGTGAAGCAGTCTGGGAACGGTGTCCTGTCACAGTCAGCGTCACAGTGAAGCAGTCTGGGAATGGTTTCTGCCACAGTCAGTGTCACAGTGAAGCAGTCTGGGAATGGTTTCTGCCACAGTCAGCATCACAGTGAAGCAGTCTGGGAATGGTTTCTGCCACAGTCAGTGTCACAGTGAAGCAGTCTGGGAACGGTGTCCTGCCGCAGTCAGTGTCACAGTGAAGCAGTCTGGGAACGGTGTCCTGCCACAGTCAGTGTCACAGTGAAGCAGTCTGGGAACGGTGTCCTGTCACAGTCAGCGTCACAGTGAAGCAGTCTGGGAATGGTTTCTGACACAGTCAGTGTCACAGTGAAGCAGTCTGGGAATGGTGTCCTGCCACAGTCAGTGTCACAGTGAAGCAGTCTGGGAACGGTGTCCTGTCACAGTCAGCGTCACAGTGAAGCAGTCTGGGAATGGTTTCTGCCACAGTCAGCATCACAGTGAAGCAGTCTGGGAATGGTTTCTGCCACAGTCAGTGTCACAGTGAAGCAGTCTGGGAACGGTGTCCTGCCACAGTCAGTGTCACAGTGAAGCAGTCTGGGAACGGTGTCCTGTCACAGTCAGCATCACAGTGAAGCAGTCTGGGAATGGTTTCTGCCACAGTCAGTGTCACAGTGAAGCAGTCTGGGAACGGTGTCCTGTCACAGTCAGTGTCACAGTGAAGCAGTCTGGGAACGGTGTCCTGCCACAGTCAGTGTCACAGTGAAGCAGTCTGGGAACGGTGTCCTGTCACAGTCAGCGTCACAGTGAAGCAGTCTGGGAATGGTTTCTGCCACAGTCAGTGTCACAGTGAAGCAGTCTGGGAATGGTGTCCTGCCACAGTCAGTGTCACAGTGAAGCAGTCTGGGAACGGTGTCCTGTCACAGTCAGCGTCACAGTGAAGCAGTCTGGGAATGGTTTCTGCCACAGTCAGCATCACAGTGAAGCAGTCTGGGAATGGTTTCTGCCACAGTCAGTGTCACAGTGAAGCAGTCTGGGAACGGTGTCCTGCCACAGTCAGTGTCACAGTGAAGCAGTCTGGGAACGGTGTCCTGTCACAGTCAGCGTCACAGTGAAGCAGTCTGGGAATGGTGTCCTGTCACAGTCAGTGTCACAGTGAAGCAGTCTGGGAATGGTGTCCTGCCACAGTCAGTGTCACAGTGAAGCAGTCTGGGAACGGTGTCCTGTCACAGTCAGCGTCACAGTGAAGCAGTCTGGGAATGGTTTCTGCCACGGTCAGCATCACAGTGAAGCAGTCTGGGAATGGTTTCTGCCACAGTCAGTGTCACAGTGAAGCAGTCTGGGAACGGTGTCCTGTCACAGTCAGCGTCACAGTGAAGCAGTCTGGGAATGGTGTCCTGTCACAGTCAGCGTCACAGTGAAGCAGTCTGGGAACGGTGTCCTGCCACAGTCAGTGTCACAATAAAGCAGTCTGGGAACGGTGTCCTATAAACAGTCAGCGTCACAGTGAAGCAGTCTGGGAATGTTTTCTGCCACAGTCAGTGTCACAGTGAAGCAGTCTGGGAACAGTGTCCTGCCACAGTCAGTGTCACAGTGAAGCAGTCTGGGAACGGTGTCCTGTCACAGTCAGCGTCACAGTGAAGCAGTCTGGGAATGGTTTCTGCCACAGTCAGCATCACAGTGAAGCAGTCTGGGAATGGTTTCTGCCACAGTCAGTGTCACAGTGAAGCAGTCTGGGAACGGTGTCCTGTCACAGTCAGTGTCACAGTGAAGCAGTCTGGGAATGGTTTCTGCCACAGTCAGTGTCACAGTGAAGCAGTCTGGGAACGGTGTCCTGTCACAGTCAGTGTCACAGTGAAGCAGTCTGGGAACGGTGTCCTATAAACAGTCAGCGTCACAGTGAAGCAGTCTGGGAATGTTTTCTGCCACAGTCAGTGTCACAGTGAAGCAGTCTGGGAACAGTGTCCTGCCACAGTCAGTGTCACAGTGAAGCAGTCTGGGAATGGTTTCTGCCACAGTCAGCATCACAGTGAAGCAGTCTGGGAATGGTTTCTGCCACAGTCAGTGTCACAGTGAAGCAGTCTGGGAATGATGTCCTGCCACAGTCAGTGTCACAGTGAAGCAGTCTGGGAATGATGTCCTGTCACAGTCAGTGTCACAGTGAAGCAGTCTGGGAATGATGTCCTGCCACAATCAGTATCGCAGTGAAGCAGTCTGGGAACGGTTTCCTGCCACAGTCAGTGTCACAGTGAAGGAGTCTGGGAACGGTTTCCTGCCACTGTCAGTGTCACAGTGAAGCTGTCTGGGAATGATGTCCTGTCACAGTCAGTGTCACAGTGAAGCAGTCTGGGACCGGTTTCCTGCCACTGTCAGTGTCACAGTGAAGCAGTCTGGGAACGGTTTCCTGCCACTGTCAGTGTCACAGTGAAGCAGTCTGGGAATGATGTCCTGTCACAGTCAGTGTCACAGTGAAGCAGTCTGGGAACGGTTTCCTGCCACAGTCAGTGTCACAGTGAAGCAGTCTGGGAACGGTTTCCTGCCACAGTCAGTATCACAGTGAAGCATTCTGGGAACGGTGTTCTGCCACTGTCAGTGTCGCAGTGAAGCAGTCTGGGAACGGTGTCCTGTGTCAGGTGAGAGTACCTTTAAGAAATGGGTGTTATAGAGCACTCTATTCTTTGGGGGACGTATTCGAGTTGAGAGTTGCTAAGATACTTACTGTTGTAGCCATCTAAGAAGGCCACGTGCAAAGAATCATGGGAATTATGACCAACCCAGGACTCAGACAGATACAGGGCCTTTGTGTACTTGAAACACAGGTGATCGAAACCCCCCGCTCGTTTGCATTTTAATGGCCCATTTTCCCAGGACAATAGAACTCCAATCAAGCAACCGGTACAGCCACAGACTGATCGGCGCCACTCCCTTTACACAGAAAGACCGTCTGCCAAGATCAATGACCGCTAAGGACCTGCCCAGCTACCAAGGCACCTGCCCCTTTACTGGCCGAAATTGAAGACAGTGATCAGAGCCCCGTCGAACTATTGGTCCAAGGTTAAGGACCGCCCCAAAGTGTGCGAAATCCCAGAGGGGTAAAAGGGAGCACAGCCATGTGTTCTGTCTCTTTTGGATCCGGCCTGTGCCAACCCAACTATTGCAGGTACAGCCAGCCAAGTTCAAGACCAACGATCGCTACCTGACGGACGAGCCCAGCAGAGACAGAACCACTTTTTTCGAATCAGCCAAGTGAAATCCAGATAAAGGCCTTATCCATTTGCACAGTGCCAGCCACCTTGAAGTTAAGTATAGGTTATTGTAGCTGATAGGTGTAGTTTAACTCGTAGTAGATATTGTGTTTGCATGTCGAGGTAACTCTTGGTATGTAAATAAACCATCTTTTGAACTAACTAACTGGTTGTGTGGTCATTTGATCGATATAAGGGAAGGCTTGTGGTTCACCAACATTATCATTCATATTAGCAACAGAATTGACAACGCTGTTGGGATCAAAAACGAGCAACATTATTGGCGACCTCTGACAGGACTCGATTAGAAGTGACTTTGTCACTCCGCTAGAACCCACAAACTTTGAATCCAGTTGCGAGAAAGAGAAAGAACCACAAGTGCAAGTCCCATGTCGACCAAATAACCAAATTTCAGAAGTGTGTACTAACCCGCATGCGTACCTAACAGGAAGAGTAAGGTAAACCCGTTAGAATTGTGTACAACTATCAAGGGATTGTGAGCCGGAAGATAGCTTAGGCCATACCTGCTGTTCAAATCGCCGCCTTATTCCCCTGTCCCAAATTAAAAGTACGAGCAAGAGATAAGAGAAGTAATGGCCACTAAACCAATGGAAAGATTGATGAATCTACAGGAACCCGAGGTCGCAGCGACCAACAGAGCAGAGCAATGCCCCGTATGGGAGGAAGATTTAAGGAAATACTTAAAGGGGAAAGCATGGCTCCTTTGATCGAATTTTTGCGCTAATGATGAGTCAGGTCCAGGAAAGATAGGTTCTCCCACCAAGTTTGTCCTAAGTGAGGTCCACAAGAAAAATGTAGGGTAAGTCAGAAAGCCGATGGCAATAGTGTCCTGTTTGGCACAGTTGCGAGGCACAGAGGGTATTCGTGAAGACGCTCCGTAGGCAGTTAATTGAGAAGGAAGAAAAGAACGAGGGAAAGAGTAACGAAAGCGAAAAGATAATTGAGAAACTCCAGGAACAGTTAGCAGCTAAGGATAAAGAAATGGTCGATGTAAAACGTGCACATCAATCTTGCCTAGTTCACCTTGATAGCTTCCAGACCCAGTACAATAAAGCCTACCAAGATGCACAGCGCGCAATCTTGGTAAGAGAGGAAACAGAACAACAGGTCGCCCAGCTAACTAGCAAATGCGCAGATTTAAAAGCAGCTTTGAGAGTGCTCCACAGCTCCACTAAGGAACAGAGACAGAGTACTCTTGACCATGCTAAATGCCAACAGCAGATAGAAAAGTTACAGTCGCCAATCTCAGCATAGAATGGCTTCAGGTACACTTTCGGGCAGGATTTAGATGAGGAAGGTGCTCCCGATTGGCAAGAGTTAAACGAAAGCACCCAAAGATACGTAGAGGACATGGGAAATCAAAATTGAGCCCCCCACACCCCAAAATGAAAAGCACCCGCACCACCGACTGCACACAACGCAAGCCATCGGATCAGGATGAGCCTGATATCGTTTACACCACCCCACTATCCATAACCCAATTAAGAGAAGCTTGCACGAAAATTAGTCCATTCCAGCCCACCGCAGACCCGCACAGCTTCTTTGAGGAGGTGCGCCAACAAAATGTTATGTACGGCCTAGACGAGAGAGAGGAAGTAAAGCTAATAGTTATGAGCCTTAGCCAGTCCATAAGATCAGTGTGGTAGTCACCACTGTTGTATTATATTGTATACATGGGTATTACGGTAAGGCCCCTGTACTACAGGTACGGGGGTAGATCCCTGCCTGCTGGTTCCGCCCAGTAGGCGGAGTATAAATGTGTGTGCTCTCCGAACAGCAGCCATTTTGTAAGCTGCTGTAGGAGGCCACACATCTCTGTGTAATAAAGCCTCGATTACATTCTACTCTCGTCTCGGCGAAATTGATAGTGCATCAATTTATTACACAGAGATTTTTCAGAGATGGACCTCCGCATCAAGCTGCATCCTCAAGCAGACAATGCCAAAAAGGACTTCCAAACATTGGCTACATTGCTTTGAAGCATACATCGGGTCTGCGTCAGACCCAATCTCAGAAGCACAGAAGCTCCAGGTTCTGTACATGAGGCTGAGCTCCAACGTTTTTCCCCTCGTCCAGGACGCGCCTACCTAAGCAGACCATGGCGCGACTGAAGGAGAATTACGCTCAGCAGACCAACAAGATCTACGCCAGGCACCTCCTATCCACACGGCACCAACTTCCCAGTGAGTCTGTGGAAGATTTCTGACGTGCCCTGCTCGCCCTGGTGAGAGACTGTGACTGCCAGGCCGTTTCGGCCACTGAACATTCGAACCTGCTAATGAGAGACGCGTTTGTTACGGGCATAGGGTCTGACTACATCCGCCAGTGCCTCTTAGAAGGGGCCACGCTTGACCTCGCAGCGACCAAGAAACTAGCGCTCTCGCTCACGGTTGCCTCACGCACGTACAGGCTTATGCCCCCGACCACATGGTCCACCCCCCCTGTGTATCGTGGACCCCACCAGCAGCCACCCCATCGTGGACCCTGTAGTGATCTGTACATCTGTACATACATCTGCACATACACCAGGGACTGTAGACAGATATAACAGCCACAGCATCACGGCATCAGAGACGGGTATAAAGGGTGGAACCCAAGGTAGGATCCGCCTCTTTCAGAAGCACAAGGCTGGGGAGCAGCAGCACATGGAGACAGGTCAGCACAGGCAGCTTACCTTAGCTTCACTGGTCATACCTCTTGACTGTATTACATCTAGTTAAGCTCTGGAAACAGAACGAACCTACTGAATAAAGTATTTGTGTTAACTGGAAGTCTACAATCTTTATTCAGACTGAGAGATTAATATGTGGTACCGGAGTGATTTTAGACAGCTAGCCAGACACCAGCAAGAGAAGAAAAACTTAAACCGGATATTCGACTGTGGGAGACTTTGCAGCAAATGGATCCTCGACGACTAACTGATTCGATGGAACTTGTTGGAACTCCATGGCAGCTGGAAACAACCAGTAATTTAAGTTATAACTGGAAAATATTTGAACAAATGTTCCAAATATTTATCACAGCTAATGATTTAAGCCATGCCTCTGATGCAACGAAAATAGCCCTACTTCTCTCAGCAGGAGGGCATGGAGTTAGAGAAATCTATAATTGCTTTAATTACATAGATGAAGACAAATTGAAAGTAGAAATCAGACTCAAAAAATTTGCTAAATGCTGTGAGAGCCCGTCTGGTGAGATGCTGGAAAGATTTAACTCTTGTCAGAGAAACGGAGGGCCCATCACTGATTTTATTACAAATCTCAAGTTAATACCACAAGGCTGTGATTATGCTAGTTTCACAGACACTGTGATAATGAGTCAATTAATTTCTGGACTATCTGATAAAAATTTGAGGGAAGAACTATTCCAAAATAAGCATCTAACTCGAGAAATCGCTATACAAAAATGCCTTGCTTATGAACAAAAACAAAATCAATACTGTCAGTCGTTACAAACACAGAAACAGTGGGCGGGATTCTTCCCCCCCCCGGGGCCAGATCGCCCCGCGCCCCCACCCAGGACCCCGGAGCCTGCCCGCGCCGCCTAGTCCCGCCAAAAAGTGATTTAATCCACGCTGGCGGGACAGGCATTCCAGCAGCGGGACTTCGGCCCATCGCGGGCCGGAGAATCAGCGGGGGTAGGCCTGCCGACCGGCGCAGTGCGATTCCCGCCCCCGCCGACTGGCGCGGCACGATTCCCGCCCCGCTGAATCTTTGGTGGCAGAGACTTTGGGACACGGCGGGGACGGGATTCACGCCAGCTCCCGCCGATTCTCCGACCCGGCATGGCGTCGGAGAATCCCGCTCAGTGTCTCGAAAAGAAAATCGGGAAAAACGGCGCCAAAACTTACCTCGAGGCAGAGATAGGATTGAAGGAAGTTCTGAGCGGCAGCCATCTTGAGAAAGGAGCCGCACATGCGCAGTTGTGCCAAGAGCGCATAGTGAAGGAAACTCGAATTGCACATGCGCAATCGAGTCCGGTACACGACGTCACTATCGTCATGACGTCAGATGACCAGGACCACGCCCACTTAAAAGGGAAATGCATGAAAATGAACAAAAATAAATTTAAAGCTGCAACACCCAAATTTCTTGCCTGAAAAGACGGAACAATGACCAAACTTACACCAGCAGTAACAAATAACTTTCACAACACTCTGGAACAAGTAGTTAGCACTGCCCTAGAAGATGATATGGTCCTTGTAGACTACGACTCAGACGAAGATTTCATCTTGGTCTACCCCAGTACCAAATCCGAACCGCAACTAGAGGTGTTGTACCGTGAAGACCCCGACGATGAGTTCTTCGGAATGGGAAATCTTCAGCCCAGCATATATGACATCCCGACTTGTGAGTGCAGGATTATGCTGTGGCTTGATGCCAAGAAACAGAGAGTGGTCCACGCACCACGAAGGGTCCCAGCCTCCACACAAGAAGATGATTTGATCATTGAACATGAAGAGAATGATCACAACTCCGAAACAAAAAGTGATGATTTGTCTGTCGAACAATACACACAATGCTGCTCAGACATGGCTGAGTTATTCGGAGATCCTGATCACAGCATCGGCAACACGGTTGAACAGTTCAACACGACTCTTCTCATGGTAGATGAATCCAACACCATGACGCCATGACAGATCATCGATACTTTGGATGACAGCTATACCCAAGATGAAGACGAGGCCACACGGAGAGCACAGAAAGACTCAGTTGAGAGAGAACAGATCGACTCTACAGCGAGCACACTGCACGACTCCACAAGCAGAGCGAGGAAGGACTCCACAGAGAGAGTGATGAAAGACTCCACAGAGAGAGCGATGACAAACTCCGCAAAGAGAGTGACGCAAGCCTCCACAACGAGAGTGACGCAAGCCTCCACAGACAGCTCGGTGACAGACTCAAAAATGGCAGCAAGCAAACACTCCATAGCGAACGCCATGCATGTACAAGACCATGAAGATCTATCAAGCTTCTTTGAGCAACCAGTAGAAGACACTGAATGTCTACCCACTGTATGTGAGACAAGTGATGAAGAAATCACAATTCCCATACAGGATGTGCAGGATCACAGCGAGACTGACATATCTCAGCTCGTCTGCACAGAAGAACTCAATAATCAGAAGACGGCCACCCATGAACCCAGAGAGACCATGTCAATTGAAATCTTGAAGATTTTGACACCAGAAGAGGAGCACCAAGAGTCCAGAGAGACCACGTCAATAGAAATCGTGAAGATCTTGACTCCAGAAAAGAAGCAGAAAGAGAACACAGATGATTCAAATGAATCTGAAATGACTCCAAAAAAGGAGCACCAAGAAATCAATGATAATTCTAGTGACCCTGAAATGACTCCAAAACAGGAGCAGCTAGAAATCAATGATGATTCAAGTGAACCAGACATGACTCTAGAAGAGGAGTACCAAGCAAGAAAAGAAGTGGAATCGAATCCACCACAAATGACTGATGTCACCAACATCAATGCAACATCAGATCATTCTCACAATTCTCGAGAAGATCCGCTCAATGTAGCAGAGACCACAAAGGACACGGACACCAATAACTGTGACCATGACTCAAATCATCCACATGGCACACTCATTGAATGCAAGAACAACAAAAACCGCACAAAGCACATCAGAAACAAGAACAACAACAGCAACAACAAAAGCAACAAGAGGCATCCCAGACACAACAAGCACGACAAGAAAAAGAGCAAGAATAAAAGCGAAAACAACGAAAACAGAATCAACAAGCGTGACAAAAACACCAAGAACGCCAACGAAAACAACAAAGACAGAAACGACACAAACAACAATGAAACAACGACCGGTACAACATGGTACAACTCTGCACGAGAAGGACAATGCCACAGCACACCGTGAAACAATGACAAGACTGCAAACATGTCATGGCATGATAAAGAATCTCACAAATTCACATTGACTCCAGAAAAAACAAGCCAAACAGTTTTCACAAGCGATGACATACAGAATCAATATCACAAACACAGGAAAAAGTTGAGGTCAGACAGCGGTGCAACACAGAATCGCGACCCACAATCAAATGGAACGGGGGAGCAGGTGTCCACATCATTAAGTGGCTCGTCAGCAAAGTAGCTGAGTCACGTTCCGACATCAACCTAGCTCTGTGAGAGTACCGAGCAGCCCCATTGAGCTCAGGACTGGCGCCAGCGCAAATGCTCTTCAGCAGACACGTCCGGACAACCCTACCGGCAAAGCAATTCCGAGACCCTGGCAAGCACTGGTTCTCGACGACATGCGAGCACTATGCTCCAAATAAAAACTATACTACAATCAACATGCGATCACACTCAAGCCACTGACAATAAATAGATGACACCATCAGAATCAGGGACCCAGGAGGTGGATGGCCTGAGTCAGCCACGGTGATCAGCAGGAGGCACCGCGGTCCTACATTGTCAAATTGTCTGCGGGAGTACTTTCTCACCGTAACCGCCGGGATCTATTAGAGATTCGACCTACAACGCCAGTATTTCCCACACTGGACTTGACCGAGTCCATTTGTCCACAGGACGTTCCTCACCACACAACGCCAGACAGTACTCCATCGTACCTACTACCACCGTTAAGATGCTCCAGCAGAAGCCGTAAGGCACCCGACTGGCTAGATTTGTGACGACACTCCAACACACGCACAAGACGAATATGGACATTTCTCACGATGGACTCACAACACAGTTCATTGTTTCTGTATTACTTTTATCATTTTCACAGTGTGCAGATTTGCATATTCTCACCACCTGTTATGTACAGTTTTCTTGAGGCCAGTCTAGAAAACATGTCCAATAAAAGGGGGGGGGGGGATGTAGTGATCTGTACATCTGTACATACATCTGCACATACACCAGGGACTGCAGACAGATATAACAGCCACAGCATCACTGGAGGGCATCAGAGACGGGTATAAAGGGTGGAACCCAAGGTAGGTGCCTGTTTCAGAAGCACAAGGCTGGGGAGCAGCAGCAGCACACGGAGACAGGTCAGCACAGGCAGCTTACCTTAGCTTCACTGGTCATACCTCTTGACTGTATTACATCTAGTTAAGCTCTGGAAACAGAACAAACCTACTGAATAAAGTATTTGTGTTAACTGGAATTCTACAATCTTCATTCAGACTTAGAGAATAATATAGACCCCATCAGCGACCGCCTCAGCCAACCCCACGCCTGCGCTGCGCGGCAGCCAACCAACCCCGGGGGACCCAAGTGCTACTTCTGCGGACAGACAAAACACCCCCGGCAGCGCTGCCCAGCGCGGAGCGTGCTCTGCAAGGTCTTTGGCAAGAAGGGACATTTGGCTGCAGTGTGCCAGGCCCGCTCAATCGCCGCTATTGTCCCGGCACCACCACGTGCGGCCAATGGGCGCTGCCATCTTTCTCTCCTCAGACCACTTGCGGCCCGCGGGCGCCGCCAACTTGCTCCACTCACAAAACGTGCGGCCCGTGGGCGCCGCCATCTTGCTTGCCTCAGAACCAATGGGCACTGCCATCTTGCCTGCCCCAGGACACGTGCGGCCCAAGGGCGCGGCCACCTTGCCTGCCCCAGGACACGTAAGGCCCATGGGTGCTGCCATCTTACCCGCCTCAGGACCCCTGCATGTCGGGCGCCTCATCGGGCCGCTCTTCGCCTGCAACCGCCGCTGACCAGCCGCATCTCACCTCGTTCACGATTGACCAGTCTTGACAGCACAACCTCGCGACCGCTTCGACAAAGGTAAAGGTCGACGGGCACGAGATATCCTGCCTTCTGGGCTCCGGGAGCACTGAGAGCTTCATCCACCCCCATACGGTAAGGCGCTGCTCCCTCGCGGTACACCCCGCTAACCAAAGAATCACCCTGGCCTCCGGATCCCACTCCGTGGTGATCCGGGGGTACTGCATCGCCACCCTCACCGTCAAAAGCATAGAGTTCAGCGGCTTCCGGCTCTACGTCCTCCCCAACCTCTGCGCTGCCTTGCTACTCGGCCTGGACTTCCAGTGCAACCTCCAGAGACTAACCCTGAAATTTGGCGGGCCCCTACCACCCCTTACTGTTTGCGGCCTCGTGGCCCTTAAGGTCGACCCGCCTTCCCTGTTTGCAAACCTCACCCCGGATTGCAAACCCATCGCGACCAGGAGCAGACGGTACAGTGCCCAGGACAGGACCTTCATTAGGTCTGAGGTCCAGTGGCTGCTGCGGGAAGGTATCATCGAGGCCAGCAATAGCCCCTGGAGAGCCCAAGTGGTAGTGGTGAAAACCAGGGAGAAAAACAGGATGGTCATTGACTACAGTCAGACCATCAATCGGTACACGCAGCTCGACGCGTACCCCATCCCACGCATATCTGATATGGTCAATCAGATTGCATAGTACCGGGTCTTCTCGACAGTGGACCTGAAACCTGCCTACCGCCTGCTCCCCATCCGCAAGGCGGACTGCCCATACACTGCGTTTGAAGCAGACGGCCGCCTTTACCATTTCCTTAGGGTTCCCTTCGGCGTCATCAACGGGAGATGGACCGAATGGTTGACCGGTATGGGCTGCGGCCACTTTCCCGTACCTGGACAACATCACCATCTGCGGCTACAATCAGCAGGACCACGACGCTAACCTTTCCAAATTTCTCCACTCCGCCACACTCCTCAACCTAACTTACAACAAGGAGAAATGTGTGTTCAGCACAAACCGATTAGCCATCCTCGGCTATGTGGTTCAGAACGGAGTTCTAGGGCCCGACCCCGATCGCATGCGCCCCCTCATGGAACTCCCCCTCCCCCAAGGCCCTCAAACGATGCCTGGGGTTCTTTTCGTATTACGCCCAGTGGGTCCCAAACTATGCGGACAAGGCCCGCCCACTCCTTCAACCGTATCAAGGCCGACATCACCAAGGTCGCGATGCACGGGGTCGACGAGATACTCCCCTACCAAGTCGAGAGCGATGCATCTGACGTCACTCTGGCCGTCACATTCAACCAGGCATGCAGGCCGTGGCAGTCTTTTCCCGCACCCTCCATGCCTCCGAAATTCGGCACTCCTCCGTCGAAAAGAAGGCGCAAGCGATCGTTGAAGCTGTGCGACATTGGAGGCATTACATGGCCGGCAGGAGATTCACTCTCCTCACTGACCAACTGTCGGTTGCCTTCATGTTTAACCACACACAGCAGGGTAAGATCAAAAATGATAAAATCATGAGATGAAGGATCGAGCTCTCGGCCTACAATTACGAGATTTTGTATCGCCTTGGTAAGCTCAAGCCCCCCGATGCCCTGTCCCGAGGTACATCTGCCAGCGCACAAGTGGACCAACTCCGGACCCTGCACGACGATCTCTGTCACCCGGGAGTCACCCGCTTTTACCACTTCATTAAGGCCCGCAATCTGCCCTACTCCATTGAGGAAGTCAGGGCTATCACCAGAGACTGCAAGGTCTGCGCGGAGTGTAAGCCGCACTTCTACCGCCAGACCGTGCGCACCTGGTGAAGGCCTCCTGCCCTTTTAAACGCCTCAGCGTGGACTTCAAAGGGCCCCTCCACCGACTGCAACACATACTTTCTTAACGTGGTCGACGAGTATTCCCGATTTCCCTTCGCCGTCCCATACCCCGATATGACGTCTGCCACCATCATCAAAGCCCTCAACATCATCTTCGCTCTGTTCGGTTACCCCGCCTACGTCCACAGCGACCGGGGATCCTCATTTATGAGCGAGGAGCTGCACCAGTACCTGCTCAACAGGGCATTGCCTCGAGAAGGAGGACCAGCTACAACCCCAGAGGAAACGTGCAGGTGGAGCGGGAGAATGGGATGGCCTGGAGGGCCGTCCAGCTGGCCCTACAGTCCAGAAATCTACCGGCCTCCCGCTGGCAGGGGGTCCTCCCCGACGCCCTTCACTCCATTCGGTCGCTCCTGTGCACCGCGACCAACAAAACCCCCCATGAACGTCTCCTTGCCTTCCCCAGGAAGTCCACCTCCGGGGTTTTGCTCCCAACGTGGCTGGCAGCTCCAGGACCCGTTCTCCTCCACAAGCATGTGCGGCTCCACAAGGCGGACCCGTTGGTTGAGAGGGTACAGCTACTCCATGCGAACCCGCAGTACGCCTACGTAGCGTACCCCGACGGCCGCCAAGACACAGTCTCCCTCAGGGATCTGGCACCAGCTGGGTTCCCACCCCCCGCCCTGGCGCCACCCTCCCCTCCGCAGCCCCCGCTCCGCTCCAGGACAATCCGTCCTCCCCTTGCTCCCACTCGGGGATGAAGAGGATTTCAACACGCGCCCGGAGTCACCGAAGACCAAGCCGACGCCTGAGTCGCCACCAGCACTGCGGCACTCTCATCGACAGATCAAGGCGCCCGGCCGTCTAAATTTGTAACCTTCTCTGTAATTTTAAAACCAATCTGTGTGTATATATTTTTCCATCACCCCCGCTGGACTCATTTTAACAGGGGGTGAATGTGGTAGTAACTACTGTTGTATTATATTGTACATATGGGTATTACGGTAAGGCCCCTGTACTACAGGTATGGGGGTAGATCCCTGCCTGCTGGCTCCGCCCAGTAAGCGGAGTATAAATGTGTGTGCTCTCCGAACAGCAGCCATTTCATAAGCTGCTGTAGGAGGCTACACATCTCTCTGTAATAAAGCCTCGATTACATTCTACTCTCGTCACATCGTAATTGATAGTACATCAATCAGCTTTGCCCGAACCCCAAAATGTAGCAGGACGAACCCAACAGGAAGTGAAAACAGCCACATTAGATGCCATCGGGTATAACAAAGGACATCCAGTCGAGGGTTTAAATCACTGCAGGCTAAAGAAGGGAGAGCATCCGACTGCATTTGCTGGTCGCCTATGGAATCATTTTATGGCAGTTTACGGACAATTGAACCGCGCACACCTAAATGAGGAGGTCCCGCTCCTTAGTCTCACATGCCACAGACGCAGGTCAAAAGGCTTGTGTAAACTATGACCCCGCAGATCGCACACACAATGAAGTTTGGGTATTGAAACAACTTTCTAGAGCGTGGGAACAACACTACACCGACAGACAGTTCAGGACGAGATAGAAGCAAACATGCACCCAGTTAGGACTAGCCAGGACCCAGCATGGATAAACGAGGGTAGACACGAGGGACAGCACCCCAGAGCACAGGCACCACAAAGTTGTTACAATTGTGGCCACATGGGACATTACGCCCGCGATTGCCGACAAAACCCCTGAACCAGCATTGATGCCCCCACCTTGGAACAATGTTAGGCCCATGCATAATATTAGCGCCAGTTCAGACGACTTAGCGTTTAATTCCACAGATTGACGTGTTCGGACTCCCCAACTTGGGTCTGTGACACACGCTGGGACAAATCAGGCAGACCAGTAGTTACAGGCACAGTCTGGGGACATACAGTCGATTTCCTTTGGGACACAGGAGGATCCCGCACCACTTTGAACTCCTCCACCATGTTTCAACGTGACAAATGGCCCACCACAGAGATCATCACCCTGAGTGGATTCGCCGGCCACATACAGCAAGGATATAACACAGCTCCCGTACACATTCAGAGAGGGAACATTAGCACCAGACACCCCGTCGTTTTAGTTGAATTATCCCAAACAGCCGAGCACATTCTAGGCATTGATTTTATGAGTTCCCATAACCTTTCATTTTACTCAGTAAACAAATGTGTCTGAGGGGTGAGGTAATTTTGTTTGTCAGGGTGGACAAAGAGGAGAGGTTGGAGCGGCAGAGGGTAATAGATGAGATGTTGGAGGTAGATAGGCGTTATGCAGATGATGCGGACCCAGCGAAGCTGGAAAAGAGGAAGGAACTACAGATGAGCTTCGACCGACTGTCTACCAGGAAGGCGGTGCGCCAACTGAGCCGAGCAAGGGGTGCAGTTTATGAACATGGAGATAAGGTGGGGCGTATGTTAGCAGGTCAGCTCTGGAGGAATCAGTGGCAAGGGAAATTGATCAGGTGAGGGATAGGGCAGGGAAGTTGGTGGTGGCTCCGGATCTGATGAACAAGGTTTTTGAGGAGTTTTATGAGAGGTTGTACAAGTCAGAGCCACCCGGGGGACACTGTGAGATGCAGGAATTTCTAGATGGGTTGGAGTACCCGAGGCTAGGGGAGGGGGACAGGGCTACATTAGAAGGAGCAATAGTGGAGCAGGAGATAAAGGATGCGATTGGGAGGATGCAGTCGGGGAAGGTGGCAGGGCCGGATGGGTTTCCGGTGGAATGTTATAAAAAATTCAAGGATAAGCTGGCACCCCTGATGGTGGGGCTGTTTGAAGAGGCGATAGGGAAGGGGGTGTTGCCGCAAACCTTGGGGCAGGCATCGATTTCACTGTTGCTAAAAAAAGATAAGGATTCAACGGAGTGTGGGTCGTATCGGCCATATCACTTCTGAATGTGGACGCAAAAGTATTGGCGAAGGGTAGGCTGGAGGAGTGCCTCCCAAAGGTGATATGTGAGAATCAAGCAGGGTTTGTGAGAGGGAGGCAGCTTTATTCAATCATGAGGAGGGTATTGAACGTCGTTATGGCACTGGCGGAGGGGAAGGAAACAGAGGTGGTTGTGGCATTAGACGCTGAGAAGGCATTTGGCCGGGTAGAATGGGGGTCCTTGATGGCAGTTCTGGAGCGGTTTGGGATTGGACCAAGATTTGTGAACTGGTAAAGCTATTATATAAGGAGCCGAGGACGAGTGTCCGCACAAACAACATCACCGCGAGATACTTTTCTCTCCACCGTGGGATGAGACAGGGATGTCCTATGTCCCCCCTGCTGTTTGCACTTGCGATTGAGCCGTTGGCCATCGCATTAAGAAGTTTGGGAACAAGGCAAGGAATAGTGCTGGGGGGGGGGCGCGGGGGGGGTGGGGGTGGGGGGTGGGGGGGTGGCGGATAGATCATAGGGTGTCCTTCTTTGCCGACGACCTGCTGTTATACGTGTCGGAACCGAGTGTGTTGATGGGGGGAATATTGGAGCTACTGCGAGTATTAGGGTCTTTCTCGGGGTACAAGCTGAACCTAGACAAGAGTGAGCATTTTGTGGTGTCTCAGCCGGGGTTGGGGGCAGGGGTGGGGGGGTGCTGCCATTCCGTAGGGCAGGAACTCACTTTAAGTACCTGGAGGTGCAGGTTGCCCGGGGGGTGGGGGAGGCTTCGCAGGTACAACATCACTAGTTTGGTGGGGCGAGTGAAAGCCGATCTGGCAAGGTGGGATGGTCTCACTCTGTCATTGGCGGGTCGGGTACAGGCGGTTAAAATGAATGTGTTGCCACGATTTCTGTTTATTTTTCAATGCCTACCGATTTTCCTGCCAAAGGCTTTTTTCAGAGAGATTGAGGGAAGGATTACCTCGTTCATATGGGGAGGGAAGGTGACCACAGCGAGAAGGGTGCTGCTACAGGGGGGAAGGCAGACAGGGGGTTTGGGTCTTCCGAACCTGTTGTACTACTACTGGGCGGCAAATGTGGAGAAGGTGCGGAGCTGGGTCAGAGGGGTTGATTCCCAGTGGGTCAGAATGGAGGAGAGTTTGTGCCGGGGGTCGGGATTGAAAGCACTAGCAACAGCGCCGCTCCCGATAGCCCCGGAGAAACACTCAGGGAGTCCGGTAATAATAGCTTCATTGAGAATTTGGAGGCAGTTTCGCCAACACTTCGGGTTGGGGGCAGGGTCAAGGGAAATGCCGATTCGGGGGAACCACAGATTTGAGCCAGGGAGGTGGGATGGACATTTTCAGAAATGGGAGGAGAAGGGGATTAAGACGCTAAAAGATTTGTTTCTTAGGGGTCGGTTTGCAGGAATGAAGGAGCTGGAAGTGAAGCATGGGATGATCCCAGGAATGGTAGACCTAACATACGATGAACGTCTGATGGGATTATATTCATTGGAGTTTAGGAGGTTGAGGGGAGATCAAATAGAAACTTACGAGATAATGAATGGCTTAGATAGGGTGGACGTAGGGAAGTTGTTTTCATTAGCAGGGGAGACTAGGACCCGGGGGCACAGCCTTAGAATAAAAGGGAGTCACTTTTGAACAGAGGTGAGGAGAAATTTCTTCAGCCAGAGAGTGGTGGGTTTGTGGAATTCATTACGACAGAGGGCGGTGGAGGCCGGGACGTTGAGTGTCTTTAAGACAGAAGTTGATAAATTCTTGATTTCTCGAGGAATTAAGGGCTATGGAGAGAGAGCGGGTAAATGGAGTTGAAATCAACCATGATTGAATGGTGGAGTGGACTCGATGGGCCGAATGGCCTTACTTCCGTTCCTACGTCGTATGGTCTTATGGTCTTATGGAGCAGGGGGAAATGTTTAGATACATGCAGGTTCGAGACTTTGCCAGAAAGGAGAAACAGAGCTTCCTGGAGGAATCGGCCTCCACATTGCTGGAGGAGGTTGCTGACAACAGGGGGATTGGAGAAGGGGGTAGTGTCAGCGGTTTACGGAGCTATTTTGGAAGAGGATAAGACATCACTGGAAGGGATCAAAGCAAAGTGGGAGGAAGAGTTGTGAAAAGTTATAGAGGAGGGGTTCTGGTATGAGGTGCTCCGGAAAGTAAATGCCTTCACCTTGTGTGTGAGGTTGGGGCTGATACAGCTGAAGGTAGTATACAGAGCACACCTCACGAGGGCGAGGATGAACCGATTCTTTGAAGGAGTAGAAGATGTGTGTGAGCGTTGCGGGGGGTGGGGGGGGGGGGCCGCTAATCACGTTCATGTGTTTTGGTCCTGTCCAAAGCTAGAGGATTACTGGAAGGAGGTTTTTAGGGTAATTTCCAAGGTGGTGCACGTGAAACTGGACCCGCGTCGCCGGGAGGCCATGTTCGGGCTGTCGGACCAGCCAGGGTTGGAAACGGGGCCAGAGGCAGATATCGTAGCGTTTGCCTCATTGATCGCCCAAAGGCGGATCCTGGTGGGATGGAGAGCAACCTCTCCACCCAGTGCCCTGGCGTGGCGGGGGGAGCTGTTGGAATTCTTGACTCTTGAGAAGGTTAAGTTTGAACTGAGGGGAAGGACGGAGGGGTTCTACAATTCATGGGCATTATTCATTATGCACTTTCAAGAACTGGATAACATCGAACATTAGTTGGGGGAATGGGGGGGAGGGTTGGGGGGAGAGGGGCTGTGTGTATTAAGGGTGACTATGGGTGATCCCTGATTCTTTTTTGTCATTTGTTTATGTAAACACGCGGGCTAATGTTTGGGGTTTGGTGGGAGGATGGGATCGTTGTTATTGTTATGGGGATTGACATATTTGTTGCTGATTATTGTTATTGTTGGTGGGTGGAAATTTGGGAGAAAATGTGAAAAAGGAGGAGAATAAAAATATTTTCAAAAAAGGGAGTACAGGCAATGTATTTCACAGTGCTGGGCATCAGGCAGTAAAACACAGGATTCCCAAGCCACAGGGGATGCTTTAAAAATTTATGTAGATGGTTCCTCCACAATCGAAAATGGTGTTAGAATTACTGGTTGTGGAATTCACGTAGAAGACGCGCAGGGTCGCCCACTCGAGGAGATCTCTTTAAAATTGCCTGGCCACCTAGGTTCAGAAGCAGCAGAACTCGCAGCCATAGCCTATGTAATTCAGCACCCCGATTCTTTTCCAACTCCCACAGACGTACACTCGGACAGCCTGTATGTGTGCAACAGCTTAACAGAATTCCTGCCCCTGTGGGAATCTCGAGGTTTTGTTTCAACCGATGGAAAACCCCTACCCTCTGCCCCATTGTTAAAGCACATTCTCAGGACAGCCTCAGATCGCACATACGGTATTATTAAAGGGAGAAGCCATCATTGCTCATCCCCACCCGGTAATGTAAAGGCAGACACCTTAGCCAAAGCAGGATCACGCCATGGTCACTTCTGGCAGCCACCCGAAAACAAACCGATACACTCAGTCCAGGTTTCCCAGACCAGTATTGAGGATCTATCTCAAGCCCAAAAAGCAGACGACACTCTCAAACAGGTTTTAGATGGCAACTTCCCAGCCCCCTATGATAAATGGAAGGACGCACTGACTGTACAGGACGGCATAGTTTTAAAAAACGGAATTTATGTGGTCCACACCCAGCACAGAAACCAGCTCATTTACCAATTTCTTGACGGACACGGACATCAGGGGATAGACAATACCATTGCCCATTTAAGACATTTGTGTTGGTGGCCCGATTTAAAAAGCGATGTAACCCATTATGTCGAGAATTGTATTATCTGTGCGCAGAACAATCCCGAACATTACTCAAAGAAAGGACAATTACGTCACACCCAACCTGTTAATGGCCCTTGGAAAAATTTGCAACTCGATTACATTGGCCCCCTTCCCCTTTGCAGAAATGGTTTCAAGAACGTACTGGTTGTAATCGACACCTTTACTAAATGGGTAGAAGCATTTCCCTCACGGACAAACACAGCAAAGGCCACCGCTAAGATTTTGACCCAACAGATATTCACACGCTGGGGTCTCCCCCGCAGCATTGAGTCAGACCAAGGTTCCCACTTCACCGGCAGAGTCATGCAAAATGTTTTAACAATTTTGGGGATCAGGCAGAAATTCCATATAGCATATCACCCCCAATCCAGTGGCATTGTTGAGAGAATGAATCGAACTTTAAAAGCGACCATTAGGAAGATGGAGCAACAGAACAATACCATGTGGGACACGGTCCTCCCATTTGCTCTCATGTTTATTCGGAACACCATTTCCAGTTCCACAGGTTTCACCCCCCCCACACTCTCATGACCGGAAGGCCCATGAAGGGTATTGAATATTTATTAGTCCTCGATCTGGCAAGCTCCACTGTAACCACCCTCACCCACGAAAAAGCAGTCCAACAGGTAACAGATAACATTAAAGCGGCACAACTCACTGCAGCTGTCCGATTAGGCGCTAGAAGGCAGCAAAGTAAAGCCTGTTTTGACAAAACAGTCCACCCCGTAGAGTATACAGGCGGTCAGAAAGTAATGGTTTCACTTTACAACTCCAGTTCTTTCCTCTCCCCCAAATTTTCAGGACCCTACTCCATTTCCAGCAAAGTGAGCCTCTCCGTGTACAAGATAACATACCCCAACGGTAAAACTGGTTGGTTCCACATCAGCCAACTCAAAGTCTACGGATCCCAATGCAACCACTCCCACCACATCTCTCTGGCAATAGGAGACAATTACGCCCCGCCCATCGTCAACCTGGTCTGACCCCTACACCAACCCTCCCCCAGCCATGACGACATTTATCCCTTGTCCACGCCCACAGACTCGAACTTGTCTCCGCCCACAGGTACGGACTTTCACCTTGAACTTGACTCCGACGACAGCGAGAGCCTTCCGGATATGATTACTATCCCTGAACACTGGTGTGATCTCTCTACCCCCAGTCACCCCAGCCCCCGGAACCACGACTTTGACTCCCTATATGCCCTTGCCCAGCCACAGCCACCACCGACCACAGTAACTTCCCCTCCACTCCCACCGCCCCTACGCCTCACAACAAACAAGCCCCTCTTTGACACCGCGTCAACTCTTGCAGACTGGTAAGGCACGACGATTCGGATTATCCGATGGCCCACGCGGCCATGGCACAGAAACGGCAGACACGAGTCTGGCAACCGGGAGATGGTGGTGATTCAGATACTGACTCTTGCTCCGGTAATGCTTTTACAACACTGCTTGGTACAGAACCCTGAGGTGTCCAGATGATGAGAAAGAGACACCGCCTAAGTATTAAGGTGTCCAAGTTTTGATGGAGCCTGCCTGCCTTTTACCTTCTTTTTTTTCTACTACATGGCTTTAATTCATGTCGCCCGACACACAATTACTCTTCTGATTCGAGGGGATGATGCCCTATGACAGTTAAAGGCACAAGTTTGTCAGAAAACATATCACCGTTCTCCCAGTCTTTATGCCCAGTTTCCAACTACAAACTCTTACCGTCCACTCAGGTGACCCAGGTAGGGAGTAATGGCACTGATCCCCACCCTGCCTGAAGACCCCAAATGCATCCGGTCAGTTAAGCTTTGGTAGTGGAGTAACAGCACTAACCCTCGCCCTACCCGGGGATTCCACCCATTCTTATCCTGCAGTGGCCCACACGCATCTCATGTTCCTGTCACTTCATATGCTCTGGAATGGTTCTCTACACTCTGTACTGTCTTTGGCAGGCCTTACTTTCAACTTCTCTGCTCTCCCTTTGGTTGGGGTATAAAGAATGCATTTTGCCACGTTCTGTATGCTCACCCCTTCCTTCCTTTACCTTCCGCGACCCCTTGGTCACTCCCCACCTGCTATTTACACATATGACACGATTGGTTGCTATACATGCTGCTACACACGAACTACCTCTGAACCCTGGGACAAAAGTCTTTAAAACTGGCCGCCCTGAAATTCGGCTGGTTAAGTGGTTAAGATAAGCCTCAACCACCACTGGTTGCAAGTAAAAAAAGACTGGTCGGAGAAATTGTCCGCCCACTCCCCGCATCGACCACAAGCTGCGAGAGTCTCTGTACTTGAAAAATTTGCATTTCTTGTCTCTCAAAATGGCATTTCGAAAAGAAAATGAGGGAGTCACACATGGTGACAATCATAATGGGTAATTGGAGTAAGGAGAGAAAGACTAATAAAACGAGATATTAACTGAAGATACTAACAGATGCTATGCTTGCACCCCCAGGATTACACGGAAAAAAGAAAACACTGGATGAAGCAAGGACTGCTGATGTGCATTTGGATCATCGCTGGACTTCTGCTACTGCGCGCGCAACACACGTTCATTACAAACCCCACAACAGCCCGGACACTACACCACACATAAAGACAGACATCGAAACCCCCATTGGTGCGAAAACATTGCCAAATGGAACCCCCTTTCATACATAGTAGAGGCCCTTCTAGTAATTGCAATAATCTGCAGTGTCATTCAAACACTCCGACTCCATAAATGGCGAGCAAAAGCCTCGAGCTCCCCGATATATACAGTCCGAGCCCCCTTCTTTGGAATTCAACAAAATTAAATTCATGCACTAATCGCTGCTAAGATTAACCATGTACCTTTTTAACTTTGTTAGGATTAAGTAGAAATGTGATGCTGCTATTTTAAATTTTGTACTGTATATAAGCTCGTTGATATCCACCAGCAGCATGAGAGTAGCTTAGATAGTGTAAGCTACAGATCAACTGTGCGGATAAATTAAATGTTTTATAGTAACCTAAATTATAGTGACTGTTAGAGATGAATTAATTTATTAATGTTTTACTGAAATATTAGGTAAATGTCCCAAACTATAAGATAGAGTAGAGTAGAACCTTGCCTTGACCAAGGGTAACCGGTCCACCAAGAATGAACAGGGACCAATAGCGTGATCCACCATGCTTTGCGTTCAGGATCAAGAGGATGGGATGTAGCCATCTAAGATGTATATTTGAAACACAGGTAACTAGACCTGATCAAACCCCCCCCCCCCCCACCCCCCCACCCCCCCACTCGTTTGCATTTTAATGGCCCATTTCCCAGGACAATAGAACTCCAATCAAGAAACCGGTACAGCCATAGACTGATCGGCGCCACTCCCTTTACTCAGAAAGCCCAACTACCAAGATCAATGACCCGCCCAGCTACCAAGGCACCCGCCCCTTTATTGGCTGAAATCGAAGACAGTGATCAGAGCCCTGTCGAACTATTGGGTTAAGGACCGCCCCAAAGAGCGCGAAATCCCAGAGGGATAAAAGAGAGCACAGCCATGTGTACTGTCTCTTTGGGATTCGGCCTGTGCCAACCCAACTGTAGCAGGAACAGCCAGCCAAGTTCAAGACCAACAATCGCTACCTGACGGATGAGCCCAGCAGAGACAGAGCCACTTTCTTCAAACCAGCCAAGTGAAATCCAGATAAGGGCCTTATCCATTTGCACAGTGCCGGTTGCCCTGAAGTTAAGTATAGGTTATTGGAGCTGATAAGTGTAGTTTAACTCGTAGTAGTTGTGTTTGCATGTTGAGATAACTCTTATGTATGTAAATAAACCATCTTTTGAACTAACTAACTGGTTGTGTGGTCATTTGATCGATATAAGTGAAGGCTTGTGGTTCACCAACATTATCATTAATATTAGCAACAGTGTTAGCGATGCTGTTGGGATCGAAAACGAGCAACACTGTGTGTTTATAAAATGTTAACTGGATTCATAGAATAAACATTGTTTTGTTTTAAAAGTACTTTAGATCTCTGTTGCATCACACCTGTAGAGTGGGCCCTTGTGCTCCCCATAACAAAAATCTATTAAAAGTTGTGGGTCAGGTGAACTCCATGGTACATTTTGGGGTTCTCTAAACTCTAGCCCATAATACCTGCCACAGTCAGTGTCGCAGTGAAGCAGTCTGGGAATGGTGTCCTGCCACAGTCAGTGTCACAGTGAAGCAGTCTGGGAATGGTGCCCGGTCACAGTCAGCGTCACAGTGAAGCAGTCTGGGAGTGGTGCCCTGCCACAGTCAGTGTCGCAGTGAAGCAGTCTGGGAACGGTGTCCTGCCACAGTCAGAGTCGTAGTGAACCAGTCTGGGAACGGTTTCCTGCCGCAGTCAGCATCGTAGTGAAGCAGTCTGGGAATGGTGTCCTGCCATAGTCAGAGTTGCAGTGAAGCAGCCTGGGAACGGTGTCCTTGATGCGCAATCAATTACACTCAAGACAAAGTGATTTCATAACTGAAGGCTTCAATCTACTAGAACCTGTTCCCCAGCAGCTTCGATACAGAAAGTCAAGGCTGCTGGGACGGCACCATCTCTTATACTCCGCCTACGTAATACAGCCAATGGTAGACTCCTGGGTCTAACCAATGGTCATCAGCCTCTCAGGTACCGCAATACCTGATCCTACCACATTCACCCCCTGTTAAAAAGGAGTCCGGCGGTGGTGGTGGTCAGTGGTAACAGCACAAGTGGACCACCTCCGATCCCTCCCCGAGGACCTCTGCCACCCGGGGGTCACTCGCGTTTTCCATTTTGTCAAGACCCGCAACCTGCCCTACTCCATCGAGGAGGTCAGGTCAGTCACCAGGGACTGCCAAATCTGCGCAGCGTGCAAACCGCACTTCTACCGGCCAGAGAGGGCGCACCTGAGAAAGGCTTCCCATCCCTTTGAATGCCTCAGCATGGATTTCAAAGGCCCCCTCCCCTCCACCGACCGCAACATGTATTTCCTGAACGTGATTGATGAGTACTCCCGGTTCCCTTTCGCCATCCGCTGCCCAGACACGACCACAACCACCCTCTCCCCCGTATAGCACTGCCTATGCACCATGGACCCTGCCAGAGCCCGTGCCTCTCTAAGTCCCAAGGTGTCCTTTTCTAGGAGTCTTTGGCAGATCACTGAGGAGCTCATACCTGCTACGAAAGCATCCCTGATTAAATGTTCCGTGTGCTCGCTCCCCGAAACTTGCGGGCAGCCACAGTTTCAGCCCAGCACCAGTAGCGCCCGGAAGAAATCCTCCAACGATTCCCCGGGGCTTTGCCGTCTAGTTGCAAGCAGGTGACGTGCGTAGACCTGATTTACAGGGCGGATATAATGTCCTTTTAACAGTTCGATCGCGGCATCATAGTCCTCGGTCTCCTCGATAAGGGGGTAGATCCTAGGGCTGACCCTTGAGCGCAGGAGATGCATTTTCTGTCCTTCTGTGGGGGTGCCTCCGGTCGTCTCGAGGTAGCCTTTAAAGCACGCCAGCCAGTGTTTAAAAATTGCAGCTGAGTTCTCCGCATGGGGGATGAGTTGAAGGCACTCCGGTTTGATTCGGAGATCCATCCTTCCAGCTTAAGTCTAGTAGATTAAATTGATGCGCGATCAATTACACTCAAGACGAAGTGATTTCATAACTGAAGGCTTTAATCTACTAGAACCTGTTCCCCAGCAGCTTCGATACAGAAAGTGAAGGCTGCTGGGACGGCACCATCTCTTATAACCCGCCTTCAGGACGGAGCTACATAATACAGCCAACGGTAGACCCCTGGGTCTAACCAATGGTCATCAGCCTCTCAGGTACCGCAATACCTGGTACTACCACAGTCCTACCACAGTCAGTGTCACAGTGAAGCAGTCTGGGAATGGTGTCCTGCCACAGTCAGTGTCGCAGTGAAGCAGTCTCGGAACGTTGTCCTGCCACAGTCAGTGTCACAGTGAAGCAGTCTGGGAACGATGTCCTGCCACAGTCAGTGTCACAGTGAAGCAGTCTGGGAACGATGTCCTGCCACAGTCAGTGTCGCAGTGAAGCAGTCTGGGAACGATGTCCTGCCACAGTCAGTGTCACAGTGAAACAGTCTGGGAATGGTGCCCGGTCACAGTCAGCGTCACAGTGAAGCAGTCTGGGAACGGTATCCTGCCACAGTCAGCATTGGTAGTGGAGGGACAGCTGGCGGCATTCGGAGGTGATGTAACAGTTCAGAAAGTGACGTGGGACCGATATGAGCAGCTGATTGGTGAGTAAGTGCTGGTGGTATTTTAAAACTATATTAAATTGTAATTCATTGTTTAAACAAGGGTAGGGATGTGTTTGATTTTTTTTAACGTCTTCTAAGGTTTAAATGGAAAGGATTTAGACATGGCAGAGAGCTCAAAGCTGTAGCATGCGGCCCCTGCTCTATGTGGAAAGCCGGACATATTTCCAATGCTCTGGACCAGCATGTGTGCAGGAAATGTGTCCAGCTGCAGCTCCTGAACGCTTGGGTTTCAAAGCTGGAATGGTGGCTGGGGTAACTGTGGAGCGTCCACAAATCGTAGAGCATTGTGGATAGCACATTTAGAGAAGTGGTCACACCGCAGCTGAAGGGACTTAAGGAAGGAAGGGAATGAGTGACCACCAGGCAGTCCATGACAAACAGTAAGATAGTTCAGGGGTCCCTGGGGTCCCACTCCTAAAACAGTATTCCATTTTAGAGGTTGAGGAGGGAACTTGTTCCCCCTGGGCGTGCAGAGAGAGCCAGGTTTCTGGCGCCACAAGCAACCTGTCTATTCAGGATTAGAGGAAGAGAGGAAGATCAATAATAAAATAATTTCTATTGTCAGGAAAACAAATAGGCACTACTGTGTCCATCAACTTGATTCTAGGATGGTGTGTTGCCTCCCTGAAGCCAGAGTTTGGGATGCCAGCTGTTGGACACCTTGAAGGGGGATGGTGACAAGGCAGAAGTTACTGTACATGTTGATACTAATGACATAGGCAGAAAGAGGGATGAGGTTTTGCATCAAGACTTCTTAAAATTTTAGTTCGCCCATGGGATGTGAGTGTCACTGGCTGGGTGAACATTTATTGTCCATCCCTGAGAGCATTTAAGAGTCAACCACATTGCTGAGAATCTGGAGTTACATGTAGGCCAGACCAGGTAGGAGGACAGATTTCCTTCCCTAAAGGACATTAGTGGACTAGATGGATTTTTAGGGCAATCGACAATGGTTTCATGGTCAGGTTTCGACTTTTAATTCCAGATTTTTATTGAATTCAAATTTCACCATCTTCCCACAGAGAGGTACAATGCTGGGAAGAGATCAAAACACAAGATAAAAATTGTAGGTCAGTGAAAATGGTGGTAACGGTAAAGTATGTCCTGTGTAGGTTTTCATGGCTTTAACATAAAGCCATGAAAGCTTTAAGAAGGCTAGAAACAAGTTTTGAAAGCATATTTAGATCAGAGAGGTGTTCTTTCCCAAGGGCTGGTTATGACTGATCACCTGATCACCAACTGCTTTATAATGGTTAGGAGCCCATTTGCCTTTCTGACAATGTCGCATCCATGCCAATCCATGGCTCCACTTTTTACCTTTACCTTCTCCATGCCCCTCACCTCGTATCCTAGGACAGTTCATTGGCAGCTTTGACAGTTCCTCGGTAACTCTGGCAGGTTTGATAGAAGATCAGCTCTTTAATCGCTCTTTGACAGGTGGACATCTCCTGGACAGCTGGACAGTTCCAATGATTTTATGCATTAAAACGTGCAAAGTCATTGTGATGATTGTCCCTTTCATAGAACAGTACAGCACAGAACAGGCCCTTCGGCCCTCGATATTGTGCCGAGCCTTGTCCGAAACCAAGATCAAGCTATAGAACATAGAACAGTACAGTTTTGTTTTGCGTGCGTGAAATAGGTAGACAAATGATGTTATGTACAAGTTGTGATGATCTTGACAATTATACAAAGCCAATTAATATTTATGAGTCCAGTCTTAATAAAAAAAATTTTTTTGTGAGTCCATACTTTAGGAGTTTATTCGGTTGAGATGCTTTCTTCTGTTGTTGAAGTGGTGATGTTGAAGTTGTTATTTCTTTGTGAACGTCGTCAGTGTTCCTTGTTTGAGTAGCCAAGAAGTCATCAATGAGGTATTTGAATGGTCGAATCACTTTGTTGTCTGATTTATGCTTTTTTGTTTCTATGCTTGTGGTATTGATTCGGTGTTACATCTTTGTTGTCTAACCTGGACCTTTTCCTGTGTTTGTGGTGTTGATTCTGTATGTCATCTTTGTTGACAGCTGGTTTGCTTGTTTGTTGTGGAGCAAATGTGAATTTGCGAGATTTGTTGCCATGCCATGGCATGTTTGTACTCTTGCCATTATTTTGCAGTGTGCTATGGCATTGTCCTTCATGTACAGAGTTGTACCATGTTGTACAGGTCGTTGTTTCATTGTTGTTGTTCTTGTTGTTGTTTTCAGTGAGGGTCACCCGGCCTTTGTGACCATATGTGACTGAGAGTGGGGATCACCCCAGAGGGAGGAGTTTCTCCTCAGCAGATAGGGACAACCACCAAAATCATGTTTACATTTAACAATCCAAAAGGGTGCTTCACTTCACCCAAAGGTGTCCTGGGACCCCATCCGAATGGTATTGAAAATCTGACCATCAGGCAGGCATTTTTAAAGGTCAGATTCGCGGGGCTAGGGAAATCTCCCGACGTTGCGAACCTGACCCGAGGACCTTGGCCTCTTCTCAGATTTAACTGTAGTTTTCATGAATGTCTCCATTTTGAAGTTAAAATACATAAGGGGCTGGATACATTGTTTCAGAGACTAAGTGCTGACGCCGGAACTGAGCCAGTGGTGTTCTGCGACAACAGAATTGGTGCCGGTCTTGTGCAACTCAGGATCCGTTGACGGGCTAGCACTGGCACCACGTGGAACAAGAGCAATTCCAATGAAAAATCGTGTCCGATTCGCCGGGGTTGGGATTGGCACTCGAGAGGCTGGCAAGCTGCCTATCAGCGCTCCACTCCCCACACTCCCCACACACACTCAGTCGAGCCAATAAGATGACAGCCGGAGATCGGCACTGTGGTTCGCAGATGTGGAACTCGAGACACTGCTGGACACCGTGGAGGAGAGGCAGAGAACCCTTTTCCCCAGGGTGGGAAGGAGGCTCCCACCCGCTGCCATGTACCACACGTGGGTGCAGGTGGCAGAGGCCGTGAACACCATAGACTCCACCATCAGGACCGGCCAGCAGCGTTGAAAGAAGCTGCATGACCTCCTCAGGGCGACCAGGCTGAGTTGCCAGCACTGAGCCCATGGCACCAACCCCCATCCCACACACATTTAACCACCGCACCCACCGCCCAACCCGGAGGGCGGCCAAACCACACCCCGTGACACATGCTGGCAGCCATGCCGTGCCAGCCATGGTTGGGTGCCCTGTTCACAAAGGCCAGCTGCCCATCCCCTGTGCTGCCTGCGTCCGACTGCCTAACACTGTGCATTTTCTGTTTCCACTCTTCCGCCCCTCCCCCCCTCCTCCCCCACTGCCCCACAGGAGAAGGCGGCACATAACCACAGGGAGAGAGAGAAAACTGGAAAGGCCCTGGCAGACCTGCAACCCCTCACCTCTGCCCCTGGTGGACCGTCTGGCGATCCACCTAGATGTAGTGCTCGGGCACGTAAAGCCAGAAAGTTGGCACGCGTGCAGCACACAGGATAGGATTCACATGAAACACCTGTTCAAAACTGTTTCAACCTGCCTCGGTGCTCTGTCAGAAGGGTGTGAGGGATGGGCTGGGTTGGGCTGGGCTGGCTGCAGAGGGGTGCTGGGGGTGGGGTGCGGGGGTGCGGGGGTAAGTGCGGCTGATAGAGGTGGGGCGTGGGCCAGGACCTCCAGGTCAGCCACCGTTCACCGACCCGGTAGTCAATTCCACCCCCATCCCTCTCCACCTCAATCCCCCCCCATGCCGTCCCCACCTCCGCCATCCCAAGGGTTCGGTGAGATTGTGTGATGATATGGCCAGCTTGCATGCAGGGACCACTCAGGTGTACGGTGGATAGGACTACCGTGCAGGTATCGAACAATGTGAAGTACCAGAACTCATCGTAGAGCAGATTGTCATCATCCTCCATCCCATGTGTCATGATATTCAAACACACACATCATGATGGACACACTAACAGGCAAATCAGAGTACACAACACCACAACCAATCACAGACAAGAACACCAACCACATAAAAAGCACGAGCACGACACCTGGTGGTCAGTAGGTCTGGGGAGAAGGGAACAAGAAAGAGCTGTTAAAACATCACAAGCAGGGAACCCCCCACGTGCAGAGTGCAAAGACCAAACTGTAAATAGTAAGTTTAAATAAAGTAGCGTTGTACCATATGCAACCGTGTTGGCTCATCTGTGTGTCAGAACACCCAACACCACATGGTACAGGAGTGGATCGATACCTGCCTACCAACCTGCCATTCTGGACATGGACCACACCGGCAAACCGCAGCCGATGCAAGTCGCGGGGAACCTAGGTACCAACTGGAAGCTCTACAGGCAGCGATTTGACCTGTACATCCGTGCCACCGAAAAACAGAATGTCTCGGATGACACGAAGATTGCAATGCTCCTCTTCTACGCAGGTCCGCACGCCACCGACGTCTTCAACTCACTGGTGTTCGAAGAAGGCGAAAACCAAGCCAAATATGACACGGTCATCCTCAAACTGGACCAGCACTTTCAAGTTGAAATAAATGAAAGTTTTGAAAGATACCTCTTTCAGCAACGCCTGCAAGGTAAGGAGGAGCTTTTTCAACCCTTTTTGACGCACCTCCGGATTCTAGCGCAGTCCTGCGGTTACGGCACCACCACAGAGTCCATGATCAGGGACCAGATTGTTTTTGGCGTTGCCTCTAGTGGCCTACGCCAGCAGCTTCTTAAAATGAAAAGCCTCACCTTAGCGTCTGCTGTGGAAGCCTGTGTCCTCCACGAAAATGCTACCTGCCGTTTTGCCCGATTTCAGGCGTCCGAGTTGGCACGGAGGGGGTCCCCAGCCGTCGAATCGGCAAGCCAGGCCGCCCACGACGTCGAACGCATCCAGGCCATCGATTACTTCCCGACCCACGGCCCGGACGACAGCGGCCGCTTCCCGCGCTTTTCGCGGTCTCCCGCGCAGGTGCGCGCCAAAAATAACGGCCACAACGAGGGACGCACTGCGCAGGCGCGCCCACCGCAAGATCGCACTGCGCATGCGCAGTGGCGCAACGAACGCCGTGACGTCATGACGTGCGGCAATTGTGGAGCTCTACATTTAAAAGGGCAATGTCCTGCAAAAAACCGACAGTGCCACAGATGTGGCACGATGGGCCACTACGCAGCCCACTGTCGTTCGGCTCAACCCATGGATCCGGCGCATCCTCGACAACCTCGCAGACGAGTCAGGACCGTCCAGCCCACGCATCAAGACTTCCAGTTAAGTGATGCAGATGACCAGGATGCCTTCCGAGTTTCCGTCATTGATGTCAACAAGGTCAATGGCATCAATCCAGCCGATGAGTGGTGTGCCACCCTGACGGTCAACCGATCGCGCGTCGCCTTCCGTCTGGACACCGGCGCATCCGCCAACCTGATTGCTTACTCTGCAGTCCAGGCCATGAAGGTCAAACCACCCATCACGCCATCCCGGCTCAAGATGGTTGACTATAACGGGAACGTCATCCCGTCCATAGGATCTTGCCAGCTACAGGTGACTCACAAGAGGTACACGGCCACACTCCCCTTCAAAGTTGTCGGCTCATCAAAGGACTCGTTACTGGGCGCACAGGCGTGTAAGGTCCTTCACCTGGTACAGCGCATTATGTCTCTCTCTCCAGATGAGATATCCGACTTCCCGGATGCTGAGTTCCACGCAAGTCTCCATTCCCTCCTTGCTCACAACCAGGAGGTTTTTGAAGGCATGGGGACATTGCCATACACGTACAAGATTTGACTCAGACCGGACGCCATCCCTGTCGTTCACGCACCTCGCAGGGTTCCTGCGCCACTCAAAGACCGCCTCAAGGCACAACTGCAGATTCTTCAGGACCAAGGGGTCCTATCCAGGGTCACGGAGCCCACGCCATGGGTCAGCTCCATGGTCTGTGTAAAGAAGCCCTCTGGCGAGCTCCGTATATGTATAGATCCAAAAGATCTGAATAACAACATCATGCGGGAACACTATCCCATCCCGAAACGAGAAGACCTCACCAGCGAGATGGCGCGAGCCAAAATATTCACTAAATTGGATGCGTCCAAAGGATTCTGGCAGATCCAACTGGACCCGGCCAGCCGAAGACTATGCACATTCAACACCCCTTTTGGCAGATTCTGCTACAACCGGATGCCATTCGGCATCATTTCGGCATCTGAAGTTTTCCACCGCATTATGGAGCAGATGATGGAAGGCATCGAAGGGGTACGTGTATATGTGGACGATATCATCATTTGGTCCACCACTCCGCAGGAACACATGCATCGTCTACGACGTGTCTTTACCCGCATACGACAAAATGGCCTGCGTCTCAACCGTGCGAAGTGTGCCTTCGGCCAGACGGAGCTGAAATTCCTCGGGGACCACATCTCAAGGTCAGGGGTCCGTCCCGATGCAGACAAGGTTAGCGCCATCACAGCCATGCCACGACCGGCTGACAAGAAGGCTGTCTTAAGATTCCTGGGCATGGTCAACTTCCTTGGGAAGTTCATTCCCAACCTGGCTTCTCATACAACAAATATGCGCCATCTCGTAAAAAAATCGACAGAATTCAACTGGCACCAATCGCATCAGCGGGAATGGGAGGAGCTCAAGCACAAACTAGTCACGGCACCAGTGCTGGCCTTCTTTGACACGACTCGCCCTACAAAGATCTCAACAGACGCCAGCCAATCTGGTATTGGAGCGGTACTCCTGCAAAAAGACAGCACGTCGTCATGGGCCCCGGTTGCATATGCCTCACGAGCCATGACCCCTACCGAACAGTGCTACGCGCAAATCGAAAAAGAATGCCTGGGCTTGTTAACTGGACTGGACAAGTTCCATGACTATGTGTATGGCCTGCCACGATTTACGGTCGAAACTGACCACCGCCCCCTGGTCAACATCATTAACAAAGACCTGAACGACATGACTCCTCGCCTCCAGCGCATCTTACTCAAACTCAGGAGGTACGATTTTGAACTGATCTACACTCCGGGGAAGGAACTCATCGTGGCGGACACTCTTTCCCGAGCAGTGAGCACACCACCAGATGCGGAGGGGTTCGTGCGTCAAATTGAGGCACACGTAACTCTGACAGCAGCAAATCTGCCAGCTGATGATCCTAGTCTGGCCCACATACGCGCAGAGACGGCGACTGACCCCCTTCTGCAGCGAGTGATGCGCCACATGACGGAAGGGTGGCTAAAAGGGCAGTGCCCCCAGTTTTATAATGTGCGAGATGATCTCACCAACATAGACGGGGTCCTTATGAAATCACACAGGATCGTTATTCCGCACAGCGTGCGCCAGATGATTCTTCATCAACTACACGAAGGCCACTTGGGCGTCGAAAAATGCAGACGAAGGGCCCGGGAGGCGGTATATTGGCCGGGTATTAATGAAGACATAGCCAACATGGTGCTCAACTGCACAACCTGTCAGAGGTTTCAGCCGGCGCAACCTCCGGAAACACTTCTACCACACGAGATGGTGACTTCCCCCTGGGCGAAGGTGGGTGTTGACCTATTTCACGCGCTCGGCAGAGATTACATTGTTATTATAGACTACTTCTCAAACTACCCGGAAGTCATGCCTCTCCATGATCTGACGTCGTCCGCAGTCATTGGGGCCTGCAAGGAAACATTTGCTCGCTATGGCATTCCAAGGACTGTCATGTCAGACAATGGACCTTGTTTTGCCAGCCGTGAATGGTCGTCCTTTGCCGCAGCATATGGTTTCACTCATGTGACATCCAGCCCTCTGCATCCACAATCGAACGGGAAGGCTGAAAAGGGTGTCCACATCGCCAAGCGGCTCCTGTGCAAGGCGGCTGCTGCCGGATCGGACTTTAACCTTGCCTTGCTGGCCTATCGATCGGCCCCGCTATCCACGGGTCTCTCGCCAGCGCAGCTACTAATGGGTCGCTCCCTCAGGACGACGGTACCTTCCATCCTGGCACCAACAACAGACCATGAGGCGGTTCTTCGGAACATGCAACTGCAGCGTGATCGCCAGAAAAGTCGGTACGACACACGAGCGACGGACCTGCCCCCCCTGTCCTCCGGAGACAAAGTACGCGTCCATCAACCGTATGGTGGCTGGTCAGCACCGGCCGAAGTCCTCCGACAAGTGGCTCCCCGCTCGTTCCTGGTTCGCATGCCGGATGGTTCCGTGCGTCGCCGCAATCGGCGCGCCCTTCGCCGACTTCCACGCTCACAGCCACACAGCACGCACACGCCAGATCCTCAACAGGCTGCCGAGGATGACTTTGTGGAGCTGCCGCACATCACGCCCTTTCCATCGCCACCCATGGCCATGCCTGCACAGCAGCCGGTGGTTCTTGATCCACCCTTGAGGCGGTCAACCCGAACTCGTCGCAAGCCCATTAGACTGGACTTATAATACCGTTCATATGTTTAACAAGTTGCACAATTTTACATGATAACCTGTTGTTGTTTATCGTTCCAGATGTCGTCTGACTGGACAACTGTTCAAGTTTTTTTTTCTTCTTCTCTCGTTCGCATTTATGTTATGTTATGGTACAACTTGGTTCATGTGACGCACCCGACATCGCCCCATGTACATAGTTCCGTCATATGCACATGCTGCACACGACACACACACACTCTTAGATGCACTCACGACACGATCATATTTATTACCACGTAGGCACATATCTTTGTAAAAAGGGGGGATGTCATGATATTCAAACACACACATCATGATGGACACACTAACAGGCAAATCAGAGTACACAACACCACAACCAATCAATGACAAGAACACCAACCACATAAAAAGCACGAGCACGACACCTGGTGGTCAGTAGGTCTGGGGAGAAGGGAACAAGAAAGAGCTGTTAAAACATCACAAGCAGGGAACCCCCCCACGTGCAGAGTGCAAAGACCAAACTGTAAATAGTAAGTTTAAATAAAGTAGCGTTGTACCATATGCAACCGTGTTGGCTCATCTGTGTGTCAGAACACTCAACACCACACCATGGATCAGACTTGCTGTTACTGTCAACCCTGAGCCCGCTCCCCGCAGTGAGGCAGGTAGAAATCACAGAGGGAGTAGCAGGTACGGGCAAGGGACGAGTGGGTCTGGGACGAAATGTTCATGATGCCGTCGGCCAGGCCCGTAGTCAGTGAACCTAAATGCGATTAGAGCATCCCGTGCACGCTGGCCCTGGCACACTCATTGTGCGGCCTCCTGTGTCTGCCTGGGCCCCATGCCCTGCCCATCCTGGCCCTGCCCCGCATTCTCTTCATTGTCCTGGCATTCATCCCCCTCGTCCAGCATGTCACCCCACTGCTGCACAATGTTGTGGAGGACACAGCAGGTCGCCGCAATGTGGGCGATTCTCTTCGCGCGACACTACAGGGCCCCTCCAGAGTGGTCCAGGCACCAGAATTACATCTTCAGGATGCCGATGCGCCACTCGATCACGGTTCTGGCCACTGCATGGACATCATTGTAGTGGGTCTCTGCATCAATTTGTTGCCTCCAGATAGACGTCATCAGCCATGACCACATTGGATAACCCCTGTCGCCCAGGAGCCAATCCCTGACCCGGTGGAGTGCCTTCAAGATGTTGTGAACCATCGAGTGTGCCAGGATAAAGGCGTCATGCACACTACCCAGGAACTGGCATGATGTGCATCTCATGGTCACAGACCAGCTGCATGTTCATGGAGTGCAACCCCTTTCAGTTTGTGAAGACCACCCCCTCATGAGCCGATGCACGTAGGGGGACCTGCATCCCTTCAATCACCCCCTCGACCTGGGGCATCCCAGCAATGGCAGCAAGCCTCACTGACCGGGCAACCTGGTGGTCCAGGTCCACATTGAAACTGATATATTGTGCCAACCAGGCATCCAGGGCCTCCATTTCGGCATCATTGCACTTGTGCACTGAAGTCTGTGAGATCCCTGACAGGTCCCAACTCGGCGCCTGGAACAACCCTGTGACGAAGACATTCAGGGCGACCATCACATTGACAGCCACTGGGAATGTGTGTCCTCCTCTATACTCCCATGGTTCCACGTGGGCCCTGATCCGGAAGATATGCCGTACGGTCTCCCTGCTCGGCCAGAGTCTTCGAAGGCATGCCCGGTTCGGCAAGTCCTTGAATTACACACACGAGGCCAAATGCGGCGCTGCCTTCCCACCTCCTCTTTGGCCTGTTGGGCAGCCACTCTCAATCCTCACCGGTTGGCTCCTGTGCCTCTGGGCGAAGCTCTGCTGCTGCAGGACATTCCCCGAGCAGCTCCTGCTCATGCGTCCTCAGTGCATCCCCCAGGGCTATGGCGGCTGGGATAAAGACCACCATTCCTGGTTGGATTCCAATATCCATTGTCTGCAGAGGGTGATAGGCAGACATGTTAGCATTGTGCGCACCCCCATGATTAACCAGATCCAACGGGCTACATGGTGGCATCGGCCTGCACAGCTGTCCCTGCCCCCTGCATTCCTCCCTACCCCCTCCTCCCCTATGCCCACACCCACCTACGGCGATTTCCTCTGACACTCTGCCCTCCGCACTGCACCCCAGGCCCCGTTGGTGGCTGGCACCATGGGGGCCTTTGGCCCCGGCACCCATCCCTGCCGGCAGGAGTACCAGTGGCTGGTGCCACCCATGCCAGAGGCATATTCTGCAGCCTCCATCCGGCACCTTCCTCTACGGGCCATTATCAGGTGCTGCCCAGTTGTGGGTGGCATTCCATTGGGCGCCCGGCGCCAACCTTGACATTCGACTGAAGCATGATTCTCCGCCCAACCTTGTTTCCGGACTCCGTGGTCGGCCCACGGAGAATCCCACCCAAGTATTTCTCTCTGCGCAAATTGCTTCACAATCCATGAGAAGGGAAAAGGATTTGTGCAGCACATTTATCGCTTACAGCAATAATATCAAGCCTTGTTCTGGATATAAATATTTGCAATATTCGATGCTGAAACTCAATACTTCCATATGATTTTTTGCTGTGGAGGGGAGGAGTGAAAAGGAGTGAACAAAAAGCAGTCATTTACAATGAAATATTGTTACAGAAGGAAATATGTCAGAGACCAAGAACTTTATGCCTCCATATTGTGCAGAAAAATCTCATCATAGTTCTGTGACTTTTGAAGGTTAGTGTTCCATTTCATAGTTAAGCAATAAATGATGCCTTTTCTGTTTTCTTCTGTTTAAAATCAAGTTCTCCAAGATCTGAAGCATTAAAGCTTCAGTGCAACATTATACCTTGTCATCCGGGTGACATTGCTGAGACATTGGGCATGACTTAATAGAAAACAGAGTCCCGTTTTGGGTGTATTTTGTGAGGTGGTTTCTGGCGCTTGCAGTGCCGAGAACGACCCGCTATCAAATGAGATTTGGCTTCTTTTTCAGGCCTCGGCGAGGAACGCTACTGCTGAGGCCGCACTTAGACTAATTTCCTGCACTAACAAGCTCAGCTCGTTTTGGGGTTGGTGGGGCTTTGTGGGGATGGAAGTGGCGGTGTGGGGAGGGGGTGGTTTGGAAGCTGTATCACATATGCAATAGGGACACTGCAACTCAGCGGGGATTCACTTGGTTCACCAATGCCCACCTCCGCCTAGGCGACAGCCTTCTCCTCAGGTCCACCATTGGGGCAGACGGGCAGGGACAAAGGTCGCTCCGGAATGGGCATGCACGATCCAGTAGATGGCATGGAGGAGCCGTGTGTGGTTTCCTCCCCCAGCGGACCACCCCACAACGCTGACTCTCCTCCCATGGCGGTCCATCCCAGCCGATGGTGCCTCCCCCTCTTAGTTGCCCCCCCAATCCCCTCTGAGCACAGAATGGGCAAGCCCAATGCCCCGGGCTGATTGTCTGTGAGCGAATATGGCTACTCACCTCCTCGACTCCCGGCAGAAACGCTTCCGCCAGGTTCACATTTATAAAAAGGAGTACTAATCGGCACCTGTATGACCACTTGCTGGAGATGCCACTGGATCACGGGAGGCCGCTGGATATGGGGTGGCTCTTGTTAATTGTATGGAAATAGGGCTTAAGTGCTGATTATTGGTTTCTCGCCTCACTACAGCGGGATCCCGATTTCCCCTACGGGAGCGGGCCGGTTGAATCTCAAATAGTTTGCCGCCCGGCGGGGTTCTTGTTTTTGGCCTCTCCCGCTATTCACCGGCCATGTCGCTCTCTCACTCGAGCGAAACAAGGCCATTGGATCATGCCCAGAGACTGTGAACAAGGTACTGACTACAACAAATAAACACTGCGGCTGTTAATCTGAGAACAACTGCCATAGTAGTGCTTGGAAGTCATTATAAACCAGAGAATACAATAAGACAGCCTCAAGGGTAAATATGTACTAACATTGAAGACAGCAGGTAAAGCATCAAGAATATGGGGTGTCTTTGTAGAAACATCAGAATACATTTATATTTAGCCAATGATTTGGGAACAGGAGCTACATTAAAACAGCACATGTAGATATTAAAGGATTGGTGGTTGGTTCAGCTCAGTTGGCTGGACAGCCGGTTTGTGATGCAGGGCTGTTATGTGTCAGGGTTTAGCGAATCCCAAAGTGTATCATGGAGTTCACCTGACCCACAACTTTTAATAGATTGTGGTATGGGGAGCACACGGCCCACTCTACAGGTGTGGTGCTGCAGACATCTAACAGCATTTGTTAAAGCAAAACGATGTTTATTCTATGAACTCAAGTTAACCTTTTTTAAAACATTCAGTGAACATCTTAGCAACCATCAATTCAAATACAACCCACAAAGAATAGTCAGAATAGAGTGGATAGTCAGAGGCTTTTCCCCAGGGTAGAGGGGTCAATTACTAGGGGGCATAGGTTTAAGGTGAGAGGGGCAAGGTTTAGAGGAGATGTACGAGGCAAGTTTTTTACGCAGAGGGTAGTGGGTGCCTGGAACTCGCTACCGGAGGTGGTGGTGGAAGCAGGGACGATAGTGACATTTAAGGGGCATCTTGACAAATATATGAATAGGATGGGAATAGAAGGATACGGACCCAGGAAGTGTAGAAGATTGTAGTTTAGTCGGGCAGCATGGTCGGCACGGGCTTGGAGGGCCGAAGGGCCTGTTCCTGTGCTGTACATTTCTTTGTGCTTTGTTCTTTGAATACAACACTAAGTAATCCTTAATAAATTCCCAAACAACATCCAGCAGACAAAAGACCCTTTTAACACAAAGATCAGGGGCGGGATTCTCCGACCCCCTGCCGGGCCAGAGAATCGCGGGGGGGGAGGGGGGCGGGGTGAATCGCCCTGACACAGGCTGGCGGATTCTCCGGCGGCGGTTTTTCGGCGGGGGTGGGAATCGCATCGCGCCGGCCGAGGGCCGTTGGCAGTGGCCCCCCCCAGCGATTCTCCGCTTCGCAATGGGCTGAGTGGCCGCCCGTTTTCAGCAGGTCCCACCGCCGTAAATCAGACCAGGTCCGTACCGGCGGGACTTGGCTCTGCGGGCGGCCTGCCGAGTCCTCGGGGGAGGCGCAGGGGGATCTGGCCCTGGGGGGGGGGGGGGGGCGCATGGTGGCCTGGCCCGCAATCGGGGCCCACCGATCCTTGGGCGGCCTGTGCCGTGGGGGCACTCTTTCCCTCCACGTCAGCCGCTGTAATGGTCCGCCATGGCCGGCACGGAGAAGAACCACCCTGCGCATACGCTGGGATGACGCCAGTACACACTGGCACTCTCACACATGTGCCAAGTCGCGCCGGCCGGCGTAGGCCCTTCACCGCCGGTTGGCGCGGCGCCAAACCCGCCTGCAATGGCGTAGCCCCTGAAGGTGCGGAGGATTCCCGCCCCAGGTTTAAATGCACTACTGAGAACAGTTATCACTCTGAATTCTCGAAATGATCAAGAGATAGTCTTTACGTGGCAGCGAGAACAACAGTACACCTGCTTTGGCTGGCTTCAGCTCCAACACTGAAACAAAACTAAAAAAATCACAACACACCCAAGCCTTTCTCAAAGTGAAACTAAAAAGCAGAGCCAGAGCTCAGCTCCACCCACACTCTGACATCACTGCAGTAACATGAGCAGCTAACCATTTCTCAAAAGTGACATTCTCATGACAGGTGGTTGGTTTAACTCAGTTGGCTGGACAGCTGGTTTGTGATGCAGGGCTGACAGCATGGGTTCAATTCCTATACTGGCTGAGGTAATTCATGGACGCCCCACCTTTCCCTTCAACTGAGGTGTGGTGATTCTCAGGTTAAATCACCACCAGTCAGTCTCCCCTGCAAAGGCGAAAGCTAATGGTCATTTGGGACTAAAGCTGTTTTACACTCATTTAATTTTCTCATTGAAAAGAAATACAGAACGATATTTTTCAAATTCTGCAATCGTTTTTTTTTTGCTATTATGTTTCACTATTGATTTATTTCCTACAACATTCAACCTTGTCCTGATAGAAGCCTATTTTTCTTCTTTAAATGCGGGGAGTTTATATGTAAATATGTGACCCTGCAGAATAAGAAATAATTAGGCACAACTTCATAATAGAAAGCTAATTCAGTTCCAGGTTTGCATTTTTATGCGGTGTTTAACCTCAAAGTACCTCAAAATACAACTAATTACATTATGATATTGTTCTCCTCAAGGTCAATTGGAGGATATGCTTTTTTAAAATAACACATCTAAGATGTGACACGGTGAAACACACAATGCATTGCATAGTACAATTAATCTCTTGTGCAGAAAATAGGAGACCACAGAAAATGATTTTAAAAAGCAAACACTTTTCCTGCGTCCATCTCTCTTGTTCTTTCTTGCTTTACTTCTTTCCTATGTTTTACAGTTCTCTGTTTGTCTTTCACTCTTTATTCTTCCGATAATGGGTGGGATTCTCTGCTCCTGAGGCTAAGTGTTGACGCCGTAGTAAATGCCGTCGCGTTTCTCGACGGCGTCAACTTGGCCTCAGGAGCAGCAATTCTGACCCCTACAGGGGGCCAGCACGGCACTGGAGCAACCCACGCTGCTCCAGCTGCCGATCCCGGCGTCAGATGCGTGCCGCGAGTCTGTGCATGCGCAGTGGGGCCGGCGCCAAAGCGCACATGCGCAGTGGCTCCCTTCTCCGCGTCAGCCCCGACGCAACATGGCGTAGGGCTACAGGGACCGGCGCAGAACAAAAGAGGCCCCCAGCCAAGAGGGGGATTTTCTCCCAATCTAATAATTGGTCCATGACTATTCCAATGAACTCATGGTGTTGGATTCAGAGAACCTCCTTCTGAGTGGGGCAAATTAGGCAGGGCCACTAGACTTTAAGTCACAGTTCTTTGTATGAGCTCGTGGGGTAGAACTTCCATCTTACCCCCCGACAAGAGCCAATGGCAGAGGCGGGGAGAGGAGCATGCGATCCGTAAATTGAGCATTCTCACTCATTGGCTCTCATTGGACCCGCTGTGGTATAAACGTTAGGAAGGTCTGGTCTAACCACGTGTACATTCTTGGAATTAGGGACTCCCTTCTACTGGTTGGGACGATGACGTGTACAGCATTAGGTGTGATTCTGATTTGCATCCCATGGATTTACTAAGTTTAATTTGGACCTCTGATTCTTCTCTTAAACTGAGGAAACAACACAATCCATGCAGGAGGTTAGCATGTGGATCAAACAGTGGAAGGCAATCTGAGACGATGGAACATGAAACGAGAAAATAGCTGATGGAGGGTTGAGATGTGAAGGGAATGTGGCTTGGTGTTGGGAGCATTAGGCACAGTGGGGGGAAGGGGGGGGGAGGGGAGCAGTGATAGGGTGGGTGTTGGGTACAGGGTTCGTATTAGGGAATGGTTATAGGTCAAGGGAAAATGTCAAAAAATGCTCTGTTGCGTTTAAACCAATGAAATAGGACCAAGTATGTTTTCACTTACATATTGTTGATCAGTGAAAGAACAACAGCGTGGATAAAAGAAATGAAGGTAAAAGAATGATAGAAGCAGGTACTAGTTCAGCATTAAAGGAGTCCATTCAATCCTTTGTGTCGGAAGCAGGGACAATCTAATTAGTTTCATTCATATCCTTTCTCCCCAAACTTGCAAATTCCTTTCCTTCAAGTATTTATCCAATTCCATTTTGAAGATTACAATTAGAGCAGTATCTACAACACTTTGGGTGGAATTTTAACGAAAAGTGGCAGTATCGGTCAGAAAGACGGTGCGAATCTCACCGATGGATTTCTCTCGCAATTCTGAGCCTCTTAAAGAAAAGTTATTTGCCCTACGTGAATCCTGCCACGCTCTTGGCGCTCTCCCATTGATTTTCTCACCCCGGGGAAACTTAATCCACAGAAACGTCCCCCCAACACTCCCCAGCACTTGTTCCAGATCCATTCGAGGGGATGGCATTCCAGAAAGCAGCCCACCATCAAGGTGACTACCCCTGCCTGTGAGGGCATTGCAGTCAGTAAGTGCCAGCTCCCTGCAGAACAGAACAGGGCAGCAGTGCCATAAAAACATGAATGACTTTCTTTGTGTGGCCAGGTTAAATATGCTACCTCCAGTCTCTCATTGCATCCCCTCATCCACCCCTCATACCTCCAAACTGGTTTCTCACCCAGTCACCTCGCGGGTTGCCCACATGTCATAGGCCATGAGGCGCTTTTGCCCCACTGATCCCCCCTGTCCCCACTCCCCAAGCACCTTGGTGTCCCCCTGTCCCAACTCTGCTCCTCACATACCCACTACCTCTCCAGTCCCATGCATGCCACTCCTCAACCATCTGACCTGGCAGGACTCCAGCCTACACTCTCCCCACCTATATCCCCACAGGGAAAAATTGAACACAACCGATATGAGAGGGCACAGACACTCAGAGTCATGCGGGAGGGCCGAACCCTCACCTCCCCAATGAGGAAGGACCCTTGAGCTGGTCGGGGATAAGCATGAGCATGCCTGTGCAGAGGGCGAAGTGGAGCTGCAAGCAAAAGTGCCTCCTGGGTCCGGTCGCCCACAGCAGATGGAACTGCAAAGAAAGAGTCGCGAGAATCAGGAAGGGATGACAGCATTCATTTGTGTACTGCAAGGCGACTGAAGGAGTCCAGTCACCTTCTGTCTGAGGAGATGGTGCCATTAGTGCAACACAACGAGGTCAACACTGAGACCGCTACGCAGGGCGTGCACCCTATGGCGCTTGATGTCCAGTCCATTGTTCACCTCATGATCTCCATGGCTGATGGCATTATCTCCACGGTGCAGGGTTTCATCTGCATGGGGTAGACACTGGTGGGAATCCACGAGTGCAGTGGACGACAGGGCTTCTGGATCTCACTCCAGCTTCCCCTCATCCCATAGAGGAGCATAGGTGCCCCCCAGAACCCGAAAGGAAGAGGAGAGGCAGGAGCATAGCCTTGGGCCCTCCACCCAGGAGATCCTGGGGGTATCCAGTCCATCTGATGCCCCCCTCCCTGTGACAGATACACCTCCAACCCAAAACACTGAGGAGGGTAGTACTGCAACAGCTATGTTGCTCGAAAGTATGTCCGGACTCTCAAGGTCCAGGCACCCAATTCAATGTTTTGGTTGAATTCTGCCCCTAAACTTAGCATCAGGGTTAGGAAAAGTAAGAAACTGTAGGCACCTCATGGGCAGAGGCACTAGTTAAGATAGGTTTCCACGACAAAAAAGCACATGCAAATAAACATCACTTTGTTCACCAGCTGAACCTCCTATCTTTCATTTCAAGGTACCATGCTCCGTGAAGCCACACGCACACCCATCGCTTCAACGCTGTGCAGTGTGAAAGTGGCATCACTCTCTCTGCCACCTCCCACACTGCTGCTGGCAGCCCTCTTTCCCTCTAGCATCAACGCTCAAGTCTCTCATTGCAGCCACTCTTCTCCAATGATGAGGCGGCCACGGGCTGATGAAATGTAGAGGGGCTGACCCACCTCGGAGATTAGTTGGAGGAACACAATAGAATCCCTGACCTCGAAGGGGGCTGTAGCAGATGGGAGCTCATCCCATGTCGCTAAATCCCACAGGAAGCCCGTCCATTGGCAGGACACGCTCAGCTCTCTGTCAGGCAGGAGTCAGACATATTGCTGAGGAAGAGAGGAGCATCGCTCTGTCCTCAATGCAAGTCATCATCATTCTCCCACCGAGTCCGGCCAATGCCTTTAGTGCCCTGCCCATGGAATCGGGCACCATCATGGAAAACTACCACTGGCATCACGCTAATGCTGAGATAACATTCCCCATGTTAGGAAATCTCCTCACCCCAAGTCCTGCTCATCCCAAACCTAGAGATTGTGAGGGCATCCCAAGTCCAAGGACCCACGTGGGGCCTTGCCATGGCTGGAAGCCCTTCCTCCTCCGTGGGTTGCCCCTTGCCGCCCTCCTCAACTTCCTCCTCATCTGGGGAGATGTGGCGCTCCTCCAACTCTTCCTGTTCCAGCTGGTCTGTCTTTTGCACACCATGTTATGGAGAGTGCAGCAGACCCACTTTTATATGGGACATCCGTTGGGAGCTGAATTGGAGAAGACCCTCTGACCAGTCCAAGCACCGGAACCGCATCTTCAATGATCCAATCATCTGCTCAACTAGCACACACTTTGAAATATGCTACCCGGGAAACAAGCACACACCTGTATGATTTGCATTATGTGGTCAAAGATGATCTGGATGTTGAGGGAGTAGAATCCCTTGTGGTTCATAAATGGTGCCAGTGATGCCAAGGATATTGCAGGGCCATGTGGGTACAGTCTATCACTCCCTCCGCCAGTGATATACCTGTTAAATGGGCAAATCCCTTGGCACTGGCGTCTTGGCTCTCCTGGTCTCGGTCCAAATTAATATACATGTGGACCCTCGCATAAATGAAACCTGTCACCTCCCTAATGCATTTGTGTGTGGCTGACTGGGAGATACCACACAGATCACCGGTGCTGCCGGAACTGAGCCGCTCGTATAGAAGTTCAGAGCGGCGGTGATTTAAGGGCCACGGGCAGTGGGTGTCCTCCCATCCCATGTGGTGCAGCTCTTGCAGGATTGCAAAGGTGATCCACCGTACTCCGGGCCAGGTTCAGTTTTCCCCAGCACTGTGATTCCTACATCTGCAGATCAGAAGACCGACATCAGAAAAAGCTTGGCCAGTCATCTGAAATGGGCTTGTTCGCATTGGTGCTGCTCCCAATACAGCTAAGGGCCTAGGCTCCCCCTCCTCAGAAGGGCCCTGGTCCTGGCCGCGTGCGGCGACATATCTCTGACTCTGCTACTGTTCTATTGCAAATAGTAGAAACCCCAACCCGAGAGACTCCATGGTTCTCCAGAATCATTCACTGAAAAGAGAAGAAAGCCAAAGTGAGTCAAGGTGAGGATTCCTGACCTGTCCCTCAACCCTTTACTCTTTTGGGACATCTAGCCATGTGCTTCCCCATACGCGAGTGCCTCGTCACTAAGCCCCACACCCTACCTCCCGCACACTGGCATATCCCACACATGTCCCTCACAACTCCACCTGGACTACGCGCCTGAAACACTTGAGAGTATCACTGGCACATTCCTCCCGGCCAATCCTTGTGTTCGGTGACAGGGCTCTTGAGTGGGTGCATGGAACCTGCATCTGCATCGTCATGGGACAACTCAAAGATGCCCCCTGTCATGATCTATAATGTGATGAGCAATGGTAAACTTCACCATGAAGCATGCATTTGGGTTCACATCAGTGTATCTGTGTGATGTAAACTCTTCTATCAGCTTTGGGGTTCACTGCTTTGGACTCATTGGTGGTAGTGAACTTTTGCTCTGCAGATTTCATTGGCACAACTGACTTGTCAATGAAAGGTGAAATAGCATGTCACACAAATGACTGCCTCGTCTGACAGGTGAGGGAGGCACAACTGATTAGAGTGAAGCCTGCAATTAGCAGGGCAAGCACATATCTATGGGGCACCCTCACTCTCCCATTGCACAACCTTACACAATAATTACTGACTGACAAACTCCCCAGACAAATGGAATTGAAATTCAATAGAACTTAACCCCTCAGAGTGCTGCATAAGTGCAGGGCTTTACTCACAATTCAGTTGTGGTTCCCAAAATTAGAGGGTCTACATTCTTCATGAGGCAGGGATGCAACACAGTCCTGGGAACCCCACTCTGCCCATTCAGTCTGCCTCTCAGTCTGTTCCTCAGGGCTGACCCTCAGTGTTCATCTCCTGTCAACAACTTTCCAGTTCCCACTAAGGACAGGCTCTCCCTCTGTGGTGATTTGGCACAAGCCCAGCAAGAAGGATACAGGAAGCGATGCCTGCATGCCAGCCTCCAGAACCCTTCAAAGCAAGGGGTGCCCTGAAGTGAATGGAAGGTAAGGCCTGTTGGCAACCCCTCCCCATGAGATTGAGTGACTGAACCCCAGCCCCTGCCCCGAGTTGAACTTATCTGTGTCCCCTCTGGTGCACCCTGAGCAGTGAAGACCCGAGAAAAACATGGCTGCCTGAGTGCTCACCTCTGTTATCCACTCCGGTGGTGATGCTGCCAGCATCATGCCTTTGTAGAGCTGTAACATCACGCCGACGCCCTGTGAATATGTCGTGAGGGGGGAAAATCTGGAGAGAGTGCTCACTAATGACATGCTAATATATTAAAATGATATTCCCAGGCTGTCGCAGTACGATTTGCACTTCTCCACTGGAGGTGGGCAGGGATGGAAATTGTAAAACGTAACCACGCTGGAGAGAATCGCGTTTTTCGATTCTCTGAATATTGAACCCTTGCCGTTTTCTCCCGAACAGAGAGTGCGGGCCCAAAATTGCTTTTGATCAGGAAGTGCATTCCAAGTCCTACTCATTTGCTGTGTAAAATAATGGGCGGGATTCTCCATTGTCTGATGCCGATTTCGTAATCGGCGATCGGGCGGAGAACTGATTCCGACGCCGGAATCGGGTCCGGCACCGGTTTGACCCCGGTTTGCGAATCTCCGGCCCTCCAAACCGGCATCATCATGATGCTAGCCGCGTGCAATCGTAATGCCGTTGATGCCTCATTGGCCTGCTCACTCGTGATGCTCCGCCCCCGATGGGCTGAGTTCCCGACGACGTTATCCTCACAGAAATCATAAACCCGGCATGGCGGCTGCGGACTCTGTCCAGCGCCGCCACACTTGGCTGAGATCCGTGCCGCTGGTCGGGGGGGGCTTCAGCGAGGGCTGGTGAGACTGGTGGGGGGTGGGCTGTGGAATCGCAGTTTGCACAGCCGGAATCATGTTACACAGCGCGACTGCTGCAGGTCGTCAGCCGTGCGCGTGCGTGGCCTGGGATTCGGCCATTCTGAGCCATTTTCGGCGCGGGACGTGGGAGGTTTGGTCGGCGCTGGTGCTAGCCCCTCACCGGTACCGATTTTTTTTGCGTAGACCTCCCGCAGATTCATAGCCGCAGGATAGGACAGTCCCGCCCATTGTGTTACTCCAGTTGCCTCTGCTTCTTTAGCCAATCATCTTTAAGCTGTCCCCTCATGTTATTGACCTTTCATCAGCAGTTTGTTTTTAGTAATCTTTCTAAACCCGTAATGATTTTAATCACCTCTATCATATGTCTTTTGAGCCTTCTCTGCTCTGAAAAGAAAAAAAGGTAACTTCTCCAGTCTATCCATATAACTGTAATCCCTCATGCCTGGAATTTTCATAGTAAATCTCTTCCATCTCCAATGCCTTCACTTCTTCTCTAATATATGGTGCCAGAATGGGCACAATACTCCAACAAACATAGGAGTTGAATTTATTTGCTTTGCACAGTTCTTGTTCATGACTCTTACCTGTGTCGTGTTGGGTGTTCTGGTCTACAAACAGGTCAACACGGTTGGAGATGGTGTGACTCTATTTTATTAACAGCTCAACTGTAATAACATACTGTAAGCTTGGGTACGTGCATTACCAGCTTATCTGTGGACCCTGTCCTATCACTATCCACGTGAGGCACTCAGCACATGGTGAATGTCTGAGAGGCAGGCTGTGAGCTCTGTGCTCTGAGCTGGCTGCTGCTAGAATGAGCGGGAACTCTGGTGTCCCCTGTCTTTATAGTGCGTGTGCTCTCACTGGTGATTGGCTGCGATGTTGTGTATGCTGGTTGGTCCCACTGCATGTCCATCAGTGTGTCAGTGTGTGTGTGATTGTACCATGATATGCTGATGTATATCATGACAACCTGTGAAAGTGAAATTGAGGAATTTCATTGGTTCATTTTGTGTATGTTGGTGGCTCCATCTGTTCCATCCTCTCAGATTGCCTTTCACTCCCTGATCCACAGGCAAACCTCCAGCATGGATTGTGTGGTTCACTACCTTGTGCTGTTTTCTCAGTTTAAGTAAAGAATCAGAGGCAAATTGAAACCTAGAAAATCCCTGAGTTGTGATCTGGAATCACACCCAACACGGTTCAGATCATGGCCCCAGCCCTAGGATGGAGTCCACTTCCAACAATGTACAGGTGGGGCTGAATTTTCCGGTCTGGGGAATAAGTGCTCGCATCAGCGGAGAATCATGACTGATCTCTGCTAGTACTAGGAGTGGCGCCCAGGTGTGATTTCCTCTCCTTTTCCTGGCAAATTTATGGATGGAAGAGAGCACGTGGGATTCCGCTCAAAATGGCGGCCAATGACAAGGTCTGGCAGCTGCCCCCACCCCACCCCCTCCACTGCCTAGTAGGGGCATCCGCCCCGCTCCCACCACCACCATGGGAATAACGGGACAGCCGCCCCACAATACACATGCATGACCTAACCCCCCCCCCCCCCCCACCAACCCTCCCCGCCTCCACATCAGGTCCCAACCATCAGACATGCCCATCAAATCCACCCAACAGACCCTCATCTGAGATCTACATCATACACCCCCCATCAGACACCCCCATCAGACCCCCCAACAGCCAACTCCATCAGAGACCCCAACATACACCCCCATCAGAGACCTCCATCAGAGAACTCCATCATATAACCCCCATCAGAGACCCCAAGAGACACCCCCATCAGAGACCCCCATCGCCCCCCCTCTTGAAATCAGAAGAGCAGTCCAGGCAGTACAGTGAAAAATATTGCATTTTAACTTATCCTTTCTTAACATCTGCTGCCTCAGACAAAAGTGTTTGAAGCAGCAGCTGTTATAAGTGTCAGAAGCATTCTCCAAAACAAAGTACATGTCAAAGGGCTTCAAATCCCTTGACAGCCTTTGAAATCCAAATTTTTCCATGCATTTCACATAGCAACACATTGCATTGGCCAGTGATTGACAGTTTATTACTCCAGAGACAACGGCTTGGTTGATCGTTGATCTATCTTTCCCTTCATGCTTGAATGCATCTCAAGTACCTTGCTTGGATGCTAACCACAATGTTTATAAACACTCTTGCTATGATTGACAGTGCCTCACCACATCATAAGCATCTAAGTGCTGTCTGCTGTGCAAAAGACTCTGATGGGGGAGTCTGATGGGGGTGGTCTGATGGGGTGTCTAATGAGGGGCTGCGGGGTCATGGGGGTGTCAGGTGGGGTCTGTATTTGCATTTTTGGGGGTCAGGGTCCTTCCGATGGACTTTGTGGGCACCTGCATTATTCACTGACACCCTTGACCCGTTAGGGTCATGCTTGCAAAAACTTGCACCAATCCCTGCCAGTGCGAATCCCAGCTCAGAGGGCTGGAGCATCACAGGGCGCTTCCAACCTGTTAATCAGATGCAGATGTATGCCAATGACCGATTTACACCCTCCTGCCGCGAGGGGTTTATATCTCGCCACTGGTGGCGGACCGGAGAATCAGGGGGGGATTGGTACCCTGCCGATTTTACGGCCGACACTCCATTCTCCGCCGGATCAGGAAACCTGCTACCGGCAGCTCGCATTGGAGAATCCATCCCGTGATAAACCAGACCTTCCTAATTTTAAAGTTACGGTGGGTCCCAACTGAGAGCCAATAAGTGGGAATGTCCAATATATGGAATGCCTTCATCTGTTGACCCTTGTAGGAGGTATGTTGTGCTTCCAGCCAACCATGAGTTCATACAAAGAACTGTGACTTAAAGTCAGTGTCTCGTGTCCCATTCAGAGGCAGGTTCTCCGTGACCATAGTGTGGGTATAGTCGTGGACTAATTATCAATGAAGGTATCCCAATAAAGTGGAAGAGATAAAGAGGAGGGACAACAAAGAAACGCACATAAAGAGTGCAACGTAGCAAAATGTAGATAACTGCTGCACGGTGGCACAGCGGTTAGCACTGCTGCCTCACAGCGCCAGGGACACGGGCTCAATTCTGGCCTTGGGTCACTGTCTGTGTCGAGTTTATACATTCTCCCTGTGTCTGAGTGGGTTTCCTCCGAGTACTCCAGTTTCCTCCCACAGTCCAAAGATGTGCAGGCTGGATGCATTGGTAATGATTAATTCCCCCTTAGTGTCTAAGGATGTGCAGGTCAGGTAATGGGGTTACGGGGGATAGGAGGGAGTGGGCAAGGGTAGAGTGTTCATTCGAAGGGTCACTGCAGACTCGATGGGCTGAATGGCCTCCTTCTGCACTGTAGGGATTCTATGAAAGATAACTTTGCAGATAGCAGTTTTCTGAGTATGGAAACTTTTTATGTGATGTTTACAAGTGGCAAGAGAATGCTGAAGATGCAAAGAAAAGACTGCATTTTGTTATAAACACAAATCAAGTAATTTGGGACATAGCCAAGTAACAAAGGGTAATTTTAATCACCTAGTACCAAGACAAATATTATTTTCTTGTATTTTAATTCTACTGCTAATTAAACTTATTAGAAGAAAAAGCTATATTGAAATTTCTGTTCTTAAAAGTCATACTGTGCTGTACTGTGTTAATGTGCCAGGGAGAGATAAATCATCATCAGGCTCGAGTTCAGGACATCCATGTGCTTCTCTGAGCAGCCTGAGAGCAGTTAACCTGCCAGCTCTCTGAATGAAGAAATATTGCTTTGGGGGTTAGGGGGTGAATGAAGAGATAAATAGGTCAAAGAAATCTCGGTGTTGGCTTGGCTCCACAATGCCTAAAATAACCGAAAGTCAACTACTTGATGCCATTGTATAAAAGAAAAAGACTTGCTCTCAGAGGGCTGGAGCATCACGGGGTGCTTCCAGCCTGTTAATCAAATGCAAATGGGCACATCATAAGAAGAACAGAAATAAACCACTTGGCCCATCAAATGCATTTTTTGTAATTAATTCATGGGATGTGGGAGTCACAGGCTGTGCCAGCATTTATTACCCATATTATGGGCCAGGGTTTAGAGAGCCCCAAAGTGTATCATGGAATTCACCTGACCCACAACTTTGAATCGATTGTCGTTCGGGGAAACACACAGGCCTACCCTGCAGATGTGATGCACCAGAAATCTACAGTACTTTAAATTAAAACAATGTTTATTTATGAAACCAGTTAAAACTTTATAAACCCTCAGTAAACATCTTAACAACTATCAACACCAATAAATCCCCCAAAGAATACAGTACTCTCTAAGTAACTCTTAATCTTTCCATGCAACATCCATTAGACAAAAAGAACCCTCTTTACAGAAACACATCAGGTTTAAATTCTCTACTGAGAGCAGATATCACTCTGAATTCACCAAATGATCTAGAGATAGTCATTATATGGCAGAGAAATCAAAATTACACATTCTTTGGCTGGCTGCAGCTCCAACACGAAAACGAAACAAAAAAACACAGACACACCAAAGCTTTTCCTCAAAGTGAAACTAAAAAGCAGAGCCAGAGCTCAGCTCCACCCACACTCTGACACCACTGCAGCCACTTGAGCAGACAAACATTCCTTAAAATGACATTCCCATGACTCCCATCCCTAATTGCCCTTGAGGGGGCAGTTAAAAGTCAACCGCGTTGCTGTGGGTCTGGAGTCACATGTAGGTCAGACCGGGTAAGGACGGCAGATTTCTTTCCCAGAAGGACATTAGTGAACCAGATGGGTTTTTACGCCAATCAACAATGCTTTCATGGTCATCATTGGACTTTTAATTCCAGATTTTTATTGAATTCAAAATTTCACTATCTGTAGTGGCGGGATTTGAACCTGGATTCCCAGAGCATGGGTCTCTGGTTTACTAGTCCAGTGACAATACCAATACACCATTCCCAAGAGCAGTACTATTCCCCAATTCAATCCCCGTAGTCCAGCAAAGTGATTTCCCTCAAAGTGCCCATCTAATTTCTTTTTAAAACCATTAGTCAAACCTGCTTCCATCGCCTCAAAGGCAGCAAATCATTATCCAGGTCATTACCTCTCGCGGTGCACAAAAGTTCTTCCTCATATAGCCACCTGCATCTCCTGCCCAAAACCTTAAATCTGTTTTCCCCCTCCTCATTTGTATCACCAGCTAATGAGAAGCTTTTCCACTTCTACCTCATTGAGACCTGTTATAATCTTATACATTTCTATCAAATCGCCCCTCAATCTCCTCAGCTCCAAAGAGGACAACCCCACTTTCTCAAATCTAACCTTGTAGCTAAAATCCCCCCATTCCTGGAACCATTCTGGTACATCTCCTCTGCCTCTTTTCCAGGACCCTCACTTTCTTCTTCAAGTGTGGGGACCCCAGAACTTGACATAATCCTTCAGTAGTGACCTAACGAGATGATTTGGCGTAACTTCCCTGCTTTTTGTACTCAATACGACTATTTATGAATTCCATGATCCCATATACTTTCCTAATTACTCTCAGGATCCCAGCATTCCCTAAAGCACTTTGCAATCAATGAAGTACTTTCAAAATTTAGTGTATAATGATAGTTCCAGCAATGAATTGTAAGAGAATAATAACTAGATTTACCATAGCAGAAAATAACTGTGCAGTCACATCCAGGAGCTCCTTGCTTGCTTGCAACCTTTACCTTCAGAGACTGACTGATTGGTTTGGATCTAACTGGTTATCTTATTGCTAGTGTAAAGGGGAGGCTTTTCAATTCACTTACTCAGACTGATATGTTGTATCACAGTAATGTTGGAAATCATAGCAGCCATTCTGTGCCAGCAATGCTTCACAGAAACATCATGGAGTGAATCACCAAGCTGCTTTTGATGAAATTGATCAAAGAAGAAAGTTAATCATTCTCTTTGTTTGGCACAGTGCATAACCACTTTAAAAAAGTATTTGGACAAATACTTGACAGATTTAAAAGGTTATGGGGCAGGGCAGGAGAATGTGACTAAAAGGGTCCTCCGGAAAGTTAGTACAAGCATTCTGATGGGGCTGCATAAGACAATAAGACATAGGAGTGGAATCAGGCCATTCGGCCCATTGAGTCTGCTCTGCCATTCAACCATGGCTGATATGTTTCTCATCCCCATTGTCCTGCTTTCTCCTCATAACCCCAGATCCCCTTAACTCCTTTGGTTGAGGTGGAAGCTACCAGATTTAAAATAAAACCTTGCATAGAAGATCTCCTCAAAATAAACATCTCTGGTGCACAATAACCTTTGGTAAACCACATGGTTTACAGTTCCTGAATAGATTTTTTTAAAAATTATATAAAACACCCTTGCTCTTGTTTTTCCTGGAGTCCCCTAGGTGGCGCAAGAGAGCAGGTATAGTGTGTTGGAAAAGAAGATTTAAATAAAATGACTCTCTCCTCCTGTCAGTAAATTGCTTTAGAGCTGTGATTTATAACCAGTGAAGTCCACTCCGGGCCTTTCAGTAACAGAATTCTCTTATTGCGATAAATATTTCAGTCAGGGCAGCCAAATAAATTCTTGGAAGTTGATACAGAGAATGGAGAAAGTACAACAGCACCATGTGCAAGGTTAATTTTTAAAAGGTAAGCTTATTGATCTTGTAAAATTGGAACATTTGAAATCCACAATTGTAATGACGGTGCTAAAAAATGATAGCGACAGCAGGGCACTGTTGGAGGCAAATACTGCCATGTTACAGGAACCCAAGGCAAAAGGTCTTGTTTGGACCAACACAGAAAATTAAGTCAAGTAAACGTCACTGAATCCACAGGCACCTCAGACTGGTGAGTTTACCAAATCTAGGTCACAATGCAGAATCATTTCTCTCTGTCAAAACTCCTTGATCTTGGCTGCTGCTGGTATCTCTCTTCTTGTGTCAGAATTTCCTTCAACATCTTTCAATAATCCTAAAAACCTTTACCCAGTTTTGTCCTGATTCAGTCCCTCTACACTACAGCCTAAAGTACAAAGGCAGAGGCAAACTGTGCACATGGCAAAGTCCATTGAACAGCAAGCAAGAGACTAATTAATAAAGGATGGGATAAAAACAGCAGAGAGAAAGGAGCTTAGTCCTGAAAACCTTAGTCCTGATCATTTGGGTAGAGATAAACAACAACAAGGGACAGAAACAACTGGTGGGAGCAGTTTATAGAACACCCAAATAACAGATGGAGTGTGAGGCTAAGTAAAAACTGGAAAATATAGGTGCATGTAAGAAGGGTAATAGAATAACCATGGGGGACTTTATTCCTCAGATAGAGTGGCGATAGTGGTGTAGTGGTAGTGTCGCTTGACTAATAATCCAGAGGCCCAGACTAACGCTCTGGAGACATGCATTCAAATCCCACCTTCGGAGCAGGTGTAATTTCAATTCAATCAAGAATGAAAAACTTAGGCGCGATTTAATGCCATGTGGCGCCCTTCGCCGTTCCGTGTGCGGAGGTTAGATCGATGGAAGCCCAAATTCGGATCCGTGCCAAGCGCTAATCGGTTTGTGATCGAACCGGCCCTCTCCCATTAGTGGGTTCATAATCCCGCACAAACATTTTTATTTTTTATTTTTTTAAAGTTAAAATACCCAATTACATATTTTTTTCCATCAAGGGGCAATTTAACGTGGCCAATCCACCTACCCTGCACATCTTTGGGTTGTGGGGGGTGAAACCCATGCAAACACGGGGAGAATGTGCAAACTCCACACGGACAGTGACCCAGAGCCGGGATCGAACCTGGGACCTCGGCGCCGTGAGGCTGCAGGGCTAACCCACTGCGCCACCATGCTGCCTTGATCCCGCCCAAACATGGCAAGAAATCAATAATCATCAAATAAGGGCAATCTCTATATCATTAACAATACGGACGCCCTATCTACTGGCCTCCCAGGATCAAACCGGTTCCCCAGCGAAAGGTCACGTTAGGCATTCCTTTTTAAAAACGGGAACCTAGCGCAATGACTGCTGAGGGGTTCGGAGGAGGTGAGTAGCCATCTTAGTTTGGGGGCATGCAGCCCAGGGCCGCTAGGAGATGGGGGAGTCCCCAGGGGGACGGGCTTGGTCGGGAGGCTGGGCGCCATTGGCCAGAGGTCGGCCTTCAGCTGGGGGGAAGGGTCAGGGGCTCGGTGCCTGCACGTCTCTCAGGCCATCCCCCAAATTGTGGATAGCCAAAACAGGGTGTCATGTGAGAGTACCCTTTAAGAAATGGGTGTTTCAGAAATGTACCTTTAAGAAATGGAGCTGCTCATGTTGCTGGAGTGATGTCAGAGTGTGGGTGGAGCTGAGCTCTACTTCTGCTTTTTTAGTTTCAGTTTGAGAAAGGCTTGGGTGTGTCTGTGAGCTGCACTGCTGTAGATCTCTGCCATCCAAAAACTATCTATGGATCATTTGGTGAATTCAGAAGAAGTATAAATGCTTTCAGTCTTGAATGTAAACCCTGATGTGCTCCTGTTTGGAGGTTTGTTAAGTCTTTTGGATGTTAAAAGGACAGCATACAGATTACTTCGTGTTGTATTTTTTGGGGTGTATATTTGATTTACTGGTTGCTAAGATATTCACTGTTTGTTTTAAAAAGGTTAACTTGAGTTCATAGAATAAACATTGTTTTGTTTTAAAAACCACTGGTCCATTTTGTGCTATACCATACCTGGAGAGTGAGCCGTGTGCTCCCCATACCATAATCTATTAAAAGTTGTGGGTCAGGTAAACTCCATGATACACTTTGGGATTCTCTAAACCCTGATCCATAACACGGGGCAACCACAGTTGCTGCCTGTCTGTCCCACCAACCACTTCCAGGACAGGGCCCTGTTCATGGTTATATGCTGAAGGTCACTTTAACTCCCTCTGACTGTGAGCAGCCTCTGGCTGCACAGCTGTAGGCTTTTGCTAATAAGGAATTGGCATTATTAGTTATGTGAGCACTTCACAGCTGTAAGTTGTGTTTGCTGCTTGCTCCTGCTGTTGGTTGCAAAGCCTGGAGGCTGCTGTTGCTGTTTCCTTCTATTTCTGTAGCCGGAAAGAAGGTAAATTTTTACTTCGCTACCTGATCGTGGAACATCGGGGTCAGGATGACGTATGAGTCCAGAAGGCAATCCTGTTTGAAGCAAGAAGATGCTGGTGTGCGACATTGATCCAAATGGGCCACCTGATGGCGCAGTTGAAGAAATGCTTTTGCAGATTGCTGATACTTTTGTTGCTGGTGTGCTGAGTGCTGCACGTGAGTGGCACGTCACTGCGGGAGTCAAGGATGTTCAACTGCACCTTGAGCGACAGTGGAATATGTGGATGCCGGGATTTGGTTCCAGTGAGATTGGGCCATGTGGGAGGGCCTGCACAGCTGGTAGCTCCTGGACAGAGAATGGGACTGATACGTGGAATAAGTCACACATTGATGGACAGATCATCTCTACAACAAAGTTCTGGACATGATAACACATTCTCAGGCTTATCCTCCATTTCTATAGTTTTATATTGGTACCAGTACGGCATTTCCTTTTTATTCAAAGGTTAGTGTGATATGTGGAATGTTACCTAGTTGGTTTTTAAATAATTTTACTATTAATCGTTTAATAGATTAAATATTCTCAAGTGGCTTCTCATGGGGACACGTGCCACGTCTCAGACGATGATCATTGCATCGCATTTCGATCAAAATGTGAAGCCTGAACACTTTAACTGAATCCTGGAGGTGTCAGCACCACTTAGGCAGCAGCCAACAATCATACACTCAAGAGCTGGGCCTCAGTACTGGGGATTACCCTGCAATCAGAGGGTGAGTGTGTGGATCAGGGTGGGGGTAAGGGGGGGGGGGTACCTGGGCACGGTCCCTTGAATCTTCCCAGCAGAGGTATGGGGTCTAGGGGCTCCTGATATGGCCGGGGATGAGAGTGCAGAGCGAGGTCCCCCAGCACAACTGGTTCGGTGGTTCGCACTCTGAGAGAAGGCGGAAAACGTAAGGGTGCGGTAGGCTTGGGGGAGTCGAGGGTCCAGGAGTGGAAGCACAAACTGATTATTGGTATCTCTCCTTCCCCAATTCCTTACAGATATAACAATATGGATGTTATTGTTGACAGTGCTGGTGGCAGCCCAGGCAGCCAGATGCCGAGAAGGTGGCAGCAGCGTCTACGCAGGCTTGAGGCGGCACCCCATGTGCAGGGAGCCGTCGCACAGCTGGCCGCCCATCAGGCCGAGGAGTAACCCAGAGGGGATGCCCGCGATGGTCCAAGGTGTACAAACTTGGGTGGTCGCTCGAGGAGATGACAGACAGCGTGGGCCACAGGTGGCTTTCTCTCAGCAAGGAGACGCTGTGGTACCTGTGCCATATCCTCGCAGACTTGGCACCCCGTGGAGGAGGAGGATACTCGCTACCAGTGGCCGTGAAGGCCACTGCAGCCCTGAACTTTTATGCTACAGGTTCATTCCAGGGCTCGAGCGGGGACTTGTGTGGCATCTCTCAAGCCACAGCCCACAAATGCATCCGTGAGGTCACCAGAAAATCTTTGAGCTGGACCAAGCCCATCACAATGCCTGGGCACCAGGATTCTCTGACATTGCCGGGATGCCCCAAGCCCAGGGGATAATTGATGGCACACATGTCACCTTGCGCGCGATGGGGCAACAGGGAGTGCCCTTCATTAACCGGAAGGGAGTTGCACTCCGTAAATGTTTAAATTGTGCACGACCATTGCCTCTGGATCATGCACGTACGCGCATGTTTCCCAGGGAGCATACAAGGCAGCTTCATCCCGGGACACTCTGAAATCCCCGGCATCTTTGATAACCACCCTAGGATGATAGGTTGGCTCTTGGGGGAAAAGGGGTAACCACGGAGGCCCTGGCTAATGATGCCAGTGCGGAGGTCAGAGACCGAGGCTGAGACCAAATATAATGAGGCCCATGCTGCCACCCGTGGTATCATTGAGCAGTGCATCAGACTGCTGAAAGTGCGGTTCTGATCCAAGGACCGCTCTGGTGGTGCACTGCTGTACACCCCCCAGAAGGTCTCCTACTTTATGGTGGTCTGCTGTGTCCTCCGCAATCTGACGCAGCAGCGGGGCGAGGTGCTGAAGGAGGAGGAGGGACATGCAGCCTCGTCTGAAGAAGATGTGATGGGCCTGAACCAGGAGTGAGTCGTGAGTGGAGGACCGGGGAGGATCCGTGGGAACAGACAGGAGGAAGGACAGGCTGTGGTGGTGGCGGCGAGAGTCCAGCATGTCCAGACGGCAAGGGAGGCCCTCATCCTCACCCGCTTTTCAGAGGATGGGGCTTTGTCTATCATCTCATCACCCTAATCTCCGACCCCTATCTGCACCCCCCCCCCCCCCACCCCCCCCCCCCCCCCCCCCCCCACCCCCGGCCATCCAGTCCTCAACCTTCCCTCATATCCCCCCTTTCCGATCACACTGTCCAACCTTCCCAGGGTCTGTGTAGCATCACTCCAGGGTGATGCGCCTGTGTTGGCACTGTCAGCGGGTCAATATGTAAGACAGGAGAGTGATCATAACCCACTATGAGGTTAGCTCTGGTGTTCCTCAGTTTATGCCAGAGTCTGACACCTATCTTTCTGCTGACAGCGCATTCACACCCATCACCTGCACATCATGTGCATAGGTAGCTCCTGATTTAGGATCACTGTGCCTAAGGGGCAGGGAGTGGGAGGGAGCAGAGGGCAACAGGGGGTGAGGGTGTAGGCTAGCCGACCGTAAAGAAAAATGTGACAGAAGCTTTGCATGTATCAGTGCAACATGTTTTAATTGTGCACTTTCCAAAACCCTCATTGTCCCTAACTACCGATGGAGACCCCCGCCCCTCCCCTCCAGTAACCTACTCTGTGATAGAACATCGAAGAGTACAGCACAGTACAGGCCCTTCAGCCCATGATGTTGTGCCGACCATTTATCCTAATCTAAGATCAATCTATCCTACATCCCTTCAATTTACTGCTGTCCATGTGCCTGTCCAAGAGTCTCTTAAATATCTCAAATGACTCTGACTCCACCACTTTCACTGTTAGTGCATTCCACGCACCCACCACTCTGTGTAAAGAACCTACCTCTGACATTTCCCCTATACCTTCCTCCAATCACCTTAAAATTATGTCCCATCTTGACAGCCATTTCCTCCCTGGGGAAAAGTCTCTGGGTATCCACTCTATCCATGCCTCTCATCACCTTGTACACCTCTATCAAGTCACCTTTCTTCCTTCTTTACTCCAGTGAGAAAAGCCCTAGCTCCCTCAACCTTTCTTCATAAGACATGCCTTCCAATCCAGGCAGCATCCTGGTAAATCTCTTCTGCACCCTCTCCAAAGCATCCACATCCTTCCTATAATGAGGCGACCAGAACTGGACTCAATATTCCAAGTGTGGTCTAACCAGGGGTTTATAAAGCTACAGCAAAACCTCGTGGCTCTGAAACTCAATCCCCCTATTAATGAAAGCCAACACACCAGAGGTCTTCTTAACAACCCTATCACCTTGGGTGGCAACTTTGAGGGATCTATGCATGTGGACCCCAAGATCCCTCTGTTCCTCCACACTTCTAAGAATCCTGCCTTTAACCCTGTATTCAGCATTCAGGTTCGACCTTCCAAAATGAATCACTTCACATTTATCAAGGTTGAACTCCATCTGCCACTTCGCAGCCCAGCTCTGCATCCTGTCAATGTCGTGTTGTAACCTGCAACAGCCCGTGACACTATCTACAACACCGCCAACTTTTGTGTCATCGGCAAACCTACTAGCCCACCCTGTCACTTCCTCATCCAAGTCATTTATAAAAACCACAAAGGCAGAGGTCCCAGAACAGATCCCTACGGGACACCACTGGTCACCGACCTCCAGGCAGAATACTTTCCATCCACTACCACGCGCTGTCTTCTTTCAGCCAGCCAATTCTGTATCCAGACAGCCACATTTCCCTGTATCCCATGCCCCCTGACTTTCTGAATGAGCCTATTATGGGGTACCTTATCAAATGCCTTACTGAAATCCATGTACACCACACTGCCTTACCTTCATCAATGTGTCTCGTCACATCCTGAAATAATTCAATGAGACTTATGAGGCATGACCTGCCCCTCACAAAGCCATGCTGACTATCTTCAATCAAACTATGTTTTTCTAAATAATCATAAATCCTATCTCCAAAAATCCTTTTCAATATTTTTCTCAACCACAGACGTAAGACTGACTGGACTGTAATTCCCAGGGATTTCCCTATTCCCTTTCTTAAACAGGGGAACCAGATTCGCTCCCTCCAATCATCCGATACTCCTCCAGTGGAGAGTGAGGACACAAAGATCATCGCCAACGGCGCAGCAATCTCCTCCCTCACTTCCTGTAGTAACCTTGGGTATATCCCATCTGGCCCAGGGGACTTATCGATCCTGATGCTTTTCAAACTTTCCAGCACCTCGTCCTTCTTAATATCAACCTGTTCAAGCCTATTAACCTGGTTCACACTGTTCTCACAAGCAACAAGGTCCCTCCCTCAAGTGAATACTGAAGCAAAATACTCATTTTGGGCCTCCCCTATCTCCTCAAACTCTTGGCACAAGATCCCTCCACTATCCCTGATCGGCCCTACTCTCACTCTGATCATCCTCTTATTTCTCATGTGTGTAAAACGCCTTGGGATTTTCCCTAATCCTTCCCGCCAGGGCATTTTCATGCCCCCTTCTAGCTCTCTTAAGTCCATTTTTGAGTTCCTCCCTGGCTACGTTGTAACCCTCTAGAGCCGTGCCAGATCCTTGCTTCCTCAACCTTACTTAAGCTTCCTTCTTCCTCTTGACTAGAAGCTTCACTTCTCATGTCATCCAGGTTCCTTCACCTTACCATTCCTTCCTTGTCTCAGTGGGACAAAACTATCGAGCACTCGCAGTACAAAGAACAAAGAAATGTACAGCACAGGAACAGGCCCTTCGGCCCTCCAAGCCCGTGCCGACCATGCTGCCCGACTAAATTACAATCTTCAACACTTCCTGGGTCCGTATCCCTCTATTCCCATCCTATTCATGTGTTTGTCAAGATGCCACTTAAATGTCACTATCGTCCCTGCTTCCACCACCTCCTCCGGTAGCGAGTTCCAGGCACCCACTACCCTCTGTGTAAAAAACTTGCCTCGTACATCTACTCTAAACCTTGCCCCTCTCACCTTAAACATATGCCCCCTAGTAATTGACCCCTCTACCCTGGGGAAAAGTCTCTGACTATCCACTCTGTTTATGCCCCTCATAATTTTGTAGACCTCTATCAGGTCGCCCCTCATCCTCCGTCGTTCCAGTGAGAACAAACCGAGTTTATTCAACCGCTCCTCATAGCTAATGCCCTCCATACCAGGCAACATTCTGGTAAATCTCTTCTGCACCCTCTCTAAAGCCTCCACATCCTTCTGGTAGTGTGGCGACCAGAATTGAATACTATACTCCAAGTGTGGCCTAACTAAGGTTCTATACAGCTTCAACATGACTTGCCAATTCTTATACTTAATGCCCCGGCCAATGAAGGCAAGCATGCCGTATGCCTTCTTGACTACCTTCTCCACCTGTGTTGCCCCTTTCAGTAACCTGTGGACCTGTACTCCTAGATCTCTCTGACTTTCAATACTCTTGAGGGTTCTACCATTCACTGTATATGCTCCTTAAACAACCCCCACATTACTGTTGTGCATTTCCCTGAGAACATCTGTTCCCAACTTATGCTCTTTAGCTCCTGTCCAATAGCAGTATAATTTCCCCTCCCCCAATTAAATACCTTCCCATACCGTCTGTTCCTATCCCTCTCCATGAATATGGTAAAGGTGAAGGAGTTGTGGTCACTGTCACCGAAATACTCTCCCACTGAGACATCTGAAACCGGGCTTGATTCGTTGCCAAGCACCAAATCCAATATGGCCTCCCCCTGTCGGCCTATCTTCATATTGAGTCAGAAATCTTTCCTGGACACACCTGATCCTGAAGCGTCCGTGCTGTGCCGCTCCATCGAGGTGTATCCCCAAGATGTGCATCAGAGGATCAGGCATCCTGCTGTGTTCCACACTCTGTGGCCCTTTGATGCCCTGGCGGGAATCCTCTGAAAGACCTAGAGCTCTAGGGCCCCAGCCGCCTTACTAGTGACACTGGTGTTGCGTGCCACTCCTTTCTACCTGCTGACCTTGAGATGCGCCGGTGTTAGTAGTGGGGGGTTGGGTGAGGTGGAGATCGTGTTGTGTCTCTAGTGGAAAGCACTGAGTCCCAGGCGACATTGGTGGCTTTGTGGCTTGTCCTCCAACCTCCTTGGGGAACAGGATGTCCCTTCACACATCCACGGTGTCCAGCAGCCTCGCCAGGTCGGCAGCTCCGAAGAGCAGAGCATGTTTTTGCGGTGGTATGGCTGTGTGCTGATTGGAGAATCTTCGGCGGAATCGTTTATGTGGAACTCCCATTGTTAGCGGGGAGCTCCCGGCTGCAGTTCAGGCAAATCAGCTGGCGGAACAACCAGTTCCACCTTGCAGATCCCGGGAAATCACACCCGATTTGACACTTTGCCATTTTCCCGTTAAATCGTACCCCTTTCCTCAGCAATAGTGACTATGAAATTATTGCCAATGATCATTAAAAGCCCATCTGGTTTACTTATGTCCTTTTGCTTATGTTCTTTCGGAAAGGAAATCTGCCGTCCTTACCTGGTCTGGCCTACATGTGACTCCAGATCCACAGTCATGTGATTGGCCTAGCAAAGGAAATTAAAGTTTGGGGAACAAATGCTGGCCTTCACAATGATGCCCTTGTCTCACCAAAGAATAAATGAGTAAAAATAGTCTGGGCAATGCATATTTTCAGTAATAGTGTTGTCGGTAAGTTCAAGATAGCTTTCTAGGTCAGTATGTTGAGGAACCAACTCAAGGAACAGGCTATTTTAGATCGAGTATTGTGTGATGAAAGTAGGTTAATTAATAACTTTGTAGCAAATGAGCCTCTGGGGAGGAATGATTATAATATGCAATAATTTTATACTGAGTTTGAGAACTATTTAGTTCAGTCAAAACTGGAAGTAGAATTTAAGGCTGCCCTGGATATCAGTTTGGAGGCGATGGAGCCATGTGAGGGTTGGAGATCCTGTCGCCTTCCTAACTCCCTCCAATTAAGTCCAGGGCGGGAAAGCTTGCAGGCGGCCTTCCCACTTTGAGGCCAACTGAAGTTCTTAAGTGGCCACTTAAGGGCCTCTTTCTATTGGTCCTGGAATTTTACCAGCAGTAGGCAGGGGTCTCCCCATTCAGGCTGATCACTATGGGGTTTGCCTGCAGCCTTGTGGGGGCTGGGGTGGGAGTGGGTGTTATCTCATACTCAGGCACTCTGATCAAGGGTCTTGGCACTAGGTTCACAGGGTCACAGGCCATATGCCCACAGGAAGTCAGTCACGTGTCTTCCCTTGCTGGTCAACCCTCCTCGCTGGCATCCTCATACTGGGAAGCCCATCCTGCTCCACTGACTTGATTCTGGAGGATCCTTTGGTAATCCTCAGCGTAGGTCCAGTACTAGACATTTGTCAGCCTCTGATTGGTGGCAGATCTCAGGAGTGGGATATCCTCCAATGTAGCAATTAAGTGCTACTGGTTACTTCACATTCCTTTGAGTTAATTTATACTGCATAAGAAAAAGGTGCTGATTGGTTGGCAAATTAATTCTGATTGGTCAAGGCATTGCCATGCAGAATGCACCAAGGATCAATTTCAGGTCAAGGGCAACATGGTAGTACAGTGGTTAGCACTGTTGCTTCAGAGCTCCAGGGTCCCAATTCGATTCCTGGCTTGGGTCACTGTCTGAGCAGAGTCTGCACGTTATCCCCGTGTCTGAGTGGGTTTCCTCCGGGTGCTCCGGTTTCCTCCGACAAGTCCCGAATGACGTGCTGTTAGGTCATTTGGACATTCGGAATTCTCCCTACGTATACCCGAACAAGTGCTGGAATGTGGCGTCTAGGGGCTTTTCATGGTAACTTCGTTGCAGTACTAATGTAAGCCTTCTTGTGACAATAAAAATTATTATTATTATTAGAGTTAAGACGCAGATCAATCTCAACGAATGCTGGACATGCTCGGGGGTTATTATTTTCCCCTGTTCTTTATGTTGATCAGGTCATCGGGAGAATTCCTGCTCTTCTTGAAAATATTTTTTTCTGTGTCCATCTGAACTATTACTGCGGCAATGTGAAAAGAATTCCAGGTCAGAGGTTCAGAACGAAACAGGTGTGAAAATGGTGGAGACCTTGAAGGTTCATAAGGTAGTAGAACCTAGAAAAAAATAAGAGTATAACTAGGGTGTTGTAGAAATACTTTCCAGCTTCTTGAGCACAAGATATCTTGCAGAGCCTGCAAGATATTTAACGTCATTTTAATTCAGGAATTATAGATCTTCTGGACTAAGATAGGGCACGACTGAATCCAAAAATTCCGAAGTATAATTTTGGACTCGTTTGGCGGGGAGTTTCCCGCTGGCTTTTTCGGTGAGATCCACGTGGGTATTCAACCAGACAGTCATTTTTTGGGGCCTTGGTGAGTTTCCTCCCCGGTCATGCCTTTTCAGTAGTGGAGAGCTGAACTCGCTGACGAGACCAACTCCTTAGAGATTGGGCCGTTAGTTTGAAAGGGAGCCCCACAAGTGAGCTTGAGTACCCTCCCACACACCCCGACTCAAACAATATCCCCTGCAGACATGTGCATTACCCTCTCCCCCCCCCCCCCCCCAAGTGCAGACACCCCGCTATGGGATAACTGAGGGCTCCCCCCTCAGCATTGCCAACCTGGCACCCAGGCACCCTGACAGTGCCAGCCTGGCAACCAGTCAGTGCCCCTGACACAATGGCAGTGGCAGTTTGAAACCCTGGCAGGATGCCAGAGGAATGCCCTGCCCCATCCTTGACAACCCAGGGGGCTGAAATGACCTCTGAGAACCCCAGTTAGCCATCACGACTGGTCTCCGCTGATAGAGACGAGTACTAATCGATGAATGTGGCATTGGTGGATGGTGCTGGGGGGGGATGGTGCCAGGGGGATGGTGCGGGGGTGGGGGGGTGGATGGTGCGTGGGGGGTGGATGGTGCAGGGTGGGGAGGGTGGTGCGGGGGAGGGTGGATGGTGCGGGTGGGATGGATGGTGCGGGGGGGTGTGTGGATGGTGCGGGGGGTGGATGGTGCGGGAGGGGGGTAGATGGTGCGGGGGGAGTCGATGGTGCGGGTGGGGTGGATGGTGCGGGGGAGGGGGGATGGTCCTGTGGGGTGGGACGATGCGGGGGGGTGGTGGATGGTGCGGGAGGGGTGGATGGTGCTGGAAGAGTGGATGGTGCGGGAGGGGTGGATGGTGTGGGGGGGTGGATGGTGTGGGGGGGGTGGATGGTGCGGGGGGGGTGAATGGTGCGGGGGGTGTGGATGGTGCGGGGAGGGTGGATGGTGCGGGGGGGGTGGATGGTGCGGGGGGGTGATGGTGTGGGGGAGGTGGATGGTTTGGGGCGGGTGGATGGTGCGGGGGGGTGGATGGTGCGGGGGGGGGATGGTGTGGGGGAGATGGATGGTTTGGGGCGGGTGGATGGTGCGGGGGGGTGGATGGTGCAGGGGGGTGGATGGTGTGGGGGAGGTGGATGGTTTGGGGCGGGTGGATGGTGCGGGGGGGTTGGTGCAGGGGGGGGGATGGTGCGGGGGGGTGGATGGTGCGGGGGGGGATGCTGCGGGAGGGGATGGTGCAGGGGGGGGCTGGATGGTGCGGGGGGTTGGATGGTGCGGGGGGGGGGATGGTGCGGGAGGGGTGGATGGTGCTGGAGGAGTGGATGGTGCGGGAGGGGTGGATGGTGTGGGGGGGTGGATGGTGCGGGGGGGGGGTGGATGGTGCGGGGGGGGTGGATGGTGCGGGGGGGGTGGATGGTACGTGGAGGGTGGATGGTGCGGGGGGGGTGGATGGTGCGGGGGGGTGATGGTGTGGGGGAGGTGGATGGTGCGGGGGGGTGGATGGTGCGGGGGGGTGGATGGTGCGGGGGGGGGAGGGTGTGGGGGAGGTGGATGGTTTGGGGCGGGTGGATGGTGCGGGGGGGTTGGTGCAGGGGGGTGGATGGTGCGGGGGGGTGGATGGTGCGGGGGGTGTGGATGGTGCGGGGGGGTGGATGGTGCGGGGGGGTGGATGGTGCGGGGGCGTGGATGGTGCGGGGGGGATGCTGCGGGAGGGGATGGTGCGGGGGGGCTGGATGGTGCGGGGGGTTGGATGGTGCGGGGGGGGGATGGTGCGGGGGGGGTGGATGGTGCACGGGGGATGGTTGGTGCGGGGGGGGTGGATGGTGCGGGGGGGTGGATGGTGCGGGGGGGGGGGATGGTGCGGGGGGTGGATGGTGCGGGGGAGTGGCTGGTGCGGGGGGAGGGTGGATGGTGCGGGGGGGGTGGATGGTGCGGGGGGGGTGGATGGTGCGGGGGGGGTGGATGGTGCGGGGGGGTGGATGGTGCGGGGGGGTGGATGGTGCGGGGGGGTGGATGGTGCGGGGGGAGTGGATGGTGTGGGGGGGGGATGGTGCAGGGGGGGTGGATAGTGCGGGAGGGGTGGATGGTGCGGGGTGTGGGTGGATGGTGCGGGGGGGTGGATGGTGCGGGGGGGTGGATGGTGCAGGGGGGGTGGATGGCGCGGGGGGGTGGATGGTGCGGCGGGGTGGATGGTGCGGGGGGGGTGGATGGTGCGGGGGGAGTGGATGATGCGGGGGGGGATGGTGCAGGGGGGGTGGATAGTGCGGGAGGGGTGGATGGTGCGGGGGGTGGGTGGATGGTGCGGGGGTGGTGGATGGTGCGGGGGGGTGGATGGTGCGGGGGGGTGGATGGTGCGGGGGGGTGGATGGTGCAGGGGGGGTGGATGGCGCAGGGGGGAAGGTGGGGGGGGTTGGATGGGGTGGGGGGGGTGGATGGTGTGGGGGGGTGGATGGTGTGGGGGGGGGGTGTGGTGTGGAGGGCTGGATGGTGCGGGGGGGTGGATGGTGTGGGGGGGGTGGATGGTGTGGGGGGGTGTGTGGTGTGGGGGGCTGGATGGTGTGGGGGGGTGGATGGTGCGGGGGGGGTGGATGGTGTGGTGGCTGTGGATGGTGCGGTGGGTGGATGCTGCGGGGGTGGGGGATGGTGCGGGGGGGGTGGATGGTGCGGGCGGGGGTGGGCGGGATGGGGGGGTGGATGTTGCGGGCGGGGGTGGGCGGGACGGGGGGGTGGATGGTGCGGGGAGGTGGATGGGGGGGGTGGTGCGGGGGGGGTGGATGGTGCGGAGAGGGTGGATGGTGCGGGGGGGGGTGGATGGTGCGGGGGGGGTGGATGGTGCGGGGGGGGGTGGATGGTGCGGGGGGGGTGGATGGTGCGGGGTTGGTGGATGGTGCGGGGGGGGTGAATGGTGCGGGGGGTGGATGGTGCGGGGGGGTGGATGGTGCGGGCGGGGGTGGGCGGGATGGGGGGTGGATGGTGCGGGGTTGGTGGATGGTGCGGGGGGTGGATGGTGCGGGGGGGTGGATGGTGCGGGGGCGTGGATGGTGCGGGTTTGGTGGATGGTGCGGGGGGGTGGATGGTGCGGGGGGGGGTGGATGGTGCGGGGGGGTGGATGGTGCGGGGGGGGTGGATGGTGCGGGGTTGGTGGATGGTGCGGGGGGGGGGGTGGATGGTGCGGGGGGTGTGGATGGTGCGGGGGGGGTGGATAGTGCGGGGTTGGTGGATGGTGCGGGGGGGAGTGGATGGTGCAGGGGGGGTGGAGGTGCTGGGGGGTGGATGGTGCGGGGGGGGTGGATGGTGCGGGGGTGTTGGTGCAGGGGGGTGGATGGTGCGGGGGGGTGGATGGTGCGGGGGGGTGGATGGTGCGGGGGGGTGGATGGTGTGGAGGGGGGATGGTGTGGGGTAGGTGGATGGATTGGGGCGGGTGGATGGTGCAGGGGGGTGGATGGTGCGGAGGGGGGTGGATGGTGCAGGGCGGGTGGATGGTGCTGGGGGGGGTGGATGGTGCAGGGGGGGTGGATGGTGCGGGGGGGGTGGATGGTGCAGGGGGGGTGGATGGTGCGGGGGGGGGGTGGATGGTGCAGGAGGGGTGGATGGTGCGGGGGGTGGATGGTGCAGGGGGGGTGGATGGTGCTGGGGGGGTGGATGGTGCGGGGGTGGTGGATGGTGCAGGGGGGGTGGATGGTGCGGGGGGGGTGGATGCTGCGGGGGTGTGGATGGTGCGGGGGGGGATGCTGCGGGAGGGGATGGTGCGGGGGGGGGCTGGATGGTGCGGGGGGTTGGATGGTGCGGGGGGGGGATGGTGCGGGAGGGGTGGATGGTGCTGGAGGAGTGGATGGTGCGGGAGGGGTGGATGGTGTGGGGGGTGGATGGTGCGGGGGGGGGTGGATGGTGCTGGAGGAGTGGATGGTGCGGGAGGGGTGGATGGTGTGGGGGGGTGGATGGTGCGGGGGGGGGTGGATGGTGCGGGGGGGTGGATGGTGCGGGGGGGGTGGATGGTACGTGGAGGGTGGATGGTGCGGGGGGGGTGGATGGTGCGGGGGGGTGATGGTGTGGGGGAGGTGGATGGTGCGGGGGGGTGGATGGTGCGGGGGGGTGGATGGTGCGGGGGGGGAGGGTGTGGGGGAGGTGGATGGTTTGGGGCGGGTGGATGGTGCGGGGGGGTTGGTGCAGGGGGGTGGATGGTGCGGGGGGGTGGATGGTGCGGGGGGTGTGGATGGTGCGGGGGGGTGGATGGTGCGGGGGGGTGGATGGTGCGGGGGCGTGGATGGTGCGGGGGGGATGCTGCGGGAGGGGATGGTGCGGGGGGGCTGGATGGTGCGGGGGGTTGGATGGTGCGGGGGGGGGGATGGTGCGGGGGGGGTGGACGGTGCACGGGGGATGGTTGGTGCGGGGGGGGGTGGATGGTGCGGGGGGGTGGATGGTGCGGGGGGGTGGATGGTGCGGGGGGGTGGATGGTGCGGGGGGGGGTGGATGGTGCGGGGGGGGTGGATGGTGCGGGGTTGGTGGATGGTGCGGGGGGGGTGAATGGTGCGGGGGGGTGGATGGTGCGGGGGGGTGGATGGTGCGGGGGGGTGGATGGTGCGGGGGGGTGGATGGTGCGGGGGGAGTGGATGGTGTGGGGGGGGATGGTGCAGGGGGGGTGGATAGTGCGGGAGGGGTGGATGGTGCGGGGTGTGGGTGGATGGTGCGTGGGGGTGGATGGTGCGGGGGGGTGGATGGTGCAGGGGGGGTGGATGGCGCGGGGGGGTGGATGGTGCGGCGGGGTGGATGGTGCGGGGGGGGTGGATGGTGCGGGGGGAGTGGATGATGCGGGGGGGGATGATGCAGGGGGGGTGGATAGTGCGGGAGGGGTGGATGGTGCGGGGGGTGGGTGGATGGTGCGGGGGTGGTGGATGGTGCGGGGGGGTGGATGGTGCGGGGGGGTGGATGGTGCGGGGGGGTGGATGGTGCAGGGGGGGTGGATGGCGCAGGGGGGAAGGTGGGGGGGGTTGGATGATGTGGGGGGGGTGGATGGTGTGGGGGGGGTGTGGTGTGGGGGGCTGGATGGTGCGGGGGGGTGGATGGTGTGGGGGGGGTGGATGGTGTGGGGGGGGTGTGGTGTGGGGGGCTGGATGGTGTGGGGGGGGTGGATGGTGTGGGGGGGGTGGATGGTGTGGTGGCTGTGGATGGTGCGGTGGGTGGATGCTGCGGGGGTGGGGGATGGTGCGGGGGGGGTGGATGGTGCGGGCGGGGGTGGGCGGGATGGGGGGGTGGATGTTGCGGGCGGGGGTGGGCGGGACGGGGGGGTGGATGGTGCGGGGAGGTGGATGGGGGGGGTGGTGCGGGGGGGGTGGATGGTGCGGAGAGGGTGGATGGTGCGGGGGGGGTGGATGGTGCGGGGGGGGTGGATGGTGCGGGGGGGGGTGGATGGTGCGGGGGGGGGTGGATGGTGCGGGGTTGGTGGATGGTGCGGGGGGGGTGAATGGTGCGGGGGGGTGGATGGTGCGGGCGGGGGTGGGCGGGATGGGGGGTGGATGGTGCGGGGTTGGTGGATGGTGCGGGGGGGTGGATGGTGCGGGGTTGGTGGATGGTGCGGGGGGGGTGGATGGTGCGGGGGGGTGGATGGTGCGGGTTTGGTGGATGGTGCGGGGGGGTGGATGGTGCGGGGGGGGGTGGATGGTGCGGGGGGGTGGATGGTGCGGGGGGGGTGGATGGTGCGGGGTTGGTGGATGGTGCGGGGGGGGGTGGATGGTGCGGGGGGGGTGGATGGTGCGGGGGGGGTGGATGGTGCGGGGTTGGTGGATGGTGCGGGGGGGAGTGGATGGTGCAGGGGGGGTGGAGGTGCTGGGGGGGTGGATGGTGCGGGGGGGGTGGATGGTGCGGGGGGGTTGGTGCAGGGGGGTGGATGGTGCGGGGGGGTGGATGGTGCGGGGGGGTGGATGGTGCGGGGGGGTGGATGGTGCGGAGGGGGGATGGTGTGGGGTAGGTGGATGGTTTGGGGCGGGTGGATGGTGCAGGGGGGTGGATGGTGCGGAGGGGGGTGGATGGTGCAGGGCGGGTGGATGGTGCTGGGGGGGTGGATGGTGCAGGGGGGTGGATGGTGCGGGGGGGTGGATGGTGCAGGGGGGGTGGATGGTGCGGGGGGGGTGGATGGTGCAGGGGGGTGGATGGTGCGGGGGGTGGATGGTGCAGGGGGGGTGGATGGTGCTGGGGGGGTGGATGGTGTGGGGGAGGTGGATAGTTTGGGGCGGGTGGATGGTGCGGGGGGGTGGATGCTGCGGGGGGTGGATGGTGCGGGGGTGGTGGATGGTGCGGGGGGGGTGGATGGTGCGGGGGGGGTGGATGCTGCGGGGCTGTGGATGGTGCGGGGGGGGTGGTGCGGGGGGGTGGATGGTGCGGGGGGGGTGGATGGTGCGAGGAGGGTGGATGGTGCGGGGGGTGTGGATGGTGCGGGGGGGGTGGATGGTGCGGGGGGGGATGGTGCGGGGGGGGTGGATGGTGCGGGGGGGGATGGTGCGGGGGGTGTGGATGGTGCAGGGGGTGTGGATGGTGCGGGGGGTGATGGTGCGGGGGGGTGGATGGTGCGGGGGGGGTGGTGCGGGGGGGGTGGATGGTGCGGGGGGGGGGTGGATGGTGCGGGGGGTGGGTGGATGGTGCGGGGGGGTGGATGGTGCGGGGGGTGTGGATGGTGCAGGGGGTGTGGATGGTGTGGGGGGTGATGGTGCGGGGGGGGTGGATGGTGTGGGGGGTGTGGAGTGTGCGGGGGGGGTGGATGGTGCAGGGGGTGTGGATGGTGCGGGGGTGGTGGATGGTGTGGGGGGGGTGGATGGTGCGGGGGGGGTGGATGGTGCAGGGGGTGTGGATGGTGCGGGTTCGTTGGATGGTTTGGGGGGGGGTGGATGGTGCGGGGGGTGTGGATGGTGCGGGGGTGGGATGGTGCGGGGGGTTGGATGGTGCGGTGGGGGTGGGTGACGCGGGGGGTGGATGGTGCGGGGTCGGTGGATGGTGCGGGGGGGGTGGATGGTGTGGGGGGGGGTTGATGGTGCGGGGGGTGTGGATGGTGTGGGGGTGGGTGGATGGTGCAGGGGGTGTGGATGGTGCGGGGGGTGATGGTGCGGGTGGGGTGGATGGTGCGGGGGGGGTGGATGGTGCGGGGGGGGTGGATGGTGCAGGGGGTGTGGATGGTGCGGGGGGGTTGGATGGTGCGGTGGGGGTGGATGGTGCGGGGGGTGGATGGTGCGGGGGGGTGGATGGTGCGGGAGGGGTGGATGGTGTGGGGGGGTGGATGGTGCGGGGGTGGATGGTGCGGGGGGTGTGGAAGGTGCGGGGGGGTGGTGCGGGGGGGGGATGGTGCGGGGGGGTGGATGGTGCGGGGGTTGTCGATGGTGCGGGGGGTGTCGATGGTGCGGGGGGGTGGTGCAGGGTGGTGGTGGTGCGGGGGGGGTGGATGGTGCGATGGGGGGGTGGATGGTGCGGGGGGGTGGATGGTGCGAGGGGTGTGGATGGTGCGGGGGGGGTGGATGGTGCAGGGGCGGTGGATGGTGCGGGGGGGGTGGATGGTGCGGGGGGTGTGGATGGTGCGGGGGGGGGTGGATGGTGCGGGGGGGTATGGTGCGGGGGGGTGGATGGTGCGAGGGGGTAGATGGTACGCGGGGGGTGGATGGTGCGGGGTGGTGGATGGTGCGGGGGGGGTGGATGGTGCGGGGGGTGTGGATGGTGCGGGGGGGGTGGATGGTGCGGGGGGGGATGGTGCGGGGGGTGTGGATGGTGCGGGGGGGGTGGTGCGGGGGTGGGATGGTGCGGGGGGTTGGATGGTGCGAGGGGTGTGGATGGTGCGGGGGGTGGATGGTGCGGGGGGTGTGGATGGTGCGGGGGTGTGGATGGTGCGGGGGGGGTGGATGGTGCGAGGGGGGTGGATGGTGCGGGGGGGTGGATGGTGCGGGGGGTGTGGATGGTGCGGGGGGGGTGGATGGTGCGATGGGGGGGTGGATGGTGCGGGGGGGTGGATGGTGCGAGGGGTGTGGATGGTGCGGGGGGGGTGGATGGTGCAGGGGCGGTGGATGGTGCGGGGGGGGTGGATGGTGCGGGGGGTGTGGATGGTGCGGGGGGGGGTGGATGGTGCGGGGGGGTATGGTGCGGGGGGGTGGATGGTGCGAGGGGGTAGATGGTACGCGGGGGGTGGATGGTGCGGGGTGGTGGATGGTGCGGGGGGGGTGGATGGTGCGGGGGGTGTGGATGGTGCGGGGGGGGTGGATGGTGCGGGGGGGGATGGTGCGGGGGGTGTGGATGGTGCGGGGGGGGTGGTGCGGGGGTGGGATGGTGCGGGGGGTTGGATGGTGCGAGGGGTGTGGATGGTGCGGGGGGTGGATGGTGCGGGGGGTGTGGATGGTGCGGGGGTGTGGATGGTGCGGGGGGGGTGGATGGTGCGAGGGGGGTGGATGGTGCGGGGGGGTGGATGGTGCGGGGGGTGTGGATGGTGCGGGGGGGGTGGATGGTGCGAGGGGGGTGGATGGTGCGGGGGGGTGGATGGTGCGGGGGGTGTGGATGGTGCGGGGGGTTGGATGGTGCGAGGGAGGTGGATGGTGCGGGGGGGTGGATGGTGCGGGGGGTTGGATGGTGCGGGGGGGTGGATGGTGCGGGGGGTGTGGATGGTGCGGGGGGGGTGGATGGTGCGAGGGGGGTGGATGGTGCGGGGGGGTGGATGGTGCGGGGGGTGTGGATGGTGCGGGGGGGGTGGATGGTGCGGGGGGGGTGGATGGTGCAGGGGGGGTGGATGGTGCGGGGGGTGTGGATGGTGCGGGGGTGTGGATGGTGCGGGGTGGGTATATGGTGCGGGGGGGGGTGGATGGTGCGGGGGGTGTGGATGGTGCGGGGTGGGTATATGGTGCGGGGGGGTGGATGGTGCGGGGGGATTGGATGGTGCGGGGGGGGTGGATGGTGCGGGTGGGGTGGATGGTGCGGGGGGGGATTGTGCGGGGGGTGTGGATGGTGCGGGGGGGGTGGTGCGGGGGTGGGATGGTGCGGGGGGTTGGATGGTGCGAGGGGTGTGGATGGTGCGGGGGGTGTGGATGGTGCGGGGGGGGGTGGATGGTGCGGGGGGTGTGGATGGTGCGGGGGGGGTGATGCGGGGGTGGGGTGGTGCGGGGGGGCTGGATGGTGCGGGGGGTTGGATGGTGCGGGGGGGGATGGTGCGGGGGGGTGGATGGTGCACGGGGGATGGTTGGTGCGGGGGGGGGTGGATGGTGCGGGGGGGTGGATGGTGCGGGGGGGTGGACGGTGCGGGGGGTGGATGGTGCGGGGGAGTGGCTGGTGCGGGGGGAGGGTGGATGGTGCGGGGGGGGTGGATGGTGCGGGGGGGGTGGATGGTGCGGGGGGGTGGATGGTGCGGGGGGGTGGATGGTGCGGGGGGGTGGATGGTGCGGGGGGGTGGATGGTGCGGGGGGAGTGGATGGTGTGGGGGGGGATGGTGCAGGGGGGGTGGATAGTGCGGGAGGGGTGGATGGTGCGGGGTGTGGGTGGATGGTGCGTGGGGGTGGATGGTGCGGGGGGGTGGATGGTGCAGGGGGGGTGGATGGCGCGGGGGGGTGGATGGTGCGGCGGGGTGGATGGTGCGGGGGGGGTGGATGGTGCGGGGGGAGTGGATGATGCGGGGGGGGATGATGCAGGGGGGGTGGATAGTGCGGGAGGGGTGGATGGTGCGGGGGGTGGGTGGATGGTGCGGGGGTGGTGGATGGTGCGGGGGGGTGGATGGTGCGGGGGGGTGGATGGTGCGGGGGGGTGGATGGTGCAGGGGGGGTGGATGGCGCAGGGGGGAAGGTGGGGGGGGTTGGATGGTGTGGGGGGGGTGGATGGTGTGGGGGGGGTGTGGTGTGGGGGGCTGGATGGTGCGGGGGGGTGGATGGTGTGGGGGGGGTGGATGGTGTGGGGGGGGGTGTGGTGTGGGGGGCTGGATGGTGTGGGGGGGGTGGATGGTGCGGGGGGGGTGGATGGTGTGGTGGCTGTGGATGGTGCGGTGGGTGGATGCTGCTGGGGTGGGGGATGGTGCGGGGGGGGTGGATGGTGCGGGCGGGGGTGGGCGGGATGGGGGGGTGGATGTTGCGGGCGGGGGTGGGCGGGACGGGGGGGTGGATGGTGCGGGGAGGTGGATGGGGGGTTGGTGCGGGGGGGGTGGATGGTGCGGAGAGGGTGGATGGTGCGGGGGGGGTGGATGGTGCGGGGGGGGTGGATGGTGCGGGGGGGGTGGATGGTGCGGGGGGGGGTGGATGGTGCGGGGTTGGTGGATGGTGCGGGGGGGGTGAATGGTGCGGGGGGGTGGATGGTGCGGGCGGGGGTGGGCGGGATGGGGGGTGGATGGTGCGGGGTTGGTGGATGGTGCGGGGGGGTGGATGGTGCGGGGTTGGTGGATGGTGCGGGGGGGGTGGATGGTGCGGGGGGGTGGATGGTGCGGGTTTGGTGGATGGTGCGGGGGGTGGATGGTGCGGGGGGGGGTGGATGGTGCGGGGGGGTGGATGGTGCGGGGGGGGTGGATGGTGCGGGGTTGGTGGATGGTGCGGGGGGGGGGGGTGGATGGTGCGGGGGGGGTGGATGGTGCGGGGGGGGTGGATGGTGCGGGGTTGGTGGATGGTGCGGGGGGGAGTGGATGGTGCAGGGGGGGTGGAGGTGCTGGGGGGGTGGATGGTGCGGGTGGGTGGATGGTGCGGGGGGGTTGGTGCAGGGGGGTGGATGGTGCGGGGGGGTGGATGGTGCGGGGGGGTGGATGGTGCGGGGGGGTGGATGGTGCGGAGGGGGGATGGTGTGGGGTAGGTGGATGGTTTGGGGCGGGTGGATGGTGCAGGGGGGTGGATGGTGCGGAGGGGGGTGGATGGTGCGGAGGGGGGTGGATGGTGCAGGGCGGGTGGATGGTGCTGGGGGGGTGGATGGTGCAGGGGGGGTGGATGGTGCGGGGGGGGTGGATGGTGCAGGGGGGGTGGATGGTGCGGGGGGGGGTGGATGGTGCAGGGGGGTGGATGGTGCGGGGGGTGGATGGTGCAGGGGGGGTGGATGGTGCTGGGGGGGTGGATGGTGTGGGGGAGGTGGATAGTTTGGGGCGGGTGGATGGTGCGGGGGGGTGGATGCTGCGGGGGGTGGATGGTGCGGGGGTGGTGGATGGTGCGGGGGGGGTGGATGGTGCGGGGGGGGTGGATGCTGCGGGGCTGTGGATGGTGCGGGGGGGTTGGTGCGGGGGGGTGGATGGTGCGGGGGGGGTGGATGGTGCGAGGAGGGTGGATGGTGCGGGGGGTGTGGATGGTGCGGGGGGGGGTGGATGGTGCGGGGGGGGATGGTGCGGGGGGGGTGGATGGTGCGGGGGGGGATGGTGCGGGGGGTGTGGATGGTGCAGGGGGTGTGGATGGTGCGGGGGGTGATGGTGCGGGGGGGTGGATGGTGCGGGGGGGTGGTGCGGGGGGGGTGGATGGTGCGGGGGGGGGGTGGATGGTGCGGGGGGTGGGTGGATGGTGCGGGGGGGTGGATGGTGCGGGGGGTGTGGATGGTGCAGGGGGTGTGGATGGTGTGGGGGGTGATGGTGCGGGGGGGGTGGATGGTGTGGGGGGTGTGGAGTGTGCGGGGGGGGTGGATGGTGCAGGGAGTGTGGATGGTGCGGGGGTGGTGGATGGTGTGGGGGGGTGGATGGTGCGGGGGGGGTGGATGGTGCAGGGGGTGTGGATGGTGCGGGTTCGTTGGATGGTTTGGGGGGGGTGGATGGTGCGGGGGGTGTGGATGGTGCGGGGGTGGGATGGTGCGGGGGGTTGGATGGTGCGGTGGGGGTGGATGGTGCGGGGGGTGGATGGTGCGGGGTCGGTGGATGGTGCGGGGGGGGGGGTGGATGGTGTGGGGGGGGTTGATGGTGCGGGGGGTGTGGATGGTGTGGTGGTGGGTGGATGGTGCAGGGGGTGTGGATGGTGCGGGGGGTGATGGTGCGGGTGGGGTGGATGGTGCGGGGGGGGTGGATGGTGCGGGGGGGTTGGATGGTGCAGGGGGTGTGGATGGTGCGGGGGGGTTGGATGGTGCGGTGGGGGTGGATGGTGCGGGGGGTGGATGGTGCGGGGGGGTGGATGGTGCGGGAGGGGTGGATGGTGTGGGGGGGTGGATGGTGCGGGGGTGGATGGTGCGGGGGGTGTGGAAGGTGCGGGGGGGTGGTGCGGGGGGGGGGATGGTGCGGGGGGGGTGGATGGTGCGGGGGTTGTCGATGGTGCGGGGGGTGTCGATGGTGCGGGGGGGTGGTGCAGGGTGGTGGTGGTGCGGGGGGGTTGGATGGTGCGATGGGGGGGTGGATGGTGCGGGGGGGTGGATGGTGCGAGGGGTGTGGATGGTGCCGGGGGGGGTGGATGGTGCAGGGGCGGTGGATGGTGCGGGGGGGGTGGATGGTGCGGGGGGTGTGGATGGTGCGGGGGGGGGGTGGATGGTGCGGGGGGGTATGGTGCGGGGGGGTGGATGGTGCGAGGGGGTAGATGGTACGCGGGGGGTGGATGGTGCGGGGTGGTGGATGGTGCGGGGGGGGTGGATGGTGCGGGGGGTGTGGATGGTGCGGGGGGGGTGGATGGTGCGGGGGGGGATGGTGCGGGGGGTGTGGATGGTGCGGGGGGGGTGGTGCGGGGGTGGGATGGTGCGGGGGGTTGGATGGTGCGAGGGGTGTGGATGGTGCGGGGGGTGGATGGTGCGGGGGGTGTGGATGGTGCGGGGGTGTGGATGGTGCGGGGGGGGTGGATGGTGCGAGGGGGGTGGATGGTGCGGGGGGGTGGATGGTGCGGGGGGTGTGGATGGTGCGGGGGGGGTGGATGGTGCGAGGGGGGTGGATGGTGCGGGGGGGTGGATGGTGCGGGGGGTGTGGATGGTGCGGGGGGTTGGATGGTGCGTGGGAGGTGGATGGTGCGGGGGGGGTGGATGGTGCGGGGGGTTGGATGGTGCGGGGGGGTGGATGGTGCGGGGGGTGTGGATGGTGCGGGGGGGGTGGATGGTGCGAGGGGGGTGGATGGTGCGGGGGGGTGGATGGTGCGGGGGGTGTGGATGGTGCGGGGGGGGTGGATGGTGCGGGGGGGGTGGATGGTGCAGGGGGGGTGGATGGTGCGGGGGGTGTGGATGGTGCGGGGGGTGTGGATGGTGCGGGGTGGGTATATGGTGCGGGGGGGGTGGATGGTGCGGGGGGTGTGGATGGTGCGGGGTGGGTATATGGTGCGGGGGGGTGGATGGTGCGGGGGGATTGGATGGTGCGGGGGGGGATTGTGCGGGGGGTGTGGATGGTGCGGGGGGGGTGGTGCGGGGGTGGGATGGTGCGGGGGGTTGGATGGTGCGAGGGGTGTGGATGGTGCGGGGGGTGTGGATGGTGCGGGGGGGGTGGATGGTGCGGAGGGTGTGGATGGTGCGGGGGGGGTGATGCGGGGGTGGGGTGGTGCGGGGGGTTGGATGGTGCGAGGGGGGTTGATGGTGCGGGGGGGTGGATGGTGCGGGGGGTGTGGATGGTGCGGGGGTGGTGGATGGTGCGGGGGGGGTGGATGGTGCAGGGGGGGGTGGATGGTGCGGTGGGGGGTGGATGGTGCAGGGGGGGTGAATGGTGCGGGGGGGTGGATGGTGCAGGGGGGGTGGATGGTGCTGGGGGGGTGGATGGTGTGGGGGAGGTGGATAGTTTGGGGCAGGTGGATGGTTAGGGGCGGGTGGATGGTGCGGGGGGGGTGGATGCTGCGGGGGGGTGGATGGTGCGGGGGTGGTGGATGGTGCGGGGGTGGTGGATGGTGCGGGGGGGTTGAATGCTGCGGGGGTGTGGATGGTGCGGGGGGGGTGGTGCGGGGGGTTGGATGGTGCGGGGGGGTGGATGGTGCGGGGGGGGTGGATGGTGCGGGGGGGGTGGATGGTGCGGGGGGGGTGGATGGTGCGGTGGGTGTGGATGGTGCGGGGGGGGTGGTGCGGCGCGGGGATGGTGCGGGGGGGTGGATGGTGCGGGGGGGGGATGGTGCGGGGGGTGTGGATGGTGCAGGGGGTGTGGATGGTGCGGGGGGTAATGGTGCGGGGGGGGTGGATGGTGCGGTGGGGGTGGATGGTGCGGGGGGTGGATGGTGCGGGGTCGGTGGATGGTGCGGGGGGGTGGATGGTGTGGGGGGGGTGGATGGTGCGGGGGTGGATGGTGCGGGGGGTGTGGATGGTGCGGGGGGGTGGTGCGGGGGGGGATGGTGCGGGGGGGTTGAATGGTGCGGGGGGGGTGGATGGCGCGAGGGGTGGATGGTGCGGGGGGGGGTGGATGGTGCGGGGGGGTGGATGGTGCGGGGGGGGTGGATGGTGCGGGGGGTGTGGATGGTGCGGGGGGTGTCGATGGTGCGGGGGGGTGGTGCGGGGGGGTGGTGGTGCGGGGGGGGTGGATGGTGCGATGGGGGTGGATGGTGCGGGGGTGGTGGATGGTGCGGGGGGGGTGGATGCTGCGGGGATGTGGATGGTGCGGGGGGGGTGGTGCGGGGGGGTGGATGGTGCGGGGGGGGCGGATGGTGCGGGGGGTGTGGATGGTGCGGGGGGGGTGGTGCGGCGGGGGGATGGTGCGGGGGGGTGGATGGTGCGGGGGGGGGTTGGTGCGGGGGGTGTGGATGGTGCAGGGGGTGTGGATGGTGCGGGGGGTAATGGTGCGGGGGGGGTGGATGGTGCGGTGGGGGTGGATGGTGCGGGGGGTGGGGATGGTGCGGGTGGTGTGGATGGTGCGGGGTGGGTATATGGTGCGGGGGGGGTGGATGGTGCGGGGGGTGTGGATGGTGCGGGGTGGGTATATGGTGCGGGGGGGTGGATGGTGCGGGGGGATTGGATGGTGCGGGGGGGGATTGTGCGGGGGGTGTGGATGGTGCGGGGGGGGTGGTGCGGGGGTGGGATGGTGCGGGGGGTTGGATGGTGCGAGGGGTGTGGATGGTGCGGGGGGTGTGGATGGTGCGGGGGGGGTGGATGGTGCGGAGGGTGTGGATGGTGCGGGGGGGGTGATGCGGGGGTGGGGTGGTGCGGGGGGTTGGATGGTGCGAGGGGCTGGATGGTGCGGGGGGGTGGATGGTGCGGGGGGTGTGGATGGTGCGGGGGTGGTGGATGGTGCGGGGGGGGGTGGATGGTGCAGGGGGGGGTGGATGGTGCGGTGGGGGGTGGATGGTGCAGGGGGGGTGAATGGTGCGGGGGGGTGGATGGTGCAGGGGGGGTGGATGGTGCTGGGGGGGTGGATGGTGTGGGGGAGGTGGATAGTTTGGGGCAGGTGGATGGTTAGGGGCGGGTGGATGGTGCGGGGGGGGTGGATGCTGCGGGGGGGTGGATGGTGCGGGGGTGGTGGATGGTGCGGGGGTGGTGGATGGTGCGGGGGGGTTGAATGCTGCGGGGGTGTGGATGGTGCGGGGGGGGTGGTGCGGGGGGTTGGATGGTGCGGGGGGGTGGATGGTGCGGGGGGGGTGGATGGTGCGGGGGGGGTGGATGGTGCGGGGGGGGTGGATGGTGCGGTGGGTGTGGATGGTGCGGGGGGGGTGGTGCGGCGCGGGGATGGTGCGGGGGGGTGGATGGTGCGGGGGGGGATGGTGCGGGGGGTGTGGATGGTGCAGGGGGTGTGGATGGTGCGGGGGGTAATGGTGCGGGGGGGGTGGATGGTGCGGTGGGGGTGGATGGTGCGGGGGGTGGATGGTGCGGGGTCGGTGGATGGTGCGGGGGGGTGGATGGTGTGGGGGGGGTGGATGGTGCGGGGGTGGATGGTGCGGGGGGTGTGGATGGTGCGGGGGGGTGGTGCGGGGGGGGATGGTGCGGGGGGGTTGAATGGTGCGGGGGGGGTGGATGGCGCGAGGGGTGGATGGTGCGGGGGGGGGTGGATGGTGCGGGGGGGTGGATGGTGCGGGGGGGGTGGATGGTGCGGGGGGTGTGGATGGTGCGGGGGGTGTCGATGGTGCGGGGGGGTGGTGCGGGGGGGTGGTGGTGCGGGGGGGGTGGATGGTGCGATGGGGGTGGATGGTGCGGGGGTGGTGGATGGTGCGGGGGGGGTGGATGCTGCGGGGATGTGGATGGTGCGGGGGGGGTGGTGCGGGGGGGTGGATGGTGCGGGGGGGGCGGATGGTGCGGGGGGTGTGGATGGTGCGGGGGGGGTGGTGCGGCGGGGGGATGGTGCGGGGGGGTGGATGGTGCGGGGGGGGGTTGGTGCGGGGGGTGTGGATGGTGCAGGGGGTGTGGATGGTGCGGGGGGTAATGGTGCGGGGGGGGTGGATGGTGCGGTGGGGGTGGATGGTGCGGGGGGTGGATGGTGCGGTGTCGGAGGATGGTGCGGGGGGGTGGATGGTGTGGGGGGGTGGATGGTGCGGGGGTGGATGGTGCGGGGGGTGTGGATGGTGCGGGGGGTGGTGCGGGGGGGGATGGTGCGGGGGGGTTGAATGGTGCGGGGGGGGTGGATGGTGCGAGGGGTGGATGGTGCGGGTGGGGTGGATGGTGCGGGGGGGGTGGATGGTGCGGGGGGTGTCGATGGTGCGGGGGGTGTCGATGGTGCGGGGGGGTGGATGGTGCGGGGGGGGGTGGATGGTGCGGGGGGTGTCGATGGTGCGGGGGGGTGTCGATGGTGCGGGGTGGGTGGATGGTGCGGGGGGTGTGGATGGTGCGGGGTGGGTATATGGTGCGGGGGGGGGTGGATGGTGCGGGGGGATTGGATGGTGCGGAGGGGGTGGATGGTGCGGGTGGGGTGGATGGTGCGGGGGAGGGATGGTGCGGGGGGTGTGGATGGTGCGGGGGGGGTGATGCGGGGGTGGGATGGTGCGGGGGGTTGGATGGTGCGAGGGGGGTGGATGGTGCGGGGGGTGTGGATGGTGCGGGGGGGGTGGATGGTGCGGGGGGGGTGGATGGTGCAGGGGGGGTGGATGGTGCGGGGGGGGTGGATGGTGCAGGGGGGGTGAATGGTGCGGGGGGGTGGATGGTGCAGGGGGGGTGGATGGTGCTGGGGGGGTGGATGGTGTGGGGGAGGTGGATAGTTTGGGGCAGGTGGATGGTTAGGGGCGGGTGGATGGTGCGGGGGGGTGGATGCTGCGGGGGGGTGGATGGTGCGGGGGTGGTGGATGGTGCGGGGGTGGTGGATGGTGCGGGGGGGGTGAATGCTGCGGGGGTGTGGATGGTGCGGGGGGGGTGGTGCGGGGGGGTTGGATGGTGCGGGGGGGTGGATGGTGCGGGGGGGGTGGATGGTGCGAGGAGGGTGGATGGTGCGGGGGGGGTGGGTGGTGCGGGGGGTGTGGATGGTGCGGGGGGGGTGGTGCGGCGGGGGGATGGTGCGGGGGGGTGGATGGTGCGGGGGGGGGATGGTGCGGGGGGTGTGGATGGTGCAGGGGGTGTGGATGGTGCGGGGGGTAATGGTGCGGGGGGGGTGGATGGTGCGGTGGGGGTGGATGGTGCGGGGGGTGGATGGTGCGGGGTCGGTGGATGGTGCGGGGGGGGTGGATGGTGTGGGGGGTGTGGATGGTGCGGGGGTGGATGGTGCGGGGGGTGTGGATGGTGCGGGGGGGTGGTGCGGGGGGGGATGGTGCGGGGGGGTTGAATGGTGCGGGGGGGTGGATGGCGCGAGGGGTGGATGGTGCGGGGGGGGTGGATGGTGCGGGGGGGGTGGATGGTGCGGTGGGGGTGGATGGTGCGGGGGGTGTGGATGGTGCGGGGGGTGTCGATGGTGCGGGGGGGTGGTGCGGGGTGGTGGTGGTGCGGGGGGGGTGGATGGTGCGATGGGGGTGGATGGTGCGGGGGTGGTGGATGGTGCGGGGGGGGTGGATGCTGCGGGGGTGTGGATGGTGCGGGGGGGGTGATGCGGGGGGGTGGATGGTGCGGGGGGGTGGATGGTGCGGGGGGGGTGGATGGTGCGAGGAGGGTGGATGGTGCGGGGGGGGTGGATGGTGCGGGGGGTGTGGATGGTGCGGGGGGGTGGTGCGGCGGGGGGATGGTGCGGGGGGGTGGATGGTGCGGGGGGGGGATGGTGCGTGGGGTGTGGATGGTGCAGGGGTTGTGGATGGTGCAGGGGGTAATGGTGCGGGGGGGGTGGATGGTGCGGTGGGGGTGGATGGTGCGGGGGGTGGATGGTGCGGGGTCGGTGGATGGTGCGGGGGGGTGGATGGTGTGGGGGGTGGATGGTGCGGGGGTGGATGGTGCGGGGGGTGTGGATGGTGCGGGGGGGTGGTGCGGGGGGGGATGGTGCGGGGGGGTTGAATGGTGCGGGGGGGGTGGATGGTGCGAGGGGTGGATGGTGCGGGGGGGGGGTGGATGGTGCGGGGGGTGTCGATGTTGCGGGGGGTGTCGATGGTGCGGGTGGGGTGGATGGTGCGGGGGGGGGGTGGATGGTGCCGGGGGTGTCGATGGTGCGGGGGGTGTCGATGGTGCGGGGGGGGTGGATGGTGCGGGGGGTGTGGATGGTGCGGGGTGGGTATATGGTGCGGGGGGGGTGGATGGTGCGGGGGGATTGGATGGTGCGGGGGGGGTGGATGGTGCGGGTGGGGTGGATGGTGCGGGGGGGGCTGGTGCGGGGGGTGTGGATGGTGCGGGGGGGATTGTGCGGGGGTGGGATGGTGCGGGGGGTTGGATGGTGCGAGGGGTGTGGATGGTGCGGGGGGTGTGGATGGTGCGGGGGGGGTGGTGCGGGGGGGGTGATGGTGCGGGGGGTTGGATGGTGCGAGGGGGGTGGATGGCGCGGGGGGGTGGATGGTGCGGGGGGTGTGGATGGTGCGGGGGGGTGGATGGTGCGGGGGGGGTGGATGGTGCAGGGGGTGTGGATGGTGCGGGGGGGGGGTGGATGGTGCAGGGGGGGTGAATCGTGCGGGGGGGTGGATGGTGCAGGGGGGGTGGATGGTGCTGGGGGGGTGGATGGTGTGGGGGAGGTGGATAGTTTGGGGCAGGTGGATGGTTAGGGGCGGGTGGATGGTGCGGGGGGGTGGATGGTGCGGGGGTGGTGGATGGTGCGGGGGTGGTGGATGGTGCGGGGGGGGTGGATGCTGCGGGGGTGTGGATGGTGCGGGGGGGTGGTGCGGGGGGGTGGATGGTGCGGGGGGGGGTGGATGGTGCGAGGAGGGTGGATGGTGCGGGGGGGTGGATGGTGCGGGGGGTGTGGATGGTGCGGGGGGGGGTGGTGCGGCGGGGGGATGGTGCGGGGGGGTGGATGGTGCGGGGGGGAGATGGTGCGGGGGGTGTGGATGGTGCAGGGGGTGTGGATGGTGCGGGGGGTAATGGTGCGGGGGGGTGGATGGTGCGGTGGGGGTGGATGGTGCGGGGGGTGGATGGTGCGGGGTCGGTGGATGGTGCGGGGGGGGTGGATGGTGTGGGGGGGGTGGATGGTGCGGGGGTGGATGGTGCGGGGGTGTGGATGGTGCGGGGGGGTGGTGCGGGGGGGGATGGTGCGGGGGGGGTGGATGGTGCGGGGGGGGTGGATGGTGCGGGGGGGGTGGATGGTGCGGGGGGTGTGGATGGTGCGAGGGGTGTCGATGGTGCGGGGGGTGTGGATGGTGCGGGGGGGTGGTGCGGGGGGGGATGGTGCGGGGGGGTTGAATGGTGCGGGGGGGTGGATGGCGCGAGGGGTGGATGGTGCGGGGGGGGTGGATGGTGCGGGGGGGGTGGATGGTGCGGTGGGGGTGGATGGTGCGGGGGGTGTGGATGGTGCGGGGGGTGTCGATGGTGCGGGGGGGTGGTGCGGGGTGGTGGTGGTGCGGGGGGGGTGGATGGTGCGATGGGGGTGGATGGTGCGGGGGTGGTGGATGGTGCGGGGGGGGTGGATGCTGCGGGGGTGTGGATGGTGCGGGGGGGGTGGTGCGGGGGGGGTGGATGGTGCGGGGGGGGTGGATGGTGCGAGGAGGGTGGATGGTGCGGGGGGGGTGGATGGTGCGGGAGGTGTGGATGGTGCGGGGGGGTGGTGCGGCGGGGGGATGGTGCGGGGGGGTGGATGGTGCGGGGGGGGGATGGTGCGTGGGGTGTGGATGGTGCAGGGGTTGTGGATGGTGCAGGGGGTAATGGTGCGGGGGGGGGTGGATGGTGCGGTGGGGGTGGATGGTGCGGGGGGTGGATGGTGCGGGGTCGGTGGATGGTGCGGGGGGGTGGATGGTGTGGGGGGTGGATGGTGCGGGGGTGGATGGTGCGGGGGGTGTGGATGGTGCGGGGGGGTGGTGCGGGGGGGGATGGTGCGGGGGGGTTGAATGGTGCGGGGGGGGGTGGATGGTGCGAGGGGTGGATGGTGCGGGGGGGGGTGGATGGTGCGGGGGGTGTCGATGTTGCGGGGGGTGTCGATGGTGCGGGTGGGGTGGATGGTGCGGGGGGGGGTGGATGGTGCCGGGGGTGTCGATGGTGCGGGGGGTGTCGATGGTGCGGGGGGGGGTGGATGGTGCGGGGGGTGTGGATGGTGCGGGGTGGGTATATGGTGCGGGGGGGGTGGATGGTGCGGGCGGATTGGATGGTGCGGGGGGGGTGGATGGTGCGGGTGGGGTGGATGGTGCGGGGGGGGATGGTGCGGGGGGTGTGGATGGTGCGGGGGGGATTGTGCGGGGGTGGGATGGTGCGGGGGGTTGGATGGTGCGAGGGGTGTGGATGGTGCGGGGGGTGTCGATGGTGCGGGGGGGTGTCGATGGTGCGGGGTGGGTGGATGGTGCGGGGGGTGTGGATGGTGCGGGGTGGGTATATGGTGCGGGGGGGGTGGATGGTGCGGGGGGATTGGATGGTGCGGAGGGGGTGGATGGTGCGGGTGGGGTGGATGGTGCGGGGGAGGGATGGTGCGGGGGGTGTGGATGGTGCGGGGGGGGGTGATGCGGGGGTGGGATGGTGCCGGGGGTTGGATGGTGCGAGGGGGGTGGATGGTGCGGGGGGTGTGGATGGTGCGGGGGGGGGTGGATGGTGCGGGGGGGTGGATGGTGCAGGGGGGGTGGATGGTGCGGGGGGGGTGGATGGTGCAGGGGGGGTGAATGGTGCGGGGGGGTGGATGGTGCAGGGGGGGTGGATGGTGCTGGGGGGGTGGATGGTGTGGGGGAGGTGGATAGTTTGGGGCAGGTGGATGGTTAGGGGCGGGTGGATGGTGCGGGGGGGTGGATGCTGCGGGGGGGTGGATGGTGCGGGGGTGGTGGATGGTGCGGGGGTGGTGGATGGTGCGGGGGGGGGTGAATGCTGCGGGGGTGTGGATGGTGCGGGGGGGGTGGTGCGGGGGGGTTGGATGGTGCGGGGGGGTGGATGGTGCGGGGGGGGGTGGATGGTGCGAGGAGGGTGGATGGTGCGGGGGGGGTGGGTGGTGCGGGGGGTGTGGATGGTGCGGGGGGGGTGGTGCGGCGGGGGGATGGTGCGGGGGGGTGGATGGTGCGGGGGGGGGATGGTGCGGGGGGTGTGGATGGTGCAGGGGGTGTGGATGGTGCGGGGGGTAATGGTGCGGGGGGGGTGGATGGTGCGGTGGGGGTGGATGGTGCGGGGGGTGGATGGTGCGGGGTCGGTGGATGGTGCGGGGGGGGTGGATGGTGTGGGGGGTGTGGATGGTGCGGGGGTGGATGGTGCGGGGGGTGTGGATGGTGCGGGGGGGTGGTGCGGGGGGGGATGGTGCGGGGGGGTTGAATGGTGCGGGGTGGTGGATGGCGCGAGGGGTGGATGGTGCGGGGGGGGTGGATGGTGCGGGGGGGGTGGATGGTGCGGTGGTGGTGGATGGTGCGGGGGGTGTGGATGGTGCGGGGGGTGTCGATGGTGCGGGGGGGTGGTGCGGGGTGGTGGTGGTGCGGGGGGGGTGGATGGTGCGATGGGGGTGGATGGTGCGGGGGTGGTGGATGGTGCGGGGGGGGTGGATGCTGCGGGGGTGTGGATGGTGCGGGGGGGGTGATGCGGGGGGGTGGATGGTGCGGGGGGGTGGATGGTGCGGGGGGGGTGGATGGTGCGAGGAGGGTGGATGGTGCGGGGGGGGTGGATGGTGCGGGGGGTGTGGATGGTGCGGGGGGGTGGTGCGGCGGGGGGATGGTGCGGGGGGGTGGATGGTGCGGGGGGGGGATGGTGCGTGGGGTGTGGATGGTGCAGGGGTTGTGGATGGTGCAGGGGGTAATGGTGCGGGGGGGGTGGATGGTGCGGTGGGGGTGGATGGTGCGGGGGGTGGATGGTGCGGGGTCGGTGGATGGTGCGGGGGGGTGGATGGTGTGGGGGGTGGATGGTGTGGGGGTGGATGGTGCGGGGGGTGTGGATGGTGCGGGGGGGTGGTGCGGGGGGGGGATGGTGCGGGGGGGTTGAATGGTGCGGGGGGGGTGGATGGTGCGAGGGGTGGATGGTGCGGGGGGGGGGTGGATGGTGCGGGGGGTGTCGATGTTGCGGGGGGTGTCGATGGTGCGGGTGGGGTGGATGGTGCGGGGGGGGGTGGATGGTGCCGGGGGTGTCGATGGTGCGGGGGGTGTCGATGGTGCGGGGGGGGTGGATGGTGCGGGGGGTGTGGATGGTGCGGGGTGGGTATATGGTGCGGGGGGGGTGGATGGTGCGGGGGGATTGGATGGTGCGGGGGGGGTGGATGGTGCGGGTGGGGTGGATGGTGCGGGGGGGGCTGGTGCGGGGGGTGTGGATGGTGCGGGGGGGATTGTGCGGGGGTGGGATGGTGCGGGGGGTTGGATGGTGCGAGGGGTGTGGATGGTGCGGGGGGTGTGGATGGTGCGGGGGGGGGTGGTGCGGGGGGGTGATGGTGCGGGGGGTTGGATGGTGCGAGGGGGGTGGATGGCGCGGGGGGGTGGATGGTGCGGGGGGGTGTGGATGGTGCGGGGGGGTGGATGGTGCGGGGGGGGTGGATGGTGCAGGGGGTGTGGATGGTGCGGGGGGTGTGGATGGTGCGGGGTGGGTATATGGTGCGGGGGGGGTGGATGGTGCGGGGGGATTGGATGGTGCGGGGGGGGTGGATGGTGCGGGTGGGGTGGATGGTGCGGGGGGGGCTGGTGCGGGGGGTGTGGATGGTGCGGGGGGGATTGTGCGGGGGTGGGATGGTGCGGGGGGTTGGATGGTGCGAGGGGTGTGGATGGTGCGGGGGGTGTGGATGGTGCGGGGGGGGGTGGTGCGGGGGGGTGATGGTGCGGGGGGTTGGATGGTGCGAGGGGGGTGGATGGCGCGGGGGGGTGGATGGTGCGGGGGGGTGTGGATGGTGCGGGGGGGTGGATGGTGCGGGGGGGTGGATGGTGCAGGGGGTGTGGATGGTGCGGGGGGGGGTGGATGGTGCAGGGGGGGTGAATCGTGCGGGGGGGTGGATGGTGCAGGGGGGGTGGATGGTGCTGGGGGGGTGGATGGTGTGGGGGAGGTGGATAGTTTGGGGCAGGTGGATGGTTAGGGGCGGGTGGATGGTGCGGGGGGGTGGATGGTGCGGGGGTGGTGGATGGTGCGGGGGTGGTGGATGGTGCGGGGGGGGTGGATGCTGCGGGGGTGTGGATGGTGCGGGGGGGTGGTGCGGGGGGGTGGATGGTGCGGGGGGGGTGGATGGTGCGAGGAGGGTGGATGGTGCGGGGGGGGTGGATGGTGCGGGGGGTGTGGATGGTGCGGGGGGGGTGGTGCGGCGGGGGGATGGTGCGGGGGGGTGGATGGTGCGGGGGGGAGATGGTGCGGGGGGTGTGGATGGTGCAGGGGGTGTGGATGGTGCGGGGGGTAATGGTGCGGGGGGTGGATGGTGCGGTGGGGGTGGATGGTGCGGGGGGTGGATGGTGCGGGGTCGGTGGATGGTGCGGGGGGGGTGGATGGTGTGGGGGGGGTGGATGGTGCGGGGGTGGATGGTGCGGGGGTGTGGATGGTGCGGGGGGGTGGTGCGGGGGGGGATGGTGCGGGGGGGGTGGATGGTGCGGGGGGGGTCGATGGTGCGGGGGGGGTGGATGGTGCGGGGGGTGTGGATGGTGCGAGGGGTGTCGATGGTGCGGGGGGTGTGGATGGTGCGGGGGGGTGGTGCGGGGGGGGATGGTGGGGGGGGTTGAATGGTGCGGGGGGGTGGATGGCGCGAGGGGTGGATGGTGCGGGGGGGGTGGATGGTGCGGGGGGGGTGGATGGTGCGGTGGGGGTGGATGGTGCGGGGGGTGTGGATGGTGCGGGGGGTGTCGATGGTGCGGGGGGGTGGTGCGGGGTGGTGGTGGTGCGGGGGGGGTGGATGGTGCGATGGGGGTGGATGGTGCGGGGGTGGTAGATGGTGCGGGGGGGGTGGATGCTGCGGGGGTGTGGATGGTGCGGGGGGGGTGGTGCGGGGGGGTGTATGGTGCGGGGGGGGTAGATGGTGCGAGGAGGGTGGATGGTGCGGGGGGGGTGGATGGTGCGGGAGGTGTGGATGGTGCGGGGGGGTGGTGCGGCGGGGGGATGGTGCGGGGGGGTGGATGGTGCGGGGGGGGATGGTGCGTGGGGTGTGGATGGTGCAGGGGTTGTGGATGGTGCAGGGGGTAATGGTGCGGGGGGGGTGGATGGTGCGGTGGGGGTGGATGGTGCGGGGGGTGGATGGTGCGGGGTCGGTGGATGGTGCGGGGGGGTGGATGGTGTGGGGGGTGGCTGGTGCGGGGGTGGATGGTGCGGGGGGTGTGGATGGTGCGGGGGGGTGGTGCGGGGGGGGATGGTGCGGGGGGGTTGAATGGTGCGGGGGGGGGTGGATGGTGCGAGGGGTGGATGGTGCGGGGGGGGGTGGATGGTGCGGGGGGTGTCGATGTTGCGGGGGGTGTCGATGGTGCGGGTGGGGTGGATGGTGCGGGGGGGGGTGGATGGTGCCGGGGGTGTCGATGGTGCGGGGGGTGTCGATGGTGCGGGGGGGGTGGATGGTGCGGGGGGTGTGGATGGTGCGGGGTGGGTATATGGTGCGGGGGGGGTGGATGGTGCGGGGGGATTGGATGGTGCGGGGGGGGTGGATGGTGCGGGTGGGGTGGATGGTGCGGGGGGGGATGGTGCGGGGGGTGTGGATGGTGCGGGGGGGATTGTGCGGGGGTGGGATGTTGCGGGGGGTTGGATGGTGCGAGGGGTGTGGATGGTGCGGGGGGTGTGGATGGTGCGGGGGGGGGTGGTGCGGGGGGGTGATGGTGCGGGGGGTTGGATGGTGCGAGGGGGGTGGATGGCGCGGGGGGGTGGATGGTGCGGGGGGTGTGGATGGTGCGGGAGGGTGGATGGTGCGGGGGGGGTGGATGGTGCAGGGGGTGTGGATGGTGCGGGGGGGGGTGGATGGTGCAGGGGGGGTGAATCGTGCGGGGGGGTGGATGGTGCAGGGGGGGTGGATGGTGCTGGGGGGGTGGATGGTGTGGGGGAGGTGGATAGTTTGGGGCAGGTGGATGGTTAGGGGCGGGTGGATGGTGCGGGGGGGTGGATGGTGCGGGGGTGGTGGATGGTGCGGGGGTGGTGGATGGTGCGGGGGGGGTGGATGCTGCGGGGGTGTGGATGGTGCGGGGGGGTGGTGCGGGGGGGTGGATGGTGCGGGGGGGTGGATGGTGCGGGGGGGGTGGATGGTGCGAGGAGGGTGGATGGTGCGGGGGGGGTGGATGGTGCGGGGGGTGTGGATGGTGCGGGGGGGGTGGTGCGGCGGGGGGATGGTGCGGGGGGGTGGATGGTGCGGGGGGGAGATGGTGCGGGGGGTGTGGATGGTGCAGGGGGTGTGGATGGTGCGGGGGGTAATGGTGCGGGGGGGTGGATGGTGCGGTGGGGGTGGATGGTGCGGGGGGTGGATGGTGCGGGGTCGGTGGATGGTGCGGGGGGGGTGGATGGTGTGGGGGGGGTGGATGGTGTGGGGGGGGTGGATGGTGCGGGGGTGGATGGTGCGGGGGTGTGGATGGTGCGGGGGGGTGGTGCGGGGGTGGATGGTGCGGGGGGGGTGGATGGTGCGGGGGGGGTGGATGGTGCGGGGGGTGTGGATGGTGCGAGGGGTGTCGATGGTGCGGGGGGGTGGTGCAGGGTGGTGGTGGTGCGGGGGGGGGTGGATGGTGCGATGGGGGTGGATGGTGCGGGGGTGGTGGATGGTGCGGGGGGGTGGATGCTGCGGGGGTGTGGATGGTGCGGGGGGGTTGGTGCGGGGGGTGGATGATGCGGGGGGGTGGATGGTGCGGGGGGGGTGGATGGTGCGAGGAGGGTGGATGGTACGGGGGGGGTGGATGGTGCGGGGGGTGTGGATGGTGCGGGGGGGGGTGGTGCGGCGGGGGGATGGTGCGGGGGCGGTGGATGGTGCGGGGGGGGATGGTGCGGGGGGTGTGGATGGTGCAGGGGGTGTGGATGGTGCGGGGGGTAATGGTGCGGGGGGGGTGGATGGTGCGGTGGGGGTGGATGGTGCGGGGGGTGGATGGTGCGGGGTCGGTGGATGGTGCGGGGGGGGTGGATGGTGTGGGGGGGGGTGGATGGTGCGGGGGTGGATGGTGCGGGGGGTGTGGATGGTGCGGGGGGGTGGTGCGGGGGGGGATGGTGCGGGGGGGTTCAATGGTGCGGGGGGGGGTGGATGGTGCGAGGGGTGGATGGTGCGGGGGTGGTGGATGGTGCGGGGGGGGTGGATGGTGCGGGGGGTGTCGATGGTGCGGGGGGTGTCGATGGTGCGGGGGTTGGTGCAGGGTGGTGGTGGTGCGGGGGGGGTGGATGGTGCGAGGGGGGTGGATGGTGCGGGGGCGGTGGATGGTGCGGGGGGGGTGGATGGTGCGGGGGGTGTGGATGGTGCGGGGGGTGTGGATGTTGCGGGGGGTGTGGATGGTGCGGGGGGTGTGGATGGTGCGGGGGGGGGTGGTGCGGGGGGGTGGATGGTGCGGGGGGGGTGGATGGTGCGGGGGCTGTGGATGGTGCGGGGGGGTATGGTGCGGGGGGGTGGATGGTGCGAGGGGGTAGATGGTGCGCGGGGGGTGGATGGTGCGGGGGGGGTGGATGGTGCGGGGGGGTGGATGGTGCGGGGGGGTGGATGGTGCGGGGGGTGTGGATGGTGCGGGGGGGTTGTGCGGGGGCGATGGTGTGGGGGGATTGGATGGTGCGGGGGGGGTGGATGGTGCGGGGGGGGTGGATGGTGCGGGGGGGGGATGGTGCGGGGGGTGTGGATGGTGCGGGGGGTGTGGATGGTGCGGGGGGGTTGTGCGGGGGCGATGGTGTGGGGGGATTGGATGGTGCGGGGGGGGTGGATGGTGCGGGGGGGGGTGGATGGTGCGGGGGGGGGATGGTGCGGGGGGTGTGGATGGTGCGGGGGGGGTGGATGGTGCGGGGGGTGGATTGTGTGGGGGGTGTGGATGGTGCGGGGGGTTGGATGGTGCGAGGGGGTGGATGGTGTGGGGGGTGTGGATGGTGCGGGGGGTGTGGATGATGCGGGGGGGGGTGAATGGTGCGGGTGGTGTGGATGGTGCGGGGGGGTGGTGCGGGGGTGGGATGGTGCGGGGGGTTGGATGGTGCGAGGGGGGTGGATGGTGCGGGGGGGTGGATGGTGCGGGGGGTGTGGATGGTGCGGGGGGGTGGATGGTGCGGTGGGGTGGATGGTGCGGGGGGGTGGATGGTGCGGGGGGGGTGGATGGTGTGGGGGGGGTGGATGGTGCGGGGGGTGTGGATGGTGCGTGGGTGTGGATGGGGGAGGGGGTTGGATGGTGTGGGGGGTGTGGATGGTGCGGTGGGGTGGATGATGCGGGGGGGGGTGGATGGTGCGGGTGGTGTGGATGGTGCGGGGGGGGTGGTGCGGGGGTGGGATGGTGCGGGGGGTTGGATGGTGCGAGGGGGGTGGATGGTGCGGGGGGGTGGATGGTGCGGGGGTGTGTGGATGGTGCGGGGGGGGTGGATGGTGCGGTGGGGTGGATGGTGCGGGGGGGTGGATGGTGCGGGGGGGTGGATGGTGTGGGGGGGGGGTGGATGGTGCGGGGGGGGTGTGGATGGTGCGTGGGGGTGGATGGGGGAGGGGGTTGGATGGTGCGCGGGGCTGGATGCTGTGGGGGGGTGTGAATGGTGTGGGGGGGGTGGATGGCGGGTTGGGGGGGGATGGATGGTGGACAGGGGTCTCTTATTCAGTGCCTGATCAAGGATTTTAGCATTGGGAAGGGGGTCCACTGTGAGCCACCTCCCCTGCTCTTTGATGTGAACACCCGTCACCATTGCCTCTGCAAGAACCCCCACCTCAACACCCGTTCCCGCCAACACTCACCTGCGCATGGGACCCTTCTTAATCAAGATCCCGGATGGGTTTCATAACAGCAACAGTTGCCATTTCCCTGCTCGCCACGCTGAGTACTAAAGTGTTCCAGCCTCTGATTGACCAGCAGCTTTTGGTAGTTGGGTCTTCCATCCCCGGGTCCCTGTTCCCAGGAGGTGAAGGCCAGCTGTTGGCCTGATATGTCTCTGAGTGGCAGAAGATGTGGTGGGCCTTGTCAAAAAAAGACAATGTGAGAATCTTGGCGGTTCTTCATTTCAGTTGGGTAGATAATCAGTGTGGTGCCAACTGGTGGCAACAGTACTAGTTTTGATCCCTATTTTGGCTGGGGTGAATTTAGGACATGCCTCCTTGCCCTGACCATAGCGGAGGTCAATGGTGCTGCAAGTCGGAACTTGCCTTGGGCAGAGAAAAGGATATTTCATGTCGAGGTCTTCATATTCAGCTAAAAGCCTATTTTAATTCAAATTTTCATCTAACTAAAGCATCACTGTAAGAATTTTGCAGGCTGTTGCTGAGACATGTCACATAATAAATATTATTCCCGATTTACTGACCAGTCCCTTTCCGGTTTTCAATTTACTCCAGCAGACTATCATGGTTTCTAGCTGCCTGTGATTGCCTCATGCATTGTCCAGTCATTGTATTTATGCAGACTCCATTTTAAAATGAAAGCTGTTGGGATGAAGGAAAAACTGAAAATTGGATAAAGGATTCATGTTGGGCAACAAACAAAAATAAAGTTCGAATTGGATAGTTGAGCACTGTCAATGTTAAGTCTTAATGGACTCTCTCTTAAATTGTGACTGGAATAAGATGTAATCTTGAAGAGACAGATGGGTTGGTTTAATTTGCATGAATGATGCATTCCAATTGAGACCAATTGGGTTCAGATCCACTTTGGTCTTTAAAAATATAGAACAAGATAATACAGGTCATGCACAAAGGCCAAAGTGCTTCCCTGTTCATTCCAGTCTGTCTGTGTCATGAGGTTACAGCACTTTATTTTTTTAAAATTAATTGTCAAAATCTACAACTGGGATTCTGTAACCTGAAATGAAACAAAACAAACGGCTTTAAAATGCAAGGCCACCTTCCAAAGTAGAGATCAGAAAGGCAAAGAAGAATTGTCAAAAAGGGAGTGTAAAAGGGACATTTTTGCACCTCAGCAGACATCCAAATCCCTTCTCCTGCTGATCGATATCTCAAAATGTAGATGGTCTGAGTGCAAAGAAATCTGACTGGCTTGTGATGCATGTTGCTTGTTTTCTTTCAGGATACACAAGGAATTGGGATTTTAAAAATTCCAACTGCAAATCTGCTCTGTGTGTACTGGTGTGCTGATGTATCGGAGTGTATGTGTGACATGGAAACAAGAAGGAACTGCAGCCAGGTACCCTTGCAGCAAGCCTTCAAGCTTAAAAAAGGTCTCTCTCTCTCTCTCTGTTGCTTAAGGAAAGCTCAGCAAAAGCCACAGGCTAAAGTAAATCAAACAGCTTTTCAGCCATGCTGCAGAATCCAGCGTCTCCAAACTAACTGTTCGCCTGTCAGAATCAGCTCTACTGGAATCACCCAACTTAATGGCCGCAATTTATCACCATCGAAACTCACGGACTAGCCAGAGAGACTGATTTTTTTTTTAATGCCTATCTGGACTTTTAACTTTTCAGATGTTACAATTATAAAAAATCAGAGATTGCTTACAGTACAGAAGGAGGCCATTTGACCCATTGGGCGGAATTCGCCGACCCCCCGGCGGGTCAGAGAATCCCCAGGGGGCGGAGCAAATCCCGCCCCGACGCCAGCTGCTGTATTCTCCGGTGCCGTTTTTTGGACGGGGGCAGGATTCCCGCCTCACCGGTTGGGGGCCGTTGGCGATTCACCGGGCCCCAATGGGCCGAGCGGCCATCCAGTTTTGGCCAGTCCCGCCGCCATGAATCACTCAAGTTACGTACCGGCGGGACCTGGCAGGTAAGTCTGTGAGGGCGGTCCTCGGGGGGGCGTGGGGGGATCCAACCCCGGGGAGGGCCCCCACGGTGGCCTGGCCCACGATCGGGGCCCACCAATCTGTGGGCGGGCTTGTTCTGTGGGGGCACCCCTTTGTTCCGCGCCGGTTTTTGTAGGGCTCCGCCATGGCCGGCGCATGTGCCAAAATACGCCGGCTGGTCTGCGCATGCGTGGAATCACGCCGGCGGTTCCGCACATGCGTGAGATCACGCCAATCCCTCCGGCGTCCACCTAGAAAGGGCAGACAATTCTGCACTTTCGGGGGCTGTTGATGCCGGAGTGGTTAGCGCCAGTTCTCCCGCCGCCGTGGGGTCTTAGTCCCCAGAAGGGAGAATCCCGGCCATTGAGTCTGCACTGGCCCACTCCCCACCCTATCCCAGCCTAACCCGCACATCTTTGGACACTAAGAGACAATTAAGCATGGCTAATCCTCCTAACCTGCAAATTTTTGGACTATGGTAGGAAACTGGAGCACCCGGAGGAAACCCACACAGACACGGGAAGAACATGAAAACTCCATGCAGTCATCCAATGCCAGAATTGAACCCGGGTCCTGTGAGGCAGGAGTGCTAACCACTATGCCACCGTGCTGGCCCGTTGCATTCTTTTATTATTTTTCTCTGATTTTTATTAAATAAATACCATAATAAACTTTCTCTTTCTTTGACTCAAGAAAACCTGGTTAAATTGGTTTAAATATATTTGGACTGGAAATAAACATCCACGGGGGAGAAGGGATTCCTTTTAAACTAATCTTATGTGACCAACTGATGGAGAGGCTGGGGTCCTGTGATGAACGATTACTGCCTTATCATCATGTAAGGTGATGTCCCCTTTAAGACCAGGCTTGGAACCCTGGGGACTCCGCCTCTGGCTCCGCCCATCTGGGAGCCATACATAAAGGCCTGCCTCATGGTCTGTATAGCAGTCAGCTCTCGTCCAAATCTGTAGCATAGTTATTAGCCTAATAAAGCCTTCTTTACAGTTTAATCTCGAAGCATCATTATTGAGGGTACCTCAGGTCCCGTTCTGGAAACTAACAAATTATGGAACCTTGTCTGGGGGCTGAATCTAGCAGCTCTGATGGACATAAGCACCCAGTGCTGACAAGAATAGAAATTGTAGAGAAAGAAATTAGATACATAGTGTGCTGCTCAAACGTATCCTGGTTCCCAGGGAGGCAGCAACATTACGAGGGTACTAGGTCCACAACCAGAACAACATTCTTCAAAGACTTCAATAATATTGCTAGAACCGACGCCAAATGAATGAATTTCAACCCAAAGTCTTTTTCTCTTGTCCGTTTAACAGACTGCACCTGATTGTCATGGTTAATTAAAAACCTGCTGCACAGAAAAAAGTCCATCACTCCTGTCCTGGCCACTTATTAAAAGAGCAATTCAAATAGTTGCACGCCCCTGCTCTACCCCTTAGCCCTGCAAAGGTATTCCTTGTCCAGCAGAAATTCTATTCCCTTGTGTAATATCCTGTCGAATCTTTTTCCACCACCCTTTCAGGCAACGCATTCCAAATCAGAACAGCTTGCTGGTTAAAAAATATGTCCCCTCATATCCCTGCTGGGTTCTTTTTATCAGCACCGTGCTCTTTTAAATTCTGTTTGATTAATGGTAGTTTTGAGTGTAGGTAGGTTAAAAATTGGGGAGGCGGCACAGAGCAAATAGCTTGCACGATGCAATCGCCGACTTCCCTGCACATCCCTGACCTTGCCAATTTCTAGGTGACCCAGAACACCCACTCAAAACAGACTGGAGCCTTGTTAATACCGGCTAATGGAGTGAAATAATATAGATATGACCCCTGACACCATTCTCCTCTCTGCCCACGTTGCTGCTGCGAGCTGCTGCTTCCGCCCGTCAATTATGGGTGACATAAGTCAGGCGAGAAGCCATTTTCACCGACGGTTTAAAGGGATCCTCGGCAGGGTTGGACAAATTGAGAGCTTTGAAGGCATTTTCCTTGAATTAAAGACCTTAGTTGCTTGGCTACTTGGAGAATTTCAAAGCATTTGGGGCAGCTGTTGGATCTAAGTGGCTGCTGGCACAGTACTTACTTTCTTCCCATGTGGGGTGCAGGCCTTTTTTGTGGGTGATGTTGGCGGGGGGGGCGGGGGGGGGGGGCGCATTTATTCTGCAAATTCCATTCAGGCAAGAGGAAGATTAGAAGCAGCATCAGAAAGAAGATGCAGAAGGTGCAAAGGCATCAGCAAATGTGTGGGGTATGGGGGTGGGGAGACCAAGATGTGGGCTTGCATGCATTTTACACAAAACCCTCCCTATCTGCCATCTGCAATTATCTCAATCCCAAAGCGGTTGGTGAAATATGAAATCAGATATTAATACCCTTCTTGATAATGGGTGTATTCATAGAATACAGCATCACCAATTGTCCCAGCAGTCTTTCTTTAGAAATGCTCTAAGTACTTAATTAGACAATACCCGACATGTGTATATCTTAACAGTACAATTAACAAACAAATAACTCTGATTCCACCCCACCCGCCCCACACCACCACCACCACTGGCCCAGAAAAACATAACTACAATTCTTTGATGATAAACACATAAGGAAGGGTTGATTCTTTTGTGAGGCTTTGACAGACTTGAGTTGCCTTTTGACAAAAATAGGCACTACCATATGCTATGGCACTGTTTTAATCCAAATGGCTGACTAACAAACTGAGGCAGCTCAGTGTCAGATTTTTCCCTCTATTCCTGTCGGACTATTCCTAGCTTTTACTTGATCCTTGCCCCTGACTGCTCACCTAAGCTTTGGAATTCAGAGTGTGAGGAATTTAGGATTCACCTCAGCACCCCATCTATCTTGGTGCTTTATGAAAAATGATCCTCTCGAGGACTTCCGGTGGTGGCTAAGGAGTAAGTTGCACATTTGGTGGCTCCCGCTCGGGTCGGACTTTTGGACCTTTTCCCCCAATTTTCTACTGGACTTGATTTGAAAAATCGACGACAGAGGCAATTGTGTACTGGATTCCCACATCGGTGCATGGAGAGGAGGATTAGAAGTGCTCGCAAAGGCAGAAACAGAAGAACAGAGAAGGCTTGGGCTGAAGCTGCAGCGGGAGACAGCATGGCGGGCAACCGGAGCTCTGGCTTGTCGACCCAGCGGTCAACGGAGCAGCTGATGCAGGTTATCCAGGATGGCTTCGCCAAGCAGAAGCGGGACAGCTTGGACCCAATTAAAGAGGCAATTGCACGGCTGGAGCTTAGATTGGAGGCCCAAGATCGGGCGTTCAGAAAGTAGAGAAGACGCTGGCTGACCAGGAGGAACATCAAACTGCGGTGGAGTTGGAGGTGGGGATGCTGAGAGACTAGTAGAAAAGGCTCCTGGAGAAGGTGGAGGACCTAGAAAATAGGTCCCGCCGGCAGAACTTGAGAATTGTTGGGCTCCCGGAGGGGTCCGAAGGAGCGGACGCTGGGGCATACACAGCAGGCATGTTCGAGAGGCTGCTGGGGGATGGGGCATTCCCTCGATCCTTGGAGGTGGACAGGGCTCACAGAGCGCTCGCGAGGAAGCCGCGAATGGGAGACCCCCCCCGAGTGCAATGGTGGCGAGATTCCACAGGTATTTGGATAAGGAGCGTATTTTACAGTGGGCCAAGCAGACACGGAGCTATAAATGGAACAACAGTATCCTGCGGATCTATCAGGACCCGTGTGCGGAGGTGGCCAGGTGAAGAGCGGGATTTAACCAGATAAGGTCAACCCTTTTTGAGAAAAAGGTGAAGTTCGGACTGCTGTATCATGCCCATCTCTGGGTCACATACGACGAGCAACATTTTTATTTCCAGTCTCCTGAGGAAGCGTTGGACTTCGCAAAAAGGACTGGTGTCGGACTGACAACTTTGAACTTTGCTGCAATGTTCATGTTGAAAAAAGTTTCTTGTTTTTCATTTTGTGGACGTTATTTGTAATGCCTTCTGTATAGATTTGGGGCCAGTTGCAGAGCTGAGTGAATTAAAGATTACATTTGCACTGTTGGGGGATGGAGGTGTGTTTGTCTAGATGCTGGATCTTTTGCTTGATCTTTTCTTTGTATAGTGTTTTTTTTTTCCTCTTCTCTGTCGGGCAATTGTGCTGGGATTGTTTTTCATTTGAATATGTATGAGTGGGGTGGAGGGTGGGGAAGGAATAATAGGTGGAAGAATGTCTGGCGCCAGGGGCGAGGGCCACCAAGCTAGCTGGGTGGGCTAGCTCACGGAAGCGTAGTGGGGGGTGAGCAGATGCTAAGCTTATCAAAGGGGTTGATTTACATCGTGCTGTTACTAGGGGGGGGGGGGAATGTTCTGCTGATGAGGGAGGGGCTTTTGCTGAGGGACAGAGAGGAAGTCAGGGGCGGAGACTGCCTTGGGGTGGGCCGGTGGAGACATGGGACGCAGGCTGGAGACTGGCCCAAGAGAGTGGATGGTTGATCAACTAAGAGGGGGGGTGGGGCGATGAGCCCCCCAACTAGACTGATCACCTGCAATGTAAGAGGGCTAAATGGGCAGGTGAAGAGGGCACACGTGTTCACGCATTTGAGAGGACAGAAGGCGGACGTGGTAATGCTGCAGGAGACGCACCTTAGAGTAGCTGACCAGATTAGATTAAGGAAAGGTTGAGTCGGACAGCTTTTTCACTCGGGACTGGACTCGAAGACTAGAGGGGTCGCGATCCTGATCAACAAGCGAGTGGTGTTTGAGGCGGGAAGAATAGTTTCGGATGTGGGAGGCCGGTACATTATGGTCAGTGGAAAATTGGAGGGAGTGCAGGTGGTATTAGTAAATGTGTATGCGCCAAATTAGGACGATGTGGAGTTTATAAAGAGGATGCTCGGGAAGATACGGGACCTGGATTCGCATAAGCTGGTCATGGGAGGGGACTTCAACACAGTTATTGACCCTGGTTTAGACCGGTCAAGCTCAAAAACGGGCAGTGTGCCAGGAACGGCAAAGGAGCTAAAAGGGTTCATGGAGCAGATGGGAGGGTGGATCCATGGAGATTTGGGCAACCGAGAGTGAAGGAGTTCTTCTTCTACTCACACGTGCATAAAGTGTACTCCCGGATTGATTTTCTTATTCTGAGCAGGGCTCTACTGGCGGTGGTGGTGGACACGGGGTACTCGGCGATCACAATCGCAGACCATACCCCCCACTGGGTTGACATACAGGTTAGTAAAGATGGTAACCAGCGCCTGCATTGGAGGTTAGACGTGGGACTTTTAGCAGACGAAGAGGTGTGCAGGCGGTTGAGGAAATGTATTCAGAACTACCTGAAGGTCAATGACACAGGGGAAATTTCAGCAGCGGTGGTCTGGGACGCATTGAAGGCGGTGGTTAGAGGGGAGCTGATCTAGATTCGGGCCCACAGGGAGAAGGTAGACAGGGCAGACACGGACCGACTGGTAAAGCAGATACTACAGGTCGACAGGAGGTATGCGGAGACCCCAGAGGCAGGGCTTTTAAGGGCACAGCAGAGGCTACAGGCAGAGTTTGGCTTGTTAACCACAGGGATGTTATGTTATGCTTCTTCACGTAGCATAAGCTGCTTCCTTGATGTATACTCTGACAAAGGAAGGTTCAGACTTGGAGATAGATTTAACACATTTATTGAACAGTTAACAATTCTCCTACTTGGATTCGACTCTCCTGCTAATCTATCTATAGTAACTCAATCTAATCCATGTGGTGGGTGTGATGCTTCCCTGTTCTGCCCCTGTGTCTCTGAGTGTCGCCTGTGGAAAGAGAAAGAGCATGTGTGTCCTGTCCTTTTATATGGGTAGCCCCCTAGTGGTAGTGTCACCTCTGGGTGTGTCTTGAATGCTCATTGGTAGTGTCCTATCTTACTGACCTATTGGTTGAATGTCTGTGTGTCATGATGTCTCTGGTGCTCCCTCTAGTGTTTATTTAGTTCTAGTGTATCTACATTAACCCCTTGTGTATTTACAGTGATGCATATCACCACAAGGGAGGGCGGTAGAGCAGCTGAGAAAGGCGAGAGGGGCGATTTATGAGCATGGAGAGAAGGCCAGTAGAATGCTTGCACAGCAGCTTAGAAAGAGGGAGGCAGCCAGGGAGATAGGGAAAGTAAAGGATGGAGACGGGAACCTGGTGGGAGACTCAGAAGGGGTGAATAAGGCGTTTAAGGAGTTTTATAGTAGGCTGTATGGGTCGGAACCCCTACCTGGGCCGGAGGGGATGAGGCACTTCCTAGGGGGGCTGAATTTCCCGAAGGTGGACTGGGAGCTGGTAGAAGGACTGGGGGCCCCGATCGGGATCGAAGAGATAGCGGAAGGGCTGAAGGCCATGCAGTCGGAAAAAGCCCCGGGGCCGGACGGGTACCCAGTGGAGTTCTATAAAAAGTTCTCTGGGATATTGGGGCCGCTGTTGATGAGGACATTCAATGAGGCAAGGCAGAGAGGGGTGCTTCCCCCGACGATGTCACAGGCCACGATTTCGCTGATCCTGAAGCGGGACAAGGACCTGGAGATGTGTGGGTCCTCCAGGCCGATATCCCTATTGAATGTGGACGCCAAACTGCTGGCCAAAATTTTGTCCTCTAGGATTGAGGATTGTGTTCTGGACGTTATTGTGGAGGACCAGACAGGGTTTGTTAAGGAAAGGCAGTTGGTGGCCAATGTAAGAAGGCTGTTAAACGTGATCATGATGCGCCCGGAATGTAGGGACGTGGAGACAGTGGTTGCAATGGACGCAGAGAAGGCCTTCGATCGAGTAGAATGGGAATATCTGTGGGAGGTACTGGGAAGGTTCAGATTTGGGCGGGACTTTATTGATTAGGTCAGGTTGCTGTATCAGGCTCCTGTGGTGAGCGTACGGATGAATAGGGCAACATCGGACTATTTAGGCTGCATCGGGGGATGAGACAGGGATGCCCCCTCTCCCCACTGTTGTTCGCATTAGCCATAGAGCCGTTGGCAATTGCACTGAGAGCTTCAAGGGGCTGGAAGGGGCTGGTCCGGGGGGGGGGGGGGGGGGGGGGGAGTGGAATACAGAATCTCGCTGTAAGCAGATGACCTGCTTAATCGGACCCAGCAGAGGGGATGGAATTTGGCCGGTTTTCGGGGTATAAACTAAATATGGGGAAAAGTGAGATATTTGCGGTCCAGACGAGGGGACAGGATAGGCGACTGGGGGAACTGCCGTTTAGATTAGCAGGGGAAGCTTTCGATATCTAGGCATCCAAGTGGTGCGGGAATGGGAACGGCTGCACAAACTAAATCTGGCCCGGCTAGTAGACCAAATGAAGGACGATTTCCAAAGGTGGGACGCGCTCCCGTTGTCATTAGCTGGGAGGGTGCAGACGGTGAAGGTGACGGTCCTCCCGAGATTCCTGTTTGTGTTTCAGTATCTCCCCATCTTTATTCCACGGTCCTTTTTTAAACGGGTCAACAAAGTGATCACTGGCTTTGTATGGGCAGGCAAAAATCCTGCGAGTAAAAAAGGCAATGCTTGAGCGGAGCCGGGTAGAGAGCAGGCTGGCGCTGCCAAACTTCAGTCACTACTATTGGGCGGCGAATATAGCCATGATCAGGAAGTGGGTGGTGGGCAAGGATCGACATGGGAGCGTATGGAGGCGGTTTCATGTAAGGGCACCAGCTTGGGGGCGTTGATAACGGCACCTCTGCCGTTCCCGCTGGCACGGTACTCCACCAGCCCCGTGGTGGTGGCGGCCCTGAGAGTCTGGGGGCAATGGAGGAAGCATGTGGGAGCGGAGGTTGCATCGGTCTGGTCTCCAATTTGTAATAATCACCGTTTTGCCCCGGGAAGGCTGGATGGAGGGTTTCGGAGATGGCAGAGAGCAGGGATTGAGAGGATGGGGGATATGTTTATAGAGGGGCGCTTTCCCAGCTTGAGGGAGCTGGAGGAGAAATTTGGATTGGCGAGGGGAAACTAATTTAGGTACCTGCAGGTGCGGGACTTCCTACGTAGGCAGGTCTCAACCTTCCCGCTCCTACCGCCAAGGGTGGATACAGGACAGGGTAGTTTTCAGAGGGAGGGTGGGAGAAGGGGAGGTCTCTGACATCTATAAGGAACTCATGGGGTCAGAGGATACGCAGACTGAGGAGCTGAAGCGCAAGTGGGAGGAGGAGTTGGGAGGTGAGATAGAGGATGGTCTCTGGGCGGACGTGTTGAGTAGAGTCAACGCGTCCACAACATGTGCCAGGCTCAGCCTGATACAATTCAAGGTCGTTCACCGGGCTCACATGACAGTGACCCGGATGAGCAGATTCTTTGGGGGAGAAGATAGGTGTGCAAAGTGTGCAGGAGGGCCAGCGAACCATGTCCACATGTTCTGGACATGTCCAATGCTTAGGGGATTTTGGCAGGGGTTTGCAGACATCATGTCCACGGTGTTAAAAGCAAGTGTGGCACCGAGTTCAGAGGTGGCGATTTTCGGGGTGTCGGAAGATCTGGGTGTCCAGGAGGAGAAAGAGGCAGACGTTCTGGCCTTTGCTTCCCTGGTTGCCCGGAGAAGGATATTATTAGCTTGGAGGGACTCAAAGCCCCCGAAGTTGGAGACCTGGCTATCTGGCATGGCTAGCTTTCTCTGTTTGGAGAAAATCAAGTTCGCCTTGAGAGGGTCAATGTTAGGGTTCGCCCGGAGGTGGCAGCCGTTCGTCGGCTTCTTTGCGGAAAACTAATCGTCAGCAGGGGGGGGGGGGGGTTTGTTTAGATTAGAGTTGGGGGTTAATAAAGGTGGGACCTGTAAGGGAGAAACCAGGCTTTTTCACTCTGTTTATGGATTCATGTACATTGTTTATTTTGTTGTTGTTGTAAAACCAAATATACCTCAATAAAATGTTTCTTAAAAAAGAAACTCTCGTATTGTGGAATTTAAGTTGTTTTTGATTCTCTTTCACAACCCCTCTATCCTTTATACTCCATCAGTGATGGAGAAATTGTATAAGTGTGAGATCGCACAGTTTGTCAATCAGAGATCCTCAGAAAAAAAAATGAATTAGTTTTGGACATTCATGTCTAATGATAAACTGGGGTATAACTCACCAGGTAACGGTGTAAACTGGAGTTAGTAAGGGTTAACAAACAGAGAGACACAGTGACTGCAGTGGAATTTTATCAGCATGACAGTAAGGATTATTGATTGGACAATGGGGAAAATGGGAGAAATAAGAGATGCTGCAGGCCCCAATCCTGGTTATAGTTCAAGTTACTAATAACCCTGTATGTTTTATTTAGCAAAGAAGAAGTCCGAGCGAAATATAGAAGTGTAAAGTTCTATAATTTATATGTAATAGTTAAGCTCTTGCAGTGTTACACATGGGGGCCTGGAGTTTTATGTGATCTCAGGAAAATGTGACTAGCACACTTTCTCGCCCAGGATTCTTGTCTTCTTACACAAGGGTCTGCAGTGCATTTTACAAACTGCAATGGAGTGTGTGAGGAGTGTGGGTATAAAGGCAGGCTGGTCAGAATGCCAACCTCAGTGCTCCAATCCAGCAGCCCAGCACCCAACATAATTTAAAGGTCCCCTGAATCTCATCCCTCACCCATATCTCACACCATGCCCTGCACCCTCAGGTCACCTATATCGCCCCATGCTCCCTCCACCCTCCAACCACCATACCAAACGATGCCCCCTTAGATCGCTATGTCACCCCCATGCCCCTTCATATTCCCCCCTGTCACCTAATGCCACCTCCGTTTCCTTCAGTCCCACCATGTCAGCCAAGCTAAATTCATACTTCCCATGTATCCTTCACAGCCACTTATCCAGTATCCATTGTGCGCAGTCCTCAGGAGCTATGAAATTACATTGGGAATTATTTTAGCATTTTTGGGAAAACAATTAAACCTCCAACAATCCAACAAAAGACTATCATTGACAATGGAAAGAAAATATAATCCACTCCAGTGTTATAATGTAATAAAAGCAAATTACAGCGAATGCTGGCATCAAAAACAGAAAATGCTGGAAAATCGTAGCAGATCTGAGAGCATCTGTGGAGAGACAACGGGGCTAACATTTCAAGTCTGGATGACTCCTCGTCAGCTCTGACAAAGCGTCATCCAGACTCAAAACTCTTAGCTCTATTAGCTCTGTTCTCCCACCACAAATACTGACAGACCTGCTGAGACTTTCCTGCATTGCCTGTTTTTGTTAAACAAATAATCCTTTGAGTGCTCATTAGATTTGTAAGTAAACAAGAAACCACTTAAAAGGCATATTCTCTTAATACAGTTGCTTAAAAGTGTCAATCATTCTTGGACCAATAGAGCTGTGCATTGAAGAAATTATTATCTTTTGAAACCCAGCCAATTGCTGTCATAACAACAACTTCATGCCAAATTACCTGAAACTGACAGAACTGAATGGTAGTCTAGTTCTATTTCAAAATAGAGTGCTTGTCAGTCAATGCTGGGGAGCAGACGCAGAGATTTATTTTTCAAATTTCAAAAACTTTTATTTTAAACAGTCAGAGCTGTCAATCAATTCAAATCATAACACAAAATAAGGCAGCAGAGGTTGCCAAGGCCTTTTTTAAACATTTTAATTAATGGCACTTTCTCCAATGGATGAAGTATTGTAATTGATGACAACACCTATAGAATGGTCAACTTACCCTTTCAGAATAGATCCCTATGATGACTCATAGCCTTATAACCACATCTGCATTACAATATGGCATCTAACAGTAACATTCAAATGTGTGTCAAAACATTTTGCATTTACCTATCAGAATGTTCCAGACTCCTCACCAGGCTTCGATCCGCAGTTATGGACGTTCTTAGTGGTGTGCAGGAGGAAATATTTCTCAGATTCAAGAAGGGTAATGGTTTCTAAAGTGCCTGTTTAAGCCTGTTTTTTATGACAGATTTGTGAGCTTCCCTATTCTCTTTTTTAAATTAGTTTGTGGGGTGTGGCATCACTGGCTCGACCAGCATTTTTTGTTCATCCCAAATTGCGTCTTAGAAGGAAGGGCTCGTAAGTTCGAGGTGATTATGTGAGGGGGGGGGGGTGAAGAGATTGAGGGACAGTGAAGGGGGAGAAGGGGTGAGGGAAGGTGGGGAGTGAAGGGGTTTGATGCAGGTGACAGGGGTGAAGGGTGTGAGTTGGATGAAGAGGTGGTAAAGGCGGTGAGGGGCTGAGAGCAGGTGAAGGGGCGAAGGGGTAGGAAGGGTGAGCCCATCAGCATCAAACATGAGAGCGAAACAACCTATTGTTGGGGCAGCAGCTCCATACAGAATCTGTCACATCTGTTTACTTTTTTTAGAACACTGGATCCATGAGCAGGTCAGAAATTCTTGGTGGGCTGAACTCTGGTCCCTGGGCCATATGCTGGACAATACTGCTTTGGAAGTTTACAAAAAACTCAAAGCTTTTAATATTTTAAAGGTACAACTTTCTTGCACATGATCTTGCAGAAACAAACAAAATATATATATTGTACCATTGTCTTTAGGTTTCTTCAGCGAGAAAGGGCAACATTTCAGTTTCGCAAACAATGTTTTTATTCAGTACTGTGGTAGTACGGTCCAGTTGCTTAGCATTTTGCTTGTTTGCCTTAGCAACCATGTCCAGCAGAGGCTGATGGATGAAATTATTTATGGTTCCAACCCGTGAGAAATTAATTTGTACACTTTCAATTGGGTGGACACAGTTCCCTAAGACATACCTCAACAATAAATTGACAATCTTGTTTCCTGGTGCAGGAAACAAGGCATAATTGCACGAGAGGGAATGCTGAGCCTGGATAAACATTACTGTTGATTTTGAGAGAGTTTAAGCCTGCACCAAGATTCTACTGTATCCGACTGGCTGATAACATTGGGTCAGAAAAGTGGTTAAGTGTTTCATTAACACATTGGCATTCATACATATTGATGCACAAAGTTTCCACCATTTCCTTCCACTGTTCCATGCATGCAATTGTGATACATGAAGTGGCTGTCAACCTGTCACCCTGCTTTTTTTCTGGTTATATCAGTGCGATGTTATCAATGCAAGCTGAAGGTATCTAGACATTTTAAGCTCACGACTTGCGAAAGATTATAAACACTGCTTTGGATACATCCTGGTGCTTGTTTATATGGCTTCCTGTTACATTTTGAGGTTCACATTTATCACTTAAAAGTTGCTGCTGCCTTCAAATATTGTGGAGTGACACAAGGAGCTTAATTTTGATAGTGCGTAAGCGTATATATCAGTGACTTATATATCGTTGGATGACATTGAGATTTTACAGTCATTCAGTCATACAGGCTGCTTAAAATCATTCAGTTCTGTTATTTTAGCCCAACAACGTTTTGTTAAAATTATCAGTAATATTCTGGTGTCATTTATTTTGGATAATGACTAAGACAATAAAAATGAAAGCTGGACAGGGTGTAAACAGGTGGCTGATCCATCTCTCACTCATTAGCTGCATAATCTAGAACTAAACATTCTCCCTCTTAGTTTTATATTATAATTAAATAAATTACATTTGTAGCCTTTTCTGTATGCAGGACAACTCAAAGTACTTGACAGACAACTGGCAACGTTGGAAATTGTCAGTTTGAAAACATTTTTGTTAGTATTGATTGAGGGATGAGATTTGGCCAGGGGGGCCAGCAGAAACATTCAACTGTTCTTCGAAATAAGTACCAGGGGATATTTTATGGGGCCTCAGTTTTAATATCGGAATCTGAGAGATGACAAGTCCATTGATACAGCACTCCTTCAGTACTGCAGTCAGGTGCCAGGCCAAATTGTGCACTCGTGTCTATAGTACAACTGACTCAGGAGGAGAAAATGTTACGACTGATACGGACATTACAAAATACATGATTAGGACTAAGTTCCATTGGTAAATGCAACCAAATTTCATTTGGGAATAAAATGTTAATCTAGAATTGCAAAGTTGTCTCATCTCGAACACCTCCAGACAATGCTGTGGTTTTATTTGTTGCATATATTAATTTGAGTGAACCCCAGCTGAATTTTCAGCCAGTTTTGGAATAAACAAAGATGAAGGTTTGGGGCCATCTGAAAATGGTAGCTACAGAATTGACTCTGTTCCTGCAGAAAACAATTGTTTTCCTGCCTCATGATCAAACTCTCGCATGACCGGGATTTCTAAGCTGCTCATTAAATGTAAAACTTTTCAAAACATTTCAAAATAATTCCGTGAAAGTTTGGAAAAATGCCCGCTATCCCGCCCTATTCCCATAACCCCACTTAACCTATACATCCTTTGACACTAAGGGGCAACGTAGTGTGGCCAATCCACCTAACCTACACATCTTTGGACTGTGGGAGGAATCCGGAGCACCTGGAGGAATCCCATACAGACACAGGGAGATCAACCAAACTCCAGGCAGACTCTCATCCAAGGCCGGAATCAATCCCAGATCCCTGGCACAGTGAGGCAGCAGTGCTAATCACTGTGCCATCATGCTGCTACTTCATATACATGTTCCTGCTGTGACCTCTGAACCAAAGATAAAAGCACCAGCACACTAGTCACCCGCACCAAGTCCCCTATTGCCTGTATTCGCTCTCGTTCAAGCAATGTCATAATTTTAAAATTTACATGTTTGCTTCCAAATCCTTTCATGGCTTTGCCTCTCTCTGTCTCTGTAATCTCCGACCTACTACTCTCCTAGCTCTCTGCGCTCTGCTACATCTGACCTCTTGACCATCCCCGATTTTAACTGTTCCATCATTGGTGGCTGGACCTTCAGTTGTCTAGGTGCTGCAAGCTCTGGAATTCCCTCCTCACTTGTCTCCCCCTCTCTACTTTGCTTTTCTCTTTAGGATGTTCCTTGAAACCTTTGATCAAACTTCTGGTCATCAGACGAGTGGGATTTTCCACCCAGTGACTGGAAATTCCTGCCCGAGGTGGACAGACCTTTCAGTTGTTCGTCAAATTGTCTCCCCCACCCGCAACAATTCCTGCAGCGGGTGGGAATGGCAAATTTACCCCAATATCTCCTTATGTGTTTTGGTGTCTTACTTTATTTTATAATGCTCCTGCGATCTGCCTTGCGGTATTTTATGATATTAAAGGCACCTTGCAAATCCTTAGGATGTAAGGATCAGACTTTGCATTGGTACAAACCCTTGGACCACGCTCTGTCTTCATCTGCCACATAATTATTACCGGTCATCGTTGCAGGTTAAAAGACAGACAGTAAAGTTTTAATGCGAAGCATGAATAGATTTGTGGCTGAATGCCCTTTGTCCTTGTTGGAAAGAGATCCCTGTTCTCCCAGGGCTGAAAGCAAGAACATTTCAACAACTTAAACACAGAGACAGATTTTGTTTAAATTGGTTTAATTTTTTTTAGTGAATCCATAAATAATTGTAACTGACAAAGTGAAAAAATGTCCTTAAGACTATATAAGTTTTACTAAACTCATTACAGTTTGTATACAGTACATACAGAATGTGCTTTTACAGGTAATTAGAACAACAATTAAGTTACAGAGAAAGTCAAGTACTGCTCATCCTGAAGCGTATTCAATTTTCAACCAATAGTTTGTGCAAAGTAACAGCTACAAAGATACATTGTCATGTATACTACCATAAACAATCCATAAAATGACCAAAAACACAAAATCACCACCTGTCTCTCTCTTAGCAGATACATTTTCCCCATACTAAAGTAAAAATGTTATATTAACAATAGTTTGTCTTATAGCCAGTTAAATACTTGCTACAAAAACGTCTAATCTGTATTTTTTAATTAATCAAGATAATGAGCTATCACACTGCAACTGGTTCTGAAGCTAGTTCAAAACTGTGGATATAAAACTTCACCCAAGTTTATATATATGGTGAGAAGGCTGAACGACTGCTACAAATCCTACACTGAAGAGGTACACAAAATAAAAAGATACTATTGTAGCAGACCTCGCAGGTCATTTGGATTGGATTAGTAATAAGTAGAGTGAAAGTAATGTGATACAGGTTTCCCAAGGCGGGGGGTGCATCCACTTTGCAGTAAATATCACAGTTTCCATCAAACAAAGCCAGAAATCCATTTGCAGGACTTGGAAAAAAAATGTGTTGTCTCGGTTTAAACTGCATCTGATCAGAGCTGGAACTCTCTAATTGCTCCTTGGTGTAGCCAATGCTATAGTGTTATCACAGTACCTTTCCAATGTTCTTTCGTACAATTTAAACCTTTAAGACTCAAAACTTCACCCTCCACCACAACGTTTCACAACACATAGGTTACTTTTTGTCTGCGATGTACATATTTAAATCTTTATCAAACAAGCTTGCTAATCTAAAAGATTACTTGGTAGTCTTATATAAAATTAAATGAAAGAAATGAACAAAGGACAAACAGATTACAATGTTGCACGTTCCACTATTTAAGAACTCCTGATATTTTGACTGATCGGTATTATTTACTCACCTACCTTTCTTTTCATTCTCTTTGTTGTCTCTGCTGATCTTCCACTACTTTTTCCCATGTTCACGTTGCTAGATTTCTGACGGTAATAATACCAGTGGCGGGATTGACACAGATATTGAATCCTGAAGCCAGATACAGGGCACATGCCACACGCCAGAAACGTATTGACTGCAAAATGTGCCATTTCAGATTACTTTCATTGCAACTCCTGGTCAGTGAATTATCATTGCAAGAGTGAGTGTGGGATGTACTGAATGAGCTAAAATGTCACAGTGTTAGTTCTCTTTATCTCTTATGCTCCTAGTTTTCATTCTGGTGCTGTCTGGTAACATTTCACTCAACAAAGAGTTAGATGTCTGGGCTCATGGATTGAGGTTATAATGGAACAACTTAACTCGTGTTAATATTTAACTCCTCTGCAATTTTTCCTTTCCACATGTGCTGCTATTTCTAGTGGTCCATCCTTTTGTGTTATGTCCTACCTCAGTTTACAGCTTAAAATTACTGGTGCTTGGATCACTGTCTTTTTAAATATAACAAATTTAGACATTTCTTTCCCCTGCTGGTTTAGTAGAGAGTCAATCTGCCCCGGGGAATTTCCTTGGACCTGATCTGTCCTGCGTTTAGTCAGATGATGGTATGCCTTTAAGAAAGTCATTTACTCATAATATGAGCAGCCAGTATTCACGTACAGAGCCTGCTTTCTCAGCCCTGTGCCCCCACCCACACACATGAAAAAAATGGCTGTCAAGATGGCTGTGAGCTAAAACAGGGTGCAAAGCTTTTGCATTGAGAACAACATAGCTGGAGCCTTGCCCGCTGAATTCTGTGGTGAGGGGTAGGATAACTTAAGGATATGGAAGTAAACAATGTTCAAATGGGGTAGGAGAAAGACAAGATAATGTTTCACAGTTAGAAAATAACCAGGAGTGCAATGAAGATGTCGTTTTAGAGAAACCATTCATGCAATAATGGAGGGATCTGACATTGAGTTGCTAAATTGGAGGTATCTGAAATCTAACTTTTCAAACAGGTGGAAATGCAGATTAAACTCATGGTAAATGGTGCAATTATCTCAGTAAATTGGGATGGATGATAATCATTTTAAAAAGTAGCTGTCATCAAAGGCAACAATAACATCGAAAGGTGGGCGTTTTTCACACCAGGGATAGTTTGAGCTCTCACTAACTGTCAAAGGTAGCTGCTTGTGGACTGAGGCAACAAACTGATGCCAGGCTTTTCACTCATTATGCTGAGGTGAGGCAGTTTTACTGTTGCGATGACAACAGGGAAATACTTTTACCTTCTGACTACAGAACCATCGCTGGCACAACCTATCTCGGAACATGATTTACGATGGAAAGAGTAGTCAGCTAATTACCAAAACAATTATTCAATTTTTCAATCATCTAGATTGTTGACTACTCCATTATTTCAGAATTATTCAAACAATTACTCTGTCTCCATTTTACACGCCTGATTTGTCCCAATTTATACTGTTGAATGCAATTTCTTAAGAGCACCTGCCTAAAATCTTCTCCTGGTAGATTCCACTGTTTGATATCCTCTGTTAACAACCTAAATAATTTTTTAACATTCCATCGAAACATCACTTTAATATTGTCAAAGAGACTATAACACCATCTTCTAAATAGTAAGTTGCAACTACTATTGTGCTTTAATCAATAAATTGTACATTAGCTTGAAAGCGTCACTTTTATTTAGTTGGTGTCACTGTATTATTTACAGATAATATACAAACTATAACAGAGGTGTACTATATTCTTTCAAAACTACAAATCCGCCCCCCCCCCCCCCCCACCCCTCCCGACCTTTATATCCCTTTCCTATCTTGACCTCTGCCTGGGACATTACAATTCTTACCAATAACACCACTCTCCAGAGCAAACAGATGAATCAGTCACTGATTTGTGGCTTGTCCTTGTTTTTCTAAGCATTGTGACTGATAATTTGACGTGAGCAAGGCAGGCACCAGATTTGGCTTGAAAACTGGTCACGCAGATAACTCCAACTATCGGTTTTTTTCTGATGGGCTTATTTTATGTTTGGTCTTCCAATTCACTGCAATGACGGCAACGCAGAAGTGGATGGGTATCCTGATGTTATAAGCAATCAGCTACTCTCACTGTCAGCCACAAGACTGACCCCGAGAACTAAGGTATCACTTGGTAAGTCACATCAATTGAAGAGGAAATTATTTCTGGTGGATTAACCATTTTACATAATAATAACTTCCCGCTTTAGAACACTATCTCAATTATATCCTTGTATTAATGATGTGCTCTTTGAGCCATTGTTGTGAACAACTTTCTCTATCAACCTAGCTAAATACATGTAAAAGGTCAGTTTATGTTTGTGGAAACCACAATTTGAACCATGACCTCCAAGCTTGAGAGTTCAAAGCACCACCATAAGATCTACTTATATTTTCCTGCTTTGTTGACTTGAGTGTAAACTAGCCTCCCTTTAGATCTTAAAGCCAATGCAAATTTCAGTTCTCACTCATCAACTGGTTGAAAGGCTGTGAAATGTCTCCTCATACACATTGCTGGGTAACGCACAATGTTGCTGACACTTTTATAGCTTGACATATGTCTCCATGGAAACATGACTGGTGAGGTCCCCAGGCCTATTACATTATGAAAGTATCTAGATAATTAAAATAGCACTACCATTCAAATAAAAATTATCCCAATTGTATTTTTGTACCTGAAGTACTTTTACTGCTCAGGATCTTGCTAATGAAGATAAAATCCATATTTGATGCAATTCATTATCACTTAATGGCCATTTTGCACAGAAATCCCCAAGTACATTTCAAGGCTGCCCAAATAGTATTAAAGATCACACCATTGCTGCATTACAGAAAAACCTCTACTTGTCACCTCAAGCCATTCATTTTAGAGGTCAAATGACGTATAAATCATTCACCACAGTACAATAAATTCCTCAACAGGCCACACGGATCCAATATTTATATATAATTTCAAACTTGCATACCACAATTTTCACAAATTTTGTTTTACAAATCCAGACGCTCCACCATCTTTGTGAGCAGTGGATGTCGGAATATTTAACATGCTAATGTGGGCAAATATGGATTTTCAGACCCACTCACAAAACATCCTGTGCACCTTTTTAAATTACGCCAAATTTCATTATCAGTTTGCGCACCGGTGCCTAAGTCTCTGCTGTAAGCTTTGCTGCACATACAGCATTGTGCCCATCTGATCAGAAGTGTCAGACACATCATCAGCGTTAAAGGAGAGCAAACGTGAACAAAACGCAACACAGCAAGGGGCAACTTTTTTGAAGATCGAAAGTGAGTGAGTATTGGAAAAGCATGAATGTCGAAAGAAAAGCACCAAAAATGGAGGCAGAAAAATTAATGTCTTCAAGGAAGGATAAACATTCTGAAGAAAGGAGATGTCACAGTGCCATTAAAATAAAGAGAAGCAAGGGTGGTAGAGAGAAATGAAAGGCAAAAGGAGAGGAAAGGATCTGGAAAAAAGGACACTTGTAGAATCAAAAATGAACAAAGCCTGTTTCTACCACCTTCTACGAGATTGCCAAAACTTGTAGTGATTTGTCAGAATGTCTGACAGCTTTTGGCGACAAGCTCTCGGTGACTAATAAAAATGATAAATTTTCATTTGATTCACGTCAATCTGAATTTAGCCAACAGTCCTGATTGATGATTTCAATGCCCGTATGAGTGGCATTCCATTCTCCAGCAGCAAACTAGATAATAATTAAGTTTTTTTAAAAAATGGTCAGTAATGGCCTCCAGGGTTCAAAAATCAATTTGCAGAGTCACATGTCCATGGAATAAACTCGATATTTTGTCAATACTGCAAAGTCCTCCAGCATTCTTGCACGCAGCAAAATTTTAAAAAGGAGTCTTTCATTCTCTTGAGAAAAATACCACACAGCTCATTACCACTGATAGAAAATGGTAGAGATATGCTCGGTAACGAACAATTATTTTCTTGCTAAGGTGAAACTATCCAAGGCATCTTATCTCCCTAGTCCTAGAATTCAAAGCAACCATCTCACCATTCGAAGGGGCACAAGAAGCACATCCAGCTGTGCCCCATACTTTCCATGGAAATGGTCAGCCATGAATTGGTCTACTTATAATTTTACTGTACATGCTTAGAAGATGGTAAATTTTTCACGTTTTATATGTTTAATTTGGGATGATATGGTACAAGCTTTATTTGTTTTTATTGAGCAAACACATCAATTCTGACTAATTACCAAATGAATCCAGTATCCCCCAAACCAAATAGCCTCAATCTCCAAAAGTAGCATTACCAATTGGTTAGAAATTTAACCATTGACTTTGTTACTCTATAAGCCCTTTTAATTGACTACCCTACCACATGGCTTCCTTTGATAGAAACTGTCAGGTGACCTGGATGGTACACTACCATCTGTTGTGCTAATGTACCAACTAAAATGAAAACCTTGAATGAAACAACGAACTGATGTTAAGTGTCTCTGAAAAGACTGAAGCCTTGTATAGAATGCCACTTTGTTTAGGTAAAACAAACGCATTTGCTCAAATAACATGGCAGGAATTAGGGCATGAGTAATTAGTGTGGTCTGACAATGCCATTGTCCTCTGGCTCACTGGCAAATATTCCAGACTCTTGTTATAATGGAATCGGTAATGCGCATTTTTAAGATCAGACAGTTACTTCTGTTTTGCTGGCTGTATGGTAGTTACGGTGATGTCCTGGGATATAGTGGAGCTGTTCCACGGTGTTGTGCCGACGTGAAGCAAAGGCATGTCGCTTAGCAGCAGTGTGGTTTGTTTGATTTGTATTTAAGGTATTATACGAAGAGTTTGAGGCACTGGGATGCGAGTGCATTTTTGTCATCTTATAACGATCTAAGACTGGCGTGGAAACAAAGACATCTGTGTGGGACTGGGACAAGGCCCTGGACATGCCTTTTTCAAGGAACCCAGAGCGTTTGAGGGACATAACTTTATCAGGAGAGAGCAGCGGATCCTGGGATTGAAGACGTTCAGCTGACAACAGTTGTTCATCAGACAGGATGCGCTCATAGGACATGACACATTCTTGAGGTATGTCTCTCTCTGGAGACAGGACTCTGTCCTGTGACATTGCTCGCACTGGTCGTCTAGGCCTTTCCCTGGTGTTACTGTGTTCCTGATTCATTTTCATGATGTGGAGAGGCAGGGTTCCTCTTGCTGCCAAATCTGGAAGGTGCCTTCTTTTCATATAATATTCATCAATCTCCTTTTCACCTGCAGGAATGATGCAAAATACCTTTTAGAATGACTTTGCTATGTCAGCCACTCAATGGGCAGGATTTTCCAGCCCTGCCTTCCGTTGGGATCATCTGGTCCTGCCAAAGGTCCATGGATCTTTGGTTGGGCTGCCAAATTTCCAACAGTGGATCCCGACACTACAGGGCTATAAAATCCGCGCCAAAATTGCACATTCAAAAAATAGCAGTTATCACAGTTAGGGCTGCCACGTACCCAGTTTTGTGCGATTTTTAATTCTAATACCTGCCATATTCTACAGGGTAAATGAGATGCCAATAATCTGAAGAGAAGTCTGTACTTTCTCGCTCCTACCATGCCTTTTGATAGTGAGGCATTGGTTCATCATATCTTCAACTACCGCAAAAATAAACAGCAAATTCTTTGGTCATTATCCCACTTTGACTGTCCCACCACTGGGCAACCTTCTTATCGAATTCTGGATTTGCTAAAAATTCAGCAGCCCTAATTGCAACTTTATTTAAGACAATGAAACCAACATAGATTTGAGGCTGTATTCAATTACGCACATCTTGGGCGGGATTCATCCCTACCTGGCTGGGCGGGGGGTTCCGGAGTAATGGAGTGGCGGGACCCACTCCGGCGTCGGGCTGCCCCAAAAGATGCGGAAGTCTCCGCACCTTTAGGGGCCAAGCCCTCACCTTGAGGGGCTAGACCCACGCTGGAGTGGTGTCCGCTCCGCCGGCTGGAGGAAAAGGCCTTTGGCGCCACGCCAGCCGGCGCCGAAAGGTCTTCGCCGGGCGACGCATGCGCGGGAGCGTCAGTGGCTGCTGACGTCATGCCCACGTATGCGCAGGGGAGGGGATCTCTTCCGCCTCCGCCATAGTGAAGACCATGGCGAAGGCGGAAGAAAGAGAGTGCCATCACGGCACAGACCCGCCTGCAGATCGGTGCGCCTTGATTGCGGGCCAGGCCACCCTGGGGGCAACCCCCCCACACCCGCCCCAGGACCCCGGAGCCCGCCCGCGCCTTATCCCGCTATTCAAAAGGTGGTTTAATCCACGCCGGCGGGAGAGGGTTGACAGCGGCGGGACTTCGGCCCACCGCGGGCCGGAGAATCGCCGGGTGGGCCCGCAGACCGGCGCGATTCCCGCCCCCGCCAACCGGCGCGGCGCGATTCCCGCCCCCGCCGAATCTCTGGTGGCGGAGAATTTGGGACACGGCAGGGGCGGGATTCACGCCAGCCCCCGGCGATTCTCCAACCCGGTGGGGGGTCGGAGAATCGCGCCCATAGTGTTTGTGTCTTCAATGTACACAACCGTCATTTATGTTTTCATTTATAAACAGAATTATACATAAGATATTCATGCAGAGAAATGTGCAATGTTGATAGTGGGATGCATGAGCTGCTGTCATACAGATAAATGCTGACAGAAAAGTCTCCCACGAGGACAGGTATCAATGAAAATGCGTAGCAGAAGCAGACAGGCATCAGTAGAGTAACTGCAACTCTCATGGTACCCTTTGCTCAGTTGTCCTATATGGAATTTAATCTGCCTATTTTTTCCCCCGGCAAAACACTGTTACAATTCCCAGGGTGGTCGATGACCCTCTTCCATGGTTAAACCGCACTTGCACTGCAGCAGTTTCCCAGACTTGCATCTCGAGTGTTAGTTCATCCCTTCTGAGTAGTGAACCTGAATGAGGCATGGTTCATGTACAACCGTAATAACATTATTCTTACTGTTCAACCTTATTTTGTGATTGCAAAATCTTCCAACAAGCCCACAATTCTGTAAAGGGCTCGAGACTCTGGTGGAAAATTACCAAGTCATCCACCTGTGCCTTACTAATAATTTTGAGTAAATTACTGGTTAGATTCCAGCACCCCACTCAACTCATTAGTACCTGCTGATTTCTTACATCCAGTACAAAAAGGCTGCCACATTTTGGTTCCTACTTTCTATTTTTAGTTCTCTATATTTGTCTTTTTAAGCAATTCTTACTTTTTAGATGTGCATGCTTCAAGCACTTAAGAAAAATACCATCGCATATTTTCTTTTTTTAGATTTTTATTCAGTTTCCTGATATCTTGCACTCTGATCTCTCAAAGTGTGAAATTTTACGGTCCTGCTGAAGTCAATGGACCTTTGAACAGTTCCATGCATTTTATGACACTGCCTCCGCCACCCCGGGGCTGTTAAAATCAGCCCCGTGTATCCAAACTTTTCTCCATTTTGTTTTTCATCCTCTGCTCTAAATTGTAATTGTTTGGGTTCCTTTCACTTGTCCTCATTCCCTTATTTTATTCTTATTAATTTTTCCTTTGCTTTTTCAGGAATTTCTGAGTACTTTTTGTTTTGTTCCATTTCCCTCTTTATAATTGTCTTTGCTTCCGTTTTGTCTTCAGTTATTTTATGTTTATTTTGTTAGGTTCCTTTCATCCCCTTCTAGCATTGATACTTTTTACTTTTAAGACAGGCTGCTATTCTTCTTGTATGGGTGAATTCCCATGGGAGGTTCAGCTTGCAGAGCCTGACTTCCAATAGGAATTGCAATATCAGGCTCAATAGGGCTTGCAATGAGCATCCTTTACCAGATAGAACTACTTCAAAACAAGGTGGCATTGTGAAGTGGGTCTCATTCACATTTCAGGGAGGGCTGCATTATCCACGGAGCACCACTGGTCAAAACAGGCCAGAAATGAAGACACCCATCCTTTGGACAGACCGAAGGATTAGCTTAATTGTAGCCTCAAAAAATACCGATAGCCTCTTCAGGTGATATTGCTCATATTTTTCATTGGGAGCCCTGTTGCTACCTCACCTAAAGAGGGGTATTTATTTAATGCCCCTGCTGCCGCACCTCACTTGCCCTGTAATATGACCCACAAGGTTACTGTCATGCAACAGCATTGCAAAGGAACGGTTCTGAATAGTGGGTTAACAGCACACGTAACTTTCCCACCCCTGCAATGAGTTGAATTATCCATGGGATTTTCAACTGAAACAAAGAGCTTGGCCATCAATGAATGATGGCTTACCATGAAGTTATACAGTTTGTCACTCTTATTTACCAAGCAGCTGGGGACTCTGCAAGGCTGAAGCCGTTGAAAGATAGCAGCAGTTAATAATAGAATAAATTACCAGATTCGATTTCCTAGGTATGATGCAAAATAATGTTAATGGAAAATTATGGGACACCTACTTAATCGTTTTAGTGAAGAATACTTGCTTAAGTCAGATTTGACTGCAGACTCGTAAGATGGTGGAAGGTGCGACAGACTCTGGTAGGATCTTGAGAAAGACAAATCATATGGTTCCGTTGCAGAAGTAAGAATACTGTTCATCCGAGGTTTTTCTGTGAGAATGGAGGTAGGGGGAGAGATAAAAGGGAAGAATTATGTAAGATCAAGTAAGGGGAGAGCGTACAGATTTTCAATCATATGAATAAAAACCGGACACTGGAATCTGAAACACAAAACAGAAAATGCTGAAAAACCGCAACAGGTCTGGCAGCATTTGTGTAGAGAGAAAATAGAGTTAATGTTTCGGGTCTATCTGACTCTTCTTCAGAGCTAAAGGGAGTGAGGAATGTGATGGATTATAGCCTGTATAAGGGGATTGGGCACCTGGAGCAGAGTAGAAGGTAAGCAATTGGTGAGAGCTAGGAGAGATTTCAACACAAATGTGCAGGTCACAAGACAGAGGAAGTGTTAATGGCAGGAAAATGCATAAAGGTAAGGTATCAGGGGCGGGATTCTCCGACCCCCCCCGCCGGGTCGGAGAATCGCCGGGGGGGCGGCGGGAATCATGCCCTCGCCGGCTGCCGAATTCTCCGGCACCGGAAATTCAGCGGGGGCGGGAATCGCGCCGTGCCGGTCGGTGGGCCCCCCCGGCGATTCACCTGCCTGCGATGGGCCGAAGACCCACTGCTGTCATGCCAGTCCTGCCGGCATGAATCAAACCACCTACCTCATCGGCTGGACTGGCGGCGCGGGCGGGCTCCAGGGTCCTGGGGGGGTGCACGGGGTGATCTGGCCCCAGGGGGTGCCCCCATAGTGGCCTGGCCCGTGTACGCGGCCCACCGATCCCGGGCGGGCCTGTGCCATGGGGGCACTCTTTTCCCTCTGCCTCGGCCACAGCCTCCGCTATGGCCAACGCGTAAGGGACACCCTCCCTGCACATGCGCCCGCGCATGCACGGATTTCCGCCGCCTGGCGAAGTCTTTTTGGCCCCGGCTGACGTGGCACCAAAGGCCTTCCACGCCAGCTGGTGGAGCGGAAATCACTCCGGCGCGGGCCAAGCCCCTCACGGTGAGTGCTTGGCCCGTAAAGTGAGGAGAAATATGCACCTTTGGGGTGGCCTGACGCCTGAGTGGTTCACGCCACTCCATCCCGCCGGGACCCCCAACCCCGCCAAGTAGGGGAGAATCCCGGCCCCGAATGTGTTAATGGCAGAATAAAGGTCCGTTCTCAGTCAAATGAAAATTAAAGAACAAGCGACAGATGGCCTGGTGGAGAAGGGAAATGGATGGTTTTTCATTTTGCTCGAAAAATGTTGATTTCATTTCCTCTTATTCGCAGAATAAAATTGCTCTTTTGATGTAGTTAGGAGCTGTCAATCATGGTAAGAGTGTTTATAAACATCACGGTTAGCATCAAAGCAGGGTACGTGAAATGCATTCAAGTGTGAAGGGAAAGATAGATAAATAATCCATCAATCAACATCTCTGGACTAATAAAACTGTCAATCACTGGCCAGCGAAATGTATTGTTGTGTGAAATTGAATGGGAGTTTGATATTTCAAAGGCTGTCAAGGGATGTGAAACCCTTTGAATGTCCTTGGCTTTAGATGGAGCATCTGACACTTGTAACTGCTGCTGCTTGAAACACTTTCGACTGCGGCAGCAAATGATCGGGAAGGGTAAGTGAAAATGTAGTGTTCTTTCACTGTATTGCCTGGACTGCTTTTCAGCTTTCAGGCAGAGGTGATTGATGTGGGTTTCTGGTGGGGGTCACTGCTATGGGTCTCTAATGTAGGTCTCTGATGGGGATCTCTGATGGGGGTCTCTGATGAGTGTCTCTGATGGGCATCTAATGGGGGGGGGTCGGATGGGGGTCTGATGAGGGTGACAGATGGGGGTGACTGATGGGCAGCTCTGATGAGGCCATTGACGGAGGTGAGTGATGGGGTAGGTCATGGGGGTAGCTAATGGGGGTGTCTGATGGGGGTGATTGATGGGGTTGACTGATGGGGCTTACTGTTGGGAGCCTGATCAGAAGGGCCTGATGGGGATTGATGGGGTGTCTGGTGGGGATCTGGTGGGGGTAACTGATGGGGGGGGCTCTGATGAGAGGAACTCATGGGAGTGATTGATGGGGGGGTCTGATGGAGGGGGCTGTGGGGGCTGTGGAGGTCAGTGGAAGTCAGTGGGGAAAGGGTTGGGTCATCCTCATGCGTGCGAGCTGTGGGGTGGTGATCCATTCTTCCCTTGGTGTGGGGAGGCTGCCCCTATTTGTCAGCAGAGGGCGGAGGCAGAATATTCGCTTTGGGATGGGGGGGGGCTGCTGATGGACTTTGGGGGGCACCTCAGTTATGCATTGAACTCCTTGACCCACCTATGGGTCCACCGCGTCAGGGCCATACTTGGGGTAAACTTGCACCAAAGAACACCCGATAGATTTCCCGCTGTGGGGACGGAGCCTGAGCCCAATAATTATGTTGAAATGGATGCAAATTACTGATGAGCATCCTCCTGCCAGCGAAGGGCAGGTAGCGCGCCGAGGCTGCTGGTGGGGTATTGGAACATTGCAACTGGTTTGATGCCTGGTGCCAATCCCGTTTTTCGTGCAACTCACCATTCTCCACACGATCAGGAATTTCAATACTGGTGTCGGGAAATGGAGAATCCACCCCGTAGCTCCCTGGTAGCCCCCGAACACCTCAGCCAAGTAACCTTTCCAAAAAGACACCACACCCAATCTAACCTCCATCTCCACATGCCAGTGAGAGACTATAGCAACTGGAAGTGGGAATCCTGGATACTTTTCCCCCTCAGTAATGGTGGTTGGGAGGTGGGGGGAGGGAAAGAGGCCATTGATAGTTAGATAACTGAGCACAAAACATGGAACGTTCAAATCTGCACAGCTTAATAACACACCATGTTAGTGAATTTAACTGTCAAGCCAAAAGGGATTTCAAATTTCCACTTTAATCAATCTATTTATCGGGTGTAATCTGAAAATATGCATTGCAGCAGATTACATATTCAAAGTCATCTTACAGATTGTGTGGGTGAGAGATCAAAAGATGTAACATCTAGGTACTTTCTTCAAATAGTGAGAGCTGTCTTGCTGTGAGCATAGGGGATAAATTAGTCATGAGATACCTTAGTTGTCAGCCTTGCGTTACTTGGAGCATCCAAGCTTATATTCACAAGTGAGAAATGGGGCCTAATACTAATGCATTTTTTGGGTAAAAGTAACAGCAGTATTCAGTACAGGTTTGTACTGCTGACCAAACCAGCGAAATGGTGGGAGTGCTTGTCGTACCACAGCTGTGTGTGTCAAAGGCAAAATCATGCACAAGTTCGATGTCCCCAATTCATTCCACTCATAACAGAGGCCGACTGCCTCCCCTTGCTGGGAGTGAAGCTTTTGGAGCCAATGCCACATCAGGGGCGGGATTCTCCGCAATCAGTCCGGCATCACGCCGCCCCAAAGGTACGGAGTCCTCCGCATCTTGAGGGGCCGAGCCCTGGGCGAGATTCTCCGCAATCGGCGCGATGTCCGCCGACCGGCGCCAAAAACGGCGCGAAGCAGTCCGGCATCGGCCGCCCCAAAGGTGCGAAATCCTCCGCATCTTGAGGGGCCGAGCCCTAACCTTGAGGGGCTAGGCCTGCGCCGGACTGATTTCCGCCCCGCCAGCTGGCGGGAAAGGCCTGTGCACCGCCAGCTGGCGCGAAACTGACTTTGCCGTGCGGCGCATGCGTGGGAGCATCAGTTGGCCGCTCACGGCATCCCCACGCATGCGCAGTGGAGGGGGTCTCTTCCTCCACTGAAAAGAGTGTCCCCACGGCACAGGCCCGCCCGTGGATCGGTGGGCCCCGATCGCGGGCCAGGCCACCGTGGGGGCACCCCCCGGGGCCAGATCACCCCGCACCCCCCCCCAGGACCCCGGAGCCCGCCCGCGCCGCCTTGTCCTGCCGGTAAGAGAGGTGGTTTGATTCTCGCCGGCGGGACAGGCATTCCAGCAGCGGGACTTCGGCCCATCGCGGGCCGGAGAATCGCCGTGGGGGGGGGCCCGCCAACCGGCGCGGCGCGATTCCCACCCCCGTTGAATATCCGGTGCCGGCATCAAATTGGGTAGGGAGGAATGGGAATGGGAAAGTTAGTTAGGACAGGAACTTGGATTATTTCTGGAGGGGTTCGGAGGACAATTGATGTTCCACCATAAACCCTACTTTTAAACGTACCTGCCCTGTCTGAAAAAAATCACATCATTTGGCATCATTTGTTTTCAAAAGCTTTTGTTTGATGTCAACTAATAATAACCTTTTATTGTCACAAGTATGAAGTTATTGTGAACAGCCCCTATTCAACACATTCCGGCGCCTGTTCGGGTAAGCTGGTACGGGAATTGAATCCGCGCTGATAGCATTGTTCTGCATCACAAACCAGCTATCTAGCCCACTGAGCTACCTGCACTTAATTGAAATAATTTTGCCGTCATTTGATATAATTTCTTCTCAAATGCTAAAATGTTGGTTTAGCACACTGGGCTAAATCGCTGGCTTTGAAAGCAGACCAAGGCAGGCCAGCAGCACGGTTCAATTCCCGTACCAGCCTCCCCGAACAGGCGCCGGAATGTGGCGACTAGGGGCTTTTCACAGTAACTTCATTTGAAGCCTACTTGTGACAATAAGCGATTTTCATTTCATTTCATTTTCATTTTGTCATCACTCAATATCACTTCCACTCACAAGCAAACATCTGGCTATCGTTCAATTTCATTTTCACTCAGAACTGGCCATTTGGCTTTCATATTCACACAGAACCACATTTGTGATGTCAAATGGTGGTTATCAAATGACATCATTGCCACCAACTGTTGTGCAACTGTGATCACAACATGTGTCCACATATACTGCCAAATGTTTCCTATGTGCCAACAGATTGTCTCTGCAGTGTGTAGGGTCACACTCTCCCACACCCCGATCTAACCTCTCTCTTTCCTTCCCTCTCTTCCCTCCCTCCCACCACACCCTTTCTTCCCCTCCCAAAATCTCATTTACCCTCTCCCAAAACACCACTTACTTCCCCTCTCCCCTCCCTTCTTCCCTCCCTCCTTTCCCCCTTGCCCCTTTCCCTCTGCCTGCTTTCTTCTTTGCTCCTCCCTCCTTCCCTATTTCCTCCTCCCATTCCCTTCCTTTCCCAGCTGCTCCTTATCCTTCTCCTCCTTCCCGCTCCCCGCCTTCGCCCTCTCCTCCTCTCCCCAGCTGAAGATCTCTGCTAGTAGTGCTGGCTGGAAACTGAAAGGGAGCCTTTCTGGGCCAGTCCTATAAATATTTTAAGTCAGCCTGGGATCAGCGAAGACTGTCCAGGCCTGGATCCAGTTGAGGTCAGTGAGGCTGGGATCAAGAGGATGTTGGAGAGGCCGGGATTGAGCTGGAGTCTGAGAAGCTAGGATCGAGCTGAGGTCGGAGAGGCCCTGTTGAGTTGAGGTCGGAGAGGCCCTGATGAGGCGAAGTTGCAGAAGCCCTGATGAGGTGAGGCCCGGATCAAGGTGAGGTTGGTGAGGCCCGGATCAAGTTGAGGTTGGTGAGGCCTGGATCAAGGTGAGGTTGGTGAAGCCCGGATCAAGGTGAGGTTGGTGAGGCCCGGATCAAGGTGAGGTTGGTGAAGCCCGGATCAAGGTGAGGTTGGTGAAGCCCGGATCAAGGTGAGGTTGGTGAGGCCCGGATCAAGGTGAGGTTGGTGAAGCCCGGATCAAGGTGAGGTTGGTGAGGCCCGGATCAAGGTGAGGTTGCTGAGGCCCGGATCAAGGTGAGGTTGGTGAGGCCCGGATCAAGGTGAGGTTGGTGAAGCCCGGATCAAGGTGAGGTTGGTGAAGCCCGGATCAAGGTGAGGTTGGTGAGGCCCGGATCAAGGTGAGGTTGGTGAGGCCCGGATCAAGGTGAGGTTGGTGAGGCCCGGATCAAGGTGAGGTTGGTGAGGCCCAGATCAAGGTGAGGTTGGTGATGCCTGGATGAAGGTGAGGTTGGTGATGCCCGGATCAAGGTGAGGTTGGTGATGCCCGGATCAAGGTGAGGTTGGTGATGCCTGGATCAAGGTGAGGTTGGTGATGCCCGGATCAAGGTGAGGTTGGTGATGCCCGGATCAAGGTGAGGTTGGTGAAGCCCGGATCAAGGTGAGGTTGGTGAGGCCCGGATCAAGGTGAGATCGAAGTGGTCCAGATGAGCTGAGGTCAGAGAAACCCAGACTGAGGTGAGATCAGAGCGGCACGGATCATCGTTAGGTTGGTGAGGCCGGGACCGAGATGAGGTTAGTAGGTTCCACCTCCCCTCCTCAAATTCCTCTTACTTGCCTCCCAAAGCCTCTACTTCCCCCCTCCTTCTTCCCTTCCTTATTTTCCCCTTCCTCCTTTCCCTCTGCCCACTGTCTGTTTCTCCGCTCACCTGTTTTGCTCTTTCCCTCTTCCCCATTCACAGCGCTTCTTTCCCCACTCCTCCTTCCCCTACCCCTCCTTCCCTAGTCCTCATCTTCCGTAATCCCCTCCTTTTGCATCCTCATTCCTCTTCATATCTCCTCCCTCCCCATCCTGCCTCCCCCTTCCTACCTCCCCCTCACTCCTTCGGCCTTCTCCTCCCCTTTCCCACCTCCAACTCGCCCCTTTCTGGCTGCCCCTTCCCCTCCATTCCCCTTCCCACCTCCCCTGCCCTTCCTACAACCTCTCCTTCCATTTTCTCCCCCTCCCATTCCCTCTCCTTCCCGTCCCCTTCCTCCCCCCCCCCCCCCTTCTCTTCCCTCACATCCCTACTCCCCTCATATGACCATCAGCCTCCAGCTGCCCCAGCCCTATGCTCCCGTCATTGATCACCAACGGGTCTGTCCTCCTGGTGCCCACCCTTCCCAGATAATGACCATTCCAATCCAACTGGGTGATGCTTCTCTGTCAGTCAAACCTTTTACCCCTTCCCCAATCATTTTATACCTATTAAACTGAAATGTTGATTGCGCATGGAAGTACACATTATTTTTTAATGCCCCAGTGATTTTTCTCCTGTGTTTTCTCACAGTATTCTGGTGATTAACCTCCAATTCTTAGCGATCTTGCAATGTTTTTTTTGCAAGTACTCAACAAGAAAAAGAAACTGATGCCACTCAAACAATGGTAAAGCTGCATGTCCAGATTTTTTTGGGTGAAGTTCTCCATGGTTGTGGAATAGTGGTAACATTTTATCAAAACTGTACACACACACTTCCAGAATTCGGAACGGTTACATTTCAAAATTAATATTTTCGGGAGGTAGTTACAACAACACATTCTCTGACATGTGGGGCGTCATTCTCCGAACCCCGCCGGGTCGGAGAATCGCCGGGGGCTGCCGCGAATCCCGCCCCTGCCGGTTGCCGAAGTCTCTGGCACCGGAGATTCGGCGGGGGCGGGAATCGCGCCGCGCCGGTTGGCGGCCCCCCCCCCCGCTCGATTCTCCGGCCCGGATGGGCCGAAGTCCCGCGGATAAATTGCCTGTCCTGCCGGCGTAAATTAAAGCAACTATTTACCGGTGGGACAAGGCGGCGCGGGCGGGCTCCGGGGTCCCTGGGGGGGGCGCGGGGCGATCTGACCCCGGGGGGTGCCCCCACGGTGGCCTGGCCCGCGATCGGGGCCCACCGATCCGCGGGCGGGCCTGTGCCGTGGGGGCACTCTTCCCCTTCCGCCTCCGCCACGGTCTCCACCATGGCGGAGGTGGAAGAGTCTCCCTCCACTGCGCATGCGCGGGAAACTGTCAGCGGCCGCTGACGCTCCCGCGCATGCGCCGCCCCGACATGTCATTTCCGCGCCAGCTGGCGGGGCAACAAAGGCCATTTCCGCCAGCTGGCGGGGCGGAAACTCCTCCGGCGTCGGCCTAGCCCCTCAATGTTGGGGCTCGGCCCCCAAAGATGCGGAGCAATCCGCACCTTTGGGGCGGCGCGATGCCCGTCTGATTGGCGCCATTTTGGGCGCCAGTCGGCGGACATCGCGCCGTTTCGGGAGAATTTCGCCCCTGATCTTTGTCATCATTGAGCAAATGTAGCCATGGTTTTAAACATCGTAAAGTCACTCATTCATAACCATTGAATAATGAAGCTAAATGTCACCTTCTTTAAAGAGCTTTGAGAAATACCAGCCTGTCACTAACCCCAATTAGTATTGTCTTTAATGTTGAGAATTGCAAATGACATAGCCTGAATTGTTACACATGTGAACATAAAAATAGTAACAGGCTGGTAAAGATGGCCAAACCTGTCGCACACACATGGTAGCTGCAGTATCACAAAACCTCTTCCAACACTGCTAGATGTTGGGGGAAGTGTTGCTGACATTAACATGTTGTGCCACCTCCCACCATTTGTGTTTCCAATTTGGTGTGGTTCCAGTTGATGTCCTGCAGGGTTGGCGGGAGGTTTAGGATCTCATTTCTACTGTGAATTTCCTCTGTAGTGATCTCGACAGCTGCATCCCCCAACTACGGAGCCTGGCTAGAAATCTTTCCCGAAGGCACGGTTCCAGGAATGGGAGATTTTAGTTACAAGGTTAGGTTGGAAAAGCTGGAATTGTTTTCCTTGGAGCAAAAGAGGTGAATAGGATTGCGACTGTCTCAGTTCAGATAGGGAAAGGGAATCTGTTCCCATTAGCTCGTAGCACGAGAAATATGGCACACAGGTCTTGGGCAAGAGATTCAGGTGAATGTGAAAATGATTGTTTTTGGCGCAGTGAGGGGTAATGGCCTGGAACTCACTGCCTACAAGTGTGGCGGAATCAGAGATGATCAATGATTTCAAAAGGAAATTGGATGGCTCTTTAAGGAAATAAATTTGCAGTGTCACGGGGGTCAAGCGGGAGAATGGGATTGACTTGGTTTCTCGACAAAAACCCAGCATAGACTCGATGTGCCGAATGGTTCCTTCTATGCCAACAATGACCCCAGGACTCTATGACCAGACACTCGCTCCCCTCAAAACAAGTCTGCCAAAGTTTTGCAATATTTCCCTAGCTATGAAAAAGGAAAACAAGAAACATAAAAGTCAAGTGATAACTATTGTCTCAGCTCAGTCAAGTGCATCAGAACTGATTAAAAATTGAGACCATTGAGACAACAGCCTGTTTTTTTTTACTCCATGGCAGATAGAGGCAGGCAGGAAATTTCCTGGTTTACTATATCTACTTTGGTAAAAAGTGATCCAAATGGATCTTCTTTCTGGGTGGATTGGTGCAGATGTAGTCAGGCCCGTTGCCCCCAGACGCAGATTGGAGGTAGCCACGGAGGCTGCCGAATGTCAAGGTGTGCTGTTTAAAAGACCTGCCTTAGTTCTGTGCTACTTCATCCCAGTTGTTTTCTTAAATATTAGGCACTCTAGCCCTCACCCCTCAGAGTCCTTCATCTCCCCACTCACCCGCATGTCCATACACACCAGTTCTTGAGCCCCTGTCCATTCCCATAGCCTTTCCTTTTCTATAAATATAAAATCAATAAATTGAGCTAACAGGGTGGGGGTGGGGGGCACCTCTGATCAGCAAAAGTCAAAATTCCAAAAGGAAACTTACAAAGTAAAACTAAAATATGATTCCCCGGGACGATGACACACCCCAGCCCCACAGGAACCAATGGTCATGAATGCTTCAAGCCTCATAACCCTTTGTAGCCCTATGCCAATTTTGTGCAAACTCAACACCCCCACTCACCACTCTTTGCTCTTATCCCCACCCTGTCAACAATCCAGCATCCACCTTGGGCAGACCTGAGAAGCCATGCTGAAGTGAAGTAAAATTATGTCCTAAATATCTGTAGCACTTCACTATATTAAAATAGTCCCATTCATAAAAGTCCAATCACTTCAAGTACTTAATCCTGAAGCAAAACAAACAGACATGTGAGTAGTCATTTTGTAGTACTGAACCTGAGTATTGCTGAAAAGAGACATGTCAAAGCTTTTAATCTTTGCACTCATCAGGACACTTTGCAACAATATCAGTATAAGGGGGAAACAACAATTTATACTGTATGAGAAGAAAACGCTGATTGGGTGGCAAGCAGACACTGATTGGTAGAGGCATTGGCATGGAGAATGCACCAGTTGATGGTACATAAATTAATACACAAGGCCCTATTCTTTGAAGACAGAAAGAACATATACACACTTTCATTTGTTTCAGCTAAACTAAATAAGTGACGGTCATTTGCTGAATCATTCCCCAGGGCCAACTGTTTCCATGGTTTAAATTTAAAAGAATACTTGGCAGTTATCTGTCAGTCACTTTTAACTGGTAATGAATGGGAACCCATCTATATTATAAACAATACTTTTTGTGAAGCATTCAGTGAACAATGCTGATCAAACCTGATTGTTGCTTTCTCCGTAATAAGCTGTATATAGCCTCCACTCATACCTTTAGTCACTAATCAGGGCACAATAATGTGATGTGGTCATTACCATTCATGCCTTGTGATGTGTCTGGTATGAATCCACCACCATACAGACAATACATAACCTCATTAGAAGCTGGCCCTGGGCTGGTTACAAACGTTTCAGTCCAATATATCTACACTTTCACTTGTTATGAACCTTTCTGCAGTGGTTACAGTTCAAGATGGGAGTCCAGGTTGCTGAAGCAACATGCATACTTTGTCCGGCGCTATGGATAGTGATGGCAGAGGCCTCAACATTCTTCATCTCATATGGCTGACCAGGAATCTCTCCTTCTGTTACGGTCCAAGACTGGGATGTTTCAGAAGCATTTGCAGGGTGATATCCATTGTGAACACACCTACCTTGGCCATTGGACTCTGGAATAGGATTTGAACCCAGTGCTTCAGGCTCAGAGGTGGGGATGCTGTAGTGAGGAATGTAGGAATTTCAGATATGTTGTATTATATGGATTTGGCGCTGTAAGGATTAAAAGCCTGGGTTAGTGTGTTCCCTGTGGAGTAGTTAATTAGATAACATTGGGCGGGATTCTCCTTCTTCGGGGTCCTCCGCTTCGCCTGCAATGCAATCACGGCGCTGATTTCCCGACGGCGTGGCAGTGGCCACAATGGGAAACCCCATTGGCCGGCTGTTGGGAAGGAGGCTACCGCTGCCGGCGGGGGTGCACCTCGCTGCGCCAGAAAATGGACGTGGCAGGCGGAAAATCCCGCCCATTGTGTTTCAGCTTGGTAAGATAATGTAACTAATGGGAGGAGCTAGAGTACCAGGAATTTTAACAGAGAAGCAGAGATTGTTCAATTTTCCTGAAAATTAAACCATGAAGACAGTCTCTGAAGACGTCAGCTAGAGATCCTGCATTGTTCTGAGATGATTCAGATCTATCTCTTCAAACGGTCTCAAAGAACATCTCAGTGCAGCAAGTATACCTGGGTCTGCTAACTGTATTGAAAAGTTGATTGAGTATGACATGGTTTTGTTGTTTGAGGGAGCATAAAGATAGCATTTAAGGGTAGTGTGTTGATTAGCATTGTTCAAAGGGTAATTGTAAGCTATTTTTCTTGTGTGATGTTAATAATATTTTAAAACTGTGTTAGTAATAAAGTTTGATTTAATTTCTATGGGGCGGGATTCTCTGACCCCTCGCCGGGTCGGGGAATCGCCGGGAGCTGGCATGAATCCCGACCGGCCGGTTGCCGAATTCTCCGGCACCGGATATTCGGTGGGGGCGGGAATCGCACCGCGCTGGTCGCCGGGCCCCCCCCCGGCGATTCTCCGGCCCGCAATGGGCTGAAGTCCCACTGTTGGAATGCCTTTCCCGCCGGCAAGAATCAAACCACCTCACCTCTCTTACCGGCGGGACTAGGCGGCGCGGGCGGGCTCCGCGGTTCTGGGAGGGGGGGGGGCGCGGGGCGATCTGGCCCCGGGGGGTGCCCCCACAGTGGCCTGGCCCGCGATTGGGGCCCACCGACACGCAGGTGGGCCTGTGCCGTGGGGGCACTCTTTTCCCTCCGCCTCAGCCACAGCCTTCACCATGGCCGACGCGTAAGAGATACCCCTCCCCGCGCATGCGCGGGGATGACGTCAACAGCCGCTGACGCTCCCGCGCATGGCCTTCTGCGCCAGCCGGTGGAGCGGAAACCACTCTGGCGTGGCCCTAGCCCCTCACGGGTTGGGCTTGGCCCCTAAAGGTGCGGAGAAATCCGCAACTTTGGGGCGGCCCGACGCCAGAGTGGTTCACGCCACTCCATCCCGCCGGGACCCCCCACCCTGCCGGGTCGGGGAGAATCCCGGCCTATGTTCTTATTTTGCGTGAAACACTCCTGGAGCGAGGTATCCTTTCCCCACAGTTTGACAAAATTAAAATAAAATATTGAGGTTTCTGTCCAGTATCCTAACCACTGCTGAGGCTGGTCCAGGATTGTAATACTATCCACTGCGTCACAAGACTTAGCCCTTAGCAGTATGAAACACTGAATAAATGGCAACTAGCAAACTAAGCTGTGAGTAACTATCCATAGTTACCATGTCTTCTGCCTGAAAACGTGCTCAGATTGTGTGCATTTCCATGGCAGGCGAATGTCGCAGTGTGCACTAATTAGATATTTTTGCTGCAGCAGCATGCAAACTCAAATATAATTCCATCACTTAATCACCACACCTGTACTGTGTAATTGTAATTGTATTTGCAGAAAGGCAACACATTGTTATCTCTCTAGGAACCCATTTCCAAATACGGAGATCACAAGAAATAATTCATGATGAAGGATGTGATACAGCAGGCGTCTAATTGTGAAGCAATCCTGAGGACCACTTCAGCTAGCACGGCCGTTTACTAGATACGAAATAAGCAAACATAAAGAAAATCATGTGTTTTGGCGTAATAGGGTTTTTGCCTTTTATTGAACATTCTTAATATATTAAGCTGCACCGGGAAAACAAATTTCCCTTCAAACAGAATTTTCAAAGTGATCGTTGCTTTGATTTACCCACTTTTGGGAGCCATGTCTCCAGAAGATCCAGGCCCAAAACTCTGTAATTTCTTTCTTGAAACTCTCCTCCTTTAAAACCTGATTAAACCTAACCTCTTTGGCCCATGCTCTAATGTCTCCTTCTTTGGTTTGGCATTTTTACTGCCTGATTGCATACTGCGAAACACTGTGGGAAGCTTCACGTATTTAGAGGTGTCATTGTTAAGAATACAAGGATTTATAAGGTGGTTATGTTTTAAACTGTCTTGCCGAGCAATAAGCCAATGTGACCACGGGCGAAATTCTCCGGAAACGGCGCGATGTCCGCCAACTGGCGCCCAAAACGGCGCAAATCAGACAGGCATCGCGCCGCCCCAAAGGTGCGGAACGCGCGGCCCCAAAGGTGCGGAATGCTCCGCACCTTTGGGGGCCGAGCCCCAACCTTGAGGGGCTAGGTCGGCGCCGGACGAATTTCCGCCCCGCCAGCTGGCGGAAAAGGCCTTTGGTGCCCCGGCAGCTGGCGCGGAAATGACATCTCCGGGCGGCGCATGCGCGGGAGCGTCAGCGGGCGCTGACAGCTTCCCACGCATGCGCAGTGGAGGGAGTCTTTTCTGCCTCCGCCATGGTGGAGACCGTGGCGGAGGCGGAAGGGAAAGAGTGCCACCACGGCACAGGCCCGCCCACGGATCGGTGGGCCCCGATCGTGGGCCAGGCCACCGTGGGGGCACCCCCCCGGGGCCAGATCGCCCCCGCCCCCCCCAGGACCCCGGAGCCCGCCCGCGCCGCCTTGTCCCGCTGGTAAGGTAGGTGGTTTAATTTACGCCGGCGGGACAGGCATTTTAGCGTTGGGACTTCGGCCCAGTCGGGCCTGAGAATCGAGCGGGGGGGGCCGCCAACCGGCGCGGCGCGATTCCCGCCCCCGCCGAATCTCTGGTGCCGGAGACTTCGACAACCGGCGGGGGTGGGATTCACGGCAGCCCCCGGCGATTCTCCGACCCGGCGGGGGGTCGGAGAATCTCGCCCCTGATTACCATGGGGACAAGGGCCCAGGTAAAGTGCTATTGAAAGTCATGTACCAGGTTCAGCAATAACGCTGAACAGAGATAGAGAAATAGAGAGATTTTACATATCGCTATTTTCAGGTGGCAGAGCCTGGCAGAGATTGTGGTGTCGGCTAATGTCACTGAACTAGTAATCCAGGCACGGGTTTAAATCACACCACAGCAACTGATGGAATTTAAATTCAATTAATAAACTTGGAATATAAAGTTAGCTTCAGTAATAGTGGCCATAAAGCTATTAGTTAACGTAATCGTACCAAATTGTCATAAAAACCCATCTGGCTCATTCGTGTCCTTTAGTGAAGAAAATGTGCCATCATTACCTAGTCTGGCCTTCATGTGACTCCAGACCCTCAGCAATGGGGTTGACTCTTTATCTCTCTTTAAAATGTTCTAACAAGCCATTCAGTTCAAAGTCAAATTGGAATAGGCAATAAATGCTGGCCTCGGCAGTCTTGCCCACCCATCATAGAAGAATAAGGAAAAAGGCTTTTCTTGATTTTTCATTCAATCCGCAGATTTTAAGTTTGTATTGTTACTTGACTGACCCACCAGTTTTGAGGGGGGGGGAATCCAAAGGGTGTGAGAGACCCAGAGTGACATCACCAATTACTTCCTCGCCATGATCGATAGGTTGGCTTCCAGTCAGATTGGTTGTAAAGGCTGTAGGACCAGGTAAGTCATTGCTGGTGGGAACAAGGATTCATTGGGATGGGAGAGAAAGGTGGTTGATTAACGATGATGGGGTTTGATTGGGATGTTCCATTGAGGCCTTGAGATGGAAGATTGGGGGGGGGGGGGGGGATGTAAATGAACAAACAAGGAAGATCCTCAGACAGGCACCTAAATCCAGGAGGTAGGTGTAAAGGCACTGACCTCCTGAATCTGTCAAGTCCCCGCCTTGATAAAGCTGTTGGAAAACCCAAACACCATAGTCAAAAAGCTGAATGACAATAAAACTCAAAGACTGATTGCCACATTTAAAGTTCCAACCCGGGGAGGTGGTTGCGTAGTGGTATTGTCACTGGACTAGTTAACTAGAGACCCAGAGTAATTACGCGGACTCCCAACCGGAAGTGTGGGGGCCCGTATCCGCAGCCAGAGCTGCGAGAAGCACTCCGGGGCCCTGCTAGTCCCCTGCAGGTAGGAGAATCGCTGTAAATTTTTATATGGAAAGTCTTGTGTGAAACGTCAACGTCTTTGTGCCAGCGTGGGGACATAGCCTCATTTTTGGAGAATCATAGATTTCATAGAATTTACAGTGCAGAAGGAGGCCATTCGGCCCATCGAGTCTGCACCGGCTTTTGGAAAGAGCACCCTATCCAAGGTCAACACCTCCACCCTATCCCCATAACTCAGTAACCCCACCCAACACTAAGGGCAATTTTGGACACTAAGGGCAATTTAGCATGGCCAATCCACTTAACCTGCACATCTTTGGACTGTGGGAGGAAACCGGAGCACCCGGAGGAAACCCACGCACACACGGTGACCCAAGCCAGGATCGAACCTGGGACCCTGGAGCTGTGAAGCAATTGTGCTATCCACAATGCTACCATGCTGCCCCATCCAGCCCAATGTGCTTGGTTGTAAAATGGTGTGTGTCGGAAGATGAGTCCTTACAGTACAGTGCAATAAACAACTGAATGTAATGGAAAGAGGAGTAAACCCATTAGCAGAAATGTCATGAACAGCCAAGTGTTGTATTTCACTCCATTTGTGTGTTAACTCATTTGGCTATGTGCAGAATGACACCAAGGTTTGTGGTTTCAAACCTTCTGGAGGTTCATGGAGGTTCTATTTCCTCAGACCCCATCAAGCAGGTGTTGAACCATTTCCCTGAAGCTATATAACCAATTGTCTCTCTATGGAAGGGTCATGGCATTGTGAACTCACTTAAAAGAGTATGGAGTAGCCACAGCATCTCGATTACAACAAAAATTTGCCTTTTGAAAGACCTTGCAAGGCCAATGTATGGTTGGGAAATCTGGAGCATCTCGAAGAGTGGCGTGGCTCAAATAAGGGCCGGGATTCTCAGAGCCCGCTCCGGGTCGGAGAATCGCCGGTCACGCCGGAAATTCCCGCCACGCTGCTCCGACAGCGGGATGCGATACTCCGGCGACCGGAGAATCGGCGTCAGTCGCGCGTGCGTGGTCGATGCGGCGCCGGTCGGGTTCCCCCGGGTTCCGCTGCCGTGTTTCCAACCCGATGCCAGCCGGCGGGTGCTCGGACCCGTGGCCATGGTGGCCGTCCTGGTGGGGGGGCAGGAGGATCAGACTCCGGGGGGGGAGGGGGGGCCTGCATGACGGCCAGGCCCGCGATCGGCAGCTACCGTCTGGAGGGGGCCTACCTGCTTCCGCGCGGGTCCACTGTGTGGCTCTGCCATGCTGCGCAGCGCCGGAGCGAAAACTGCCACCATGTGCATGTGCCGGCGTGGAAACGGCCACCACGCGCATGAGCCGGTGCGGAAACGGCCCCCACGCACATGCGCGGACCCGCGCCGGCAGTGCAGGGCGCGTATTGGCACCAGAGCAGCGTGCAGCTCTCCGCATCGTGCTGGCCCCCTGTGGCCCACTGAATTGCTGGGCCAAGAGGCCGTTGACGTCGGCGTGATACACTCCAGTGTTTATGCCGGCGTCAACATTTGGCCGGGATTTTGGAGAATCCCGGCCCAGGTATTTGAAATAAAAGTACTCAGGCAACATTATGTGTTATGGACAGCCAAGTGGACAAATCAGTGGGTGCTCGAGATTGCTGGTGTTAAGAAGAATTTGTTTGATGCAGTGGTATCAAGGAATATAAGAATTTAAGAACTAGGATCAGAAGTAGGCAATTCAGCCCCTTGCATCCGCTCCGCCATTCAATACGCTCATAGCTGATCTTCTCATGGCCTCAACTCCACTTACCTGCCTGTTCTCCATAACCCTTCAACCCATTACTAATCTGTCAATCTCCACTTTAAATTTCCTCAAGGTCCCAGCATCCACCGCACTATGTTAATTCCACAGGTTCATGTCCCTTTGAGAGAAGTAATTTCTTCTTATCTGTTTTAAATTTGCTACGCCTTTTCCTCTCGTTCCAGATTGCCCCATAAGTGGAAAGAACCCGCTCTACGTCTACTTTGTCAATAACTTTTATCATCTTATATACCCAAGTTAGATCTCCTCCCATTCTTCTAAACTCGGGTGAGTTTAGGTCTAAACTGCGCAATCTGTCTTCATAAGTTACACCCCTCATCTCTGGAATCAATCTAGTACATCTGAGATGGGGGACCATAAAGTTGCACGGACAAGATTCCCTTCAGGATTCCACTTGCCCCAATCCGGAAGCTCATACTTTTTACATGTGTTGCAAACAGGAGGGGAGTTTTTCGAAAAAAGTAAAACACGGCAAAACACTTGAACCAGAATTTTCAGGCTCGGCCCCCACCATCAGAAGAGTCGGTGGGGAACACATCGCCACCAACTCCAGCAGGCCCAATGCCATTTCACGCTCTAACGAGCATTGATTGGCAGAGGCTGGACTTGTGCTGTCAGAAACACGCCCCTTTGAGTCATCCAGACTCGAAACATTAGCTCCCTTTTCTCTCCACGGATGCTGTCAGACCTGCTGAGATTGTCCAGTATTTTCTGATTTTGTTTCAGATTCCAGTATCTGCAGTAATTTGCTTTGATCTCTTTGTAGATTATCTGGCAACTCTCCAGTCATTCCAGGAACAGCACTGCAGTGGCCAGAAGATAAGTGGCAGGGGTCGGGGGAGATTGTGAGTGGGGAGATCAAGATCTTAGGGGAAAGGCTGTGGGGGATAGGGTAATCTGAAAGTCACTGGACCTGAAGGGGAATGTCCCCCAGTTAGAAAGGGGCATCTGATGGAAGTGCAGCCCCCTCACCTTCCTGTCCGAGATAGAATGGTGTTCAATTTCAACTGCCCCCCAGATCTATCATCTGCTCACCAGCCTACAAATTGAGGTTAGGAGGGAAAAGACCTTTAAGTGATTTTTAAGCGGCCTTAATTGGGACAAGGGCCCATTCCTATGAGGCCCTGTCCATCCTGGTGTAAAATCATGACCCGGTCAGGGTGGGTGGGATCCTGGAGGGAATCCTGTGCATGCAATTTTATGTTCCCCCAACTCATGATCCTCCAGGTGGGGGTGAGTGTAAACTCTGACCTTGGAGAATGTGCACAAGGAAGACTCAACATTTCCTGGATGGATAAAATTCGGATGTGGACTGGCCTCTGTATGAGACAGGCAGTGAGGAAAGCGGAGAACAGGAATCAGTGGAGAAAGAATTTTCATAGAGCGTCTAACCCTCCGCATGAGGGTGGATTAAAGACAGATACAAGCAGACAGAGCGACATTGGAGGACAATGCCTACGCTCCTTTGTGGACTGTAGCTAATTACCAGTACCAAAGTAGAGATGTTTCTTGGTTACAGTAAAATTCCCTTGCTAAAATAATTAATTTAAGTGATATTTTCACTAGCCTAAGTGTGAATTCTCTGGGCTGTAAATGAATTTAATCTGCTCAATCTGACAAGCATGACTTTAAAACATATTAACGCCTGGGCTTCAACCCTTCACACCTTTTTGCTGTTAGCGCTTTTTGCAGCATTTTTGCACCTTTCTTTCTCACGTTTTAATCTTCCAGTCTCCTTCGACATTTCCCTCACTTCTTCTTTGTTTTCTCATATGTTCCTCCATATCTAATCTTCTTTATTAAACCAACCCAATGTCAGAGGGAGCATCCTACCATAATTTGGTGTACAGGTTAGCAGCCACAGATATCAGTGGATGAAGGCTTCTCGCACACATAAAGGTGGCTCTGTCCACTCCTTTGGCAGATATGTCAGCTCTTGCATTAGTGCCTGCTTAGCTTAGTGGGAGCACACTTGTTCCTGGGGTGGAAGGTTGTCGATCCAAACAATAAGCATTATTGTCCTAACATCCATGGGACCCACGGGCTGGGCCGATTAGGTTCACCATGAGACTCATGGAGTATGAGCTCCCCCGCTAAGGGACAGAGCCCCCTCATCAGCGGGGGAGAAAACTAGACTACAAAAACTCAGCCCGAATGTGAGCCGGGTGCGGGTAGTCCCTTCTGGGACATGAGTACGTAGTATTTCCTTACCTCTGTGAATAAACCATTTTGTTCCCAATGCTTCCCGTGTCACAGAACGTGAACTCAACAATTACACTTCCGTGTAGCACCAAAGAAAAGCTGTATTGTCAGAGGTGCTGATATGTTAAACTGAGGCCCCGTCTGCCTGTTTTGATAGACATAAAATATTCCCGGTAATATACAGAAAGGGGCAGGTGAGTTTGCACAGTGCCATGTCCAACCTTTATACCCCAGCCAATGCACCACTGAAATATATTAGCTCGTCTTAAATATCATTATTGGTTGTGAGACCTGGCTGTGTTTGATTAGAGCAGTGACGTCAAAAGTAATTAATTGGATGTGAAGTACTTGGAAATACACTTGACGTTGTGAAAAGCACAAAAATTGTAAGTTTTTTTTCATTAAACAGTGAACAATAGTGGTCACAGCTTCTTCACTAACATCAATGACAGCAAATGAAATCTCTGTTTAAAAATGCAGACAACAGATTTTGATACAAAACCATGATATCAAAGAGTAATTGTATCCAGCCTTGTATCAAAAGAGTTGTTCAATCAATTGTTAGAAATGTCTGTCGCTCATTCAAATTTGGTATTATTACCACAGCGAAAAGTCTCACAAAGTAACTGTTGAGCGAAATATTCACCCTTCCACAGACCAACTCATTTCAACTATGAATAAATTAAAAATTAAACATGATTTGAATCGATGTATAATGCCGACCCATCATTGTTTAAGAGACCTTCTATCTCCCAATTTATATTGCTAAGTAATTGCTACACTTATTGCCAGCACATCATTTCTAACTGTGAAACTACTTCGGTAACATGTTCAAGGAGCTTATATAGAATTGGAAACATTTTCTCCACGTCTACCTTATGCCATGAAATGTCATAATCTTAAAGATCTCTTACAGGTCACCAAGTGGCAGATTTTTCAATGCCGTGTGTCCTGTTTATAGTCTGGCATTCAGGACTGTGCTTAGTACTCCAAGTGTGGCAGAACCGAGGTTCTGAAGAGATTTAACATAACCCCCCTGCTTTTCAATCCTATCCTGACAGAAATAAATCCATGGATGACTTCTTGGCTTGGCCTCAGTAACTTGGCCTGAATATGTATATACTTTTGATGATTTGTGTATCTGTACCCTGAGGTCTCTTTGCTCTTCTAACTATTAGACTCTTAGTAGTTTTCCAAGGAATGTGAGCACTTATTCGTCCTAAAAAAATTCTATGTGAGGCACTTATACCAAAGATGTAGCTATTAATGTATCTTGTACTCAGGATGCATGATGACTCTCAACAAAAGCGTCCACAAGCGCAACGTCTATCGTCACCTCACTCACAACTTTACTGATGGACAATTATCTAATGTAAAGAAAATAGATCTTCTTTAGTTTTTAAAAATGACCTTACAAACTTCGATTTAATGATGTTAACTTTCACTGGGGAACGGCTGGAAAACTGATAGCTGCAGATTGGTCATCTGCTTCATATTCCAACTGACAGGAAAAATACATGATGTGTGGGATTCTCCATTACCCGACGCCGGTATCGTAATCGGCGATTGGGCGGAGAATCCCTTCCAATGCCCAAAGCGGGGACGGCGCCGGTTTGACGCCAGTTTTCAAGTCTCCGCCCCCTCTGAAATGGCGTAATTGCATCATGTGTCATGCACCGCATGCCATTGCAACAGGGTTGGCGCGTCATCGGCAGGCCCTCCCACGATGCTCCGCCCCTGATGGGCCAAGTTCCCGACCAGAAAGTTGACGTGTGGTCTGAGCAGTCGGGAACCTGACGTGGCAGCTGCGGATTGTGTCCAGCAGCACCACACTCAGCCGGGATCTGTGCCGCTAGCTGGGAGGGCTTCCGCAGGGGCCGGGGGGGACTGGTGGGGCGTGGCAGGGGCTGGCCAGGGGGTAGCCTGTGGGGTCACATTTGGCGGGTCAGGATCGCGCACGGCTGACGCATGTTGTACGGCACGACGGCTGCAGGTCATCGGCGTGTGCATGCATGACCAGGGACCCGGCCGTTTTTGGCGCGGGAGCTGGGGGTTTCATCCAGCACCGCTGCTAGCCCCTCACAGGTTCCGGAATTGCTGAGAGTTTAATTTTGGCGTCTTAAAACGCCCGCAAATTCTCAGTTTCAGCCGGCACTTAGCCACTGAAAAGGAGAATCCAGTCCGACAATTGTCATGGAAATTTGATCAACAACCACCAAATTTCCATTTGCAAACCATAATGAAAATGATCCCAATCACACTTTTTCTGATTTGCTGTCTGCTCATCTGAGCTTTCCTCTTTCCAGCAGTCGTATGAACGATGTGAGCACTTCTTTGTCAATCTGCCATTCGGTTTGGGTCCCCTCATTTGTCAATCCGTGCTCTCTCAGTAGCATATTTGTTGCTTTTGGGCAGCATGGCAGCATTGTGGATAGCACAATTGCTTCACAGCTCCAATGTCCCAGGTTCGATTCCGGCTTGGGTCACTGTCTGTGCAGAGTCTGCACGTCCTCCCCGTGTGTGCGTGGGTTTCCTCCGAGTGCTCCGATTTCCTCCCACAGTCCAAAGATGTGCAGGTTAGGTGGATTGGCCATGATAAATTGCCCTTAGTGTCCAAAATTGCCCTTAGTGTTGGGTGGGGTTGCTGGGTTGTGGGGATCGGGTGGAGGTGTTGACCTTGGGTAGGGTACTCTTTCCAAGAGCCAGTGCAGACTCGCTGGGCCGAATGGCCTCCTTCTGCACTGTAAATTCTATGATTCTATGATTCATGCCTAGGGTGGGTGGCACAGTGAATAGCACTGCTGCTTCACAGCGCCGGGGACCCGGGTTCAATTTCGGCCTTGGGTGACTGTCTGTGTGACGTCTGCACATTCTCCCCTTTTCTGTGGTTTCTTCCGGGTGCTCAGGTTTGCTCCTACAGTCCAAATATGTGCAAGTTAAGTGAATTGACCGTGCTAATTTGCCCTTTAATGTCCAGGGATGTGCAAGTTAGAGTAAGAGGGGAGGGCAGGTGAGTGGACCTAGGTAGAGTGTTTGGAAGGTCGGTGCAGTCTCAATGGACTGAATGGCCTCTTTCTGCACTGTAGGGATTCTACAATTCTATGGGCCTGAGTAATCCATGGCCTTATTTCCCCACCTTTCCTCCTGTCAGGATACAGGTCAGGGTGAGCGCACAATTAGGCCATTTGTTTAGGTCCTATATTCTCCTGGTGGAGATCCACTTCATGGCAAACGCCGGTGCCTAGAATTAGGTTGGAACTTGAGCTGGTGCTGTAGGTGGCACCGTAGCACAGTGGTTAGCACTGTTGCTTCACAACGGACCCCGGTTCGATTCCCAGCTTGAGTCACTGTCTGTGCGGGGTCTATACATTCTCCCTGTGTCTGCGTGGGTTTCCTCCGGGTGCTCCGGTTTCCTCCCACAAGTCTCGAAAGACGTGCTTGTTAAGTGAATTGGACATTCTGAATTCTCCCTCAATGTACCCGAACAGGCGCCGGAGTGTGGCGACTAGGGGATTTTCACAGTAACTTCATTGCATTGTTAATACAAGCCTACTTGTGACACTAATAAAGATTTATTTATTTATTTAAGCTTGCGAGACCTGCAGTACCAGCAATGGCTGCCAGCTATGGGGGTTATGCAGCCAAGGACCAATTGGAGACCTGCATGAAGAGTTTCACTCAGCTTTTGAGTCATCCCAGAATATGTGACCAGCCCCTGTTGAACTCTTCAACTTAAGAGGAGGTGAGGTGAATTGGTGGAGGGGGAGGGAGGAGGGGAGGAGGAGGGGGCTGTGGACACCACTATTAGTACAGTCAAGGTCAAGTAATGATGTGGAGATGCCGGCATTGGACTGGGGTGGGCACAGGAAGAAGTCTTACAACACCAGGTTAAAGTCCAACAGATTTGTTTGGAATCATGAGCTTTTGGAGCGTAGCTCCTTCATCAGGTGAGTGAAGAGGTAAGTTACTCAAACACAGCATGTATAGACAAAGCCAATGGTGCGAGATGATACTTCGATTACCTGCAAAGACTCGCATTCAAAGTATCACCTTGCATCATTGGCATTGTCTTTTTATGCTGTGTTTGTGTAGCCTACCTCTTCACTCACCTGATAAAGGACCTATGCTCTGAAACCTCGTGATTCCAAATAAATCTGTTGGACTTTACCCAAGGTCAAGTAATGTACTAGAAATTCTGATGCAACTTAAAAAGGCTGAAGACCCTACATTGGAGAATCAGTCCTCCCTTTCTCTCCTTCATATTAAGGAACGGAGTACACCTCCCAGATCACCTGCGGTTACATGGAGAACTGGTATGAATGACACGTCCATGAACCTTTAATTTGAAATCACTGCATCATCACTCACTTCAATGCATTATTTTCGAGCAGCTTAAAACAATGGAATCATTTACCTTCTCCTCCTATGCCCAGCAGAATTTTAGAATATAGACTTGAAGTGGGCACATTCATTAGGAAGGTACAGGGATGAGGGATATTGCTACATAAAGGGATTAAAGAAGCTTGGATTGCTTCCCTCAGGGCAGAGACGGCTAATCGGAAATGTAATAAAGGTTTTGGAGAAACTGTGACCGCCGTCAGGAGGGTTGATAATCAAAAGACACAGATCTAAGTAAATTGGCAAAGGAAATAAGATGAATTTCTTACAGGCAACAAGTTGTTATGATCTACAGTGCACTTCTAGTAAAGGTGAAGGACGCAGATTCAATAGTAAATCACAGAAACGTGTACTTGAGAAGGAAAGATTCATATAATTATGGAGAAAGACTCAAGACTGCAACTAATAGGATAGCTCTTTCAATGAGCTATCACGGCATAAGACCATAAGACCATAAGACATAGAAGCGGAAGTAAGGCTATTCGGCCCAACGAGTCCACTCCACCATTCAATCATGGCTGATTTCAACTCCATTTACCCGCTCTCTCTCCATAGCCCTTAATTCCTCGAGAAATCAAGAATTTATCAACTTCTGTCTTAAAGACACTCAACGTCCCGGCCTCCACCGCCCTCTGTGGCAATGAATTCCACAGACCCACCACTCTCTGGCTGAAGAAATTTCTCCTCATCTCTGTTCAAAAGTGACTCCCTTTTATTCTAAGGCTGTGCCCCCGGGTCCTAGTCTCCCCTGCTAATGGAAACAACTTCCCTACGTCCACCCTATCTAAGCCATTCATTATCTTGTAAGTTTCTATTAGATCTCCCCTTAACCTCCTAAACTCCAATGAATATAATCCCAGGATCCTCAGACGTTCATCGTATGTTAGGCATACCATTCCTGGGATCATCCGTGTGAATCTCCGCTGGACGCGCTCCAGTGCCAGTATGTCCTTCCTGAGGTGTGGGGCCCAAAATTGCTCACAGTATTCTAAATGGGGCCTAACTAGTGCTTTATAAAGCTTCAGAAGTACATCCCTGCTTTTATATTCCAAGCCTCTTGAGATAAATGACAACATTGCATTTGCTTTCTTAATTACGGACTCAACCTGCAAGTTTACCTTTAGAGAATCCTGGACTAGGACTCCGAAGTCCCTTTGCACTTCAGCATTATGAATTTTGTCACCGTTTAAAAAATAGTCCATGCCTCTATTCTTTTTTCCAAAGTGCAAGACCTCGCACTTCCCCACGTTGAATTTCATCAGCCATTTCTTGGACCAACCACTCTCCTAAACTGTCTAAATCTTTCTGTAGCCTCCCCACCTCCTCAATACTACCTGCCCCTCCACCTATCTTTGTATCATCGGCAAACTTAGCCAGAATGCCCCCAGTCCCGTCATCTAGATCGTTAATATATAAAGAGAACAGCTGTGGCCCCAACACTGCGGGACACCACTCGTCACCGGTTGCCATTCCAAAAAAGAACCTTTTATCCCAACTCTCTGCCTTCTGCCTGACAGCCAATCGTGAATCCATGTTAGTACCTTGCCTCGAATACCATGGGCCCTTATTTTACTCAGCAGTCTCCCGTGAGGCACCTTATCAAAGGCCTTTTGGAAGTCAAGATAGATAACATACATTGGCTCTCCTTGGTCTAACCTGTTTGTTATCTCTTCAAAGAACTCTAACAGGTTTGTCAGGCACGACCTCCCCTTACTAAATCCATGCTGACTTGTCCTAATCCGACCCTGCACTTCCAAGAATTTAGAAATCTCATCCTTAACGATGGATTTTAGAATCTTGCCAACAACCGACGTTAGGCTAATTGGCCTATAATTTTCCATCTTTTTTCTTGTTCCCTTCTTGAACAGGGGGGTTACAACAGCGATTTTCCAATCCTCTGGGACTTTCCCTGACTGCAGTGACTTTTGAAAGATCATAACTAACACCTCCACTATTTCTTCAGCTATCTCCTTTAGAACTCTAGGATGTAGCCCATCTGGGCCCGGAGATTTATCAATTTTTAGACCTCTTAGATTCACTAGCACTTTCTCCTTTGTGATGGCTACCATATTCAACTCTGCCCCCTGACTCTCCTGAATTGTTGGGATATTACTCATGTCTTCTACTGTGAAGACTGACGCAAAGTACTTATTTAGTTCCTCAGCTATTTCCTTGTCTCCCATCACTAGATTACCAGCGTCATTTTGGAGCGGCCCAATGTCTACTTTTGCCTCCCGTTTGTTTTTAATGTATTTAAAGAAACTTTTACTTTCATTCCTAATGTTACTGGCTTGTCTACCTTCATATTTGATCCTCTCTTTCTTTATTTCTCTCTTTGTTATCCTCTGTTTGTTTTTGTAGCCTTCCCAATCTTCTGACTTCCCACTACTCTTTGCCACATTATAGGCTTTCTCTTTTGCTTTGATGCATTCCCTGACTTCCTTTGTCAGCCATGGCTGCCTAATCCCCCCTCTGATAACCTTTCTTTTCTTTGGGATGAACCTCTGTACTGTGTCCTCAATTACTCCCAGAAACTCCTGCCATTGCTGTTCTACTGTCTTTCCAACTAGGCTCTGCTCCCAGTCGATTTTCGTCAGTTCCTCCCTCATGCCCCTGTAGTTACATTTATTTAACTGTAACATCTTTACATCTGATTCTACCTTCTTTCTTTCAAATTGCAGACTGAATTCTACCATATTATGATCACTGCCTCCTAAGTGTTCCCTTACTTTAAGATCTTTAATCAAGTCTGGCTCATTACCTAACACTAAGTCCAGAATGGCCAGTTCCCTCGTGGGCTCCATCACAATCTGTTCCAAAAAGCCCTCCTGTAAACATTCAATGAATTCCCTTACTTTGGGTCCACTGGCAACATTATTTACCCAGTCCACCTGCATATTGAAGTCCCCCATGATCACTGTGACCTTGCCTTTCTGACGTGCCCTTTCTATTTCATGGTGCATTTTGTGCCCATGAATGGGGCATGATGGGGCGAAAGGCCTCGCTCTGGGCTGAACGATTCTATGAGACTTCACCTGAACTGACAACCACTTCTTTGTTTATCAAATTTCCTCTCCTACTATATCCAACCTTGGTGGTCTCCTGCCTTGCTGTCCTTGACCTTTGCTGATCTTTCCCTTTAAAAGCAAAAGCAACAAATGCTACTGCTGTAAGTAAGAGGATTTGTGAGGTCTCATTCCATTTTAAAATGATGTGCATCTTTTCTTCGGGTCGGTTGAAGCACAAAAGGTGAATTAGTTCAAAGGAAAAACTGTGACCGAAGAATTCAAGTTCTTTAAAACGCCTGTCTAAAGCTGACATGATATTGAAAGTGGTAATGAATTGTGTTAGTCAGCAAGGGATTCTATTGTAAACTTCAAATATTAGTAGTCCATCTGGCTGAACAGAAATTATATTGCCCATTTTTACTTGAGTGATTTGGTGTTAATCAAACTGTCTGATGGACATTTAATTAGTTGTCTTTACAACGTGATGCCACATTAAGCAATTTACAGTCTGCCTGCATAATAACTGATAAAAAAATTGCATGTGTAGGTTTCTGATGACAGTACTCAGAGTGTATGAAAACTGCCATTTGTATTAATGAGGCTTGTTTATTCAACTCAAACCATAATTCAGCTGTAAAACAAGCTAATTCCGCCAACAATTCTTTACATTTCTGTACAAAATTGCACTGTGGGTATTCTATGGATTCTATGTCCTGACTAAGATTTGATCCTCAATCAGCATCACCAGAACAGATTATCTCGTCATTATCACAATGCTGTTTGTGGAATCTTGTTATGCACACATTGATTGCCGTGCTTTCAACATCACAACAATGATAACTTCATAAACTATAAAGTGTTTGGGGTGTCCCGAGGTTGTGACAGGTGCCATATAAATGCATGTTCTAATTTTCTTGTATAAATAAACACTGTTGTTGGAATACACAGTTCGTACGAGGAATTAAAGTTGCTTTGTGTGTTGCTTTTAGTTCTTGCCAATTATTGTGTGCAATGTTTTAAAACCTATTCATTTTGAAATTGAACACGATTGGAGTTCACTCCAAAGTATTTTGGTTGTTCATAAATGGCAGCCAAGAATCAGCAATGAACAAGTCTGTTGTTCCAGAATTCACCCTGTTTAATTTGTGAATTGGCAGTGTTAATAATACCGTAGGATTCTCATCTGCGCAAACATTTCTTGCAGATATATCAAAACCATAAATAATGTACATTATAGCAGATTCTTTTTTTAATTAAATTTAGAATACCCAATTCATTTTTTCCAATTAAGGGGCAATTTAGCGTAGCCAATCCAGCTACCCTGCACATCTTTGGGTTGTGGGGGTGAAACCCTCGCAAACACGGGGAGAATGTGAAAATTCCAAATGGACAGTGACTCAGAGCCGGGATCGAACCTGGGGGGCACCGAAAATTTGGCGGGGCGGGAATCGCGCCGCGCCGGTCGACGGGCCCCCCCCCCGGTGATTCTCTGGCCCACGATGGGCTGAAGTCCCGCTGTTGTCATGCCAGTCCCGCCAGCATGAATCAAACCACCTACCTTACTGGTGGGACTGGCGGCGCGGGCGGGCTCCGGGGTTCCGGGGGGGGGCACGGGGCGATCTGGCCCCGGGGGGGTGCCCCCACGGTGGCCTGGCTCGCGATCGGGGCCCACGGGTGGGCCTGTGCCGTGAGGTCACTCTTTTCCTTCCGCCTCGGCCATAGCATGCGCGGACTTCCGCCAACCGGTGAAGTCCTTTCGGCCCTGGAGGACGTGGCGCCAAATGCTTTTCCCGCCGGCTGGCGGCGTGCCAACCACTCCGGCGCGGGGCTAGCCCCTCAATGTGAGGGCTTGGCCCCTAAAGGTGCGGAGAAATCCGCATCTTTGGGGCGGCCTGATGCCGGAGTGGTTCCCACCACTCCATCCCGCCAGGACTCCCCGCCCTGCTGGGTAGGGGAGAATCCTGGCCGGGGTCTCAACGCCGTGAGGCAGCAATGCTAACCACTGCGCCACCGTGCTGCCCTGTATTATAGCAGATTCCACATCGCAGCCAAAACATGCTCAGTGACTGCACCAACTTTATGCATTTATTCACTTAACTAAACTGGAATTCACACTGAGATACTAATAGGCATTTCCATTACAGAAGTTCTTGCATATACTTTAACAGCTTTAAAAGATTCTCCGAAATATAGAGCACACCACGAGATTTCTGCATTCACCTTGGGCATGATTCTTCGCTCCCGCACCGAAGTGCCCACGCCGTCGAGGTTCACGACGGCGCGAAACAGCCCCTATCCCGACCGATTCAGGGCCCGATAATGGGCTAGGATCGGGGCCGCGTCATTTACACGCGCCAGGCCTTGTCGCCACGTAAAGGCGGCGCCGCATACATGACGCGGCCGGCGCCGCATAACTGGCGTTACCCGCGCATGCGCAGGTTGGCCGGCACCAACCCGCGCATGTGTGGTTGCCGTCCTCTCCGAGTCCTCCCCGCAAGAAGATGTCAGGCGGATCTTGCGGGGCTGCGGAAGAAAGGAGGTCCTCCTTCAGAGAGGATGGCCCGACGATCGGTTGGCACAGATCGCGGGCCAGACCCCATTTGAGGCCCCCCCCCCGGTGCAGGATTCCCCCCCCCACCCCCCCGCAGGCCGCCCCCCCCCCAGCGATCCCGCGCTGCTCCCGCCGGCAGCGACCAGGTGTAGACGGCGCCGGGGGGAACCCGCCGTTTTGGCCGGACCGCTCGGCCCATCTGGGCCTGAGAATAGGAGGGGTGCCGGATAATCGCCATTTTGGGTGTCTTGGGCGATTCTCCGGCCTGCGCCGCGTGGAACTCGACGGGGCCATTCTCGCCGCTTGGGAGAATCGCGGGAGGGCATCGGACCGGCGCCGCGGGAAAATTCGGCGACCCAGGTGATTCTCCCAACTGGCGCGGGTGCGGAGAATCCCGCCCCGTGTGTGTGGTTCAGCTTCTGTTCATTGAAGAGCATTCACTTTACAACTATTCATTTAAACAGGTTTGCAAAGTATGAGAATATCCCAGTTAAATCAGTGGAATCCATAATTTATTTAGAGTACCCAATTTATTTTTTCCAATTAAGGGGTAATTTAACATGGCCAATCCACCTAACCTGCACATCTTTGGGTTATGAGGGTGAAACCCACGCAAACACGGGGAGAATGTGCAAACTCCACACGGATAGTGACCCAGAGCAGGGATTGAACCTGGGACCTCGGCGCCGTGAGGCAGCAATGCTATAGAATCCATAATTAAGGACAGTATCACTGCGCACTTGAACAAACATGATTAGAAAGAGCCAGCATGGGATTATAAAGAGAATCTCAAGTCTAATGAAGATAGTTGACATTTTTGTGCAGGGTAAATGATCAGGAGTATCTATGGATGTTATGGACTTCCAGAAGGCATTCAGCAAGATTCCACATACCAGACTATTGGAAACAACTTATTGACATGGGTAGATAGATAATTAGCCATAGTCCACCAAGGACCAAAGGCATCTCTCTCCATTAAAGGGAGATTCGTCCGACCTGAGCAACTCATAAGTGATAACAGTACTCAGTTCATATCAGCCGAATTTGAGGACTACCTGAAGGGGTGTGGCATCTGTGATATCAAATCTGCTCCCTACCATCCAGCTACCAATGGCTTGGCTGAATGTTTCATACAATCACTCAAGCATGCACTGAAGTTTCGAGGGATAAAAGCTCACTACATAAACGAGTCAATAACTTTGTAATGACATACCGAAAGACTACGCATTGAACAACATAAAGATCACCGGCTACACTAATGTTCAAAAGGAAACGATGCACACAGTCGATCTTTTGCCTCCGTCTTTAACTTCAGAGATAGTCAAGCACCAACATCAGCGCAAATGGCTAGAAGGAAATAACATTCCAAAAGCAGAATCTTTGACCGTGGAAAATGTGTTCTCGTGAGAAATTACACCTCAGGCAAACAATGGACTCCAGCAATTGCATTCGCTAAAAGCGGGTCTGATTTCAGAGACTACGTTCGGGATTCTCCTGCAACTGGCCGGATGGTCTGACGCCAGCGCCAAGAGCGGCGTGAACCGCTCCTGCATCGGGCCGTCCGGAAGTTGCGGAATCTTCCGCACTTCCGGGGGCTAGGCTGGTGCCTGAGGGATTGGCGCCGCGTCAACCGGCGCTGAAGGGCTACCGTGGGCCAGCGCGAGTTGGCGCATGCGCAAAACCGCCGGCGTGTTTCCTGCGCAGGGGGATTCTTCTCCGTGCCGGCCATGGCGGAGCCCTACAGAGGCCGGCATGGAGGGAAAGATCAGTGGGCTCCAATAGTGGGCTAGGCAACCAGGGCTGGATCCCCCTGTGCCTGCCCCGAGGACACCGCTAGCCGCCTTCCAAGCCAGATTCCGACATGATGGACCATGTCCATTTCACGCCGGCGGGACTGGCCAGGAACGCGCGGCCGCTCAGCCCATCGGGGCCCGGAGAATTGCCGGGGGGGTGCCGCTGCCAACGGCCCCCAACCGGCGCGGCGTGATCCCCGCCCCCGCCCGAAAACCGGAGCCGGAGAATTCGGCAGCCAGCATTGGAGCGGTGGGGCGCGATTTACGCCACCCCCCGGCGATTCGTCGACCTGGCGGGAGGGTCGGAGAATCCCGCCCTACAATCTGACAATGATCAAATTTGGCATCAGCATGCTGACCAATTATTGTCTGCACGTAGTGAGAGTACAGAATCTATACCAGATGCTTTAACCACAGAGAGTACAGACAGTTACATGCCCGACTTCAGGACGACAGCTGCCAAAATTGCAGAATCTATTACAACAGAATAATTCACACAACCAGAGACAGTTCCTGAGTTCATTTCACCAGATGTAACATCGAGTGGTGGACATGAAGACACACCTAACATCTCTCAGAGCCAAGTTCCTGAATGTTGTGTCTGCCAAAAGGAGACAGATATCCACCCAAGAGATTGTCTTACTAATGTACATATGTATCCATACCATAACAATATTAATTATGGCATAATATGTTGGATCTGTGTTAAAGTGTTTGATTAAGCAAAAGTGCTGGGAGCACTAAAGGAGTAAAGAGGGAGGGATATTATGTATCTGAGCAACACCATTGGCTGGTGTAATGTTACATGTTATGCAATGATGTTTTCGCTGCCTTTTGTGGCGTTCAGCATTGTACCCTGTTTGTGCAGCATCTTGTAAACAAACCTCTTGCACTGTTATAAAAAATGTGCCGTGTGCTACCTCTGATTCTTTTTCTTTGCAACTACAACAGAGAACTTAATATTTGTTTTTCAGAAAAAACTGATTGTAATTGTTAGACCTGAGTACATGATTTGGCAAAATTAGGCGATTTTGTAGCATTGTCTGGCAATGAGCTTTTGTGTTTTTTTTCTAAGTCTTGGCACAGCAAATGACGGTCCAGGTTGTGTTGATGCTGAGATTGTCAGTATTGTTCTCTGAAACTGACAGCAAATTCTGGCCTCCACCCATGTGCATTTATATGTGGAAATCTGAAATTTGCTGTCAGTGATTCCCTGCTCCTCTACAAGTTGAGCTATTGAAAACCTTGCTGTTGGAAATTAATTTGAAATCACTGAACTGATGTGAATTTCAGCTTTTTATGCATATATTCTCACTGTATTAATCCTTGAAAATGTTATGCCTTATTTAATGAGGTGTATCTACATTTTTAATTGTGTGCTAAGTTAAAATTACTGCTGGAAACCTCTCGGGGCTGTATAGAAAATATTTCCATTTCATGGTAAACATTCTGTCTGGTTTAAAAAAATATTTTTTTAAAGTTTGTATATGATTTTTCAACTTTTACCTCAATCCCATGTGTATGTCTCAATCTTTATTTTTTATTCTATAAAATGATTAAAAAGGGAAGGATAATCATTGCCTTTAATTTCCTGGTTTGTTGCCTGTGAGAATTCTTCAATGCGATTGGCTACTTTTTTTGCCGGCTTGATAATATCACACTTGCTGGCTGCCAGAGATTTCTTGATGTTGATGGCGGAATGAAATTGACTTTGGGAAAGATGAAATCCAGACTACAGAGGTGTTCTTTTATCACTGTGCTAAATGAGATAGATTAATAACAAATCAAACAACCCAAAATTGCGCATCCATGAGGTGCTGTGGGCCATCAGCAGCAGCAGAATGGTATTCAGCCGCATTCTATAACCTCATGGCTTGGCATAACCCTCACCCTAGCAGCAATAAAATATCCATCAACATAAAATGGCTAGTAATTTTAGTCATTGCCAATGTATATATTAAAGAAAAGAAGCTTTCAGGTAGTGAGAAACTGGAATGAAGCCAATGAATGAAGAATAGACATCTGCGCTTAGAGTTGATATACTTTTTAACAAAATCGTCTCTGAATGCAAAATCACTTCAGATAACCAATGATTACAAATGTAGTCCGGTATAAGTCAGTAAGTTCATACAATGGGCTGGATTCTCTGGTCCCCCAGCTGCGTGTTTCTCGGCAGCACGCTGTTCGCTGGTGGCGAGACTCTCTGATCCCGCCATTTGTCAATGGGATTTCTCATTGAAGCCACCTCAGGGCGCCGGGAAACCCCACGGGCAGGGGTGTGTTGCTGGCGGGAAAAGAGAATCCCAAAGGCCGGAGAATTCCGGCCATTGTCTTAAAGCCAGTCTAACTTCTGGGTGGATAACTAATTTACTATTGGAAGGTAGTGAACCAGCCAGCCAATTCAAAACACGCAATTACACAGGTTAGAAAGAAAACATACCATCTTCACTATATTTTTGAATTGATGAACCTTATTAATAAACTAGACATTGAAAGTTTGTTTTGTTACTGCAGAGACTTTCTTTAAAAACACAAGGAATTGAGTTCCCTTTGGAGAAGTCCCACTGGGTTGAGTCAGAGCTATTTCAAAATCTAATAAAACCATATTAAGTGTGTGAGCATATTCTTTTTTATTACCATTTGTTTGAGTATCCAACATGGTTTGCTGATCAGGTGGATTTAGAAATGTTATGTACACAGACTACATTATTGACATGCTATGATTAGCATTAGTTATCATTTATAACTTAATGTATAAGCTGTAACCCACAATGGGCTTCAGTAAAATGTATATATTTTTGAAGTATATGGCATATTGCAATATGCAATATATATTATCTCAAGAATCCACATTTAATTTACTCTATAAGTCAAATTTCTAAGAGTTGATTTTGGTGAACTTTCAAAGAAGTTGGTCTTCTAAGACATGCCTCACTGTACATCTCATCTTAAGTAGTTATAGGGGCTCTGAGACTCCTGGAAGGGGACATGTATTTGAGGACCTCCTCTTAGACTATGTTTCTTTAATGCTTAGAAATTTATTTTGTTTGAAACTTTAAGCTAGCAATAAGTTCAAAGGAATTGGCTTAACTTGCCAGGGGGTAAATGTAGTAGAACCATTAATAAATCTGATCCAGCCAATTACCTCCCCATCAGCCTACTGTTGATCATTCGCAACTCTTCAGAGGCTGAAGCAGTCCATGTCCAGATACAGCAAGACCTGGACATCTTTCAGGCTCAAGCTGATAAGTGGCTAATACGATTTGGGCCACATAAGTGTCAGGCAATGACAATCTCCGACAGAAGAGCATCTACTCATGTCCTCTTGACATTTAATGATGTTACCATCACTGATTTCCTCAATGTAATTCCAGTGTTGACCAGTAACCTAACTGGGTGAGCCATATCAATACTGTAGCAATAAGATCAATTCAGAGGCTGAAAACTCACCATCTGACTCCCCAAAGCCTGTCCACCATTTAAAAGGCACAGGTCAGGACTGTGATGGAATACCCTCCACTTCCCTGAATGAGTGTAGCTCAAAAAACACTCAAGAAGCTCAACATCTTTTTATGACAAAGCAATCAGTTTGCTTGGCATCTCAGCCACCAACTTGGACATCCACTCCCTCTAGCACTGCTGTACGTTTGCCGCAATGTGTACCACATAAAACATGCTTTGCCAAAACTCCTTCGACAGTACCTTACAGACATGCAACCTCCAACACTTAGAAGTACAAGGGCAGCAAATGCATGGGAACATCACCACCCCCAGGTTCCACCACAAGTTACAAACCGCACTGACTTGGAATTATTCCATTGTTACTTCACTGTTGCTGGGTCAAAATCCTGAACCTCCCTCCTTAGCAACACTGTGGGTGTATCTATGCCACATGGGCTGCAGCGGTTCAACCAGGCAGCTCTTCACCACCTTCGCAAAGTCAATTAGGGAAAGGCAACAAATGATGGTCGATGCTGCGATGCTCATCTTCCACAAAAGTATGAAAAAATCATGAGATCACTATGGGAAGCTTTCTTCATTATCGGAAGTTAATGTTGGCAGTTCACTATGACCCCAAAGACTCCAGAGGTAGAAATTTACACCACTCCCTGGGAATGTGATCACAGATGCAAAATTGGGTGACATGCCAGAGATGCCATGCCTGTGGCCTGCCCATCCCTGCCCTTGTGGTTTGTGGATATTTTCCCGTGGCAATGGAGTCATGGATGGCCGAGTCACTTGTAAACAAATTGAGGATTTTAAGTGGCCATTAATGGCCTCTTAAGGGCCTCTTCCCATTGTCCATGCTAGTGTAGGCCCAAGGCATGTCTCCACACAACCCAGAAAGAACTCTCGGTCTAATGGACAATATTGGATGGGAGGAAGCCTCCTGGCTAGTTAGCTCTGTGCTCATTGGAAGCAATCCACAAGGTGAAAACTCCCAAACTCCCCCTGCAAGTCCCTTCCCCCGACACTCTTTTCCATGCCTGGCAACACTGCTTCTACCCATTTTGGGGGCCTGCCAGCCACCTTACAATCCACACTCCATGCCTGAGTATCTTTGCCTGGGACTGTTGTAGTCCCAGCAGTGGCCACCATGTATCGTGGTGCAGCTGGAACTAGAGAGCTGCCGGCAATTTGATTTGGTTGGCAGCACTCTGATGCAGGGCTTTCCCTTGGATGGTGGAAGAAGACCTGCCTCCAGCCAATTAAAGGCCCAATGCCTATTGAATGGTTGCACAGTAAGCTGTCCAATCACAAGCCAGTTTGCTTCTGACTTTTATGTTGGGGCGAGGTGTGGGGGGGGGGGGGGGGGGGGGGTGAGATCTTGTCACCACCACATTGAGCCCCAGGCGTAGTTTGATTCAGATACTTTGAGGCATGATGGTAGTTTTTCACATATGACGCATAAGCTGGGCCAAATGATGAACTGCGATGGCATGGTAATCTTGTAGCTTGCACTTTCTGCTGCCCTAACAGTGCTGTTCCAATGTGTCATAGACTTTTGCAGCACATAAAGAGGCCTTTCAGGACATCGTGTCTGCACTGGCCATCAAGCACCTATTCTAATCCCATTTTCCAGCACTTAGCCCGTAGCCCTGTATGCTACGGCGTTTCAAGTGTTCACCTAAATGCTTCTTATATGTTGTGAGGGTTTCTACCTCTACCACCCTTTCAGGCAGTGAGTCCAGATTCCCACCACCCTCTGGTTGAAATAATCTTCCTCAAATTCCCTGATCTTAAATCTCTGCCCCCTGGTTATTGGCCCCACTACTAAGGGGAAACATTTCTTCCTAGCTACCCTATCCATAATCACTCATAATATTTTACACCTCGTTGAAGTCCCCTTCAACCTTCTCTGCTTTAAGGAAAACCACCCGAGTCTAATCAGCCTGTCTTCATAGCAGAAATGCTAGAGCCCAGGCAACATCCTGGTAAATCTCCTCCGCACCCTTTCTTGTACAATCACATCCTTCCTACAGTGTGGTGACTAGAGCTACACACAGTATTCCAGCTGTGGCCTAATGAGCGTTTTATACAGCTCCATAATAACCTCCGTACTCTTATGTTCTGTTCTTTGGCTAATAAAGGCAAGTATTACATATAAAGAACAAACAAAGAACAAAGAAAAGTACAGCACAGGAACAGGTCCTTCGGCCCTCCAAGCCCGTGCCGACCATGCTGCCCGACTAACCTAAAATCTTCTACACTTCCTGGGTCTGTATCCCTCTATTCCCATCCTATTCACGTATTTGTCAAGATGCCCTTAACTGTCACTATGTTCCTGCTTCCACCACCTCCTCCGGCAGCGAGTTCCAGGCACCCACTACCCACTGTGTAAAAACTTGCCTCGTACATCTCCTCTAAACCTTGCCCCTCGCACCTTAAACCTATGCCCGCTAGTAATTGATCCCTCTACTCTGGGGAAAAGCCTCTGACTATCCACTCTGTCTATGCCCCTCATAATTTTGTAGACCTCTATCAGCTCGCCCCTCAACCTCCGTCGTTCCAGTGAGAACAAACTGAGTTTATTCAACCTCTCCTCATAGCTAATGCCCTCCATACCAGGCAACATCCTGGTAAATCTCTTCTGCACCCTCTCTAAAGCCTCCACATCCTTCTGGTAGTGTGGCGACCAGAATTGAACACTATACTCTAAGTGTGGCCTAACTAAGGTTCTATACAGCTGCAACATGACTTGCCAATTCTTGTACTCAATGCCCCGGCCAATGAAGGCAAGCATGCCGTATGCCTTCTTGACTACCTTCTCCACCTGTGTTGCCCCTTTCAGTGACCTGTGGACCTGTACACATAGATCTCTCTGACTTTCAATACTCTTGAGGGTTCTACCATTCACTCTATATTCCCTACCTGCATTAGACCTTCCAAAATGCATTACCTCACATTTGTCCGGATTAAACTCCATCTGCCATCTCTCCGTCCAAGTGTCCAAACAATCTAAATCCTGCTGTATCCTCTAACAGTCCTCATTGCAATTCCACCAACCTTTGTGTCATCTGCAAACTTCCTAATCAGTCCAGTTACATTTTCCTCCAAATCATTTATATATACTACGAACAGCAAAGGTCCCAGCACTGGTCCCTACGGAACACCACTAGTCACAGCCCCCCAATTAGAAAAGCACCCTTCCATTGCTACTCTCTGCCTTCTATGACCTAGCCAGTTCTGTATCCACCTTGCCAGCTCACCCCTGATCCCGTGTGACTTCACCTTTTGTGAAGTGTACCATGAGGGACCTTGTCAAAGGCCTTACTGAAGTCCATATAGACAACATCCACTGCCCTTCCTGCATCAACCATCTTTGTGACCTCTTCGAAAAACTCTACCAAGTTAATGAGACACGACCTCCCCTTCACATAACCATGCTGCCTCTCACTAATACATCCATTTGCTTCCAAATGGGTGTAGATTCTGTCTCGAAGAATTCTCTCCAGTAATTTCCCTACCACTGATGTAAGGCTCACCGGCCTGTAGTTCCATGGATTAGCCTTGCTACCCTTCTTAAACAAAGGAACAACATTGGCTATTCTCCAGTCCTCCGGGGCATCACCTGAAGACAGTGAGGATCCAAAGATTTCTGTCAAGGCCTCAGCAATTTCCTCTCTAGCCTCCTTCAGTATTCTAGGGTAGATCCCATCAGGCCCTGGGGACTCAGCTACCTTAATATTTTTCAAGGCGCCCAACACCTCGTCTTTTTGGATCTCAATGTGCCCCAGGCTATCTACACACCCTTCTCCAGACTCAACATCCATCAATTCCTTCTCTTTGGTGAATACTGATGCAAAGTATTAATTTAGTACCTCGCCCATTTCCTCTGGCTCCACACATAGATTCCCTTGCCTATCCTTCAGTGGGCCAACCCTGTATACCCTCTTGCTTTTTATGTACATGTAAAAAGCCTTGGAATTTTCCTTAACCCTATTTGCCAATGACTTTTCGTGACCCCTTCTAGCCCTCCTGACTCCTTGCTTAAGTTTCTTCCTACTATGTCTTCTTAACCACCTTGTCTACCTGCCCTGCTGCGATCAGAGATCTTTGGACATGTATCCCAAGATCCCTCTGGTTCTCTGTACTTTGTGGTGTCCTTCAGATCATTGTTTATTGCCTTGTTTTGTTAGTCCTCCTGAAATGCATCACCTCACACATTTTAGGGTTAAATTTTATTTGTCACTGCCCATCTGACCAGCCCGAGTGTAATATTCTGCAATCTAAGGCTTTCCTCCTCGCTATTTAGCACACTACCAATCTTTGTGTCATCTGAGGAGTTACTGATCATAACCCCACATTCACATCTCGATCATTAATGTGCTGCAAATTTACCCAAGCATTGATGCTGAGAGGGTTTTTGTTTGTTTCTACAATTGTCCTATTACCCTTAGCTAGGTTGATCAGGTCGGAAACATGAAAACTGTTTGCCAAGTACAACCTAAGGTAACTACGATAGTCAATGATGAGTCCGGAAAGGAGATTTTAAAAAAAGGTTTATTTCCAACTCTTGGTTCAGGAAAGTATGTACAAGCTACAGTCTAATTCCCAGCCCAGACTGGAATTCCGGCTCCTACCTGGGCCAGGTTTGATCCTGTGGAATTAACGGTCCCGCTGATGGACTTCTGCCCTCAGTGGGGGAGCTCATACTCCACGAGGCTCACGGGGAGATTAACCGGATCATCCTGTGGGTCTTGTGGGGGTTATAACATCCCTTCCCACAAAGTCCGTAAGTCCCTCTGAAGAAGGGCATGTAGGAGGCCGTCTTCTCCTCTTTACCCGAGGCTGCACCTCCTGTGGCTACGGGGCTGGGTCGGGGGGGGAGGGGGGGGTGGTGTAGCGTATTGGGATTTTTCAGCCCCACCCCCATCCCCTTTCTCCTCCCCACCCTCTTCCATGGCACGTTTTCCAGCGGTGGAGTCGGGTCACTATTGGCTGGTGAGCAACCCAAATGGCCATTGACTTCAGTCGAACCGGATGATCCCTCCGGCAGCCAATGGCGAGCCTCTTCCACAGCCAGAAAGCCCCCCCCCCAACTGGGGGCCCGGAGATTCCCGGCCATAACCTTATCACACTAGTCACTGCTGCACCATTGGTAACACTGCAGTGCCTCAGTTAAATGCCTCTGATCTTCAGAATGCGCTTTAGAGGTATCCTTATGCTGCAAAAACCCTGCTTCTCTTGCTTTCCATGTTGCTGTAAGGTTAGCTGTTTGACTATGAATAACATAAAGTCAAATTATTACATAAAATAAGGATCATGTATGACTTTAAAATGGAAAGGGAATTGCATCTCCATAGAGAGTTCAATAATCTTTGAACCCATAAGCTCCTGAAGACTTTGCTTGTATCGCTGAAAACAAGCAGACATACTGGGCTGGATTCTCCAGTCCCCCAGCCGTGTGTTTCCCAGTGGTCTGCCGTTCCCTGGCAGCGGTATTCTCCATTCCCGCCATTTGTAACCCCACGTCGCCAGGAAACCACAGGGGTGTGCGCTGCCGGCAGGAATGGCGAATTGCAATAGCCGGAGAACTCCGGCCATTGTTAAAGCATTTCACCTGACTCTCATCAGGACAGATGCAAGAATGCCAAATGTTAAAGGGAGTTACAATTTAAACTGCATGAGAAAAGGGTGATGATTGGTTGGCAAGTCGACTCTGATGGTCGAGGCACTGCCATGGAGAATGTACCATGCAGGATAAATTGTTGCTCCCTTTGAAATTTGGTATTCCTTCATCTGTCCTGATGAGTATAAGATGAAAAGCTTCGACAGCATGACTCTTTATTCAGCAATACTCAAGTTGTGCACTACCGACCTAACTTGGCCGTTCTACTTGCAAAAGAAAGGGAGATCGAATATTATCGAACATTTTGACAGAAGTAACTGGCAAAGGAAAATGGATAGTTTGTGATGTTTCTACTTATAAACACTGTGCTGTCATGCGGAGAGAAGTTGATGAGAGATCATATTTTAAAAATCTTACAGTTTGGAGAACCTTTTAACAACTTTGAGTCGGCGGAGGAACCTTACCTGACCAAGCTGCTCTGTATCACTGATTCGCTTTTCTCTGAATATTCCGAGGTAAAATTGTGGATCGCGCTTTTCTAGGCAGTGCGATTATTATTTTTTTTTAATTAATTTGGACTTTATATAAAACACCAGAACAGAACAGCTTTGAAAGGATGGATATCTATTAACACAGCAGGAAGCCTGTACATTTCTTTGACAGATCGGTCACCCTTTAGATTTCCCAGCCGCAGTTAGAAAAAATATTTTTCTACATTAATGAGGCTATGTATTATCTTCTCATTCATTTCATTTATAGATTTCACTATGTACAAATGGTTGCTCTGTTTTCTCACATTACAACAGTAATTTCACTTCAAGTGTGACTCCTTGGCTGAAAAGTGCTTTGGGATTTTTTGAGGTTAAACTGCTAGGTCAATGCAGTTAACTTTTTAGAAATATAGAATTCATAAAGTGCAGAAGAAGGCCATGTGGTCCATCGAGTCTGCAGCGACCCTTTGAAAGAGAACCATAACCTAGGCTCACTCACCCACTCTACCCCCATAACCCCACCTAACCTTTGGACACTAAGGGGTAACTTGGCATGGCCAATCCACCTACCCTGCAATCTTTGGACTATTGGAGGAAACCGGAGCACCCGAAGGAAACCCATGCAGTCATGGGGAGAAGGTACAAACTCCACACAGTCACTCGAGGTCAGAATCAAACCCGGGTTCCTGTGAGGCAGTAATGCTAACCACTGTGCCACCATGCCGCCCTGTTTATTTCTTAAGTGCTGATGTATTTTGTCCAAAATCTTGCATTAGAAGTGGAGAACACAAGAAGCAAGAGAAAATGTAATATAGAGTTGAAAAAGGAGAGTGTTTTTCAAACTTTGAACAATGTAGATTTCTCGCTCCTGTTTTAGAATTAAAATATGAAATAAGTATGGTTTGGATTATTGTCCTTTACTGGTGTTGACTTCGAGCTGGATGAGGGTTCTCCTACTCTATGAGTTACTTGGACACAGTCGGCATGAAGCATTTTTAAAATCCATTTATTTATATATGTTGACATCCAAGACCTCACGTAAGTATGTTATTCTCCGGACACACAGGACAAGGGGCTGGATTCCCCACCCCGCCGCGCCACATTTCTGCCTCGATCCGCCGGCGGGATTCTCCGTTATGCCGGCCGGTCAATGGGGTTTCCCATTGTGGGGCAGCCCCGCGCCGTCAGGAAAATCCCGGGTGCCGGCAAAACGGAGAATCTCGCCGTCGGAGAATCAAATCTTCCAAGGGCGGAGGCGGCTCCCAATTGGTTGCCGGCGACATCTTCCGGTCCCGCCGATCTCTATGGCATTTTATGTGATTCATCAGTTCTGCCACAGAGGAACCCACCGCGGAGGTGGCCAATTGTCTTCAGAAGGACTAGAAGGTCCCGTCGATGGAAAAGGCCAGAAAATCGCATTCCTTTTTTGTGACTTGTTCCCTTGGAGACTCTTGGTCGTCCGACCCTGATGTCTTGCTTACATCATTAGTAACGTTACTGTCTAGCTAACAAAACCATTCACCTTTTACTCTGCAATCTACCGAATGCGCCAGTTCCCCAATATTTATATCCTGCCAGTATAAAGGGTGAGTGCTGAACGTAAAGCCCCGTTGAATTAGACTCCCATGCCTCAGCAATACAAACATTTCATACTCACCATTTGTGGGGGTTTGAGTTGGGCTGATCAGTCCCAAGTGATTATAATTGTGTTGATGATCACCTGCAACATAAGGAAGCAAGAAATAAAGCAAAAAACGAAAAAATTGTACCTTTACAAACATCATTTCAAATGGATACGAGTGGGCAGATATTTATGCATAGCCAATACTCAGAATGTCACTGATTTATTGATTTCTGCATTATTTTGTGAGCAATTAATTGGCGACAGTGGACAAAAGAAATAAAAATTGGATTGGATTTTTCCTTCGGCAAGGGGGAAACAGGACTGTTCTGGGTTCTGAACAGAGACCGGGATGGGAAAGAAACAGTCGCACATTGGGATTCGCTGTCCAATTAAAGATGATAGCTGGAGGCCTCCTGTAGGAGGTTGCAATAAAGGATTGATAAGGGAGAAGGTGCTTTAACATGGGGTGCCTTCTCTTCATTTTTTTAAGATTTACATTGAAAATTGGTTCTTGCAGCCATTCCATCACTGTGGGGTCGGTTGATGCTTTGGGGGAAATGTGCGGTGGTGGGTGCAGGAGGCGAGCTGCCTCTACAGTGCAGTGTGTGGCTGTTCTTACACCTAAGCAGGCAGGGAAGGCTGTCAATCCCAATCCCACTTTTTAGGGTGGCACGGCAGCCAGAGGAGCTCATGCTGCCCAGCTCAGGAAAGGGGCTGAAAATCCGGCCCATTGTCTTTCTCTGACCACTCTTGTGTTGCTGTCATTTTAATTTGGATCGCAGGTTTTCACTGCCGTTGAATGGGAAATCTCAGTATTTATGCAATCAAATCGGGATTCATCATTCGAGGAACAGCCCTCTATTCTGTTTTCACTTTGGTCTGCTCATAGATCCTACTCAGAATCTGAATCAAAATAGCTTGAGAACAAAAAGCAGTTTTTCTCCCCTTCTACCCCAGTGAATCACATGTATACAAGCAATTCATTTTTTAACCCATTGACGAAGTTGGTGAAATTTAACAAACTCTATAGACGCGACCTACCTAAAATAATGGATTCCTTTCTGGCCAGGATTAGTCGCGTCGTTCCTGGATATTGTAGCATTGGGAATGACCCCACTATCTAAGGGCACTCTGTTTATTTTTGTGCGCCGGCGCAGAGAACAGCCAACAGGGCAATACTCAGCTTCATTTTAAAATGGCGCCCCTATCTCTTGACTCATCCCCCCTCCCTGTTGGCACGACCCCCAGACCCCCGCAATGCCCCAACTCACATGGGCAGGCCACCTCCAGGTCCAATCACCGACGTGGGCAGAGTGTCACCTGGACACCTTGGCGCTTCCTGCCTGGAACACTGGCAGTTCCCTGCCAGCCTGAAGTGCCATCTGGGCACCCTAGCAATCCAACCCAGATGCCAGGCTGGCAGTACCAAGGCTCCAGGTGGCACGAGCCATCCCAGGGTGCCACCCTGCCCCGAGGTCGACCACCCGGGGGCCTGCAATTGCCTGGAAGACCCACCCAGGTATCGTTCCACCTGGTCCCCATTTGTGGGGACCAGTGCTGTGTGGTGCCTGGCTGAGGCCCTCTCAGCAAGGCTGGTAAATCCTGGGTAACCATTCGATCTGATGGCAGCATGGCTAATGGGGTTCTTAAACTCACTTAGTCGTGCAAGACTGGGTCCCTCCCATTGGTGGCGCGGTCCACATCATGACATCTTGTGAGATCTAATTCGATCTCATGAGGCTTAATGGCCATAGGGAATCCTGGGATCTACCAGCTGCTTCTCGCCCCAGTTCCGGCAGGACATGGCCAGTAGATCGCGACCAATAACTACTACTCCACTCACTAACTTCCAAGCCCCTGATCAATCCATCCATTAGCAATTCAGCCAGACTGGAAACCCATGAATGTAGAGTAGCAAAGGTATCATCATTGTTTAACTGAGCTGAATTCTTCAAACTGATTGTCAGAATAAGCAGACAGTAAAATTTAACAGATTTGTAACTGGAAATAATGACAACAAGGAATAGCACAATTAATTGTGGATCATAATACTTTGACATCACAATGTGAAACCCAAATTTACCCAATACATGCAGCTTCAGTGATGCTAAAGTACATGAGATACCAACTTCCAGGCATCATCTTTAATCCAGTTGGGCACAAGTTATTCAGAAGGGACAGATCATTCAGAAAGTATACATTTGAGCAGGCTCACTGGTCTCCTTTTCTTGTCTTTGGGTCTTGTTATGAGAGTTCTGTTGCTCACTTGGCATTGTTCATCATGCTTCCTTGACCACCGGGAAAATGAAATTCCTCCCCCCACTTGTTTCTTCCGACTGTTTGCGAGTTGTCTTCCTTTGATGCAAAGTTTTCAATTGAAGGTTCACAAAAAGGTGCAGGAGAGGCCAAAAAAATGAAGGCAAAATAGAAATGAAGCTCACCCAAAAGCTTACGCACTGCTGCCCCAGAGCGCCATGGATTCAGGTTCATTCCGGATTGGGTGATTGTGTATGTGGAGTTTCCACATTTTCCCTGTGTCTGCCTGGGTTTCTTCTGGGTGCTCCAGTTTCCTCCCGCAATCCAAAGATGCGCAGGTGAGGTGGATTGGTCATGCTAAATTGGTTCAGTATCTCTGCCATCTCTGCGTTCCCCATTATTACCTCACCAGCATTGTCTAATAAAGGGCCAACATTTACTTTAGCTATTCTCTTCCTCTTTATACCCTTATAGAAGCTTTTGGTATCAGTGTTTCTGTTTTCTATTAGTTTCTCTTCATAATTCATCTCAGCTCTTTTGATTTTATTTTTAGTGGCCTTTTGCTAAACATTAAAGTTTTCCCAATCCTTCAACTTAGCTTTTGCAGTACGGTATGCCCTAGCTTTTGCCTTCAAGTCTTCCTTGACTTCCTTGTTTAACCATGGAATGTTTATTTCCCTTTTACAATTCCCTTTTACAATTCCTCTTCCTCTCAGGAATATACTTTATTTGAGAGGTGTTTAATATCTCCCTGAGCAGCCATCACAGTTTCTTAGCTGTCCTACCCTCAATTATCTGTTCCCAGTATACTCTTTCTTCAGGCCTATATAATTATCTCTGTCCAACGCTAAAACTCTAGTATGGCACTCTGTCTTCTCTTGCTCAATCTGAATTTGAAATTCTAGCATGCTGTGATCACTCCTTCCAAGAGGATCCTTAATGCCAAGACTATTTATCACCCCTTCTTTGTTACACAATGCTAGATCTAAAATAGCCTGTTCATTGGTTGGCTACATAACAAACTGCTCGAAGAATCAATCCCTCATACATTCCCTGAAATCCCCCTTGAGGCTATCCTTGCCAATTTGATTAATCCAGTCAAAATGCATATTAAAATCACCCATGAATATTGTTGTGCCTTTCTCACAAGCCCTCATTATTTCTTAGTTTATACTATGACCCACTTTGGAAGTTTTGCTCACGGGGCCTGTAAATTACTCTTACCAAAGTGTTTTTTCCTTTGTTTTTTTATTTCCACCTAGATCGGTTCAACGTTTTGGCCCTTAGCACCAATATAATTTCTTAATACAGCCTTGATGTCACCTTTAACCAATAAACTAACTGAACTTCCTGTTCCATCCTGTCTATCCTTTCTGAATACTGAGTACCCTAGGACATTCAAATCCCAATCACGGTCCACCTGCAACCATGTTTCAGTAATCCCCTCCAAATCACACCCTTTTGTCTCTACTTGTGCTGTCAGCTCATTGACCTTATTCCGAATACTGCGTGCATTTGGGTACAAGGTGCTTATATATGTCGTACTGATTTGTCTTTCCCTTGCAGGATTTTCTTGTGCACAATGCTTTTCACACATTCTGACCTCCTTTATTAATCTCTGATAACACTCAGGCCTCATCCTCAACTTTTATTTCCACAGTCACCTTACATTTTGATTTTTTTACATTTCCTTTCCCCTCCGTATATGTTTAAAAAAATTTTTTTTTTACAGTACCCAATTATTCTTTTTCCCAATTAAGGGGCAGCACAGTGGCTAGCACAATAGCTTCACAGCGCCAGGGTCCCTGGTTCGATTCCCCATTGGGTGACTGTCTGTGCAGAGTCTGCACGTTCTCCCCGTGTCTGCGTGGGTTTCCGCCGGGAGCTCCGGTTTCCTCCCACAGTCTAAAGACATGCAGGTTAGGTGGATAGGCCATGCTAAATTGCTCTTAGTATCCAAAAAAAAAGGTTCGGAGGGGTTATTGTGTTACGGGGCTAGGATGGAAGTGAGGGTTTAACTGGGTCGGTGCAGACACGATAGGCCAAATGGCCTCCTTCTGCACTGTATGTTCTATGTTTAATTTAGCGGGGCCAATCCACCTAACGTGCACATCGTTGGGTTGTGGGGTGAAACCCACGCAGACACGGGGAGAACGTGCAAACTCCACACGGCCAATGACCCAGAGCCAGGATTCACAGTGCTGACCACTGTGCCATGTGCCACTTCCCCCAATCTGTATTTGTTCGTAAGTTAATTTTGGTTGGGTTTTACTGAATGTGTGAACCATCAGAGTAAATACAATCTATTCTGTAATATCCCCCATGGGACTTATGTGGTGGGAATTATTATCTTACCCCATGGTTCTCATGGAATACAAGCTCCCCTGCTGAGGGGCAGGGGAACTCAATTTAGCATTGCATAAAAGGTGAGCCTGTAAGTCACTGACCAGAGAGAGACCCGGTAGGGATCTACTGGGAATTGTACATACAGTATTGCAAATAAATCAAAGTTCTTTACTTTATTCGGTGTGGACTCCCTGTGTCCTGATCAAACATTCCATACAAAGAAATGAAGGTTGACCTTCGACACAAGCTGATTCCTGTGGTATCAGCCTTAGCTTGTGGATCGCACACTTTCAGCGGAACCAGAAGGTAGTTGGGTTCAAGGCTTCCTCCGGAGGCACGAACACTTTACCTAGTCTCGCACTGGGGTGCTGCATTGTTAGGGGTCCTGCTCTTCAAATGAGAATAGCGGCTGTGCCTTTGTCCACAGGATTCTTTTGAAGATGAGTAGGGGAATTGTCTGGATGTGTCCTGGCCAACATTTGTTCCATATCCAATGTCACTAAAACAGATTATCTGCCTATTAATCTCATTGCTGTTTGTGGGGCCTTGCTGTGCATAATTTGGGTACAATGTTTCCTTAAAGTAGAATAGTGACTTACATTTCAAGAGAAACTCATTGACTGCAAAGTGCTTTAGGACAATCTGAGATTATACAAGACACTTTACACGTGCAAGCATGTTCATTCTTTCTTCACACTACAAACTGCTCACCTTTCTTTACGTGATACAGGTTAAGGCAAATTATTGCTACATCTGTGTATTTTGAAGCTGGCTCACTTAATGAAAATCCAGCAATAGTTACCTACAAAACCACAGGAGCTGGGCCAGTATTTTTCCAACATATTTTCCCGGGACCTACTTTTGCCAACTGGCCGACCTTCGGGACCCACGCTGGCTGAACTTCGCGACCCACACCAGCCAACCTTCACGACAAACGTCATGTTTGCTGACCTTTAGTAAGAAGTCTTACAACACCAGGTTAAAGTCCAACAGGTTTGTTTCAAATCACGAAGTTTCAGAGCACTGCTCCTTTGGAAGGAGCAGTGCTCCAAAAGCTAGTGATTTGAAACAAATCTGTTGGGCTTTAACCTGGTGTTGTAAGACTTCTTCCTGTGCTCACCCCAGTCCAACGCCGGCATCTCCACATCATGGCTGCCTTTAATGTGAAAGGGAAGCCTGCTTGGTCCTCATGATATCACTTGAATCAGGTTCAAAGGAGCAGACAACAATGTGCACATCAGGTGCAGATTTCAACCAGTTCCTTTGTGTCGCCTGCACCTTAAAGAAAAATGGAAAATCTAATCTCGAATATGTAGGTCGTCGTGAAGGGCAATGGCAACAAACTACTTGTTTTACTCAGCACTGGATACTCCTGGGAGATACTACTCCAGAATTCTGACATCCTCATGGACCTTTAGCCAGATTTTTATATGGTATTACAAGTCAGCTACAGCAGCGTAGTCTTTTAATTTGGAGTCAGCTGTAAGTTAATAACTGACTCTGGGGTCTCAACCTCAAAAGGAACTTTTCACCCACCACTTCTCTTTCAAAATCTGAAACTTCTCTCATTTGCCAGTATTTCCCTGCATATAACACAAATGGGCTTTGCATCCTTATTTGCATTGGCACAATTGACAAAACCAGTCCTCAAGAAATCATTCTTATCCTGCTTTGTTCCCGAGTTAAGTTTCTTCTTTGTTGGTTGTTAACCAGAGACCTTGGAGCTAATACTAGTACTGCTCTGTCCTGCACTGGACTCTCCTGGCAAGTCTCTCCAGCAGCTTCTGTTGTGAAATCCTGTCCAATAGGTTAACTGACTATTTTTGTCTCTGGCCATCTATTATTTTTAAGAAAACCATTCATCTTCACAGCTCACCTGCCTGGCTTGCCAGCATCTGGAAAAGGGAAGAAACACTGCTCTGTGATTTGGCGCCAAAAGCACGAACCAGGATGGCGCTTGACTTCAAGTGTGTGTGCAGGGCACATGATCTGCCCTCTTGTCGCTTCTGGATGGAAGAGTCCACTCATTTATGATCATTTAAAAGGCAGCAGCGGCCTCCATTCTCAATGTAAAACCAGAAGCGGCAATTAGTGCTTCTTTCGCTATTGGGACCACCAAGGGAACGGCGCGACAGATCGCTCCGCTATTCTGCCAACACTTGCTTGTGATGCACACTTTTGAAAAACCCTGAGCTAGACTGCTGGACTAGTTTCACCATGATATTCCAACCTATATGTTGAAGACACCATTGAAACATATTTTCTTGAAGATAGAAAGCATACATGCAGTGCAGACATGAATGGTGACATGGTAATATTTCAGGTCATTGAACATGTAATCCCACATACACCCATTGATAAATACCATGAAGTATCTGTGGTAACCTCCTTCTAAAGAAATTTTGCTATATGACAATCAATGCCCATTTAATATATATTTTTGCCAAGCTATTAGAGATCATGCCTGAAGAACCTTATAGATGATTCATGCTCTTCCCTGCAGCAGTGATCCTCCTGCTGATTGTAGCATTGACACCAACCAGAAAGAAAGCTACAGTTAAAGCATGTAGCTCAAACCATCTAAATAGGAAGACCGATGCTGTTGTGTATTTAAAATTCCATTCTGCTTTTTGTCCACATGAGGCTACCATATACACATGTACCAGTAGAGGGAGTCTGCTAGGAAGAGAATAATAAAGAATCCATGCCTAACAGCTTTTGCAGTCTAATTGAAAGAATGTCTGTCTCAGTATATAACCTTTTCTGTACCAAATATTTACAGATACATATCAGATACATATCAAGGTGAATTTGGTTAATATTTTTTCAGTGGCTCTGGAGGAGAGGTTGCACATGATGGAATTTTTGGATGGCGTGTCTGCCCAGTGTGGAATGGGAGAGAAGAGAGGAGTTGGAATCCCTATTGAGCCCAGAGGAGATCATGAAATGTATGGGTTTAATGCAGTCGGGTAAAGTTTCGGGCCTGGATGGATTCACAATTGAATTTTATAAGAGATTTTCAGGTCAGCTGATCCCATTGTTGTGAGACATGTTTAACAATTCTATGTATTGGGGGCAGCACAGTGACACAAGTGGTTAGCACTGCTGCCTCACAGCGCAGAGGTCCCAGGTTAAATCCTGGCTCTGGGTCACTGTCCGTGTGGAGTTTGCACATTCTCCACGTGTTTGCGTGGATTTCGCCCCTACAACCCAAAGATGTGCAGGGTAGGCGGATTGGCCACGCTAAATTGCTCCTTAATTGGAAAAAATGAATTGGGTACTCTAAATTGATAAACAAAAAAACAATTCTATGTATTGTGGGGTATTGCCAGTCACACTGGCATATGCATCGACCTCCTTGATTTTGATGAAGGATAAGGATCTGACAGAGTGTGGGACGTACCATCCTATTTCGTTACTGTCAAGGGCAGGCAGCTATCAGCCAATATACGTCGGCTACTTAATATTATTTTGTCACCCTCTTAAATCCTTGAGCCAGATGGGATAATTTCAATGGACTGTGAAAAAGCATTTTAATAGGGTCGAGTGAGATTATCTGTTTGAGATCCTTGAAAGGTTTGGTTAGGGTCTAAGTTTATATTTTGGATCTGCCTTCTATACAGCACCCCTACTGCAAGTGTCCATATGAATGCCCTGAGCAGACCCGCAGCGCCCCTGACACCAGTATCGGCAGCTGGAGCGGCGTGGGTCACTCCAGCGCCGTGCTGGCCTACTGAGGTGCTCGGAATCGCTGCTCCCGGGGGCCTGTTGACGCCGTCATAAAACGGGACGGCGTTTACAACGGCGTCAACACTTAGCCTCACGATCAGAGAATCCCGCCCATATTCTTTCATTATTGGAGGAGAACCTACATACAAGATTGAACACCATACAGACTGATATCCTTCCATCTTTGATACCCCCATGGTTTTATCCCTGTTTCCTTTTTCCTGTAGCTTTTGATTGTTACTGATATTTGGGTTCCTGGCTATTCTGCCTCTCCAAATCTACCACCCACATATTTACTTGCTACGTGTCTGAATCTACATGGGGAGAGTTTGGCAGGTTATTCATTAAAGTGACCTCGCTTTTACACACAAGTAGTAGAAATTGAGAATTCTTTCCTCCTTCCCTTCACAAAATGCTGTGGACAATTGAAGCATTGAAGGCTGAGATCACGATATGTTTGGTTGGTTCAGAGTAAGGGGTGCATGAATAAGGGATATAGGGTCAATGTGGGTAAATAGAATTGAGGTACAGGTCAGCTATGATCAAAGTGAAACTTGGAGAATGTTCAGGGGTCTGAGTGACCTCCTCCTGTTTCTGTATCCATACTTAACTCTGTTCACCAGTGTTGGCATCTACCTTTCCAGAAAGAATTGCTCGATAGTAAACAGGAATTCTGGCTAATGTGGTGTTGGGTGTTCTAACACACAGAAGAGCCAACACAGTTGCATATGGTACAACACTTGTTTATTTAAACTCACTATTTACAACTTGGTCTTTGCACTCTGCACGTGGGGGGCTCCCTGCTTGTGGTGTTTCAACAGCTCTTTCATGCTTCCTTCTCCCCAGACCTACTGACCTCCAGGTGTCGTGCTCGTGCTTTTTATGTGGTTGGTGTTCTTGTCTGTGATTGGTTGTGGTGTTGTGTACTCTGATTTGCCTGTTAGTGTGTCCATCATGATGTGTGTGTTTGAATATCATGACATCCCCCCTTTTTACAAAGATATGTGCCTACGTGGTAATAAATATGATCGTGACGTGAGTGCATCTAAGAGTGTGTGTGTGTCGTGTGCAGCATGTGTCTATGACGGAACTATGTACATGGGGCGATGTCGAGTGCGTCACATGAATCCAGTTGTACCATAACATAACAGAAATGCGAACGAGAGAAGAAGAAAAAAAAAATTTTGAACAGTTGTCCAGTCAGACGACATCTGGAACGATAAACAACAACAGGTTATCATGTAAAATTGTCCAACTTATTAAACATATGAACTGTATTATAAGTCCATTCTAATGGGTTTGCGACGAATTCGGGTTGACCGCCTTAAGGGTGGATCAAGAACCACCGGCTGCTGTGCAGGCATGGCCATGGGTGGCGATGGAAAGGGCGTGATGTGCGGCAGCTCCACAAAGTCATCCTCGGAAGCCTGTTGAGGATCTGGCGTGTTGTGTGGCTGTGAACGTGGAAGTCGGCGAAGGGCGCGCCGATTGCGGCGACGCACGGAACCATCCGGCATGCGAACCAGGAACGAGCGGGGAGCCACTTGTCGGAGGACTTCGGCCGGTGCTGACCAGCCACCATACGGTTGATGGACGCGTACTTTGTCTCCGGAGGACAGGGGGGGCAGGTCCGTCGCTCGTGTGTCGTACCGACCTTTCTGGCGATCACGCTGCAGTTGCATGTCCCGAAGAACCGCCTCATGGTCTGTTGTCGGTGCCAGGACGGAAGGTACCGTCGTCCTGAGGGAGCGACCCATTAGTAGCTGCGCTGGCGAGAGGCCCGTGGATAACGGGGCCGATCGATAGGCCAGCAAGGCAAGGTTAAAGTCCGATCCGGCATCAGCCGCCTTGCACAGGAGCCGCTTTGCGATGTGGACACCCTTTTCAGCCTTCCCGTTCGATTGTGGATGCAGAGGGCTGGATGTCACATGAGTGAAACCATATGCTGCGGCAAAGGACGACCATTCACGGCTGGCAAAACAAGGTCCATTGTCTGACATGACAGTCCTTGGAATGCCATGGCGAGCAAACGTTTCCTTGCAGGCCCCAATGACTGCGGACGACGTCAGATCATGGAGAGGCATGACTTCCGGGTAGTTTGAGAAGTAGTCTATAATAACAATGTAATCTCTGCCGAGCGCGTGAAATAGGTCAACACCCACCTTCGCCCAGGGGGACGTCACCATCTCGTGTGGTAGAAGTGTTTCCGGAGGTTGCGCCGGCTGAAACCTCTGACAGGTTGTGCAGTTGAGCACCATGTTGGCTATGTCTTCATTAATACCCGGCCAATATACCGCCGCCCGGGCCCTTCGTCTGCATTTTTCGACACCCAAGTGGCCTTCGTGTAGTTGACGAAGAATCATCTGGCGCACACTGTGTGGAATGACGATCCTATGCGATTTCATAAGGACCCCGTCTATATTGGTGAGATCATCTCGCACATTGTAAAACTGGGGGCACTGCCCTTTTAGCCACCCTTCCGTCATGTGGCGCATCACTCGCTGCAGCAGAGGGTCAGTCGCCGTCTCTGCGCGTATGTGGGCCAGACAAGGATCATCAGCTGGCATATTTGCTGCTGTCAGAGTCACGTGTGCCTCAATTTGACGCACGAACCCCTCCGCATCTGGTGGTGTGCTCACTGCTCGGGAAAGAGTGTCCGCCACTATGAGTTCCTTCCCCGGAGTGTAGATCAGTTCAAAATCGTACCTCCTGAGTTTGAGTAAGATGCGCTGGAGGCGAGGAGTCATGTCGTTCAGGTCTTTGTTAATGATGTTGACCAGGGGGCGGTGGTCAGTTTCGACCGTGAATCGTGGCAGGCCATACACATAGTCGTGGAACTTGTCCAGTCCAGTTAACAAGCCCAGGCATTCTTTTTCGATTTGCGCGTAGCGCTGTTCGGTAGGGGTCATGGCTCGTGAGGCATACGCAACCGGGGCCCATGATGACGTGCTGTCTTTTTGCAGGAGTACCGCTCCAATACCAGATTGGCTGGCGTCTGTTGAGATCTTTGTAGGGCGAGTCGCGTCAAAGAAGGCCAGCACTGGTGCCGTGACCAGTTTGTGCTTGAGCTCCTCCCATTCCTGCTGATGCGACTGGTGCCAGTTGAATTCCGTCGATTTTTTTACGAGATGGCGCATGTTTGTTGTATGAGAAGCCAGGTTGGGAATGAACTTCCCAAGGAAGTTGACCATGCCCAGGAATCTTAAGACAGCCTTCTTGTCAGCCGGTCGTGGCATGGCTGTGATGGCGCTAACCTTGTCTGCATCGGGACGGACCCCGGACCTTGAGATGTGGTCCCCGAGGAATTTCAGCTCCGTCTGGCCGAAAGCACACTTCGCACGGTTGAGACGCAGGCCATTTTGCCGTATGCGGGTGAAGACACGTCGAAGACGATGCATGTGTTCCTGCGGAGTGGTGGACCAAATGATGATATCGTCCACATATACACGTACCCCTTCGATGCCTTCCATCATCTGCTCCATAATGCGGTGGAATACTTCAGATGCCGAAATGATGCCGAATGGCATCCGGTTGTAGCAGAATCTGCCAAAAGGGGTGTTGAATGTGCATAGTCTTCGGCTGGCCGGGTCCAGTTGGATCTGCCAGAATCCTTTGGACGCATCCAATTTAGTGAATATGTTGGCTCGCGCCATCTCGCTGGTGAGGTCTTCTCGTTTTGGGATGGGATAGTGTTCCCGCATGATGTTGTTGTTCAGATCTTTTGGATCTATACATATACGGAGCTCGCCAGAGGGCTTCTTTACACAGACCATGGAGCTGACCCATGGCGTGGGCTCCGTGACCTTGGATAGGACCCCTTGGTCCTGAAGAATCTGCAGTTGTGCCTTGAGGCGGTCTTTGAGAGGCGCAGGAACCCTGCGAGGTGCGTGAACGACAGGGATGGCGTCCGGTCTGAGTCGAATCTTGTACGTGTGTGGCAATGTCCCCATGCCTTCAAAAACCTCCTGGTTGTGAGCGAGGAGGGAATGGAGATTCGCGTGGAACTCAGCATCCGGGAAGTCGGATATCTCATCTGGAGAGAGAGACATGATGCGCTGTACCAGGTGAAGGACCTTACACGCTTGTGCGCCCAGTAACGAGTCCTTTGATGAGCCCACAACTTCGAAGGGGAGTGTGGCCGTGTACCCCTTGTGAGTCACCTGTAGCTGGCAAGATCCTACGGACGGGATAACGTTCCCGTTATAGTCAACCATCTTAAGCCGGGATGGTGTGATGAGTGGTTTGACCTTCATGGCCTGGACTGCAGAGTAAGCAATCAGGTTGGCGGATGCGCCGGTGTCCAGACGGAAGGCGACGCGCGATCGGTTGACCGTCAGGGTGGCACACCACTCATCGTCTGGATTGATGGCATTGACCTTGTTGACATCAATGACGGCAACTCTGAAGTCATCCTGGTCATCTGCATCACTTAACTGGAAGTCTTGATGCGTGGGCTGGACGGTCCTGACTCGTGTGCGAGGTTGTCGAGGATGCGCCGGATCCATGGGTTGAGCCGCACGACAGCGGGCTGCGTAGTGGCCTATCATGGCACATCTGTTGCACTGTTGGTATTTTGCAGGACATTGCCCTTTTAAGTGTAGACCTCCACACTTGCTGCACGTCATGACGTCACGGCGTTCGTTGCGCCACTGCGCATGCGCAGTGCGATCTTGCGGTGGGCGCGCCTGCGCAGTGCGTCCCTCGTTGTGGCCGTTATTCTTGGCGCGCACCTGCGCGGGAGACCGCGAAAAGCGCGGGAAGCGGCCGCTGTCGTCCGGGCCGTGGGGCGGGAAGAAATCGACGGCCTGGATGCGTTCAACGTCGTGGGCGGCCTGGCTTGCCGATTCGACGGCTGGGGACCCCCTCCGTGCCAACTCGGACGCCTGAAATCGGGCAAAACGGCAGGCAGCATTTTCATGGAGGACACAGGCTTCCACAGCAGACGCTAAGGTGAGGCTCTTTATTTTAAGAAGCTGCTGGCGTAGGCCACTGGAGGCAACGCCAAAAACAATCTGGTCCCTGATCATGGACTCTGTGGTGGTGCCGTAACCGCAGGACTGCGCTAGAATCCGGAGGTGCGTCAAAAAGGGTTGAAAAAGCTCCTCCTTACCTTGCAGGCGTTGCTGAAAGATGTATCTTTCGAAAGTTTCGTTTACTTCAGTTTGAAAGTGCTGGTCCATTTTGAGGATGACCGTGTCATATTTGGCCTGGTTTTCGCCTTCCTCGAACACCAGTGAATTAAAGACATCATTTGGGTGGGGGCCTGCGTAGAAGAGGAGCATTGCAATCTTCGAATCATCCGAGACATTCTGTTTTTCGGTGGCACGGATGTACAGGTCAAATCGCTGCCTGTAGAGCTTCCAGTTGGTGCCTAGGTTCCCCGTGACTTGCATCGGCTGCGGTTTGCCGGTGTGGTCCATGTCCAGAATGGCAGGTTGGTAGGCAGGTATCGACCCACTCCTGTACCATGTGGTGTTGGGTGTTCTAACACACAGAAGAGCCAACACAGTTGCATATGGTACAACACTTGTTTATTTAAACTCACTATTTACAACTTGGTCTTTGCACTCTGCACGTGGGGGGCTCCCTGCTTGTGGTGTTTCAACAGCTCTTTCATGCTTCCTTCTCCCCAGACCTACTGACCTCCAGGTGTCGTGCTCGTGCTTTTTATGTGGTTGGTGTTCTTGTCTGTGATTGGTTGTGGTGTTGTGTACTCTGATTTGCCTGTTAGTGTGTCCATCATGATGTGTGTGTTTGAATATCATGACAGCTAATATCCTAATTCCTTTCTTGCCCAGAGACATTGGAGACTATTTCCTCCATTGCGGTCCTGTTTAAGATGGAATAGCTCAGCATAGAACAAGGATCAAATCCAGTCTGCAAGACTCATGCCACAAATCACCCACACAACTATCCATTGATCTTATCACATGCTCTCATCCGGAGCATGTGTCGAGTATTACGATCAAAAAATTGGCGCTGTCCCCGCACCGATGCTCCGCCCAGTGGGGGGCTAGCAGCTGCACCACGTAACCCCCCCATCCGGCTTTCCCTGCAGATACGGATGGAAAGTTGCCGGGTCCGTGGCCGTTCATGCACACGGCGGCAACCTACAATTTTCGAGCCATACATGGCGGCAACCGCGCGCAGACCCGGCCTGTCTGATAGTGCCCCCCTGTAACACCCCTCGGACCCCACCCCCCCCACCCGTCCCCAAGCCAAAGCCCCCCTGGCCAGCGAAGCGGGTCCCCCCCCAACTGTGGCAGTGCTGGACACAATCCTCAGCCGCCACGCAAGGTTGCCTCAGACCACAAGTAATCCACGCGGTCGGGAAGTCGGCCCATCGGGGGCGGAGCATTGGGGGAGGGCCTTCAGGTAATGTCCTGAGGTCATCCCAACAGCATGCGACCTACTCACCGATGACGCCTTTTATGGAGGGGGCAGAGCATCCGAAAACAGGCGCTAGCCCCGATTTTGGCATCAAAAGGGATTCTCTGCCCAATCGCCGAATGCGATTTCGGTGTTGGCAATTGGAGAATCCCACCCTCAATGTCTCCATTCCAGAGCCTTACAGAAGATCATACAGAAAGATATTCAAGTTAGAATCCTATGATGTCTGTAGTGATCTCTGTAGTAATCAGTAGCACCACATGATCACTAGAGGGCCGGACCAACAGGGGTATAAAAGACAGCCGCATTGGGGCACTCTCTCTCTCTTGGGTGCTACTGGGACCAAGGCAATAGCAGACTAGTTTAGATGGCTCGTGGAGTTACATGTAGTTACCGTAGTTAGATCTTGTTAACCTTATTACTGGTATCAAAGTTAAAGTAAAGAACTCATGTAAATATTGTTGTAGTTACTCAATAAACCTTTTGTTACTACTGGACGAGTTCGAATCTTCCTCATCGAGATTCAGAATACCTCATCACTAACCAAGGATTGAGTAGCATATGTTATCTACCACACAGGTAACAAAACATGGTACCAGGCGAGTGGCTTTAACAGAACTAGTTAGATTAGGTTAGACAAAAAGAGAAGAAAAAGAGAAGACTGGACATTCGACTGTGGAAGACTTCGTAGCAAATGGCTCCTCGACGACTAACTATGAGACTCATTGGACCTCTAGGGCAGCTGGAAACAACCGGTAATTTAAGTTCTGACTGGAAAAGATTTGAACAGATATTCCAAATATTTATCGCAGCTAAAGCTTTAAGCACGGTCTCGAAAGCAACGAAAACAGCACTACTACTCTCAATAGGAGGGCAAGAAGCTAGAGAAATCTATAATTGCTTTAATTACTTAGAAGGTGAAGGTGGCACCAAAATAGAAGTAATACTCAAAAAATATGATGAACACTGTAAGAGTCAGTCTGGTGAGATGCTGGAAAGATTTAACAATTGTCATAAATGCCAGAGAAGCGGAGGGACCATCACTGATTTTATTACAAATCTCAAGTTAATACCACAAGGCTGTGATTATGCTTATTTCAGAGACACTGTGATAATGAATCAATTAATTTCTGGACTACCTGATAAAAATTTGAGGGAAGAACTATCACAAAATAAGTTTCTAACTCTAGAAATCACTATACAAAAATGCCTTGCATACGAACAGAAACAAAATCAATACTTTGAGTCTTTACAAACACAGAATCATTATCTAGAAAACAAAATCGGTAAAAGAGGCACCAATACTCACCACGAGGCGAAGGTAGGCCTGCAAATGCAGAAAACGGCAGTTTTGATTGGCAGCCATCTTGAGGAAGCGGCCGTGCCTGCGCACTTCCCTAAAAGAAGCAAACCGGCAAAACAGTGTTTTGCGCATGCGCGAGAAGCTGCGCATGCGCAGTTGTGAAAAGAGTGCACAGCACAGGAAACTCGGAGTGCGCATGCGCAATCGAGTCCTACGCGTGACGTCACGAGCGTCATGACATCAGAGGACCAGACCACGCCCACTTAAAAGGAAAATGCACGAAAATGAACAAAAAGAAATTTAAAGCTGCAAAACCCAATTTTCTTACCTCAAAAGACAGAACAATGCCCAAACTTACACTAGCAATTGAAAATAACTTTCACAACACCCTGGAACAAGCAGTCTACACCACCCTAAGTGAAGAGCACAATGACAAATCCGAAACCCAGAAGATGATTTGTTCATTGAACATGAAAAGAGCAATGACAAATCCAAAACAAGAAGAGATGATTTGTTCATTGAAGACTACTGCTCAGACATGAATGAGTTATTCGTAATTGATGATCATTGCATCAGCAACACGGTTGAAAAGCTCAACACGATTCTTCTCATGGTAGAATACCATGATGCCATGGCAGATCGTCGATACATTGGATGACAGCAATACCCAAGAAGAAAACAACGCCACACAGACAGCACAGAATGACTCCGTTGAGAGAGCACAGATCGACTCTACAGCGAGAACACTGCACCACTCCACAAATAGTGCGATGACAGACTCCAGAGAGAAAGCGATGACAGACTCCACAGAGAGAGCGCTGAAAGACTCCACAGAGAGAGCGATGAAGGCCTCCACAGAGAGAGCGATGAAGGACTACACAGAGCGAGCGATGAAAGACTCCACAGAGAGAGGGATGAAAGACTCCACAAAGAGAGCGACACAAGCCTCCACAAAGAGAGCGACACACGCCTCCACAAAGAGAGCGACACAAGCCTCCACAAAGAGAGTGACACACGCCTCCACAAAGAGAGCAACACAAGCCTCCACAAAGAGAGTGACGCAAGCCTCCACAGACAGCTCGGTGACAGACTCAAAAATGGAAGCAAGCAAACACTCCATAGCGAACGCCATGCATGAACAAAACTATGAAAGTTTACCAAGCTCACTGAACAACAAAAAGACTATGACAGTCTAGCCAGCTTATTTGAGCCGCCAAAATCCAGCTCATTTAACCAACAAGAAGACACTAAATGTCTACCCACTGTATGTGAGACAAGTGACGATGTAATCACAATTCCCATACAGGATGTGCAGGATCTCAGCGAGACTGACAGATCTCAGCTCATCTGCACAGAAGCACTCAACAATCAGAGGAGGGCTACTCATGAGTCCAGAGAGACCACGTCAAATGAAATCGTGAAGATTTTGACTCCAAAAGAGGAGCACCAAGAGTCCAGAGAGACCACGTCAATAGTAATCCTGAAGATTTTGACTCCAGAAGAGGAGCACCAAGAAAGCAAAGGTGATTCAAATGAACCAGAAATAACTTCAGAAGAGGAGCACAAAGAGATCACAGATGATTCAAGTGAACCAGAAATGACTCTATAAGAGGAGTACCCAGGAAGCAAAGAAGAGGAATCAAATCCACCACAAATGACTGATGCCACCAACATCAGATCATTCTCACAATTCTCAAGAAGAAACACTCAATGTAATAGATACCACAAAGGACACTGACACCAATAACCGTGACAATGACTCACATCATCCACACGGAACACTCATTGAGCGCAACAAGAACAACAAAAACCGCAAGAAGCACAGCAGAAACAAGAACAAAAACAACAAGAAGCATAACAAAAACAGAAAAACAAGCATGACAAGAAAAACAAGAACAACAGCGAAAACAACAAAAACAGAAACAACAAGCATGACAAAAACAACAACAAAAATGACAACAATAAGAATGACAATGAAACCAACCAAGACAGAAACGACAACAATGAAACAACGACCTGTACAACATGGTACAACTCTGTACATGAAGGACAATGCCACAGCACACTGCAAAACAATGGCAAGTGTACAAACATGCCATGGCATGGCAACAAATCTCACAAATTCACATTTGCTCCACAGCAAACAAGCAAACCAGCTGTCAAGCAAGATGACATGCAGATTCAATACCACAAACACAAAAAAAGGTCAAGGTCAGACAACAAAGATGACTTACAGAATCAACACCACAAACACAGGAAAACGTCCGGGTCAGACAACAAAGATGTAACACAGAATCGCTACCACAAGCATAGAAAGAAAAAGCATAAATCAGACAACAAAGTAATTCGACCATTCAAACACCTTATTGATGACTCCTTGGTTACTTAAACACAGGAACACTGATGACGTTCACAAAGAAATAACAACATCAACATCACCACTTCAACAACAGAAGAAGAAAGCAACTCGACCGAACAAACTCATAAAGTATAGACTCACAAATGTTTTTAAAAATTCAGATTGGACTCATAAATATTAACTGGCTTTGTATAATCGTCAAGATCATCACAACTTGTACATAACATCATTTGTCTACCTATTTTACGCAAGCAAAAAAAAAAGAGACTAAATGTATTAACATTTGACAGACTAACTCATTGATTTTATGTAATGTCTTTGCAAACTGCATCCATTATGTTTGTTCAATTTTCTTTACAACGTACAGAAAATATGTAACACGAAAAAAAAGGGGATGTAGTGATCTCTTTTTGTGCATGTACACAAGGGGTTAATGTGTAATCAGTAGCACTACATGATCACTAGAGGGCCGGACCAATAGGGGTATAAAAGGCAGCCATATTGGGTTTCTCTCTCTCTCTTGGGTGCACTGTGACCAAAGCAATAACAGACTAGTTTAGATGGCTTTTGGAGTTACGCATAGTTTCCGTAGTTAGATCTTGTTAACCTTATCACTAGTATCAAAGTTAAAGTAAAGAACCCATGTAAATATTGTTGTAGTTACTCAATAAACCTTTTGTTACTACTGGACGAGTTCGAATCTTCTTCATCGAGATTCAGAATGCCTCATCACTAACCAAGGATTGAGTAGCCCATGTTCCCTACCACACAGGTAACAAAACAATGTCCTTGAGAGTAGAAGGTTTACAAAGCTCCAAAGCACTTAATAAATTGGTGTTTTTTCAGCACACAGCCACCAATTATTCCCAAGTACACACGAGGTATTGTGGCAATACATTTCAAATTAAAATGCCATTTGTCACAAACCCTGCAGTTTCCATTGAGGAAAAGATTGTTTCCATGCAGCTTCATTCTGCAAGAAAATATATGTAGTTAGGTTCTTATTCTTGGCTGTGCTGTCATGTATAGCTGTATGAAGCTGTGTAGCATCCATTAGTATAGTGTGCTGTCAAGCCCATGTAAACCCACAGATTTATGGATAATGAACACTTCAATTTTTTAAAAGCATCATGGAGAATGGGCAACCTGCATTAAAACAACATGAATTTGAGAGGTCAGATTACTTCTCTGTTTGTCTGCTAATGTACATGAAACTGCTTTTAGTAACTCAGAGAAACCTTAATCCACTAACAGGCAAAGAGTGAGCTTAGCCTTTTACTAACGAATTTGTAGAATCAAGCCAGGTCTTTGCCGCAGGGACTCGGCTGCTGCCTGTTAGCTACCGTGAATTATTTGATGGAAGCTTCAAGCTTCCATTTTGAAAGATTCCAGTGCAACAGTGATATTTGGACGTTTTAATAACCTGAGTGCATGCTACTTCTTTGTAATCACCTTTTCTCATGTGTGTATGTATCTTGTGTATGCCCGTGCTATTGCAAATACATTTGCATGTTGAGAAATAAAACAATAGTTCTTCCTTTTTTAAAGTATGGGAATGCCTGTTTTTTTAAAAAAAGAGAGAATAACATTACACAGGGATTAAAAATATCTTTCTCTTCAAAAGAAAAAAAAACACACCCACCAGTCAGGAGGTGGAAAAAGGAGGAAACCATCCTTCCGTCTCTCCCCTGTCCATAACAACTACATAGGTAAAAGAAGGCAATTTACAGAAGGTGGATACTGAGGGGGCAGAGAGACGACAACGGACGTTGAGAGATGTTTTTGGTTGAAACCTGAATGTTTAAATTATTTCAAACTGATGTACAATAAAGTCAGGGAAGGGAAATAATGTATGGAAAGATTAACAAACAAGCATAACATTTTTTTTGTTCAGTGTGAGGTAAATGTTCTTGAAACTATTGTATCTCGTGTTGATCAAGTGTCTTTATTTAATTGTTCTGATTGTTTTCCTATTGCATTTTGTGGTACAGGTATTTGCAATAAATGTTTTTTTTTAAGAGGTGTGGCTCCCTCTGTTTTAAGGACTTTTTCCCCCTTCATTACAGTTATGCCTCTTATTCCTCAAAATGTCCATATGAAGAGCATGACAATGCCAACTCATCATCCAATTTTCCCTCCTACTGAGGAAAAGTAACTTGGCATTTGCTTTGCTTATCATGGAGTTTGAGGGCCTTCATGAGGTTAGGGGTCATGCAGCTGAAGTAACATTCCATTACATAAGCTTTCAATGTAATGGGACATCAATGTTTTGAAGTCCCATGGCATCAGATCAAACATGGGCAAGGTAACCTCCTGTTATTTACCATGTGCCGTACCCCTCAGCTAATGAATGAGCATTCCTCCGCCTCGAGGGAAACGGAAGATGGAAGTGTGGAAGGTTTTCAGTTGGATGGACAGCATAGTCGGCGCAGGCTTTGAAGGCCGAAGGGCCTGTTCCTGTGCTGTACTTTTCTTTGTTCTTTGATTGAGAGCTGAGATAGTTTTTTTATTGTTTGAGTGGTAATAGAGATATAGTTAAGGGTTACTGTATTCATTACGTGGATTAGCACTGTTTAGGGCTGGCACGGTGGTACAGTGGTTAGCACTGCTGCCTCACGGTGCTGAGGACCCAAGTTTGATCCAGGCCCCGGGTCACTGTATGGAGTTTGTACACTCTCCTCATGTCTGCGTGGGTCTCACTCCCACTACCCAAAGATGTGCAGGGTAGGTGGACTGGCCACGCTAAATTGCTCCTTAATTGGAAAAAATATTTCCCAATTTAAAAAAAAAAAAGCATTGTTTAAGGGGTTTTCTGGTGTGATGTAGAACAAATATTAATACTGTGTCAGTAATAAAGTTTGTTGTAATATACCCAATCGCTATTTTGCGCAAAGATCACTCCTGGAGCGAGGAATCCTTTCCTCACAGTCTTACAAATTAAAAATAAAATATTGGGGTTTCTGTCCAGTGTCTTAGCCACTGTTGAGGTCTGGTCCAGAATCGTAATAACTTTAACTCTGCGCTGGAGTCAAACCAAGATTCAGAGGTTGAGAGCCAATATTGGGAATCATGGGACAATTATGCAATCTAGCCAGTTATTACATTTGACTTACAAGTTTGCTGCATTACCGAAAACTTGCCGTGATGATGCCTCAGTGTCGAAGAACTGAGGCATTCTGATTATTCTTGCTGTGAATGATCAGCGGTTAAACAAATGAGATTCAAGAGAATATTGCAGAAATAGGCTGAGGAAGTAAAAAGGACTTTTTTTTTTTCAATAATGTTGCAGAGCAAATGATCCTTGTTAAACAAGCGAGGTCATAAATTGCAACAAAAAATAATTGCAAGCACATTTCTGAATCTGACCCCAGGTCATAAATAAAACCGATTGATTGAACATAACCTGAGGTAATCATTGTTTGAAACACAGCAGTTGTCATCAGTTCTGCTTGAACATTCACGGGGCCCCTATGTTTACTTTTACATGAAACAGGAAGCAAATCGTCATCTGCTTTGTTTTCCTAGTCCGTTAAAATATACAGCAAGATGCATTTTTCCATAAAGGCAGATTACATCGTTATTGAGTAAAGCCAGTTTTGTGCTCGTTTTTAATTACTTTGAGGTGGTGCCAGTACTGTAGGTACAGCTGGTATCAGCTGATGCTTTTAGCTTTGTACTGACTTTTATATTGACTGTTTTAAAAAAATAATAGTTGATAATCCGATTAGAACAGAAGTGAGGGCAGTACTGAGTGTCATGATATGCAGACATGCAGATTATGATATACAGACAGGCACAGACAGGCAGCTAATGAACACAGAGAACAGGACATGACCAATGAGCAGGCAGGACACTCAGGGGTGGTATCTCACTATAAAAGGCACGAGGCACTCACACACCGCCTCTTTCCACTGATGAACATCTACAGAGCGAGTCAGGGTGTATGTACAGTATCACACCTCCAGCACGTGGCTAAGAGCTAGTCTGGTTCAGTCAGACAGAGTAAACACAATTAGATTAGCAGAGAGTCGAACTCATAGAGAACTGTGCTAACTGTGCTACTGGTCCACGAAGTCAGATTGAATTATCTTCAAGGTCTGGAGTATCTTTTGGTTAAAGCTGCATCCAGTTGCAGCCTGTGTTATCCCAGAGTACATAACACAACATGCTACCAGGAGACTGCTTAATCTAGGTGGTTTACATCAGTCCGTTCCGTGACGACCAGCGAATGTATCCCGGCACCATGGAGAAGATTCAGGCTCCTCGCCAGCTCAGGACCTCGGGCAATCTCAGTGCCAACTGGCGGACATTCAAGCTAAAGTTTCTGCTGTACATCGAAGCTTCAGACCTCGTGGGTGCGTGTGATGCAAGGAAGATTGCGCTTCTCCCCTCAACAGCGGGTGATCAAGCCATCGAACTCTTCAACTCTTTTCACTTCACCGAAGGCCAGGACAAGACAAAGTTTCAGACCATCCTGGACAAGTTTGGCAGTCACTGTGAAATGGACACCAATGAAATCTTCGAGCGCTGCATATTCAAACAGCGTCTACAATGTTAAGATGAATCTTTCAACTCCTTCTGAACTAACCTCCGCCTGCTCGCGCTGTCCTGCAACTTTGGTGATATTGCTGACTCCATGATCAGAGACCAAATCGTTTTTGGAGCTCACTCCTATCCTCTGGGAGAGCAGCGACTGAAAATCAAGCATATGACCCTGCCAGTCGCGAGTGAAACATGCACAGTGCATGAGCACGGCAAAAATCGCTACGCCCAGTACAAATCAGCTGAAAATGAGAAACTTGCCTCCCACGAGGCAGAGAGTGTGCAGGCCATCTCCCGGATGCAGCGCCATCTCCCGGCTGAAAGTGGCCATTTCACGCGCTTTTCCCGGGCCCCATGAATGCGCGATATGAACGGGATAATGAAGCGGCCGACTCCCGCACTGCGCATGAGCGACGATGAGCTGAGCATCAGGACGTCGACGTCACGACGTGCTCGAACTGCGGCAACGCCCACTTAAAGAAACACTGCCCTGCAAAAGGCAGGCGATGTTTAAACTGCGAGAAGCTTGGACACTATGCAGCCTTGTGCAGGTCTGCACCACCAGTCAGGGGCCAGCGCTCCCAATTCCGACGACGACGCGTTCAAAGTGTGCAACAACCATTACAGGATTCTGATCCTGGCAGCACAACGGATCGAGAGGAAGAATGCCTGGACTCCGCCTACTGTGTGGGCATCATTACCAAATGTGAATATGCCACATCCAACTCATCACAAATTCAATCCATCCTCGCTGTGGATTCTGCGGACGAATGGCGTGCAGTGATGCAGGTCAACCACTGCTCCATCCAGTTTAAGCTGGACACAGGTGCTTCTGCCAACCTCCTCTCACAGGCAGGTTTCAAACGCATCAAGAAGCCCCCCCAAGGTCCTACCAGCAGCCTGCAGGCTCCTGGACTACAATGGAAATGCCATCACGGCACTGGGATCCTGCCAACTACTCGTCTCCAGCCGGAGCACCCATACACGGTTACGTTTTGAAATTGTCAAGCCAGACTGGGCATCCCTACTTGGCGTGCAGGCCTGCAAGCAGCTGACCCTCGTGCAGCAGGTTTACACAACGACATCCTCCAATGTGGATCTTCAGGCCGGCATTGACGATATCCTCGCTCAGTATCCGATGAGGTTGACGGGATGGGCACGCTGCCATATCGATAAAAGATTCTGCTACGATCTGATGCCAAGCCAGTGGTCCACACACCACGCCGGGTCCCGGCTCCACTGCGGGAGAGCCTGAAGGCACAGCTCAAGGATCTTCAGCAACAGTGCATCATTTCCAAGGTAACCAAACCGACTGACTGGGTCAGCTCGATGGTATGTGTTAGAAATCCTTCGGGAGACCTGTGCATCTGCATTGATCCCAAGGATCTCAATAAGAATATAATGCGTGAACATTACCCCATTCCAAAGCGGGAGGAACTCACCAGTGAGATGGCACATACACGTTTTTTCCCCAAGTTAGATGCATCACATGGATTTTGGCAAATCCAGCTGGATGAGTCCAGCAGAAGGCTCAGCACCTTCAACACGCCGTTTGGCAGATACTGCTATAATCGCATGCCGTTTGGCATTGCCTCGGCATCAGAGATCTTCAATCGCATCATGGAGCAGATGATGGAAAGCATTGCAGGGGTTCATGTGTATGTGGACAACATCATCATATGGTCCACGACCCCTGAAGAGCATGTTTCCCGTCTCCAGCAGGTATTCCGCCGTGTCCATGCCAATGGCCTGAAGCTGAACAGGTCCAAATGTTGCTTTGGCATGTTGACACTCAAGTTCCTAGGAGACCAGATCACTCAGCAGGGCGTGCGCCTGGACACAGACAAGGTCAAGGCCATCGAAGCCATGAAGATCCCTGAAGTCAAGAAGGCGGTGTTGCGCTTCCTGGGCATGTTCATCCCAAACCTGGCCTCACACACCACGGCCCTCCGAAACCTGGTGAAAAAGTCCACTGCCTTTGAGTGGAAGGCAGCACATCAGGCAGAGTGGTTGGACTGAAAGCCAAACTCACCACTGCACCCGTCTTGGCATTTTTCAACCCAGACAGGGAGACGAAGATCTCGACAGATGCGAGCCAGGATGGCCACCGGTGCGGTGCTGCTTCAACGCGATGACACTTCATTCTGGGCACCGGTAGCCTACGCATCGAGAGCCATGACGCCCACCAAAACAAGGTATGTGCAAATAGAGAAGGAATGCCTGGGTCTTCTCACTGGCATTCTCAAGTTTCACGACTATGTCTATGGCCTGCCGACATTCACTGTCGAGACGGATCATAGGCCTCTGTTCCACATTATCCACAAGGACCTGAACGACATGCCTCGGTTGGAGCGCATCCTCCTCAAACTCAGAAGGTACGACTTTGACTTAGTGTACACACCTGGCAAGGAGCTCATCATTGCTGATGCATTGTCCCGCTCCATCACATTGCCGAGTGAACCGCTGGAAATCATCCGGCAGATTGAATCACAGGTGCAGCTGTGTGCTAGCACCCTCCCAGTGCCTGATGAGAAGGTGGTTCGTATCCGCGAGGAGGCAGCCAAAGATCCCCTCTTGCAGCGGGTCATGCACCACCTCACCAATGGCTGGCAGAAAGGGCAGTGCCCTCAATTTTTCAATGTAAAGGATGACCTGACGGTGATTGATGGTATCCTCCGCAAGCTGGATCGGATTGTCATTCCACTCACTCTCCGGAGCTGGGTGCTCCGCCAAATCCACGAGGGACACCTGGGCATCAAGAAGTGCAGACGCAGAGCCAGGCAGGCTGTCAACTGGCCCGGTACTAGCAAGGACATCTCGAACATGGTCCTCACCTGTGCGACCTGTCAATGTTTCCAGCCAGCGCAGAGCAAGGAGACGCCCAAGCAGCATGGAATCGAGACCTCCCCGTGGTCCAAGGTTGGCATCGACCTCTTTCATGCGAATGGTCGTGACTACATGTTGATTATTGACTATTTCTCCAATTACCCTGAAGTCGTGAAGCTCTCAGACCTCACATCTCGGACCGTCATCAAGGCCTGTAAGGAGACGTTCTCCAGGCATGGTGTCCCACTCACTGTCATGAGTGACAATGGCCCGTGCTTCAACAGTCACGAGTGGTCTATGTTTGCCAAGTCATACCATTTCAAACATGTCACTTCCAGCCCACACTATCCGCAGTCCAATGGGAAGGTTGAAAAAGGGGTGCACATTGTGAAACAGCTCATCTGCAAGGCTGCGGATTCTGCTTCTGACATCTACCTCGCTCTGCTTGCGTACATGGCGACCCCACTGTCCACTGACATGTCGCCGGTTCAACTCCTGATGAACAGGGATCTGCGGACGACACTTCCAGCCATACACTTGCCCAACCTGTATCACCTCCCGGTGCTGCAGAAGGTGCAGCAGCTCCGAAACCAGCAAAAGCAGGGCTGCGATGCTCATGCCACCGATTTGCCCATGTTATCCTCGGCAGACAGTGTCAGGATCATGATACCAGATGGTGGCTGGTCTGCTCCAGCTGTCGTTGTTCAACAGGCTGCGCCCCACTCGTATGTTGTATGTATGGCTGATGGTTCTGTTGTGCGACGAAACAGACGGGTACTGCGCAAAGTTGCCTGCCCGCAACCGCTCTCTTCTCCATTTCCGTCCGTTGTTTTGCCACCTCCTGATACCTCGAACTACGAGGCCACCAGTCAGGCTTCCATCCCACCTGTCAAGACGCCGTCGTCCCCACCACCACCTCTCTGGCGGTCGACAAGGATCAGACGCAAGCCCCAGAGACTGGCCTTATGAACATTTGTTTTGTTTGCTATGTTCTGTTTTCTCACATTAGACAGCTGTCTTCACATGTAAATACGTTCACATATGCCACCGCTTGTAAATATGTTAATATATGCCATCACATGTAAGTACGTTCCCACATGCCAACAAAACATTTTTAAAAAAGGAGATGTCATGATATGCAGACATGCAGATAATGATATACAGACAGGCACAGACAGGCAGCTAATGAACACAGAGAACAGGACATGACCAATGAGCAAGCATGACACTCAGGGGTGGTATCTCACTATAAAAGGCACGAGGCACTCACACTCCGCCTCTTTCCACTGATGAACATCGACAGAGTGAGTCAGGGTGTATGTACAGTATCACATCTCCAGCACGTGGCTCGAGCTAGTCTGATTCAGTCAGACAGAGTAACCACACTTAGATTAGCAGAGAGTCGAACTCATCGAGAACTGTGGTAACTGTGCTACTGGTTCAATAAATCAGATTGAACTATCTTCAAGGTCTGGAGTATCTTTTGGTTAAAGCTGCACCCAGTTGCAGCCTGTGTTATCCCAGAGTACATAACACAAGACTGAGACTCTTGTGAGAAAGAAAATGACCAAATGTGATGAGGGTTATGAACTTGTTAAAAATGATCTGGATTACCCAGGAAATTGACTATATGTTAACAAGGGTATGGGAGAGTCATGTTGACAAGATGGGCTGGAAGTCTGGCTGCAAGAGATGAACCACATGGTAGATGGCCCAGTTGGGTCTGAAGGTCAGCTACCAGTCAAACTTGCATAGGTAAAGGTTGCATGGATTAAGGTTATTGATGGACTCAGTGCAGTTATGCAGGTCCATGTACCTGGATCCAAATGAGAGGAACGTTTGCTACTTTTAGAATGTAAGTTGGAGGCAACTGTACACATCGCACTTGTTCACATTTCTTTTGTGGCTCGTCAACCTTGGTACAATCATATTTTGGAATTCCCATCCCCTCTTGGAGGTATCAGGTGAAATACTGGGAGCCACCATTGCCCTTTGACTCACACTGTTAATTAAAGTTGCAAAGTTGGAGTGTTGAAGTTGGCTAGGATAACAAGGAGAACACATAGCTTTTGAGGCGAAGGTGCTCCTTTGCTGCTGAAGACTTTCTTGTGTTGCCAGCAGATTGTATACAGAGGGTTGCCCATTTCTGTTCAAAGGCATCCTCTCAATGTTGTTTCTCCTTTGTCTAATATAGGTGGGGAAGGTTCTGTGGCACAGTGGTACCTCTGGGCCAGAAGCTCCGGGTTCAAGTCCCACATCAGGACTAGCTGGCCACGGAAATTGTGCCCATAACGTGGTGAAGCAGGTTGAGTATCAGCTTGTCATTCCTTCCAATACGCCTGCTGGCAGGAGGATTTCCTGGTCAGCCATACTTGCAGAAGAAAGTGCCAAACCACTGCAGTACCTTTCCAAGCATAATCATGGACCAATCCAATGGAAGTCCATGGTTGCCAGTCCTGGAGGAAGAGTGAATAATATAGACATTGTAGCTTGCTGCATAATGGGGGCATCGAGGCTTCTCACTGAGTAGCCAGTATTTGGCAGGTCTCATTTCTGTTATTAAATGGCATCAATTCAGTTATTAAATGCACTTTGGACTCAGATAAATCATGGTGTAGATGTGAGGAGCTCTTGTGTCCACACAGGTGCCATCTTTAATACTTTCTACCACCCCTCTCTGTAATGATATGTATATTGACCGGGATGTAAAAAGTTAATGATAATGCTTCTTACCACTAGAGGGAACCACAGAACAGTCATATATATCATGTGACTTTGGGGATTCTGGGATTAGATAATTAGGAGTTACGAGTTGGGAGAGAGTTGGAAGAGGGTCAGGCAGTTGCATACTTGTGAGATCTGTAAGTTAGAGATAGCATAATTTTATACAATAACCTTCTACTTCACGAATGTGAACAAAATCTTAGTTAGTAGTGTAATAAATTTATAGTTCTGTTTGTTAACAAAGCTTTGTGTACTTTATTCAACACTACGCATCCGAGCCATCCAGGTAAAGTAGGATAGAGAATACAACACTTTTCATTGAGAAAAAGATCACGGCGTTGCCCCTTGCAGGAAAATCCAGGAATTTCCTCGCAATATGTTGGCCAGCCCCCAGTCTCCTGCTTGGTGGATACAGATAACTAGGAGGTTTGGAAGCTTTGCAAAAGGGGAATAGTTTGCACTAGCACAGATTGGTGGCCACTTTGAGGACTTCTCCTCAAGCAGTGATATGCCTTCACTATCCCAGAAAGAGGTGTTTGGCTGTCAAATTGTTCTGCCCCTTATTCCAAATAGAATTATGCACACCTTTCTTGCTACCAATGAAAGAATATAAAGAATTATCCCAATCCAAATTGCAGAGAGACACTTACTCATTCCATCAGTGACTCACTTAGAACTAATTCACAAGGTAGGTCACGGAGTACAAATCAGACAGCATAGGGGACATTATTGTAGCAAACATAAAACACATTGTTGCATACATGATTTAATTTTGTTGAATATTTTAGTTGTTACTTCTTTTGTTCTTATCAGGAAAGCAGACGATAAAAATGGTATGATTGGCTGCATGTACTTAAGAGTGAGGATTCTATCTGCAATAAATTCTTCTCAATGTAGCACCCTTGATTTTTCGAAAGTACCTGAGGGGTAAGGCAGGGAGGCAGGCCCAAAATTGACCTTAGCTAGGACAGGGATAGCATTCCAAGCTATGGGTTTTACTCTGAGCCACACGCCAGCTGTCTAGCCAAATGAGGCAACCAGCCCAATTAAAGCATTAAGAATTTGAAATTAATGTTCTGCAGTTGTATTGTGAGGGATCTGCATTATTCCATGCTGCATGCATTGTGCCTTAATGTGAGAAATCCTTGTGTGCTTAATGCAACTTGTTTTGCATTGAGCAAGACTGACTTCTGTTCTTATTCCTCAAGTGAAGATATTAGCAATTCGTGCCTGAAGCCATAGAATCCTTATTTTTCCCTAGCTGTTCCTTGGCTTGTATCCTCGCAACCTCTCTGGTGTCATATTGCTCCTCAGTGTAACTGGGGGGGAGTTTGCAACTGTGACTGTGTTGTGCAGTATGCAACATAGTGGTACAATTAACGCGGTTTGGTCTGAGCCACACTGCATTGTTCTCCCTAAGCAAACCTGACATCTGAAGAATTACATTGCAAACGTTTGTAATGTCAAGGATTCCTGCTTATTCACATGCCTTTTTATAGCTTTTTGCTGGAGTATCGGGATCAACATAGGTGCCATTACTGTGGTAGTCACCACTAACTGTATATTAGATGTGGTACGGTAAGGCTCCTGTACTAGAGGTACATGGGTAAATCCCTGCCTTCTGGCTCCGCCCAGTAGGCGGCGTATAAATGTGTGTGCTCACCAGAGCTGCTCCCATTCTGGTAGCAGCTACAGGAGGCAACACATCTTTGCTCAATAAAGCCTCGATTATTCACTACTCTCGTCTTTGTAGTAATTGAGAGTGCATCAATTACCCACAGCAAATTAGATTTACAAGAATGACACCAGAACTAGTGTGCCTATCAGGGAAGGAATATACGAGCTGGGTCTCTTTACTCTTGAAAGAAGATAGCTGAGGGGTGATCTTACAGAGGTTTTTAAAGTTTTTGATTGAACAGACAACTGGAGAGGGTGTCCTCACTGAATGAGGGAATACGCTCAAGGGGATAAATGGCTGACTGATGTTCCTTTGTTCCTTGGGAGCATCAAGATAAGTTAGTTATCGAGAAATCCTACAGGGTATTTAGAAAATAGTTTCTATACCTAGAGACGGATTAAAGTGCAGAACTCACTATCATACGGAATAGCTGAGGTTAATTGTTGAGATGCATTTAAGTGGAAGCTCAATAAATTCATGAGGGAGCAGGTAATAGAGGGTGATGCTGATCAAGCTAGATGCGGGAGAATGTAAAGAGGCTTGAGTGCAGCATAAATGCTGGCATGGACTCATTGGGCCGGATGTCCTGTACTAAGATTATGTATTCTATGTAACTCAGGAGTGATGTTCTAAATGTAGCCCCCATGCTGCTATGAAGACAGAACAATTCAGCGTGCACCAAATCTCCATTGTATTGTGAAATTCTACAACCCAATGTAAAAGGTGTCCTGCAGTAAAAATATTGGGAACTGTGGGCCGATGAATACATAAGAGAGCAGGAGCTGAGTAAGATTGCTATTGAACTGGAGTTAGCCACAGAACTTCTGTTAATATTCCAGATAAAAGGGAGGAATTTTGGGCGTAGTCGTTATCAGCTATTGTTTGGTAAAACCCACCATCTTAATCAATATTTCGGTGTTGGGTTAAAATGAGCTCAACGAGAAATGTATCGATGAGGCTGTAACAAATCTCTCCCTCGCTTCATCTTCAAGTACAGATGCAGAAGAAATCCAATATTTACAAAAATTTAAATCATGCAAGACCTTTGGCAACATTCATGATCCAGCATAATTACATCTTCACAAATTCTTACTGGCACAGAAACAATTTATGCTCAGTGAGAAAAAGAGGCTTAGAGCATCATTTTCAGGGTAACAACATGTCAGCGTTAACTTTATGGACATCATTTTACTCTTCTGATGGATCATCAACCCTTGACGATAATCTTTGGGCCGTATAAACGTATTCCTTCTTGAGTAGCCTGCAGGCTACAAAGATGGTCTTTGATATTATCGGCACACATGTACGATATCCAATATTGCATGTCGGACCAACATGCAAATGCTGAAGCTTTGTGAAGATTGCCGTTACAATTCAAGCATGAATTTGAAGAACATTTCATCGACATCCTGTATTTCTCGCTCGTGGATAATGTACCTGTGACTTAATCTCAAGTTCAAAAATACACAAGGAGTGATCCAGTGATGGGGAAGGTGATGGACATAGACCGAAAGAGAACGACGTTGATTGGAAAAGTCCAGACCTCAAGCCCTACATCACATGAAGGCTTGAGTTGATAGTAAAGAATGGAGTTTTATTATGGGGATTCCGAGTGATTATTTCTCCGCGCATGTGCAATAAAGTCCTTTGACCAACTGCATGATGGATATCCTGATGTGGTGAGGATGAAGGAATTGGCGCACAGTTATTGTTGGCAGCCAGGATTAGATGCTCAAAATGAAGAGAAAGTGGGGCAATGTCAATCTTGTACAAAACAAAGGAACACTCCACCATTGCAACCATTGCATCCTTGGGAATGGCCAACGTAGCCATGGCAGAGAGTACACATAGACTACACTGGTCCACTGGAGGGACACATGTTCCTAGTGATTGTGAATGCACACCTTGAATGGCCGGAGGTCGTGATCATGAAATCCATGGTGACAGAACAAACTATTGAGAAGCTGAACAAAATATTTGCAAGATTTGGAACACTGGAGTAGGCCATGAGTGACAATGGTACTCAGTTCACTTTGAAGAAGTTCCAAGGACTACCTGAAGACAAACGGTATCCACAGCATCAAGTCAGCTCCATACCATCCTGCAACAGATGGTTTTGTTCAATCATTGAAACATTTCATCAAGGCATTGAAGGACCAGGGTACATTGGCAAGAAGAGTGAACAAATTCTTGATGTCTTACCAGAGCACCACATACGTAACAACACAAATTTCACCAGCAATGCTATTGTTCAAAAGGAAACTGAGAACATAGTTTGATTTGTTGATACCACTTGATACTTCTGAGATTGTCAAATGTCAACAACAAGCACAGAATGCTAGGAGGCAACAAAACTCGAAAAAGTGAGTATTCAGTCAAGGAGAGTGAGTGCTAGCCAGAAGCTACACCATCAGTGGGAAATGGGTACGTGCTGTGATCCCAGCAAATACAGGCCCAATATCATACACCGTACTGCCGGCTGATCAAAGAGTTTGGCAACATCATACTGATCGGCAACTAGCATCACAAAGTGAAATCATTGATCCTTCTCAAGAAGTACTTCCCCTAGAAAGTATAGAGAGCGATACTTGGGAACACAGATCAAACTCAGAAGCAAGTTCAGTTTCTGAGGACTTTCCAGTATCTATAGACACTGGAGTAACTTCCAAGCAAGTATCAACTACTGAAGACAAATAAAATACTTCCAAGGTCTCAAGCAGCCAGGTTCGAGAACATTGAATACAACCAAAAAGGAATACACACCCACCTGAGAGACTGTCTTATTAAGATCTATCTATATGAAATTCAACGTGGGCAAGTGCGAGGTCTTGCACTTTGGAAAAAAGAATAGAGGCATGGACTATTTTCTAACCAGTGTCAAAATTCATAATGCTGAAGTGCAAAGGGACTTGGGAGTCCTAGTCCAGGATTCTCTAAAGGTAAACTTGCAGGTTGAGTCCGTAATTAAGAAAGCAAATGCAATGTTGTCATTCATCTCAAGAGGCTTGGAATATAAAAGCAGGGATGTACTTCTGAAGCTTTATAAAGCATTAGTTAGGCCCCATTTAGAATACTGGGAGCAATTTTGGGCCCCACACCTCAGGAAGGACATACTGGCACTGGAGCGGGTCCAGCGGAGATTCACACGGATGATCCCAGGAATGGTAGGCCTAACATACGATGAACGTCTGAGGATCCTGGGATTATATTCATTGGAGTTTAGGAGGTTGAGGGGAGATCTAATAGAAACTTACAAGATAATGAATAGCTTAGATAGGGTGGATGTAGGGAAGTTGTTTCCATTAGCAGGGGAGACTAGGACCCGGGGGCACAGCCTTAGAATAAAAGGGAGTCACTTTAGAACAAAGATGAGGAGAAATTTCTTCAGCCAGAGAGTGGTGGGTCTGTGGAATTCATTGCCACAGAGGGCGGTGGAGGCCGGGACGTTGAGTGTCTTTAAGACAGAAGTTGATAAATTCTTGATTTCTCGAGGAATTAAGGGCTATGGAGAGAGAGCGGGTAAATGGAGTTGAAATCAGCCATGATTGAATGGCGGAGTGGACTCGATGGGCCGAATGGCCTTACTTCCGCTCCTAGGTCTTATGGTCTTATATGTATAGATATAATGCATAATGTGACTGTTGTAAAAAATGTCAAGTCATTGTTGTTGTACTAACGAAGTAAAGGTGGAGGAGTTTTATGTATCAGAGACTACATCCCTTCTGGTGAAGCATCACATGATCTCTGGTGACGCCAGCAGAGAGTGTTTTGCGTGGGCTTTAAGTTCTCTAAGATTGCATGAGCGACATCCCTAAAAAAAACTCTCATCCTGTTTGCAACAATCCGGCATGTGGGCACCTTTGTACCTTATCTCTTTGCAGCAAACTCAGAGATATACCGACTACAGACTGATTCTCAAAATCACTGCCTGACTTTGCTGCAGACTGATTTACTACTGTTCCACTGTGCTACAGACAGATTCACTACTGTCCCACCGTGTTACAGACTGATTCTCTAACACACCGTCTCACTGTGCTCCAGAGTGACTCTATAACACATCGCCCCAATGTGACGGAATCTCAAACATATTGTCCCATTAGCTACAGAATGTTTCTCTAAACCATTATCCTAGTGTGCTACAGACAGCCTCTCCAGTGCACTGCCCCACCATAGTAGAGACGGGATTCACTAATATCCTCCTACACTGTACTAAATACTGATTCTCAAACACACTGTCCCACTGTGCTACAGACTGGGGGCTGCATTCTCCGATTTTGGGGCTATGTCCGGAGGAAGTGCCTCGTCCTACGATGAAAAAATTGTCGAGGCCTCAGCACCATTTCTCCGTCCGATGAGGGGCTAGCAGCTGCGCCACGAAAAAAAAAGCCTTCACGGAATAAACAGCCGGAGAATTGCCAGGTCCGTGGCCGCACATGCGCACAGCGATGACCTGCAGCGCCGGCCTACCTGCCAGATAGTGCCACCCTGGACACTCCCTCTCTACCCCTGGACCCCCCCCCCTCCCCCACCCCCAGCTCTCGCCGAAGCCACCCACACCAGTGCACGATTCCCCCCCCCCCCGGACTCTGACCATAGTTCGCAGCCGCCACGCCAGGTTCACGAAAACTGAGAGCACAAGTGAACCGCACTGTTGTGCACTCTGCCCATCGGGGCGGAGCATCGGGCAAGGGCCTTCAGGTAACTTCCTGATGCTGTCCCAACGGTGTGCGATGTACTCCCTGATGACGCCATTTTGGAGGGGACGGAGTATCCAAAACCAGGCACTGCCCCCAATTCGGTCGTAAAACATAATTCTCCGCCCGGTCGCCGATTACAAAATTGGGGTCGGCAGGAGGAGAATCTCGCCCTGATTCTCTAACACACTGGGCGGGATTCTCCGTTTTTCAGACGTGAGGCTGGATTCTCCGATTCTGAGGCTCTGCCCTGACGCCGGTCTGGGAACAGTGGTCTTTTATGACCGAAAATGTGGTGCAAAATGGCCACCAATCCTCCATTTGGCTGGGGGCTAGCAGGAATGCAGCATAGAGCACCCGGCTCTAGCTGCCGATATGGCACAGAGACTTGCGAGCCCCGGACCACCCCCAACAATGCCCCCAGCCCCTGCCAAAGTCCCCCTGCCCACGGATCGGCCCTTCCCTGACTATAGCACCGCTGGACTGTGTCCGCAGCCGCCACGCCGAGTTCCCGATAGGTAATACCATGAGAGTCTCACGCCGTCGGAAACTCGGCCGGTCGGGGCCGGTGCTTTGGGGTGAGTGTCGATACAGGGCATGGCATATTCATAGAGTAGGCCTCTTTGGAGGATTCTCCCCATGGGGCGGGATTCTCCATCTCCCAATGCCGACTTCGTAATCAGCGATTGGGCGGTGAATCCATTTTTGCCACCGAATCGGGGACGACGTCTGTTTTTCACAAACCGGTGTCATTGAGGAGTGGGTCGCACACCGTTGGGATGGCCTCAGGATGTCAGCTGAGGCCCTGCCCTGATGCTCCGCCCCAATGGGCTGTGTTCCCGACTGCACGGTTGATGTGTGGTCTCAGTTGTTGGGAACCCAGCGTGGCGGCTCCGGACTGCGTCCAGCGCCGATACAGTTGGGCGGGAGCCGTGCTTCTGGCCGGTGTGTTTCAGTGAAGGCTGGGGGGACTGGTGGGGGTTGGCCAGGGGGTGCCGAAGGGTGTCCAGGGAGGCACTATCTTGCAGGTCGGGACCACGTATGGCTGCGCCATGTTGTACGACGCAACCGCTGCAGGTCGCCGCCGTGTGTATGCGTAGCCACGGACCTGGCAATTCTCCGGCCGTTTATTTCGTGAAGGTTGGGTGTTTCACATAGCACGGCTGGTCGGAGGATCGGTACCGGCTGGGGTGCTGAGGTGACGCCGATTTTTCCCAAGTTAAACGCCACGGATCCTCCGGACATAGCCTCAAAATTGGAGAATCCAGCCCCAAGTTCAATTTGTTCAAAAAGGGGAGCAGAGACAACCCCGGCAACTATAGACCGGTGAGCCTCACGTCTGTAGTGGGTAAAGTCTTGGAGGGGATTATAAGAGACAAGATTTATAATCATCTAGATAGGAATAATATGATCACGGATAGTCAGCATGGCTTTGTGAAGGGTAGGTCATGCCTCACAAATCTTATTGAGTTCTTTGAGAAGGTGACTGAACAGGTAGACGAGGGTAGAGCAGTTGATGTGGTGTATATGGATTTCAGTAAAGCGTTTGATAAGGTTCCCCACGGTAGGCTATTGCAGAAAATACGGAGGCTGGGAATTGAGGGTGATTTAGAGATGTGGATCAGAAATTGGCTAGCTGAAAGAAGACAGAGGGTGGTGGTTGATGGGAAATGTTCAGAATGGAGTTCAGTTACAAGTGGCGTACCACAAGAATCTGTTCTGGGGCCGTTGCTGTTTGTCATTTTTATCAATGACCTAGAGGAAGGCGCAGAAGGGTGGGTGAGTAAATTTGCAGACGACACTAAAGTCGGTGGTGTTGTCGACAGTGTGGAAGGATGTAGCAGGTTACAGAGGGACATAGATAAGCTGCAGAGCTGGGCTGAGAGGTGGCAAATGGAGTTTAATGAATAGAAGTGTGAGGTGATTCACTTTGGAAGGAATAACAGGAATGCGGAATATTTGGCTAATGGTAAAGTTCTTGGAAGTGTGGATGAGCAGAGGGATCTAGGTGTCCATGTACATAGATCCCTGAAAGTTGCCACCCAGGTTGATAGGGTTGTGAAGAAGACCTATGGAGTGTTGGCCTTTATTGGTAGAGGGATTGGGTTCCGGAGTCAGGAGGTCATGTTGCAGCTGTACAAAACTCTGGTACGGCCGCATTTGGAGTATTGCGTACAGTTCTGGTCACCGCATTATAGGAAGGACGTGGAGGCTTTGGAGCGGGTGCAGAGGAGATTTACCAGGATGTTGCCTGGTATGGAGGGAAAATCTTATGAGGAAAGGCTGATGGACTTGAGGTTGTTTTCGTTGGAGAGAAGAAGGTTAAGAGGAGACTTAATAGAGGCATACAAAATGATCAGGGGGTTAGATAGGGTGGACAGTGAGAGCCTTCTCCCGCGGATGGAAATGGCTGGCACGAGGGGACATAGCTTTAAACTGAGGGGTAATAGATATAGGATAGAGGTCAGAGGTAGGTTCTTTACGCAAAGAGTGGTGAGGCCGTGGAATGCCCTACCTGCAACAGTAGTGAACTCGCCAACATTGAGGGCATTTAAAAGTTTATTGGATAAGCATATGGATGATAATGGCATAGTGTAGGTTAGATGGCTTTTGTTTCGGTGCAACATCGTGGGCCGAAGGGCCTGTACTGCGCTGTATCGTTCTATGTTCTATGTTAAGTGTTGACGCCGGGGCTGAATTTGTGGAGTTTCATGACAGCAAATCTGGCGCTGCGACTGGATCGATTCAGCAACTGTGGAGGGACTAGCACCAGCGCCACGTGGAAAACAATCGATTCCAATGAAAAATGGTGCGGGATTCGCCGGGTCCGTGATTGGTACTAGGGTTCCTGAATAGCTGCATCCGCTTATGCATATTACAATCCCTGCACATACCCATCCCAGCCAATAAGATGACACTGGTTGTGCTGGGGTGTGTCCATAAAGTTGATGGGTTGACTGGGGCCAGAGGGCACCGAGGGGATGGCCTGGGGGGGACACTTATACAACGCCTGTACCCAGTGGGCTGTTAGCAGCGTGTGCAGCTGCATGGCTGCCTTGCCAGCTGTGGCAATGGTGTTCTGTGCCAGTCCACGAAAACCCCAGAGCTCACCTCCTGGCCACCCGGCATGACTGCCAGCAAACTATGGCGATGTTGGACACTTTCCGTATCCCCTCTCTCTCCCTCTGCAGCCATGACGCCGGTTTCAAGATTTTTAAAACCACAAGTGAACCACACCGTTGGGAACTCAGCCCATCGAAGGCAGAGCATCGCGAAGGCCCCGGAGAATACCCAGTTCGGTCCGCTAATGACATGCAATTGATGTTTACTGTACGTGCGTAGTGGACCACATTGACGCCACTGTCAAGGTGATAGAGAATAGCGGTTTGGTGTCAAATCGGCACCCGCCGTGATTTTAGCATAGAAATCCATTCTCTACCCAATCACGTTTCGCGGTTTTGCCGTCAGCCAACGGAAAATCTCGCACACTGTCTCATTGCACTACAGTCTGATTGTCTGACACACTGTCTCACTGCACTACAGTCTGATTGTCTAACACACTGTCGCACTGCACTACAGTCTGATTGTCTAACACATTGCCCCGCTGTGCTACAGTCCGATTGTCTAACACACTGTCTCACTGCACTACAGTCGGATTGTCTAACACACTGTCTCACTGCACTACAGTCGGATTGTCTAACACATTGTCTCATTGCACGACAGTCTGATTGTCTGACACACTGTGTCACTGCACTACAGTCTGATTGTCTGACACACTGTCTCACTGCACTACAGTCTGATTGTCTAACACACTGTCGCACTGCACTACAGTCTGATTGTCTAACACATTGCCCCGCTGTGCTACAGTCCGATTGTCTAACACACTGTCTCACTGCACTACAGTCGGATTGTCTAACACACTGTCTCACTGCACTACAGTCTGATTGTCTAACACATTGTCTCACTGCACTCTAGTCTGATTGTCTAACACACTGTCTCACTGCACTACAGTCTGATTGTCTAACACACTGTCTCACTGCACTACAGTCTGATTGTCTAACACACTGTCTCACTGCACTCTAGTCCGATTGTCTAAAACAATGTCTGACTGCACTACAGTCTGATTGTCTAACACACTGTCCCGCTGTGCTAGTCTGATTGTCTAACACACTGTCTCACTGCGCTACAGTCTGATTGTCTAACACACTGTCCCACTGTGCTCCAGTCTGATTGACTAAAACACTGTCCCACTGTGCAACAGTCTGATTGTCTAACACACTGTCCCACTGTGTTCCAGTCTGATTGTCTAACACACTGTCCCACTGTGTAACAGTCTGATTGTCTAACACACTGCCCTGCTGTGCTACAGTCTGATTATCTAACACACTGTCTCACTGCACTACAGTCTGATTGTCTAACACACTGTCCCACTGTGCTAGTCTGATTGTCTAACACACTGTCTCACTGCACTACAGTCTGATTGTCTAACACACTGTCCCACTGTGCTAGCCTGATTGTCTAACACACTGTCCCACTGTGCTACTGTCTATTTGTCTAACACACTGCCCCGCTGTGCTACAGTCTGATTGTCTAACACACTGTCCTACTGTGCAGAAGTCTGATTGTCTAACACACTGTCTCACTGTGCTTGTCTGATTACGTAACACACTGTCACACTGTGCAACAGTCTGATTGTCTAACACACTGTCCCACTGTGCTACAGCCTGATTGTCTAACACACTGTCTCACTGTGCTATAGTCTGATTGTCTAACACACTGTCCCACTGTGCTCCAGTCTGGTTGTCTAACACACTGTCCCACTGTGCTCCAGTCTGATTCTCTAACACACTGTCCCACTGTGCAACATTCTGATTGTCTAACACACTGTCCCACTGTGCAACAGTCTGATTGTCTAACACACTGTCCCACTGTGCAACAGTCTGATTGTCTAACACACTATCTCACTGTGCTTGTCTGATTGCGTAACACACTGTCCCACTGTGCAACATTCTGATTGTCTAACACACTGTCCCACTGTGCTACAGTCTGATTGTCTAACAAACTGTCCCACTGTGCCACAGTCTGATTGTCTAACACACTGTCCCACTGTGCAACAGTCTGATTGTCTAACACACTGTCCCACTGTGCAACAGTCTGATTGTCGAACACACTGTCTCACTGTGCTTGTCTGATTGCGCAATACACTGTCCCACTGTGCAACATTCTGATTGTCTAACACACTGTCCCACTGTGCTACAGTCTGATTGTCTAACACACTGTCGCACTGTGCTCCAGTCTGATTGTCTAACACACTGTCCCACTGTCCAACAGTCTGATTGTCCAACACACTGTCCAGTGCTAGTCTGATTGTCTAACACACTGTCCTACTGTGTCACAGTCTGATTGTCTAACACACTGTCCCACTGCGCTACAGTCTGATTGTCCAACACACTGTCCCACTGTGCTCCAGTCTGATTGTCTAACACACTGTCCTGTGCTACAGTCTAATTGTCCAACACACTGTCCTGTGCTACAGTCAGTCTGATTGTATAATACACTGTCCTACTGTGCCACAGTCTGATTGTCTAACACACTGTCCCACTGTGCAACAGTCTGATTGTCTAACACACTGTCCCACTGTGCAACAGTCTGATTGTCCAACACACTGTCCCACTGTGCTCCAGTCTGATTGTCTAACACACTGTCCTGTGCTACAGTCTAATTGTCCAACACACTGTCCTGTGCTACAGTCAGTCTGATTGTATAATACACTGTCCTACTGTGCCACAGTCTGATTGTCTAACACACTGTCCCACTGTGCAACAGTCTGATTGTCTAACACACTGTCCCACTGTGCAACAGTCTGATTGTCTAACACACTGTCCCACTGTCCATCAGTCTGATTGTCCAACACACTGTCCTGTGCTAGTCTGATTGTCTAACACACTGTCCTACTGTGTCACAGTCTGATTGTCTAACACACTGTCCCACTGCGCTACAGTCTGATTGTCCAACACACTGTCCCACTGTGCTACAGTCTGATTGTCTAACACACTGTCGCACTGTGCTCCAGTCTGATTGTCTAACACACTGTCCCACTGTCCAACAGTCTGATTGTCCAACACACTGTCCAGTGCTAGTCTGATTGTCTAACACACTGTCCTACTGTGTCACAGTCTGATTGTCTAACACACTGTCCCACTGCGCTACAGTCTGATTGTCCAACACACTGTCCCACTGTGCTCCAGTCTGATTGTCTAACACACTGTCCTGTGCTACAGTCTAATTGTCCAACACACTGTCCTGTGCTACAGTCAGTCTGATTGTATAATACACTGTCCTACTGTGCCACAGTCTGATTGTCTAACACACTGTCCCACTGTGCAACAGTCTGATTGTCTAACACACTGTCCCACTGTGCAACAGTCTGATTGTCTAACACACTGTCCCACTGTCCATCAGTCTGATTGTCCAACACACTGTCCTGTGCTAGTCTGATTGTCTAACACACTGTCCTACTGTGTCACAGTCTGATTGTCTAACACACTGTCCCACTGCGCTACAGTCTGATTGTCCAACACACTGTCCCACTGTGCTCCAGCCTGATTGTCTAACACACTGTCCCACTGTGCTCCAGTCTGATTGTCTAACACACTGTCCCACTGTGCTACAGCCTGATTGTCTAACACACTGCCCCACTGTGCTACAGGCTGATTGTCTAGCACACTGCCCTGTGCTACAGTCTGATTGTCTAACACACTGTCCCACTGTGCCACAGTCTGATTGTCTAACACACTGTCCCACTGTGCTGCAGCCTGATTGTCTAACACACTGTCCCACTGTGCAACAGTCTGATTGTCTAACACACTGTCCCACTGTGCTCCAGTCTGGTTGTCTAACACATTGTCCCACTGTGCAACAGTTTGATTGTCTAACACACTGTCCCACTTTGCTCCAGTCTGATTGTCTAACACACTGTCCCACTGTGCAACTGCCTGATTGTCTAACACACTGTCCCACTGTGCTACAGCCTGATTGTCTAACACACTGTCCCACTGTGCTCCAGTCTGGTTGTCTAACACACTGTCCCACTGTGCAACAGTCTGATTGTCTAACACACTGTCCCACTGTGCTCCAGTCTGATTGTCTAACACACTGTCCCACTGTGCAACTGTCTGATTGTCTAACACACTGTCACACTGTGCTGCAGCCTGATTGTCTAACACACTGTCCCACTGTGCAACAGTCTGATTGTCTAACACACTGTCTCACTGTGCTCCCGTCTGGTTGTCTAACACACTGTCCCACTGTGCAACAGTCTGATTGTCTAACACACTGTCCCACTGTGCTCCAGTCTGATTGTCTAACACACTGCCCTGCTGTGCAACAGTGTGATTGTCTAACTCACAGTCCCACTGTGCTACAGCCTGATTGTCTATCACACAGTCCCACTGTGCTACAGCCTGATTGTCTAACACACAGTCCCACTGTGCTACAGCCTGATTGTCTAACACACAGTCCCACTGTGCTACAGATTGATTCTCTGATTCTATATTACATTCGCTCATTGTGCAACATCCTGGGCTAGATTCTCCATTTGCCAACGCCAAAATCGTGAAACAGGGTTGGGGAGAGAATAGCTTTCGACACCGAAATCGCGGTTGACTCCGATTTGACGCCAAATCAGTATGCTCTGGCAGTCTCAAAATAGCGTAAATGCAGCCCTTGCCTCGCGGGCTAAAAGTACAGTAGGCATATCATTAGCGGGCCTGACACCAAATGCTCCGGGGCCTCCGCGACTTACCACCTCTAATGGGCCGACTTCCCGATGGCGGGTTCACTTGTGGTTATAAAAACTGTGAACCTGGCATCCTGGCTGCCGAGTGAGTGAGAGGAGGTTGGAAATGTCCTGGAGCGACTGCAGGCTGCCGGCCTGCACGCGGCCTTGCTCGCCGCGGGAGGGGGACCCTGCCAGGGGCGGGGGAGAGGGGGAGGGGACGACAGGCTGAGCAGCTGGGGTGCCCCCCCATAGGACTGGGACAGTGCCCAGGCACTGACCGCCATTACGGCAGCCATCTTGCTGATCATCCACCCGGGCCCCTGCTTCTACACAGTGACACTGGCCGGATGGGTGTGCCCACCCCCGCACCTCACCATCCAGACCAGGTGCAACACCCGCCCTGAACACCCCACCCAACAGGCCGCCATCCACCGCGGTGTCATCCAGGGCCACACCCACGGCAGATACCAGTGAGGGCAGTGCCAACCAATGGTGCCCCTGGCAGCAGGGACGGACGGCAGGACTAGAGGCACCCATGGAGCCGGATACCGAGGGGGCAGGGATGCGGGGGTGGGGGAGATGCGTGGGTGGGGCCCGCAGTGCCAACCAGGGAGACCATGTAGCCCATGGAACCTGGATGTATGCGCCATGCTAGCATGTTGGCCTTTCATGCCCTGCAGAGAATAACATTCGGTCATCAACCGGCGATGCTGGCCACCGTGGTGATGGCCGCAGCTCTACAAGGTGCCCTGTGGCAGCGTGAGCGGGGGTGGCTCAGGGCGGTGGCAGAGGCTGCAGCAGCGGAGTGGGCAGCAGCAGAGCGGGCAGCAGCGGAGCAGGCTGTAAAGTGGCAGGTGGTGTCCGCACAGGCTGGAGAGCGGATCACCCAACTGGCCGAGGAGGTGCCAAGGGCACCAGATGAGGATCCGCATGTACCGCAACCGCATGTCCTTTGAGGACCTGTCAGACCGGGCATGCAGACGGAGACAGTGGTCAGCTGAGGGACTATGAGACACATATGCCAGATGATGGCACACCTGGCACCGTGGGGGTATGGAGGATACTCGCTCCCGGTGACCGTCAAGGTGATGGTCGTGCTGAACTTTTATGCAACGGGGTGGTTCCAGTCATCAAGTGGGGACCAGTATGGGATTTCACAGACAACGATGCACAGGTGTATCTGTGCCATCACAGTCGCCCTCTATGCCCAGGCGGACCAGTATATACAGTATAATGTGGATCGCGCCCACCAGGATGCCCGGGCAGCGGGGTTCGCTGCCTTTGCCGTGATGCCCCGGGTCTTGGGGGTGATAACAGGTTGTTATACACAAACAGGAAGGGCTACCACTCCATGAACATACAGCTGGTGTGTGACCAACAGATGCGCATTGTGCGCGTCTGCGCCCGATACCCGGGCAATGTGCACAACGCATTCACACTGGCACACTCGGTGATCCCCGACATGTTTGAGGGGCACCCCCCTCCAGCTGCAGAGCTGACTGCTGGGTGACAGGGGTTTCCCGGCACGCCCATCTTGAGGCCACTGATTGACGCGGAGAACCACTACAACGACGCCCATACGGCGACCAGGGGTGTGGTCGAGCGGTGATTTGGAGTCCTGAAGATGCGCTTCAGGTGCCTGGACTGCTCTGGAGGGGCCCTCCACTATGAGGCTATGATGATCGCCCGCATCCTGGTGGCCTGCTGCGTGGTCCACAATTTAGCCCAGCAGAGGGGCGATGTGCTAGAGGAGGATGAGGAGGAAGATCAGGCCTCGTCCGATGAGGAGGATGGAGGGGAGGGGGATAATGAGCAGGACATGGGGCCCAGGCAGGCGCAGGAGGCTGCACAATTAATCGCCAGGGACAGCGCGCACGGGACGCCCTGATCGCCTCATGTTTCACCGACTAGTGGGGGGGGGGCGGGTGCTGGCCATGGGCACGGGCACCACCATCCCAGACCGACACCCCTTCACCTCCCCCACGACCAAACCACCCGCATGCACATCCCCTCCATGACACATACCTGCGGCATGACAAGCTGGGGGCACTGGATTGGCAGTGACAGCAGGTCTGGTCCATGGATGGAGGATGATAAAAAACCGCCCTGCGATGAGCTCTGAGCTCCATATCGTTTGACAATGTCTGATCCATGCCCGCAATAGCACCTTCCACCTGGGTGATCTCTACATCTGAGCTGGCCTGTCTATCACACGATCCTGTCGAATCCTTGGGGTGGGGGTGCTGGGGAGGGTCGGGCAGGTGGGTGGGTGGGGGTGGGGAGCACGGTCCACCCACGGGACCTGCATTGGTCCCCCACTCCCCCCGGCCATTACTGACCGGCCCATACTCACACCCATCAGGCAGAGTACCGAGGCAGGTTTCAACAGTGTTAACAGGCAAATATATACAGTATGTGCGCTAGACACTATAACTAAACTGTGCCCTGCATCCGTGCCAACTTATCTGGATTCTAACTTTCTGGTCTTACGGGCCCTAACACGATGTCTAGGTGGTTCCCCAGATGGTGCAGCAGGAGTGGAGGCGGCCTGCTATGACTCTTGCCCTGCGACAAGGGTCCCTTTTGGCGTACGTCTCCTGGGGCAAACCGGCCTGGATGGGCCCAGCTGCTGCTCGGGCGTCCCGGGTGGCATGGTGCCACCCTGTTATGTCCGTTGCCCACCAGATGCACCAGGAATAGGAGGGGGTGGGGTGGGGAGTCCGAGATGCTGCGTTGTTCCAGCACCTCCCCTGCGGGTGTCACCGGCACGGGCCCCAGCACCTCCTCCTCCCTCGGGGTGCTCGATGGCCCCTGGGTCACTCCATTGGGCGGGGCTGCGAGCAGAACTATCGACTGAGGCCCCCCTGCCACCTGACGCTACCAATCCTGATGGCCATCTCTAGTCTCGACCAGGGCCTGCACGTTCACGGCCATGGAGCACAAGGACTGGAACATCTCCATCTGGGACTGTGCCACCACTCTGAGGGTCTGTGCCACATCAGCCAGTGACTGGGCCATGTATTTCTAGGTCTGGGCCATGTTCCTCTGAGACTAGGCCACCCCGCCCAATGTCTGTCCCACGCCAGCCAGCGCCTGGGCAATGCCACCGATGCCCTCAGCCATGGCCTGCTGTGACTGGGCCACGCTGAGACGTGCTGCTGCGATGTCCAGGTGCCTCTGGCACATGACTGCCTGTGAGAGGGCAGCCCTTCCCTGGACCTCGGCCCCCGTCTGCACAGAATGCCCCAGGCCTTGCATACGCTAGCCCATATCGCCCCCATTGCCTCCACCAGCACCACCCCTTGCTCCTCCACGCAGGTGGACACTTCCACCTGCGCCTGCAGGTGCTGGAAGCCAGCCGTGTGTGGTGCGCACCAGATAGTGTCCCAGGAGCCTCTTCACTAATAGGCCCAACTGAGGTGATAGACTCTGAGATGGTGGAGGGTGTTGGAGACAGCACTGACGGAAAGTCCATGTTCTCCTCTGAACCAAACTCTGGGGTGTCCGGAGGGCTGGTGTTTGGGCTGCTGTCCCCGTCAGTGCTCCGTTGTCTGGAGGGCACCGGCTCTGGTATGGGCTGGGGGCGTGGGGCACCGGATGGACCAGCCCCATCTTACAGGTCCTGTAAGACACAAGTTGACAAGTATGGTTAGACAGTGGGCTGGGGGGGGGGGGGGGGGATTACTGCTGAGGGCACAGCGCTGCCTACTCACCCTGGCCGCCCTGAGGAGGTTCTGCAGTTTCTCCCTGCACTGGATGCCAGTCCAGGCCATATTGCGTACGGCGCTGACCGCGTCTGCCACCTACGTTCAGGCATGGTGAACGGTGCCGCCTGGCGGACTCCTCCCGGGCCGGGGTAAAGGGTCATCCGCCTCCCTTCCACAGCATCCAGGAGGGTCTCCAGATCTGCGTCCCTGAACCGTGGCGCTGCTTTCCTTGCAGCCATCTTGTTGACTGGGATGGTGTGTGTGGGGGGGGGTGGATAGTTTAAGTGCGGCTGCGACGTATGAGCCTCATGTGCGCCAATCACGTACCCGACAAATCCGGCAGCATTTCGCATGGAACCGGTTGTGCCCCACGTGGCAATACTGCCAGCCCATTTAGAGTTGCTGAATCGGTGAACCTGTTGCGCTATTTTTGTTGTCGTGAAACACCACTGTTTCCACACTGACGTCAGCACCTCGTCTCAAAATCGGAGAATCCAGCTTCCTTATTATGTATCACACTCGAGGAAATACTTGTTAGGAAGGAAGATGTGTTGGGCATTTTGAAAAACTTGAGGATAGACAAGTCCCCCGGGCCTGACGGGATATATCCAAGGATTCTATGAGAAGCAAGAGATGAAATAGCAGAGCCGTTGGCAATGATCTTTTCGTCCTCACTGTCAACAGGGGTGGTACCAGGGGATTGGAGAGTGGCGAATGTCGTGCACCTGTTCAAAAAAGGGACTAGGGATAACCCTGGGAATTACAGGCCAGTTAGTCTTACTTCAGTGGTAGGCAAAGTAATGGAAAGAGTACTGAAGGATAGGATTTCTGAGCATCTAGAAAGACACTGCTTGATTAGGGATAGTCAGCACGGATTTGTGAGGGGTAGGTCTTGCCTTACAAGTCTTATTGAATTATTTGAGGAGGTGACCAAGCATGTGGATGAAGGTAAAGCAGTGGATGAAGTGTACATGGATTTCAGTAAGGCATTTGATAAGGTTCCCTATGGTAGGCTTATGCAGAAAGTAAGGAGGCATGGGATAGTGGGAAATTTGGTCAGTTGGATAACGAACTGGCTAACCGATAGAAGTCAGAGAGTGGTGGTAGATGGCAAATATTCAGCCTGGATCCCAGTTACCAGTGGCGTACCGCAGGGATCAGTTCTGGGTCCTCTGCTGTTTGTGATTTTCATTAATGACTTGGATGAGGGAGTTGAAGGGTGGGTCAGTAAATTTGCAGACGATATGAAGATTGGTGGAGTTGTGGATAGTGAGGATGGTTGTTGTCGACTGGAAAGAGACATAGATAGGATGCAGAGCTGGGCTGAGAAGTGGCAGATGGAGTTTAACCCTGAAAAGTGTGAGGTTGTCCATTTTGGAAGGACAAATATGAATGCGGAATACAGGGTTAACGGTAGAGTTCTTAGCAATGTGGAGGAACAGAGAGATCTTGGGGTCTATGTTCATACATCTTTGAAAGTTGCCACTCAAGTGGATAGAGCTGTGAAGAAGGCCTATGGTGTGCTAGCGTTCATTAACAGAGGGATTGAATTTAAGAGCCGTGAGGTGATGATGCAGCTGTACAAAACTTTGGTAAGGCCACATTTGGAGTACTGTGTACAGTTCTGGTCGCCTCATTTTAGGAAGGATGTGGAAGCTTTGGAAAAGGTGCAAAGGAGATTTACCAGGATGTTGCCTGGAATGGAGAGTAGGTCATACGAGGAAAGGTTGAGGGTGCTAGGCCTTTTCTCATTAGAACGGAGAAGGATGAGGGGCGACTTGATAGAGGTTTATAAGATGATCAGGGGAATAGATAGAGTAGACAGTCAGAGACTTTTTCCCCGGGTGGAACAAACCATTACAAGGGGACATAAATTTAAGATGAATGGTGGAAGATATAGGGGGGATGTGAGAGGTAGGTTCTTTACCCAGAGAGTAGTGGGGGCATGGAATGCACTGCCTGTGGAAGTAGTTGAGTCGGAAACAATAGGGACCTTCAAGCAGCTATTGGATAAGTACATGGATTAAGAATTTGTTCTTAAGGGCAGCACAGTAGCAATGTGGATAGCATACAGAATCAGGATGCAGCTCAATGAGAGAGTGCAATTACAAATCCGCCTGTAGCACAATGACAGTGTAATACAGAATCAGGCTGTAGCACAATCAGAGAGTGTAATAAAGAATCAGGCTGCAGCACAATGAGTGAGTGTAATACAGAATTACACAACAGGAGAGTGTAATACAGAATGGGGCTGTAGCATAATGAGAAAGTGTAATACAGAATCGGCTTTTAGCACAATGAGAGAGTGTAATAGAGAATCAGGATGTAGCACAATGAGAGTGTAATATAGAATCAGCCTGTAGCACAATGAGAAAGTGTATTCAAGAATCAGGGTGTAGCGCAATGAGAGAGTGTGATACAGAATCAGGCTGCAGCACAATCGGAGCCTGTAATACAGACTCAGGCTGTAGCACAATGAGAGTGTAATACAGAATGAGGATACTGCTCAATGAGAGAGTGCAATACCGAATCACTCTGTAGCACAATGAGAGTGTAATACAGAATCAGCCTGTATCACAATGAGAGAGTGTAATACAGAATGAGGATGTAGCACAATAAGAGTGAAGAGAACATAGAAAAATAAAGCACAGAACAGGCCCTTCGACCCACAATGTTGTGCCAAAACTTTTTCCTAGACAATCATAGAATTTACAGTGCAGAAGGAGGCCATTCGGCCCATTGTGTCTGCACCAGCTCTTGGAAAGAGCACCCCACCCAAGGTCAACACCTGCACCCAACACTAAGGGCAATTTATCATGGCCAATCCACCTAACCCGCACATCTTTGGACTGAGGGAGGAAATCGGAGCACCCGGAGCAAACGCACGCACACACGGGGAGGATGTGCAGACTCTGCACAGACAGTGACCCAAGCTGGGAATCGAACCTGGGACCCTGGAGCTGTGAAGCAATTGTGCTAACCACAATGCTACCGTGCTGCCCTCATTCTGTATTACACTCTCATTGCGCTACACCCTGATTCTTTAATACACTTTCTCATTGTTCTACTGCCTGATTTTGTATTACACTGTCTCATGGTGCTACAGCCTGATTCTGTAATACACACTCATTGTGCTACATCCTGATTTTGTATTGCACTTTCTCATTATGCTACAGCCTGATTCTGTATTACACTCTCATTGTGCTACTGGCTGATTCTGTATTACACTCTCATTGTGCAACAGGCTGATTTGGTATTCCTCTCTCTCATTGTGCTACGGCCTGATTCTGTATTACACTCTCATTGTGCTGCAGCCTGATTCTGTATTATACTCTCTGATTGTGTTTCAGCCTGATTCTGTAATACACTTTCTCATTGTGCTACAGCCTGATTCTGTATTACACTCTCTCATTGTGCTACAGCCTGATTCTCTATTACACTCTCTCATTGTGCTGCAGCCTGATTCTGTATTATACTCTCTGATTGTGTTTCAGCCTGATTCTGTAATACACTTTCTCATTGTGCTACAGCCTGATTCTCTATTACACTCTCTCATTGTGCTGCAGCCTGATTCTGTATTACACTCTCTCATTGTGCTGCAGCCTGATTCTGTCTTACACTTTCTCATTGTGCTGCAGGCTGATTCTGTATCACACTCTAACTGTGCTACAGCCTGATTCTGTATTACATTCTCTTTGTGCAACATCCTGATTCTGTATTACACTCTCTCATTGTGCTAAAAGCCGATTCTGTATTACACTTTCCCATTATGCTACAGCCTGATTCTGTAATACACTCTCCGGTTGTGCTGCAGCCTGATTCTGTATTACACTCTCTGTGTGCTACAGCCTGATTCTGTGTTATACTCTCTCATTGTGCTACAGCCTGATTTTGTAATACACTTTCTCATTGTGCTACAGCCTGACTCTGTATTACACTCTCACATTGTGCAACATCCTGATTCTGTATTACACTCTCTCATTGTGCTACTGGCTGATTCTGCATTACACTTTCATTCTGCTGCAGGCTGATTCGGTATTGCACTCTCTCATTGTGCAACATCCTGATTCTCTATTACAGTCTCTCATTGTGCTCCTGGCTGGTCCTGTACTACACACTCATTGTGCTACAGGCTGAATCTGTATTACACTATCTCATTGTGTTGCAGCCTGATTCTGTGTTACACTCTCATTTTGCTACAGCCTGATTCTGAATTGCACTCTCTCAGTGTGCTGCAGCCTGATTCTGTATTACACTCTCTCATTGTGCTGCATCCTGATTCTGTATTACACTCTCTCATTGTGCTAAAAGCTGATTCTGTATTACACTCTCTCATTGTGCTGCAGCCTGATTCTGTATTACACTCTCTCACTGTTCTCAGGGCTGATTCTGCACTACACTCTCGTTGTGCTACATGCTGATTTGGCATTGCACTCTCTCATTGTGCAACATCCTGATTCTCTATTACACTCTCTCATGGTGCTCCTGGCTGATCCTGTATTACACTGTCATTGTGCTACAGGCGGATTCGTAATTGCACTCTCTCATTCTGCTGCATCCCGATTCTGTATGACACTTTTTCATTGTGCTGCAGCCTGATTCTGTATTACAGTCTCTCATTGTGCTACATCCTGATTCGGTATTACACTCTCTCATTGTGCTAAAAGCTGATTCTGTATTACACTCTTTCATTGTGCTACAGGCTGATTCCCTATTGCAGGCTCCGATTGTGCTACAGCCTGATTCTGTATTACACTTTCTCATTATGCTACAGCCTGACTCTGTCTTACACTCTCACATTGTGCAACATCCTGATTCTGTATTACACTCTCTCACTGTGCTACAGCCTGATTCTGTGTTACACTCTCTCAATGTGCTACAGGCTGATTCTCTATTATAGGCTTCAAATGTGCTACAACCTGATTCTGTATTACACTTTCTCATTATGCTATATCCTGACTCTGTATTACACTCTCACATTGTGCAACATCATGATTCTGTATTACACTCTCTCATTGTGCTGCAGCCTGATTCTGTATTGCACTCTCTGTGTGCTACAGCCTGATACTGTGTTATACTCTCTCATTGTGCTACAGTCTGATTTTGTAATACACATTCTCATTGTGCTACAGCCTGACTCTGTATTATACTCTCAGATTGTGCAACATCCTGATTCTGTATTACACTCGCACATTGTGCAACATCCTGATTCTGTATTACACTCTCTAATTGTGCTACCGGCTGATTCTGCATTACACTTTCATTCTGCTACAGGCTGATTCGGTATTGCACTCTCTCATTGTGCAACATCCTGATTCTCTATTACAGTCTCTCATTGTGCTCCTGGCTGGTCCTGTATTACACACTCATTGTGCTACAGGCTGAATCTGTATTACACTATTTAATTGTGTTGCAGCCTGATTCTGTGTTACACTCTCATTTTGCTACAGCCTGATTCTGTATTACACTCTCTCAGTGTGCTACAGCCTGATTCTGTATTACACTCTCTCATTATGCTGCATCCTGATTCTGTATTACACTCTCTCATTGTGCTAAAAACTGATTCTGTATTACACTCTCTCATTATGCTAAAAGCTGATTCTGTATTACACTCTCTCACTGTGCTACAGCCTGATTCTGTGTTACACTCTCTCACTGTGCTCAGGGCTGATTCTGCACTCCACTCTCATTATGCTAGAGGCTGATTTGGCATTGCACTCTCTCATTGTGCAACATCCTGATTCTCTATTACACTCTCTCATGGTGCTCCTGGCTGATCCTGTATTACACTGTCATTGTGCTACAGGCGGATTCGTAATTGAACTCTCTCATTCTGCTGCATCCCGATTCTGTATGACACTTTTTCATTGTGCTGCAGCCTGATTCTGTATTACACTCTCTCATTGTGCTACAGCCTGATTCTGTATTACAGTCTCTCATTGTGCTACATCCTGATTCGGTATTACACTCTCTCATTGTGCTAAAAGCTGATTCTGTATTATTCGCTTCAAATGTGCTACAACCTTGATTCTGTATTACACGTTCTCATTATGCTACAGCCTGACTCTGTATTACACTCTCTCACTGTGCTACTGGTTGATTCTGAATTACACTCTCATTGTGCTACATGCTTATTCGGTATTGCACTCTCTCATTGTGCAACATCCTGATTCTATATTACACTCACTCATTGTGCTACTAGCTGATCCTGTATTACACTCTAATTGTGCCACATCCTGATTTTGTATTACACTCTCATAGTGCTACATCATGATTCTGTATTACACTCTCACATTGTGCGAAAAGCCGATTCTGTATTACACTTTCTCACTGTGCTATAGGCTGATTCTGTATTACAGGCTCCGAATGTGCTACAGCCTGATTCTGTCTTACATTTTTCTTTATGCTACAGACTGACTCTGTACTACACTCTCTCATTGTGCAACATTCTCATTCTGTATTACACTCTCTCATTGTGCGACAGGCAGATTCGCTATTGCATTCTCTCATTGCGCAGCACCCTGATTCTGTATTACAGTCTCTCATTGTGCTGCAGCCTCATTCTGTATTATAGTCTCTGCTGGTGCTACAGCCTGTGTCGGTATTACAGACTCCGATTGTGCTACAGCCTGATTCTGTATCACGCTTTCTCATTGCGCGTGCACCTTGATTCTTCAATACAGTTTCTCATTGTGCTACTGCCTGATTGTGTATTACACTCTCTCATGGGGCTACCACCTGATTCTGTAATACACTTTCTCATTGTGCTAAAGCCTGATTCTGCATTACACTCTCATTGTGCTACATCCGGATTCTGTACTGCACTCTCTCATGATGCTACAGCCTGGTTCTGTATAACACTCTCTCATTGTGCTACAGGCTGACTCGGTATTGCACTCTCTCATTGTGCAGCATCCTGATTCTGTGTTACACTCTCACTGTGCTACAGCCTGATTCTGTATTACACTCTCTCATTGAGCTACAGCCTGATTCTGTATTACACTCTCTCATTGCGCTACAGCCTGATTTCGCATTACACTCTCATTGTGCTACATCCTGATTCTGTATTACACTCGCACATTATGCTAAAAGCAGATTCTGTAGTACACTTTCTTATTATGCTACAGCCTGATTCTCTATTACAGTCTCTCATTGTGCTCCTGGCTGGTCCTGTATTACACACTCATTATGCTGCAGGCTGAATCTGTATTACACTATTTCATTGTGTTGCAGCCTGATTCTGTGTTACACTCCCATTTTGCTACAGCCTGATTCTGTATTACACTCTCTCATTGTGCTGCAGGCTGATTCTGTATTACACTCTCTCACTGTTCTCAGGGCTGATTCTGCACTACACTCTCATTGTGCTACAGGCTGAATCGGCATTGCTCTCTCTCATTGTGCAACATCCTGATTCTCTGTTACACTCTCTCATGGTGCACCTGGCTGATCCTGTATTTCACTGTCATTGTGCTACAGGCGGATTCGTAATTGCACTCTCTCATTGTGCTGCATCCCGATTCTGTATGACACTTTTTCATTGTGCTGCAGCCTGATTCTGTATTACACTCTTTCATTGTGCTACAGCCTGATTCTGTATTACAGTCTCTCATTGTGCTACATCCTGATTCGGTATTACACTCTCTCATTGTGCTAAAAGCTGATTCTGTATTATTCGCTTCAAATGTGCTACAACCTTGATTCTGTATTACACGTTCTCATTATGCTACAGCCTGACTCTGTATTACACTCTCTCACTGTGCTACTGGTTGATTCTGAATTACACTCTCATTGTGCTACACGCTTATTCGGTATTGCACTCTCTCATTGTGCAACATCCTGATTCTATATTACACTCTCTCATTGTGCTACTAGCTGATCCTGTATTACACTCTAATTGTGCCACAGCCTGATTCTGTATTACACTCTCATAGTGCTACATCATGATTCTGTATTACACTCTCACATTGTGCGAAAAGCCGATTCTGTATCACACTTTCTCACTGTGCTATAGGCTGATTCTGTATTACAGGCTCCGAATGTGCTACAGCCTGATTCTGTCTTACATTTTTCTTTATGCTACAGACTGACTCTGTACTACACTCTCTCATTGTGCAACATCCTCATTCTGTATTACACTCTCTCATTGTGCGACAGGCAGATTCGCTATTGCATTCTCTCATTGCGCAGCACCCTGATTCTGTATTACAGTCTCTCATTGTGCTGCAGCCTCATTCTGTATTATAGTCTCTGCTGGTGCTACAGCCTGTGTCGGTATTACAGACTCCGATTGTGCTACAGCCTGATTCTGTATCACAATTTCTCATTGCGCGTGCACCTTGATTCTTTAATACAGTTTCTCATTGTGCTATTGCCTGATTGTGTATTACACTCTCTCATGGGGCTACCACCTGATTCTGTAATACACTTTCTCATTGTGCTAAAGCCTGATTCTGCATTACACTCTCATTGTGCTACATCCGGATTCTGTACTGCACTCTCTCATGATGCTACAGCCTGGTTCTGTATAACACTCTCTCATTGTGCTACAGGCTGACTCGGTATTGCACTCTCTCATTGTGCAGCATCCTGATTCTGTGTTACACTCTCACTGTGCTACAGCCTGATTCTGTATTACACTCTCTCATTGTGCTACAGCCTGATTCTGTATTACACTCTCTCATTGCGCTACAGCCTGATTTCGCATTACACTCTCATTGTGCTACATCCTGATTCTGTATTACACTCGCACATTATGCTAAAAGCAGATTCTGTAGTACACTTTCTTATTATGCTACAGCCTGATTCTCTATTACAGTCTCTCATTGTGCTCCTGGCTGGTCCTGTATTACACACTCATTATGCTGCAGGCTGAATCTGTATTACACTATTTCATTGTGTTGCAGCCTGATTCTGTGTTACACTCTCATTTTGCTACAGCCTGATTCTGTATTACACTCTCTCATTGTGCTGCAGGCTGATTCTGTGTTACACTCTCTCACTGTGCTCAGGGCTGATTCTGCACTACACTCTCATTGTGCTACAGGCTGATTCGGCATTGCTCTCTCTCATTGTGCAACATCCTGATTCTCTGTTACACTCTCTCACGGTGCACCTGGCTGATCCTGTATTTCACTGTCATTGTGCTACAGGCGGATTCGTAATTGCACTCTCTCATTGTGCTGCATCCCGATTCTGTATGACACTTTTTCATTGTGCTGCAGCCTGATTCTGGATTACACTCTCTCATTGTGCTACAGCGTGATTCTGTATTACAGTCTCTCATTGTGCTACATCCTGATTCGGTATTACACTCTCTCATTGTGCTAAAAGCTAATTCTGTATTATTCGCTTCAAATGTGCTACAACCTTGATTCTGTATTACACGTTCTCATTATGCTAATGCCTGACTCTGTATTACGCTCTCTCACTGTGCTACTGGTTGATTCTGAATTACACTCTCATTGTGCTACATGCTTATTCGGTATTGCACTCTCTCATTGTGCAACATCCTGATTCTATATTACACTCTCTCATTGTGCTACTAGCTGATCCTGTATTACACTCTAATTGTGCCACAGCCTGATTCTGTATTACACTCTCATAGTGCTACATCATGATTCTGTATTACACTCTCACATTGTGCGAAAAGCCGATTCTGTATTACACTTTCTCACTTTGCTATAGGCTGATTCTGTATTACAGGCTCCGAATGTGCTACAGCCTGATTCTGTCTTACATTTTTCTTTATGCTATAGCCTGACTCTGTACTACACTCTCTCATTGTGCAACATCCTCATTCTGTATTACACTCTCTCATTGTGCAACATCCTCATTCTGTATTACACTCTCTCATTGTGCTACTGGCTGATTCTGTATTACACTCTCATTGTGCTACAGGCAGATTCGTTATTGCATTCTCTCATTGCGCAGCACCCTGATTCTGTATTACAGTCTCTCATTGTGCTGCAGCCTCATTCTGTATTATAGTCTCTGCTGGTGCTACAGCCTGTGTCTGTATTACAGACTCCGATTGTGCTACAGCCTGATTCTGTATCACACTTTCTCATTGCGCGTGCACCTTGATTCTTTAATACACTTTCTCATTGTGCTACAGCCTGATTCTGTCTTACACTCTCTCATGGGGCTACCACCTGATTCTGTAATACACTTTCTCATTGTGCTAAAGCCTGATTCTGTATTACACTCTCATTGTGCTACATCCGGAATCTGTACTGCACTCTCATTGTGCTACATCCTGATTCTGTATTGCACTCTCTTATGATGCTACAGCCTGATTCTGTATAACACTCTCTCATTGTGCTACAGGCTGATTCGGTATTGCACTCTCTCATTGTGCAGCATCCTGATTCTGTGTTACACTCTCACTGTGCTACAGCCTGACTCTGTATTACACTCTCTCATTGTGCTACAGCCTGATTCTGTATTACACTCTCTCATTGCGCTACAGCCTGATTTCGCATTACACTCTCATTGTGCTACATCCTGATTCTGTATTACACTCGCACATTATGCTAAAAGCAGATTCTGTAGTACAATTTCTGATTATGCTACAGCCTGATTCTCTATTACAGTCTCTGGTCCTGTATTACACACTCATTATGCTACAGGCTGAATCTGTATTACACTTTCTCATTGTGCTACAGCCTGACTCTGTCTTACACTCTCACATTGTGCAACATCCTGATTCTGTATTACACTCTCTCACTGTGCTACAGCCTGATTCTGTGTGACACTCTCTCACTGTGCTCAGGGCTGATTCTGCACTACACTCTCATTGTGCTACAGGCGGACTCGTAATTGCGCACTCTCATTGTGCTGCATCCTGATTCTGTATTACACTTTTTCATTGCGCTGCAGGCTGATTCAGTATTACACTCTCTCATTGTGCTGCAGCCTGATTCTTTATTACTCTCTCTGATTGTGCTACAACCTAATTTTGTCATACACTTTCTCATTGTGCTACAGTCTGATTCGGTATTACACTTTCTCATTGTGCTTCAGCCTGATTCTGAAATTCACTTTCTCATTATGCTACATCCGGATTCTGACTACAGCCTGACTCTGTACTACACTCTCTCATTGTGCTACAGGCCGATTCTGTATTACAGGCTCCGAATGTGCTGCACCCTGATTCTGTATTACACGTTCTCATTGGGCTACAGACTGATTCGGCATTGCACTCTCATATTGTGCACCACCCTGATTCTATATTACACGCTCTCATTGTGCCGCATCCTGATTCTGGATTATACTCTCTGATTGTGCTACAGCCTGAGTCTGTATCACACTCTCTCATGAAATGAAATGAAAATCGCTTATTGTCACAAGTAGGCTTCAAATGAAGTTACTGTGAAAAGCCCCTAGTCGCCACATTACGCGCCTGTTCGGGGAGGCTGGTACAGGAATTGAACCGTGCTGCTGGCCTGCCTTGGTCTGCTTTCAAAGTCAGCGATTTAGCCCTGTGCTAAGTGCACTACACCCTGATTCTTTAATACACTTTCTCATTGTGCTACTGCCTGATTGTGTGTTACACTCTCTCATGGTGCTACAGCCTGATTCTGTAATACGCCTTCTCATTTTGCTAAAGCCTCATTCTGTAATACACTCTCATTGTGCTACATCCTGATTCTGTAGTGCACTCTCATTGTGCTGTAGCCTGTTTCTGTATTACACTCTCTCATTGTGCTACATCCTGATTCTGTATTACACTCTTATGGTGCTGCTGCCTGATTCTGTATTACGCTCACTCATTGTGCTCCAGCCTGATTCTGTATTACACTCTCTCACTGTGCTACAGGCTGATTCTGTATTCCAGGCTCCAAATGTGCTGCAGCCTGATTCTGTATTATACTTTCACATTGTGCTACAGGCTGATTCGGTATTGCACTGTCTCATTGTGCAACATCCTGATTCTGTATTACACCCGCTCATTGTGCTCCTGGCTGATCCTGTATTACACTCGCATTGTGCTACAGGCTGATTCGGTATTGCACTGTCTCATTGTGCAACATCCTGATTTTGTATTACACCCGCTCATTGTGCTCCTGGCTGATCCTGTATTACACTCGCATTGTGCTACAGGCTGATTCGGTATTGCACTTTCTCATTGTGCAGCACACTGATTCTGTATTACACGCTCTCATTCTGCTGCAGCCTGATTCTGTATTATACTCTCTGATTGTGCTACAGCCTGAGTCTGTATAACAGGCTCCGATTGTGCTACAGCCTGATTCTGTATCACACTCTCTCATTGCGCTACACCCTGATTCTTGAATACACTTTCTCATTGTGCTACTGCCTGATTGTGTATTACATTCTCTCATGGTGCTACAGCATGAATCTTTATTACACTCTTTCATTGTGCTACAGGCTGATTCTGTATAACACTCTCTTTCTGCTACACCCTGATTCTGTATTCCTCTCTCTCATTGTGCTACAGCCTGATTGTGTATTACATTCTCTCATGGTGCTACAGCCTGAATCTTTATTACACTTTCTCATTGTGCTACAGCCTCATTCTGTATTGCACTCTCTCATTGTGCTGCATGCTGATTCAGTATTACACTTTCTCATTATGCTACAGCCTGACTCTGTATTGTACTCTCTCATTGCGCAACATCCTGATTCTATATTACACTCTCTCATTGTGCTACAGCCTGATTCTGTATTCCACTCTCATTGTGCTACAGCCTGATTCTGTATTCCACTCTCATTGTGCTACATCGTGATTCTGCATTACACTCTCACATTGTATGAAAAGCCGATCCTGTATTACACTTTCTCATTACGCTACAGCCTGATTCTGTATTACACTCTCTCATTGTGCAACATCCTGAAATTCTGTATTACACTCTCTCATTGTGCTACAGCCTAGTTCTGTAATATACTTTCTCATTGTGCTACAGGCTGATTCCTTATGACACTCTCATTGTGCTACAGCCTGATTCTGTATTACACTCTCTTATTGTGCTACTGGTTGATTCTGTATTACACTCTCATTGTGCGACATGCTTATTCGGTATTGCACTCTCTCATTGTGCAACATCCTGATTCTATATTACACTCTCTCATTGTGCTACTAGCTGATCCTGTATTACACTCTAATTGTGCTACAGCCTGATTCTGTATTATACTCTCATTGTGCTGCATCATGATTCTGTATTACACTCTCACATTGTGCTAAAAGCCGATTCTGTATTACATTTTCTTACTGTGCTATAGGCTGAATCTGTATTACAGGCTCCGAATGTGCTACAGCCTGATTCTGTATTACATTTTTATTTATGCTACAGCCTGACTCTGCACTACACTCTCTCATTGTGCAACATCCTCATTCTGTATTACACTCTCTCATTGTGCTACTGGCTGATTCTGTATTACACTCTCATTGTGCTACAGGCAGATTCGCTGTTGCATTCTCTCATTGCGCAGCACCCTGATTCTGTATTACAGTCTCTCATTGTGCTACAGCCTGATTCTGTATTATACTCTCTGATGGTGCTACAGCCTGAGTCTGTATTACAGAGTCCGATTGTGCTACACCCTGATTCTGTATCACACACTTTCTCATTGCGCGCACACCTTGATTCTTTAATACACTTTCTCATTTTGCTACTGCCTGATTGTGTATTACACTCTCTCATGGGGCTACCACCTGATTCTGCAATACATTTTCTCATTGTGCTAAAGCCTGATTCTGTATTACACTCTCATTGTTCTACATCCGGATTCTTTACTGCACTCTCATTGTGCTACATCCTGATTCTGTATTGCACTTTCTCATTATGCTACAGCCTGATTCTGTATTACACTCTCCCATTGTGCTACAGGCTGATTAGGTATTGCACTCTCTCATTGTGCAGCATCCTGATTCTGTATTACACTCTCATTGTGCAGCATACTGATTCTGTATTACACTCTCATTGTGCAGCAGCCTAATTCTGTATTACACACTCTCATTGTGCTTCAGCCTGATTCTGTGTTACACTCTCACTGTGCTACAGCCTGATTCTGTATTACACTCTCTCATTGATTGTGCTACAGCCTGATTCTGTATTACACTCTCTCATTGTGCTACAGGCTGATTCTGTTTTACACTCGCACATTATGCTAAAAGCAGATTTTGTAGTACACTTTCTTATTATGCTACAGCCTAATTCTGTATTACACTCTCTCATTGTGCAACATCCTGATTCTTTATTACTCTCTCATTGTGCTACATCCTGATAATGTATTGCACTCTCATAGTGCTTCATCCAGATTCTGTAGCGCAATGAGAGAGTGTGATACAGAATCAGGCTGCAGCACAATCATAGCCTGTAATACAGACTCAGGCTGTAGCACAATGAGAGAGTATAATATCAGGGGCTGTTGAGCACAGGGCTAAATCGCTGGGTTTGAAAGCAGACCGAGGCAGGCCAGCAGCACGGTTTGATTCCCGTAACAGTCTCTCCGAACAGACGCCGGAATGTGGTGACAAGGGGCTTTTCACTGTAACTTCATTTGAAGCCTACTTGTGACAATAAGCGATTTTCATTTCATTTTTTCATTATTGCAATTTCTCATTATGCTACAGCCTGATTCTGTATTACACTCTCTCATTGTGCTACTGGCTGATCCTGTATTACACTCACATTGTGCTACAGGTTGATTCGGTATTGCACTCTCTCATTGTGCAATATTCTGATTCTGTATTACACTCTCTCATTGTGCTACTGGCTGATCCTGTATTAGAATCTCATTGTGCTACAGGTTGATTTGGTATTGCACTCACTCATTGTGCAGCAGCCTGATTCTGTATTATACTCTCGCATTATGCTACACCCTAATTGTGTAATGCACCTTCTCATTGAGCTACAGCCTTATTCTGTATTACACTCTCCGGTTGTGCTACAGCCTAATTCTGTGTTACACCCTCTCATTGTGCTGCAGCCTGATTCTGTATTACACTCTCTGATTGTGCTACAGCCTGATTCTGTATTACACTCACTCATTGTGCTACAGCCTGATTCTGTATTAAACTCTCTCATTATGCTACAGGCTGATTCTGTATTACACTCTAATTGTGCTACAGCCTGATTCTGTATTATACTCTCATTGTGCAACATCCTGATTCTATATTACACTCTCATTGTGCTGCAGCCTGATTCTATATTACACTCTGTCATTGTGCTACAGCCTAATTCTGTAATACACTTTCTCATTGTGCTACAGGCGGATTCTGTATTACACTCTCTCATTGTGCTGCAGTCAGATTCTGTATTACACTCTCTCATTGTACTACAGCCTGATTCTGTATTACACTCTCTCATTGTGCTACAGGCTGGTTCTGTATTACAGGCTCCGAATGTGCTACAACCTGATTCTGTATTACACTTTCTCATTATGCTACAGCCTGGCTCTGTATTACACTTTCTCATTGTGCAACATCCTGATTCTGTATTACACTCTCTCATTGTGCTACTGGCTGACCCTGTATTACACTCTCATTGTGCTACAGGCTGATTCGGTATTGCACTCTCTCATTCTGCTGCAGCCTGATTCTGTATTACAGACTCAGATTGTGCTACAGCCTGATTCTGTTTCACACTCTCTCATTGCGCTACACCCTGATTCTTTAATACACTTTCTCATTGTGATACTGCCTGATCCTGTGTATTACACTCTCTTATGGTGCCACAGCCTTTTTCTATATTACACTCTCTCATTGTGCTTCAGGCTGATCCTGCAGAACACTCTCATTGTGCTACACCCTGATTCTGTATTCCTGTCTCTCACTGTGCTACAGCCTGATTCTGTCTTACACTCTTCAATTGTGCTGCAGCCTGATTCTGTATTACAGGCTCCGATTGTGCTACAGCCTATTTCTGTAATACATTTTCTCATTGTGCTGCAGACTGATTCTGTATTACAGGCTCCGATTGTGCGACAGCCTATTTCTGTAATAAACATTCGCATTGTTCTATTCTTATTCTGTATTACACTTTCTCATTGTGCTACAGCCTGAGTCTGTAACACACATGAAATGAAATGAAATGAAAATCGCTTATTGTCACAAGTAGGCTTCAAATGAAGTCACTGTGAAAAGCCCCTAGTCGCCACATTCCGGCGCCTGTTCGGGGAGGCTGGGTTACATTGCGCAACAGCCTGATTCGGTATTGCACTCTCTCATTGTGTGACAGCCTGATTCTTTATTACACTCTCTGATTGTGCTACAGGCTGATTCTGTATAAAACTCTCACTGTGCTACACTCTGATTCTGTATTACACTCTCTCATTGTGCAGCAACCTGACTCATAGAATTTACAGTCCAGAAGGAGGCGATTCGGCCCATCGAGTCTGCACCGGCTCTTGGAAAGAGCATCCTAGCCAAGCCCACACCTCCACCCTATCACCATCACCCAGTAACCCCACCCAACACTAAGGGCAATTTTGGACACTGAGGACAATTTAGCATGGCCAATCCACCTAACCCGCACATCTTTGGAATGTGGGAGGAAACCGGAGCACCCGGAGCAAACCCACGCACACACGGGGAGAACGTGCAGACTCCGCACAGACAGTGACCCAAGCCGGGAATCGAAACTGGGAACCTGGAGCTGTGATGCAATTGTGCTAACCACAATGCTACTGTGCTGCCCTCGTTCTGTATTACACTCTCTCATTGTGCTGCAGCCTGATTCTGTATTATACTCTCTGATTGTGCTACAGCCTGATACTGTATTACACTCACTCATTGTGCTACAGCCTGATTCTGTATTACACTCACTCATTATGCTACAGGCTGATTCTGTATTACACTCTAATTGTGCTACAGCCTGATTATGTATGACACTCTCATTGTGCTGCAGCCTGATTCTGTATTACACTCTCTCATTGCGCTACAGCCTAATTCTGTAATACACTTTCTCATTTTGCTACAGGCTGGTTCTGTATTACAGGCTCCAAATGTGCTACAGCCTGATTCTGTATTACACTCTATCATTGTGCAACATCCGGATTCTGTATTACACTCTCTCATTGTGCTACTGGCTGATTCTGTATTACACTCTCATTGTGCTACAGGCGGGGCGGATTCTGTATTACACTCTCTCATTGTGCTGCAGCCTAATTCTGTAATACACTTTCTCATTGTGCTGCAGGCGGATTCTGTATTACACTCTCTCATTGTGCTGCAGGCAGATTCTGTATTACACTCTCTCATTGTGCTACAGGCTGGTTCTGTATTACAGGCTCCGAATGTTCTACAGCCTGATTCGGAATTACATTCTCTCATTGCGCTACACCCTGATTCTTTAATACACTTTCTCATTGTGATACTGCCTGATTCTGTGTATTACACTCTCTTATGGTGCTACAGCCTGTTTCTATATTACACTCTGTCATTGTGCTTCAGGCTGATTCTGTATAACACTCTCATTGTGCTACACCCTGATTCTGTATTCCTGTCTCTCACTGTGCTACAGCCTTTTTCTGTATTACACTCTCCAATTGTGCTGCACCCTGATTCTGTATTACAGGCTCCGAGTGTGCTACAGCCTATTTCTGAAATACTTTTTCTCATTGTGCTACAGTCTGATTCTGTATTACACTTTCTCATTGTGCTACAGCCTAATTCCGTATTACACTCTCTTGTTGTGCTACTGGCTGATCCTGTATTACACTCTCGTTGTGCTACAGGCTGATTCAGTATTGCACTCTCTCATTGTGCTACTGGCTGATCCTGTATTACACTCTCATTGTGCTACAGGTTGATTCGGTATTGCACTCTCTCATTGTGCAATATCCTGATTCTGTATTACACTCTCTCATTGTGCTACTGGCTGATCCTGTATTACAATCTCATTGTGCCAGAGGTTGATTTGGTATTGCACTCACTCATTGTGCAGCATCCTGATTCTGTATTACACTCTCATTGTGCAGCAGCCTGATTCTGTATTACACTCTCGCATTATGCTACACCCTAATTGTGTAATGCACCTTCTCATTGAGCTACAGCCTTATTTGGTATTACACTCTCCGGTTGTGCTACAGCCTAATTCTGTGTTACACCCTCTCATTGTGCTGCAGCCTGATTCTGTATTACACTCTCTGATTGTGCTACAGCCTGATTCTGTATTAAACTCTCTCATTATGCTACAGGCTGATTCTCTATTACACTCTAATTGTGCTACAGCCTGATTCTGTATTATACTATCATTGTGCAACATCCTGATTCTATATTACACTCTAATTGTGCTGCAGCCTGATTCTATATTACACTCTGTCATTGTGCTACAGCCTAATTCTGTAATACACTTTCTCATTGTGCTACAGGCGGATTCTGTATTACACTCTCTCATTGTGCTGCAGTCAGATTCTGTATTACACTCTCTCATTGTACTACAGCCTGATTCTGTATTACACTCTCTCATTGTGCTACAGGCTGGTTCTGTATTACAGGCTCCGAATGTGCTACAACCTGATTCTGTATTACACTTTCTCATTATGCTACAGCCTGACTCTGTATTACACTTTCTCATTGTGCAACATCCTGATTCTGTATTACACTCTCTCATCGTGCTACTGGCTGATCCTGTATTACACTCTCATTGTGCTACAGGCTGATTCGGTATTGCACTCTCTCATTGTGCAGCACACTGATTCTGTATTACACTCTCTCATTCTGCTGCAGCCTGATTCTGTATTACAGACTCAGATTGTGCTACAGCCTGATTCTGTTTCACACTCTCTCATTGCGCTACACCCTGATTCTTTAATACACTTTCTCATTGTGATACTGCCTGATCCTGTGTATTACACTCTCTTATGGTGCTACAGCCTTTTTCTATATTACACTCTCTCATTGTGCTTCAGGCTGATTCTGTATAACACTCTCATTGTGCTACACCCTGATTCTGTATTCCTGTCTCTCACTGTGCTACAGCCTGATTCTATCTTACACTCTCCAATTGTGCTGCAGCCTGATTCTGTATTACAGGCTCCGATTGTGCTACAGCCTATTTCTGTAATAAATTTTCTCATTGTGCTGCAGACTGATTCTGTATTACAGGCTCCAATTGTGCGACAGCCTATTTCTGTAATAAACGTTCGCATTGTTCTATTCTTATTCTGTATTACACTTTCTCATTGTGCTACAGCCTGAGTCTGTAACACACATGAAATGAAATAAAAATCGCTTATTGTCACAAGTAGGCTTCAAATGAAGTTACTGTGAAAAGCCCCTAGTCGCCACATTCCGGCGCCTGTTCGGGGAGGCTGGGTTACATTGCGCAACAGCCTGATTCGGTATTGCACTCTCTCATTGTGTGACAGCCTGATTCTTTATTACACTCTTTCATTGTGCTACAGGCTGATTCTGTATAAAACTCTCACTGTGCTACACCCTGATTCTGTATTACACTCTCTCATTGTGCTACACCCTGATTCTGTATTACACTCTCTCATTGTGCAGCAACCTGACTCATAGAATTTACAGTCCAGAAGGAGGCGATTCGGCCCATCGAGTCTGCACCGGCTCTTGGAAAGAGCATCCTAGCCAAGCCCACACCTCCACCCTATCACCATCACCCAGTAACCCCACCCAACACTAAGGGCAATTTTGGACACTGAGGACAATTTAGCATGGCCAATCCACCTAACCCGCACATCTTTGGAATGTGGGAGGAAACCGGAGCACCCGGAGCAAACCCACGCACACACGGGGAGAACGTGCAGACTCCGCACAGACAGTGACCCAAGCCGGGAATCGAAACTGGGAACCTGGAGCTGTGATGCAATTGTGCTAACCACAATGCTACTGTGCTGCCCTCGTTCTGTATTACACTCTCTCATTGTGCTGCAGCCTGATTCTGTATTATACTCTCTGATTGTGCTACAGCCTGATACTGTATTACACTCACTCATTGTGCTACAGCCTGATTCTGTATTACACTCTCTCATTGTGCTACAGCCTGATTCTGTATTACACTCACTCATTATGCTACAGGCTGATTCTGTATTACACTCTAATTGTGCTACAGCCTGATTATGTATGACACTCTCATTGTGCTGCAGCCTGATTCTGTATTACACTCTCTCATTGCGCTACAGCCTAATTCTGTAATACACTTTCTCATTTTGCTACAGGCTGGTTCTGTATTACAGGCTCCAAATGTGCTACAGCCTGATTCTGTATTACACTCTATCATTGTGCAACATCCGGATTCTGTATTACACTCTCTCATTGTGCTACTGGCTGATTCTGTATTACACTCTCATTGTGCTACAGGCGGGGCGGATTCTGTATTACACTCTCTCATTGTGCTGCAGCCTAATTCTGTAATACACTTTCTCATTGTGCTGCAGGCGGATTCTGTATTACACTCTCTCATTGTGCTGCAGGCAGATTCTGTATTACACTCTCTCATTGTGCTACAGGCTGGTTCTGTATTACAGGCTCCGAATGTTCTACAGCCTGATTCGGAATTACATTCTCTCATTGCGCTACACCCTGATTCTTTAATACACTTTCTCATTGTGATACTGCCTGATTCTGTGTATTACACTCTCTTATGGTGCTACAGCCTGTTTCTATATTACACTCTGTCATTGTGCTTCAGGCTGATTCTGTATAACACTCTCATTGTGCTACACCCTGATTCTGTATTCCTGTCTCTCACTGTGCTACAGCCTTTTTCTGTATTACACTCTCCAATTGTGCTGCACCCTGATTCTGTATTACAGGCTCCGAGTGTGCTACAGCCTATTTCTGAAATACTTTTTCTCATTGTGCTACAGTCTGATTCTGTATTACACTTTCTCATTGTGCTACAGCCTAATTCCGTATTACACTCTCTTGTTGTGCTACTGGCTGATCCTGTATTACACTCTCGTTGTGCTACAGGCTGATTCAGTATTGCACTCTCTCATTGTGCTACTGGCTGATCCTGTATTACACTCTCATTGTGCTACAGGTTGATTCGGTATTGCACTCTCTCATTGTGCAATATCCTGATTCTGTATTACACTCTCTCATTGTGCTACTGGCTGATCCTGTATTACAATCTCATTGTGCCAGAGGTTGATTTGGTATTGCACTCACTCATTGTGCAGCATCCTGATTCTGTATTACACTCTCATTGTGCAGCAGCCTGATTCTGTATTACACTCTCGCATTATGCTACACCCTAATTGTGTAATGCACCTTCTCATTGAGCTACAGCCTTATTTGGTATTACACTCTCCGGTTGTGCTACAGCCTAATTCTGTGTTACACCCTCTCATTGTGCTGCAGCCTGATTCTGTATTACACTCTCTGATTGTGCTACAGCCTGATTCTGTATTAAACTCTCTCATTATGCTACAGGCTGATTCTCTATTACACTCTAATTGTGCCACAGCCTGATTCTGTATTATACTATCATTGTGCAACATCCTGATTCTATATTACACTCTAATTGTGCTGCAGCCTGATTCTATATTACACTCTGTCATTGTGCTACAGCCTAATTCTGTAATACACTTTCTCATTGTGCTACAGGCGGATTCTGTATTACACTCTCTCATTGTGCTGCAGTCAGATTCTGTATTACACTCTCTCATTGTACTACAGCCTGATTCTGTATTACACTCTCTCATTGTGCTACAGGCTGGTTCTGTATTACAGGCTCCGAATGTGCTACAACCTGATTCTGTATTACACTTTCTCATTATGCTACAGCCTGACTCTGTATTACACTTTCTCATTGTGCAACATCCTGATTCTGTATTACACTCTCTCATCGTGCTACTGGCTGATCCTGTATTACACTCTCATTGTGCTACAGGCTGATTCGGTATTGCACTCTCTCATTGTGCAGCACACTGATTCTGTATTACACTCTCTCATTCTGCTGCAGCCTGATTCTGTATTACAGACTCAGATTGTGCTACAGCCTGATTCTGTTTCACACTCTCTCATTGCGCTACACCCTGATTCTTTAATACACTTTCTCATTGTGATACTGCCTGATCCTGTGTATTACACTCTCTTATGGTGCTACAGCCTTTTTCTATATTACACTCTCTCATTGTGCTTCAGGCTGATTCTGTATAACACTCTCATTGTGCTACACCCTGATTCTGTATTCCTGTCTCTCACTGTGCTACAGCCTGATTCTATCTTACACTCTCCAATTGTGCTGCAGCCTGATTCTGTATTACAGGCTCCGATTGTGCTACAGCCTATTTCTGTAATAAATTTTCTCATTGTGCTGCAGACTGATTCTGTATTACAGGCTCCGATTGTGCGACAGCCTATTTCTGTAATAAACGTTCGCATTGTTCTATTCTTATTCTGTATTACACTTTCTCATTGTGCTACAGCCTGAGTCTGTAACACACATGAAATGAAATAAAAATCGCTTATTGTCACAAGTAGGCTTCAAATGAAGTTACTGTGAAAAGCCCCTAGTCGCCACATTCCGGCGCCTGTTCGGGGAGGCTGGGTTACATTGCGCAACAGCCTGATTCGGTATTGCACTCTCTCATTGTGTGACAGCCTGATTCTTTATTACACTCTTTCATTGTGCTACAGGCTGATTCTGTATAAAACTCTCACTGTGCTACACCCTGATTCTGTATTACACTCTCTCATTGTGCAGCAACCTGACTTATAGAATTTACAGTCCAGAAGGAGGCGATTCGGCCCATCGAGTCTCTTGGAAAGAGCATCCTAGCCAAGCCCACACCTCCACCCTATCACCATCACCCAGTAACCCCACCCAACACTAAGGGCAATTTTGGACACTGAGGACAATTTAGCATGGCCAATCCACCTAACCCGCACATCTTTGGAATGTGGGAGGAAACCGGAGCACCCGGAGCAAACCCACGCACACACGGGGAGAACGTGCAGACTCCGCACAGACAGTGACCCAAGCCGGGAATCGAAACTGGGACCCTGGAGCTGTGATGCAATTGTGCTAACCACAATGCTACTGTGCTGCCCTCATTCTGTATTACACTCTCTCATTGTGCTGCAGCCTAATTCTGTAATACACTTTCTCATTGTGCTACAGGCGGATTCTGTATTACACTCTCTCATTGTGCTGCAGGCAGATTCTGTATTACACTCTCTCATTGTGCTACAGGCTGGTTCTGTATTACAGGCTCCGAATGTTCTACAGCCTGATTCGGAATTACACTCTCTCATTGCGCTACACCCTGATTCTTTAATACACTTTCTCATTGTGATACTGCCTGATTCTGTGTATTACACTCTCTTATGGTGCCACAGCCTGTTTCTATATTACACTCTCTCATTGTGCTTCAGGCTGATTCTGTATAACACTCTCATTGTGCTACACCCTGAGTCTGTATTCCTGTCTCTCACTGTGCTACAGCCTTTTTCTGTATTACACTCTCCAATTGTGCTGCAGCCTGATTCTGTATTACAGGCTGCGAGTGTGCTACAGCCTATTTCTGAAATACGTTTTCTCATTGTGCTACAGTCTGATTCTGTATTACACTTTCTCATTGTGCTACAGCCTAATTCCGTATTACACTTTCTTGTTGTGCTACTGGCTGATCCTGTATTACACTCTCGTTGTGCTACAGGCTGATTCAGTATTGCACTCTCTCATTGTGCTACTGGCTGATCCTGTATTACACTCTCATTGTGCTACAGGTTGATTCGGTATTGCACTCTCTCATTGTGCAATATCCTGATTCTGTATTACACTCTCTCATTGTGCTACTGGCTGATCCTGTATTACAATCTCATTGTGCCAGAGGTTGATTTGGTATTGCACTCACTCATTGTGCAGCATCCTGATTCTGTATTACACTCTCATTGTGCAGCAGCCTGATTCTGTATTACACTCTCGCATTATGCTACACCCTAATTGTGTAATGCACCTTCTCATTGAGCTACAGCCTTATTTGGTATTACACTCTCCGGTTGTGCTCCAGCCTAATTCTGTGTTACACCCTCTCATTGTGCTGCAGCCTGATTCTGTATTACACTCTCTGATTGTGCTACAGCCTGATTCTGTATTAAACTCTCTCATTATGCTACAGGCTGATTCTCTATTACACTCTAATTGTGCTACAGCCTGATTCTATATTACACTCTCATTGTGCTGCAGCCTGATTCTATATTACACTCTGTCATTGTGCTACAGCCTAATTCTGTTATACACTTTCTCATTGTGCTACAGGCGGATTCTGTATTACACTCTCTCATTGTGCTGCAGTCAGATTCTGTATTACACTCTCTCATTGTACTACAGCCTGATTCTGTATTACACTCTCTCATTGTGCTACAGGCTGGTTCTGTATTACAGGCTCCGAATGTGCTACAACCTGATTCTGTATTACACTTTCTCATTATGCTACAGCCTGACTCTGTATTACACTTTCTCATTGTGCAACATCCTGATTCTGTATTACACTCTCTCATTGTGCTACTGGCTGATCCTGTATTACACTCTCATTGTGCTACAGGCTGATTCGGTATTGCACTCTCTCATTGTGCAGCACACTGATTCTGTATTACACTCTCTCATTCTGCTGCAGCCTGATTCTGTATTACAGACTCAGATTGTGCTACAGCCTGATTCTGTTTCACACTCTCTCATTGCGCTACACCCTGATTCTTTAATACACTTTCTCATTGTGATACTGCCTGATCCTGTGTATTACACTCTCTTATGGTGCTACAGCCTTTTTCTATATTACACTCTCTCATTGTGCTTCAGGCTGATTCTGTATAACACTCTCATTGTGCTACACCCTGATTCTGTATTCCTGTCTCTCACTGTGCTACAGCCTGATTCTGTCTTACACTCTCCAATTGTGCTGCAGCCTGATTCAGTATTACAGGCTCCGATTGTGCTACAGCCTATTTCTGTAATAAATTTTCTCATTGTGCTGCAGACTGATTCTGTATTACAGGCTCCGATTGTGCGACAGCCTATTTCTGTAATAAACGTTCGCATTGTTCTATTCTTATTCTGTATTACACTTTCTCATTGTGCTACAGCCTGAGTCTGTAACACACATGAAATGAAATAAAAATCGCTTATTGTCACAAGTAGGCTTCAAATGAAGTTACTGTGAAAAGCCCCTAGTCGCCACATTCCGGCGCCTGTTCGGGGAGGCTGGGTTACATTGCGCAACAGCCTGATTCGGTATTGCACTCTCTCATTGTGTGACAGCCTGATTCTTTATTACACTCTCTCATTGTGCTACAGGCTGATTCTGTATAAAACTCTCACTGTGCTACACCCTGATTCTGTATTACACTCTCTCATTGTGCAGCAACCTGACTTATAGAATTTACAGTCCAGAAGGAGGCGATTCGGCCCATCGAGTCTCTTGGAAAGAGCATCCTAGCCAAGCCCACACCTCCACCCTATCACCATCACCCAGTAACCCCACCCAACACTAAGGGCAATTTTGGACACTGAGGACAATTTAGCATGGCCAATCCACCTAACCCGCACATCTTTGGAATGTGGGAGGAAACCGGAGCACCCGGAGCAAACCCACGCCCACACGGGGAGAACGTGCTGACTCCGCACAGACAGTGACCCAAGCCGGGAATCGAAACTGGGACCCTGGAGCTGTGATGCAATTGTGCTAACCACAATGCTACTGTGCTGCCCTCATTCTGTATTACACTCTCTCATTGTGCTGCAGCCTGATTCTGTATTATACTCTCTGATTGTGCTACAGCCTGATACTGTATTACACTCACTCATTGTGCTACAGCCTGATTCTGTATTACACTCTCTCATTGTGCTACAGCCTGATTCTGTATTACACTCACTCATTATGCTACAGGCTGATTCTGTATTACACTTTAATTGTGCTACAGCCTGATTATGTATGACACTCTCATTGTGCTGCAGCCTGATTCTGTATTACACTCTCTCATTGCGCTACAGCCTAATTCTGTAATACACTTTCTCATTTTGCTACAGGCTGGTTCTGTATTACATGCTCCAAATGTGCTACAGCCTGATTCTGTATTACACTCTCTCATTGTGCTACTGGCTGATTCTGTATTACACTCTCATTGTGCTACAGGCGGGGCGGATTCTGTATTACACTCGCTCATTGTGCTACAGCCTAATTCTGTAATACACTTTCTCATTGTGCTACAGGCGGATTCTGTATTACACTCTCTCATTGTGCTGCAGGCAGATTCTGTATTACACTCTCTCATTGTACTATAGCCTGATTCTGTATTACACTCTCTCATTGTGCTACAGGCTGGTTCTGTATTACAGGCTCCGAATGTGCTACAGCCTGATTCTGTGTTACACGTTCTCATTATGCTACATCCTGACTCTGAATTACACTCTCTCATTGCGTTACAGCCTAATTCTGTAATACACTTTCTCATTTTGCTACAGGCTGGTTCTGTATTACAGGCTCCAAGTGTGCTACAGCCTGATTCTGTATTACATTCTCTCATTGTGCAACATCCGGATTCTGTATTACACTCTCTCATTGTGCTACTGGCTGATTCTGTATTACACTCTCATTGTGCTACAGGCGGGGCGGATTCTGTATTACACTCTCTCATTGTGCTGCAGCCTAATTCTGTAATACACTTTCTCATTGTGCTACAGGCGGATTCTGTATTACACTCTCTCATTGTGCTGCAGGCAGATTCTGTATTACACTCTCTCATTGTGCTACAGGCTGGTTCTGTATTACAGGCTCCGAATGTTCTACAGCCTGATTCGGAATTACACTCTCTCATTGCGCTACACCCTGATTCTTTAATACACTTTCTCATTGTGATACTGCCTGATTCTGTGTATTACACTCTCTTATGGTGCTACAGCATGTTTCAATATTACACTCTCTCATTGTGCTTCAGGCTGATTCTGTATAACACTCTCATTGTGCTACACCCTGATTCTGTATTCCTGTCTCTCACTGTGCTGCAGCCTGATTCTGTATTACAGGCTCCGAGTGTGCTACAGCCTATTTCTGAAATAATTTTTCTCATTGTGCTACAGTCTGATTCTGTATTACACTTTCTCATTGTGCTTCAGCCTAATTCCGTATTACACTCTCTTGTTGTGCTACTGGCTGATCCTGTATTACACTCTCGTTGTGCTACAGGTTGATTTGGTATTGCACTCACTCATTGTGCAGCAGGATGATTCTGTATAACACTCTCATTGTGCTAAACCCTGATTCTGTATTCCTCTCTCTCACTGTGCTACAGCCTGATTCTGTATTACACTCTCCAATTGTGCTGCAGCCTGATTCTGTATTACAGACTCCGATTGAGCGACCGCCTATTTCTGTAATAAACTTTCTCAATGTGCTACAGTCTGATTCAGTGTTACACTTTCTCATTGTGCTACAGTCTGAGCCTGTAATACACTTTCTCATTGTGCAACCGCCTGATTCTGCACTACACTCTCTCATTGTGCTACAGACTGATTCTTTATTACACTCTCTCATTGTGCTACAGCCTGATTCTGTATTACACTCTTTAATTGTGCTACAGCCTGATTCTGTATTACACTCTCTCATTGTGCTACAGCCTGATTCTGTATTACACTCTCTCATTGTGCTACAGCCTGATTCTGTATTACACTCTCTCATTGTGCTGCAGCCTGATTCTGTATTACACTCTCTCATTGTACTATAGCTTGATTCTGTATTACACTCTCTCATTGTGCTACAGGCTGGTTCTGTATTACAGGCTCCAAATGTGCTACAGCCTGATTCTGTGTTACACTTTCTCATTATGCTACATCCTGACTCTGAATTACACTCTCTCATTGCGCTACACCCTGATTCTTTAATACACTTTCTCATTGTGATACTGCCTGATTCTGTGTATTACACTCTCTTATGGTGCTACAGCCTGTTTCTATATTACACTCTCTCATTGTGCTTCAGGCTGATGCTGTATAACACTCTCATTGTGCTACACCCTGATTCTGTATTCCTGTCTCTCACTGTGCTACAGCCTGATTCTGTATTACACTCTCCAATTGTGCTGCAGCCTGATTCCGTATTACAGGCTCCGAGTGTGCTACAGCCTATTTCTGAAATAATTTTTCTCATTGTGCTACAGTCTGATTCTGTATTACACGTTCTCATTGTGCTACAGCCTAATTCCGTATTACACTCTCTTGTTGTGCTACTGGCTGATCCTGTATTACATTCTCGTTGTGCTACAAGCTGATTCAGTATTGCAATCTCTCATTGTGCAGCACCCTGATTCTGTATTACACTCTCTCATTCTGCTGCAGCCTGATTCTGTATGATTCTCTCTGATTGTGCCACAGCCTGAGTCTGCATTACAGGCTCCGATTGTGCTGAAGCCTGATTCTGTTTCACACACTCTCATTGCGCTACACCCTGATTCTTTCATACACTTTCTCATTGCGATACTGCCTGATTGTGTATTACACTCTCTTATGGTGCTACAGCCTGTTTCTTTATTACACCCTCTCATTGTGCTGCAGGCTGATTCTGTATAACACTCTCATTGTGCTAAACCCTGATTCTGTATTACACTCTCCAATTGTGCTGCAGCCTGATTCTGTATTACAGGCTCCGATTGAGCGACCGCCTATTTCTGTAATAAACTTTCTCATTGTGCTACAGTCTGATTCAGTGTTACACTTTCTCACTGTGCTACAGCCTGATTCTGTATTACACTCTCTGATTGTGCCACAGCCTGAGTCTGCATTACAGGCTCCGATTGTGCTACAGCCTGATTCTGTTTCACACTCTCTCATTGCGCTACACCCTGATTCTTTCATGCACTTTCTCATTGCGATACTGCTTGATTGTGTATTACACTCTCTTATGGTGCTACAGCCTGTTTCTTTATTACACTCTCTCACTGTGCTACAGCCTGATTCTGTATTACACTCTCTCATTGTGCTGCAGCCTGATTCTGTATTACACTCTCTCATTGTACTATAGCTTGATTCTGTATTACACTCTCATTGTGCTACAGGCTGGTTCTGTATTATAGGCTCCAAATGTGCTACAGCCTGATTCTTTAATACACTTTCTCATTGTGATACTGCCTGATTCTGTGTATTCCACTCTCTTATGGTGCTACAGCCTGTTTCTATATTACACTCTCTCATTGTGCTTCAGGCTGATTCTGTATAACACTCTCATTGTGCTACACCCTGATTCTGTATTCCTGTCTCTCACTGTGCTACAGCCTGATTCTGTATTACACTCTCCAATTGTGCTGCAGCCTGATTCTGTATTACAGGCTCCGAGTGTGCTACAGCCTATTTCTGAAATAATTTTTCTCATTGTGCTACAGTCTGATTCTGTATTACACTTTCTCATTGTGCTACAGCCTAATTCCGTATTACACTCTCTTGTTGTGCTACTGGCTGATCCTGTATTACACTCTCGTTGTGCTACAGGCTGATTCAGTATTGCAATCTCTCATTGTGCAGCACCCTGATTCTGTATTACACTCTCTCATTCTGCTGCAGCCTGATTCTGTATGATACTCTCTGATTGTGCCACAGCCTGAGTCTGCATTACAGGCTCCGATTGTGCTGCAGCCTGATTCTGTTTCAAACACTCTCATTGCGCTACACCCTGATTCTTTCATACACTTTCTCATTGCGATACTGCCTGATTGTGTATTACACTCTCTTATGGTGCTACAGCCTGTTTCTTTATTACACCCTCTCATTGTGCTGCAGGCTGATTCTGTATAACACTCTCATTGTGCTAAACCCTGATTCTGTATTCCTCTCTCTCACTGTGCTACAGCCTGATTCTGTATTACACTCTCCAATTGTGCTGCAGCCTGATTCTGTATTACAGGCTCCGATTGAGCGACCGCCTATTTCTGTAATAAACTTTCTCATTGTGCTACAGTCTGATTCAGTGTTACACTTTCTCACTGTGCTACAGCCTGATTCTGTATTACACTCTCTGATTGTGCCACAGCCTGAGTCTGCATTACAGGCTCCGATTGTGCTACAGCCTGATTCTGTTTCACACTCTCTCATTGCGCTACACCCTGATTCTTTCATACACTTTCTCATTGCGATACTGCTTGATTGTGTATTACACTCTCTTATGGTGCTACAGCCTGTTTCTTTATTACACTCTCTCACTGTGCTACAGCCTGATTCTGTATTACACTCTCCAATTGTGCTGCAGCCTGATTCTGTATTACAGGCTCCGATTGAGCGACCGCCTATTTCTGTAATAAACTTTCTCATTGTGCTACAGTCTGATTCAGTGTTACACTTTCTCATTGTGCTACAGTCTGAGTCTGTAATACACTTTCTCATTGTGCAACCGCCTGATTTTGTACTACACTTTCTCATTGTGCTACAGACTGATTCTTTATTACACTCTCTTATTGTGCTCCAGCCTGATTCTGTATTACACTCTCTCATTGTGCTACAGCCTGATTCTGTATTACACTCTCTCATTGTGCTACAGCCTGATTCTGTATTACACTCTCTCATTGTGCTGCAGCCTGATTCTGTATTACACTCTCTCATTGTGCTACAGCCTGATTCTGTGTTACACTTTCTCATTATGCTACATCCTGACTCTGAATTACACACTCTCATTGCGCTACACCCTGATTCTTTAATACACTTTCTCATTGTGCTACAGCCTGATTCTGTGTATTACACTCTCTTATGGTGCTACAGCCTGTTTCTATATTACACTCTCTCATTGTGCTTCAGGCTGATGCTGTATAACACTCTCATTGTGCTACACCCTGATTCTGTATTCCTGTCTCTCACTGTGCTACAGCCTGATTCTGTATTACACTCTCCAATTGTGCTGCAGCCTGATTCCGTATTACAGGCTCCGAGTGTGCTACAGCCTATTTCTGAAATAATTTTTCTCATTGTGCTACAGTCTGATTCTGTATTACACGTTCTCATTGTGCTACAGCCTAATTCCGTATTACACTCTCTTGTTGTGCTACTGGCTGATCCTGTATTACATTCTCGTTGTGCTACAGGCTGATTCAGTATTGCAATCTCTCATTGTGCAGCACCCTGATTCTGTATTACACTCTCTCATTCTGCTGCAGCCTGATTCTGTATGATTCTCTCTGATTGTGCCACAGCCTGAGTCTGCATTACAGGCTCCGATTGTGCTGAAGCCTGATTCTGTTTCACACACTCTCATTGCGCTACACCCTGATTCTTTCATACACTTTCTCATTGCGATACTGCCTGATTGTGTATTACACTCTCTTATGGTGCTACAGCCTGTTTCTTTATTACACCCTCTCATTGTGCTGCAGGCTGATTCTGTATAACACTCTCATTGTGCTAAACCCTGATTCTGTATTACACTCTCCAATTGTGCTGCAGCCTGATTCTGTATTACACTCTCCAATTGTGCTGCAGCCTGATTCTGTATTACAGGCTCCGATTGAGCGACCGCCTATTTCTGTAATAAACTTTCTCATTGTGCTACAGTCTGATTCAGTGTTACACTTTCTCACTGTGCTACAGCCTGATTCTGTATTACACTCTCTGATTGTGCCACAGCCTGAGTCTGCATTACAGGCTCCGATTGTGCTACAGCCTGATTCTGTTTCACACTCTCTCATTGCGCTACACCCTGATTCTTTCATGCACTTTCTCATTGCGATACTGCTTGATTGTGTATTACACTCTCTTATGGTGCTACAGCCTGTTTCTTTATTACACTCTCTCACTGTGCTACAGCCTGATTCTGTATTACACTCTCTCATTGTGCTGCAGCCTGATTCTGTATTACACTCTCTCATTGTACTATAGCTTGATTCTGTATTACACTCTCTCATTGTGCTACAGGCTGGTTCTGTATTATAGGCTCCAAATGTGCTACAGCCTGATTCTTTAATACACTTTCTCATTGTGATACTGCCTGATTCTGTGTATTCCACTCTCTTATGGTGCTACAGCCTGTTTCTATATTACACTCTCTCATTGTGCTTCAGGCTGATTCTGTATAACACTCTCATTGTGCTACACCCTGATTCTGTATTCCTGTCTCTCACTGTGCTACAGCCTGATTCTGTATTACACTCTCCAATTGTGCTGCAGCCTGATTCTGTATTACAGGCTCCGAGTGTGCTACAGCCTATTTCTGAAATAATTTTTCTCATTGTGCTACAGTCTGATTCTGTACTACACTTTCTCATTGTGCTACAGCCTCATTCCGTATTACACTCTCTTGTTGTGCTACTGGCTGATCCTGTATTACACTCTCGTTGTGCTACAGGCTGATTCAGTATTGCAATCTCTCATTGTGCAGCACCCTGATTCTGTATTACACTCTCTCATTCTGCTGCAGCCTGATTCTGTATGATACTCTCTGATTGTGCCACAGCCTGAGTCTGCATTACAGGCTCCGATTGTGCTGCAGCCTGATTCTGTTTCAAACACTCTCATTGCGCTACACCCTGATTCTTTCATACACTTTCTCATTGCGATACTGCCTGATTGTGTATTACACTCTCTTATGGTGCTACAGCCTGTTTCTTTATTACACCCTCTCATTGTGCTGCAGGCTGATTCTGTATAACACTCTCATTGTGCTAAACCCTGATTCTGTATTCCTCTCTCTCACTGTGCTACAGCCTGATTCTGTATTACACTCTCCAATTGTGCTGCAGCCTGATTCTGTATTACAGGCTCCGATTGAGCGACCGCCTATTTCTGTAATAAACTTTCTCATTGTGCTACAGTCTGATTCAGTGTTACACTTTCTCACTGTGCTACAGCCTGATTCTGTATTACACTCTCTGATTGTGCCACAGCCTGAGTCTGCATTACAGGCTCCGATTGTGCTACAGCCTGATTCTGTTTCACACTCTCTCATTGCGCTACACCCTGATTCTTTCATACACTTTCTCATTGCGATACTGCTTGATTGTGTATTACACTCTCTTATGGTGCTACAGCCTGTTTCTTTATTACACTCTCTCACTGTGCTACAGCCTGATTCTGTATTACACTCTCCAATTGTGCTGCAGCCTGATTCTGTATTACAGGCTCCGATTGAGCGACCGCCTATTTCTGTAATAAACTTTCTCATTGTGCTACAGTCTGATTCAGTGTTACACTTTCTCATTGTGCTACAGTCTGAGTCTGTAATACACTTTCTCATTGTGCAACCGCCTGATTTTGTACTACACTTTCTCATTGTGCTACAGACTGATTCTTTATTACACTCTCTTATTGTGCTCCAGCCTGATTCTGTATTACACTCTCTCATTGTGCTACAGCCTGATTCTGTATTACACTCTCTCATTGTGCTACAGCCTGATTCTGTATTACACTCTCTCATTGTGCTGCAGCCTGATTCTGTATTACACTCTCTCATTGTGCTACAGCTTGATTCTGTGTTACACTTTCTCATTATGCTACATCCTGACTCTGAATTACACTCTCTCATTGCGCTACACCCTGATTCTTTAATACACTTTCTCATTGTGCTACAGCCTGATTCTGTGTATTACACTCTCTTATGGTGCTACAGCCTGTTTCTATATTACACTCTCTCATTGTGCTTCAGGCTGATGCTGTATAACACTCTCATTGTGCTACACCCTGATTCTGTATTCCTGTCTCTCACTGTGCTACAGCCTGATTCTGTATTACACTCTCTGATTGTACTATAGCTTGATTCTGTATTACACTCTCTCATTGTGCTACAGGCTGGTTCTGTATTATAGGCTCCAAATGTGCTACAGCCTGATTCTGTGTTACACTTTCTCATTATGCTACATCCTGACTCTGAATTACACTCTCTCATTGCGCTACACCCTGATTCTTTAATACACTTTCTCATTGTGATACTGCCTGATTCTGTGTATTACACTCTCTTATGGTGCTACAGCCTGTTTCTATATTACACTCTCTCATTGTGCTTCAGGCTGATTATGTATAACACTCTCATTGTGCTACACCCTGATTCTGTATTCCTGTCTCTCACTGTGCTACAGCCTGATTCTGTATTACACTCTCCAATTGTGCTGCAGCCTGATTCTGTATTACAGGCTCCGAGTGTGCTACAGCCTATTTCTGAAATAATTTTTCTCATTGTGCTACAGTCTGATTCTGTATTACACTTTCTCATTGTGCTACAGCCTAATTCCGTATTACACTCTCTTGTTGTGCTACTGGCTGATCCTGTATTACACTCTCGTTGTGCTACAGGCTGATTCAGTATTGCAATCTCTCATTGTGCAGCACCCTGATTCTGTATTACACTCTCTCATTCTGCTGCAGCCTGATTCTGTATGATACTCTCTGATTGTGCCACAGCCTGAGTCTGCATTACAGGCTCCGATTGTGCTGCAGCCTGATTCTGTTTCAAACACTCTCATTGCGCTACACCCTGATTCTTTCATACACTTTCTCATTGCGATACTGCCTGATTGTGTATTACACTCTCTTATGGTGCTACAGCCTGTTTCTTTATTACACCCTCTCATTGTGCTGCAGGCTGATTCTGTATAACACTCTCATTGTGCTAAACCCTGATTCTGTATTCCTCTCTCTCACTGTGCTACAGCCTGATTCTGTATTACACTCTCCAATTGTGCTGCAGCCTGATTCTGTATTACAGGCTCCGATTGAGCGACCGCCTATTTCTGTAATAAACTTTCTCATTGTGCTACAGTCTGATTCAGTGTTACACTTTCTCACTGTGCTACAGCCTGATTCTGTATTACACTCTCTGATTGTGCCACAGCCTGAGTCTGCATTACAGGCTCAAATTGTGCTACAGCCTGATTCTGTTTCACACTCTCTCATTGCGCTACACCCTGATTCTTTCATACACTTTCTCATTGCGATACTGCTTGATTGTGTATTACACTCTCTTATGGTGCTACAGCCTGTTTCTTTATTACACTCTCTCACTGTGCTACAGCCTGATTCTGTATTACACTCTCCAATTGTGCTGCAGCCTGATTCTGTATTACAGGCTCCGATTGAGCGACCGCCTATTTCTGTAATAAACTTTCTCATTGTGCTACAGTCTGATTCAGTGTTACACTTTCTCATTGTGCTACAGTCTGAGTCTGTAATACACTTTCTCATTGTGCAACCGCCTGATTTTGTACTACACTTTCTCATTGTGCTACAGACTGATTCTTTATTACACTCTCTTATTGTGCTCCAGCCTGATTCTGTATTACACTCTCTCATTGTGCTACAGCCTGATTCTGTATTACACTCTCTCATTGTGCTACAGCCTGATTCTGTATTACACTCTCTCATTGTGCTGCAGCCTGATTCTGTATTACACTCTCTCATTGTGCTGCAGCCTGATTCTGTATTACACTCCCTCATTGTGCTACAGGCTTATTCTGTATTACACTCTAATTATGTTCCAGACTAATTCTGTATTACAGTCTCTCATTGTGCTACAGGCTGATTCTATATAACATTCTCATTGTGCTACACCCAGATTCTGTATTCCTCTCTGTCATTGTGCTACAGCCTGATTCTGTATTACACTCTCCAATTGTGCTGCAGCCTGATTCTGTTTTACATGCTCCGATTGTGCTACAGCCTATTTCTGGAATAAATTTTCTCATTGTGCTACAGACTGATTCTGTATTACACTTTCTCATTGTGCTACAGCCAGAGTCTGTAATACACTTTCTCATTGTGCAACCGCCTGATTCTATACTACAATCTCTCATTGTGCTGCAGCCTGATTCTTTATTACACTCTCTCATTGTGCTACAGCCTGATTCTGTATTACAGGCTCCGATTGTGCGGCAGCCTATTTCTGCAATAAACTTTCCCATTGTACTATTCTTATTCTGTATTACACTTTCTCATTGTGCTACAGCCTGAGTCTGTAATACACATGAAATGAAATGAAATGAAAATCGCTTATTGTCACAAGTAGGCTTCAAATGAAGTTACTGTGAAAAGCACCTAGTCGCCACATTCCGTCGCCTGTTCGGGGAGGCTGTTACGGGAAACATTCCCGTAACATATGGGTTACATTGCGCAACAGCCTGATTCTGTATCACACTCTCTCATTGTGCTACAGCCTGATTCTATACTACACTCTCTCATTGTGCTACAGCCTGATTCTTTATTGCACTCTCTCATTGTGCTACAGTCTGATTCTGTATAAAACTCTCATTGTGCTACACCCTGATTCTGTATTACACACTCTCATTGTGCTACAGGCTGATTTGGTATTGCACTCTCTCATTGTGCAGCAACCTGACTCATAGAATTTACAGTCCAGAAGGAGGCGATTCGGCCCATCGAGTCTGCACCGGCTCTTGGAAAGAGCATCCTAGCCAAGCCCACACCTCCACCCTATCACCATCACCCAGTAACCCCACCCAACACTAAGGGCAGGTTTGGACACTGAGGACAATTTAGCATGGCCAATCCACCTAACCCGCACATCTTTACAATGTGGGAGGAAACCGGAGCACCCGGAGCAAACCCACGCACACACGGGGAGAACGTGCAGACTTCGCACAGACAGTGACCCAAGCCGGGAATCGAAATAGGGACCCTGGAGCTGTGAAGGAATTGTGCTAACCACAATGCTACCGTGCTGCCCTCATTCTGTATTACACTCTCTCATTGTGCTGCAGCCTGAGTTTGTATTACAGGCTCCGATTGCGCGACAGCATGATTCTGTATTACACTCTCTCATTGCGCTACACCCTGATTCTGTAATTCACTTTCTCATTGTGCTAAAGCCTGATTCTGTATTACACTCTCTCATTATGCTACAGCCTGATTCTGTATTACACTCTCTCAGTGTGCTACTGGCTGATTCTGTAATACACTTTCTCATTGTGCTACAGCCTAATTCTGTAATACACTTTCTCATTGTGCTACAGGCGGATTCTGTATTACACTCTCTCATTGTGCTGCAGGCAGATTCTGTATTACACTCTCTCATTGTGCTATAGCCTGATTCTGTATTACACTCTCTCATTGTGCTACAGGCTGGTTCTGTATTACAGGCTCCGAATGTGCTACAGCCTGATTCTGTATTACACTTTCTCATTATGCTACAGCCTGCCTCTGAATTACACTCTCTCATTGCGCTACACCCTGATTCTTTAATACACTTTCTCATTGTGATACTGCCTGATTCTGTGTATTACACTCTCTTATGGTGCTACAGCCTGTTACTATATTATACTCTCTCATTGTGCTTCAGGCTGATTCTGTATAACACTCTCATTATGCAGCACCCTGATTCTGTATTAAACTCTCTCATTCTGCTGCAGCCTGATTCTGTATTATACTCTCTGATTGTGCCACAACCTGAGTCTGCATTACAGGCTCCGATTGTGCTACAGCCTGATTCTGTTTCACACACTCTCATTGCGCTACACCCTGATTCTTTCATACACTTTCTCATTGCGATACTGCTTGATTGTGTATTACACTCTCTTATGGTGCTACAGCCTGTTTCTTTATTACACCCTCTCATTGTGCTTCAGGCAGATTCTGTATAACACTCTCATTGTGCTACACTCTGATTCTGTATTCCTGTCTCTCACTGTGCTACAGCCTGATTCTGTATTACACTCTCCAATTGTGCTGCAGCCTGATTCTGTATTACAGGCACCGAGTGTGCTACAGCCTATTTCTGAAATAATTTTTCTCATTGTGCTACAGTCTGATTCTGTATTCCACTTTCTCATTGTGCTACAGCCTAATTCCGTATTACACTCTCTTGTTGTGCTACTGGCTGATCCTGTATTACACTCTCGTTGTGCTACAGGCTGATTCAGTATTACACTCTCTCATTGTGCAGCACCCTGATTCTGTATTACACTCTCTCATTCTGCTGCAGCCTGATTCTGTATGATACTCTCTGATTGTGCCACAGCCTGAGTCTGCATTACAGGCTCCGATTGTGCTACAGCCTGATTCTGTTTCACACTCTCTCCTTGTGCTACAGCCTGAGTCTGTATTACAGGCTCGGATTGTGCTGCAGCCTGATTCTGTTTCACACTCTCTCATTGCGCTACACCCTGATTCTTTCATACACTTTCTCATTGCGATACTGCTTGTTTGTGTATTACACTCTCTTATGGTGCTACAGCCTGTTTCTTTATTACACTCTCTCATTGTGCTACAGGCTGATTCTGTATAACACTCTCATTGTGCTAAACCCTGATTCTGTATTCCTCTCTCTCACTGTGCTACAGCCTGATTCTGTATTACACTCTCCAATTGTGCTGCAGCCTGATTCTGTATTACAGGCTCCGATTGAGCGACCGCCTATTTCTGTGATAAACTTTCTCATTGTGCTACAGTCTGATTCAGTGTTACACTTTCTCACTGTGCTACAGCCTGATTCTGTATTACACTCTCTGATTGTGCCACAGCCTGAGTCTGCATTACAGGCTCCGATTGTGCTACAGCCTGATTCTGTTTCACACTCTCTCATTGCGCTACACCCTGATTCTTTCATACACTTTCTCATTGCGATACTGCTTGATTGTGTATTACACTCTCTTATGGTGCTACAGCCTGTTTCTTTATTACACTCTCTCACTGTGCTACAGCCTGACTCTGTATTACACTCTCCAATTGTGCTGCAGCCTGATTCTGTATTACAGGCTCCGATTGAGCGACCGCCTATTTCTGTAATACACTTTCTCATTGTGCAACCGCCTGATTCTGTACTACACTTTCTCATTGTGCGACAGACTGATTCTTTATTACACTCTCTTATTGTGCTCCAGCCTGATTCTGTATTACACTCTCTCATTGTGCTACAGCCTGATTCTGTATTACACTCTCTCATTGTGCTACAGCCTGATTCTGTATTACACTCTCTCATTGTGCTGCAGCCTGATTCTGTATTACACTCTCTCATTGTGCTGCAGCCTGATTCTGTATTACACTCTCTCATTGTGCTACAGGCTTATTCTGTCTTACACTCTAATTATGTTCCAGACTAATTCTGTATTACAGTCTCTCATTGTGCTACAGGCTGATTCTATATAACATTCTCATTGTGCTACACCCAGATTCTGTATTCCTCTCTGTCATTGTGCTACAGCCTGATTCTGTATTACACTCTCCAATTGTGCTGCAGCCTGATTCTGTATTACATGCTCCGATTGTGCTACAGCCTATTTCTGTAATAAATTTTCTCATTGTGCTGCAGACTGATTCTGTATTACACTTTCTCATTGTGCTACACCCAGATTCTGTATTCCTCTCTGTCATTGTGCTACAGCCTGATTCTGTATTACACTCTCCAATTGTGCTGCAGCCTGATTCTGTATTACATGCTCCGATTGTGCTAAAGCCTATTTCTGTAATAAATTTTCTCATTGTGCTGCAGACTGATTCTGTATTACACTTTCTCATTGTGCTACAGCCAGAGTCTGTAATACACTTTCTCATTGTGCAACCGCCTGATTCTATACTACACTCTCTCATTGTGCTACAGCCTGATTCTTTATTACACTCTCTCATTGTGCTACAGCCTGATTCTGTATTACAGGCTCCGATTGTGCGGCAGCCTATTTCTGTAATAAACTTTTCCATTGTACTATTCTTATTCTGTATTACACTTTCTCATTGTGCTACAGCCTGAGTCTGTAATGCACATGAAATGAAATGAAATGAAAATCGCTTATTGTCACAAGTAGGCTTCAAATGAAGTTACTGTGAAAAGCCCCTAGTCGCCACATTGCGTCGCCTGTTCGGGGAGGCTGTTCCCGTAACATATGGGTTACATTGCGCAACAGCCTGATTCTGTATCACACTCTCTCATTGTGCTACAGCCTGATTCTATACTACACTCTCTCATTGTGCTACAGCCTGATTCTTTATTACACTCTCTCATTGTGCTACAGTCTGATTCTGTATAAAACTCTCATTGTGCTACACCCTGATTCTGTATTACACACTCTCATTGTGCTACAGGCTGATTCTGTATTACACTCTCATTGTGCTACAGGCTGATTCGGTATTGCACTCTCTCATTGTGCAGCAACCTGACTCATAGAATTTACAGTCCAGAAGGAGGCGATTCGGCCCATCGAGTCTGCACCGGCTCTTGGAAAGAGCATCCTAGCCAAGCCCACACCTCCACCCTATCACCATCACCCAGTAACCCCACCCAACACTAAGGGCAGTTTTGGACACTGAGGACAATTTAGCATGGCCAATCCCACCTAATCTTTGGAATGTGGGAGGAAACCGGAGCACCCGGAGCAAACCCACGCACACACGGGGAGAACGTGCAGACTCCGCACAGACAGTGACCCAAGCCGGGAATCGAAATAGGGACCCTGGAGCTGTGAAGCAATTGTGCTAACCACAATGCTACCGTGCTGCCCTCATTCTGTATTACACTCTCTCATTGTGTTGCAGCCTGAATTTGTTTTACAGGCTCCGATTGCGCTACAGCATGATTCTGTATTACACTTTCTCATTGCGCTACACCCTGATTCTGTAATACACTTTCTCATTGTACTAAAGCCTGATTCTGTATTACACTCACTCAGTGTGCTACTGGCTGATTCTGTAATACACTTTCTCATTGTGCTACAGCCTAATTCTGTAATACACTTTCTCATTGTGCTACAGGCGGATTCTGTATTACACTCTCTCATTGTGCTGCAGGCAGATTCTGTATTACACTCTCTCATTGTGCTATAGCCTGATTCTGTATTACACTCTCTCATTGTGCTACAGGCTGGTTCTGTATTACAGGCTCCGAATGTGCTACAGCCTGATTCTGTATTACACTTTCTCATTATGCTACAGCCTGCCTCTGAATTACACTCTCTCATTGCGCTACACCCTGATTCTTTAATACACTTTCTCATTGTGATACTGCCTGATTCTGTGTATTACACTCTCTTATGGTGCTACAGCCTGTTAATATATTATACTCTCTCATTGTGCTTCAGGCTGATTCTGTATAACACTCTCATTATGCAGCACCCTGATTCTGTATTAAACTCTCTCATTCTGCTGCAGCCTGATTCTGTATTATACTCTTTGATTGTGCCACAGCCTGAGTCTGTATTACAGGCTGTGATTGTGCTACAGTCTGATTCTGTTTCACACCCTCTCATTGCGCTATACCCTGATTCTTTCATACATTTCTCATTGGGATATTGCCTGATTGTGTATTACACTCTCTCATTATGCTACAGCCTGATTCTGTATTACACTCTCATTGTGCTACAGGTTGATTCGATATTGCAATCTCTCATTGTGCAGCATCCTGATTCTATACTACACTCTCATTGTGCAGCTGCCTGATTCTGCATTACACTCTCTCATTGTGCTACAGGCTGATTCTGTTTTACAATCTAATTGTGCTACAGCCTAATTCTGTATTACACTCACTTATTGTGCTGCAGTCTGATTCTGTATTACACTCTGTGATTGTGCTTCAGCCTGATTCTGTAATACACATTTTCATTGCGCTACAGCCTGATTCTGTCTTACACTCTCTCATGGTGCTACAGCCTGATTCTGTAATACACTTTCTCATTATGCTAAAGGCTGATTCTGTATTACACTCTCATTGTGCTACATCCTGATTCTGTATTGCACTCTCATTGTGCTACATCCTGAATTTGTATTGCACATTCTTATTATGCTACAGCCTGATTCTGTATTACACTCTCATTGTGCTGCAGGTTGATTTGGTATTGCACTCTCTCATTGTGCAGCATCCTGATTCTGCATTACACTCTCATTGTGCAGCAGCCTGATTCTGTAATACACTTTTTCATTGTGCTACAGCCTGATTCTGTGTTACACTCTCTCATTGTGCTGCAGCCTAATTCCGCATTACACTCTCTCATTGTGCTATTGGCTGATCCTGTATTACACTCTCGTTGTGCTACAGGCTGATTCAGTATTGCACTCACACATTGCGATACACCCTGATTCTTTCATACACTTTCTCATTGTGATACTGCCTGATTGTGTATTACACTCTCTTATGGTGCTGCAGCCTGTTTCTTTATTACACTCTCTCATTGTGCTACAGGCTGATTCTGTATAACACTCTCATTGTGCTAAACCCTGATTCTGTATTCCTCTCTCTCACTGTGCTACAGCCTGATTCTGTATTACACTCTCCAATTGTGCTGCAGCCTGATTCTGTATTCCAGGCTCCGATTGTGCGACCGCCTATTTCTGTAATAAACTTTCTCATTTTGCTACAGTCTGATTCTGTATTACACTTTCGCATTGTGCTGCAGCCTGAGTCTGTAATACACTTTCTCATTGTGTAACATCCTGATTCTGTATTACAATCTCATTGTGCTACAGGTTGATTCGGTATTGCACTCTCTCATTGTGCAGCATCCTGATTCTGTATTACACTCTGATTGTGCTGCAGCCTGATACTGTAATACACTTTTTCATTGTGCTACAGCCTGATTCGGTGTTACACTCTCTCATTGTGCTACAGCCTAATTCTGTATTACACTCTCTCATTGTGCTACTGGCTGATCCTGTATTACACTCTTGTTGTGCTACAGGCTGATTCAGTATTGCACTCTCTCATTGTGCAGCCCCCTGATTCTGTATTACACTCTCTCATTCTGCTGCAGCCTGATTCTGTATTATACTCTCTGATTGTGCCACAGCCTTAGTCTGTATTACAGGCTCCGATTGTGCTACAGCATGATTCTGTTTCACACTCTCTCATTGTGCTACAGCCTGGTTCTTTATTACACTCTCTCATTGTGCTACAGGCTGATTCCGTATAACATTCTCATTGTGCTGCACCCAGATTCTGTATTCCTCTCTCTCATTGTGCTACAACCTGATTCTGTATTACACTCTCCGATTGTGCTACAGCCTATATCTGAAATAAATGTTCTCATTGTGCTATAGTCTGATTCTGTATTACACTTTCTCATTGTGCTACAGCCGGAATCTGTAATACACTTTCTCATTGTGCAACCGCCTGATTCTGTAATACACTCTCTCATTGTGCTACAGCCTGATTCTTTATTGCACTCTCTCAATGTGCTGCAGCCTGAGTCTGTAATATACTCGCCGGTTGTGCTACAGCCTTATTCTGTATTACACTCTCTCATTATGCTGCAGCCTGATTCTGTATTACACTCTCTCATTGTGCTGCAGCCTGATTCTGTATTACACTTTCTCATTGTGCCACAGTCTGAGTCTGTAATATACTCGCCGGTTGTGCTACAGCCTAATTCTGTATTACACCCTCTAATTGAGCTGCGGCCTGAATCTGTATTGCATTCTCTGATTGTGCTTCAGCCTGATTCTGTAATACACTTTCTCATTGCGCTACAGCCTGATTCTGTGTTGCACTCTCTCATTGTGCGATAGCCTAATTCTGTATTACACTTTCTCATTGTGCCACAGTCTGAGTCTGTAATATACTCGCCGGTTGTGCTACAGCCTAATTCTGTATTACACCCTCTAATTGAGCTGCGGCCTGAATCTGTATTACACTCTCCGGTTGTGCTACAGCCTGATTCTGTATTACACTCTCTAATTGTGCTACAGCCTAATTCTGTAATACACTTTCTCATTGTGCTACAGGCTGATTCTGTCTTCCACTCTCTCATTGTGCTGCAGACTAATTCTGTATTACAGGCTATGATTGTGCGACAGCCTGATTCTTTATTAATCTCTTTCATTGTGCGACAGGCTGATTCTGTATAACACTCGCTCATTGTGCTGCAGCCTATTTATCACATTCTGTCATTGTGCTGCAGACTGAACCTTTATTATACTTACTCATAGTGCAACTGCCTGATTCTTTATCACACTCTATTATTGTGCTACAGCCTGATTCTGTATTACAGTTTCTCATTGTGCTACAGCCTGATTCTATATTACATTCTCCAATTGCTGCTACAACCTGATTCAGCATTACACTCACTCCTTGTGCTGCAGCCTGCTTCTGTATTCCACTCTCTGATTGAGCTACAGCCTGGTTCTGTATTACACTCTCCTATTGTGTTACAACCTGATTCCTGATTCTATGTTACACTCTCTCATTGTGCTACAGACTGATTCTGTATTACACTCTCCCATTGTGCTGCAGCCTGATTCTGCATTACACTCTCTCATTTGCTCTCGCCTTATTCTGGATTACACTCTCCGATTGTGCTACAGCTGGATTCTGTATTATATTCTCTCATTGTGCAACACCCTTATTCTGTGTTACACTCTCTCATTGTGTTACAGCCTGCTTCTGTATTATATTATCTCATTGTGCAACACCCTTATTCTGTATTACCCTCTCTCATTTTGCTCCAGCCTGATTCTGTATTACAATCTCCCATTATGCGACAGCCTGGTTTCTGTACTACACTCTCTCATTGTGTTCCATCCTGATTCTGTATTACTCTCTTTCTTGTGCTACAGATTGATTCTGTATTACAATTTCCCACTATGCTAGAACCTGTTTCTGTATTAAACTCTCTCATTGTGCTCCAGCCAGATTATGTATTACACTCTCTCATTGTGCTGCAGCCTGATTCTGTATTACAGTTTCTCATTGTGCTACAGCCTGATTCTATATTACACTCGCTCATTGTGCTACAGCCTGATTCTATATTACACTCTCCAATTGCTGCTACAACCTGATTCAGCATTACACTCTCTCCTTGTCCTGCAGCTTTATTCTGTATTACACTCTCTCATTGTACTACAGCCTGATTGTGTATTACATTCTCTCATTGTGCTACAGCCTGATTCTGTATTACACTCTCCCATTGTGCTGCAGCCTGATTCTGTATCACACTCTCTCATTTTGCCATCGGCTTATCCTGTATTACACTCTCTCATTTTGCTATAGCCTTATTCTGTATTACACTCTCTCATTCTGCTACAGCCTGATTCTATATTACAATCGCCGATTGTGCGACAGCCTGATTCTGTGTTACACTCACTTCATTATGCTACAGCCTTATCCTGTATTACACTCTCTCATTGTGCTACATCCTGATTCTGTATTCCTCTCTCTGTGCTACAACCTGGTTCAGCATTACACTCACTCCTTGTGCTGCAGCCTGCTTCTGTATTCCACTCTCTGATTGAGCTACAGCCTGATTCTGTATTACACTCTCCTATTGTGTTACAACCTGATTCTATATTACACTCTCTCATTGTGCTGCAGACTGATTCTGTATTACACTCTCTCATTGTGCTGCAGCCTGGTTATGCATTTCACTCTCCCATTGTGCCGCAGCCTGATTCTATATTCTATTCTCACATTTTGCTTTCGCTTTATTCTGTATTACGCTCTCATATTGTGCTACAGTCTGATTCTGTATTACAGTCGCCGATTGTGCGAACGCCTAATTCTGTATTACACTCTCTTCATTATACTGCAGCCTCATCCTGTATTGCACTCTCTCATTGTGCTGCAGCCTGATTCTGTATTACACTCTCTCATTTGCTCTCGCCTTATTCTGGATTACACTCTCCGATTGTGCTACAGCCGGATTCTGTAATCCTCACTCATTGTGCAACATCCTTATTCTGTGTTACACTCTCTCATTGTGCTACAGCCTGCTTCTGTATTATATTCTCTCATTGTGCAACACCCTTATTCTGTATTACCCTCTCTCATTGTGCTCCAGCCTGATTCTGTATTACAATCTCCTATTATGCGACAGCCTGGCTTCTGTACTACACTCTCTCATGGTGTTCCATCCTGATTCTGTATTAATCTCTTTCTTGTGCTCCAGATTGATTCTGTATTACAATTTCCCACTGTGCTAGAACCTGTTTCTGTATTAAACTCTCTCATTGTGCTCCAGCCAGATTATGTATTACACTCGCTCATTGTGCTGCAGCCTGACTCTTTATCACACTCTCTCATTGTGCTGCAGCCTGATTCTGTCTTACACTCTCTCATTGTACTGCAGCCTGATTCTTGATTACATTCTCTCATTGTGCTAAAGTCTGATTCTGTATTACACTCTCCCATTGTGCGAGAGCCTGATTCTGTATCACACTCTCTCATTTTGCCATAGGCTTATCCTGTATTACACTCTCTCATTGTGCTACAGCCTGATTCTATATTACACTCGCCAATTGTGCGAGAGCCTGATTCTGTGTTACACTCACTTCATTATGCTGCAGCCTTATCCTGTGTTACAATCTCTCATTGTGCTACAGCCTGATTCTATATTACAATCGCCGATTGTGCGAGAGCCTGATTCTGTGTTACACTCACTTCATTATGCAGCAGCCTTATCCTGTATTACACTCTCTCATTGTGCTACATCCTGATTCTGTATTCCTCTCTCTGTGCTACAACCTGATTCTGAATTACACTCTCCGATTGTGCTATAGCCTGATTCGGTATTACACTCTTTCATTTTGCTCTCGCCTTGTTCTGTATTACACGCTCCGATTGTGCTACAGCCTGATTCTGTAATCCTCTCTCTCATTGTGCAACATCCTTATTTTGTGTTACACTCTCTCATTGTGCTCCAGCCTGAATCTGTATTACAATCTCCCACTGTGCGACAGCCTGGTTTCTCTATTACACTCTCTCATTATGTTGCATCCTGATTCTGTATTACTCTTTTCATTGTGCTATGGCTCGATTCTTTATTACAATCTCCCACTATGCTATAACCTGTTTCTGTATTAAACTCTCTCATTGTGCTCCAGCCAGAATATATGTTACACTCGCTCAGTGTGCTGCAGCCTGACTCTTTATCACACTCTCTCATTGTGCTACAGCCTGATTCTGTATTACAGTTTCTCATTGTAGCTGCAGCCTGATTCTGTATTCCTCTCTCTTTGCTACAGTCTGATTCTATATTACACTCTCCGATTGTGCTATACCTTGATTCTGTAACCCTCACTCATTGTGCAACATCCTTATTCTGTGTTACACTCTCTCATTGTGCTACAGCCTGATTCTGTATTATAATCTCTCATTGTGCAACACCTTTATTCTGTATTACTCTCTCTCATTGTGCTCCAGCCTGATTCTGTATTACAATCTGCCACTATGCGACAACCTGGTGTCTGTATTACACTCTCTCATTGTGTTGCATCTTGATTCTGTAATACTCTCGTTCTTGTCCTCCAGCCTGATTCTGTATTACAATCTCCCACTATGCTAGAACCTGTTGCTGTATTAAACTCTCTCATTGTGCTCCAGCCAGATTATGTATTACACTCGCTCATTGTGCTGCAGCCTGACTCTTTATCACACTCTCTCATTGTGCTGCAGCCTGATTTTGTATAACAGTTTCTCATTGTGCTACAGCTTGATTCTATATTACACTCGCTCATTGTGCTACAGCCTGATTCTATATTACACTCTCCAATTGCTGCTACAACCTGATTCAGCAGTACACTCTCTCCTTGTGCTGCAGCTTTATTCTGTATTACACTCTCTCATTGTACTACAGCCTGATTCTGTATTACATTCTCTCATTGTGCTACAGCCTGATTCTGTATTACACTCTCCCATTGTGCTGCAGCCTGATTCTGTATCACACTCTCTCATTTTGCCATCGGCTTATCCTGTATTACACTCTCTCATTGTGCTACATCCTGATTCTGTATTCCTCTCTCTGTGCTACAACGTGATTCTGTATTACACTCTGATTGTGCTATAGCCTCATTCTATATTACACTCTTTCATTTTGCTCTCGCCTTATTCTGTATTACACGCTCCGATTGTGCTACAACCTGATTCTGTAATCCTCTCTCTCATTGTGCAACATCGTTATGTTGTGTTACACTCTCTCATTGTGCTTCAGCCTGAATCTGTATTACAATCTCCCACTGTGCGACAGCCTGGTTTCTATATTACACTCTCTCATTATGTTGCATCCTGATTCTGTATTGCTCTCTTCATTGTGCTACAGCTTGATTCTTTATTACAATCTCCCACTATGCTATAACCTGTTTCTGTATTAATCTCCCTCATTGTGCTCCAGCCAGATTCTGTGTTACACTCGCTCATTGTGCTGCAGCCTGAATCTTTATCACATTCTGTCTATGTGCTGCAGCCTGATTCTCAATTACACTCTCTCATTGTGCTACAGGTGATTCTGTATTACAGTTTCTCATTGTGCTACAGCCTGATTCTATATTACACTCTCCAATTGCTGCTACAACCTGATTCAGCATTACACTCTCTCCTTGTGCTGCAGCTTTATTCTGTATTACACTCTCTCATTGTGCTACAGCCTGATTCTGTACTACACTCTCTCATTGTGCTACAGCCTGATTCTATATTACACTCGCCAATTGTGCGAGAGCCTGATTCTGTGTTACACTCACTTCATTATGCAGCAGCCTTATCCTGTATTACACTCTCTCATTGTGCTACATCCTGATTCTGTACTCCTCTCTCTGTGCTACAACCTGATTATGAATTACACTCTCCGATTGTGCTATAGACTGATTCTGTATTACACGCTTTCATTTTGCTCTCGTTTTATTCTGTATTACACGCTCCAATTGTGCTACAGCCTGATTCTGAAATCCTCTGTCTCATTGTGCAACATCCTTATTTTGTGTTACACTCTCTCATTGTGCTCCAGCCTGAATCTGTATTACAATCTCCCACCGTGCGACAGCCTGGTTTCTGTATTACACACTCTCATTATGTTGCAGCCTGATTCTGTATTACTCTTTTCATTGTGCTACAGCTTGATTCTTTATTGCAATCTCCCACTATGCTATAACCTGTTTCTGTATTAAACTCTCTCATTGTGCTCCAGCCAGAATATATGTTACACTCGCTCAGTGTGCTGCAGCCTGACTCTTTATCACACTCTCTCATTGTGCTACAGCCTGATTCTGTATGACAGTTTCTCATTGTAGCTGCAGCCTGTTTCTGTATGCCTCTCTCTTTGCTACAGTCTGATTCTATATTACACTCTCCGATTGTGCTATACCTTGATTCTGTAACCCTCACTCATTGTGCAACATCCTTATTCTGTGTTACACACTCTCATTGTGCTACATCCTGATTCTGTATTCCTCTCTCTGTGCTACAACGTGATTCTGTATTACACTCTGATTGTGCTATAGCCTCATTCTATATTACACTCTTTCATTTTGCTCCCGCCTTATTCTGTATTACACGCTCCGATTGTGCTACAACCTGATTCTGTAATCCTCTCTCTCATTGTGCAACATCGTTATGTTGTGTTACACTCTCTCATTGTGCTTCAGCCTGAATCTGTATTACAACCTCCCACTGTGCGACAGCCTGGTTTCTATATTACACTCTCTCATTATGTTGCATCCTGATTCTGTATTGCTCTCTTCATTGTGCTACAGCTTGATTCTTTATTACAATCTCCCACTATGCTATAACCTGTTTCTGTATTAATCTCCCTCATTGTGCTCCAGCCAGATTCTGTGTTACACTCGCTCATTGTGCTGCAGCCTGAATCTTTATCACATTCTGTCTATGTGCTGCAGCCTGATTCTCAATTACACTCTCTCATTGTGCTACAGGTGATTCTGTATTACAGTTTCTCATTGTGCTACAGCCTGATTCTATATTACACTCTCCAATTGCTGCTACAACCTGATTCAGCATTACACTCTCTCCTTGTGCTGCAGCTTTATTCTGTATTACACTCTCTCATTGTGCTACAGCCTGATTCTGTACTACACTCTCTCATTGTGCTACAGCCTGATTCTATATTACACTCGCCAATTGTGCGAGAGCCTGATTCTGTGTTACACTCACTTCATTATGCAGCAGCCTTATCCTGTATTACACTCTCTCATTGTGCTACATCCTGATTCTGTACTCCTCTCTCTGTGCTACAACCTGATTATGAATTACACTCTCCGATTGTGCTATAGACTGATTCTGTATTACACGCTTTCATTTTGCTCTCGTTTTATTCTGTATTACACGCTCCAATTGTGCTACAGCCTGATTCTGAAATCCTCTGTCTCATTGTGCAACATCCTTATTTTGTGTTACACTCTCTCATTGTGCTCCAGCCTGAATCTGTATTACAATCTCCCACCGTGCGACAGCCTGGTTTCTGTATTACACACTCTCATTATGTTGCAGCCTGATTCTGTATTACTCTTTTCATTGTGCTACAGCTTGATTCTTTATTGCAATCTCCCACTATGCTATAACCTGTTTCTGTATTAAACTCTCTCATTGTGCTCCAGCCAGAATATATGTTACACTCGCTCAGTGTGCTGCAGCCTGACTCTTTATCACACTCTCTCATTGTGCTACAGCCTGATTCTGTATGACAGTTTCTCATTGTAGCTGCAGCCTGTTTCTGTATGCCTCTCTCTTTGCTACAGTCTGATTCTATATTACACTCTCCGATTGTGCTATACCTTGATTCTGTAACCCTCACTCATTGTGCAACATCCTTATTCTGTGTTACACACTCTCATTGTGCTACATCCTGATTCTGTATTCCTCTCTCTGTGCTACAACGTGATTCTGTATTACACTCTGATTGTGCTATAGCCTCATTCTATATTACACTCTTTCATTTTGCTCCCGCCTTATTCTGTATTACACGCTCCGATTGTGCTACAACCTGATTCTGTAATCCTCTCTCTCATTGTGCAACATCGTTATGTTGTGTTACACTCTCTCATTGTGCTTCAGCCTGAATCTGTATTACAACCTCCCACTGTGCGACAGCCTGGTTTCTATATTACACTCTCTCATTATGTTGCATCCTGATTCTGTATTGCTCTCTTCATTGTGCTACAGCTTGATTCTTTATTACAATCTCCCACTATGCTATAACCTGTTTCTGTATTAATCTCCCTCATTGTGCTCCAGCCAGATTCTGTGTTACACTCGCTCATTGTGCTGCAGCCTGAATCTTTATCACATTCTGTCTATGTGCTGCAGCCTGATTCTCAATTACACTCTCTCATTGTGCTACAGGTGATTCTGTATTACAGTTTCTCATTGTGCTACAGCCTGATTCTATATTACACTCTCCAATTGCTGCTACAACCTGATTCAGCATTACACTCTCTCCTTGTGCTGCAGCTTTATTCTGTATTACACTCTCTCATTGTGCTACAGCCTGATTCTGTACTACACTCTCTCATTGTGCTACAGCCTGATTCTATATTACACTCGCCAATTGTGCGAGAGCCTGATTCTGTGTTACACTCACTTCATTATGCAGCAGCCTTATCCTGTATTACACTCTCTCATTGTGCTACATCCTGATTCTGTACTCCTCTCTCTGTGCTACAACCTGATTATGAATTACACTCTCCGATTGTGCTATAGACTGATTCTGTATTACACGCTTTCATTTTGCTTTCGTTTTATTCTGTATTACACGCTCCAATTGTGCTACAGCCTGATTCTGAAATCCTCTGTCTCATTGTGCAACATCCTTATCTTGTGTTACACTCTCTCATTGTGCTCCAGCCTGAATCTGTATTACAATCTCCCACCGTGCGACAGCCTGGTTTCTGTATTACACACTCTCATTATGTTGCAGCCTGATTCTGTATTACTCTTTTCATTGTGCTACAGCTTGATTCTTTATTGCAATCTCCCACTATGCTATAAGCTGTTTCTGTATTAAACTCTCTCATTGTGCTCCAGCCAGAATATATGTTACACTCGCTCAGTGTGCTGCAGCCTGACTCTTTATCACACTCTCTCATTGTGCTACAGCCTGATTCTGTATTACAGTTTCTCATTGTAGCTGCAGCCTGTTTCTGTATGCCTCTCTCTTTGCTACAGTCTGATTCTATATTACACTCTCCGATTGTGCTATACCTTGATTCTGTAACCCTCACTCATTGTGCAACATCCTTATTCTGTGTTACACACTCTCATTGTGCTACAGCCTGATTCTGTATTATAATCTCTCATTGTGCAACACCCTTATTATTCTGTATTACCCTCTCTCATTGTGCTCCAGCCTGATTCTGTATTACAATCTCCCACTATGCAACAACCTGGTGTCTGTATTACACTCTCTCATTATGTTGCATCCTGATTCTGTATTGCTTTCTTCATTGTGCTACAGCTTGATTCTTTATTACAATCTCCCACTATGCTATAACCTGTTTCTGTATTAAACTCCCTCATTGTGCTCCAGCCAGATTCTGTGTTACACTCTCCACTATGCGACAGCCTGGTGTCTGTATTACACTCTCTCATTGTGTTGCATCTTGATTCTGTATTACTCTCTTTCTTGTGCCACAGCTTGATTCTGTATTACAATCTCCCACTATGCTAGAACCTGTTTCTGTATTAAACTCTCTCATTGTGCTCCAGTCAGATTCTGTATTACACTCGCTCATTGTGCTGCAGCCTGACTCTTTATCACACTCTCTCATTGTGCTACAGCTGATTCTGTATTACAGGTTCGTATTGTGCTACAGCCTGATTCTATATTACACTCTCCAATTGCTGCTACAACCTGATTCAGCATTACACTCTCACATTGTGCTACAGACTGATTCTGTATTACATTCTCTCATTGTGCTACAGCCTGATTCTGTGTTACACTCTCATTGTGCAACATCCTAATTCTGTATTACACTCTCTCATTGTGCTACATCCTAATTCTGTATTACACTCTCTCATTGTGCTACATCCTAATTCCGTATTACACTCTCTTGTTGTGCTACTGGCTGATCCTGTATTACACTCTCCTTGTGCTTCAGGCTGATTCGGTATTGCACTCTCACATTGTGCAGCACCCTGATTCTGTATTACACTCTCTCATTGTGCTGCAGCCTGATTCTGTATTACAGGCTCCGATTGTGCTACAGCCTGATTCTGTATTACACTCTCTCATGGTGCTACAGCCTGATTTTTTATTACACTCTCTCATTGTGCTGCAGGCTGATTCTGTATAACACTCTCATTGTGCTACACCCTGATTCTGTATTACACTCTCACATTGTGCTACAGCCTGATTCTGTATTACATGCTCTCATTGTGCTACAGCCTGATTCTGTGTTACACTCTCATTGTGCAACATCCTAATTCTGTATTACACTCTCTCATTGTGCTACTTGCTGATCCTGTATTACACTCTCCTTGTGCTACAGGCTGATTCGGCATTGCACTCTCACATTGTGCAGCACCCTGATTCTGTATTACACTCTCTCATTGTGCTGCAGCCTGATTCTGTGTTACACTCTCTCATGGTGCTACAGCCTGATTTTTTTATTACACTCTCCAATTGTGCTGCAGCCTGATTCTGTATTACAGGATCCGATTGTGCTACAGCCTAATTCTGTAATACACTTTCTCATTGTGCTACATTCTGATTCTGTATTACACTCACTCATTATGCTACATTCTGATTCTGTATTACAGTCTCTCATTGCGCTACAGGCTGATATAACACTCTCATTGTGCTACACCCTGATTCTGTATTCCTCTCTCTCATTGTGCTACAGCTTGATTCTTTATTACACTGTCTGATTGTGCTTCAGCCTGATTCTGTAATACACTTTCTCATTGTGCAATATCCTGGGCGGGATTCTCCACTCCCACGCCGAAGTGGCCTCGCCGTCGTGAACGCCGTCGAGGTTCACGACGGCGCGGAATGGCCCCGGTCCCGACCGATTCAGGCCCTGACAATGGGCCAGTATCGGGGCCGTGTCATCTATACGCGCCAGGCCTTGTCGCCCGCGTAAAAGCAGCGCCGCATAAATGACGCGGCCGGCGCCGCATAACGGAAGTCATCCGCGCATGCATGGTTGCCGTCCTCTTTAAGTCCGCCCCGCAAGAAGATGGGGGACGTATCTTGCTGGGCCGTGGAAGGAAGGAGGTCCTCCTTCAGAGGGGACGGCCCGACGATCGGTGGGCACCGATCGCGAGTCACCCCACATTCCAGGTGAAGCCCGGTGCAGGATCCCCTCTCGCCCCCCCACAGGCCGCCCCCCCACAGGCCACCCCCCCAGCGTTCACGCACCGCCCACGACTGCAGCGAACAGGTGTGGACGGCGCCGGGGGGAACCCGCTGTTTTTGCCTGGCCGCTTGGCCCATCCGGGCCTCAAAATAGCGGGGGTGACAGTGAATCGCCATTTTGGGTGTCTCCGGCGATTCTCCGGCCTGCGAAACTCGACCGGGCCGTTCCCGCCGCTTGGGAGAATCGCGGGAGGGCGTCGGACCGGCGTCCCCGGAAATTTTGGCGGCCCAGGCGATTCTCCCAACCGGCGTGGGAGTGGAGAATCGCACCCACACTCTCCCATTGTGCTACTGGCTGATCCTGTATTACACTCTCATTGTGCTACAGGTTCATTTGGTATTTCACTCTCTCATTGAGCAGCAGCATGATTCTGTATTACACTCTTGCATTGTGCTACAGCGTAATTGTGTCATACACTTTCTCATTGTGCGACAGCCTAATTCTGTATTACACCCTCTCATTGTGCTGCAGCCTGATTCTGTGTCACACTCTCTCATTGCGCTACACTTTGATTTTTTAATACACTTTCTCATTGTGCTACTGCCTGATTGTGTATTACACTCTCTCATGGTGCTACAGCCTGATTCTTTATGACACTCTCTCATTGTGCTCCAGGCTGATTCTGTATAACTCTCTCATTGTGCAACAGCCTGATTCGGTATTACACTCTCCAATTGTGCTGCAGCCTGATTCTGTGTTACACTCTCTCATTGTGCTCCAGCCTGATTCTTTATTACACTCTCTCATTGTGCTACAGGCTGATTTTGTATAACACTCTCATTGTGCTACAGGCTGATTCGGTATTGCACTCTATCATTGTGCAATATCCTGATTCTGTATTGCACTCTCTCATTGTGCTACTGGCTGATCCTGTATTACACACTCATTGTGCTACAGGCTGATTCTGTATTACACTCTCTCATTGTGCAATATCCTGATTCTGTATAACACTCTCTCATTGTGCTACTGGCTGATCCTGTATTACACTCTCATTGTGCTACAGGTTGATTTGGTATTACACTCTCTCATTGTGCAGCAGCCTGATTCTGTATTACACTCTCGCATTGTGCTGCAGCCTGATTCTGTATCACACTCTGGCATTGTGCTGCAGCCTGATTCTGTATTACACTCTCTCATTGTGCAGCAGCCTGATTCTGTATTCCTCTCTCTCATTGTGCTACAGCCTGATTCTGCATTGCACTTTCCAATTGTGCTGCAGCATGATTCTGTATTACACTTTCCAATTGTGCTACAGCCTGATTCTGTATTACACTTTCCAATTGTGCTGCAGCCTCATTCTGTATTACAGGCTGCGATTGTGCTACAGCCTAATTCTGAAATACATTTTCTCATTGTGCTACAGTCTGATTCTGTATTACACTCTCATTGTCCAACAGCCTGATTCTGTATTACACTCTCTCATTGTGCTACAGCCCGATTATTTATTACACTCTCTCATTGCGCTCCACCCTGATTCTGTATTCCTCTCTCTCATTGTGCTACAGCCTGATTTTGAATTACACTCTCTTCATTATATGCTGCAGCCTTATCCTGTATTCCCCTCTCTCATTGTGCTTCAGCCTGATTCTGTACTCCTCACCCTGTGCTACAGTCCGATTGTATTACAATGTCCCACTATGCTAGAACCTGTTTCTGAATTATACTCTCTCATTGTGCTCTCGCCTTATTCTGTATTACACCCTCTCATTGTGCTCCAGCCTGATTCTCAATTACAATCTCCCACTATGCTAGAACCTGTTTCTGTCTTGTACTCTCTCATTGTGCTCTTGCCTTATTCTGTGTTACACCCTCCGATTTTGCTATAGCCTGATTCTGTATAACACTCTCTATTTTGCTCTTGCCTTATTCTGTATTACACCCTCTCATTGTGCTCCAGCCTGATTCTGAATTACAATCTCCCACTATGCTGGAACCTGTTTCTGTCTTATACTCTCTCATTGCGCTCTCGCCTTATTCTGTGTTACACTCTCCGATTTTGCTATAGCCTGATTCTGTATTCCTCTCTCACATTGTGCGATCGCCTGATTCTGTATTACACTCTCTCATTGTGCTCCAGCCTGATTCTGTATTACACTCTCTCATTGTGCTCCAGCCTGATTCTGTATTGCACTCTCTCATTGTGCTCCAGCCTGATTCTGAATTACAATCTCCCACTATGCTAGAACCTGTTTCTCTATTAAACTCTCTCATTGTGCTCCAGCCAGATTCTGTATTACACTCGCTCATTGTGCTGCAGCCTGATTCTATATTACTCTCTTTCATTGTGCTACAGCTTGATTCTGTATTACAATGTCCTACTCTGCTAGAACCTGTTTCTGGATTAAACTCTCTCATTGTGCTCCAGCCAGATTCTGTATTACAGTCGCTCATTGTGCTGCAGCCTGACTCTTGATCAAACTCTCTCATTGTGCTGCAGGCTGATTCTGTATTACACTCTCTCATTGTACTACAGCCTGATTCTGTATTACACTCTAATTGTGCTACAGCCTGATTCTGTATTACACTCTCTTCATTGTGCTGCAGCCTTATCCTGTATTACACTCTCTCATTGTGCTACAGCCTGATTCTGTATTACACTATCCGATTGTGCTATAGCCTGATTCTTTATTACACTCTCTCATTTTGCTCTCGCCTTATTTTGTATTACACTCTCCGATTGTGCTACAGCCTGATTCTGTAATCCTCTCTCTCATTGTGCTACAGCCTGATTCTGTATTATACTCTCATTGTGTGCAGCCTGATTCTGTATTCCTCTCTCTCAATTGTGCTTCAGCCTGATTCTGCATTACACTCTCCGATTGTAGGACAGCCTCATTCCGTAATCCTCTCTCTCATTGTGCAAATCCTTATTCTGTGTTACACTCTCTCATTGTGCTGCAGCCTGATTCTGTATTACACTCTCTCATTTTGCCATAGCCCTATTCTGTATTACACTCTCTCATTGTGCTCCACCCTGATTCTGTATTACAATCTCTCATTGTGCTACAACCTGATTCTGTATTACACTCTCCCATTGTGCTACAGCCTGATTCAGCATTACAATCTCTTCATTGTGCTGCAGCCTTATCCTGTATTACACTCTCTCATTGTGCTACAGCCTGATTCTGTATTACACTCTCATTGTGCTACAGCCTGATTCTGTATTACACTCTCCGATTGTGCTGTAGCCTGATTCTGTACTACACTCTCTCATTTTGCTCTCTCCTTAATCTGTATTACACTCTCCGATTATGCTACAGCCTGATTCTGTATTTCTCTCTCTCATTGTGCTACAGGCTGATTCTGTATTATACTGTCATTGAGTGCAGCCTGATTCTGTATTCCTCTCTCTCATTGTGCTCCAGCCTGATTCTGTATTACACTCTCTCATTTGGCTCTCTCCTTAATCTGTATTACACTCTCCGATTATGCTACAGCCTGATTCTGTATTACTCTCTTTCATTGTGCTACAGGCTGATTCTGTATAACAATCTGCCACGATGCTACAGCCTGTTTCTATGTAACACTCTCTCATTGTGTTGCATCCTGATTCTGTATTACTCTCTTTCATTGTGCTACAGCTTGATTCTGTATTACAATCTCACACTATGCAAAACCTGTTTCTGTATTAAACTCTCTCCTTGTGCTCCAGCCAGATTCTGTATTACACTCTCTTTTTGTGCTGCAGCCTGAATCTGTATTGCACTCGCTCATTGTGCTACAGCCTGATTCTTTATCACACGCTCTCATTGTGCTACAGCCTGATTCTTTATCACACGCTCTCATTGTGCTACAGCCTGATTCTGAATTACACTCTCTCATTGTGTTACAGCCTGATTCTGTATTACACTCTCTCATTGTGCTACAGCCTGATTCTATACTACACTCTCTCATTGTGCTACATCCTGATTCTGCATTACACTCTCTCATTGTGCTACAACTTGATTCTCTTTGCCACTTTCTATTGTGCTACAGTCTGAACCTCGAACACACTGTTGCAAAGCGGTATAAACTGATTCTCTAACATGCTACCCCAGTGACCTAGTCATTTTAGTTCAATTGATATCAAAAAATCTACTTTTAAATGGGACTAAGGCGTTGTCGCAGGGTGCATTTATAAATTTTTAGGCTGGGCATAAATGCTTTTCAAAGTTGAATAAAGTATATTGAACTGTCCAGCTGTCATGTATTTTGAATCCCCTGCATTTTGAAAGCTGTTAAACTTCCCTCTGTGAGAGAAGTTTTTTGAAATCTGATTACAGTTTCAGTAGCTGTGTGTTGACATGTCCCTCTGTACTTTCCTTAGGACATTAGAAATGCTTGACTGCATTGCACAACCTGTTTTTCTTACAGCCAGGGGTTGTAAATTCACAGTTAGATTGACAGCTTGGTAATCTATTCCATGATTACCCATTTTTGATATGGGGCTTAGAAACATAAATGTTTGTTTTTATAAGGGGTTTAGAACTTGGGGGATTTGAATATATCAAGTGGGCTTTAATGAATGAGAATGTGTGGTGATTTGTGGTGATTGTATATTTTAGGGCAACACAGCAGACTAAGGGTCACCTGTCTTAGGGGACCAATTGGGGTGCAGAATGGGTAATCTCCTCAGGGGTGAGTCCTCTCTTAGGCAGGAGATATATGGGGAGCCAACAATAGCAGCGTGACTGGGGCCATTGTCCAATTCTTCTTACGAATGAATACTTTTGTTTGTCTAATATAGCCTGAAATGACATCATTACATCTGGTGATGAGGACAAAATTATCATTACACTGCCTCTGGTCTGACACCTGTGAATTTTAATTGAAGTCTAAAAAAAAGTACTCACCATAATGTATCTCTTTGGGCATTTGCGATATTCAGATACTTCAGGACTCTAGAGGGATAGATGCAGACGAACCTGGCTATTTTGAGGCTATGTCTGGAGCATGTGTCTAGTCTTACGACATAAAAGTCGGCGAGGCCCCTGCAAGAATGCTCCACCTGGTGGGGGGCTCACAACCGCACCTCTTAAAGCCCCCAGCTTTACCTGTAGGTACTGATGGAGAAATGGCGGGTATGTGGCTGCGCATGCGCACGGCGGCGACCTGCAGCTGTCGTGACGTACAACTTGGTGCCGGCCACGCGCGGAACCAGCCTTCCAGATAGTGCCTCCCTGTACGCCCCTCGCCACCCCCGGACCAACCCCCACCAGTCCTCCCAGCCCCCGCCAAAGCCTCCCTGGCCAACAGAATGGCTCCCCCCTCCCCGATTGTGGCGGCGCTGGACACAGTCCGCAGCTGCCACGTGAGGTCCCCGAAAACTGAGAGCACACGGGCCCGTGCCGTCGGGAAGTCAACCCATCGGGGGCGGAGCATCGGGGGAGGGCCTTCTAATGGCGCACTGAGGCCGTCCCAAGGTGTGCGGCGTACTCACCGATGATGCCGTTTTGGAGGGGGCGGAGCATCTGAAAAACGACACCGCCTCCGATTTCTGCATCAAAGCACATTCTCCGACCAATCGCCGAATGCGATTCCGACGTCAGCAATCAGAAAATCCAGCCCCTGATTGGCCAGCGGAATTAAAAGTTTAGAAACGTATATAGAGAAAAAAAAATCAATAGGAAGTAAACCTGCGAAGCAAGAGCTGTTGCTTTAAGTTTAAAATAAAACTTAAGTTATAAAAAACAGAGTCGTTCCAAAGATATTTTTTAAAAGGGAAATAAGTGCTTTTAGTAGAAGAAAAACACCAGGTGAGCTGTAGAGAGGTGTCCGGAAGCATAGGAAAATCAAGGAGCTGAAGCTGACAGGTGTTCGGTGTCACAGCAGAGCATTCGTGTGTTCTGTGGCAGCAATCACTGCACTGATGAACTTCATTCAAAAGAAGATACATCTAGATAAGTTAACAAGTTCATAAAATTGCCCCTGGACATTGAGAACTTCGGGTCTCTGGGTGAAATCGACAAAAACCTGATAGCTCAAAAAAAAACGGACTTTCCAAAAGGCCAGAAGAAGAAATAAATTCCAGAGACTGCTGGAAGAACTTTTAATCAGTAAAAGTGGTAGTTATAAAAATTCAACAAAAAGCAGTCAGGCTTGCACCAAAACTCCAAAAGTGAAGGAAAAACACAGAGTGAAACCAACAATTGCTGACAGTTCAATAATAAAAATGACAGTCTTAAAGCGGAAATGCATTTAAAGTGGCAATGCGCTTCAAGCAGCAACGACAAGAAGGAACAAATGGCGATGGGCAGGAAAATTGGATAAGATCGTAGTTAGAGGGAACTCTCAACAAAGGTCCATAAGCAATGAAGACTCATGGAAGAGGCAACGCAGTACCTAAGGGGAGACAAAGAGCACCTCAAGGAAAAGGCAACAGGAGACCACGGAGTAGGCAATGAAGACCTCAAAGATAGGGCAAAATAGACATCAGACAGGAGGCAATAGAATCATCATAGAATAGAATCATAGAATCTCTACAGTGCAGAAGGAAGCCATCAAATCTGCATTGACCCTCTGAAAAAGTATTCCACCGAAGCTCAGTTCCCCGCCCTGTCCCGTAGCGTCTCGAGGATGGTGTCAAAGGTAGTGAATTCCAGGGTTAGGCCAAGCTGGAGCTCGTAATATTTGGGGTTTCGGACGAGCCGGGAGTGCAGGAGGCGAAAGAGGGTAAGTCCGTGTCTCGTAGGGGTGATGCGACCATCAATTCACTGAGAGACACGTTGAGAAGTAAACCGTAGTTTTAATCAGCTTACAACTGAGCCTGCCTGTGACCGGTACAACAATGAATGCGGCCCCGCAGGTCAGCTGCCTTTATACTTCCTGTAAGGTCATGGTGTCGGAGCCTGCGGGTGCCAGGTCCCGGAGGGAGACGGTATCCTGCCGGCCATCGGGGTGTCTGATATACGCATAGTGTGGGTTGGACTGCAGGAGCTGGACCCTCTTTACCAGGGGGTCGGTGTTATGGCTCCGAACATGTTTTCGGAGGAGGACTGGATCCGGTGTCATCAGCCAGGGCAGAAGCGAGGCACCTGAGGTAGCTCCCCTAGGGAAAACAAACAAGTGGTCATGAGGGGTCTGGTTTGTGACCATGCAAAGGAGGGACCTAATAGAGTGGAGCGCATCGGGGAGGACCTCCTGCCAGTGAGAAACCGGGAAATTCCTGGACCGTAGGGTCAGTAGGACGGTCTTCCAGACCATCGCGTTCTCCTTCTCCACCTGCCCGTTTCCCCTGGGGTTATAGCTGGTAGTCCTGCTCGAGGCGATGCCCATACTGAGCAGGTACTGACGCAGTTCGTCGCTCATGAACGACGAGCCCCTGTCGCTGTGGACATAGCTGGGGAAACCAAACAGGGTGAAGGCACTTTGCAGGGCTTTGATGACTGTGGGAGTGGTCATATCGGGGCAGGGAATGGCGAACGGAAAATGGGAGAACTCGGGCGAAATTCTCCATTATTGGCGGAAAGTCCGCCGATCGGCGCAAAAAACGGCGCAAATCCCACTTGCGTCACGTCATAAAAATGGGCCGATAGTCTGCGGCCCGAAATGGGCTAGCAGCGACGTAACGGGATCCGCGCTTGCGCAGTGGTTCACGCCGTGCAGCGTCATACGCGCTGCACGGCGTGACGGCTCATAAGGCCGCGCAGCTCCCCCCCACCCGACCGGAACAGCCGACCGCAACACCCGACTTGATGGCTGGCCGTCGCTCAGGCCCGAGGTTCGAGTCACGCGATGTGGAGGCGCTCCTGGACGCGGTGGAGCAGAGGAGGGACGTCCTGTATCCCGGGCACGGCCGCAGAGTTGCCCCACGCCACAGCCGGCGTCTGTGGAGGGAGGTGGCAGAGGCCGTCACCGCTGTGGCCCTAACACCACGGACAGGCACCCAGTGCCACAAGAAGGTGAACGACCTCGTCAGAGCAGGCAGGATGAGCCTCCCCATATCCCCCCTCCCCCAAATCCCCCCCTCCCCCATATCCCCCCTCCCCCATATCCCCCCTCCCCCATATCCCCCATATCCCCCCTCCACCATATCCCCCCCTCCCCCATATCCCCCATATCCCCCCCTCCCCCATATCCCCCATATCCCCCCCTCCACCATATCCCCCATATCCCCCCCTCCCCCATCCCCCATATCCCCCCTCCCCCATATCCCCCATATCCCCCCTCCCCCATATCCCCCATATCCCCCCTCCCCCATATCCCCCATATTCCCCCCTCACCATATCCCCCATATCCCCCCTCCCCCATATCCCCCATATCCCCCCTCCCCCATAGCCCCCCTCCCCCATATCCCCCCTCCCCCATATCCCCCTCCCCCATATCCCCCCTCACCATATCCCCTCCTCCCCCATATCCCCCCTCCCCCATATCCCCCATATCCCCCCTCCCCCATATCCCCCATATCCCCCCTCCCCATATCCCCCCTCCCCCATATCCCCTCCCCCATATCCCCCCTCCCCCATATCCCCCATATCCCCCCTCCCCCATATCCCCTATATCCCCCCTCCCCCATATCCCCCCTGCCCCATATCCCCCATATCCCCCCTCCCCCATATCCCCCATATCCCCCCTCCCCCATATCCCCCATATCCCCCCCTCCCCCATATCCCCAAGTGAATCCAGCCCTAACCTTAACCTCTGCAATGCACGCGCAACCGATGGCGTGCATTCATATACCTGCCTAACACTGTTGCCTTTTACCCCTGCCACCACCCCCCCCCCCCCAGGAGAAGCGCGCACACAACAATAGGGAGCATGTGAGGACTGGAGGAGGGCCCGCTGATGAGAGGCCACTGACCGTACACGAGGAAAGGGCCCTGGAACTGGCTGGCGGACCTGAGGACCGGGAGGTTGCTGATGCAGAGGTCGGGGCCCCACGAGCAAGTGAGCCACCAACAGCCCGTCCCCATATCCCCCCTCCCCTATATCCCCCTCCCCCGTATCACCTGATCACTGCCTGATGTCTAACCATGCATGCTTCATTGTGTATCGCAGGACCAAACGTCCAGGCACCCATCCCCGCAGATGCACACCGCCCGCAGGATGCCCCTCGGAGACCACAGGAGACGGAGAGACCCGCACCCTCCAGCATGCGACGCCCGCAGGATGCCCCTCGGAGACCACAGGAGACGGAGAGACCCGCACCCTCCAGCATGCGACGCCCGCAGGATGCCCCTCGGAGACCACAGGAGACGGAGAGACCCGCACCCTCCAGCATGCGACGCCCGCAGGATGCCCCTCGGAGACCACAGGAGACGGAGAGACCCGCACCCTCCAGCATGCGACGCCCGCAGGATGCCCCTCGGAGACCACGGGAGACGGAGAGACCCGCACCCTCCAGCATGCGACGCCCGCAGGATGCCCCTCGGAGACCACGGGAGACGGAGAGACCTGGAGCAACAGGGAGACGACACCCCCGTCACGTGCGGGAGCGACCACCCAGCGATGAGGGGGGCAGCCACAGGCCCCCGTCACATCCGAGCCAGGACACCCCTACCCGGGACACCACTACCCAGGACACCCCTACCCGGGACACCACTACCCAGGACACCCCTACCCGGGACACCACTACCCGGGACACCACTACCCGGGACAGCACTACCCGGGACAGCACTACCCGGGACAGCACTACCCAGGACACCCCTACCCGGGAAGACGAAATACCGGACAGTGACTCAGAGTGGATGGGTGGAGACGAACCCCCACCCCAAAGTGCCATGGACTCAGAGTGGGACGAAGAGCACGACACAACGCCACTGCTGTCACCAACACCCTCCACCATCGCAGAAACACTCACCACGGTTGGGCACTTTAGTGATGAGGCGTCTGGTACACTCACTGGTGCGCACAACACAGCCGTCCCGGTACAGCAGGTGGAGGTAGGAGCAGCAGAGGGACCGGGCGGTCGGAGGGCAGCCCAGGCCAAGCGAACATCTGCCGCCCAGATGGATCCCGGGTTCCTGCAGTTACCACACCCACACATAGATCCGATGCAACCACCGACACGGAGACGAGCGAAGAGGGTGACGGGTGGCTTGCGGCGGCTGCGGTCGCAGGTGGAGGAGTCCACCCGCGTCCAGGAGCTGGGAGTGGTCCCGGTCATGCGTGCCACCCAGGCTGACACCGCACGGGTGGCGTCCGCGGTGGAGGCAATGGGTGCGACGGTGTCAGACATGGGGAACGGTTTGCGAGGCCTGGGGCCTTCCGTGCAGGCGGCGTCTGTGGCCCAGGAAATGGCTGCCCTCTCACAGGAGGCCATGAGCCAGTGCCAGCGCCAGATGGCAGAGGCGCTCAACGCCATAGCCCAGTCTCAGCAGGCCATGGCCCAGTCTCAGCAGGCCATGGCCCAGTCTCAGCAGGCCATAGCCCAGTCTCTGCAGGCCATGGCCCAGTCTCTGCAGGCCATGGCCCAGTCTCAGCAGGCCATCGCTGAGGGCATCGGCGCCAGTGGCCATGTGCGAGCTGGCGTCGCACTGTCGCAGACAGGGTTCGACAACCCCCTGGGCTCCATGGCTGCAAACCTGCAGACCCCTGTCGATACCAGCACGGGCCTCCAGGACTGGCAGCGCCAGATGTCGGGGGCGCGTCGGATGGCCAGTCCGTTCGCATCCCCCACCCATGTAGAGGCCTGGGGGCCATCGGGCACCCCGAGGGAGGAGGAGGTGGTGTGGTCCATCCCGGCTCCCTCTGTAGGGGAGGTCCCGGTACACCGCGACACCTCGGACTCCCCCCCTTCCGTCCCAGGTGCATCGGGTGGGCAACGGGCAGGACAGGCTGGCAGCTCGCCATCCCAGTCGCCCGGGCCGCAGCCTGGCCCATCTAGGCCAGGACGCCCCAGGAAACGGCCGCCAAAGGGATCCAGTGTCAGAGGGCAGGAATCACAGGAGTCCACCTCCAGTTCTGCTGTACCGTCTGGGGAACCACGTAGACGTAGTCAAAGGGCCCGTAAGGCCAAACAATTAGACACTGAGTAAGTTGGCACGGGTGCAGGGCACAGATGAGTTTTAGGGGCTAGGGCACGTGCATGAACTCCTTTGGTTATTAAAGTCAATGTTACACCTACCGAAGCTGCCTTTGTGCTCTGTCCAAAGTGTGCGGGGGTGTCCTGTACGTTGAGCGCAAGTGTGTGTGTGAGGGGTGGTCTTACCTCAGCCCCAGGTGAGTCTGCCCCCTTCCCCCTGGGCCGCCATCAACATCCCCCGGGCAGAGGACGGGACCGTGCGCTGCAGTGTCACAGCCGCATGCAGGGATGGTCCGGGTGGATGGTGGTACTGTGGCCATGGGTCAGACATAGTCCAACGATGTAGAGCCAGGAGCTCATCGGAGGCGGGTTGTCATCATTCTCCATGGCCTGCAATAGACACGCGTCCACCCGCAACTGGGTGAGCCCGGCCCGTTGTGCCGCCGGTGGATCGGCAATTGGGGGTGGGGGGGTGGTGTGCATGCGGGTGGGGTGTGTGGGGTTGGGGAGGGGGGTGAGGGTGCTGGGTGGGTGGATGGGTGGGGGGTGTGGGTGGTCGGCTGTTGTCATGGTGTGCGGTCTGTGGCCATACTACCCGATTCCCACGCCCATCTAGTCAGTGAAGCGGGCGTCTATCAATCTGTCCCGTGCCCGCTGGGCCAGCCGGTAACGGTGGACAGCCACCCGCCTGTGTCTACCCCGTCTGCCCTGACCATTGCCCCCATCCCCCTCATCTGGGGAGGACTGGGCCTCTTCCTGCTGCTCCTCCACTCCGCCCTCCTCTGCCTGCGGCACATCGCCCCTCTGCTGGGCTATGTTGTGCAGGACGCAGCACACCACAATGATGCGGCCGACCCTATCTGACCGATACTGGAGGGCGCCCCCAGAGAGGTCCAGGCACCTGAAACGCATCTTCAGCACGCCAAAGCACCTCTCGATCACTCCCCTTGTCGCTACATGGGCATCATTGTAGCGGTTCTCCGCCTCATTGCGTGGCCTCCGTATAGGCGTCATCAGCCACGATCGCAATGGGTAGCCCCTGTCGCCCAGCAACCAGCCCCTCAGCCGGGGATGGCGTCCCTCGTACATGCCGGGGATGGATGACCGCGACAACACGAATGAGTCGTGTACACTGCCTGGGTGACGGGCGCAGACGTGCAGGATCATCATGCGGTGGTCGCAGACCACCTGTACGTTCATTGAATAGGTCCCCTTCCTATTAGTGAACACGGCCCTGTTCTCTGCAGGTGGCCGCACGGCGACGTGTATCCCATCGATCGCGCCCTGGACCATGGGGAACCCGGCAACGGCAGAGAAGCCCACGGCCCGGGCATCTTGGCTGGCCCGGTCCACGGGGAAGCGGATGTAGCGGTGCGCCATGGCATAAAGGGCATCTGTCACTGCCCAGATGCACTGATGCACCGATGTCTGCGATATGCCGGACAGGTCCCCACTCGGTGCCTGGAATGACCCCGTTGCATAAAAGTTCAGGGCCACCGTAACCTTGACGGACACGGGGAGAGGGTGTCCCCCGCCAGTGCCACGCGGTGACAGGTGTGCCAGCAGGTGGCAGATGTGTGCCACGGTTTCCCGGCTCATCCGGAGTCTCCTCCTGCATTCCCGGTCCGTGAGGTCCTGGTATGACTGCCGGGGCCGGTACACACGGGGCGCCCTCGGGTGCCTCCGTTGCCGTGGGGCCGCGACGTCCTCCTCCCCCTCCTCGTCCTGTCGGTCAGGTGTCCCTCCAGCCTGGGCGGCTGCCGCCTGCCCCTCTGCGGCAGCATGCGCCGCCTCTCTGGCACGCTCCTCCTCCTCCTCCTCCTCCTCATCCAGGGCAACATAGACATGAGCGGCTGCCACCACGGCGGCCAACATCGCTGGATGGTCTGAAAACATGACGGCCTGGTGGGGGGGAGGGGAACGACGACATGTCATCATTGCCCATATCCCCTCCTCCCCCCAGCCAGGTGGCATGGACCGCATGGGTCCAACTGTTGGAGGCTGGCACCTGGCCAGGTGGACCAACTCATTTGCCCTCCCATCACCCACCCCGGCACGGACCCCAACCCCCAACCTCCACCCCGGCACGGACCCCCCCCCCCAACCTCCACCCCGGCACGGACCCCCCCCCCCAACCCCCAACCTCCACCCCGGCACGGACCCCAACCCCCAACCTCCACCCCAGCACGGACCCCCCCCCAACCCCCAACCTCCACCCCGGCACGGACCCCCCCCCAACCTCCACCCCGGCACGGACCCCCCCCAACCCCCAACCTCCACCCCGGCACGGACCCCAACCCCCAACCTCCACCCCAGCACGGACCCCCCCCCAACCCCCAACCTCCACCCCAGCACGGACCCCCCCCCCAACCTCCACCCCGGCACGGACCCCCCCCCCCCAACCTCCACCCCGGCACGGACCCCCCCCCCCAACCTCCACCCCAGCACGGACCCCCTCCCGGCACTCCCCCAGAGCCCAGCCTACTCTAACCACCCCCCCCCCCCCCCCCCCCGCCGCACACACACACACAAGCCGAGACACACCTCTCCTCACGCAATCAGTCTGCGGCCACGCCATTTCCTGCCCAGAGCCAACCCCCCAGGCCGTCACTCACCTCCTCGCTGGTCGGCGTGAGCCTGGAGCACCGGGTCACGCCGATGAAAAGGAGGTTTGATTCACGTCGACGTGAACGGTCATCACGTCGACGGGACTTCGGCCCATCCGGAAGGGAGAATATCGGCAGGCCGAAAATCGGCTGCCTTGCGCAGACCCGTGACATTCTCCGCGGCAGCGGCGCCATTAACGCCCCGCCGACTTTTCTCCCTTCGGAGACTTCGGCGGGGGCGGGGGCGGGATTCACGGCGGCCAACGGCCATTCTCCGACCCGGCGGGGGGTCGGAGAATGACGCCCCTCGTCTATGATGTTCAGGAAGTACATGTTGCGATTATTGGAGGGGAGGAACCCTTTGAAATCGATACTAAGGCGTTCAAAGGGCTGGGACACCTTTACCAGGTGGGCCTTATCTGCTCGATAGAAGTGCGGTTTACACTCCGCACAGATTTGGCAGTCTCTGGTTACAGCTTTGACCTCCTCGATGGAGTAGGGCAGGTTGCGGGCCTTGATGTAGTGGGCGACCCGGGTGACCCCCGGGTGGCAAAGGTCATCGTGGATAGCACATAATCGCTGGCACACGTGCTGCGGGACAGGGCATCTATATCGTAGTTATAGGTGGAGAGTTCAATCCTCCACCTCAAGATCTTATCGTTCTTGATCTTGCCCCGCTGCGTATTGTCAAACATAAAGGCAACCGATCATTGGTCGGTGATGAGGATAAACCTCCTACCAGCGAGGTAGTGCCTCCAGTGCCGTACGGCTTCCACGATGGCTTGGGCTTCTTTTTCGACCGAGGAGTGTCGAATTTCAGAGGTGGTGAGGGTGCGGGAAAAGAACGCTACCGGTCTGCCTGCTTGGTTGAGATTGGTGGCGAGAGCGGCCTCTGAGGCATCGCTCTCCACCTGGAAGGGGGCGGACTCATCCACCGCGTGCATTGCAGCTTTGGCGATGTCCGCCTTGATGCAGTTGAAGGCCAGGCGAGCCTCGGCTGCCAGTGGAAAAATGGTGGCGTTAAATAGTGGGCGGGCTTTGTCCGCATACTGGGGGACCCACTGGGCGTAATAGGAGAAAAATCCAAGGCACCTCTTCAGGGCCTTGGGGCAGTGAGGGAGAGGGATTTGGAGGAGGGGCGCATACGGTCAGGGTCGGGCCCTAGGACCCTGTTGTCCATGACGTAGCCGAGGATGGCTAGCCTGGTTGTGTGGAAAACGCATTTCTCCTTGTTGTCGGTGAGGTTGAGTTTTCGGGCGGTTTGGAGAAATCGGTGGAGGTTGGCGTCGTGGTCCTGCTGATCATGGCCGCAGATGGTTACATTGTCCAAGTACGGAAACGTGGCCCGCAACCCGTACTGGTCCACCATTCGGTCCATTGCTTGTTGGAACACCAAAACCCCGTTTGTGATGCCACAAGGGTCCCAGAGGAAATGGAAAATGCGGCCATCTGCCTCAAACGCCGTGTAGTGGCGGTCCTCCGGGCGGATTGGGAGCTGGTGATATGCAGACATCAGATCTACCGTAGAGAACACGTGGTAGTGCGCGATCTGATTTACCATGTCTGCAATCCGTGGAAGGGGGTACGCATCGAGTTGCGTAAAGCGGTTCATGGTCTGGCTGTAATCAACCACCATCCGGAACTTTTCCCCGGTCTTGACGACCACCACCTGAGCTCTCCAGGGGCTATTGCTGGCTTCTAAGACCCCTTCCCGCAAGAGACGCTGGACCTCGGACCTAATGAACGTCCTGTCCTGCATACTATACCGCCTGCTTCTGGTGGCTATTGGCTTACAATCGGCGGTGAGGTTCGCAAAGAGGGGGAGGGTCGATTTTTAGGGCTGCGAGGCTGCATATGGTGAGCAGGGGCAGGGGCCCCCAGAATTTAAGAGTTAGGCTCCTGAGGTTGCACTGGAAATCGAGTCCTAAGAGGAGAGGAGCACAGAGGTCTGGGAGCCCATATAGTTTAAAATTAGCATATTCAGTGCCCTGGATCGCTAGGGTTGCAGTAGTGCACCCTTGGATTTGCACCGAGTGCGACCCAGAGGCGAGGGAGATAGTTTGTCGCTTCGGGAATATTGGGAGCGAACAACGTCTTACCATGTCCTGGTGAATAAAGCTCTCTGTGCTCCCTGAGTCGAAAAGGCAAGGTGTCTTGTACCCGTTTACCCAGACGGCCATCATGGAGCTCCAGAGGTGCTTCGGTCGCGACTGGTCCAGTGTGACCGCGCTGAGCTGGGGGTAGTCGGCGGCGTGATCGGAGGTGCTGGGGCAGCCAAGCGATGGCTGCTGTCCATGTCGTTCGTGCATCTCGGGCGGTGTAGCAGATGGCGGCCAATATGGCGGCCCCCGTTGGTCAAGCGTGGCGGGCGGTGAGGACGATGGTGTCCAAGATGGCGGCCCCCATGGACGCACGTGGCCGGCCACGTGGTGGGGGATGGTCAAGATGGCGGCCCCCATGAGTCGCACGTGTTGTGCGGAGGCGGAGGCGGCAGACATGCTGCCACTTTGCGGGGTTTGCGGGCCTGTGGATCGGGTCTGTGAGTTCGGGTTTTTAGACCTGGCCAGGCAGACCTTGGCGAAGTATCATTTTCGCCCGCAGTTACTACAGTTCGCGTTGCGGGCCGGGCAGTGCTGTCAGGGGTGTTTGGACTGGCCGTAAAAATAGCAGGGCAGCCCCCATGATGGGCAGCCAGCCGCGTGGCACAAGCCTGGGGTAGTCTCTGGTGGGGGGCCCACGAGGGTGTCGCATGGTCGGCGGGGAACGCAGTAAGGCTCTCCAACACGATCTCCAGAGAGGTAGCTAGTGTTACCGTGTTCTCCAGGTCCTGGTCCCCTTTTTCGAGCAGGCGCTGTCTTACATAGTTCGATCGGACCCCTGCCACGTAAACGTCTCGTATAGCGAGCTCCATATGCTGAGGGGCCGTAACGGCCTGGTAGTTACAGCTGCGCGCGAGGGCTTTGAGGTCGCGTAGGTAGTCATCTAGCGACTCCCCGGGGCGCTGGCGGTGAGTGGTGAAGATGTGTCGTGCGTACACCTCATTCACGGGCGTACATGCGTTCGAGTAGTGCGAGGTCCTCTGTATCGGATGCGGCGCCGTCGTGCTGGACAGAAATACGATGGCTCACCCGTGCGTGGAGAAGACTCAGTTTCTGTTTGTCCGTGACGGATGGCGTAGACGACACGGTGAGATACGCCTTGAAGCATCGAAGCCAGTGCGAAACATTTTCTCTCGCCTCCGCAGCCTGTGGATCGAGTTCCAGCCTATCAGGTTTGAGGGCTGATTCCATAGTAGTATTTTAAGCTGATTAAATTGATGCGACCATCAATTCACTGAGAGACACTTTGAGAAGTAAACCATGGTTTTAATCAGCCTACAACTGAGCCTGCCTGTGACCGGTACAACAATGAATGCGGCCCTGCAGGTCAGCTGCCTTTATACTTCCTGTAAGGGGTGGAGCCATGGGCGAGCCCGTACATGCCCCGACATATCCCCCTGTGGGTGAAGCCGTACAATGGCCCATAGGTGGAGCCCACAGGGTTAAACACATAACGTAACACGATACAGCAGTAACATGATATCACAGTGCACTGGTGAATTAACAGTAGTTCCATTCACCACACTCAGTAAGCAGCAAGCCTGCATGGAACAGTCCCATGCTAGACTATATTTGGAACTTTACATAGTTAAAGCTTACCAATAGTTTATGTTTAAACGCACAAGCCTCAAGATTCTATCAGTGAGACATCACCACTGTAACAATAAAACACCCATGGTGTCTCAATATGAAACATCGGTAGTGGATTTAGGTCTCCAGAATTATAGTCTCAGAGAATGGACCTCTGTCGTACCCAATAGAGAAGGAGGGACAGATTGTTCGAATTCAGGACTGAGTAACTTAATTATTGAAGATTGTTTAAAGATGTTAAAGGGGGAGGGATGTGGTGATTTGTGGTGATTGTACCTTTAAGGCAAACACAGCAGAGTAAGTCTCACCTGACATGGGGGGCCAATTGGGCCGCAGAGTGGGCAATCTCCCAGAAGGTGACTCCACTCTTGGAAAGCGCACATGTAGGGAGATAGCAGCAACCGTGTAGCTGCTGGCAGCTGTTCAATGCTTCTTATTAATAAATCTTTTTGTGTTTCTAAGGACGTCAGTGAAAGTGCATCATTACAGAATGTTTATTTTTATATTATGATTTTTAGAGCTTCATTTCGTTTAAACTCAATGGCTCCTGATATATGCCCATGGTGGAGAGGGGGGAACAGTGTTGGGGGTGGGGTCATGAGTTAGCAGCAAGATGCCATCGGGGCTATTAAGGGCTGTTGGGGTTGGCTGGGGTCATAGGTTGGCATGAACCGGCATGTATGGGTATGGGGAATGATTGTGGGTTTGTGTGAGGGATAGAGGGCCTAATTTTCAACAAAACAACTGGGACAAATTCCCACAGAACTGGGGCAGGCTTAATTAACAATCTGCCTTGGCACTCCAATGTATGCCTGAGGCTGGTGGTCCCAGGTCCATTCCATACCACCCTGACCTATCCAACCCCAGCCACAAAGATCCCACTATTCGTAGAACCTTGGTAGGAAATTTCCCCACTCTGTCCACCCACCTTGAGAGTGAAAATCCAGGCCTGAATCTATAACCTACCACCTCACTGATCTACGATTTCATTCCCTGCTGCACTGTGCTACGCTATTCCCGTCTTATTTTAAGGATGGTTATTGCACAATATAATATTGTTCATTAGTTACCGTCCCAACTATTCTCTGGCATGCAGTGCAATATTTAACAGGGATATCTTTAATCGCAGTTTATTCTAGTCAACCATATCTTCACTACAAAACACATGTCTCAGAAAAATAAACTTCATGCCGATAATGTTCTGACTATGTGCTGCCTAGAGGTTTCCTTCCAGCTGTGCATACAGAAATATCTGCCCATATGTAATAAATTCTTCCACTATGTTAGGCCTTCAACAAACAGTGGCAGCAAAGTACATATTTAATCATTTTTAAATCTATGAAAAATATTAGTCCAATGTGAAAAAGTGTGTCATTCCCATCCCAACTTGTGATCTCTCTGTCAGAGATTCAATACTGTGCCAATAACTGCCTAATTTTGGGCAGCGTTGTTGCTATAAACTTGCACCTATTCGAGGCAGAGTTAAGCTCCGCCAAACTCATCCAACTAATAGGTCTGTGGGCTACAGTCAATTCCAAGTTTCCTGAGTACAGAAATAAAAGGACAGTGTGCAAACCCACTGCACCTCTACTGATTTTCTTTGAAAATTTCAGGCATAAGTTTTATTTCTTCTGGGGGTCCTTTATTTTCAGAGAAAACTATTTACAGACAAAAACAACACAATGTGAAATCATTACGTATCTGTGAAAGAGGAATGAGGTTAAACTGAGCACAGGTAATGATTATCAGTAGTATTGTCTGGAAAAGGATTGCTAAGTTTGCCTCTTTTTGATGAGGCTGAAGTCTATGCTTGTTGCCATATCCTGGAGGTTGCTTTTGGTGACAATGTCCTCCAAACGCTTGTCCATCAGAATAGCAGAGGAATTTGATACAAGCTTTATCAACAGGAACGGGTAACCTTGTGTTTACAGACCAGGCACGTCCACAAAGCTCTGCCATCTGCACATACCAGGAAACTGGTTGGAGAGAGCTTCTTTGGAGGATTCATGTGCAACCAGGCAGACTTACCTGTATCAAAATATTAAGCTACTGTGACAAAGTGTAATTTCAGTACATGTGAAAAGGCATATCTTAGGCTTAGTCACCTGTTCATAACGTTCTTGTGGATCAGCCAAAAAAGGCTCCCAGTTTTACTAAGAGAGAAAAAAAACATTTACAACCACATTTCAAATACCTGATTTTAACTGACCTGTTCGACCACTGACTTTGATCTCATGCTGCAGGATGATAGCATGATAATGTTGAACACCTTTGCCCAAATTGATTTGAGCCGATGTGCCAACTGATTTACTTCTCGAGGGTTGAAGTATTAAATAGCAGAGGGAAAAATTTTGCTTGAACAAATTAAGTATTTTCCATGTTATTCTTTCATCGTGCATTTACAAAGCTTTCATTAATCCGAGCCTGAGATTGCTGCAATTGAAGGTACTTTTATGGCTTTTCTTAAGTGTGTTAGTGGTAGAAAATTTGATTGTGTACAGTGCTGAAGAATTGGGGAGAGGAAATACCATGAGCACCCTTTTGCATTCTGAGAATTGTTTTGGGGAGTGGGTGGTGGTGAAGGGGGTGGGGTGGGATGGTGGGTAGGAAGGGAGGTCAGGGCATGGAAGTTGAGAAATTTGACATACCAAGGGATCCAAGTTCTCTGTATCTTTGGGGAAACATCTGAACGTTTTGGGCCTCCCAGTCCAGATATGCAATTTGTTCCTTATGGCATGTTGGTTTGGAATATTGGAAAGGATCTCTGAAACAGTCTAGAAAAAAGGAAAAGGATTGGAGTCAATTCTGCCCGTCATGAAAGACTGGCCCAAATATCAACAGAAAATGGGCATTGAGTTAGAATCAAGCCTTTGGTTTGAAAATACATAATTTGGACACATTGCTTTTGCTTCCCCACACCTTCCAAATACAGGTGCACGATAATGTCTTACTTCACTGATGAATGATAGTGAATGAAAGTACCTCCTTTTCCTTTATGAGATTACCATACAGTTGATTAATGCTTTCTTTGAGAACATTACTGTTCCATTATTAATCTGCTCAAGAACCACATTACATGGCTGTTACCTACTTTGAGATTTCTTTTGCACATTTATAATATAAGGCAACAGTGATTTATATGACCCCAGAGCACCAGTTTATTCTGAGCATGTAATCCAGTGGAAAAAAGTGTTAATTACATATTTAAGTGGTTAAAAATTAATTTCTTATGTAAATTATCACAGAACTCAGCAAGCTGAAGTAACATCCCCACCAGCATGACAAAATACTTGCCAGTGCATTCAGTCCACCCAACAGGGGCTATAATTTTAAGCAAGCATGATCTTGAGAACAATGGTTATACTTTGGTATTCCTGTGAATTTTCCTGATGAGTGCAAGATAGAAAGCTTCGACTGCACATGTCCTTTTACAGTCATACTCAAGTTCTGTACGACCAAACAACTAATTATGACCTTTGTGTCACAATTAATCTACTTCCTCCTCAGCATCAAATACAGTTGCTCAATTTTTGTTGAACACTCCAGTTTCAGTTGCCCTTTCATTTCCAACACTGATGTGAGATCTCTGTTACCGTGGTGACCACAATTTCTGCATCTGCAAATGGCCTGGATAAGTCAAGAATTGGGGCAAGGCAGGGGTTAATGGAGGATATGAACGCCGTCAAGAACACTAAACAGAGAGGACACGGGGATAGATTTTCCAATCAATTCTGTTGGTTGGCCAAGCATATGATGGGTGGATATGGCTGAATCAGTGAAGTTCAGTGCTGAACAGCAGAGTAGGCTCGAGGGGCTATTTGGCCTGCTCCTGCTCCCATTTCTTATGCTCTTATGATCAAACATTTTTTTTTTAAATTTAGAGTACCCAATTAATTTTTTCCAATTAAGGGGCAATTTAGCGTGTTCAATCCACCTAGCCTGCACATCTTTGGGTTGTGGGGGCGAAATCCACGCAAACACGGGGAGAATGTGCAAACTCCACACGGACAGTGACCCAGAGCCGGGATCGAACCTGGGACCACGGCGCCGTGAGACTGCAGTGCTACCACTGCGGCATCGTGCTGCCCTTTCTTATGATCAAACATATTTTCCACCTGACATCGATAGCCTGGAATATTTCAGGTGGCTGCACGTTGCACATAACTTTATTGATGCTCCAGAACATATGTTTCCAGAATAAGTAAATGGCCATGTGCTATACTTTCCTGACATAGGAACAGGAGTACGTCAATCTGCCCCTCGAGCCTGTCCCGCCATTAAATAAGATCATGGCTGATCTGTGGCCTAAATCCATATACCTGTCTTTGGCCCATGTCCCTGAATATCTTTACATTAGGTTTGCCCTCTTGTCATTGACCCACGAATGAAGACCTGTGTCCAATAGAACTCTGAAAGGCAAACAAACTTTCCTGATGAGTGCAAGGTAGAAAGCTTCGACAGCACGTGTCCTTTTACAGTCATACTCAAGTTCTGTACGACTAACCAACTAATTATTACCTTTGTGTAACAATTAATCTACTTCCTCCTCAGCATCATGTTATTTCCAACATTCACAGCATGTTTGTAGTTTTTATTACAAATGTTTTAATAATTCAGAAATTTTTATTCATATCTTGTGTTTTGGAGATATTTTTGTGTGGTTAATGCTATCATGCCAGAAGCTCTATTTTCAAGCTTGGGTATACTCAGTGCTAATGCCCAAGGACTAACTGCCCCCTACAGAGTCTGGGGACCAGAATCAGTACTGTGCCAACTGCAGTCAACTTGTCATCGGTAGGCAAGGTGATCACCATCATGAACGCACAGAATAGAGAGACTGTGCAATGTGATTGGGAAGCTGGAAAATGTATAAATGCTATAACATTGGCATGTTTTGTAATTTACTTCACTTCACATTGTTACAGAGTTCAAGTTGTTGGTTGGGTTGATTGGCATTCTGTGTTGTGACGGTTATATCTTATTTTAGTGAATTGTGTGGGATGGATTGTTGTTGTTTTTTTTTCACTGGGACTGGGTGGGAGGGGACGGTATACCTTGGGGGGGGGTGGGGGGAGCCACCCGCGCTAGCTAACTAAAGTCGGCTCGTGAACGGAGGTGAGGTGAGAGGAGGGCTGTGGACATTGGAGCCTGGTTAGCAGGTTTTGATGGGCCTACGAGGCGAGCAAGGGGGGGAATGTAGGGGGGGGATTTTGGGAGGGGGGGAAGGGGTTCGATGTTAGTAATAGATAGGGGCAGGTCAGGCTCATGGGGCAGGGCCTGGTGGTATGATGATGGTGGATAAGAGGGGTGGGGGGGGGTGAGAGACCCCCAGTTAGGATAGTCACGTGGAACGAGAGGGGGTTAGGAGGTCCTGTCAAGAGGTCAAGGGTGCTTGCGCATCTTAAAAGTTTGAAAGCCGATGTAGCAATACTGCAGGAGACTCACTTGAGGGTGAAGGACTAGGTGAGTCTTAAAAAGGGCTGGGTTAGTCAGGTGTTTCACTTTGGATTTGATGGAAGGGCTCAAAGGGTAGCGGTGTTGGTCAGCAAAAGGGTACGGTTCCAGATAGAGAAGGTGGTGGCAGATCAGGGAGGTAGATATGTGATTGTGACAGCAGCGCTGGAGGGAAGGTTAGTGCCGCTGTTAAGTGTATACGATCCCAATTGGGACGATGTGGGATTCACAAAGAAGGTGTTTGGGGCCTTTCCCGACTTGGACACACACAAACTGATAGTGGGGGGGGACTGGAACTTGATGCAGGTGCCAAGGTTGGACAGGTCACGGCTGCGCTCGCTGGTCCCATCAGGAGGGGGTGAAGGCGCAGGTTGGGTTAATGGTGGAAATGGGTGGGGTGGACCCTTGGAAGTTTCTGCACCCGAGGGAACGGGAGTACTCATTTTTCTCGGCAGTTCACAAGGTATACTCGCGGATCGACTTTTTCGTGGTGGGGAAGGCTTTGCTGGCTGGGATTAAGGGGTCGGAATACTTGGCAATTGCAGTTTCAGATCATGCTCCGCATTGGGTGGATATGGTACTGGAGAAGGGGGCAGCGCAGAGGCCGGGTTGGAAATTAGGGGCGAGATTCTCCGACCCCCCCCCGCCGGGTCGGAGACTCGCCGGGGCTGGCGTGAATCCCGCCCCCGCCGTTTGCCAAATTCTCCGGCACCGGAGATTCGGCGGAGGCAGGAATCCCGCCGCGCCGGTTGGCGGGGCCCCCTCCGCGATTCTCCAGCCCGGATGGGCCGAAGTCCCGCAGCTAAAATGCCTATCCCGCCGGCGTAGATTAAACCACTTACCTTACCGGCGGGACAAGGCAGCGCGGGCGGGCTCCGGGGTCCTGGGGGGGGCGCGGGGCGATCTGGCCTCGGGGGGTGCCCCCACGGTGGCCTGGCCCGCGATTGGGGCCCACCGCGGGCGGCCCTGTGCCGTGGGGGCACTCTTTTCCTTCCGCCTTCGCCACGGTCTCCACCATGGCGGAGGCGGAAGAGACTCCCTCCACTGTGCATGAGCGGGAATGCCGTCAGCGGCCTCTAACGCTCCCGCGCATGCGCCGCCCGGAGATGCCATTTCCGCGCCAGCTGGCAGGGCACCATAGTCCTTTTCCGCCAGCTGGCGGGGCGGAAATTCGTCCGGCGCGGGCCTAGCCCCTTAAGGTTGGGGCTTGGCCCCCAAAGATGCGGAGCATTCCGCACTTTTGTGGCGGCGCGATGCCCGACTGATTTGCGCCGTTTTGGGCGCCAGTCGGCGGACATCGCGCCGATACCGGAGAATTTCGCCCATGATGTGGGACTTTTGGGGGAGCAAGGGTTCTGTGACAAAATTGAAAAGGTAATTGAGGAATCTGTAGGTTTCAACGGTACGGGTGAGGTGTCGAAGGCAGTTGTCTGGGAGGCTCTAAAGGCGGTGGTGGGGGGTGAGGTGATTTTGTTTAAGGCCAGGGTGGACAAAGAAGAGAGGTTGGAGCAGCAGAGGGTAATCGATGAGATATTGGAGGTAGATAGGAGTTATGCAAAAGGTGGTGACCCAGCGAAGTTGGAAAAGAGGAAGGAACTACAGGCGAGCTTTGACCGACTATCCACCAGGAAGGTGGTGCGCCATCTGAGACGAGCAAGGGGTGGAGTTTACGAGTATGGAGATAAGGCAGGTCAGCTCCGGAGGGAGGCAACGGTAAGGGAAATTGTTCAGGTGAGGGACAGGGCAGGGAAGTTGGTGGTGGCTCCGGATCTGATTAATAATGTCTTTGAGGAATTTTATGAGAGGTTGTACAGGTCAGAGCCACCTGGGGGAGACGGGGAGATGCAGAAATTTCTAGATGGGTTGGAGCACCCAAGGTTAGGGGAGGGGGACAGGGCTACATTGGAAGGAGCGATAGTGGAGCAGGAGATAAAAGATGCGATTGGGAGGATGCAGTCGGGGAAGGTGGTAGGGCCGGATGGGTTTCCGGTGGAATATTATAAAAAATTCAAGGAGAAGCTGGCACCCCTGATGGTGGGGATGTTTGAAGAGGCGATAGGGAAGGGGGTGTTGCCACAAACTATGGGGCAGGCACGATTTCCCTGTTGCTAAAAAAATACAAGGACCCGACGAAGCGTGGTTCGTATAGGCCCATATCACTTTTAAACGTGGACGCAAAGATATTGGCGAAGTTACTGGCAGGTAGACGAGAGGAATGCCTCCCGAAGGTGATAGGTGAAGATCAGACGGGATTCGTGAGAGGGAGGCTGCTCTTTTCAAACGTTCGAAGGGTATTGAACGTGGTTATGATACAGGCGGAGGGGAAGGAAATGGAGGTGGTTGTGTCATTGGTCGCTGAGAAGGCATTTGACCGGGTAGAATGGGGGTACTTGATGGCAGTTCTGTCGCGGTTTGGGACTGGACCAAGATTTGTGAACTGGGTAAAGCTACTATATAAGGGCAAGTGTCCGCACAAACAAAATCAGCTCGAGTTACTTTTCTCTCCACCATGGGACGAGACAGGGATGTCCTATGTCCCCCCTGCTGTTTGCACTTGCGATTGAGCCTTTGGCCATCGCATTAAGAAGTTCGGGGGTATGGAAAGGAATAGTGCGGGGGGTGGATAGAGCATTGGGTGTCCTTATATGCCAATGACTTGCTGTTTTCCGTGTCGGAACCGAGAGTGTCAATAGGGGGAATATTGGAGCTGCTTCGGGTGTTTGGGTCTTTCTCAGGGTACAAACTAAATCTAGACAAGAGTGAGTATTTTGTGGTGTCTCGGCCGGGGTTGGGGGCAGGGGTGGGGGGGCTGCCATTCCGTAGGGCAGGGACTCACTTTAGATACCTGGGGGTGCAGGTTGCCCGGGAGTGGGGGGTGCTCCGCAGGTACAACATTTCTCGTTTGGTGAGGAGAGTGAAAGTTGATCTGGCAAGGTGGGATGGTCTCCCTCTGTCAATGGCGGGTCGGGTACAGGCGGTTAAAATGAACGTGTTGCTGCGATTTCTATTTATTTTCCAATGCCTGCCGATTTTCCTGCCAACGGCTTTTTTCAGAGAGATTGAGGGGATGATTGCTTTGTTCATATGGGAGAGAAGGTGGCCAGAGTTAGAAAGGTGCTGCTACAGAGGGGAAGGCAGGCCAGGGGGTTTGGGTCTTCCGAACCTGATGTATTAATACTGGGCGGCGAATGTGGAGAAGGTGCCGAGCTGGGTCAGAGGGGTGGATTCTCAGTGGGTCAGAATGGAGGAGAGTTTGTGCAGGGGGTCGGGATTGAAAGCACTAGCAACAGCGCCGCTCCCGATGGCCCCGGGAAAATACTCAGGGTGTCCGGTAATAATAGCTCCATTGAGAATTTGGAGGCAGTTTCGCCAACACTTCGGGTTGGGGGCAGGGTCAAGGGAAATGCCGATTCAGGGGAACCACAGATTTGAGCCAGGGAAGTGGAATGGAAATTTTCAGAAATGGGAGGAGAAGGGGATTAAGACACTAAAAGATTTGTTTCTTCGGGATCGGTTTGTAGGATTGAAGGAGCTGGAAGCGAAGTATGGGCTGGAGCAGGGGGAAATGTTTAGATACGTGCAGGTTCGAGATTTTGCCAGAAAGGAGATACAGAGCTTCCTGGTGGAGCCGGCCTCCACATTGCTGGAGGAGGTGCTGACGACAGGGGAACTGGAGAAGGGGGTAGTGTTGGCGGTTTACGGAGCTATTTTGGAAGAGGAGAAGGCACCGCTGGAAGGGATCAATACAAAGTGGGAGGAAGACTTGGGAGACGATATGGAGGAGGGGTTCTGGTGTGAGGTGCTCCGGAAAGTGAACACCTCCACCTAGTGCGCGAGGTTGGGGCTGATACAGCTGAAAGTGGTATACAGAGCACACCTCACGAGGGTGAGGATGAGCCGATTCTTTGAAGGAGTAGAAGATGTGTGTGAATGTTGCGGTATGGGCCCCGCTAATCACGTTCATATGTTTTGGTCCTGTCCAAAGCTGGAGGATTACTGGAAGGTGGTTTTTAGGGTAATTTCTAAAGTGGTGCACGGGAAACTGGACCCGGGCCCCCGGGAGGACATAGTCAGGGTGTCGGACCAGCCAGAGTTGGAAACGGGTGCGGAGGCAGATGTTGTAGCCTTCGCCTCGTTGATCACCCGAAGGCGGATCCTGATGGGTTAGAGAGCAACCTCTCCACCCTGTGCCCTGGAGTGGCGGGGGGGACCTGTTGGAATTCTTGACTCTTGAGAAGGTTAAGTTTGAACTGAGGGGAAGGATGGAGGGGTTCGACAATTCATGGGCATTATTTATTATGAACTTTCACGAACTGGATAACATCGAACATTAGTTGGGCGTGTGGGTGGGAGGGTTGGGGGGAGGGGGGCTGTGTGTGTTAATGGCGACTATGGGTGATCCCTAATTCCTTTTTGTCATTTGTTTATGTGAACATGCGGGTTAATGTCTGGGGTTTGGTGGGAGGATGGGATCGTTGTTATTGATATGGGGATTGACATATTTGTTACTGATTATTGATTATTGTTGGTGGGTGTAAATTTGGGAGAAAATGTGAAAAAGGAGGAGAATAAAATTATTTTAAAAAAACAATGAACGCACAGAATCCCAGAATAATATAGCAGAGAAGAGGTCCTTCAGCCCTTCGAGTCTCCACCGACGCATGAAAAACACCTGCCCTGCCTACCTAATGCCAGCACTTGGCCCATAGCCTTCAATGTTATGACGTGCCAAGTGCTCATCAGGTACTTGTTAAAGGATGTGAGGCAACCTGCCTCTACCAGCCTTCCAGGCAGTGCATTCCAGACCATCACCACCCTCTGGATAAAAAAGGTTTTCCTCAAATCCTCCCTAAACCTCCTGAACCTGACCTTGAACTTGTGTCCCCTTGTAACTGACTCTTCAACTAAGGGGAACAGCTGTTATTCAGGATCACATGCGAGCCATCTATCCAACTGAGTTAACCAGCCTTTTGCAAAGGGTACAAACTGTTTATTAAAAAGAACACTTTGAATTCTAACTTTCATTTTGATACACCATCAATAATAGACGATAGAGTGATGAACGTAACTGAGGCTTTAATGCACTAAACAGCAAGCCTCCTGGCGGGGGTGGTGCAAGATGGCATCCAAGATGGCGGCCCTCGTGGGTCGCACGTGGCGGGTGAGGTGTATCATATCAAAGCTCCAAAACCTAGGTCTTGGCTCCCCACTCTGCAACTGGATCCTCGATTTACTAACCAACAGACCACAATCCGTAAGAATGAACAACAACACCTCCTCCACAATAGTCCTCAACACCGGGGCCCCGCAAGGCTGCGTACTTAGCCGCCTACTCTACTCCCTGTACACACACGACTGCGTGGCAAAACTTGGTTCCAACTCCATCTACAAGTTTGCTGACGATACGACCATAGTGGGCCGGATCTCGAATAACGATGAGTCCGAATACAGGCGGGAGATAGAGAACCTAGTGGAGTGGTGTAGCAACAACAATCTCTCCCTCAATGCCAGCAAAACTAAAGAGCTGGTCATTGACTTCAGGAAGCAAAGTACTGTACACACCCCTGTCAGCATTAAGGGGGCCGAGGTGGAGATGGTTAGCAGTTTCAAATTCCTAGGGGTGCACATCTCCAAAAATCTGTCCTGGTCCACCCACGTTGACGCTACCACCAAGAAAGCACAACAGCGCCTATACTTCCTCAGGAAACTAAGAAAATTCGGCATGTCCACATTAACCCTTACCAACTTTTACAGATGCACCATAGAAAGCATCCTATCGGGCTGCATCACAGCCTGGTATGGCAACTGCTCGGCCCAGGACCGCAAGAAACTTCAGAGAGTCGTGAACACCGCCCAGTCCATCACACAAACCTGCCTCCCATCAATTGACTCCATCTACACCTCCCGCTGCCTGGGGAAAGCGGGCAGCATAATCAAAGATCCCTCCCACCCGGCTTACTCACTCTTCCAACTTCTTCCATCGGGCAGGAGATGCAGAAGTCTGAGAACACGCACGAACAGACTCAAAAACAGCTTCTTCGCCACAGTCACCAGACTCCTAAATGACCCTCTTATGGACTGACCTCATTAACAATACACCCTGTATGCTTCATCTGATGCCAGTGCTTATGTAGTTACATTGTATATGTTGTGTTGCACTATTATGTATTTTCTTTTCTTCCCTTTTCTTCCCATGTACTTAATGATCTGTTGAGCTGCTCGCAGAAAAATACTTTTCACTATACCTCGGTACACGTGACAATAAACAAATCCAATCCAATCCAATCCAAGATGGCGTCCATGATGGCGGCCCCCCCTGGGTCACACGTGTCGGTCAAAATTAAAGATCGCGATGCCCACGGGTCGCACATGGCGGGTGGCACGGCAGCTGGGTGTGGCCCCGACAGGCAGCAGGCAACGCTGCTGGGGTAGAAGATTTAGCGGGGGGTCGGGCCTGGCAGGCCTTTGCAAAGTGGCCCTTCTTCCCACAGCCATTACAGGTTGCGTTCCTTGCCGGGCAGCGTGTCGGGGGTGATTACTCTGGCCGCAGAAGTAGCACTTCGGGCCTCCGGTGTTGGCAGGCCGCTGCGCAGCGCAGGCTTGCGTCGCACCCGGGTCGGTTGATGGCTGCGCCCATGAGGGTGCCGCGCACTCTGGGGTATAGGCCCCCATGTTCTGGGAGGCCACCTCCAGTCAGCTGGAGAGTTGTACTGTCTCTGGGTGGCCGAGTGTCCCCCCTTCTAATAATCGTTGGCGGATATAGTTTGAGTAGTAGGCATCCCTGATCAGCAGCTCCGCGTGCTGGGTAGCCGATATCGCCCGGCCATCACAGTTACGGCAGAGGATGCGCAAGGCACACAGGAATTCCGCAAGTGATTCCCCAGGGCATTGCTGTCTCGTGGCGAGGAGGTGCATATACCTGGTTAATGGATTTCACGTAATATCCTTTTAGCATCGTTGTAGCCTCCGCGTATGAGGGGGCGTCCCTGATGAGGTTAAAGACTCATGGGCGCACCCTTGCGTGGAGGATCTGCTTCTTCTGGAGGTCTGTGAAGTCTTCGTTGAAGGATGCGAGGTACGCCTCGAAGCAGGCTTAGCCAGTGTTCAAAGGTCTCTGTAGTGTCGGCTGCTTGTGGGTCCAGTTGCAAGCGATCCGGCTTGAGTTAGGAGTTTATCTTGAGTGAAGAGTCCATCTTTAGAAGTTTAGTTTATTAAATTGATACACCATCAATAATAGACGACGAGTGATAAACGTAACTGCGGCTTTAATGCACTAAACAGCAAGCCTCCTGCCTCTGGACCCGAACCTGAGGCGGAGACTTGCCACTTTTATACAGAAGCCTGAGGGGAGGAGCCACAGGCAGAGCCAGCCTGGACAAGCCCAGGTATGTACAATACAGCACCATTCATATAATACAATAACGTGGTTTACCACACATTTGTTGCCTCTTACTTGTATGTAACAACATTACTTTAGATTTGAGTTGCAGCTCTTTGAGAACTGCATGTTTGTGACTATTCCTCCTCTAGGCCCAGTTAGGCTGCAAAAGGTATGATGCTGCAGGGAGATTTGAAGAACCATTGAACGTGTTGTTCCTAGAATCCAGCTGGAAGTAAACACTTCACTCAATGCATGGGAAGGAGATTGTACCCTACTGTTACTTGCTATTTTGAAATTCTGTTTTATATATCCTGTCTCATAGTCCTGGGAAGCAGAGGTTGAATCTTGGGATACTACTCAGTGCACAGTAGCATTGCTTTAAGGTATGGTTTCCCAGACACCATGTTGCTGTTTGCATAAGCTTCAAGCTTTATTCCTTGAAGCCACAGATCTCTCTCCCCTTGTTTGTACTGACAGATGCTATTTCTGCAACATAGAAATATACTCATAGGAAGACAGACCGTGAACTTTGATATGTGCAATCTCGTACGCTGCGCCCATAGCTGTAACAAGGGATAACATGGATTTCTTTTTTTTAATGATTTATTGACAAGCCTCTGGTTGTGTCAACACCTCATTCGTCCTTTTTTAAGCATGGATTAGCTGTAATGTGCTTCTGGGTGGACTTGTGTTGGACTCCAGTGGTATTGAATAAGTAAACAACAAAGGAGGTGCATAAATTTGCCTCAACATCACATTGAATTTATTCACTTCCTCAGTCCGCTCAGCTGAAAGCCTTGTGTCAAGAACATCATTCAAGAAGCTCAAATATTAACAGGAATTTCAATTGTGATTTTTACCAAGGTGAATTATGTTGAGTTTGCTATTTATTTTGAAATAATTTGGAGGAGGAGATGGAATTTAGACTTTTTAGCCACATTGATCATAGAATTTACAGTGCAGAAGGAGGCCATTCGGCCCATCGGGTCTGCACCGGCTCTTGGAAAGAGCACCCCACCCAATCATCTCTCAAAATGGTTTACAATTTAGATTCTCTGAGATACCAATTGTCCACTGCTCCTCCTAACGTTGTGAGTTGATCTGCCAAGTCACCAAGCTGCTCAGGCTGTTGCGATTTTTCCACCTAAAATGATGTAAATCACACGGTCGAGTTTTAATTGTTTTGCATGTGAAATCCAAATGGGCAAAAACACACTTGTACATCAATGGAATATAATTTACTGGATGTTCATGAAATTCCTGTGGGAACTTGATTGGAAGCTTTTGCGAATTAGTAGAGTTAGGGTCATGTGAGGCATTGCGCTGAATTTTACAGCCCCCCCCCCCCCCCATGGGTTCAAATCAAGTAAGTGGACCCATAAATTAAGATGCTATGCCACCTGCGGTATGCCCGCCACTGACCAGGTTGCTTCCACCCCTACCCCGATTTGACGAGCGATGGAGGAGGCGTGGGTCTTCCACCTTTGGCCTAATTGAGGACTTTTTAAAGTGTGCAATTAATGTCCTTTAACAGGCCTCATCCCATCGCCGCTCTGATTTACCGAGCAGCAGAAGAAGCCGATGTTCAAACAGGTTTAACCCTGCATGTTGCTAGCAATCTAAAGATGGTGGATGCCTTTTTACCAGGCCCCCATTGCCAAAAGGAGCCAATTCCCCACAGTTTTGTCTCCCTATGTCCAACCTCCACCCCCTGCCCAGTCCTTCATATCCCCACTGCCTTCTTGGGCTGTCGAATTCCCCTCTCCCAGTTTTCAATTCATGTTATCAACATTCAATGTTAAGACACCAAGCACCTGATAAAATGATTTCTCACGTGGTCATGCTTTGTTGTTTAAAAGGGGCTCCAATCTTTCAAACCCGCTTGACAGGCTCATGAAAAATACTTTGTATGATGAATGGCTTTGTATCTCTTGTGTGTTACGGAGAGGACACAACAGGAGCTTCTCAGCATCCTCGTCCATAGCGTATGTTTTATGAATTAATTTAAGTGGGTGGAAAATATTGTACCGCCATTTATTCTTTCACCAAATTGAATGTCTACCACCATGCAGTCAGAATTGATTCAATGTCACACTCTCATCACAACAGTTTGGCTTGTGTTGTATTTTGCTGACACCACAAGTCCCAGTAAGATTAGAGATGGTCAGCTAATATCCCGTCAATCTAAAGATGTGGAGCGGGATTCTCCGTAGCTCCATGCCGAAATCGGGATCGGCGATCAGACGGAGAATGGCTTCCGAAGGCGAAATTGGGGCAGGCGCTGGTTTGATGCCGGTTCGCGACGCTCTGCCCGCTCCAAATCGGCGTCATCGGGATGCAAACCGCGCGCAGTCGCAATGCCGTTTGCTCGTCAACAGCCAGCCCACCCGTGATGCTCCGTCCCAGATTTGCCGAGTTCCCGATGGCGCGGGCCACATGTGGTCCCAGCAGTCGGGAACCTGGTGTGCCGGCTGCGGACAGTGTCCAGCGCCACCACACTCAGCCGGGATCCATGCTGCTGGATGGGGGGCTTCTGCTAGGGCTGGGGGAAGAGGGGGGGGGGGGGGGGCTGGTGGCCAAGGGGTGGGCTGTTGGGTCGGAGTGGGAGGTTAGCGGTCCAGCATGGCCGGGGCCATGTTTCATGACGTGACCGATGGCGGCGTAGGCGAGCACTGCTGCAGCTTGTGAGACCAGCGCATGCATGGCCCGGGACCATGCGATTCTTCGGCCATTCTCCGTGCGATCCACGGGTGTTCCAAATGGCACCGATGCTAGCCCCTCACCAGTGCCGGAATCGGTGAGGGGTTTGCGCCGATTTCCCCATTGTAGAGCACAAGGATTCACCATTGCCGCTGGTACTTAGCCTCAGAAACGGAGAATCCAGCCCTTGGAAATCACACTGCTGTGAATAACTAGAATTGATTTTATGCACACTATTTAGACCATGTAACTATTTTCCACCCACTGCATTTTGTTGGAGAAATATTTCTACTGGATTCAGGATGCTGTTGCAATTTCTGTTCAGTGTTTGGAGACTCTACAAATTAATAACATAAGTCTCACCCCCCCCCCCCCCCCTGCCCATTGATAATATATATATATTTAAAATTACACTTCTTCACCTCTGCTCCTTTAGCCGTTAGTTTGGTTCATTTGTTAAAACAGCTTCAGCTTTGCATCTGACATTATAATCCATAGAATCCCAACAGTGCAGAAGGATGCCATTCGACCCATTGTGTCTGGACCGGCCCTCTGAAAGAGCATTCCACCTCAGCCCACTCCCCCGCCCTATACCCATAATCCCACGCATTCATTATGACCAATCCATCTAATTTACACATCTTTGGACTATGGGAGGAAACCGGAGCACCCGGAGGAAATGCGTGCAGACATTATAGGAACAACCATCACACCAGGATTTGAGCCTGACACTCCAGTGCAATTCTGATGGAGTGCTGACTTGTCAGCGATGCCATCCTTCAAAAGAGGCATTTAACCAAGGCTCAGCCTGCTCGCTCTGATGCTCAGACACGTAGTAAATAATCTATAGATCTGTTTAAACAACAGGAGGATTTGCTGCCAATATACAGGTCAACATTCTCCTTTCAAACAAAAACCTCCAAAACAGATTAACAGGTCATTTATCTCAGGCTGTCTGTGGGATCTTGTGTGCAGAATGCAAGCTGTCCCGTCTACATAGCTACAGTTTACTGCAATTTAACAATATTCATTGCCTGTAAAATCCATCAAGGTGTTCTGAGAGATATGAGATACTCTAAAATTATTCTTAATTTATACACCCCCAATTATTTATGCTTCCAAACAATAGACCCGCTGAGGTAACTCATTACTCCAGATAACACTTTACCATTGAAGATTTTTGGTCAGATTGTTGGAGATACTTTTGTGATTCTACCAGCAGAAATGCTAATTGACACATATTGCTTCTTTCGAGATGTCTTAGTGAGGATTTATCAACAACATTACAATTGAAAAAGTTTCAAGAAACAGAATTAATGAAGAAAAGCTAGAGTTAATCTTGGGAGGAGAATGGTGAACAATGGGAAGAGCAGTGGGAAAAATCCGTTCAGGAATTAACAGTATCTTTTCAGGCTTACTTGGGAGTAACAACAATTGAAAAGAAAGGTCTGGTTAGAAGAGTTGAACAGGCACTTTACATTTACTCTGTTAATTGTGACAAGATAGAATGTGCTCCTTGCCATGTGTTTGGACAAAAATCCAAATCAACCTCTTTCGGATACCAAGGAAATTGGTGTTAAATATATTCACCTGAGGAAGGAGCTGTGCTCCGAAAGCTAGTGATTCGAAAAAAACCTGTTAGACTTTAACCTGGTATTGTAAGACTTCTTACTGTGCCCACCCCAGACCAACACCGGCATCTCCACATCTTAAATATATTTAACAGCAGGGTTTGAATTAATTCATCACCGGCTGCTGAAAGAAATGGCAGGTGCCTACTGTGCCCTGGATAAAGGGTGTAATTCTACCTACCCCCCACCCCCGTTACACTCGGTGCATCTCCCGCTATTCCCAGAGAATCGCAAGGGAGCCCCTAAACAGGGTAACAGAGCATGAAGTTTCTGGCCCACGGCACCCGATGCGATCTGGTCCATGTCCTCACTGGATGTGAACCAGATGAGCATATTTTCATGAGCCTTTAAATCCATGTAAATATGTTCAGCCCCTTCAAAACTGGAGTCTCCCCACTACCGGGATTTTCTGCTCCCAGCAGCACAGGCTGAGGCCGGTGGGAATCTCTACTGGTGTCCAAAAAACAAAACTAGTCTGGTGTCAGGGGGCAATGCCAAGGTGGCAAAGGAACTGTCAAGTGGCAAAGCCTGAGGCCGGCGGGAATCACAACTGGTTTCCAAAAATGGAACCTGGTCGTGATGACTACGGCAGGGCAGTTCGGAGGCCATTGGAGTCCCTGGGTCAGTGGCAAGGCTGGTATGCTGGCTCCCTGGCAGTGTCAACTGTTGGCACTGCCAGTGTGTCAGGGGGCACTGCCAGGGTGGCAAGGGGAGCTACCAATGGTGGGGCCTGAGAGGTGTCATGCCTATGATGGGAGGGAGCTAGGGTAGGCATGAAGGAAAGCCTAAAGAAGGGTAGGGGCTAAAGGTCAGGGGACCTGAAGGGGGTGCATGAAATGTGGTGCTGAAGGCGTACATGGAGGGGAGAGGCCTAAAAGGGGGGTTAAAAGTGGGCATTAAGGGGGTCTCTCGGTGATGCCATAATGGGGTATCACTCATTGCGGGGGGGGGGTTGCTCCAATGCCAGCGAGGATGGATGGGGGGGGTGGTTGCCCCTCTTGGGTCAAGGGTTAGAGGTATTTCCCACGGCTGCAAGGGTCGTGATGTTTTTGGGGAGGGAAACCTTCAACTTAACTTTGAGATCAGGGCGTCCTTTAAACATTGTGCCCGATCTCTGAGGAGCCGGTTTTGCTGGTGTCTTTAGGTACACACTCCATAAAAAAATTCGAAGTGTTGGACGATTCAGTGACAAGCACCCCAGGTTCCAAGAAAATGACTGAGTGCGCGAATCAGCAAACCCACTGCGTCCAGCGGGCATCTGGGCACAACGGGGGAATTGCATGTGAACCCCAAATAAAGTTCTGCGCCAGGTGTCCAGCTGATTGCAAGTTACCCGACTCGCTCTGCCCGGTGCGATCTGGATCCCGCCCTCACCAATGGTAATGTTTTGGGATAATCGCCCCCAAAATGTTTTTAACTTGCGGAGAATTCCCGGGCCCTCGGGAGGCCATATTTGGGGTGACGGACCAGCCAGGGTTGTAAACGGGTGCGGAGGCAGATGTTGTAGCCTTCGCCTCACTTATCGTCCGAAGACGGATCCTGTTAGGGTTGAGATCAACCTCGCCACCCTGTGCCCTGGCATGGCGGGAGACCTGCTGGAATTCCTGACACTTGAGAAGGTCAAATTTGAACTGAGGGGAAGGATGGAGGGGTTCTACAATTCATGGGCATTATTCATTATGCACTTTCGAGATTTGGATTACATCGAACATTGGGGGGGGGGGCGCTGGGAGGGTTACGGGGAGTGGGACTGTTTGTGTTAATGGTTATTGTTGATGATTCCTAATTCCTTTTTGTCATTTGTTTATGTTAACATGCAAGCTAATATTTGGGGGCTTGGTGGGAGGATGGGATCGCTGTTATTGATATGGGGATTGACATTGCAATCGTTAGTGATTATTGTTTATTGTTGGGTGTAAATTTGGGAGAAAATGTGAAAAAGGAGGAGAATAAAAATATTTTCTAAAAACTTGCGGAGAATTATTATATTGCTAACAGTTTGGAAGAATATGTATGCGCCCCTCCATTCAAAAGTCAAATCATGAGAATGAGAAATATATACTAATGATCCACACCTCAGTGATGCGAAGTTAATTGAAGCTATTGTACAAGATGCTGTAGATGAGCACTTCAAACATATGGGAATGATAGAGAGTGCTGAACATGGCTTCAGAAATCAAAGGTCAGAATTGACAAAGTAGATCCAGTTTATTGAAGAAATAATTATAATTGTGAATTTGCAGATTTGGGTAATATTCATCAACTCAAATTTCCAAAGAGCTTTTAATAAAATGCCACATGGGTATTTGTGTGATAGAATCTGGCTTCACATCAAGGGGGCAAGTACAAGGGCCGGGGTTCTCCGAAATCCAGGCCAAGTGTTGACGCCGGCCTAAACACCGGAGTGATGTACGCCGGCATCAACGGGCCTCCTGGGACAGCAATTCACTGCTGTTCAGGGGGCTAGCACGGTGCCAGAGAGCTGCGCGCTGCTCTGGCGCTGAAAGACGGCCCTGCACAGCCGCGCGGGTCCGGAACATAGCCCCCCCCCCCCGAATGAGCACACTTGCCGATCGGTAGCCCCCAATCGCGGGCCTGGTACACTCCCCGGAGTCGGATCCCCCCTCCCCCCCCCCTACCAGTATGGCCCCTGCAGCCAGAACGCCGAGGTTCCGCCGGGTGGGACCACATGTGAACATGCCGGCGGGACTCGGCGGAACTCGGCGAGCACTCGGCGTGAACGGCTATTCTCCGCCCCCGCACCAGGCACGATTCCGACGCGGAGGGTCAGAGAATCCCGCCCAGGAACTGTCAACAAATGATGGTTTCAAATGGACTAACCACCCAATAGATTCTGGTCACCATTAATGTGCACTTTAATTGGACATCTAGTCCATGTTCGTGTAGGGGCAGCACGGTAGCCTTGTGGATAGCACAATTGCTTCACAGCTCCAGGGTCCCAGGTTCGATTCCGGCTTGGGTCACTGTCTGTGCGGATTCTGCACATCCTCCCCGTGTGTGCGTGGGTTTCCTCCGGGTGTTCCGGTTTCCTCCCACAGTCCAAAGATGTGCAGGTTAGGTGGATTGGCCATGATAAATTGCCCTTAGTGTCCAAAATTGCCCTTAGTGTTGGATGGGGTTACTGGGTTATGGGGATAGGGTGGCGGTGTTGACCTTGGGTAGGGTGCTCTTTCCAAGAGCCGGTGCAGACTCGATGGGCCGAATGGCCTCCTTCTGCACTGTAAATTCTATGATAATCTATGATAATCCATGATGATAATTCAGTGCTGGGTCCTTCCGATGATTATATTCATTGATGATCAAAAGGAAGGGACAAAGAGCACAAATGTTATTTTTTTCAGAAAACACAAAAGAGAGTTTGGAGGAAGAAAACTGAATGTAATTAATAAGGAAGTGAGCCAATAAATAGGAAATATCCTTTATGTAGATGTATATGAAGTTATGCATAGAAATGCTGGACTTTATAACATGAATATGTTTAAACTTGGCCAACGGGATTCTCTGTTCCTGCTAGCAGTGAACCACTGCCCATGGGTTTCTTGGCGCGTGGGGTGGCTTCAATAAGAAATCCCACTGACAAGTGATGGGAGTAGAGAATCAAACCTCCAGCGAATGGCACGTGCCAAGAAACCTGCGACCCGAGGGAACTGATGAATTCAGCCCCCTGATGAATTTCAAGATTATATAATGCACTTTGGACAGGGAGATATGACCTCTTACAATGCCTGTCCAGAGACAAACCGATGTGATCTGCCTGTTATGGAGACACAAACTCAAATCAAAACCTATTGAAAGTAAGGTGCAAGTTGTAACACCTTCACACAAAGCTTGCCTTGCTGCAGTCAGACAGGAAGATTAAGGGGGAAGAAGACTCATAACTGGTGTTGTGATGCCAGGCAGAAGACAAAGATTGTTTTCCAGGTTAACCACCAGAGTGGTGAAGATGGATTCCATGTTTGATGAAATGAGGCTCGTAGAGTCACCAGAGGGTGCCATGTTACAGGAAATACATTCAAGGATGCTCAGAAGGTTGGTTGGGCAGGGCCTTCATTTAAAACAATGCTGGAAGATTAACCCTGGTGAGGCAAGGAGAAGAAATCCTGCTTAAACGGGGGGAGCTTGGGACATTAAACAGAATGCTACACTTCAGCTGAGAGTGTGATGTAGGACGTGATTCCGCAGACAAAAATTTAAGTCTGTTTTTGGGCGGGTTTGGTGGGTGTTTCTCAGCGGCTGCAGCACTTTGGTCTGAACACTGGCAGTGCCAAGCTGGCATCCAGGCACTGACAGCCTGGCACACTGGCAGTGCCCTGGCAGCGCCAAGGTGCCTGCGTGCCAGAGGGAGTGCCAGGTAATATACTGCCCTATCCCCGACCATTCGGGTGTCTCTAATGGCCTGCGAGGCCCCCCCAAGGTGCGATTACATCTCGTCCATGTTCGTGTAGACCAGTATTAAATGGTGCCCTCGCGGAGTCTCGCTGGGGCGGCCATTGACTCCCAGGCGCCGGCTGAATCCCGAGTCCGGGTATTTCAATGAACCCAATTGTTTATTTAAATAGGCAGATCTAGACCTCACCCAGTGAGGGCGTGATCAAGGTGGAGCGAATTGGATAACCCACGATCGGCCTGGTGCCTAGCCTGGAGCCTGATTTAGGTCTCTCGCCCGATTCATCGGTTATGGCCAGATTCACACCAGGTGAATCGCAGTTGCTGAATCACGCCTGTAATATATAAACATGGCGTGGGATTTTCAGTTGTGTTAGGAAGATAATGCAAAATACCTTTACTGTACTTTACTACATTAGTCACGTACTGTATTAAGTAATGTCTAGCCGATGTTGATTTTAGTTTGTTGCAGCAAAAATCATGGGCTGGATTCTCCATTTCAACAAAACAACAAAACAAAGAACAAAGAAAAGTACAGCACAGGAACAGGCCCTTCGGCCCTCCAAGCCCGTGCCGACCATGCTGCCCGACTAAACTACAATCTTCTACACTTCCTGGGTCCGTATCCCTCTATTCCCATCCTATTGTAACGGCTAAGTGCCGGCTCGAACGGAGAATTTTCAGGCGTTTTACGGCCCAACAGTCGGCGGCGACTCCTCGCTGGTTCCAGGACCGGTGAGGGGCTAGCAGCGGCGCCGGGTGAAACTCCCGGTTCCTTCACCGAAAACGGCCAGAGAATGACCGGGTCCGTGGCTGCGCATGCGCACAGCGGTGGCCTGCAGCATTCACGCCGTACAAAATGGCGCCAGCCGTGCGTGGTCCCGACCTGCCATCTGCGACCCCACAGGCCATCCCCAGCCACCGCCCACCAGTCCCCACTTCTTGTGGAAGCCAGTGGCATGGATCCCAGTTGAGAGTGGTGGTACTGGACACAGTCCGCAGCCACCATGCCAGGTTCCCGACCGCTAAGACCACACGTGTCCTGCGCGGTCGGGAAATCGGCACCTCGGGGGCCTGCGAATGACGCACCAACGGCGTTGCAACGGCGTGCGGCATGCAATGCGATTACGCCATTTCGGAGTTGGCGGAGCAGTGCTGACTGTCGTCAAACCTGCGCTGGCCCACATTTGGGTGTCGGAGTGGATTCTCCGCCTGATCGCTGATTACGGTATTGGTGTCGGTCAACGGAGAATCCTGCCCCATGTGATTCCACTGCGTCAGTCACTGGGAAATTCAGATCTCCCCTCAGTTGCTATCCCTCACAATGGGGATTGTAACAACAGGTAAAGAAAATTAGAATGTAGAGTATAATAAAATCACAAGTCAGGAATGTTCCCTTCCAGTTGGGAAACACTTCAGCAGTCAGGGGTATTCTGCCTCTGATCTTTGGGTAAGCGTTCTCCAAGGTGGCCTTCAGGACGCACGACAATGCAGAATCGCCGAGCAGAAACTGATAGCCAAGTTCCGCACGCATGAGTACGACCTCAACCGGGACCTTGGATTCATGTCTGACTACATTCATCCCCCACCATCTGGCCTGGGTTTACGAAATCCTACCAACTGTCCTGGCTTGAGACAATTCACACCTCTTTAACCTGTGATTGTCCCTCTCTCCAGTCACACCATCTGGACCTGTAAAGACTTAATTACCTGCAAAGAGTCACATTCAAAGTATCATCATGCATCATTGACTCACCTGATGAAGGGGCTGCGCTCCGAAAGCTAGTGATTCCAAATAAAACTGTTGGACTTTAGCCTGGTGTTGCAAGACTTCTTACTGTGCCCACCCCAGTCCAACGCCGGCATCTCCACATCAAGTGTAATAGAAATGATATAAAAGTAAATTACTGAGGATGCTGGAATCTGAAACAAAAAATGCTGGACAATCTCAGTGGGTCTGAGAGCATTTGTTGAGAGAGAACAGAGCTCACCTTTCAAGTCTGGATGGCTAGAGAGAACTGGAAATGGGGTCAGATTTATACTGTAGTGGGGGGCAGGGGGCGGTGGGGCTGGATAGGGGGCCAGCGATAAGTGGAGATTGACATAGATGTCGTGGACAAATAGACAAGGGGAATGTAAATGGTGGTGATTATGACTAAGAAGGGTGCTGATAGGGACACATTAAGAGAGCAGAATGTGTTAAAGGCAGACGTAAGCACTTTGTCAAAGGACAACTTGGAACCGGGGAACAGATGGTGCTGGTGGGATGGGATGGCAGGAGGGGAGACAGTGGTGAGGGGAAAAACAGATTGATGGAAGAAATTAAAATAAATTGGAAGAAATAAAAATGGGGTGAAGGCAGAGGAGGGAGTTCACAATCTGAAGTTGTTAAACTCGATGCTGAATTCAGAAGGCTGAAATGTGCCTAATTGGAAGAATGTAAGTAAGTGTTGGCTCAAGGAAACTAAGATGGAGGACAATTCAGTTGTCATTAACTGCCAACATCCAGTTTCAACAAAGAACAATACAGCACAGGAACAGGACCTTCGGCCCTCCAAACCTGCACCAACCTTTGCCAAAATCCTTAACACTTCCTTGTGCCATATCCCTCTATACCCATCCTATCCGTGTGTTTGTCAAGATGCCATTTGGATGCCGATAATGTATCTGCTTCCACAACCTCCCCTGGCAACGTGTTCTAGGTACTCACCACCCATTGTGTAAAATACCTGCCTCGCACATCTCCTCTAAACTTAGCCCCATGGATCGTAAACTATGCCCCTTGGTGACTGAATTCTCCACCCTGGGAAAGAGTGCCTGCCCATCCACTCTATCCATGCCGCTCATAATCTTGTAGACCTATATAAAATCACCCCTCAACCTCCGTCTTTCTAATATAAACAGTCCGCATCTATTCAGCCTCTTCACAGAGCTAACACCCTCAAGACCAGCAATATCCTGGTAAACCTCCTCTGCATCCTTCCAAAGCTTTCACATCCTTCTGGTAGTGTGGCGACTAGAATTGTGCGCAATATTCCAAGTGCGGCCTTACCAAGGTTCTATACAACTGTAGCATGACTTGCCAGTTTTTATACTCGATGCCCCGTCCAATTAAGATAAAGATAGATAGTTTTTTGAGGAATAAAGGGATTAAGGGTTATGGTGTTTGGGCCGGAAAGTGGAGCTGAGTCCACAAAAGATCAGCCATGATCTCATTGAATGGTGGAGCAAGCTCGAGGGGCCAGATGGCCTACTCCTGCTCCTAGTTCGTATGTTCTTATGTTCTTATTCTGTATGCTTTCTTGACTACCTTGTCCACTTATGTTGCCACCTTCAAAGATCTGTGGACCTGCACGTCCAGATCTCTCTGACTTTCTGTATTCCTAAGAGTTTTATCATTTACGGTATATTTCCCTTCTATGTTAGACCTACCAAAATGCATTACCACACATTTGTCCGGATTAAACTCAATTTGCCATTTCACTGCCCAATCTCCAACCTATCTATGTCCTACTGTATCTTCTGAAAATCCTCAACAGTATCTGCCACTCCACCAACCTTGGTGTCATCCGCGAACTTACTAATCAGACCAGCTACATTTTCTTCCAAATCATTTATGTACACCACAAACAACAGAGGCCCAAGCACCGATCCCCGTGGAATACCACCAGTCACAACCTTCCATTCAGAAAACATCCTTCTACTGCTACACTTTGCCTTCTGTGACTGAGCCAGTTCTGTATCCATATTACCACCTCACCTCTGATCCCATGTGACTTCACCTTTTGTACCAGTCTGCCATGAGGCACCTTGTCAAAGGCTTTACTGAAGTCCATGTAAACAACATCCACCGCCCTCCCCTCATCAATCATCTTTGTCATCTCGGGAAAAAACTCGATCAAGTTAGTAAGGCACGAACTCCTCTTCACAAAACCATGCTGTCTATCGCTTATGAGTCCACTTGTTTCCAAATGGGTATAAATCATGTCCTTGAGAATTCTCTCCAATAACTTATCTACTACCGACGTGAGGCTCACCAGCCTATAGTTTCCAGGATTATCCCTGCTACCTTTCTTAAACAGCGGTACCACATTAACTATTCTTCAGTCCTCTGGGATCTCACAGGTAGCCAATGAGGATACCAAAGCTGTCAGTCAAGGCCCCAGCAATTTCCTCCCCTGCTTCCCTCAGGATTCTGGATAAATCCCATCTGGCCCAGGAGACCTATCTACCTTAATATCTTTTAAAAGAATCAATACCTCCTCCTTTTTGATGTTAACATGATCCAGACTGTCCACACACCCTACCTAAGAATCAGCTTCCACAAAGTCCCTTGCTTTAATGAACACTAATGCAAAGTATTCATTTAGTACCTCGCCCATTTCCTCTGGCCCAACACATAGATTCCCCCCATTGTCCTTAAGCGGTCCAATTCTTTCCCTGTCCACCCTCTTGCTTTTTACATATGAATAAAAAGCTTTGGGATTCACCTTACTCCTACTTGCCAAGGACTTTTCATGACTCCTCCTAGCGCTCCTAATTTCCCGCTTCAGTACCTTCCTACTTTCTTTATCCTCCTCAACGGTTTTAACTGTTCCCACCCAGCTAGACCGTGTAAAAGTCTCCTTTTTCTTTTTGACGAGGTTCACAATATTCCTTGTTATCCAAGGCTCCCTAAACTGCCCATACTTATCCTTCATTTTCTCAGGAACGTAACTTTCCTGAATCCTGATCAACTGTCGCTTGAAAGACTCCCACATGTCCGTGTTGATTTATTATCCAACAGCTGCACCCAATCGAAATTCTTCAATTCTTGTCTAATGTCATCATAATTTGTCTTTTCCATTAACGCGAGGGTTACCCTCATCTCTGTTCAAAAGTACCCTAGAAATTACAGAATGTGGTCACTACTCCCAAAATGTGCCCCTACTGAAACCTCAACCACCTGTCCAGGCTCATTCCCTAATACCAGATCCAGTACTGCCCCTTCCCTAGTTGGACTACCTACATATTGCATCAAGAAGGTATCCTTGATACACCTTACAAACTCTGCCTCATCCAAACCCCTAGCACTAAATGAATATAACTCCAGTATAACTCAATCTGTCAGGCACCTTTTGAACACAGAACATTGATTGGTGTTGCACTTGTTTTACACCCAGAAAATTAGTTCAACAAGGTCCAATTTTTTGGTTGTGATAATCTAGTTAGTATGTCAAGGGTGAGCGGGCTACAATGTTACGTAACTTGCGATTCAGAATGGTATAAGTAGATATTTGTCAGAGTGATTCGATTTGAGAATGCAAGAGGTATGGGTCAATTTATTGGAGCAACTATTGCTGCTGAGCTCAACATATCTGGAGCTCAGATTTGTAATTCTAAGTAAAGGGAGGTGCAGCGGAAGAATAAGGTGGGACGCAGTGAGGAGCAGGAGGTTTCGGTGCTGAAAGAAATCCAGGCAGCTTTGTATCAGGTAGTGGCTAGAAAATTGAGTAAAATTTTGCAGTTATAGAGATGAATCTGAAGTATATCTTTCGAACAACAATCTCGAGGATGGCCTTGGTTACACATAGAAGCCTCTCAGGTAATTATGTAGGGCAATTAAATCCTTTCAAGGTGAAGAAAGAATAGGGAATATTCCAAATTCCATTTGGTAATTTATTAGGTGCGTATAGGATGGGAAAAAATCCTTTTGTGACAGTTCTGCTTAATTTTGTGCTGCATATTCTCTGAAAGACATGCTATTACTATGCATTCGGGACACCGCCAGTAAGAGGATGGCATTGTGGGTTTGCAGTGGAACAGAGGGCACCATTCTTTCGAGCGGATCAGGGAGGTGCAAAAGATGTTGTCGATTTCTTGTTTCATTACTTTTAAAAAGAGAACTAGTAAATAGGAATTAGCTTTGTGTTGGAACTTCAATGCTTTAAAGTGCTGTAGGCTTCCTAGAGGCATGGATCATGTCTAGCTTTTTCACTTAAGTCGGTGGAATGTGCAATTTAGTAAAATTGTGAAAACTACTTTTTTTTTAACACTAAAGACAATGTGTCTCCTTCTAAAGTATTTGCAATTGGTTATTGTTATGCCCAGTAAAGGCTTGTCGTATTTATAATTTTAAACATTGACTGTATTCAGCATAGAATACAGAATTTTCTAGAACAGCCTTTCCATTTCTAGATGGACAGTAAAAGGCTGCTAAGATGGCTGCTGAGGGTCAGGGGGCATTTGCAATTTTTCAAAGATGCAGAAGAATCTTAGGTCTCTGGAAAATTGATAATTGAATGATCATTGGTGAAGTAATGCCCTTGAATGGACATACCAAGATGAAACCATTTGTGGAATTCACACCTCCTACTGTTTATGGACTTGCCTGAAACTCAAAATCCATGAGCTCTGAGACTCATTTGTTTCCAAACTCAAATCTTAACAAGGAGAGTTGCAGAGAAACCAGTTCATTGATCATGTGGTTACCAGAATGAAACGGTCTTCAGATAAAAAATCTTACTTTCTTCAGACACCAGGGAGGAACCAATCAGTCTGGAAAGAACACGGCAAGAAATGGCAGCAACAGCTACAAGGCAGCAACATCAATGCCCTAAGACTGGAGACTGTGTGTTCATAAGCTCCTCAAGCCTGCTCCCTTTTAAATCCACCAGTATAGAAAACGTACCTCTTAGTAATAAGACTACAAACAACTAACTTTGTGTGACCATATGAAATTGTTTCTCTCCAAGGGAATCCTGCAACAACTTTGACATACGACTTTGATTATTGACTTGGTCTAGCTGCACGTCAAGAATGGAATGAACCTCTTCTTCACCAGTACTGCACCAAGATGAGCAAATTATGTGACTTATAACTATTTCTTTACTAGTAACTTGTAGAAGTGCACTATCGTCTTTAACTGATTTTGTTTCTCAAATGTGCATGTCCATGTGTTTGTCATGAATGGGTGACGTAGGGTTAGATTTTCAGGTTGAATCCACAAATAAATAACCCTCTTTATTGAAACCCTCGAAAGCTTGCTCATTAGTAAAATCTTGCTGGGTATTTAAATTGAAGGTGCGCTCAACGGCTAGAAACACGCACATCTTCCTTCTAACTAACTTTGTATGTTAACATTGGAGTAAACTTTGGTTTTAAAATGATTGTCGAGCCTAGAAGGGATGGTGCAAAAGGAGAGATATGGCTCGAGTTTCATTTGTGATTGATGGAAATGTCTTAATTCTCACCATTTCCAAACCATAAGAGTAAGATGTAAGTTGGGAAAAATGCATATGTATATTTTGAATATTACATATTCTTTCATTGTTTAATTTTGTCCTGCCCTTTCCTGAGTTTATTATCCCTGGTCACTGTTTTTTGGGTGTTATCTTCACCACTATACCTCACCCAAGAATTCATTCTTCATAAATGAACCTAAGCTGTAAACGTCAGTCACCTATTTGGCCATAGGAAGCGACTTTGCAAAAGCTCACTTAAAAAATAGCGCTGCCTGTTCAAAAAGCAGAACAGACCACTGGCAATCCACTTCTGTCGCCACATTTGGAAGAGATTTGTGCTGTTAGCTTTCAGCTCAAGTAAATTGGTCTCACACTTGACAAATCTTTTCAACGCATTGGATTAAGGACTGTTCTTGTGCACTTCAATCTAAACTGTATTGTATTGCTTATCTTGCTGTGCAAAAGAAAACAACTTATTTGTCATTACAAAAGTAGAGAATTAAGATTCTGATTCTACTTTTTCCATCTGCCTGTTGCAACGTCAGAGCAACAGTAAAATCAGCTTAAACATTGCGCTGCACAGCACCCATTTACCAGGTACCAAATAGCCTTCCAACTCTGAGTCTGGCAGGCAGGAAATGTGCATGTACATTTGACTGGAGATATGCTGCCCACTACAGTGGATAAAATAGATATGCCGGCAGCAGGAGTGCACGTCGGGTAGAGTTTAAGTGCGGAGCAGTTTATTAAAATTATAAAATTATTTGTTGAGTTATTTTCTGAGTAACTTTGTATTTTAACTTTGGAATGGACCTGGGGTTCACAATATGGTTGCCAAAAATAGGTGGGGATGGCACAGAAAGTGAGGTATGGCTAGAGTTCTGATACTTTGCTGCAGATGATGTTGATACCATAGGAGTAAAATTTAAGTTGGGGTAAGAGTGGATCCTTTGGATAAATTTGCCTCTTTATGCAGCTGGAGCTGGGTATCTGACACCTCGCCTGCTCCATTTGTGGTTTTAGGTGTGTGGTATTATCAGGTATTGCGGTACCTAATAGGCTGATGACCATTGGTTAAACCTAGGAGTTTACCATTGGCTGTTGATACGTAGCTCCACCCTGACAGGCAGAGTATAAGAACCGGTGCCGTCCCAGCAGCCTTCACTTTCTGTACCGAAGCTGCTGGGGAACAAGTTCTAGTCGATTAAAGCCTTCAGTTATGAAATCAATTTGTCTAGAGTGTAATTGATCGTGCATCAATTTAATCGACTAGACTTAAGCTGGAAGGATGAATCTCCGAATCAAACCAGAGTGCCTACAACTCAGCCCCCACGCGGAGAACTTGGCTGCAATATTTAAACACTGGCTGGCGTGCTTTAAAGGCTACCTTGAGACGGCCGGAGACACCCCCTCAGAAGGACAGAAAATGCATCTCCTGCGCTCAAGTGTCAGCCCTGGGATCTACACCCTTATCGAGGAGGCGGAGGACTATGATGCCGCGATCGAACTGTTAAAATGACATTATATCCGCCCTGTAAATCAGGTCTACGCACGTCACCTGCTTGCAACTAGACGGCAAAGCCCCGGGGAGTCGTTGGAGGATTTCTACCGGGCGCTACTGGTGCTGGGCCGAAACTGTGGCTGCCTGCAAGTTTCGGGGAGCGAGCACATGGAACTTTTAATCAGGGTTGCCTTCGTAGCAGGTATGAGCTCCTCAGTGATCCGCCAAAGACTCCTAGAAAAGGACACCCTGGGACTTAGAGAGGCACGGGCCCTGGCAGGGTCCATGGACGTAGCCTCCCAAAACGCGCAGTCCTATGCGCCCGACCGCGCGGCGGCCCCCTGGGCTGCGTGGCACCCCGCAGCGGCAGCCCCAAAGACCTTCCCCCGACCCCGCAGGCCTGCACGGCGAGACGGCCCGCTAACGCCGCCGGGCCCTGCTGTTTCTTCTTCGGGCAGGTGAATCATCCCCACCCGCGCTGCCCGGCCCGCACGCCACCTGCAAAGGGTGCGGCAAGAAGGGCCACTTTGTGGGGGTCTGCCAGGCCTGCGCCGTGGCCGCGGTCTCCAGCGACTCCGGACCGCTGCGGCAACCCCCACTTTAGGCCCTGACAGGCCAGCGCTCACCGGCACCCCCCTATCCTAGGGCCACGTGCGACCCATGGGTGCGGCCAACTTGCCCCCCGGACACCACGCTGGATGGGTGGGCGCCGCCATTTTGACCATCCCCGGCCACCATGTGCGACCCATGGGAGACGCCATCTTGGATGGGGCCCCAGGCCCCCAGCACGGCCAACTACACGCTGCCCGATCAGAACTCGCAACTGCTTCGTCTGGCCTCGGTGACACTGGACCAAAGTCGACCTCGGACACTCGCAACAGCAACAACGACGGTCTTCCTCAACGGCCACGAGACGTCTTGCCTGATTGACTCTGGGAGCACGGAAAGCTTTGTTCACCCCGACACGGTAAGGCGCTGTTCACTTGTTACCCACCCTGTAAACCAAAGGTTCTCCCTGGCCTCTGGGTCACACTCGGTGGAGATAAAGGGGTTCTGCCTCGCGAACCTCACTGTCCATGGAGAGGCAGGAGATTCAACAATTTCCGCCTTGATGTCCTGCCGCACCTCTGCGCGACTACCCTCCTTGGGTTGGACTTCCAATGTAACTTGCAAAGCCTGACCTTTAAATTCGGCGGCCCTATACCCCCCCTTACTGTCTGCGGCCTCGCGACCCTTACGGTCGACCCGCCTTCCCTGTTTGCGAACCTCACCCCAAATTGCAAACCCGTCGCCACCAGGAGCAGGCGGTACAGTGCCCAGGACCGGACCTTCATCAGGTCAGAGGTCCAAAGGCGGCTGAGGGAAGGGGTTATCGAAGTGAACAACAGTCCCTGGAGAGCTCAAGTAGTGGTGGTAAAGACCGGGGAGAAACATAGGATGGTCATTGACTACAGTCAGACCATCAACAGGTTTACGCAGCTGGACGGGTACCCTCTCCCCCGTATAGCCGGCCTGGTAAACAGGATCGCGCAATACAAGTCTTCTCCACGGTGGATCTCAAGTCCACCTACCACCAGATACCCCTCCGTAATAGTGACCGCAAGTACACTGCCTTCGAAGCAGATGGGCAGCTATATCAATTTTTAAGAGTTCCCTTTGGTGTCACTAATGGGGTCTCGGTCTTCCAGCGAGAGATGGACCGAATGGTTGACCGGTACGGCTTACGCGCAACGTTCCCATATCTGGATAACGTCACCATCTGCGGCCATGACCAGCAGGACCACGACACCACCTCCGCAAATTTCTCCAGACCACGAAAATCCTTAACTTAACGTACAATAAGGATAAATGCGTATTTAGCACCGACCGTCTAGCCATTCTAGGCTACGTAGTGCGAAATGGAGTTATAGGCCCCAACCCTGAGCGCATGCGCCCCCTTATGGAGTTCCCCCTCCCTCACTGCCCCAAGGCCCTGAAGCACTGCCTAGGGTTTTTCATGTTACTACGCCCAGTGGGTCCCTAACTACGCAGACAAAGCCCGACCCCTAATCCAGTCCACAACCTAGCGATGCGTCCGACATAGCTCTGGCGGCCACCCTCAACCAAGCGGGCAGGCCCGTGGCCTTCTTCTCCCGTACCCTCCATACTTCCGAAATTCGCCATTCCTCGGTCGAAAAAGAGGCACAAGTCATAGTTGAAGCTGTGAGACATTGGAGGCATTACCTGGCCGGCAGGAGATTCACTCTCCTCATGGACCAACGGTCGGTTGCTTTCATGTTCGATAATGCACAGCGGGGCAAGATTAAAAACGACAAGATCTTGCGGTGGAGGATAGAACTCTCCACCTTCAACTACAAGATCTTGTATCGTCCCGGGAAGCTAAACGAGCCTCCTGGTGCCCTGTCCCGCGGCACTTGTGCCACTGCACAAGTGGACCACCTCCGAGCCCTCCACGAGGACCTCTGCCACCCGGGGGTCACTCGTTTCTTCCACTTCATCAAGACTCGCAACCTGCCCTACTCTATCAAGGAGGTCAGGACAGTCACCAGGGACTGACAAATCTGCGCGGAGTGCAAACCGCACTTCTACCGGCCAGAGAGGGCGCACCTGATAAAGGCTTCCCGTCCCTCTGAACGCCTCAGCATGGATTTCAAAGGCCCCCTCCCCTCCACCGACTGCAACACGTATTTCCTGAACGGGATTGACGAATACTCCCGGTTCCCATTCTCCACCCCCAACCGGCCAAGTTCCCATGGAACTAACCTGCTATTGCCGGTCGGGATGCTCGCATGGCGGCTACGGACCGATCAGAGGTCATGGGGTCCTTATAGGCGGCTGGAGAATGATTGTGCGGGGTTTGAGGGTCAGGCGCGCAGCGGATCGGGGGGAGGTCTCTTTCTTGGGTCTGTCTTTGCGGTCCGAATCCACCATGGAGCACAGCGCGACCGCCAGAGGCCGCCTCCGTGCGCATGCACGCCCTCCGACCCGGAAGTGCAGGGGCCCGTATTGCAGCAAAAGCTGCGAGATTTACTCCAGGTTCTGCTAGCCCCCTCCAGGGTGATGGATTTGTGTCTCTTTTTTCCAGGATTTTCAGGAGTTAAACTCCATGGTTTTGACGCCGGTGTGGGGACATAGTCCCAATAATGGAGAAACCAGCTCACGTATTTTCATAAGCGTGGAGAATTTGAATCCAGGGATGTGCTTTAGTCAAACGCAGGATCTAAGTACAGGGAAGCATAGTTAAAAGTTAAAAATGTTCAAGAACACAGGAAATTTAGTCAACACATTTTAGGGAAACAAATCCTGATGTTGAACAGACTGCCAATTGGTGTGGAGGAATGGAAATTATTAGCTGGGTGTAAAAATTATTGTCAGCAAAGGAGCTACAAGATGATTGGTTTGGAAACACTGGAAGGAAACTGATGTTTTTTTTGGAAGGATAGTTTACATGGGTCAATAGTCCCCTTTGCCCAAACATGGGCCTGGATTCTCCAAAATCCCAGCTAAGTGTTGACACCGGCGTAAACACTGGAGTGTTTCACGCCGGCATCAATGGGCCTCTTGGGGGCCAACACGGCGCCGGAGTGCTCCACACATCTCCGGCGCCGATACGTGACCCTGTACTGTCTGCGCGGGTCCGCGCGTTCTACGCCGGCGCATGCGTGGTGGCCGATTCCAAGCCGGTGCTGCGCAACATGGCGTACTGACACAGCGGGCCCGCGCGGAAGAAGGTAGGCCCCCCCCAGATCACGCGCACCCGCTGATCGGTAGCCCCCGATCGCGGGCCTGACCATCGTGGAGGGCCCCCCCGGAGTCTGATTCCCCCACCCCTCCCACCAGGACGGCCACCCTAGCCACGGTTCTGAACTCCTGCCGAGTTCCACGGCGGTGGAACTCAGCGGGAACTTGGCCGGTCGGCCGCAGAGAATCGTCGCGGGGGCCTCTTTCAACAGCCCCCGACCGGCACTGCGTCGATTGTCTGGTCGCCGGAAAATCGCGTCCTGGCCCCGGAGCGGCGTGGCGGGAATTTTCGGCGTCAACAGCAATTCTCTGACCCGGCGCGGGCTCGGAGACTCCCGGCCATGAAATTTGCCGTTTCTAGGCATTTCGCAGCAAGCCCATTTAGTTGGATCTTTCCCTGCACTCTGGAGTTCAAAAATAAATTTCCTTGTGTGTTGCTGTGGGTGCATGTTGATAACAGTACAGAGGGGACAATGGGGCATTGAGGATCTTGGGGAACAATGCGACCAACAATGTGTCTCTTTGAACAATTAGAATTAAGTTTGAGAAAGAAACAGAGGACTGAGAATGAGAGAGAATTAGAGTGGGTGAATTCAATGTCAGAAAGAGAAAGAGAGAGGGGAAGAAAGATTTGGTTGAGAGAAAGAAAAAAGGAAAGTTAAAAATGTTTTCAAAATTCAACATTTAAAAAATCTATAAGAGTAAGTCGTGGCATGGAAAGTGAGACCCCCCGCATACATAATTGCTCACTTTCAGAGTCATAATCATAGAATTTACAGTGCAGAAGGAGGCCATTCGGCCCCTCTAGTCAGCACTGGCCCTTGGAAAAAGCACCCTACTTAAGCTCAAGCCTCCACCACCCCATCCCCGTAACCCAGTAACCCCATCTAACCTTTTTGACACTAAGAGGCAAATTAGCATGGCCAATCCACCTAACCCACTCATCTTTGGACTGTGGGAGGAAACCGGATCACCCAGAGGAAACCCAGGCAGACGTGGGGAGAAAGTGAAAACTCCACACAGACAGGGAGGTTGATTGACAGTCAATAATAATAATCATGTTATGCCGGGTACTTATACTGATAATTGCTAGACTTAACATTTTATGGTGAGTTTAATGGAAAATGATTGCGCAAATGCAGCAACTTCCTCAGAAACACTAAGGGGTTAGGGTGAGATGCCATTTTTACGAAATGTAGCATAAATCATCCAGTAATTAGTGAAAATTGCCAATTCGTGGCATATCCCTTCCCTGTCACCTATTGCTGCCTGAGTTGCACATTAATGACACTGTACATTTCTCAGACAGCATTATTTTTTCAACAAATTCAGCTCCTTTCTGTTTTGTGTTACATATTTACGGGTATGCACGTGTGCTTTATTTGGGTTTTTTGAATGCGCTACATGTCAGATGTCACAGTTCACCACAAATTCAAAACAATCATAGAAAAGAAAGCCAGTCATTATTTCTGAATGTTTTCTGATTCAGGGAGCAGCCTGGGACATACTACCAGTTACTAAACAATAAAGAAGCAATTCCTCTCTAGCTGACCCTGGAACATGCATATTTAAAGCAATTCGATCTTCTGGACTTAAATGAAGGACAATAGGTTGTACATTACAATAAATAATGGGCGGCACAATGGCACAGTGGTTAGCACTGCTCCCTCACAGTGCCAGGGACCTGGTTCGCTTCTGACCTCAGGTGACTGTCTGTTTGGAGTTTGTACTTTCTCCCCGTGTCTGCGTGGGTTTCCTCCGGGTGTTCCAGTTTCCTCCCAAAGCCCAAAGATGTGCAGGTTTGGTGGATTGGCCATGCTAAATTGCTCCATAGTGTCCAAAGGGTTAGGTGAGGTTATGGGATAGGGCAGGGGAGTGGATCTAGCCCGAGGTAGGATGCTCTTTCGGAGGGTTGGTGCAGACACGCTTGGCCGAATGGCCTCCATCTGCATTGTAGGGATTTTATGATTCTACAATAACGCTCCTATTAAATAATAAATGCTCTGCCACGGGTTCAGTAGCTATTAGCTATGTGCCTCAATGAGGTGTGAGCTGTGAAAGGACAGAAGTTGCCAGGCTGTCTTGACAGTATTAGCTGTATTCCCAGCTACATCCCCTGCAATTCTTAACCTCTTCTGAAATGACATTCCCTGTCCATCATTTCAAATGTTGGCATTACAAAATCATTTACAATGCAAAAGTTGACACGATGATATTGACTGACAAAATATCTGCTTTAAAATACATCTTAATTGCAATTTCTCACAAAGACTCATTCTCTGTTTATTGTTTATCCCTGAGATTAAATAAATTACCATACTACTTTGAAGCTGGGAACAATATGAAGGCATGTTCTAAATCCATTAAGCCTGTTACCCTCAAAGGACCTGTTCCGTCAAATACAGTTTGTTTATTCTCGGCAATAACGCTTTCTAGATATTGACAGTGCTGCTGGTAACAGTCTATGCTTTATTAGACTGCAAAGCCTTCATCTGCTTTATTTTTCAATGCTAATCAATGTGAAAGGTGACTCAATATTCCATTCGACATCCGGAGCATTCTGGCACTTGTTTATCAATGTTGCCTTGTATATCAGACAAATTTGAGCACAATTTGAGCACAAAATTGAATTCTTGAAATGCATTTGTCAGCATAAAATTGAATCCTTGCAATACATCATTAACAGATATTGGACTCCTGGGGGCAATTGCAAGATGGACATCTGATCAAACATTTCACACTGTGTTATAAACTGCAGAAGCAATGCTTGAGTTGGTTTCAGACTGACATCCAACACTCAGAATTAGAGTTATGCTTTAAATAGAAAAGATTTGTTTGGGAATTGTGCCTATTGTTAATTATTTTATGGTGAGAGTGCAATTTCAATTCAAGTAATCCCATGTCAAAACAACTCCAATGTACAAGGTAAGATCACAGCCTGTTGCAGTGTAGAGACACAAGTTAGTCCCTTACTTTAGAACCATCAAAGATGAGAAAAATGCTACATGTGAACAAAACTCAATTGAGACTCAGTGGTGGTGCTTGCAACTAGGCGTCAGAAGGTTGAGGGCTCACGTGTCACTCCAAAGACTTGAGCACAACATCTCGGCTGTGCAACATTGAGGGCATGCTGTACTGTTGCAGGTGTTGTCATGTTGAACTTTTAAGAATATAGCAACAGTAGTTTGGCCTTCAGCCTGCCCTAGTATTCAGTTAGATCTTAGGCTTATCTCTGTCTGAACTCCGTTTACCCAATTTTGCTCGATAACCTTGCAAACACAAATTAGAAGTTGTGTTTCTTACATTATAAGAGTGACTACACTTCAAAAGTACTTTGCTGACTGCAAAGCATTTTGGTGAGTTCTATGGCCGTGATACTTTTTTCTTTACTCTTGCATGGGATGTGGGCATCATTGGCAAGGCCAGCATTTATTGCCCATCCTTAATTGTCCTTGAACTGCGTGGTTTGCGAGGCTATTACAGAGTCAACCATATTGTGGTGCGTTTGGAGTCACAGGTAGGCGAGAGCAGGTAAGTTAGGCAGAGTTAATTCTCTGAAGGACGTTATTCAACCAGGTAAGATTTTATGAAAAATCGTGATAGTTGTCATGGCCACCCATTGTCATGGCCGGTTTAGCTCAGAGGACTAGACAGCTGGTTTGTGCTGCAGAACAAGGCCAGCAGCGTGGGTTCAATTCCTGTACCGGTTGAGGTTATTCATGAAAGCCCATCTTCTCAATCTTGCCCTGCGCCGAAGGTGTGGTGATCCACATGATAACCATCACCAGTCAACTCTCCCCCTCAAAGGGGAAAACAGCCTATGTTCATCTGGGACTATGGTGACTTTGCTTTACTGAGGTTAGCTTTATGTTCCAGATTGATTAATTGAATTTAACTTCCACTAGTTGGTTTGGTGGGATATGAACCATGTCCAGGGTAATAGCCTGGGTCTCTGGATTACTAACCCATTGCAGCTGTGCCACCGTCTCACCCTAAGAGCAACATAATGGTTTCATTAAAGAAAATTGTTGTTGGTACACTGGGTGACACAATGGGTGAGCATATTGACCTGCTGATTCTGAGATTTGAGTTCAACCCCAACCTAGACTGAGGGGATTAAAGTATTTTCAGATTGGCTGCAAAGGGTCCTATTTTACAATAATGACCACTTCCTGGTGGGAATGGGGCCACTACATAAAATGGGTGCCAAAACTCTTGGATTGAGGCTACAGGGTCACCGGCATGGTGAATGATTTGATTTGATTTGATTTATTGTCACATGTATTGAAGTACAGTGAAAAGTATTTTTCTGCGGCCAAGGGAATGGACACAGTATGTGCATAGTAGACAAAAAGAATAATCAACAGAATACATTGACAAATGATACATCGACAAACAGTGATTGGTTACAGTGCGGAACAAGGGGCCAATCAAAGCCAATACATGAGCAAGAGCAGCATAGGGCGTCGTGATTAGTGTTCTTACAGGGAACAGGTCAGTCCTAGGGGGAGTCGTTGAGGAGTCTTGTAGCTGTGGGGAAGAAGCTGTTCCTATGTCTGGATGCAGGTCTTCTGACTTCTGTACCTTCTGCCTGATGGAAGGATCTAGAAGAAGGCAATGCCTGGGTGTGAGGGATCTCTGATAATGCTGTCTGCCGGGGTCTCTGAATGGAAAGTATCTTGCTGGGTTTTTGCTGTTAAGAGTTGTGTTGTGGCAAGGGTGGCTTGTGGTGTGGGGGGAGGGGGAGTGTTCTTATGAGGAGTGGGGGGCTATATGCTGCAACGCTTCTGATTTGGAACAGACTAGAAAATGGAAAATGGTCCGTTCCCCAGAATTAGTATGAGTTCACAAAAATGCAACAGCTTCCTTCTGCACAGCACACCTGAAACACAATTGCCACAAGATAAGATCAATTTCCTGCTTTCTAGCAGCCTGTCTGCTGTTGCTCCTGGCAACATGACATCAATCTTCCAATCTTTGACTCATGTTGACAGTGATACAACAAATGCTGGATTTTCTCATTGAAATAAACGAGGCTCGGTTATTTGAAGCCATTAAAAGGTACTTATAATTTATATGAGCATTTTTAGAAAAGTATATTCTGCCTTTGCATGCCTTCTCCAGAGGTAGAAATCCATCTTGGGCGAGAGCACAAGGCATGAGGTATTAAATCGACTATCTGTGAAATCTGCTGTCTGATATTCAATTCAATTGATGATAAAAGAAATATCAGTCAGGACAAATAATTGGCTCTTGATGTAATATTGTCTGTTTTTCATGAGCATTCAATGCAGGCTTCTACCCCATAATTCCCAATACTTAAGGTGTTTTCATTCTCAAGATGCCTCATATGGCTCCACCTGGATAGCTCCTTATCATTCACCTTCAAGTTAATTCCAAACTGCCAGGCAAAGCTATTCTGGTCAATGAAAAGTCCCAATAGATTTAGGCCGGTATTTATAGGAGACCAAATAAAACTGGTATTTCACACAGGTTGAAGGTTGTGAGTACATAGGAACATCATTAAGATAGCAAAATGTTTCTGAATAGATTTTGCCCTCTGAACATTTTGCACACAAAAAAATTCAATAGTTCTCTGCGAAGATTATTACAGAGTTCAAATGATATGGTAAAGACTTGGTGCAACAAACTGATCAGATTGGGGGACAGTGCTGTGTACCTCATACGTTTTACTCTGCTTTGTCATCAATCATGGGGGTTTAGCACTGTGGGCTAAACAGCTGACTTGTATTGCAGAACAATGCCAGTCGCGTGGGTTCAATTCCCATACCGGCCTCCCCGAACAGGCGCCAGAATATGGCAACTAGGGGCTTTTCACAGTAACTTCATTGAAGCCAACTTGTGACAATAAGTGATTATTATTATTTTTTTAACTTTACTATAAACAGAAGATGTGTACATATGGTGTATTGAGCCAACAGTTTTCAGTGCCTTTGTCCCCTCTCTTATTACAAAGTACTGCACATAGGATTGAAATGGAAATAAAACTATGTATATCACCATCATGATACCTAGAGTTGTCCATGGGTATGATACCAGGTTGAGTTCTTTGTAACATTTGGGAGCTTGGAAAACCTACAGTTCGCTATTGCTATCTCCATGACAATGCTTTGGTAAACCTGCCAATCAAGCAGCACCTTTTCCACCTGTGGTATAAATTGTGCTTTTCCTGATGAGTCCAAGATGAAAAGCTTCAGCAACATTTCTCTCTTTCGAGCAATTTACAAAAAACTTATGACTTAGATCTGCATTAATGTTTCCTTGCTTATCTTAGCCTAAAATTACAAGTTCATGCTGAGAGTAATGGGAGAATTAAAATTTGTGTTTCTTTTTGTGTGGTCCATTCATTTGTTACAAGGTTTATAGAATCCAGCCCACCACCCCAAAAGTGATACGGTTACATAGTTGTCAGATCTGAAAGAGATAACATTATCTTCACTCTCTCAGTTCCATTCTCCGATATCATAGACCAAATGTTCTGAGATTAGGATAGGAGGTTAGGCTGGTAAAGATTCTGGCAAGGCTGGTGGCATCTGTGCAGACACAGAGCAAGAGGTCGTGGTATAATTGTATTATTGCTGGACTAATAATCCAGAGCCCCAGGGTAATGCTCCAGGGACCCAGGTTCAAATCCCATCCATTGCAGTGGTGAAATTTGAATTCAGTTAAAAATCTGGAATTAAAAGTCTAATAATAATCATGAAACCATTGCCGATTGTTGTGAAAATCCATCTGGTTCACGAATGTCCTTGAGGGAAGGAAATCTGTTATCTTTGTCTGGTCTGGCCGATATGTCACTCCAGATCTAACGTGGTTAACTCTTAAATGCCCTCAGGGATGGGCAATAAATGCTGGCCCAGCCAGCGATGCCCACATCCCATGAATGGATAAAAACAAGAAAGAGTGAGATTTATGTGAAGTACAGACTCAATTGGAAAATCACACGAAAGCTCTGACTGTGAAAGTCAAGCTAGCTCATGCTCTCGTTGCCATTTTAGATAATACCATTCCAGTGCTTCTGTTGGAAAACAGAATTTCACTTCCATAATAACAAATTCCTTCCAACACATGCTCCTTCGAAACATTCAATTTATATTGGCTGATTGCCTCCGATGAAACTGTTTTGAATTTCTGACAGCTGTTATTACAAGGACGGGGGAACAGCAAACAAATCGTTGTCTTCAGCCAAATAATGAAAGTAGCTTACACTTCATTTTTGCGGTCATAGTAACATCCAAGCCCAGGGGAAATATTGAAAGTACGACTACCAGCTTAATGCTAAATTATATTGCCAAACCTTGCTAATTAGCTACCACAAACCAGTCATCAAAAATTCAAAAGGAGCAAATGTGTTTTATTTATCTTTTTGACTTTAGTCTTCAGATATTTTTTTATGACTGGCTATATTACAAACATGGCTATTGTGCAAAGCCAAACTTTGCCACAGAATATGTTGGTCTTTACAGCAAATTTGTTTCCATGCCTGCAAGCAACCAGGCCACTATCAGGATAAATATAGAGGTTATAGCGTCTTCCTAATTCTCTTAAAATGAAGCCTGGAAAACCAAGATGAGAAAATACCATTGTCATATTTTCTGGTGGGGAAGATTGGCGTGTGTATTGTATTTACTTTGAAGAGGGGGGTGAGTTCTTGACCAGGGCCGAGATCACATCATTAAAAAGGTAAGTGTCTTCGTGGCTACCACTTGGTCGTCTGAGGAGTCTGGGGAGGAATTTTATAAAGTATGTTTTTCCTTATTAGTCCTTTGGTTTTTTTTGCCTCTCTTGGGAAACAACATGGTTGTAGGAGAAGGCAGGGAAGCAGTTTAATCACGATGGACTGGCAATCACAGTATGGGGTAGCTGGTTTTTCACTACCCCTCAGTTATAAATGTTCATACACCTGCTTTACGTTGTTACTGGTTACTGACAGTTTGTTCAGCCTGGAGGGAGCACGCCTTCTCCTCTTGGCCCACACGCACAGCTATAAAAGCATTTACCTCATGGATTCAACCCTTCTGCCTCCTTTTACTTATTGGGATTTTGAGGTTTGGTAAACCTGGATGAATATGATGAAAAATAAAATCACTGTTAAAAAGTCATTAAAATATTTAGATGACAAACATTCCTCCTGCGAACGGATTGGTTGCCCACATCTTGTTCTGGCTGTTGAAACCAGAGGTGGTTGGGTTTGAGGCAGATCAGTATCTCAGTTCAGATTTTTTTTAGCTTTTTAACTTCCCTCTGGATTCAAGCGGTGAAAAGCACCCCCTCCCTGAATTTCTGCAGTGTTTCGATGGTGTTGTGGATGAGTTAGCAGTTGAACTCAAGCACTTTCCCGTCCTTGTGCATTTCTTTTAGTAGGGGTGATTTCCTCCTCGTCAACCCCAGCAAACTAACACTCCAAGACATTGGATACTAAAGTTAACCTTGGCTCCGCAATGCGACCCAAACCAACAATGTGTATCAATACTAACGGGGAAAGAGAAAAAATAAATTACCATGGAGTTCCTGAAACTCTTTCCCCTTCATGTGAACTGTTTCAATTTTTTAATCATAGTTGCACATGTACCAGTGAAAGAAAAAGAGGAAGTGCATGGGGTTTATGACATTTATGGAAGTGTGAATGTGAATGCACGTTTTGTGCAGAACCCATTGATTTGGCTGTTTGGAAACCAGAACAGAGGTCTATTGGAAGTACAGAATCTCGTGATATGTCACCAACCTTAATCTGCACATAATGGATTGAGGCAACCAATTGTGACTCACATCAGCTGCTTTTAAACTGAAAGACATCCAGGGTTTCACGCTGAGCCCCCAATAGTTCATCTGAAGCACTGACCTGCTTCACCTCAGCTGGTATTATGGCTCTCATTAATGCAAAATTCACATGACTCATCAATGATTAAAATAAATATATTGGAATAAATTATCTTACCATTAGCATCGAGAACAACCTGTAATGCTGCGGATCCTGCATCAGAATTAATGATCTTTAAAGCCAAATACCACCATACTGACATTTCTCTAAATAGAATCAGAGAATCATAGGCCAAAACTGTACAGAAGAAGCTGGTGGTGGGTGGGGTGATGGTTCCTGTGGTCCGCTATAACTGGGAATGGCGTTGAAAGAAGAAGGAAACAGACACTTAGAAAGTTTGTTGGGTAGCACGCCTGCTCCTCGTGTCCTACAAGCAGTGCTGTAAAGGCACTTGAATCCTGGATACAGCCCTAAGTGGCTCCTTTCACTTTCTGAGATTTTGAGGACTGGGAAACCTAGCCGACTGTGATTAAGTGGAGCCATGTTAAAGTGAAGGCACACAGCCTCAATAAAATAGTTAAATGGAAAACCTGCCTTCTGCAAGTAATTGGTTGCTATGCCTCATTCTGCCCATCATACCTATACGAGCTCCTCAAATGAGCAATCCGTTTAGTTCCACTCCCCTGTTTTTTCCCTTTGGACCCGGCAATTCTTTCCCCTTCAGATTTTTATCCAATTCTGTTTTAATAAACACTTCAATTTGCTTCCACCACACATTGTATTCCAGATCACAACAACTTGCTGCGGAATCATTTTTTCCCTTGCGTTGCCACTGGTTTGTTGAATTTTTGTCATAGCTTTCAGAGTGCCCATGATTTCTGCCGAGTGATAGTGCTTTTCTATAAATGTCAAATTAGGCTATAGCCTACTGTGGTATGAATTCAAGGTATCGGACAGAAAGCTGATTGGTGTACTTAGCTAGCACCACATTGTAATTGGCTCAGTATCTTTTATCCATGGGTAGAAGAACATAAAACATAAGAACTAAGGGCAGGAGTAGACCATCTGACCCATCGAGTCTGCTCCGCTATTCAATAAGATCATGGCTGATCTTTTTGTGGACTCAGCTCCACTTACCTGCCTGCTCAAACCCTTAATTTCTTTACTGTTCAAAAATCTATCTATCTTTGCCTTAAAAACATTCAACTTGGTAGCCTCTACTGCTTCACTGGGTAGGGAATTCCGCAGATTCACAACCTTTTGGGTGAAGAAGTTCCTCCACAACTCAGTCCTAAATCTGCTCCCCCTTATTTTGAGGCTATTTTCACCCGCCAGTGGAAACAACCTACCTGCTTCTACCTTATCTATTCCTTCATAATTTTATATGTTTCGATAAGATCCCCCCTCATTCTTCTAAATTCCAATGAGCATAGTCCCAGTCTACTCAATCTCTTCTCATAAGTCAATCTGCTCAATTTTGGAATCTCCTCTGCACCTACTGCCATGCCAGGACATCCTTTCTTAAGTAAGGAGGCCAGAACTGTACACAGTTCTCCAGGTGTAGCCTCACCAGCACCCTATACAGCTGCAACATTCCATAGTATTTCTTTCTATACCTCAGAAAGAATTATTTTGAAGTAGGTTCTGCTAGATGAAGATTCATGCTTGAGCGTTTGATTCACAAAATAACCTGCTCAGTGTGGAACTGAGCCACATAAAGTCAGGGAAGTCCACTGTTTTGGTTCTTGATCTTTTCCAAATTGGCTGACGATAAGAAGGATTGCATTTGTAGTCCTGCAGTTGACTGTAGGGCTTGTAGGCTGGGAAGGATTACGTCAATTGGTCCTGTTTGCAAAGTTCCTAATGGAAAGTGGAATTATCAGTGAGTAAATAGCAATAGGAGTCGATCATTCAACCCCTCAGCCTTTCACTTAGATTATGACTGATCCGTGGCATCATCAATTTGCCATGGTTCTATACCCCTCACCTAACAAAACTCTATCAATGCTGGAAAAGCAAAATACCAAAGATTCTGGAAATCTGAAAAATTTGAAATTTTTCTATGATGGGGAAGCAAGTGTGAAGTCTTTCTGTCTCATACTAAAGTCATTCCAACTTTTGCCACGGTAAAAACGAGTTGGAAGTAGTTGGAAACATTAATGTGGGGAAATGCTTGTTTCCTATCCTTCCTACCCCATTGAGCAGAGGATGGAATTCAGCAAGTTCCTCAGTAGGCTTTAGAAAATGATCAGGCTGACCGCGTAATTCCATTGTGATTCATTAGTCAATGATTACTCTGGCCAGCCTCCACTATCTGCAGCAGGTGGAAGTGAATTACCAGGCAGAAGATTGGCCAAGGGATTTGGATGAAATATTGGAGCTGTAATGTTAACAACAGTAGTTAAACCCTCTGTGATTCTGTGCTGACTGATCCAGCAGGTTTGGACTGGGAGATAGAAAACTAATTTAATAAAGAGCTGGCCTGGAGTGCTTTAATTAGCTGGAGGCCCCCCAATAGCAGCATAAAGCCTGCAGCCATCAAACTCGGTTCTGGATGAGCTACTCTTACATTCAGCTTGATGTTTCTGCGTGAAACATGACAGCTCTGTCATTCAGACCAAATAGCTGTCCAATTTGCAACAGCATCACCCACAGCTCAGTGCAAATCCGTGTCCTATTTATTTCCTGCATCAATTCTCCACCCCTTCTCTCCGAACAGTACTAACTCAACCTGCAATAATGCTCAATAGGCAATAAAGTGAGGACTTGCATTTCAATGCTGCCTTTCACTGGCTCAGGGCAAGCCAATGAAGTATCATTGAAGTTCAGTCACTGCTATAGTGTTGGAAATACAGCAGCCAATTTGTACACAGCAGGATCTCACAAACTGCATTGCGATAATGATCAGATAATATATTCTATTGATGGCAATTGAGGGATAGATATGCGCTATGATAGCAAGAGGAGAATCCCCTGTTCTTTTTCTAAATAATGCCTTTGGATCTTTTATATCCACCTGAGAGGGCACAAAGAGCCTCTGTTTAATATTGCGCCCAAAAGACAGCGGGCGGGATTCTCTGTTTCGCCAGACCCGTTTTTTGGCACGGCGCATCCCAGCTGGCAGCGGGATCCTCCGTCCCGGCAGCCGGCCAATGGAGTTTCCTGTTGTGGCCCCCCCCACGTCATTCGGAAATCCACGGGCGTGAGTGCGCAGCCGGCGAAGCGGAGAATCCGACCGATGGAGATTCCCGCCCAACACCTTTGACAGTGCTGCACTCCCTCTGTACAACAATGGGCTGTCAGCCTGGATTATTTGCTCAAGTTTCTGGATTGGGACTTGACCCCACAACCTTCGGACTCGGAGATTATCACAGAATTTACAGTGCAGACGGAGGCCATTCAGCCCATCGAGTCTGCACCGGCTCTTGGAAAGAGCACCCTACCCAAAGTCAACACCTCCACCCTATCCCTATAATCCAGTAACCCCACCCAACACTAAGGGCAATTTTGGACACTAAGGGCAATTTATCATGGCCAATCCACCTAACCTGCACATCTTTGGACTGTGGGAGGAAACCGGAGCACCCGGAGGAAACCCACGCACACACGGGGAGGATGTGCAGACTCCGCACAGACAGTGACCCAAGCCGGAATCGAACCTGGGACCCTGAAGCTGTGAAGCAATTGTGCTATCCACAATGCTACCGTGCACAATGCTACAATGCGGCATGACTAAACGAAGGCTGACCTGTCATCGCCAAAGAGCAACCTGGAGGTGAGAGTCTACATGTGGAATGTGAGGCAGTTATATTTCCATGAACAACATCAGAACAGATCCTCAGTCTGCTGTGGATTGAAAGTTATGTCACTGTAATTTAAAACTCTGATTAGAGGCCATCTGGAGTATTGCATTAAATTCTGGGAACGGTACTTGGAAGGGTATATTGACCTTGGAGGGGAGGGGGAGGGGGGGGAGATCCACCTGAATGGTACTGGAACTAAAATGGTTAAGTCACGATGACAGGCTGTATGGACTAGGATTGTCTTCCCTTGATTATAAAATATTAAGGGGTGATCTAATTCAGGTTTTAACAGAAATAAATGTTGGAAATACTCAGCAAGTCTGGCAGCATCTGTGGAGAAAGAAAAACAGAGTCAACATTTCGAGTCGAATGATGACTCTGCTTTAGAGCGTCTTTCGTCAAGAACTTTCCTGATTTCTGCTTCCCATTTCGTCCATAAAAATCTGGTCCTTCTTTTTCCCCCCTCATACTTCCAAAGTAATCTTGGTACATAAAAGTAACCCTTTATTAAAAGTTATGTCATTCTGGATTAGGAGAGGTTTGGTTCAAAAGCTGAGGTCAGGGCCATTTGGGGATTTGCGCTGTGATGAGTCATAGAGCTGTACAGTACAGAAAAGACCTTTCAGCTCATCGAGTCTGCACCAACAATAACTACCCCTCATCTCACACTAATCCCATTTACCATCACTTGGTCTATATCCTTGAATGTGACGGTTTTTGAATGTCGCTCCTCACACTGAAACCAACAGATTTTATTCACAACGTCTACCCATCACTATTACGTTGCGGATTTTTATTTATAAATCTCATTAGATGGCAGGCAAGTCATTTAATTTAATTGCCGATGTTCCTTAAAACGTACATGTCAGGATCAAAAAGCATTGTATGAAAGCACACCAGCCATTAATAAAGGGCTCTAGGTTTGTCAATACTCTCAGAGCCTCTATGATTTGAAACCTGACCTCCTGGGCCCTGCTGTAACCAACCCAGGGGAAAAAAAACAATAAAATAAATTCTGTTTTTAAAAAATATTTTAATTAACACTTCCATTCATTAGTTATAAATGTCTTAGGGATGGGGATAAAGTAAGTCGAGTGTTTGGAGTTAGAGTTGTTTGTCACCAGAAACTCATCCAACCAGAATTGGCCAACTGACCATCTCGTGAATTGATCACTAGAGCTGTAGCAGATAGTTGATCCATACATGGATTGGACTTCAGCTCCATCCAGTATACATCTCAGCACTGGTTTCTCTCCAATCCACCACTCTCTTCCTTCCCACCATCACTGATTTCCATTCCCAAGTTTTTCATATGCATTCCCATTGGTCTGTGGAAGTGTGGAGCATCAAACAGATGGGAACCCTGGTGCATGTTTTTCAGTGGTGGAGGTGGCCTGCCATTGGCCGGCAGAAGTATCTTCCGGATCAAAGGAATTATCTTGGGATGGGGAAAGAAAAGAGTCTCATGAGTGTTGATGGTGGGATTACGACTCATTCCTGTCCACATTGACTGTTTTGATTCAAACTAGTTAATGTGACACATATTGCTAAATTGGGACTGGAGTTTGAACCTGTGGAGGCTGCTCAGGAACAAGAAAATAAATTGGTTTAGTTGCTATAATTTTGAAGTGTACTTCAAATTATTAAATAATCTATTGTTGAATATGTGTCATAATTGATTCCCAACTTTTCCACCATCAGGAGCTCATTGAATGGCTTATCCAGATGTCCCGGCACTTTTTGATGCCAACTCCTAGTCATGGCAGCCGCTTTTAACCAGTGTGTGGGATAAATTAAAAAGAGAGTAATTGGATCTGATCCCCTCTGCCCTTTGTGAGAAGTTGAAAAATGTCAAAGCTCAAATTAAATCACAGGATTATCATGAAGGTCGATGTGCTGCAGTGTTCAATGGTTTGTATTCTCTGTGTTTGATTATGCTAGTCTGACAACCGATCCTTGAACACTTGCTTTATTACTTAAGTCTCTGGGTGGAGATAGTGATTTATTCCACACAGGGAATGTTCCAGAAAGAATCTGGAATCTAGCAAAGGCAATGGGCGCAATCCTCCCAAACTGCGACCAATTGCTCCCGCCAGCAGGTAACCTGAGTGATTCTCATTGCCGCTGGGGGTGACCCCAATGTGCCATGCTATGGCACTTGGAAATCTTTTTGCAGAATCGGCTTTACCATGCCATTCCTTGGCACTCTGGTTTGCGCTGCAATTAAGAGGGGTGGAACCTCACCTCGCTGACAGGTCCCACATCTCTGAGATTGGAGCACCTTTTTAAAGAGCAGTCCAATCTCAAAGAGCTGCTGTAGCTGACCCCCCGCTCACTTGCAGGGCATCCCCCACTCAAATCACTGGCAAGAGCCCACCCCCTCAGAACTCCTCTTCACTCCCCCAGCCTCCCATTCAGCCTGCCCGTCAATCCCCCCTATACTGCCCCCACTTTCCTGCTTCAATGCCCCCCACCAATCACTCGTTTCAGGCCTTGCCCATTGGCAATTCCAACCTGGCACCTTGCAGTTTGAGGGGTGGCTTGTGCTGAGCTGGAAGGGCTCAAGTTGGGGATTGTGGTGGCATGGTCCCTTTAAGAGAGTTGGCTCCATGAACCACATTACCAGCTTGGGACCAATCGTACGGGAGCGGGTGAACCCCAGCCAGTGAGGATTTGCGGGGGGGGGGCCTTGTTAGCAGGACACCAGGCATTATGGACTAGGGAGCTGAAGTGTAAATCCTGTTGTATAGCGTTCTGTGTCTGTTATCTAATTGTCTTAGCTTTTCATCAATAAACACCTTTGTTTATTACTGGAAGCTTCCAGGATATGTCTCGGGCCACCACACTGGCGATGAGGTAAACGTTTTTGATCGCAGCCGACAGTCGTTGTGAATTGAAGGGGGAAGTTGAGAAATTAGAGGAGCTCCAGCAAGAGTCAGAATTATTCAAATTGTGATTGGAAATATGTACCATTGGGAAACAATACACATTTGACCAAGGGCTGAGGATTTGAGTCAGTACATCAAACGGCTCAGTTTCCTTCCACCGCGAACAAGATCACAGGTGAAGACAAGCAGAAGGTAATACTTCTGACAGCTTGCAGGCCCCAAATGTATAATTTGATTAGGAACCTTGGGCTGGATTCTCCGACCCCCTGCCGGGTCGGAGAATCCCCGGGGACGGCGCGAATCCTGCCCCGCCGCCCCCGACGCCGGCTACCGTATTCTCGTGACCCATTTTTCAGGCGGGATTCCCGCCACGCTGGTCGGGGGCCATTGGCAGTGGCCCCCCTGGCGATTCTTCATGCCCCGATGGGCCGAGCGGCCGTCCATTTTTGGCCAGTCCCGCCGGCGTGAATCAGTCTACTCACGTACTGGCGGGACCTGGCAGGTAAGTCGGCGGGGGCGGTCCTTGGGAGGAACACGGGGGGGATCCGACCTTGGGGGGGGCCCCCACGGTGGCCTAACCTGCGATCGTGGCCCACCGATCTGCAGGCGGGCTTGTTCCATGAGGCACTCCTGTCTTCCACACCGGCCCCTGTAGGGCTCCGCCATGGCCGGTGCGGAGAAGAGAACCCCCTGCACATGCGGCAAAATACGCCGGCCAGTCTGTGCATGTGCGGAAGCACGGCGGCGGTTCTGCACATTCGCGAGATCACGCCGGACCTTCGGCGCATACGCGAATTCGCGCCGTCCCTTCGCCGCCGGCTGAAGCGGCGGCCACTACATCCACCTAGCCCCCGAAAGTGCAGAGAATTCTGCACTTTCGGGGGCCGTTGACACCGGAGTGGTAGGCGCCGGTTCTCCCGCCGGCATGGGGACTTAGCCCCAGAAGGGAGAATCCCGGCCCTTAAGTCCCAGAGGCACCCAACTTGAAGACCTTTAACCAGATAGTGAAATTGGTTAAAGGACATTACAACCAAGGCCTTTGATTATCCTCCAATATTATAGGTGTATCTCTACAGTGAGGGACCATAAGAAGTCTGTCTCAGCTTCCATAGCCAAGCTTCATAAGATTGCTGAGCCCTGTGAGTATGGGACAGCACTGAGCGACAAGTTTCGCAACAGGCTGGTTTGTGGGATCCATAGCCTTAATATCCAGATAAATTCTGGAGGTGACCACAATTACATTGGAAAAAGCGATTGAGAAGGCTCAGTGTGCTGAAAAAGGTGCCACTGGCTTCAAAGTGTGGTTGAAGGGGAAGTTAACCAAGTATGGGGGGGTACAGCCGCGTTCAGAGTCAGACATGATTATCAGTGCACGATTGGAACCTCAGGAATGAGAAGGAATCAAGGCATCAGACTGAATCTGAGGCGGACTGCTGCCATTGCAGGAGAAGGACGGGGTGGGGCGTGTGGAGGGGGGGGGGGGGGGCGGTGGGAGGTGGGTGGGGCGGGGGGGGTGGTCACAGAACCATCTCCAGGAGACCTGCCACATTTGGGAGTTTGTTTGATTCTGTTGCAACGGAAGGGAGCACATTCAAGCAAGTTACTGCGTGAGGCAAAATACGCCAATGCAAAACAAAACAGCAACAGCAAGTCACAGCGCCACTGAATATAGTGGAGACGTGCTCTGAAGAAGAGCACGCAATGTATCAGTTGAACAAGATGGCTCTGGTTGAAATTGTCTCAAGGGTAAATGGTAGACCCCTTAAAATGGAAGTTGACACCAGGACTTCGGTGATCGGAGTGGGTGAGCAGAACTTCCAATATCTGTGTGTAGAATCACAGTCTTTAAACTTGAAGAGTACGACAGCCAAACATTCAACATATATCGGGAGGGATTTCGAAGATCCTCAGGACAACCAAGACCCAATCTGCCTTTGGCTGTCATGGAAGGACATAGACCCAGTCTGTTAAGAAGAGACTGGTTGCAGAAGATTAGGCTCAACTGGCTGGAAATCTTCAAAATATCCAACAGCGTCCTCCAAGATGTCTTAAGCGGGTATGAAAACATCTTCCACAAATAATTGGGCTGGATTAAGGGTGTAAAAGCCACAATATATGGCTTGCACTCAAAGGTTCTTCAGGATTGGCCCAGACCAGTGACATGCGCATTGCAATAGAAGGCTGAAGAAGAGCTGAAGGGATTGGAAGAGCTGGGTATAATCAAGCTGATTCAGTTTTCAGAGTGGATGGTGTCAATAGCCCCTGTCCTTAAACCTGATCGGATGACAATGTTTTGTGGGAACTATAAGTTGACCATAAATCAGGCTTCCCAGGTCAATCAGTATCCGATTCTCCAAATTCAAGGCCTCTATGCCAAGTTGGCGGGGGTGGGTCTCACCTATTCAAATTTAAACCTCAATCAAACCTACCTGCAACTGGAGTTGGATGAGGAGTCTGAGAGGTTTGCTACAATCGATACTTCTTCCAATATACCAGACTGCCGTTTGGCATTGCTTCAGCCTGCACTATTTTCCAGTGCACAATGGAAAATCTCTTCCAGGGAATTATTTATTTATTTCCAAGGTGATTATTTACCTTGATGACATGCTAGTCACCGGCACTACAGCAGAAGAACACATGGCCAGCCGAGAGGAAGTAAAGAGATTTTGTGATGCAGGGTCCACCTAAAACACGAAAAAACTTCTGGCCTCCGAAGTAGCGTACCTGGGATTTTGCATTGATGCGACAGGGTTGCAACCATTGGTAGAAAAGGTCAAGGTCAAGGTCATACGAGACGTCCCTTCACCCAGAAATGGCAACGAGCATAAGTCCTTTCTTGGTATGGTCAATTACTATGGAAGGTTTATTTTGATCTAGCCCCAACTTCGGAGCCACTACACCAGCTATTAAGGATGAATCAGCGGTGGTAATGGAGCATCAAAAGGACACCTTCCGAGTTGTGAAGCAAGCATTACAACCTCATGCCTCTTGGTGCATTTTGCTCTGGAGAAACCAATCGTGCTGATTTGTAATGCATTCCCTTACGGTATAGGGCCGTTTTGTCCTACAAAATGGTAGATGGTGCAGAACATCCTATCACCTTTGCCTCACGGACCCTTTCTGAAGCAGAATGAAACGAAGGAGGGCTTCGCGGTTATATTCGGTGTGAAGAAATTCCACCAGTATGTGTTCAACATAGTGACCGACCACAAGGCATTACTGAGCCTTTTAAGGGAAGATAAGCCCATATTTCCCATAGTTGGTGGCCTACAACTATGCTTTTCAGCGCAAATTGCTAATGCGGATGTATTAAGTAGCCTGCCCCTACCCAAGAGCATTACGCCACCACCTGTACCCCAGCAGATCATTCTAGCCCTAAACATCCAACAAACCCTGCCAGTATCCGCGTGGCACATCCGCAGCTGGACACAAAGAGACCCTATTCTTTCAAAGGTCAAACGGATGATAAAATCTGGTTGATGGTCCGAGAAGTCTGAACATCTGAGGCCCTACTTTACTCATCAAGACAAGTTGATAAGTGAAGAGAGCGTGATTCTGTAGGGAACTAAGGACGTCATCCTGTCTCAGGACAGGGGTCTCCTCCTTCAAGAATTACAAAGCACCCGCCCTGGGCAGACAAAGATGAAGATGTAGGTACGCAGTCCCGATTGGTGGCCAGGCATCGACAAAGCTATTGAAGAACTAGTACAACAGTGCCACCCTTGCCACATCCAGATATCTTTGCCACCTTACGCCAGCCTTCACCTCTGGGAATGGCCAGGTCGCCCATGGACCAGGGCTTACGTTGATTATGCAGGCACATTGCTGGGCATGATGTTTTTGGTGCTGGTTGATGCCCACTCAAAATGGCTACCAGTTCAAGAGATGGGGACCGCTACCTCAGCAACTAGGTTGGATGCCTTGCACCAAGTGTTTGCCAGTCATGGGCTTCTCAAGTGAATTGTTTCGGACAATGGCACCCCCTTCACCGACGACGATTTCCAGCACTTTGGGTGAGCAAATGGCATGTGACACACAAGGATAGCCCCCTACCACCCAGCGTTGAACGGTCTGGCTGGGGGCCATTCAAACCTTCAAGAATGCCATGTAAAAACAATCCGATAAATTATTTCACCAAAATCTTTTGTTGTTGCATCACAAAACCTCTCATTCAACCATGGTGGTCATGTTGAGAAGCCAATTGGATATTGTATTTCCAAATTTGGCGGGGAGGGTGGAGGCATGTCAGGCCTTCCAGACGAGTCAGAGGTCACAACGGAGAGGTGGCAGGTCACTCCGGGTGGGAGACCCTGACTTGGTCCGAAATTCTGTTGCCAGTTCATTTTGGTTAAAAGGACGGATTATGGCCCAGTCAGGGCATGTGTCTTATGTGGTCGAGTTAAACAGGAAGACTGTCAACATGCATGTCGACCGCTGAGTAGTTGAGTGGTGACGACCACCGGCATATAGTTGACAAATCCAGTGAGCATTGTGAATGCTTCTGTAGCTCGGTCAAACCAAGGGGTGCCAGTGATCCACTTTTCGGTACAACCTGCTGAGGCCAGTGAGGCTAGTCAAAGTGGGCCCTCTTGAGGTGGCATCGAGTGTGGACAGCTCAATCACCCAAAAGAGTGATGAGCCTGTGGCTGGGCTACTGAGGTCCAGGAGGACCCAGAGGTCTCTGGGTTGATTGGCTTTTTAATGAACTCTCTTCCATTGCTTGTCCCTGTACACATTGAAATAGCTTTGGAGTGGTGTGTTAAGGGATTTAAGGGGGGAGTGATGTGGTAGTGTGGCCCCTTTAAGGGGTCGAGTTTCATGGACCACGTGACCGGCTCGGGGCAAATCATACAGGAACTCGTCAATGGGTAGTTTGCACGGGGCCCTGGGAGCAGGACCCGGGGCAGCTGAAATGTAAAGACGTTTCTACAGTGTTCTGTGCCTGTTATCTAACTGCTGATGCCTTTCATCAATAAACCAATTTGTTTACTACTGGAAGTCTCCAGTGTATGCCTTGAGCCACACGAGGGGTCTTCCCTTTGGATTGGGCTTGTTTGTCTGCTCTCCACTTCAACAGTTTTTAAACCCATTAAGGGGCTGCCTCTGTACTTTCTAAGAAGCACATGAGAACAAAGAGGTTGACCCATAACAAAAGCTGCGGTTAGGAACATACCCCCTACCCTGTGTTAATGGATCCCTGTAGAGCTATAAAGCTAAACAATCTGATTCTCCCCTTTGAAACTGACTTGACCTGTTAACCAAGAAGCTTTCAGCAGGCAATGGAGTGTGAAAGTGACTGCAAACAATACAGTTCACAGCTTTCAGCTTTCTAACCATACACGCAGACTTCTATACTTTAAAGGGCAATGGAATTGACTGTAAAAACCATTTCAAACATTTCCACCACTTTGAACAGATAACTATTAGTTTTACCTCAAAGATTTTTAAACATGGCATACTGATAGACGTTTTAAATGGTCGAGGGAGCACTTTCACTTTATTATGATAAAACTTTAATTTGACATTCTGACTGAATGTTTAATAGGTTTAAAGGCTGCAGATGGGGAGAGCAGACAATAATAATAATAATCTTTATTGTCACAAGTAGGCTTACATTAACACTGCAATGAATTTCCTGTGAAAAACCCCCAATCGCCTCACTCCGGTGCCTGTTCGGGTACACAGAGGGAGGATTCAGAATGTCCAAATTACCTACAACACGTCTTTCAGGACTTGTGGGAGGAAACAGGAGCACCCGGAGGAAACCCTGCAGACACAGGGAAAACGTGCATACTCCGCACAGACAGTGACCCAAGCCAGGAATCGAAACTGGGACCCTGGCGCTGTGAAGCAACAGTGCTAACCACTGTGCTACCGTGCCACCATTCCAGAGGAATACAAGCCCCATTCTAGGGGAGACCCCCAATCTGAGACCCTCCAGCGCAAGCCCCCCTCATTCGCACCTCCCATGAAGGACCCCCTCGGCACTCTGGTTGTTGGGAGGGTACTGCCCATCTTGCCAACCCAATGTGGTACTGCCAACCTGTCACTGATAACCTGTGTTGGGCATGTTCCTATACCCCTCTGGGGGCTAAACCTATCTCTGCATCCCCGCAGGGATCCCTTTGACTGTCTCACGCCTGGCCAAACCTGTTGTAAATGATGCTGGCGTGACGGCACACCACCGCCCATGAAGCAGAAGTGTTAATTTGTCTTTCCTCTCTTCAGGTGCTGATTGTTCTGATTCCTGCATTTTTGTTTTAATTTCCAATTTCCTGTATTTCTTTGGAACACTTCTGCTTCATGTTGTGAAAGCAAATAAATTTAGAATCATTCATTTAGCATTTGATTAGCGTTGTGATGATCACGAAGGACACAGGGGATTGTCAATAGATCTCACCGTGGGCTTTCTGGAATATAAAATCCCCTATTGAGCGGGCAGAAGCTCGTTCGATAGGAGATGGATGCCGAGAGTTTAAAACCGCAGTTCCGACCTGGACCGGCACCTCTGTAGGTCCCCTGGCTGGACACAAGTGTTGTACACTACAACCCTTTTTTCTGTTACTGTAATAAAGGGAGTTATTGTTGGTGGACTGGCGTCAGCGAAGTCTTTGCATTGCCTACAAGGAGTAAAAACAAGAGGTGAACACCTGCAGCCTCTCCCGTAATAAACAAAATGGCATGGTAGTACAGTGGTTAGCACTGTTACTTCACAGCGCCAGGGACCTGGGTTCGATTCCTGGCTTGGGTCACGGTCCGTGCGGAGTCTGCACGTTCTCCCCGTGTCTGCGTGGGTCTCCTCTGGGTGCTCCGGTTTACTCCCACAAGTCCCGAAAGACGTGTTTGTTAGGTGAATTGGACATTCTGAATTCTCCCTCAGTGTGCCCGAACAGGTGCCGGAGTGTGGCGACTAGAGGCTTCTCGCAGTAACTTCATGCAGTGTTAATGTTAGCCTACTTGTGACACTAATAAAGATTATAAAATGCCTCTCTTCGGTAAGCCTTAGCATTATGATGTTAATGGAGAAGGCTGGAGTGTATACATTACTTCTTTCTGGCCAATAACATTGTGGCAGATGAGAAGCAGAAAGTGATTCTGCTGACAGCAGGCGGGGCCCTGACAGTCAGCGTAAGAAAAAGCCTGACCTACACAGATGCCCCTACTCGAAAATCTTTGATGAGCTCGTGGTGCGAAATCATGTGACTCAAAGCCCTCTATTATCTTTCAGATATACTGCTTTAAAACTGCAGTGAGTACCCCGGGGGAACTCGTCACTGAATTTTTAACCGGGTTGCGGAAACTAGCAGGGCATTGTGATTTCAGCCTACCCCTGACCGAGATGTTGCGAGACAGATTGGTGTGTGGAATAAACAATGCTACAATTCAAAAAACGTTACGAGCAGAGCCCAATCTGGATCTCAAAAAAGCCATTGAGATGGGCCTATATCTGGTGAACACAGAAAAAGGGGCTCAGGAGCTACAAGGAGCACCTGCCTGTAATATTCTCCAGGTAGCGGGTGGGACATTGTGTTAAAGTATTCATTTCTTCATTGAAGGTGCCTGTGTGAATCGCCTGCCACCAAATCAGAGCTCTGCTGGTGTCCCCTGGCAGGCAAGGAAATTTTATGACACTCCGAAGGATGCTGGGGAACCCGGACCGGAAGAATGCAGAGATCAGACGAGGGACTAATGTAAGCACTGTAAAAGGACACAACCAAGGCAAGGGTACAGGAATCGGCTTTACGGGTGCTACTCAGAGAAAAGGCCAAGGCCAGCACAGACTTGTATCATGCAGATGTGCCCACTCTCAGATGAAGAGACAATGCAATGAAACTATATCATCATGACCAAGATTGCCCAATAACAATAAAGATGCCCACGGGGGCCGCTGTCTCCGCTATTGAAGAGCAGATGTTTAATCGCCTTCAAACTGGCATCCAATCCTTGAGTTCGGAAGATACTTGAGCCAGATTAGCCACCTACATGGAGGAATTTTACTGATTAAGGGTACCTCAATGACCCTGGTGACCTACAGGCAGCAGTCACCCTGGCTTCCACTCATCACTGTGCGAGGACAAGGACCAGGTCTTATGGGAGAAATTGGCTCCAGCGGATCAGGCTGGATTGGCTAGAGATTTTCAGACTGGGCATTGGAGGACTGTATGAAGTTATCAGCACCTTGAAGCCTTCCAGGAGGGCCTTGGGAAAGTAAGAGGAGCCAGGGCCAAAATCTATGTCGATGCTATGCTTAAATATTTCAGAGCAAGACCTGTTCCATATTTCCTGTGGGAGATGGTTGAGACCATGTTTGGGTGTATGGAAAGTCTTGGCATCGTAAGAATCGTGTAATTCACGAAGTGGGCGGTGCCTGTCGTTCCCGTCCTTACCGGACAAATCAGTCCGCCTTTGCAGGAATTATAAGCTTACGGTCAATTGGGTTTCTAAATTGGATAGGTACCCCTAGCCGCAAATAGAAGAACTATATGCCAAACTAGCAGGTGGCCGGACATTCACTAAGTCAGATATGAGCCCTGCCTTTCTTCAACTTGAATTAGACGAGTCTTCCTGCAAATACATCACGATAAATAAACATAAGGGCCTCTCTGAGTGTACTCGCTTGCCCTTCAGGGTCTTGTCAGCGTGCATCATATTCCAAAAGGATCTGGAGAACATACTCCAAGGATTACCTAAAGTGGTGGTGTACTTGGATGATGTTCTGATCACAGGAACCTCAGAACAAGAGCACCTGACAAACCTAGATGAGATCTTGTTGTGATTTTCAAAACCAGTGATACATTTCAAATTGGAGAAGTGTATTTTTCATCAGCGCAGTGACTTATTTGGGCTATTGAATGGACAGAAAAGGGCTTTCATCAGTGCATCTATGGCAGGCGTTTTATGATCGTGAGCTACAAGCCCTCATTGGGACTTTTTATGAAGGATGAGACAATCCCCTAATCGGCTCCACCCGGATACAGCATTGGGCCTTGAATCTTGAAGCTTATGAATATCTCTTAGAGCACCGCCCTGCAATGCGAAAAGCTGACGCTGATGCCTTTGGTCACCTCCTGCTGCCCACAAGCCTGGCTCCCTTGCCAGTGTTAGAAGAAGTCACAATGACCCTGAATGTTTGAGAGACATTGCCAGTATCTGCAAAACATATCAAGGCCTGGACGTAGAAGGACCCAACATTGACAAAATTGAGGCATATGATCCTGAACGGCAGAGTCCGAGGACAATGCTCAGATGACATGATACTTTATATGACCAAAAAGGATGAACGTAATCTTGGGTACGGTATCATTCTTTCGGTGTCCTGGGTAGTTATCACCTACCCTGGGTGGCATCCAAACCTACTGGAGCTACATAATGGCCAACCTGGGATCTCTAAAATGAAAATGCTCACCAGGAGTTACATCTGGAGGCCCAGTCCTGACTCACATTTAACGGACTTGGTGAAGCAGTGCAATTCATGCAAGGAGAATCAGAAACTCCCTCCTTCAATCTCTCTACACCCGCGAGTGTGGCGTGGCAGGCAATGGGTGTGAATGCACATAGACATTGCTGGGCCTTTTCTGGGGCCCATATTTTTGATCCTGACGGACACACACTCCAAATGGTTGGAGATACACCACATGAGCTGCATAACCTCCCAAGTTACGATCCAGAAACTGAGACAGGTTTTGCACACATGGCATACCGGAAGTCTTGGCTTCCGATGGCTTTCACCAGTGGTGAGATCCAGGCCTTCATGAAATCAAATGGTATCAGACAATTAGAATAGCACCATATCATCTGTTGTCCAATGTACTGGCAGATCAGGCGGAATCATTGCAGGGAGTGCTGCAATGTCAGAGGTGCCTCCTTTGCTTGAGTGATAAAGATCTTGTGATACTATTCTGAAGAAAAGTGGGGCCATTTTCCCTAGTACCCTGACTAATGTTCATTCTTCAGCTAACATCACTGAAACATGGGTTGAATTTCTACTGCTGAAACCCATTGGGAGCAGTTGAGTAGAATCTGGAACTGAGGGTTCCTGTGCCTCCTATGAAGGATGGTTGCAGTTGATCAGGTAGCAAGTTGGTGAAGGCTGCAGGAGCATGTTTGGGAATGGTCCTGACTCTTGTGGGGGCTAGCAAAGGGTTACTTTGGGGTGAAGAGGTGGAATTGAGTGGGTTGCCAATTCCAGGGCCCCAGGGGTGTGGATTGGAAGCCCGGGAAGGATGGGAGGCCTGTGGGGAAAGGCTGGGCACATGGAGGGATGGGAATCGCATGGTGCAGGGTGGGTTGAGGGGGAAAGGATGGGAGGTTTGACGGTACGGGGGGGGGGGGTGATAAAGGATCTCGAGGTGGGATTGAGGCCTTAGGTGGCAGGAGTGATGCTTAATGTGGGTGGTGGGGGGCAATTTAAGAAGCTCGCCAACAGGCACCTAAATCCAGGAGGTATGTGTATGGGCACTTACCTCTGAATTTACCAAGTCCTCACTTCGATGAAGCTGCCGGAAAACCTGACCCAAACCTGCGCTCTTATTCGGTCAAAATTGATGCCTGAATTACCTGATCAATAAGACACTTTGCTCTGCGTAAAACAGATGCTGCATTTTCTACATTGCAACGAGTACAGTTCAGAATATATTTCAATAGCCATCAAGTGCTTTGGAGCACCTTGAGGTTGTGAAAGGTGCTATATAAATGCAATTATTTTTCTTTTTGTACAGTGACCCCATGTTGTTTATTTTCTATTATTTTAGGCTTTAAGAAGCAAGCCGGCACGGGAATCACGCTCCAACTGAACTCATGCCCTCAAACCAATATTTCATCATTGAGAGAGCAGCAGGTCTACTGCTCTCATTCTGCTATGAGATGCATGTGGATGTCCTCGATTCACAAGTCTGGTAATTCCTCTTTCCCTGGCATATTAACATGCACAACTTTTAAGAGACAAATTAGATTTCTTTTGTTGCTGTCTTGTTTCACAGTGGAATGTTAGTATGTTGGAAAATTAACATTTATTTGAAATACTCGAAGGTTACATTTCACCTTTGGTGTAATTTTGACAAACTCCCAAATTGTTTGAATTGTATCCATGGTCGATGCACCACCAGCCAGCCCCCACTCCACCAACCCCCACCCCCATAAACTGAAGCATCCAGTGTTGTCCTTGTCACAACTAGGTGAGCGTGCCAGAGAATCAAGTTATTCCTTTGGTTTTATTTAGCTGCCTTGCACCATAGCATTCGCACCATGGACAAGTTCCCCTTTCGGGACTGAAAACAATCCTGTGTAAACCTGAAAGCCATCATGTTTCTTTGAGAAAGACACTTGATGGGGTTTCAACAGCCAGTAAAATTTAATCAGCCAACTGTAAATTTACCACCATGGACTTTTCAATTGTGTTCACCTGTAACAGTATACGGTACTTCACGCTGGATGCTTTTGTTAAGGAATTCAGGAATAAGGGCAGCATGGTAGCACAGTGGTTAGCACAATTGCTTCACAGCTCCAGGGTCCCAGGTTCGATTCCGGCTTGGGTCACTGTCCGTGGGGAGTCTGCACGTTCTCCCCGTGTCTGCGTGGGTTTCCTCCGGGTGCTCCGGTTTCCTCCCACAGTCCAAACATGGTCAGGTTAGGTGGATTGGCCATGAAAAATTGCCCTTCGTGTCCAAAAAGGTTTGGAAGGATTACTGGGTTCCGGGGATGGGGTGGAGGTTTAAGTGGGGTGCTCTTTCCAAGGGCCGGTGCAAACTTGATGGGCCAAATGGCCTCCTTTTGAATCTATGAATCTATAATTTAATAAAGCCCGGTCCTTAACCCAACCGATGAAGGATTTAAATCTTTGCCATGCGCAGGGAGTAAAGTGACAAACAATTTTGACCACAAAACGTGGAAAAATAATATCGGTTAGGTGGGGTTACGAGGTTATGGGGATAGGGCAGTGGAGTGGGCCTAGGTAGAGTGCAGACCCGATGGGCTGAATGGCCTCCTTCTGCACTGTAGGGATTCTATGAACTCAATGGATTCTATGGAATGTAACTAATCCTGAGACTCAGGCAGTGAGCAAAAACCTTGAAGCTGTTTTCTACAAATTGGGAAAATACTGATTAGTCCTGAAGAATTCAAAACCAAAAAGAGTCCTAGGAACTTTATGATGTCCATTTTGCTCTGCCTGTGCTCTATGTTAGAAACAAATGGACTTTTGTGTTTTTCTCATTTTCCTGCAGGGTAACACTTTGTATCTTGGCAATGCAAAATGTAAGTCCTGATAAGACTTATAAAACTCAAGATGGAAATGTATAAATACTTGGTGACAGAGGTCTTTTGATGCAATGTGGAGCCTTCCTGTCTCAGAGCCAGAAGCTCCAGATTCAAGTTCCACTACTGGACTTGATGGCCGAGGAAGGTTGAGTACCAACTTATGTACCCTTCCAACACACGGCAATGGCAGGCAGTAAAAGATTTCTGAGGGCGGCATGCGGCGCAGTGGTTAGCACTGGGACTGCGGCGCTGAGGACCCGGGTTCGAATCCCAGCCCTGGGTCACTGTCCGTGTGGAGTTTGCACATTCTCCCCATGTCTGTGTGGGTTTCACCCCCATAACCTAAAGATGTGCAGGTTAGGTGGATTGGCCACGCTAAATTGCCCCTTAATTGGGAAAAAAAAATTTATAATTGGGTACTCTAAATTTATTTTTAAAAATAAATTTTAAAAAAGATTTCTGTTCAGCCACACGATGAAAAGAACATTGGGGCCTCAATCATCACTATCTCTGAACTACAGGGCGGGAATCGCGCCGCGCCGGTTGGCGCCCCCCCCCACCGGCGATTCTCCGGCCCGTATGGGCCGAAGTCCCGCTGCTAGAATGCCTGTCCCGCCGGTGTGGATTAAACCACCTCTCTTACCGGCGGGCCAAGGCGGCGCGGGCGGGCTCCGGGGTCCTGGGGGGGGGCGCGGGGCGATCTGGCCCCGGGGGGTGCCCCCACAGTGGCTTGGCCCCCGATCGGGGCCCACCGATCCGCGGGCGGGCCTGTGCCGTGGGGGCACTCTTTTCCTTCCGCCTTCACCATGGCGGAGGCGGAAGAGACCCCCTCCACTGCGTATGCGCGGGGATGCCGTGAGCGGCCGCTAACGCTCCCGCGCATGCGCCGCCTGGCAATGTCATTTCCGCGCCAGCTGGCGGGGCACCAAAGACCTTTCCCGCCAGCTGGCGGGGCGGAAATCAGTCTGGCACGGGCCTAGCCCCTCAAGGTTAGGGCTCGGTCGCTCAATATGCGGAGGATTCCACACCTTTGGGGCGGCGCGATGCCGGACTGATTTGCGCTGTTTTTGGCGCCGGTCGACGGACATCGCGCCGATTACGGAGAATTTCGCCCCTGGTGTCGACAGAGAACTCGAGAAAAAGATGATATTCGGTACAAAGAGAAATTGAGGAGTTTGAGGCACTGTGGGTTGGATTTTGCGGCGGTAGAGTGTGGGTGTGAGAAGGGGAACTTTGAGGCCAAACGTCAGCATTTGCCATCATTCACCCCTCTGAAATTGATCACAACTTCATGCCGGACATGCACAGATTAGCATGGAAACCTTGAAGTTATGGGGCGGGATTCTCCATCCAGCCAGCCCCGTTTTCCTGCGTTGCGCGCCCTCACCGGCAGTGGGATTCTCCGTTCTTGCAGCTGCCCAAAACGTTTTCCATTGTGGGCCACCCCATGCCGTTGGGCGTGGGTGCGCTGCCGGCATGGCGGAGGATCCTGCCGACGGAGAATCCCGCAGATGATCTGTCATTCTAGGTTGACACAGGCTGTACTGCGAACAACTCCCACCACACTGTTCCCCCTCCTCACCCCCACTAAGGAATGACTGAACTCAATGAGAATTTCATCATACCCGTTTCCACATTGCAGCTACAAACCCCATAAAAAGATATGACTTATTCAATCAGGTGTAACTGGAATTGTAAGGACAAGATGACTAATAACATTTGATGACCAATAGAAACGGTCTAGGAAAAGTAATTTTAGAATTATCCATTGCTCGTTAATAATTAATTGGTGGATATTTGAAACTAAATGGAATATTACACCTTCAACCCATGTGGATGGCACGATTATTAATTTGTTTTCTGTAAAAATTTAAAAGTGGTTTATCTGACTGCTTGCTGTTTCCTGTTTGGGAGTCTGAAAATACATGACCATTGGATAGACGACCATTACTGATTCTCTACACTGAATGCCCAGTGGTTGCAGTTCCACTGTGTGGCGAGAGAGGGAACACCGCCTGGAAGTTCCCCTCCAAGCCACTTCAGTCACTTGGAACTACATCACCATTCCTTCTCTGTCGCTGGCCAAGATCCTGGGATTCCCTCCTTAATGACCCTGTGGGTGTACCGACACACGGACTGCAGCGCTTCAAGATGGCGGCTCACGATCATCTCCTCAAGGGCGGTTAGGGATGGACAATAAAAATTGGCCCAGTCAGCGATGTCTACATGACAAGAATGAATATATAACAGTGGTTAGCAATGCTGCCTCACAGCACCAGGGACCCGAATTTGATTCTGAAATTGGGTGACTGTGTGGAGTCTGCACATTCCCCTGTGTCTGCGTGGGTTTCCTTCGGGTGCTCCGGTTTCCTCCCACAGTCCAAAGATGTGCAGGTTAGGTGAATTGGCCCTTAGTGTCCCAAGATGAGGTGGGGTCACGGGGGTGAGGGGTTGGGAGGGAGGTAGAGTGCTCTTTCGGAGGGTCGGTGCAGACCTGATGGGCCAAATCATCTCCCTCTGCACTGTAGGTATTCTATGAATATATAAAAAATAATTCTCACCAGTCGGCTCACTAGATCTCTCAGCCAGACAATTTGTGTCGTCAGTGGTGAGCATCTTTGCTTTGAATCTGACCGGAAACTCTGGGAGAAAGTGTCAGTCTGCTCTCAAAGTGGGAACCTTTGCCAGGCGGGAATGCTGAAAAGATATCTGCTCTCCACTGAGGCTCTGCACTGGGAGCGGAGTCTTGCAAAACTGATTGATAATTTTCAAACTTTGCAGGGGCAGATAGACTACAATTGTCCTGTACATTACTCTAACATAAGAGTTTGTCAAGATTATTCGTCACTGTCATGCACCGCTGACATTAATGACACGGTATCTATACTAGACTTGGAAGCTTTAAAAAAATCTCATCCATTAATATCAAGATTGGCCAGTTTTTGCAATCTTTTAATCGGTTGTCAAACTCTTTTTAAGATCAATATCAAACTCTGTATTAACCTAAAATGCTTCAACTGCTTCACTGAGGTAATGGAGGAAAGTGGTTTATCACAATTTTATGAGATCTTATTATTGTGTCTGCTGTCGGACATATCTGGAATTTTAGCTTGAGAGGCCATTGCCCTCTCCTGTCTCTCCATATATTTTACCTCAGTGTACAGCCCAACAGGCAGCAGGGAGTCGTGATTATTTATTAACTTTATTAATCCCTGCCGTTTTCAGAGTTGTACTGGAATCATTATTGTTTTTATTAAAGTTTTATCCCTCCATTCTTAATTATTTCTTTGTTACCTTTGTCAATTAATTCATGGATATTTTAAAAAAGAAATTCTACACATTGCTTTTTAGGATTCCTGGTGATCTGATGATTTGGGAATAACATGTCAGGTTAGGATGGAAGAGACAGAAGAGAGATAAAGCAAGTGTATGGTTTTCTCCAATTTAATGTAGCCTCTCTAAAAGGAAAAAAAACAATGAAATACCGGTAACATTTTCTCAATCAGTGTCAAACAGTATTGTGTTCCAGTCTTGTTAATATAGCACAAAACAAAACTTTGAATCTAATCTGTCACTCAACAAGCATTTCTGTGTCATGTGTTTTCAGTTCGAGATTATCAGCTGCATTGGCAGATGGTGGACCGTTTTTGCCTGCCATGTATAGGAACTGTCTGCAGGCTCTTATTTTGCTCAATGTTGAAAAAGAAGCCAATTCCGTCCATGCTATAGGCACTATTCAACGTAGATTCAGCTCGGTTGTTCCAAGTAACATTACATTCAGCGATTGTTAAGGGTAGCACGTGGTTAGCACTGTTGCTTCACAGCGCCAGGGACCCGGGTTCGATTCCCAACTTGGTAACTGTCTGTGTGGAGTCTGTACATTCTCCGCATGTCCGCGCGGGTTTCCTCCGGGCACTCAGGTTTCCTCCTACAAGTCCCGACAGATGTGTTTGTTAGGTGAATTGGACATTCTGAATTCTCCCTCAGTGCTCCCGAACAGGCGCCGGAGTGGGGCCACTAGGGGTTTTCACAGTAACTTCATTGCAGTGTTAATGTAAGCCTACTTGTGACACTAATAAAGATTATTATTATTGATAGATGCTTCTATGTGCAGCATTTTCAAACCGGTGCTCTGTGGTTTCTTAAGCAGCAGTATTCACAGGAGCAGCCAGAGTAATTAATATTCAAACTCATCTGCCTTTGCCACTTGGCCATTAAGGAACACAGTATGCGTCTCGACGATATTATGGGAGCACCGCTGCCTGGATGTCCTCCTTTTCGGTTGCCTTTTGGTTTCAGAAGGGGCATTCGTCGCCCTGTTGCCAGACAAAGTTTTCTCCTGTCTCGTAACCACGCGACGCGATGACGTAATTCGCGTCGTGATGATGTAACTTGTGTCGAAAAACGTCATCGCGTCGCAAAAACGTCATCACGCCGCTTACGCGTGATGTCGTGGTGGAGGTCGATATGACATGTGGTTCTCCGAGGCTTTCTGTTCCACACCGATGAGTGTTTACTTTCAAAACATGTCCCTCTTACTCAGCGACCAAACCGCCCTTTAATTGACTATAAAACTTCACTTACCGTCAATTATGCTTGTTAGTTGGTACTTGTGACCAATTTCTTTCTGTAACATGTGTGATACCGAAGGGTGTTGACACTAGTAATAGGAAAATAATCATCTTCTGTGGTGGCTAGCAAATCTCTCCTTTGCTATTTCAAGCATTTCTAGGCCAATTTTCAAAGTCTACAGTACAATTTGTACAGTATACTAGAAAAAAGCTCAATATACAGATAGGCATGTCCTCAGCACTGCATAAACACCGATGAACCTGGACATTTGTCATTCGCACCTGGTTTTGTGTAACTGCACATTCAGCAACACATTTCATTTTGCATAATAGTCATTCAATCTGCTGTGCAATCAGATTTTACTGCATGTCGATAGATGAGGAACAAATTGTAGTCAAAGAATGCATTCCTAATGCATTTATCCTGTCACAGTCAAAAGTCCAGGTTGTCAAATTATCAATGTCACATACTGCACGGAGGCAATTTTAATCTAATGTGCCCATCGAGACACTGACAGGAACTCGCTGGGTTTACAACCCACCCATTTGTTTTTGTCAAATTGATGTGGCACTTTGCAGCTGTTGGATTGATTAGAATTTGAAATAAAACTCTAGTCCTCTGTATGTATGCACATGTCAACATTAACTATTCTCCAGGCTAACACTTCTGAAACTGAATTGGCCATTTTGCGAGTTTAAGTGTCCTCAATCTCCTCCATGATGTTATTTTTTCACAACTGAGTGACTAGAATGTATTCTGTGAACTGAGACGGTGTTAATATATTGCAGTAGAACCTTCTATCTGCCAGAATCAGTTCAGCAGACTTTCTGTATTTATCTTCTCCAAGCGTGTAGAGAAGGTTCTTGTCATGTTCAAAAGCTGGGAACTGTTTACCATTTTAAATTTCTGTGCAGCAAGGAAGAATACGGGAATCTGAATTTCACTGTGTGGAAGTGAACAATTTGGATTTGGTGGAAATGCTGTTTTTCCCAGCAAGAGGATGAGTAGGATCATTGGTACTAAATGTTGTGCAAGTTATAGACGGCATGGTAGCACAGTGGTTAGCACTGTTGCTTCACAGCTCCAGGGTCCCAGGTTCAATTCCCGGCTTAGGTCACTGTCTGTGCGGAATCTGCACGTTCTTCCCGTGTCTGCGTGGGTTTCCTCTGGGTGCTCTGGTTTCCTCCCACAGTCCAAAGATGTGCAGGTTAGGTGGATAGACCATGTTAAATTGCCCTTAGTGTCCAAAAAGGTTAGGTGGGGCTACTGGGTTACGGGGATAGGGTGGAGGTGTGGGCTTAGGTGGGGTGCTCTTTCCAAAGAAAGAGGCCAAATGGCCTCCTTCTGCACTGTAACATTTTCTGAAGTTCATAAGAGTCCAAATTCAACAAAGTTGAATGTTGCATGTTTTACAGGCATCAAACAAGTACAGCAGCCACTGATTAAAGCCCGCATTCCACCTGCAAAGCCAGTCACACCACTCCCACTAAATTAGTTGGGCCTTCTATTAATGAGCCTTCCTGAACTGAAATGAAGGTCTTGTGCGCATTTCAGACTATGACTCCAAAATGTGTTTCGACCAGTTGGAGCATTACATACGTTGGTTCTGATTAGTATTCCCGAATAGAAACGTTATGGTGTCAAAAGAGGCCATTCTGCCCGTCGTGCCTGCATCGGTCAAAAAGAGAAACAGGAAACTAGCCGCTCATTTCAATCCCATTTTTCAGCCCTTGGTCCGTAGCTTTACAGGGTCCAGCACTTCAGTTGCAGATACAGGTGCCTTTTAAATGAGTTGAGCATTTCAGCCTCAACTACCAGCTTAGGCAGAGAATTCCAGATGCCCACCACTCTCTGGGTGAAAAACTTTTCCTCATGACCCCTCTAATCCTCTTTTTGTCTTTGAATGCCTCTCCCACTGGTTTGACACAGTTTTTCCTTCTAATCGCTGTAACCAGTCCACTCTTGCCAGCTCATCTCTCAGCTTTGTAAAATTTGTCTTCCCCCAATTTGGAACTTTTACTCCTGTTCTCTAGAATTCATAAGGTTCCTACAGTGCAGAAGGAGGCCATTCAACCCAACAAGTCTTCACCGTCCCTCTGAAAGAGCACCCTACCTAGGCCCACTCCCCCCACCCTCCCGTAACCCCATAATGCCACCTAAACTGCACATCCCTGGGCACTAAGCAGCAATTTTATCATGGCCAATCCATCAAACCTACACACCTTTGGACTGTGGGAGGAAACCAGAGGGCACCCATGCAGACATGGGAGAATGTGCAAACTCCGCACAGTCACCCAAGGCCAAAATTAAGCCCAGGTTCCTGGCACTGTGTGGTAGCAGTGATAACCACTGTGCCCCATAATGATGCTAAATCTAACTGAGGTGACTATCTCCAAAATGGCCCCCTACTGCTACTTCATCCACTTTCCCAGCTTAATTTCCAAAGACTAAATCTAGAATTGCACCCTATAATAAATGCAATGACTGGTGACCACCAGCTGGCTAACGCACAACAAAAGGGTTTATTAACTTACAAACTATATACAGAGCACAACCAGCGATGTCTTCAAACTCAGCACTAGGATCACAACTGACTGCAAAGCCAGCGCTCTGCAACGAGGTCCCCATGCTCATACTCCAATGCATGTCCACTTAAAGAGATGAGTACTACATCCCTCTCCCTTTAAGTATCTTCTTACATAGTACATTGATATACAGCTTTCAAAACATTAACAGTAATGAACAATTTTTAATACAGTTAATCATAAACTCTGTCAGGGGACTTCCTCTTTCTTTGGGAACGACATAGCTCAACTGGTTGTGTTTCCGCTGCAGAGGTAACTTCAGTTGGACCTGCCTCACTGGAACTTTCACTTGGTAGCAGTACATCACTTTCCTCTGTTTCCTCAGTTCCACTGGGAGCAACACTTTGGCCTACCACTGGCTGACCAATCGCTTCATTCGCTGGACACACAACGTAGCTGGCTGGCACAATTGGATCAGGCAGTAACACTGGCTCTTGGGACGACTATCTTGGGATGATCTATGCGCATCAGCAAAAACTTGACCTGCACTTTCCCATCATGGAACAGTGGCACTGGCTTGATCACCACGACTCCTAGGACCCAACTTGGCCCAATTCCAAAATTCTTGACAAATATTTGCATCGCCTGTCTCAAAAACTCTTTCCACACTTGCCAATCATGGTTCCTTTTTTGACAACTCTGCCTTGTCTCCACCCTCCCCGCCAAATTTGGAACCACCAGGCTTAAACTGGTTCTCAAGTGACGACCCATCAGCAACTCAGCTGGGGCTAGGCCTGTAATGGAATGTGGGGTGCTCCTGTGGGAAAACCATAGCTATGCTGTCTTGGTTTCCAGCGACGCAGTTGATTGCTTCTCGAGACCAGCCTTGGGCATCTGAACTGTGCCTTCAGCCGATTCATTCGACGAGGGGTGATATGATGCGGTGTGAACATGTTTCAATCAGTCAAACATCATGCACTGCTGGAATTCCACACCTGTGAACGCCGTTCCATTGTCCGAGACCAGCACACCTGGTACGCCGTGGGTGCGGAACATTGGCACAGTTTCTCATCGGTGGTGGATGAAGGTGTTGACTTCATTTCAAATACTATTTGAATGGACGTCCACGAGAAAAAGGTACATGATTCCCATGAATGGGCCAATATAATCTAGCGTCGCGATTTAACTAAATGGCAACAAAGTTCCATAACGAGCGTGTTTAGCCGTGTGTTCCCCTGCGCTAACAACACTGGAAAACACAATGCTATCGATCTGCGCTCAGGTTAGATAGGGAGCCTCAACGGGGAACGTATGGCTGAGGTCGTACATAGCCACGTTTTTTACACTGAGGAGCTCTGCTCGCTGGAACTCCTCAGTGTAGCGAGAGGGCGGGACACCATTTTTAAATGGCATCTTGATCTCTGGAGCCCGATGCGACCTCCGACCCTACACAAGCCCCCGCCCCTCCCATACCCCCTTAACACCCGTGCATGGCACTGTCAGCCCGATTGCTGCCATGCGGAAAATGCCAGTTTGGCACCTTGGCAGTGCCAACCTAGTAGCCTGGCAATTCCCCTTCCAGCTGGCAGTGCCACCTGGGCACCTTGGAAGTGCCAGACTGGCACCTGGGTGGAATTTTCACGGTTCCAGATTGCCTGGATGGCACCATCAGTGCCAGGGTACCACCCTGCCTAAAAGGCATGCACGTGGGGGGGCCTCCCATCCCCTGGGAGACCCCCAAGAGTGAGGTTCCATCTGGTACCCATTTGTGGAGACCAATACTGAATGGCGTTCGGCCAAGGCTTCCGAGGCGAAGGGGATAGATGCCAATGCCTCAGGTATCCCGGGAAACTGCATATTTCAGTGAGACTGGCTGTCTTGCCCTAATATGCAGATTTGCCAAAACGTGCTCTCACCCACAATGAGCGGGATTCAAATCGCTGCAACTGACGAGATTACACTAGATCTCGCAAGGTGCTGGGAGCTGGATAGACCCCGGGTTTCCCGGCTTCTCTTGGCCACATTGTGCCATGGCGCACTGCTTTTCATATGCAGTGTGGCCGCTCGATCATGCCCTACATCAACCCTCAACCCCAAGGTCAACCTGGTCATTCCAAGGGGTGCAAGGAGGCTGTGGCTGGTAACTTCTGGTTCAACTGGCATGGTTACATTGTTTCACAACCCTTTCTATATCCGCATCGATTCCAAGCCACCACCAGCATTTCCATCTTGGACACGTCCGATTAGGCGTCATGTAATTCACCAAGCAGTAATTCTCTTTCTGGTATGGGGATGACCACTCTCGTTCTCCAAAGGATAACACCATCCTCACAATTAAGCTACTTTTTTCTGGGCTGAGAAGGCTTGATTTCCTCTGAAGCTTTCTCATTTAACTATCAATGCAGTATCATATGTTTAACCTTCAATAATAATGGGTCTTTACTTTATTAGTCCAGCATTTAATTTGGTGCACCATCACAGCTAAAGAGTCCAGAGATTTTAAGGCCATTACAATCTCTTGCGGTACTAGAGAGGGTGACACACCTTCTGGTCATGGAAGTCTATTTAAGACAACTGCATTGGCTATGTGAGCCCCTGACTGATAATGGAAAGTATAATTGCAGGTCATAAGAGTAGTGCCAACTCCGTAACCTAGCAGAAGCAATTGGTGTAATCACTTTGTCCTCACTGATGAGCCTTAAAAGTGGCTTGTGGTCTGTGATGACAGTGAAATTCATCCCATATACGTATTGCTGAAATTTCTTGATGTCATGGATAATAGCCAGGCCTTCTTTTTCTATTTGAGGGTATCCTCTTTCCACATCTGTTAGAGTACTTGATAGGTATCCAATGGGTCTCCCGGGCCTCTCCTCCATCGTATGAAATAACACAGCCCCTTTCCCATATGGTGATGCATCGCATGTAAGCACTATCTTCTAAGAGGGGCTGAAAGGCACCAGTAAGCATGAAGACTGCAGTGCCCACTTAACCTGGTTAAAAACTTATGACTAGGTGCTTTCCAACCCTACCTGTGGCGTTACTTTAACATCGCATGCAATAGTGTTAGCAATGTCGATAGTTTCGGGAGGAATCACCCATAATAGTTGACCATTTCCAGGCAAGATCTGAATTCTAAGTTGCCTCTGAGGGGCTGGTGCCTCCTTAACTGTTCTCACTTTGTCTACTACAGTGTGTAATCCCTGAGCATCCACCTGATAATCAAGATCACCTAATTTGCTTGAAAGGTGCCCTTCTCTCTCTTTCAGCACACTCCCACATCTTCAAAAAGTTTGCCCAAATTGGCCAGATGTTCCTCTTCAGTGGATCCCGTTATTAAAATGATGTCCAAATAAATGTAAACCCTGTGAAAATCCTGCATCAAACTCTCCTTAGTTCACTGCAAGTTGACACAAGCTGATAAAACTCCAAACAATATATTGGTATAAATCCTTTGAGTATTCATGGTGACAAATCCTCTTGATGCGTTGTCCAGTTCTAACTGTTGGTAAGCGTTGTCCAGTCCAACTTAGTGTATGTCAAACCCCCAGCCAACTTGGCGTAAAGATCCCTTATTTTCGGGATGCGGTATTTACTGTCAGCTTGTAATCTCCCCAAATGCGGATTGTCTTGGCTGGTTTGACTACCAGCACATTGGGTGCCGCCCACTTTGCAAATTATATGAGCCTACTGTTGCTCAAATCCGCAAGTCATTTTAATTCAGTTTCTACCTTCTCTACTAATATGTATGGCACAGAACGCAATCTAAACATTTTCAGTGTGGCCTCCAGGTCCACATGGACTTTTGTTTGCAATACTTTGATTTTTTCCAATTCCTCCTGGAACACATACTGGTATTTTTAAATTTTTCATACAAACCCCCTTCTTTCAATTCATAAAAGTCCAGCCAGTTCAATTTGACCTCTTGGAGCCAATCACGTCTCATTAAACGTGGTCCTTGGCCCTACACAACTAACAGTGGTAGCTGAACAGACTGGTGTGCATAACTCACTGGAGATATGGTCATCCTGGCTATTTTTATTTTTATGGTCACTCGGGTATCTGTAGCCAGTTTAGCTGCAGTGTTGTCCAACCGCAAGGGTTGAACCCCTTCTTGGAGATACCTGTAGGTCTTTTCGCTGATGAAAGTTGCCGACACCCCCATGTCTGCTTCCACCTTCAGTGGCTGGCCATTCACTAACAACACCACTGTGATGGGGCCTACCTTTCCTGCTCTCACATTGCTCAGATGTTCCGCTCACCTGCTGGGCCATCCTTCAAATCATGCACTGAGCTGGATTATTTATTCTGCTTGTACTAGACAGGCCCTGCTTGCTTTTACACCCCTGCCTCAAATGTCCCTATTCTTCCACATGCCAAGCACATATTTCTTAAAATATACACGTTCTGGGGAGTGACCTCCCCCGCACAGATAGCACTCTAGTATTCTAAGGCTGTTGTTTAAATCTGTTATACCTTGTGTCTCTTCCAGCTTCTGCATTATTCGCTCTACTTAAACCAGCGCCTTCACTCTTGGCACCGCTGCTGCTTGCAGCTTCGGCCCTAACTGGTGGACCTCTCACTCTGTGAACTTTGCAGCTCCTGGGCATCCTTCACAACTCTCTCTATTGCTGACATAATATCCAGCACCTTCTTAAAGATTAACTCTGATATAGCTAACAATTTTCTTTGCATAGCTGCATGGTTTACACTACGTACTAATCGGTCCCTTATCATGTCATTCAACGCTAACCCAAAATCGAAATGCTCCCCTATTTGTCTTAGTCTTGTTACAAAGGCTACAATGATCTCTCCTGGGCTTTTAAAAAAAAAAAAAAAATCTTTATTATTGTCACAAGTAGGCTTACAGTAACACTGCAATGAAGTTACTGTGAAAATGCCCTAATCGCCACACTCCTGTTCAGGTACACAGAGGAAGAATTCAGAATGTCCAATTCACCTAACAAGCTTGTCTTTTGGGACTTGTGACAGGAAACCCGAGCATCTGGCAGAAACCCATGCAGACACGGGGAGAATGTGCAGAGTCCACACAGAGAGTGACCCAAGCCGAGAATCGAACCCAGATCCCAGGCGCTGTGAAGCAACAGTGTTAACCACTCTGTTACCGTGCCATCCTAAAGGGTAACTCCCCTTTACTAGCTCAATGAGCTCTGCAAATGTCCTTGTGTCTGGAGCATCTGGGGTCATTATACTTCGGGTTCCACATGCAGTCAGCAAAATTACTTTCTTTCTATCTACCCCTCTATTCATTACCCTGGAAAAAAGTATTGCAAACGGTCTTCATTCTGTACCCAGTCCTCTGTAACAACTAAGCTTCTAATTTTCCGAAGAGGGCCATGACTACTTTGCTGCTTTTTCAGGCTGGACTCAATTGGACTTGACTCTTGCAACTGAACTTGCCTTCAAAATTTTACTCTGGTGCAAATTGAGATGCTATTTTATTTGTGTAGTAAATGCAATGATTGATGACCATCAGTTATCTAACGAACAACAAAGGGTTTATTAACTAAAAAACTAGATACAGAGCACAATCAACAATGTCTTCATTCTAAGCACCAGGATTACAACTGACTACAAAGTCCATGCTCTGCACTGAGATCCCATATGGATATCGAGGACACCAGGAGTATCCATGACGTCCCACATCCTACAAGACATGCATTCCACATGACCGAGCTGTCATTAAATTTATTTTACTTTCACAATAGCTATCACCAAACGTGAACCTAGCGCGGTAGATCTCTCAGTGGACCAAGGGGGTAACTCCTTAAGGAAGTTGCCCCCAAGGTCTATCCGAGGACCCCCCCACAATTCATGCCTTGCCCACCCCTCCCTGACCACAAACCCCTACTTACCCTCCCCCCCCCCACAGTGATCCCCTTACTAGAGGGACCCCCCAAGAGACCCCCCCGAATAGGGAGACCCCTCACAGGGACCACTAACTAAAGGGATTCACCACTCAGAGACCCCCAAACTAGAGGGACCCCCACAGGGATTCCCTACCGAGAGGGACCTCCCACAGGTCCCCCCTTCAATGTTTACAAACATCAACCACATCAAAGTTTGATAAGTGCATTCCAATCATACCCGTTCATCCTTGAGTGATTTTGAAGTGCTGAGCTGGAAATTGACAGCACTTAATTTCTTTGATGTGGTTGATTTTATAAACATTGTTTTCAACACTTAGAATGAAGAAGTAGAATGAAGCTAGGCTAACAACTGTTTTGTGGTAGCTGTCAATCACAGCCCACTGTGGGAAATTAATGAATGGCTTGCAGCTAATGGATCTGAGGGGTTTAAACACAGCTCACAACTGTTCTATTTTCAGGAATGGACACGTGGTGCTTCCAAGTAAGAGTTCTACCTGTGATATTTTTCACTGCCCCTATCTGGACTACTCTCTAACTTCCAGACAGAGGTCTCTTTTCTGGGGGTCCCTGTGTGGGGGTCCCCTCTAGTTAGAGGGTCTCTGTGACAATCTCCCTTTTTAGGGAGCACTTCTGGGAGGGTCTCCCTATTTAGATGATCTCTGTGGGAGATCTCCCTATTTTGGGAGTGCCCGCAGCGGGGGGGGGCGGGGGGTCCCTCCATTTAGAGGGTTCCTGTGGGCGTCTCCCTGATTATGGGGACCCTGGGGGGGGGGGGGTTGGTCATCCCTGTACTTGAGGGAAGGGGGTCACCCAGAAAATCCAGCGTTAGGGGGCTGCTTTGTGATGCGGGGGTGGGGGGGGAGGGTGGTGAGGGGCTGATTTACGGTGCGGGGTGGTGACGGCCACAGGACGTCAATATCGGACCGCCCACTCAAAATGGCTGCCCGATTCTGGGATTCCCTGGAGAATCTCTTGTATTCCTCATCATGCATAAATTTTTACGGCAAGGGATACTGAATTTCTCCGAGATTTGAGACGGCATATCACGTGCATTTCGGCTCCAACGGCAGTCTCCCAAATGGAGAATTTTGCCCATGATTTTCCCTTTAGAAATCCATGATAGCTCTTCCAAATCAACCAAAATTTTTCCAGGTGACTACTAATTTTATCTAGGGCAGTACAGCAGCATAATGGTTAGCACTGTGGCTTCACAGCGCCAGGGTCCCAGGTTCAATTCCCTGCTGGGTCACTGTCTGTGCGGAGTCTGCACGTTCTCCCCGTGTGTGTGTGGGTTTCCTCCGGGTGCTCCAGTTTCCTCACACAGTCCAAAGATGTGCAGGTTAGGTGGATTGGCCATGCTAAATTGCCCTTAGTGTCCAGAAAGGTTAGGAGGGGTTATTGGGTTAGGGAGATAAGGTGGAAGTGAGGACATAAGTGGGTCGGTGTAGATGCGATGGGCAGAATGGCCTCCTTCTGCACTGCATCATCTATGTTCTATGTTCTATCCCGAACAATAAGGGCATAACATTTGCAATTCTCCAGTCCTCCAGCATCTCCCCCAAGACTAGAGAAGATGGAAGATGATGGACAATGCCCCTGCAAATGTCTATTGTCACTTCCTTCAATATCGTTGGATGCGTCTCATCTGATCCCGGAGTCTTGTCAACTTTAAGTGCTCATGGTCTTTTCAACACTTCCATCTTATTGAATTTGAACCCTTCTAGGGGCAGAAGTTCCTTGTCTATTCCTTGTCTATTCCTCTCTAATGTTTCCTCTTGGTTCCTGCGGTACACGGCCCCTTTAAGGGGACAGGACCATGTGACTGAAAGGGGGCCAATCGCACAGGAACCCGCGAACCCCAACCAGTAGGGAGTTTGTGCGGGGCCTTGGGAGCAGGACCCTGGGCAGTGTGGACCAGGGAGCCGAAGTATTAAGGCCTGTTGTATAGTGTTCTGTGCCTGTTAATGAACTGCCTTTGCCTTTTATCAATAAAGCCTCTCGTTAACCACTGGGAGCCTCCAGTATATGTCTCTGTGCCACCACATTGACGACGAGGTAAAAGTTTTCTCGCAGCTGACAGTCAACATGAATCGAGGGAAGAAGGAAGGAGCAGTTAAGAAAGTAGAGAAGCTCCAGCAAAAGTCAAAATTATTTAAACCATATGTGGAAATGCCTATCATTGGAAAACTAGCCACGTTTAACCAAGAGATTGTGGATTGCAGTCAATACATCAAACAGCTCCATTTTATTTTACTGCAAATGAGATCACAGAAAAGAATGAGGAGAAGGTGATAATTCTGACAGTTTGCGGGCCCCAAGCGTATAATTTGATTCGGAACCTCACGTCCCTGGAGGTACTCGACTCAAAAACCTTTGACCAGATAGTGAAATTGGTTGAGGAACAATATAACCCAAGGCCCTTCATTATCCTCCAATGTAATAAGTTTAATTCTGCAGTGAGGAACCATGAAACGTCTGTGTCAGCCTTCAGAGCCAGCTTGCTGGGCATGTTGAGCTCGGGACCACGATTAGTGACATTCTGTGGTTTGTGGGATCCATAACCTTAATATCCAGAAGAAGCTTCTGCTGGAGACCACAATTACATTGGAAAAAGCGATTCAGATAGCTCAGGGAATGGAGTGTGCCAAAAATGCGTCACTGAGCTCTAAAGTGTGGCTGAAGGGGAGAATAACCAGGTACGGGGAGGTATGACAGCGAGGTCTGCAGCAGGATCAACAGGCACAACGCAGAACCAGACATAGTTCTTGGGATTGGACCAGAACAGAAAGAGCAGGAAGGAGTTTCCACCTCCTAATCCGAGGTGGACTGCTGTCGTCGGGGGGTGGGACCAACCCCAGGAATGAGTTTCTAATGCAACCGAAGGCGGCACATTCAAGCACGTTGCCGTGCGAGGCAAAGGACGCAATTACCAAAATAAAACAGCAGCAGTCCACAGTGCCACTGAACATAGTGCAGAAGTACAATGAAGAATAGGATCATAGATTTTATCATAGAATTTACAGTACAGAAGGAGGCCATTCGGCCCATCGAGTCGGCACCGGCTCTTGGGAAGAGCACCCTACCCAAGGTCAACACCTCCACCCTATCCCCATAACCCAGTAACCCCACCCGACACTAAGGGCAATTTTGGACACTAATGGCAATTTATCATGGCCAATCCACCTAACCTGACATCGTTGTACTGTGGGAGGAAACCGGAGCACCCGGAGGAAACCCACGCAGACACGGGGAGGATGTGCAGAATCCGCACAGACAGTGACCGAGGCCGGAATCGAACCTGGGACCCTGGAGCTGTGAAGCAAATGTGCTATCCACAATGCTACCGTGCTGCCCTTGTATGCAATGTATCGGTTGAATGCAGAACAATTAACAAAGATGGCTCCAACTGAAATTGTCTTCAGGGTAAATGGTAAGCCCATTAAAAGGGAAGTAAACACCGTGACAGTAATGCGTGAGCAGATGTTCCAATATCTTTGTGCAGGAACACAGGGCTGGATTCTCAGATTATGCGACTATGTCCGGAGGATGCGTCTGGTCTTACGACCAAAAAGTTGGCGCCATCCCCGCACCGTTACTCCGCCAGCAGTCGCTCCAGTAAAGCCCCCCGGCTTTACCTGCCGACATCGACGCAGAATGGTTGGGTCCGTGGCTGCGCATGCGCATGGTGGCGGCCTGCGGTGGCTGCACGGTACAACATGGCGCGGCCGCACGTGGACCAGGCCTGCCAAAAACTGCCCCCCTGTAACCACCCTAGCCACCCCCAGACCACCCCCCACCAGTCCCCCCAGCCCCCGCTGAAGCCCTCCCTGCCAGCGGACTGAGTCCGCCCCCCAACTGTGGTAGCGCTGGACACAGTCCGCAGCCACCACGCTAGGTTTACGAAAGTTGAGAGGACACGCGACCGACGCTGTCGGGAAGTCGGCCCATCAGGGGCGGAGCATCAGGGGAGGACCTCCGGTGGCGTCCTGAGGCCGTCCCAACGGCGTGCGCCGTACTCCTCAAGTATGCTATTTTTGAGGGGGCAGAGCATCGGAAAAACAGCGCCGCTCCCGATTTCGGCATCAGCAATCGAGGAATCCCGCCCACAGTCTTTAACCTGGAAGAGTATTGAAGCCAAGCTATACATCGGGGAATTTTGAAGATCCTTGGAATAGTCAATACCACAGTGACATACTGAGGGCAGGAGGCCAAGCTGTGTTTGGTTGTCGCGGAAGGACATGGCTCCAGTTTGTTGGTAAGATACTGGTTACAGAAGATTAGTCTCAACTGGCAGGAAACCTTCAAAATATCTAACAGCGTCCTCCAAGTTGTCCTCAATTAGAAGATGTCTTCTACAAAGAATTGGCCTAGATTAAAGGTGTAAAAGACAAGTTACATTTCAATCCTGTTTCGATGCCCAAGTTCCTTTGAGCCAGACAAGTATCATACACACTGCATCAGAACGTTGCAGCTGAATTAAAGAGATTGGAAAAGCTGGGTACAATCAAGCTAGCGTGGGCGTCGCCGATAGTCCCTGGGCTGGATTCTCCGATTCTGAGGCTAAGTGCTGACGCCAGCATGGGAATGGTGGCCTTTTATGACTGAACAAACAGTGCAAAAAGGCCACCGATCCCCCGTCTGGTGGGGGGTTAGCAGGCACGCATCGCGGAGAACCGGTCCGAGCTGCCAATACGGCCAGAGGATTGCTGGGTCTGTGGCCGCACATGCGCACGGTGGCGGCCTGCAGCGGTCTCGCCGTGCAACATGGCGCCATCCGCGTGCAGACGAGGCCTGCCAAATAGCGTCCCCCTTTGGCCAGGCTCACCACCCCGGACCACACCCCACCAGTACCCCCAGCGCATGCCGAAGACCCCGGCCCGCGGATCGACTCTCCCCTGACTGTGGTGGCACTAGACTCAGTTCGCAGCCGTCACAACGAGTTCCTGAAAAAGAAAATAGCATGATTGTCCCATGGCATCGGGAACTCGGCCTGTCAGGGGCGGAGCATCGGGGGGATGCCATCAGGTAACATCCTGAGGTTGTCCGTGCGGCGTACTCCTAGAGTAATAAAAGCAAATTACTGCGGATGCTGGACAAAGCTTTGACAAAGAGTCATCGGACTCGAAACGTCACCTCTTTTCTCCCCTACAGATGCTACAAGACCTGCTGAGATTTTCCAGCATTTTCTCTTTTGTACTCCAAGAGTACGCCGTTTTGGAGGGGTGGAGCATCGCAAAAGCGGCAGCGCCCCCGATTTCGGCGCAGACGTGGAATCTACGGCCGATCACCGAACGTGATTTCAACGCGGAGACCGGAGTATCCCGCCCCCTGTCTTTAAATCTGATCGTTCATTAAAGAGTGGTGGGGACTAAGCTGACCATAAATCAGGCTACCCAGGTAATCGGTATCTGATTCCTCGAATTGAAGACCGCTATGCCAAGTTGGCGGGCGGCCTCACCCATTCAAATGTGAACCTCAGCCACGCTTACCTATAACTAGAACTGGATGAGGAGTTGCAGAAGTTGCAATAATCAATCTCCACAAAGGCCTCTTCCAGTATACCAGACTGCCATTTAGCATTGCTTCAGCCTGCGCTATCTTCCAGCACATGGTGGAAAATCTCCTCTTGGGAATTCCCAGGTTGATGGTTTACCTTGATGATGTGCGAATCATTGGCACTACACCAGAAGTACATATGGGCAGCCTCGAGGAAGTATTGAGCAGGCTTTGTGATGCAGGAGTCCACCTAAAATGTGGATGCGCTAAGTCACCTGCCCCTATCTCAGAGCATTCCGCCACCACCTGTACCCAAGGGGATCATTCTAGCCATAAACCTTAGAGACAGCCTGCCAGTGGCTGCGGGCCCCATCAACAGTTGGACCCAAAGAGGCCCTGGGTGGGATTCTTCATCTGTCATTGAAGTGGTGCACGGCCACAGATCCAGCAATCTTCTGGCCGTATCGGCAGTTAGGACCGGGTGCTCTACGCTGCCTGCCTGCTAGCCCCCCACCAGCCGGGGGATCGGTGGCCATTTTGCGCAGTTTGTTCGGTCATAAATGGACACCATTCCCATGCCGGCGTCAGCACTTAGTCTCCGAATCGGAGAATCCAGCCCAGGGACTATCCACGCTAAACACTGAACCAGCTTGATTGTACCCAGCTTTTCCAATTTCTTTCGTTCAGCTTCAACATTCTGATGCAGTGTGTATGGCGCTTGTCTGGCTCAAAGGAACTTGGGCATTAAATCAGGATTGAACTAGGTAGAAAATTAGCAAGCAGGACCAATTGTTGACCACTCGATTGCCCAAAAGAATCTCGAGCCTGTGGCAGGGTTACGGAGGTCTGGGAGGACTCGGAGGTCTCTGAACAAATTGGCTTTTGGATGGATACTCTTTCCCCTGTTGATTCTGTTAGCATTTGTAATTTCTGTTTATAGTTTTTGGGGTAGTTGTAATAAGTGACTTAAGAGTGGAGGGGTGAGGTAACACAGCCCCATTAAGGGGACAGGCTCCACAGAACATGAAACTAGCCTGGGACCAATTGCGTGGGAGTGCATGAATCTCGGCCAATGGGAGTCTGTACTTGGCCATGGGATGAGGACCCCGGGCAATGTGTGACCAGGAGCCAAAGTGTTCTGTGCCTATTACCTAACTGCCGGTCAGGGCTGGGACATCAATATCTTTCATCAATAGACCACTTTGTTAATTACTGGAAGCGTCCAGTTTATGTTTCGAGAAACCACAGTTCCCTCACCCCTGTCGAGTTAGTTTAAAGTTCTCCCAACAGTACGAACAAAAGACCCCACAAGGAACTCAGTACCAGCCCTGTCCGGCTTGTACAGGTGCCATCTCCCCCAGAGGCAGTCCCAGAATTCCAGGAATTTTTACACCATCTTTTCAGCAACACATTAATTTGCCTTTGGGCAGTGCGTTGGCACGGTGGTTAGCACAGTTGCTTCACAGCTCCAGGGTCCCAGGTACGATTCCCGGCTTGGGTCATGGTATGTGCGGAGTCTGCTCGTTCTCCCCTTGTCTGCGTGGGTTTCCTCCGGGTGCTCTGGTTTCCTCCCACAGTCCAAAAATGTGCAGGTTAGGTGGATTGGCCATGATAAATTGCCCTTAGTGTCCAAAAAAGGTGAAGTGGGGTTACTGGGTAACGGGTATAGTGTGGGAGCGTGGGCTTGAGTGGGGTGCTCTTTCCAAGGGCCGGTACAGACTCGATGGGCTGAATGGCCTCCTTCTGCTCTGTAAATTCTATGATCCTATGATCCTTATCGTCCTCTCCTATTTCTGGAATACAAGCAAAATACTGTGGATTCTGGAAATCTGAAATAAAAATAGGAACTGCTGGATAATCTCAGCAGTTCTGAAGGCATCCGTGGAGAGACAAATAAACTTAACGGTGCCCTGGTGGCAGAGCAAAGGTGTCAGGCTGGCAGTGCCAAGGTGTCCAGGTGCCAACAGGAGTGGGTCAGAGTACTACCTTGCTCAGAACCCAACCGCCCAGGGGCCTCTAATGGCCTGGAGACCTACCCAGGTTCCATTACGCCTTGTCCACGTTTGTGGAAACTAATGTTAAACACACCCTAGTGGGATCTCGCCAGCCAAGTTAGTTCCCGGATCAATTAAATATGTTAATCTGGAACGCACCCAGTGAGGGCGAGATCCAGATCGTAACGTCACGTGAGATCTCATTAAATCTCGTGAGGCGTTTCGAGCATTTCAAATCAAGCAAGAGGCACGATGAGGCCGTTAAATCACGCCCAACATTTCATATCTAAATGATCATTTAGATCCGAAACGTTAACTCCATTTCTCTCTTCCTATTTCTATACTCACTTGCATGTGGCACTGGGAGTAATCTGGAAATTACTATTTTTGAGGTCCTGCATGCTAATTTTCTACATATTTCCCTAAATTCTGACTGCTGGACCCCCATCCCCTTCCTACCTAAGTTATTGTGGACCACGACCTCTGGCAGTTCACCCTATACCAGAATGATGTCCTGTAGCCACTCTGTGATATCCTTGACCCTGGCACCAGGGAGGCGACATACCATCCTGTATGTTTATTTAGTCCCTATTCACTATTGCTCTTCCATTTTTCTTCCCTTCTGTACAGCCCAGTCTCTTGCGGTGCCACAAATCATTCAGGAGAGATATTAGGAAGCATTTCTTCACTCAAAGAGTGGTAGAGGTTTGGAAAGTTGTTAATTTTATATCTGAGATAGATAGGTTTTTGTTAAGCAAGGATATTAAGAGATATGGGCCTAAGGCAGGTATATAGAGTTAGGTCACAGATTAGCCATGATTTCATTGAATGGCGGGACAGGCTTGAGGGGATGAATGGCCTACTCCTGTTTCTATGTTCCTAAACCTGGCACTGACAGCAATCATCTGAGGAACCAGCTTCCGAAATGGAAAAATGATTCCAGAGCGGGACGCCTGGGGCTCCTTCACTACCTGCCTAGTTCTCTTGAACTGCCTGATGGTCTCCTATTCACTCTCTGCCTCCAGGCCCTTAAATGGTGGTGTGACCACCTCTCCGAATGTTCTATCCATCTAGCTCTCAGTTGTTGTGAAGGACTTGCTTAAAAAGATGTCCATATCTCCCACTACTAGATGCTGCCCATATCTGCAAAATTTCTCATTTGGATTGAATCAAAAACTGAGGGGAATATTTTCACGATAAAAAAACTTCCCATATTTTTAAATTGGCAGAGGGAGCAGAGAGTAGTCCACACCTCCACTGATTTGTGGAGGTGTGGACACTGCTAGCTTTTTTTGATGGTTTATGTGTTTTGGGCATCTGGTGATGATGAACCCTTCCAATGCCAGCTTTACACTTGCTGTGAATGAACGTATTTGTTGCCAAATCTCCTCTTGTACTTCATGTCAAGGCCTGTTTGTGATTGCCCTCACAATGTTTGTGCTGGAACCGCGTCAGCCTTCAATATTTGGACTTCCAGTTGACTTTAAAACAACCCGTCTAAGCTGTTTTCAGCTACTTAAACCCCAATTTTAAAGTGTTGCTCCCACTTCCCAAGTGGAATGTGGTTCTGACTGATTAGGTGATGGATGAAAATTCAATTGCAGCCTTTCAAAAGGGAATTGGACAAATGCTTGAAAGAGAAAATAGATTGCGGGAAAGGGAAAGGGGCAGTGGTGGGAGGCTAATTGGATTTCTCTTTGAAGAGCCAATATATTCTGGATGGGCCAAATGGCCTCAACTTGTCCTCTACTATCCTACCATTCAATGTCCCTTCTGCTATGATTATGTTTAGCTACGCTTATTAAGTGGTGCCTCGCCCTCATTTTGGATTTTTGCTCACACTTTGAGTAATGCTGGAGCAGCCAAACTTTGTTTTTGTGTAACCCTCGTCACAAATAAATTTGGACCTCTGGATCAGCTTGGAAATTAATCCAGAACATTCTTATTACCAGCAAAAATGTAATGCCACCTAAACAAATGAAGGTTTTGAATTTCCTTTGCGACTTACAAAATTACCTCGAGACATCGTAAAGTGCTTGACAGACAAAGCACTTTTTTCTTTCAAAGCGCCATCCCGGTTGTGAAGTAAGAAACCGAGCAACCAATTTCTGTGACCCGCAACACCTAGACGGTAACTGGCAGCATTGGATGGAGACACCACCACCAACAAGCCATACAGCATCCTGAATTGGAAACATATCGCCGCTCCTTCACTGTCACCGTGCCAAAATCCTAGGACACGAGGGCAGCAAGGTGGTGCAGTGGTTAGCACTTCTGCCTCACGGCGCTGAGGATCCGGGTTCGAGCCCAGCCCCGGGTCACTGTCCGTGTGGAGTTTGCACACTCTCCTCTGTCTGCATGTGTCTCACCCCCACAACCCAAAAAGATGTGCAGGGTAGGTGAATTGGCCAAGCTAAATTGCCCCTTAATTAAAAAAGAAAGAATTGGGTACCCTAAATTTGTGAGAAAAAAAATCTGAGAATACTCTTCCTAGGTAGCACGATGGCACAGTGGTTAGCATTGCTGCCTCACAGCGCCGAGGTCCCAGGTTCGATCCCGGCTTTGGGTCTTGGTCCATGTGGAGTTTGCACATTCCCCTCCGTGTTTGCGCGGGTTTCGCCCCCACAACCCAAAAGATGTGCATGCTAGGTCAATTGGCCACGCTTAATTGGAAAAAATTAATTGGGTACTCTAAAAAAAAATTTAAATATTTTTTTTTTAAATACCCTTCCTAATGGTGCTGTGGATGCTCCTACACCACATGGACGACAGCGGTTCACCACACCTTATAAAAGGCAATTAGGGGTGGACAACAAATGATGGTGAAGGCCTCACTGCATGAAAGAATGGTAGATGAAAAGATGGTCATGATAAAAAGTAGGTCCCACAAACAGCATTGTGATAATGGCCAGCGTTTGATGATAATGTTTTGTAATTATCTTGCTTGAGAGATAAATACTGCCTGCAATCTTCAGGAAGCTTCACTGCTCTTCTTCAACATGGTGCCATGGAATCTTTTACATTTGTCTGACAGGGCAGATGGGGGACTTGGTCCATCTGAAAGACAGTTGTAGGTGCACAGTGGCAATTTCCACAGTATTATATGGAACAGCTTGAGAACTCCAAGGCTGCCAATAAACATATCTCTTCAGAGACAGTTAGAGTGGGGAGACTGGAAATTGTAGTCTTTTATGAGTTGGAAAATGAATAATTGAAAAAAAAACCCAACCAAGTTCAATTTTTTTTACAATAAAAATAGATTGGATCGGCAGAGCTTTCTGTTTTAACCCGTCGCACACGCTTTCACACCTCCCCCACCCCGGTTTTTTACCTTCACTAAAGGTCACACAATGATACAACACTTCAACAAGCACGTCAACTGAAACGTCTATGCTGACATCTTTAAAAAAAAATTGAGAGGCTCTATAACCAGTTGAGAAAAAAAACTCTACAAGAGCATGCATACAAATACAGTAACCTGTTAAATTTCAGTACAAAGTAATTGAATCTAGCCCCATCCCTCTCTTGGGTTAGGCAGAAGATCAATGCCGTATAGAATTTGCCACAGAAAATGGCACACAGCTCTCCACTTCGGCTCCATGAGACACTGAAAAGATCAATACCATCCACTGCTGTCGGCGGGTCTGTGCTGCTGCCTCAAAACCATTATCATTTAAATTGTTCAGTCGGCATATTAAATTGTTGAGTGTGGAATAAAATCATTGGACTTTCCAAAAATTAATTTTGCTCCCTCGTCTGAATGGATCACACACTGAGATTTCCCACCCGGTTGCTCAGGAGTCTGCTCTACCAGTGAAGCTTTTCAAGATCTTCCGATGTGAACTCACTTTCATCACACTCTTCGGGGGGGCTACATCACCAGGTATTATTTTCTGGTGACATTTGTCAAATGCAATACAAGTGACAGAGGAGGTCTGTGTCTGAAATGTTGGGAGTCTTTTTGTGATACGATACCCTCATGATGTTGCGTTCATAAATAATTAACACACACCTAATTACCTCAAGGCTCCAGGATCACACACCAGTCACCAGTGGAAGGCAGTGAGATAAGAGCAATTGCTGGCCTGAACTACAAGGCTGATAAAAAATTACTGCAACACTCTTGAGACCTGGAGGGATAAAATTCCTCACTAGACCTATCTAAATTGAGAATTATATTCATTATCTGTAAAGTGTTACGAGTCATTGTATCTTCAAGCTATAATTCCTGTAGCTTCCATTTTCATTTTGTTTTAATACATATACCATGGTGATACTTATCATTTTCATACCAAGGAGCATCTCTTGCTAACAATGTACGGTTTTGTTGAGCAATGCCTGACTTAACACTAAAACTGTTGTAAGTTTCGCAGAATGGCTCCTTTCAATTTTTATGTTAAGATTTGGTACATACACAGAACTGAGCTGTTTAAAGATGGTTTTAGTTGAAGTAGCTAATCATAGACTCATAGAATTAACAGTGCAGCAGGAGGCCATTCAGCCCATCGAGTCTGCACCAGCCCTCGGAAAGGGCATGAGGCAGACTTGACCATGAGCGGATACAGTACAATGGCCAGGACCGACTGTTTGCAAGTTTGAGTATAGTGGCACGCGTGGAAGCGGGAATGATATCTGCCATGGGACGGGATTGCTAATCACATGCAATCTTGCGCAGTTCAGTCCATTAAATATGTACCTGCGATGAACTCGCAGATTCCCTTGGTGGGGGCAGGCAGAAAGACGCTGTCCATGCCATCACCACATGGGGTTGAAGGTCCAGGCACCATATTTAAAGGGCACCCAGACAGCTTGCAATATCCCTTCCACCTTTTCCTTAGTCTCTGCTCTATCTTTCCCAACTAACCCTTCCTCCCTTCCTTGGTCATTCTCTACACGACGCACCATGAATAAAATCTGTTGTACACAGAGGGTGAATTTCCCCCCCCAAAAAATGGCAAAGTGACAGGTTCTGATTGAAAACTGGTGTGTTTCCCCCAGAGAAAAAGTTTGGTTTTCTCTCCAGATCTTCTGATATTTGTCAAGAAAAGTAGGTGGGAATGTTTTGTACTGTCACTCTGGTGGGTTTGAGCCTCATAGAGCTGACAAGCCCGGGTCTACAGGGATTGGTGCACCATTTTTAAAGGACGCCCCAATCTCAAAATAAAAGTGAAGCTCCCCCCCCAAGCATCGGGCCTTCAATGCGCCGCCCCTGCACCGTGCCCCACACTACCATCACTGGTATCCCCACATAGTGGGAAATCCTCTCCAATGGGTTTCACTGGGGACCCCTCCACTTGGCCCTGGCCCTGGCCTTGATCCCGACCCTCTAACAATGCTAATTTGCTACTGCTAACCTGCTACTGCCAGGGTGCCACTGGGAAGTGCTCTGTCATGTCCCTGATGGTCCGAGTGCCACACTGACCCCTGCACTTCTGACGTGGTACTCTCGCCTGTTGGAGAGCAGTAGCGATTGCTGCCGACGTGACGTCATGCTGAGCCGGGGGGGGGGGGGGGGATCACCCCGGCGTAAACCTTATTATGCCCCTTTCACGAGAGTGAGTGGCCTAAACGGGATTTGCACCCATGGCAAACGGGCTAGGAAATCACCCTCATAGAAACTAGTGTCCTCTCTCCATATCTCTGAAGCATATAAAATATGCAGCTGATACCAACGACAGAATGAGAGAGGTACACGGAAGGCACATTGAAGAAGATTTAAAATATTTTTTGTGTCACAGAATGAAAGTACCAATGCTAAATGATGTTGGGAGAAACCTCCAGAGGATAATGGCAAAGTGACTGGGTGGTTTGCCCCCTGTGGTGCAGCAGAGATAAAGGAAGAAGTAAGTAAGACAATGCATCCAGAATATGATTAAAATAGTGTAGAATGAAACTCAGCATGACCTTCACTTGACTACTCAGGAATGTAGAACAAAATAAATTGAGTGTCAGGGCCTGAGCAGCGATTTTTGCAATTTTTAATATAATTGGCTTCTATGGATCTTCCTGGGACGATGGTCCTGGTCTGTGGGCAGAACAGTAAATTCATAAATGTGACTTTTTTGCAGCCACTCAGAGTCATTCATTACCCATACTCCTTGAAGTTGTATTTGCAGTGTTGCCAATGATTTTCAAATGGATACAACAGTAATACGCAAGGCAAACATGCACAATGGGAAGCAGGTATTTATTTTATATATTCATTCTCAGGATATGGCTGGTCCTGGATAAAACTGAGTCACTTGCGAAACGCGATTGGGCAGAGGCGAGGTTCCGACGCCAAACTCACGTCGGGCGCCCATTTGACACCAAATCACAATTTACCGTTACCTCGACTGCGGTGTTAATGAGGTCCAGAAAGCACGTACAGTAAACACCGTTTTCATTTCATTAGTAGGCCTGACCCGGTATTCTCTGGGACCTCCATGATGCTCCGCCTCCGATGGGCTGAGTTTCCGATGGTGCGGTTCACTTGTGCTTTTAAAAATCATGAAATTGGCGTTGTGGCTCCGAGTATGCCGCGCCACGTATCGACGGTCTCAGGACATTGGCTGAGGCCCGCCCCCCGATGCTCCGCCCCTGACCGGCCGAGTTCCTGACAGTGGCGATCGTGTGTAGTCTCATCCGTCAGGAACTCGGCGTAGCGGCTGCGGCCTCAGCACAGTGCCGCCACAGTCGGGGAGGGACTTTATTCGGGGCTGGGGGCACTGTGGGGGGGGGGGGGTTTGGTCTGGAGCACATGAGCCGGACAAAAGGAGGGCACTATTTCATGGTCCGAGTCCGCGAGCGGCCTCTGCCATTTAGCATGGCATGGCCGCTGCAGGCCACTGCCGTGCGCATGCGCGGTCACGGAACCGGCAATTCTCCGGGCCATATCGACAACTAGAACCGGGTGCTCTTCACTGCCGGCATTATAGCCAGATGCAAAACGGGGAATCGGTGCCTGTTTTACGCCATTTATTTCTAGCATAAAACGCCACCGTTCCCACACCGGCGTGGGGACATAGCCTCGGAATCGGAGAATCCAGCCCCTCATCTATTAAGTTCTTCTTCAGGTTGGATTGAAGTTTAAGAACTTCTTGTTTGTTCATGAACATTTAGCCAACCGTTCTGATTCATCAGCAAGTCCTTCTCCTGTTTCAGGCATTTCTCATGGTACTTAGTGGAGACTTCTGTTGCTTGAAGCATGAAGTTTTAATTGGAGACCTATATTTCTTGAATTTACCTCTATAAGTTTACCATTTAGGCATTTCAAGCCTTGTTTCCAGTATTCAACACCCTGTGTGTGATACTCCAGTGTTCTCTTCAGTTCTTGTTTTTCATTAGCAAACCCCTCTTTCATGTGTGAAAATTGGTTCTCTACACTGATCAGTTTCTTGCAGAGCCTAATTTCTTTATACTATCTTTCAAACTCACATTGTAAACGTTCCTGATGCTAATTGTTTCTCAGACACCTTATGCTCTTTTGTGAGAACAACTACTGTCTCTTGCCATCAAGGTTCTTGGTTTTCATTTCTTCATATATCTTCGGAAAGGTAATATTTTCCAAGTATTCTTCCAAATGTCCAACAGCTTTCTTCAGCTGTGTAGTTTCTTTCTTGTCCTTCTAGAAGTCATCTTGGAATGTAGAACATTGCTGAGCCTTTTTCCAACTGATTCTTCAGTTCATTCAGAGTGATATTCAATTAATTTTGTTGCTCTTCCTAATCTTCCAGATGTCTTGATCTGAGGGATCTCTGGAATGTGTGGAGGCTCTTTAGCAGGTGTACTCTCTCTTTGAAAAGCTCAGTTGCATCGTCATCAGTTTTTTGGGACTTCAACAGAGGTTGCTTGAGCTTCTCTGCTGTTTTTCCATGCTGCTGTTCAAGACAGTCTCCATTTTCTCATGCTTCGAAGGGTTACATATTCATTTTGCATTTGGTCTTGAAGGACTCAACTGTTCATTTTCTTGTTGACCTCACGGCATCTCATGCTTTTCTTCAGTGCATTTCTTTGTCGCTACTGATAGCTCCAACACTGCTTTTGCTGAATTAGTATTTTTTGTGACTGCCACGAAGAATCCAGCACGAGTTTTAAGGATACAAAGTAATAACATTTATTTACAATAACATATATATATATATATATATATATAATGGCAGCAGCAACTTCTATTGCTGCACACTCCTTCCTGCTGGTTCCAAACTGGCCAGCTTTATTTATACTTGGAGTTTACTAATGGTTTCTCCGCCCCCCTCATTGGGGAAGCTCATACTCCCACAGGATTGTGGGATAGTCATTAGTCCCCAGCCAATGGTAAGCAGGCAGGTTATAACATCCCTCCCCCCCCAAAGTCCAAGGAATCCACCGAAGACCCTGGCAAAGGAGGGCGTCGGAGTCGTTTTGCCGCAGACCGGACACCATTTGCACGCGGTGCTGGATCAGGCGGCGTGTAACAAGATGGAGACCGGTGCTTCCGTGATGAACGGTGTAACGGTTGTACATCCATGGCCCGTGGACCCGAGGATTCCCCCTCTGATGCGTCCTGTGTCTCCATCTCGGAGTCAGAGTCTGCTGCCTCCGTCATGTCAGCGTCTCTATCTCCATTTGGTTCTGTAACGACCTGCGCAGGCTTTGAATGAGGCACCAGTGGAAGATTGTGAGGACTACCTTCCATTGTCTCTGGTCTCTGCAGCTGTAGAAATGAGCTCCGGGGGCGGGGAATCTTTGGAGGGGATAGTCTTCTGGACCGAACGTGGTCTACATGTTTGTGCTGGAGACGACCCTGGGCTTGCACCTGGTAAGATATAGGGCCCGTTTGGTGAAAGATTATGCTTGGACCCCACTGGGCACCACCAGCAAACTTCCGAACGAACACTGGGTCACCGAGCGCAAACTGCCGAATCAGCCGATGCCGAGAAAATCCCTGTCCCTGCCGTTCTTTTGTGCGGCGTACCTTTGCGCCAATGTCCGGGAAAACCATACTAAGGCGGGTGCGAAGTCTCCGGCCCATTAGGAGTTCTGCGGGAGCTACCCCAGTCACCGCATGGGGGGTGGTCCTATACGTAAACAAAAAGCGAGCCAGTCTTGTGTCCATTGATCTGGAAGACTGCTTCTTTAGGCCTCTGTTGAATGTCTTCACTGCGCGCTCTGCCAACCCATTTGAAGCCGGGTGGTAAGGGGCAGTGTGGATATGGCGTATGCCGTTCATCTTCATGAACCTCGCAAACTGCTCACTCGTGAATGGAGTGCCGTTATCCATGACCAGCACCTCGGGGAGGCCATACGTACTAAAAGACAAACGTATCTTTTCAATTGTTGCGCAGGACGTTGTCCCCTGCATCTTATGCACCTCTAGCCATTTAGACTGGGTGTCGATTAATAGAAGGAACATGGATCCTTGAAAAGGGCCTGCGAAATCTGCATGCAAGCATGCCCAAGGCTGCCCTGGCCATTCCCAGTGATGTAGGGGCGTGGCCGGCGGAAGCTTCTGATGCTCCTGGCAAATGGAGCAGTTTTGGGCCACCTTCTCAATGTCGGTGTCGAGGCCTGGCCACCAGACATAACTCCGGGCCAACATTTTCATTTTGGTCACACCATAGTCATAGTACTCCGCAATCCTGTGTAGCCTGGATAGAAAATCGGCAAGGGATTCTCCAGGGTCCTCTCAGTGGTATTAAACCGGTAACACTGGACTATCGTGGACGGGGTTGGGTTAAAATGTTGCCCCACTATATTCACAAGTTCATCAAACGTTTTGGTGTCCGGCGCAGCTGGGTACGTAAGGTTCCTAATCACCCAAACGTATGCGGGCCGCAGGCGGTGAGCAATATGACCACCTGGCGCTCGTTTTCGGTGATATTGTTTGCCCGGAAATAGTAACGCATCCGTTGTGCGTACTGGTTCCAGCTTTCCAGCGCAGCATCAAAAACATCCAAACGTCCGTACAGAGGCATGGTATAATAGTAAACAACTTCCAACCTGTATCCAACAAAAATCCAGGGAGGTGATTTCAGCAGTGTAGACAGCTATTCACTTTAACCCTCGTCGCCAGTTTTGTGACGGGCATGAAGAATCCAGCACGAGTTTTAAGGATACAAAGTAATAACATTTATTTACAATAACATATATATATGACGGCAGCAACAACTTCCCTTGCTGCACACTCCTTCCTGCTGGTTCCAAACTGGCCAGCTTTATTTATACTTGGAGTTTACTAATGGTTTCTCTGCCCCCCTCATTGGGGAAGCTCATAATCCCACAGGATTGTGGGATAGTCATTAGTCCCCAGCCAATGGTAAGCAGGCAGGTTATAACAGTATTCAACATCTTTTAGCTCCTCATGTTTTCCCATGGCTAAGTACTGACTCTTCAAGGAATCTTTCAGGGCCGCAACATCTTTGCGGCCTTTTTAGCTTGCTGGTTGTTTTCCTAATGCCCATTTGATTTTTCAACTGTGGAATTTAAGGTCATTATTTCCTCCGAGTACCTTGGTGACACCTCAGAAATCTGTTTGTTCAGATGTCAAACAGCTTACTTCATTGAAGACTGCAGTCTACTGTGCATTTCCAAAGATATATACACAGCTTGTAATTTAAATTTCAAATCTTCCAGTTCAACTTTGAAACAAACATTTTCTAATTTTATTTCTGTATCTTCTTGCTCTGCCTGCTGGAGGGCTTTTTCCTTGTCACTCACTACAAACCGCTGGGACAGTTCTGGAAACATACCGTGGCTTTAAAAAGGAAATAATTTGCAACTTCTGTCTTGGGTTTCCAAGAAGATAGATTCCTGGGACTTCTGAAAAGTTTGGTGCCTCTCTGGCCCCTTCATGTGGTTTGGTTGGGGACAGTCTTTTATCAGCTCATTGTTTTTCTGGGAGCTTTTTAAGCCTCTTTTAAAGCTCTATGTGGTCCTCAACTTGAAGATTAAAACATTCATCAAATATCTACCTAATATTTCATCAAAGCTGTCTGAGGACATCCAATGTATTGCATTAATATTACTTCATCAGCAAGTTCGCTAAACGAGTATAAAACTGTATTAATCTGGACTTCGTCAGATTTTGTGCTTAGGCCTGATGCATTCCAATAATTTAAAAAAATTATTCTCCAACAATGCCAATCAGGAACTGGTTTACCCTTGCCTTCGCCAAAGTGGGGATGGTAGTTTTGATTTACTACTTGTGGTTGTTGTTCCTCATGGACAAGACTTCTTAAATAATTTTTTCTCTTCAAGACGGCTATGTAGCTGCTTCATTTTTCCCTGTGGGAGCGTTCCATGTTTGACAGTTTTGGCACGCTTCCATTGCTCTGATAGGGCCACTTAAAAAAAATCTTTTGCAAAAAAAAAATCTCCAAAATTGACCACATTTGCCAGCAATTCACTCCTAAGTTTTGAAAATTGATTGCAAGGTGATTCTTTTTTGTCCCTTTTCAGACCAGCTCAGCCATCATATGTTTTGGTGCCAGCTGGGGACCCACCGCTGAAGCTTTCTTGTAGCTGTGCATTGAATGTGCTAATTCTGATGGCTGCCTATTTTTTAAAATAAGTACAGTTGCTCACTGAATTTTCTCACCATTCTTTTGATTTGGCCAGGTCTCTTGACTCTTGTCTTCACTGGGGTTCTTTTTTTCATCTGCACAGTGGATTCTCCATTTTTCAGCCTTTTTGCTTCCCTTTTTATTTAAATTTTGCTCATGCATTTTATGATTTGGCCAGCTTCCTTGACTCTGCCCTCTTTGATCCGGTCTGGCAATCGATCTGCTCGTGCCTTGGTGGTGTCCTTCAGCCTCCACATCTGCAATGGAGTTTTCCATTTAGGCTTTCTCCAATTGTGTCTTCAATTTAGGCATAGGTCTATCAGACGAGACCTCAGCTTCTTTAGGTTTTCATGCTTTGAGAATCTTGGTTCCTTCTCCATCTTCTCTGGTATTTTGGGGTCCATCCCGACACCGACGTCATATTGTAAAGGGTCGTTTGGTGTCTCATGGAGGGGTCTGGAAGCTTGTATGGTTAAATATAAATTATTTATTGTTAACCTACAACTATACATATATCCAAGATGTTGCCCCGCATAGGTGCTGGCTCCTTCCAGACTCTACCCATGTGCACTACTGTCATCTGACTACATCAAACCGTTTTCCAGTCCCCTTGCTCTGCCGAACACCTTTATACTACAGTGGCACGCTGTTACTCTTAAAGGCATTCTACAACACATGCTACACTGCTTTAGAAGGCAATTGACAGTCAGCCATGTTGCTGTGGGCCTGGTGTCACACATTGATAAGATTGGGTAAAGACAGGAGGCGAAATACTCTGCCCCACCGCACTCGTTTTCTGGTGCGGCGCGCCTTCACAGGCAGGGGGATTCGCCCTTCCGGTAGCCGGCCAATGGGGGGGGTTCCCATTGTTGGGAATCCCGTGGGCGTGAGTGCGCTTCTGCTGAAATGGAGGATCCCACTGACGGAGAACTCAGCCCAACAGTTTTCCTTCTCGCAGGTACATGAGTGAATTTGTTAGGTTTTTGCAACAATCCAACAGCTTCATGTTCACTTTTACTGTTGTAGGTTCTCCACTTGCAGATACTTTAAAACTGAATTCAAGTTCTCAGTATCCTCAAAAGATATTTGGTCTAGAAAGAATTCCGAGATGTAACTTGGGATCATTCTGTCAGAGTTAGGCAATCTATAATCCCACCCAATGCAGAACATTAAGTTTTCAACAAAATACATTAGCAAAAGGATCATATATCTTTCTAACTGTGGTTTCAGCTAGAGATACTGATTTTGTGGTAGACGACTTTTGATGGGACATAGACTGCATGGCTGGGATTCTCCAATAGGATCAGTGCAAGTTTGATCCGTCTCAGGTTCTCTTCTGGCTAACTAGTGTAACAAAAATACGTACAAACAGTCATTTGGTTGTATAGAACTTGGGTATTGATGAAACGAAACGCATGCTGTCAAAGCTTTTCACCTTGCACGTATCAGGCCAATTCACAAGAATGCTACATGTAAAGGGAACAACAATTTATGCTTCATGAGAAGAGATTGTTGATTATTTGGCAAGTGGAGCCTGAATGGTAGAGGTGTTGCCATGGAGAATGCACCAGCTAACTAAGAAAACTTTAAGCAATAGGTGAAGCTAGCTGTTTCACGCTGCTATTATGCAGCAGCAACATGAGTGATGTTTACCACTAACAGGATGCTGCTGTCAAGCCCAAAAAGGCATTCAAAGGTAGAAACATACATAGAAAATAGGAGCAGGAGGAGGCCATTCGGCCCTTCATGCCTGCTCCACCATTCATTATGATCATAGCTGATCATCAAGTTAAATATCTTGATCCCGCCTTCCCCCCATATCCCTTGAACCCTTTATCCCAGAGAGCTATATCAAATTCCTTCTTGAAATTACACAACATTTCATAGAATTTACAGTGCAGAAGGAGGCCATTCGGCCCATCGAGTCTGCACCGGCTCTTGGAAAGAGCACCCCACCCAAGGTCAACACCTCCACCCTATCCCCATAACCCAGTAACCCCACCCAATACTAAGGGCAATTTTGGACACTAAGGGCAATTTATCATGGCCAATCCACCTAACCTGCACATCTTTGGACTGTGGGAGGAAACCGGAGCACCCGGAGGAAACCCACGCACACACGGGGAGGACGTGCAGACTCCGCACAGACAGTGACCCAAGCCGGAATTGAACCTGGGACCCTGGAGCTGTGAAGCAATTGTGCTATCCACAATGCTACCGTGCTGCCCCATTTTGGCCTCAACTACTTTCTGTTGGAGTGAATTCCACAGATTCACCACTTTCTGGGTGAAGAAATTTCACCTTACCTTAGTCCTAATTGGTTTACCCCTTGTCCTCAAACTATGACCCCTAGTTCTGGACTCCCCCACCATCAGGAACATTCTTGTAAATCTACACTGTTTAATCCTGTTAAAATTTTTAAGTTTGTATGAGATTCCCTCTCACTCTTCTAAACCCCAATGAATATGATCCTAACTGACTTAGCCTCGCTTCATATGACAGTCCCGTCATTCCAGGAATCAGCCTGGTAAACCTTTACTACACTTGCTCCATAGCAAGAACATCCTTCCTCAGATAAGGACACCAAAACTCCAGGCCTCACCAATGCCCTACACAATTGCAGTAAAACATCTCTATTCCTATACTCAAATCCTCTCGCTATGAAAGCCAACATATCATTTGCCTTCTTTACTGCCTGCCGTACCTGGGTGCTTAATTTCAGCGACTGATGCAGGAGATCACCAAGGTCTTGCTGAGTATCCATCTCTCTCAAATTACACCCATTTAAATAATAATCTGCCTTCCTATTTTTGCTACCGAAACAGATAACCTCACATTTATACTGCATCTGCCGTGCATGTGCCCATTCACTCAGCCTGTCCAAATCCCACTGAACCATCTCTGCATCCTCCTCACAGCTCACCCTCCCACCCAACTTTGTATCATCTGCAAACTTAGATAATACATTCAGTTCCCTCGTCCAAATCATTGATGTATAATGTGAACAGTTGGGATCCTAGCACAGTTCCCTGCGATCCTACCACATACACTCTGCCTATCACCATGTGATAAATGAATTTCAGTGCTGGTGTGTTGGTAGTTATGTAGGCATTGTGCCCTAAAGACTGGCAGATAATATCAGCATGTCCCTTTCGCTGTTCGCAACAGGCAGTCTATTGACATTACCCAAGTAGCCTGTGCTTGCAAACTTCAAAACAGTGTCCAACATTGGCTGTGACTCTGAAATTAAATAACATTTGCTAAACAATCCCAAGTGCGCAAAGAATTATGCTGATATCCAATTCAAGATTATCGGTCGGACTCGCAGTGTGGTTCTCGGATTGTGCTGGAAACTGCATTTATTAATACACAGACAGAATTTGCAGACAGAAAGAACATGCACACACATTGCACTTGTTTCAACTGAACAAAATAGGCGACAGCTATCCTCCGGTTCATTCCCCAAGCAAATGCCTTGATTAGTCAGAGTCAACCTGCCTGGTTTGAATTTAAACAAAGCTTGGAAGTTAACTGTCAGTCATCAGTTAACTGGTGCATTCTCCATGGCAACACTTATACCTATCAGTGTCCACTTGCCAACCAATCAGCGTTCTCTTCTCATGAAGTGCACATTGTTGTTCCCTTTACATTTGGTAGCAATACATCTGTCAGCAATACGAAAATAAAACACAATTCTCTTTGATAGCCATTGGAAATTTTGGGGTAGACAAAGGACTCTTCTGTTCATGTTATTTAAATCAAGTCTGCCATGTGGTACATTTCTGACATTAAAATGTATTTTAGCAATGTTGCTTTATCCCCACATTAAAACATGAAAACATCATTACATTACATTAGAAAATAGCTCGAGGTCACTTGCTGCATTTGCTGAAAAAGCCCTGTCTCCATTTCGAGTTGCCAGAACATTTATTTGTCAAGCTGTCATGCTGATTTCCCTCACAGCTAGCGGGCAGCAGCAACAGACCCTGCTCCCTGGCAAGGAACAGCAAGTAAATTTAGTAATGTATCCAGGCTGTATTCTCAAGAATATCCGTGGGAGGAAATTAAAGGCAGTAATGCCAGTTTATCTTGGATTGAGGTAACATCCATAATCCCTATTTGAACTTTATTCTTCAGAACCATGATTTCTGAATGGCTGCTCAAAGGAACTCACAGCTAGCTGTTCCATATTTTGCCTTTGTGCATACTTGTACTCACCAAGTGCTGGGAGTGGAATATATGCTGACTGACAACATGAAGTGCTCTCTCGTCAGGAACACAACACATCAGCTATAACGGAGGATTCAATGTGACAATATGACTTAACCCCCATTTGGATAGCATTGCCTGTTCTATTTTGTAAATCTGGGATGCTGAAGGTATCTTGATGAGATTGGAATGCTTTGCTCTCTTATGCCCATTAGGAAGCTGATTGGAACTGCTTTCAGATGTATGAGCCTCATGGAGGAACACTGCTATGATGAGGAGTATTTAAACTGAATGTACTTCTCACCTCTTCTTGCTTTCCAAAATAAAACCAAGGCACCATGATCTCAAGTCAACTACAATGTAAGATAAATATCGCCTATTCACCTGGAATATTCTGCACTATTATATCCCCTTATTTTTGTTTACTTGTTATTTACACAGAAAGAGGCCATTCAGCCCCTCGTGTCCGCACCGGCTCCCAAAAGAGCTAGCCAGCTAGTCCCATTCTCCGTAGCCCTCTAAATTAATCCATTTCAAATATATATCCAGCTCTGTTTTGAGACCTCCTACGGAATCCACCTCCACCACTCTCCCAGGCAGTGCATTCCAAATTCCAACAGCGGAGTAAAGAAGTTTCTCCTCGTCTCACTCCTAGTTCGCTTGCTGACCATCTTGAAATTGTGGCGCCTAGTCACCGACATACCAACTAGCGGAAACAGAATATCCTTCTTTCCCCTGTCAAAATTGTTCATAGTTTTGAACACCTCAATAAGGTCGCCCCTTAATCTTCTCTGTTCCAAGGAGAATAAGGCCAATTTCTCCAATCTTCCCTTGTGTCTAAAATTCCTCACTCTTGGTATCATTCTAGTAAATCTCCTCTTCACTCTCTCTAGGGCTTTAACATTCTTCCTTAAATAAGATGCCCAGAACAGAACACAAAACCCCAAATGTGGCCTGACCAATGATTTGTAGAGGTGTGGCATCACTTCGTTGCTTTTATACTCTATGCCTCAATTTATAAACCCAAGGATCCTGCAAGCCTTCTTAACAACTGTTTAAACTTGCCTGACCATCTTCAGAGAAATATGCACTTTAACCCCAAGGTTCTGCTCCTGTAACCCCCTCAAAGTTGTACCATTAAGCCTATATTGTCTCCCCATGTTTCACCTCCCAAAATGCATTACCTCACACTCCACTGCACTGAAATTCATCTGCCTGGTGTCAACCCTCTGGCCAACCTGTCAATGCCCCTCTGATGTCACTCAGAGTCATCCTCACAATTCACTATACTCCCTAGCTTAGTATCATCTGCAAATTTACAGATTTGGCCCTCAACACCCACCTCTAAATCATTTATATAAATCAGAAAAAGCCAGGGTCCTGACAATGAGCCCTGGGGAGCACCACTTTCAACTCATCTCTAGTCTGAGAAATGCCCACTTATACTACCCTGTGTTTCCTATCTCTTAGCCAACTTCTAATTCATGCTGCCTCGGACCAATCAATCCAAAACATTTTTAATTTTCTAACCAACCTGCCACGTGGCACCGTATCAAATGCTTTCTGAAAGCCCAAATATACAAAACTACCTTCATCCACTGCCTTTGTCACCTCATCAAAGAACTCAATTAAATTTGGAAGACATGACCTGCCCTTGACAAAGTCATGTTGATTGTCTAGTATTAACTTATTTTTCTCTAAGTGTATATTTATCTTATCCTGTATTATGGCCTCCATCAGTTTTCCCATATTGATGCCAAGCTGATAGGTCTGTAGTTTCCTGGGTTATCCTTTGCCTCTTTCTTAAACAATGGCATCACATTTGCAAACCTCCAGTCCCCCAGGACTAATCCTGTGTTCAGAGAGGCCTGGAAATGTTTTGTCAATGGCTCTGCAATATGCTTTCTTATTTCTCTCAGCAATCTACAATGCATCCCATCTGGGCCTGGTGAATTCTCTACCTGGAGTGCTGCCAGCCTTTTCAGCACCTTTTCTTTATCTATCACTGTACTGCTTAGTTGCTCAACACCCACATTTTCAACTGAGCCATTGTCTCCACCTTTTAATTTGGTAAAGAAAGAAGCAAAGTACTCATTTAGTACCACTGCCATGCCCTCCACTTCAGTGAGCAGCTTACCCTGCTTGTCCCTTATGGGCCCCATTCTATCCTTTGCTAATCTTTTACCATTAATATGTTTGAAGAGCATTCTGCTATTTGTTTCAACACAGCCTTCCATCTTTTTCTCGTGCTTCCTCTTAGCCTTCCTTATTCCAACCTTAGCCTTTCTCTTGCATTTGAGATACTCTTCCTGATTTCTATTGCTATTATTATTCCGACAGGCATCATATGCCTCTTTTTCCTTCCTTATTTTATCATTAATATCCTTGGTCATCCAGGGTACTATAGTTTTGATACCCCATATTCATTTCTCATGGATATGTACCTAGCTTGCACCCTATTCATCTCTCCTTTGAAAGTCTCCCATTTTTCATCTATTGTTTAATCCACCAAAATGCGTTTCCAATCAACCTGCTCCAGTTCAACTTTTAGACGCTTAAAATTTACGCTTTTCCAGTCTGGGATCTTAATCCGTGACTGATTTTTATTCTTTTCCAGCTTAATATTAAATCATTTATATTATTTTTTCAAAAAAAAATTTAGAGACCCAATTAATTTTTTTTTCAATTAAGGGGCAATTTAGCATGGCCAATCCACCTACCCTGCACATCTTTGGGTTGTGGGGCAAAACCCATGCAAACACGGAGAGAATGTGCAAACTCCACACGGACAGTGACCCAGAGCGGGATCGAACCTGGGACCTCGGCGCCGTGAGGCAGCAGTGCTAAACACTGCCACACCGTGCTGCCCAAATCATATTATATTATGATCACTATTTTCTAACTGCTCCCCCACTCTAATGTTCTCCACCTGCCCTGCCTCATTTCCGAGGACCAGATCCAGCACAGCTTGCTCCCTGGTAGGACTGTAAATGGATTGTTCCAGAAAATTCTCCTGCACACACTGCAGGGATTGCTCCCCTTCCGTGCCCCACACACTAACCTTATCCCAGTCTATCCGAGGGTAATTGAAATCCCCAACTATGATAACTCTACTCGTCCTGCAAGTTTCCATAATCTGCCTACATATGCTCCCTTCCATTTTCTCCACACTATTTGGAGGTCTGTAATAAATACCAAATAAGGTCATGGCTCCCTTCCTGTCTCTCACCTCCAACCATATATATTCTAATTCAGGAATTGCATCTCGTTCAAGAGCTATGATATTATCTTTGACCAAGACTGCTAAACCCCCTCCCTTTTTACAAATCCTGTTTCTATTAAAAATCTTATAACCCGGGATGCTAAGTATACGGACGATCCTGTTCTGGCTTGATCCATACTTCTATCAATGCTGCTACGGCATATGCTCCTCGAGCAATTTCTGCTTCCAGTTCCCCAATTCTGTTCACTATACTCCGTGCATTTACATACATACAATTTAACCCTGTCCTTATCCCTTTCTTGCCTTTGGGAGGTGACCATTTCTTTGTTCACTGTCAACACTCAAGCTTTCCCTGACTTCCTTTTCCATGTTCCCATCTTCGCTCTTTTGCCCTCACTGTACTTCTAAAACTAGACCCATTAGTCAACACACTCCTCTGCCTTACAAGTTTAAATCCAACCCTACTGCACTATTTACTCTCTCAGCCAGGCGATTGGTTCCATTTCAACTCAGATGAAGCCCATCTCTCCATTCGCCGGTTAACTCCTCCAGCGCTGTCACATCTGCAACTGGTTCTAAGAGAGATCCGACTGACTGCTATCCTGCTAACCAGGAGTTTGTATTCAGTACTGGAGAGTAATAATGGGCATTACAATTAGATGGTTAATTCTGCCCAAGCTCACGTGTGGAGAAAGACTACTTGAGCAAGGGTCTCAGTGTCCATTAAACTGTAATACACTGAAGGTGGTGAGTTCAAGCCCCACTCCAGCAATTTGTTTTAATTCTTTTACGGGAATATGGGAATCATTGGCAAGGCCAGCCTTTCTTATCCACCCCTAATTTTGATTGAGAAGGTGGTGATGAACTGCCTTCTTAAACTGAGTGACATTACGGGGACATTTCAGAGTCAACAACATGATCTGTCAGCCAGACGAGGTAAGGATGGCAGGTTTCTTTCCATATACGGGAAATTAGTGAACCAAAGCCGGGATTCTCTGTATTTTTGCACCGGTGGGATTCTCTGATCCCGTTGCAGTGAATGGAGTTTTGGCTGAGCGCCAAATTCTCCGTTCTCACTAGCAGCGGTGGCGGGACGGATTTGGATTGGAGAATCCGGACCCAAATGTGTTTCTACAGCAATCTATGGTAGCTTCATGGCCACTGTTACAACTCCAATGGAGGTCCCGGGATCAGGACTATACGATTTCCCATGACCTCCCCGGAATATGAACTTCCCCTTTAAGACAGGCAGGCCTTCTCCTTTAAGGGGGCGGGGTTTCCCCTTTACAAGGAAAGCCTCAGTTATGTCAAAACCCCGGCCTAGCTGTAGACCGAGGAAGGAGACCCTTGGGGAGAGTGTAGAAGTTTTGTAATCGCATCAAAATAAACCTTGTTCTGTCATTTCTACTTTTGTCTACTGCGGATTCGACAGCCACCGTTACTGATTAATTTTCAATCCAGATTAACCAATTGAATTAAATACCAGCAGTCAACGTGGTGGCATTCAAACACTTCCCCTGAAGCATTAGCCTGGGCCTCTGGATTACTTGTCCAGTAAATGACCACTATGCCACCCATCATCCTTGAAGCCGATTTGAGTGCAAATATCTAGTGCTGCACCTCTGAGAGATGCCCTTTCTCGGATGCAACATTAAACCAAGCCACCATCTGCTCTCTCAGGTAGATATGACTGATTCCGGGATGCTAACTGCAGAAAAGAGCAGGGGAGTTATTCCCGATGTTCTGGTCAACATTCCTCCCTCAAGCATTTCACCAAAACAGATGATCTGGTCATTGTCGTATTGCTGTCTGTGGGAGCTTGCTGTTCACAAATAGACCTCCATGTTTCCTACATTACAACAGTGACTAATATTTCATTGGCTTCAAAGCAGTTTGGGATGATCTGAGGCCATGAATGGTGTTATGATCTTCTACAGCAACATCTGAATGCCAAGGGGAATGAGAAATAACTACTTGCGATACACAAAGCAAATTCACATTAATTTAATCAGGTGCGAACGCGTGGAAAATTAAATCCTATTTGACAAATTATTGCACAGTGTTGAAAATGTTATACTGAATTTTGTTTTTTGGAATACAGTAGTTTCTTTACAACTTTTAGTTTGAAGGAAACATCCTTGTCGCGGCCTTGAAATGAAAAGGGCTTTGGTGCTATTTTGTGGGGAAATCAGGTTGCAGCGGAGATTGTTTTGACAATTTGAAATTCACAGCAACATGAAATGAACACAGAAAAGAAAGGAAGCAAACAGAAAAACTGACAGATTCTTGCAATCTTCTAATGAAGTTTGAATGGGTGTTAATTGTATGTGCTGCACCAGAGGAAATGTAAGGCCCGGCTGCTGGATTAAGGTTCATGCTGACAGGAGCTCTGATCAAACACAGCTGATCTGTTTCATTTCAGTCTGCCCTTCATCCATGGAAATTATAATTAGAGTGTTACGCAGCGCTGGCTCTGTTCATACTAGGCAAAGTGAAAGAGAACTCTCTGATGAACAAGTTCATTAGTTCAAAGAATGAAATTTTAATAAGGGCACGGGAGTCCACGCCGAGTGCGATAAGAAACAACGTTTATAAACAAGAGCGATATGTACACGAACCGGTAGATCCCTACCAGATTCTCCACAGGTCTGCCTATTGTACAGTGATTAATGATATACCCCGCTTGGAGAGGGGGGGCTCGTATTCCGCAAGGAGAAGACAAGCGTTCCCACCCATAGGTCCCACGCGGGATATTACAGAAATGACCAACAGTTCAGGTGACAGTATGAGGAAAAAAGCAATTGTGCCATCACTAAGGAGATTTCTCAGACATGAAGATTCGGAAAAGATTAGAAGGCATTAACCTAGAAAAATTGCGGGGAATCCAGTAAAAGTCAGGTCAGCTTGGATTCGACAGATGTGAAAGCAGAAGTAAAAACAAAAGTTTTGTTTTTAACTATTGCGCAGTTAAAAAATGTTATTAAGGTGTTATTCAGCAAGGAAGAACAACTTTATTGTCGATTTCTTTTTGGCAAGTGTTTGACAATAAATATAATCCAGAATGTGAATATCACTAATTGAAAAAAGACGCTGGTTAAAGTAAAATCAGGCTGGTCGTTAGCTAGAAAACTGACTGAAGAATGAAAGCCACAAGGAGATGATAAATTGAAATGAGTTGGGGAGATATCTTAAGTCCCCCCACCCCCCCCCCCCCCTGAGGTTTATTCCGCATTTTTAAAGTTCGATGTACGATGGTCAAAATGTGAAGGAAAGTATTTGTTGGAAGATATGCACTGATATAGTGGCCGGAATCGACCAGCCTTGTCGCGTCAAATTCGGTATCGGGACGAGGCCGTTACATTTCACGAGAGGCACTTTGTGAGATTTTCGACCCCCAGGATCTCCAAGGCAATCGGCGCCCTCTGGGTGGTCGGCCTCTGGGCAGCGTGGTACGCTGGCACCCCTGATGCCACCTGGACAACGTGGCACTGCTCAGTTTGCAGGGGAGGAGGGCGAGGGAAACAGTGTGGAGGGGAGCAGGGCCAGCGAAACAGTGTGCAGGGGAGCGGGGCCAGGGAAACAGTGTGCAGGGGAGCGGGGCCAGCGAAACAGTGTGCAGGGGAGCAGGGCCAGGGAAACAGTGTGCAGGGGAGCGGGGCCGGCGAAACAGTGTGCAGGGGAGCGGGGCCAGGGAAACAGTGTGCAGGGGAGCGGGGCCAGCGAAACAGTGTGCAGGGGAGCGGGGCCAGCGAAACTGTGTGCAGGGGAGCGGGGCCAGGGAAACAGTGTGCAGGGGAGCGGGGCCAGGGAAACAGTGTGCAGGGGAGCGGGGCCAGGGAAACAGTGTGCAGGGGAGCAGGGCCAGGGAAACAGTGTGCAGGGGAGCAGGGCCAGGGAAACAGTGTGCATGGTAGCGGGGCCAGGGAAACAGTGTGCAGGGGAGCAGGGCCAGGGAAACAGTGTGCAGGGGAGCAGGGCCAGGGAAACAGTGTGCATGGTAGCGGGGCCAGGGAAACAGTGTGCAAGGGACAGCGAGAGTGAGGTTGAAACTTGGTAATTTGATGCAGTGAGGTAGTTCGATGCAGTGTGGGAGGAGGTGCTTTTTCCCTATCATTTTGTTTTCCTTTTGGCTTGTAACTGTTAATCTGTTAAATTTGAAAAAAATAACATTGAAAAAAAAATCTAATTAAAACTTACTGCTAAACTAGGTAGAGGAGTAACTAAACCGGAGGGCAGAGATTAGTATTTAGCATTTAATTTCACAGTAAAAATCTAGTGTCAGGGCCATATAGTCAGTTATAACTCAATCTAACAATAATTCATGTATTTATTTTAAATTAACTAACTGGTGCTTAAATGTCACTCAGTGGAGTGCAGTGCTCCAACTGTGAGATGTGGCAGAACTGTGATGCTTCCAGCGTTTCGGTCGACTACATCTGCAGCAAGTGTAACCAATGGCAGCTCCTCACAGACCGCGTGGTTCGGTTGGAGCAGCAGTTGGATGCACTTAGGAGCATGCAGGTGGCGGAAAGCATCATAGATAGGAGTTATAGAGATGTGGTCACACCCACGGTGCAGGCAGGCAGATAGGTGGCCACTGGAATGGGCAGGCAGTCAGCACAGGAATCCCCTTTGCTTGTCACCCTCTCTAACAGGTATACCATTTTGGAGACTGTTGGGGGGGGATAGCCTATCAGGGGAAAACAACAGCAGCCAGAACAGTGGCACCGCAACTGGCTCAGTTGCTCAGCAGGGGAAAGCAAAGTGCAGGAGAGCGATAGTTATAGGGAACTCTACAGTAAAGGGCACAAATAGCCGCTTCTATGGACGTGAAAGAGACTCCAGGATGGTATGTTGCCTCCCTGGTGCCAGGGTCAAGGATGTCTCTGAACGAACACAGGACATCCTGAAGGGGGAGGGTGAACAGCCACAGGTCGTGGTTCATATAGGTACTAACGACATAGGCAGGAAGAGTGATGAGGTCCTGCATGGGGCTGTTTAGCACAGGGCTAAATCGCTGACTTTGAAGGCAGGCCAACAGCACGTTTCGATTCCCATAACAGCCTCCCCGAATAGGCGCCGGAATGTGGCGACTAGGGGCTTTTCACAGTAACTTCATTTGAAGCCTACTTGTGACAATAAGTGATTTTTTCATTTTCAGAAGGAGTTCAGGGAGTTAGGCAGTAAGCTAAAAAGCAGGACTTCTAGGGTTGTCATCTCAGGATTACTCCCTGTGCCACGTGCCAGTGAGGCTAGAAATAGGATAGTGCAGCTAAACACATGGCTAAGCTGGTGGTGTAGGAGGGAGGGTTTCAGATTTTTGGACCATTGGGATCTCTTCTGGGGCAGGTGGGACCTGTACAAGAAGGACGTGTTACATCTAAACTGGAGAGGCACTGATAGCGTGGCTGGGAGGTTTGCTAGAGTCACTCGGGAGGATTTAAATTAATATGGCAGGAGGGTGGGAACCAGAATGTGAGCTTAGAAGGTGTAATAACTGAAGGGGAAATAGAGAACCAAAATAAAAGAACAACATTACCCTCAGGCAGAGCAAAAAAGGTGACAAGTGTGAAAAAGGAAGTGGTCAATGCAGGTTTGAGGGTGTTGTACCTAAATGCAGTATACGGAACAAGGTAAATGAGCTTGTTGCGCACATTGAAATTGGCCGGAACGATATTATGGGCATCACAGAGACGTGGCTGCAAGGGGATCAGGGCTGGGATCTAAATATACAAGGATATGTGTCCTATCGAAAGGACAGGCAGATGGGCAAAGGGGGCGGGGTTGCATTGTTGGTAAGGAGTGAAGTTAAATCGAAAGCAAGGAGCGATACAGGATCAGAAAGCATAGAATTTCTGTGGGTAGAATTGAGGAATAGCAAAGGAAAAAAGACCCTGATGGGAGTTCTGTACAGGCCCCCTAGCAGTAGTCAGGAGGTGGGCAGAAAATAAATCAGGAGATAGAAAAGACATGTAAAAAAGGCAATATTACAATAATCATGGGGGACTTCAATATGCAGGTGGACTGGGAAAATCAGGTTGGTAGTGGATCCCAAGAAAAGGAATTTGTGGAATGTCGAAGAGATGTTTTTTGGAGCAGCTTGTGACAGTGCCTACGAGGGAACAGGCAATTCTGGATTTAGTGATGTGTAATGAGGCAGACTTGATTAGGGAACTTAAGGTGAACGAACCCTTAGGGAGCAGTGACCACAATATGATAGAATTTACACTGCAGTTTGAGAGGGAGAAGCTGCAATCAGATGTAATGGTATTACAATTAAATAAGGGTAACTACAAAGACATGAGGGAGGAGCTGGCCAGATTGAAAAAGGAGCCTAGCAGGGAAGACAGTGGAACAGCAATACAGGAATTTTTGGGGTTATTCGGGAGGCACAACAGAAATTCATCCCAAGGAGGAACAAACGTGTAAAGGGGAGGACAAGGCATCCATGGCTGATGAGGGAAGTCAAGGACAGCAAAAAAGCTAAAGAAAAAGCATACAAAGTGGCGATGATTAGTGGGAAGTCAGAGGATTGGGAAACCTTTAAAAGCGAGCAGAGGACAACTAAAAAAGCAATAAGGGGGGAGAAGATGAAGTATGAATGCTAGCTAGCTAGTAATATAAAGGAAGATAGGAAGAGTTTTTTTCAATATATAAAAGGTAAGAGAGAAGCAAAAATATACATTGGACCACTGGAAAATGTGGCTGGAGAAGTAATAATTAGAAACAAAGAAATGGCAGACGAACTGAATAGTTACATTGCATCAGTCTTCACGGTGGAAGATACCAGTGGGATGCCAGAGCTCCAGGAGAACCAGGGGGCAGAGGTGAGTGTAATGACCATTACTAAGGAGAAGGTTCTGGGGAAACTGAAAGGTCTGAAGGTGGATAAATCACCTGGACCGGATGGACTATACCCCAGAGTTTTAAAACAGATAGTTGAGGAGATTGTGGAGGCATTGGTGATGATCTTTCAGGAATCACTGGAGGCAGGAAGGGTTCCAGAAGACTGGAAAGTGGCTAATGTAATGCCACTGTTTAAGAAGGGAGGGAGGCAGAAGACGGGAAATTATCGGCCAGTTAGTCTGACTTTGGTCATTGGTAAGATTTTAGAGTCCATTATTAATGATGAGATCGCGGAGTACTTGGAAGTGCATGATAAAATAGGACTGAGTCAGCACGGCTTCGTCAAGGGGAGGTCATGTCTGACAAATCTGTTAGAGTTCTTTGAGGAAGTAACAAGGAAGTTGGACAAAGGAGAACCAGTGGACGTGATTTATTTAGATTTCCAGAAAGCCTTTGACAATGTGCCGCATAGGAGACTGTAAATTAGTTAAGAGCCAATGGTGTTCAGGGTAAGATCCTGGCATGGATAGAGGATTGGCTGACTGGCAGAAGGCAGAGTGGGGATAAAGGGGTCTTTTTCAGGATGGCAGTGGTGTACATCAGGGGTCTGTTCTGGGACCACAATTTTTCACAATATACATTAATGATCTGGAGGAAGGAACTGAAGGCACAGTTGTTAAGTTTGCAGTTGACACAAATATCTGTAGAGGGGCAGGTAGTATTAAGGAAGCAGACGGGCTTCAGAAGGACTTAGACAGGTTAGGAGAGTGGGCAAAGAAGTGACAATGGAATACAATGCTGAAAAGTATGAGGTTATGCACTTTGGAAGGAGAAATGGAGGCAAAGACTATTTTCTAAATGGGAAGATGCCAAGGAAATCAGCAGCACAAAGGGACTTGGGAGTCCTTTTCACGATTCTCTTAAGGTTAACGTGCAGGTTCAATCGGCAGTTAGGAAGGCAAATGCAATGTTAGCATTCATGTTGAGAGGGCTAGAATACAAGAAAAGTGATGTACTTCGGAGGTTATAACAGGCTCTGGTCAGACCCCATTTGGAGTATTGTGACCAGTTTTGGGCCCCGTATCTAAGGAAGGATGTGCTGCCCTTGGAAAGGGTCCAGAGGAGGTTCACAAGAATGATCCCTGGAATTAAGAGCTTGTCATATGAGGAATGGTTGAGGACTCTGGGTCTGTACTCGTTGGAGTTTAGAAGGATGAGGGGGCTCTTATTGAAACTTACAGGATACTGTGTGGCCTGGATAGAGTGGACGTGGAGAGAATGTTTCCACTTGTAGGAAAAACTAGAAGCAGAGGGCACAATCTCAGACTAAAGGGACAATCCTTTCAAACAGACTTGGTGAGGAATTTCTTCAGCCAGAGGGTGGTGAATCTGTGGAACACTTTGCCGCAGAAGGCTGTGGAGGCCAAATCACTGAGTGTCTTTAAAACAGATAAATGGGTCTTTGATCAATAAGGGGATCAGGGGTATTGGGGAGAAGGCAGGCGAATGGGGATGAGAAAAGTATCAGCCATGATTGAATGGCAGAGCAGACTCGATGGGCCGAGTAGCCTAATTCTGCTCCTATGTCTTATGGTCTTGTGGTCTTATGGGAGCAGGGCCAGGGAAACAGTGTGCAGGGGAGTGGGGCCAGAAAAACAGTGTGCAGGGGAGTGAAGCCAGGAAAACAGTGTGCAGGGGAGCAGGGCCAGGGAAACAGTGTGCAGGGGAGCAGGGCCAGGGAAACAGTGTGCAGTGGAGCAGGGCCAGGGAAACAGTGTGCAGGGGAGTGAGGCCAGGAAAACAGTGTGCAGTGGAGTGTGGCCAGGAAAAGTGTGCAGTGGAGCAGGGCCAGGGAAACAGCGTGCAGGGGAGTGGGGCCAGGGAAAGAGTGTGCAGGGGAGTGGGGCCAGGAAAAGAGTGTGCAGTGGAGCAGGGCCAGGAAAACAGTGTGCAGGGGAGTGGGGCCAGGAAAACAGTGTGCAGTGGAGCAGGGCCAGGGAAACAGTGTGCAGGGGAGTGGGGCCAGGGAAACAGTGTGCAGGGGAGTGGGGCCAGGGAAAGAGTGTGCAGTGGAGCAGGGCCAGGAAAACAGTGTGCAGGGGAGTGGGGCCAGGAAAACAGTGTGCAGTGGAGCAGGGCCTGGGAAACAGTGTGCAGGGGAGTGGGACCAGGGAAATAGTGTGCACGGTAATGGGGCCAGGGACACAGTGTGCAGGGGAGTGGGGCCAGGGAAACGGTATGCAGTGGAGTGTGGCCAGGGACACAATGTGCAGGGTATGCGGCCAGAGAAACAATGTGCAGGGGAGTGGGGCCAGGGACACAGTGTGCAGGGGAGCAGGGCAAGGGAAACAGTGTGCAGGGGAGTGGAGCCTGGGAAACAGTGTGCCGGGGAGCGGAGCCAGGGAAACAGTGTGCAGGGGAATGGGGCCAGGGAAACAGTGTGCAGGGGAGTGGGGCCAGGGAAATTGTGTGCAGGGGAGCAGGGCCAGGGAAAGAGTGTGCAGTGGAGCAGGGCCAGGGAAACAGTGTGCAGGGGAATGTGCCCAGGGAAACAGTGTGCAGGGGAGTGGGGCCAGGGAAATTGTGTGCAGGGGAGCAGGGCCAGGGAAACAGTGTGCAGGGGAGCAGGGCCAGATGTAGTGAAGTGCATCACTATATAAACAAGGGGTTAATGTAAATGCACTATAACTAAGTAACCACTAGAAGGAGCACCAGAGATGTCATGACATGCAGACACACAACCAATGGGTCATTAGAACAGGACACAACCAATTGGCAATTGTGGTAGTCACCACTGATGTATTATACTGTATATATATGGGTTTTACGGTAAGGCCCCTGTACTACAGGTACGGGGGTAGATCCCTGCCTGCTGGCTCTGCCCAGCAGGCGGAGTATAAATATGTGTGCTCCCAGTACAGCAGCCATTTCATCAGCTGCTGTAGGAGGCCACACATCTCTGTGTAATAAAGCCTCGATTACATTCTACTGTCGTCTCGTCGTAATTGATAGTGCATCAATTTATTAACAGAGATTTTTCAGAGATGGACCTCCGCATCAAGCCGGATCGCCTGCAGCTGCATCCTCAAGCAGACAACGGCAAAAAAGACTTCGAACTTCGGCTAGCCTGTTTTGAAGCATACATCGGGCCTGCGCCAGACCCAAACGCAGAAACACAGAAGCTCCAAATTCTGTACACGCGGCTGAGCTCCAACTTTTTTCCCCTCGTCCAGGATGCGCCGACCTACACATAAGCCATGGCGCTACTGAAGAAAAATTACGCTCAGCGGACCAACCAAATCTACGCCAGGCCTATCCACGTGGTGCCAACTTCCCGGTGAGTCTGTGGAAGATTTCTGGCATGCCCTGCTCGCCCTAGTTAGAGACTGTGACTGCCAGGCCGTTTCGGCCACTGAACACTCGAATCTACTGATAGAGACGTGTTTGTTACGGGCATAGGGTCTGACTACATCCGCCAGCACCTCTTAGAAGCGGCCACGCTTGACCTCGCAGCGACCAAAAAATTAGCACCCTCGCTCATGGTCGCCTCACGCAATGTACAGGCCTATGCCCTGACCGCGCGGTCCACACCCCCTGTGCATCGTGGATCCTGCCGACGGCCACCCCATCATGGACCCCATCAGCAACAGCCCCCAGCCAACCCTACGCCTGCGCCGCGCGGCATCCTACCAACCCCGGGGGACCCAAATGCTACTTCTGTGGACAGTCAAAACACCCCGGGAGCGCTGCCCGGAGCGGAGTGCCCTCTGCAAAGCCTGTGGCAAGAAGGGACATTTCGCTGCAGTGTGCCAGGTCCGCTCAATCGCCGCTATTGTCCTGGCACCCCCCGCGTGCAGCCCATGGGCGCCGCCATCTAGGCCTACTCACAACACGTGCGGCCCGTGGGCGCCGCCATCTTGCCTCCCAAGGACACATGCAGACCGTGGGCGCCAGCATCTTGCCCGCCTCGGGACCCCTGCCCGTCGGTCACCTCATCAGGCCGCTTATCGGCTGCAACCGCCGATGACCAGCCGCGTCCCGTCTCGGTCACAATTGACCAGTCTCGACCGCACAACCTCGCGACCGCTTCGACAAAGGTGAAGGTCGACGGGTCCAAGATCTCCTGCACTCGGGACTCTGGGAGCACTGAGAGCTTCATCCACCACGATACGGTAAGGCGCTGCTCCCTCTCGTTGCACCCCTCTAACCAGAGAATCTCCCTGCCCTCCAGATCCCACTCCGGAGGTACTGCATCGCCACCCTCACCGTCCAGGGCGTCGAGTTCAGCGGCTTCTGCCTCTACGCCCTCCCCAATCTCTGCGTTGCCTTGCTACTCGGCCTGGACTTCCAGTTCAACCTCCAGAGCCAGGGATACAGTGTGCAGGGTAGTGGGGGCCAGGAAAACAGTGTGCAGGGGAGTGCGGCCAGGGAAACAGTGTGCAGGGGAGTGGGGCCAGGGAAACAGTGTGCAGGGGAGTGGGGCCTGGGAAACAGTGCGCAGGGGAGTGGGGCCAGGGAAACAGTGCGCAGGGGAGTGGGGCCAGGGAAACAGTGCGCAGGGGAGTGGGGCCAGGGAAACTGTGCACAGGGGAGTGGGGCCAGGGAAACAGTGCGCAGGGGAGTGGGGCCAGGGAAACAGTGTGCAGGGGAGCGGGGCCAGGGAAACAATGTGCAGGGGAGCAGAGCCAGGGAACAGTGTGCAGGGGATCGGGGCCAGGCAAACAGTGTGCAGATGAGTGGGGCCAGGGAAACAGTGTGCAGGAGAGTGGGGCCAGGGAAACAGTGCAGGGGAGTGGGGCCAGGGAAACAGTGTGCAGTGGATCGGGGCCAGGGAAACAGTGTGCAGGGGAGTGGGGCCAGGGAAACAATGTGCAGGGGAGTGGGGCCAGGGAAACAGTGTGCAGTGGATCGGGGCCAGGGAAACAGTGTGTAGGGGAGTGGGGCCAGGGAAACAGTGTGCAGGGGAGTGGGGCCAGGGAAACAGTGCAGGGGAATGGGGCCAGGGAAACAGTGTGCAGTGGATCGGGGCCAGGGAAACAGTGTGCAGGGGAGTGGGGCCAGGGAAACAGTGTGCATGGGGAGTGGGGCCAGGGAAACAGTGTGCACGGGAGTGGGGCCAGGGAAACAGTGTGCAGGGGAGTGGGGCCAGGGAAACAGTGCGCAGGGGAGTGGGGCCAGGGAAACAGTGTGCAGGGGAGTGGTGCCAGGGAAACAGTGTGCAGGGGAGTGGGGCCAGGGAAACAGTGCGCAGGGGAGTGGGGCCAGGGAAACAGTGTGCAGGGGAGTGGGGCCAGGGAAACAGTGCGCAGGGGAGTGGGACCAGGGAAACAGTGTGCACGGGAGTGGGGCCAGGGAAACAGAGTGCAGGGGAGTGTGCAGGGGCCCAGAACCTGGACAACACGGTAAAACTGGCTACATCTCTGGTGGCCGCTTTTCAGAGCCTTACTGCGTTCCCGGCCGACCACGTGACCCCCTCGTGGGCCCCCGATCCGAGACTACCCCAGGCCTGTGCGGACCGTGGGCGCCAGCATCTTACCCGCCTCAGGACCCCTGCCCGTCGTGCACCTCATCAGGCAGTTTATCGCCTGCAACCGCCGGTGACCAGCCGCGCCTCGCCTCGGTCACGATTGACCAGTCTCGACCACACAACTTCGCGACCGCTTCAACAAAGGTGAAGGTCGACGGGTCCAAGTTCTCCTGCGTTCGGGACTCTGGGAGCACTGAGAGCTTCATCCACCCCGATACGGTAAGGCGCTGCTCCCTCGCGGTGCACCCCGATAACCAGAGAATCTCCCTGGCCTCCGGACCCCACTCCGGAGGTACTGCATCGCCACCCTCACCGTCCAGGGCCTCGAGTTCAGCGGCTTCCACCTCTACGCCCTTCCCAACCTCTGCGCTGCCTTGCGACTCGGCCTGGACCTCCAGTGCAACCTCCAGAGCCAGGGATACAGTGTGCAGGGTAGTGGGGCCAGGGAAACAGTGTGCAGGGGAGTGGGGCCAGGAAAACAGTGTGCAGGGGAGTGGGGCCAGGGAAACAGTGTGCACGGGAGTGGGGCCAGGGAAACAGTGTGCAGGGGAGTCTGGCCAGGGAAACAGTGTGCAGGGGAGTGGGGCCAGGGAAACAGTGTGCAGGGGAGTGGGGCCAGGGAAACAGTGTGTAGGGGAGTGGGGCATGGAAACAATGTGCAGGGGAGTGTGGCCAGGGAAACAGTGTGCAGGATAGTGGGGCCAGGGAAACAGTGTGTGGTAGTCACCACACGTCGTACATTACATCTATTACGGCACTGCCCGTATATTAGAGGTACAAGGGTACATTCCTGCCTGCTGGCTCCGCCCCATAGGCGACGTATAAATGTGTGTGCTCTCCTGTGCTGCAGCCATTCTGGTTCCAGCTACAGGAGGCACAACATTTTGCTCAATAAAGCCTCGATTGTTCCACTATTCTCGTCTTTGTCATATTTGACGGTGCATCAATGTATTGAGCAGAGATTTTTTAAACGATGGATCTCTGCATCAAGCCTGATCGCCTGCAGCTAAGCACTCAATCAGTCATTGCTGCGTCCACCTTTGACCACTGGCTAGCCTGCTTCGAAAGCTATCTCAGAACAGCCGCTGAGGAACCCTCGGACTTGCAGAAGCTCAAAATCCTCTATTCATGGGTGAGCACTGACATTTTTCCCGTCATCCGGGATGCACCCAACTACTCCGAAGCGATGTAGCTCCTGAAGGGACATTATGTTCGACCAGTAAATCAAGTATTCGCCAGGCACCTCCTGGCCACGAGACAGCAACTCCCCGGGGAGTCTCTGGATGATTTCTGGCGTGCCCTGCACATCCTAGGTAGGAACTGTGACTGCCAGGCAGTTTCGGCAGTCCAGAACACAGAACTTTTAATTAGAGACGCTTACGTCACAGGCACGAGGTCTGCATACGTCCGGCAACAGCTACTGGAAGTGGGTACGCTTGATCTTGCGGGAACAGGCTCGCTAACTCGATAGAAGTGGCCTCCCGTAACGTTCAGTCCTACGCCCCCGACCGCGCGGCACCCTCGTGGGCATCGTGGGCCCCACCAGCTGCCGACTCTAGCACACCGCAAGTCTGCACCGCGCGGCAGCCAGCCAACTCTGGGGGGCCCAAGTGTTATTTTTGCGGGCAAGACAAGCACCCCAGGCAGAGCTGCCCGGCGCGGAGCGCCATCTGCAACGGGTGTGGGAAGAAAGGACACTTCGCTTCTGTTTGCCAGGCTCGGTCGGTCGCCGCTGTTTTCAGGCCCGGCGTTCCTACACCCCCCACGTGTGACCCAGGGGCGCCGCGATCTTCCTCATCGCAAGCCACGTGCGGCCCGTGGGCGCCGCCATCTTCCTCACCGCAAGCCACGTGCGGCCCGTGGGCACCGCCATCTTTGATGCTGGCCGCCATGTGCGCCTCGTGGGCGCCGCCGTTTTGGACGGTGTCTCAGGACCCCTGCTCGTCTGGCCGTTCATCGCCCACCGCTACCTCCGCCACCGCTGACCAGTCCGGGACCTCCCAGCATCTGCTGCAGCTTGCCTCTATCACCCTGGATCAGTCCTGGCCCCGCAAACTGGCGACCGCGATGACGACGATGAAGATCGATGGGCACGAGACGACCTGTCTTTTTGACTCCGGGAGCATGGAGAGCTTCATCCACCCCATTATGGTAAGGTGCTGCTCCCTCCCGGTACACCCCATCACCCAGAAAATCTCCCTGGCCTCTGGATCCGATTCTGTGGAAATCTGAAATCTGAGGGTACTGCATCGCGACTTTCACCATCCAAGGCGTAGAGTTCAGCAACTTCTGGCTCTACGTCCTCCCCCACATCTGCACTGCCCTGTTACTCGGCCTGGATTTTCAGTGCCATCTCCAAAGCCTAACTTTAAAATTTGTCTGACTCCTACTCCCCCTCACCGTCTGTGGCCTCACGATCCTTAAGGTCGACCCACCCTCCCTGTTTGCGAACCTGACCTCGGATAGCAAACCCGTTGCCACCAGGAGTAGACGGTACAGTGCCCAGGACAGGACCTTCATCAAGTCGGAGGTCCAATGGCTTCTGCGGGAAGGGGTCTTTGAGGCCAGCAACAGCCCCTGGAGAGCTCAAGTGGTGGTTGCGAGGACTGGGGAGAAGCACAGGATGGTCATCGACTACAGTCAGACCATCAATCGGTACACGCAACTCGACGCGTACCTCCTCCCACGCATATCTGACATGGTCAATCAGATTGCGCAGTATCGAGTCTTTTCCACAGTGGACTTGAAGTCTGCCTACTACCAGCTCCCCATCTGCCCGGAGGACCGCCAGTACACTGCGTTTGAAGCAGATGGCCGCCTCTATCATTTCCTTCGGGTTCCCTTCGGCGTGACTAATGGGGTCTCGGTCTTCCAGCGAGAGAGGGACTGAATGGTTGACTGGTACGGACTGCGGGCCACCTTCCTGTACCTAGCTAATGTCACCATCTGCGGCCACAATCAGCAGGACCACGACACGAAGCTCCAAAAATTCCTCCAGACCGCCAAACTCCTTAATCTCACATACAATAAGGAGAAATGCGTGTTCCGCACCAACCGCTTAGCCATCCTTGGCTATGTAGTGGAAAATGGAGCCCTTGGGCCCGACCCCGACCGCATGCGCCCCCTCATGGAACTCCCTCTCCCCCACTGCCCCATGGTCCTGAAACGATGCCTGTGGTTTTTCTCCTATTACGCTCAGTGGGTCCCTAATTATGCAGACAAGGCCCGCCCACTCATTCAGCCCGCAGTTTTCCCCCTGGAAGCTGAGGCCCTCCAGGCCTTCAAACGCATCAAGGCAGACATCGCCAAGGCCACGATGCACGCGGTCGACGAGTCCCTCCCCTTCCAGGTGGAGAGCGATGCATCGGACGTAGGTCTGGCCGCCACCCTCAACCAGGCGGGCAGGCCCGTGGCCTTCTTTTCCCGCACCCTCCATGCCTCCGAAATTCGGCACTCCTCTGTCAAAAAGGGGGCCCAGGCCATTGTGGAAGCTGTGAGACATTGGCGGCATTACCTGGCCGGCAGGAGATTCACTCTCCTCACTGACCAACGGTCGGTTGCCTTCTTGTTTAATAATACACAGCGGGGTAAGATCAAAAATGACAAGATCTCGAGGTGGAGGATCGAGCTCTCCACCAATAATTACGAGATTTTGTATCGCCCGGGGAAGCTCCATGAGCCCCCGATGCCCTATCCCGCGGTACATGTGCCAGCGCACAAGTGAACCGACTCCGGGCTCTCCCCTGGAAGTCCACCTCCGGGGTCTCGTTCCCAACATGGCTGCCACCCGGGGTCACCCGGTTCTTCCATTTCATCAAGACCCGCAACATGCCCTACTCCATTGAGGAGGTCAGGACCGTCACCAGAGACTGCCAAGTCTGCGCAGAGTGCAAGCCGCACTTCTACCAGCCAGATAGAGTGCACCTGGTGAAGGCCTCCCGCCCTTTTGAACGCATCAGTGTGGACTTCAAAGAGCCCCACCCCTCCACCGACTGTAACACGTACTTTCTGTACATGATTGATGAGTACTCCCGGTTCCCTTTTGCCATCCCATGCCCCGATATGACTTCTGCCACGGTAATCAAAGCCCTGCACAGCATCTTCACTCTGTTTGGTTTCCCCACCTACATCCACAGCGATCGGGGATCCTCTTTTATGAGCGATGAGCTGCATCAGTTCCTGCTAAGCAAGGGCATCGCCTCAAGCAGGACGACCAGCTACAACCCCTGGGGAAACAGGCAGGTGGAGAGGGAGAACGGGACGGTCTGGAAGGCCGTCCTGCTGGCCCTGCGGTCTAAAAATCTCCCGGTCTCCCACTGGCAGGAGGTCCTCCCCAACGCGCTCCACTCCATCCAATCGCCCCTCTGCACCGCGACGAATGAGACCCCTCACGAACGTGTGTTTGCCTTCCCCAGGAAGTCCACCTCCGGCGTCTCGCTCCCAACGTGGCTGACAGTTCCTGGACCCGTCCTCCTCCGGAAGCATGTGCGGACCCATAAGTCGGACCCCTTCGTCGAAAAAGTCCACCTCTTACATGCTAACCTGCAGTACGCCTACATGGCGCACCCCGACGGGCGCCAAGACACAGTCTCCCTCTGGGACCTGGCACCCGCGGGATCCCCACCCATGACCCTTGACCTGACACCGCCCCCCCTTCCCCCCGGTTGCCTCTTTCACCCCTGCACCAGTCATCCTCCCTCCAGCAAACCTCACCACAGCCCCCACCCCAGCAGGATCCGTCCTCCCAATGGTTCCACTCAGGGGAGACGAAGACGATGACAACACGCTCCCGGAATCGCAGGTGACCAAGTCGGTGCCCACATCACCACCAGGACTGAGGCGATCGCAGAGGAGGGTCAAAGCCCCCAACAGATTTAACTTGTAATATTTTCCACCACCCCCGTGGACTCTTTTTTAACAGGGGGTGAATGTGGTAGTCACCACGAGTAGTATATTACATGTATTACGGCACTGCCTGTATATTAGAGGTACGACGGTAAATCCCTGCCTGCTGGCTCCGCCCAGTAGGCGGCGTATAAATATGTGTGCTCTCCTGTGCTGCAACCATTCTGGTTCCAGCTTAATGAGGCACAACATCTTTTCTCAATAAAGCCTCGATTGTTCCACGATTCTCGTCTTGTGGTAATTGACGGTGCATCACAGTGTGCAGGGGAGTAGGGCCAGGGAAACAGTGTGCAGGGGAGTGCGGCCAGGGAAACAGTGTGCAGGGGAGTGCGGCCAGGGAAACAGTGTGCAGGGGAGCAGGGCCAGGGAAACAGTGTGCAGGGAAGCTGGGCCAGGGAAACAGTGTGCAGGGGAGTGTGGCCAGGGAAACAGTGTACAGGGGAGTCTGGCCAGGGAAACAGTGTGCAGGGGAGCGGGGCCAGGGAAACCGTGTGCAGGGAATGGGGCCAGGGAAACAGTGTGCAGGGAATGGGCCCAGGGAAACAGTGTGCAGGGGAGTGGGGCCAGGGAAACAGTGTGCAGGGGAGTGGGGCCAGGGAAACAGTGTGAAGGGGAGTGGGGCCAGGGAAACAGTGTGCAGGGGAGTGGGGCCAGGGAAACAGTGTGCAGGGGAGTGGGGCCAGGGAAACAGTGTGCAGGAGAGCAGGGCCAGGGAAACAGTGTGCAGGGGAGTCTGGCCAGGGAAACAGTGTGCAGGGGAGTGGGGCCATGGAAACAGTGTGCAGGGGAGTGGGGCCAGGGAAACAGTGTGCAGGGGAGTGGGGCCAGGGAAACAGTGTGCTGGGGAGTGGGGCCAGGGGAACAGTGTGCAGGGCCAGGGAAACAGTGTGCACGGGAGTGGGGCCAGGGAAACAGTGTGCAGGAGAGCAGGGCCGGGGAAACAGTGTACAGGGGAGTCTGGCCAGGGAAACAGTGTGCAGGGGAGTGGGGCCAGGGAAACAGTATGCAGGGGAGTGGGGCCAGGGAAACAGTGTGCAGGAGAGCAGGGCCAGGGAAACAGTGTGCAGGGGAGTCTGGCCAGGGAAACAGTGTGCAGGGGAGTGGGGCCAGGGAAACAGTGTGCTGGGGAGTGGGGCCAGGGAAACAGTGTGCAGGGGAGTGGGGCCAGGGAAACAGGGTGCAGGGCCAGGGAAACAGTGTGCAGGGGAGCAGGGCAAGGGAAACAGTGTGCAGGGGGAGTGGGGCCAGAGAAACAGTGTGCAGGGGAATCTGGCCAGGGAAACAGTGTGAAGGGGAGCAGGGCCAGGGAAACAGTGTTGATGTGTTGGGTGTTCGGGATCACAGACAGGTCACCAACACTTGAAGTAGTGCAATACTATTTTATTAAAAGGTTAAGTATTTAAACGTACTTGAACTGTGGGTAAATACGATACTTACTTTAACTAAAGACCTTTGCCTTGTCCTAACCAGTTGATGCACTCAGCACATGGTGAATGTCTGTGTTGCAGGTTGTGAGCTCTGTCCTCCTAGCTAGCTGCTACTCGAATGAGCGGGAACTCTGATGCCCCCTGTCTTCATAGTGCGTGTGCTCTCACTGGTGATTGGCTGCGGTGTTGTGTATGTTGATTGGTCCCACTGTGTGTCCATCAGTGTGTGTCTGCACCATGATATACTGGTGTATATTATGACAAGTGTTGCGGTGACTAGGGCCAGGGAAACAGTGCGCAGGCGAGCAAACTGCGATTAGCAGTGTCCTAGATTATTTTTGGAGACTCTGCTTGCAAGAACCGTGTGTGAGATGTTGTGGAGCCATACGTCACTGAGGTGGATATGCTCACTGTTTTGTGTGGGAGATTGAGCATGTGTGCAAGTGAGAGAGAGTGTGGGGGAGTGAGAGACACAGAGTGACTGTGTGGCAGTGAAAAGGAGGAGTCTGAGTGCGAATACAAGAGGGAGTGAATAAGTGTGTGTGTGTGTGCAAGAGACTGAGTGACCGAGTGGGAGTAAACGTGAATCTGCATTATGCCCAGTCTCGGGTGTCTCACTCTCTCTCACTCCCACACACCAACAGCTACACGTGCACTCTCACTCCTCCCCACCCACAAACTCCGGCCCTCTCACATGCTGGTCATTTTTATCGCTTTCATTTTAACTGAACAATTTATTGCTCTTGCATTGCCTTAATTTTGCTGAGAAATCGTTTCTGTTACAAAAACACCATTTAAAAAAAAAAAATTAAGATTATTGTTCTGCCAAACCTTAACTTTCTGAAATGTTCTCATTGTCCCCTTGAGTGAAGATAACATGCCAATGTACCCAACCCCCCCTACAAATGAAAAGGTTGGATAAGCCTGATCTCTGCCTTGTTGTGCAGGGCACAATTTCAAAAGCTGTAGCAGATACAAAACGTACACAATGTGGAAGTATTGTGAACTGTGAAGAGGATAGTGTAAACCTTCAAAGTGTCATGGACAAGTTGGTGGAGTAGGTGAAGAAGTGGCAGCTGTAATTTAGTGCAGAGAACTGTGAAGTAGGTCAGTGGGAAGAACACAGGGGGACAGTACAAAATGGTCGGTACAATTCTAAAGGGTGTAAGGGTAGAGGAACCTGACTGTATTTGGGCATAAATTAGTGAAGGTGGCAGAATGGCTTGGCAGAGCAGTTAATAAAATATGAAACCTGCTCGGCTTTATCAACAGGGTCAGAGAGCACAAAAGTCAGAAAGTTATCCTCAACACTGGCTTGACCTCAACTGTAGAATTGCCTCTAGTTCTGGACATTACACTGTCAGAAAGGTGTGAAGGAATTTGAGATAGTGCAAAAGAATGTTCACATGAATAGTGGCAGGGACGAGGAGCTTCAGTGACAGGGATAGATTTGAGAGGTAAAAACTGTTCTCCTTAGAGAAGAGAGGGTGGAGAAGAAATTTGACAGAGGTATTCAAAATCATGAGAAGTCTGGGTCTGAGTAAGATAGGGAGAAACTGTTCCCGCTGGCAAAACCATCACGACCCAGATGGCACAGAGCTACGTTAATTGGCAAAATAAGCAATGGAGATGTGAGGAAAATACTTTCCATGAAGCGAGTGGTGAGATCTGGAATGCGCTGCCTGAGAGTGTGGTGGCATTCCAGGCATTCAGGCGGAGATTGGATTATCTGAAAAAGAAGAACGTGCAGTGCTATGGGGAGAAGGTGGGGATGCAGCTCTCAATGAATTGCACCTTTTGTGTGTCAGCACAGACATGAAGTGCCAAATGGCCGCCTTCTGTGCTTTAACCATTTTATGATCCTCATTGCTTTCTGAAGAGTTCACTATTGATCGGTCAGCTGGAGTATGCTTTTTCTATTAGAGCAAAGCAGATTTGACCTTGCGTCAATGTAAAATACATAACATAATTGATTTAAATAAATTAAACTGACAGGGCAAGACCCTGTGAGCACATGCAAAATTCAGCTTACATTGGCTGCCTTCAGATAACAATCTCTTCAGGCAAAACACTTGCTGAAGTATAGAGATGTAGTTGCTTCCGAATTACCTTGGATTTTTTTTTTCTCTGTTAACGGTTGATAATTATTTTATAATTTTACTCTAATTCCTGTTGAGATGCATCTGGTTAATTTGTATCTCATTCGCACACTGTCCCGCAGGTGCAAACTAAATAAACAAAGCTAGCAGTGCAGAGAGAAATGTAGGTTAATTCCATCTGGAGCACCGTTTGTTCCGAGCTCAATACAAGTGCTTGTGAAAGACTGACTGAGCACATGCGCATGGCAATGGTGCACTGAAGCATGCCACATGTGTTGCTGTCAATTGTTTTTGCTACCTTCTCAACAGACTCAATAAAATCACATTATGAGAATTTGCAGGGTTTGAACAGAGTGAAGCTATGTCCCTGCATGGCGCATGTCTGTAACTGTCCAAAGTGACTGATGAGCTTGTTAGGATTCTACTCTCATTCTCAGATTGATTTATTGGCCAGCTATTTAAAAACTTCATGGCAGAGAAAAAACAAAGCTGGTTGTTGCACAGAGGTAATATTCAAGAATGATACTATGGACTCTTTAAACTTGAAGCGGTTCTGTTCACCTAGATAATTTGGTCAGAGATGCACTCAGTCCAAGGCTGGATTCTGTATTGGCCATCCAATAAATGATACACTCCGTTAGATGTATTTCCAGAGCTGCTGCATTAGAGGAGCAGGGAGAACAGGTTATTTCCCAATGTTAATACTTATTTTTATTCATTTACGGGATGTGGGCATCGCTGACTAGGCCAGATTTTATTGCCCATCCCTCGATGCCCTTCAGAAGGTGGTGATGAACTGCTTTTTGAACCGCTGCAATCCCTGAGGTATGGGTACACCCACAGTGCTGTTAGGGAGGGAGTTCCAGGATTTTGACCCAGTGACAGTGAAGGAACGACGATATATTTCCAAGTAAAGATGGTGAGTGACTTGGAAATGAGTGAGCGAATGGGGGATTCAGCGATGGAACCTCTAGGTGGTGGAGTTCCTAGGAATCTGCTACTCTTGTCCTTCCAGAAGGTAGCGGTTGTGGGTTTGGAAGGTGCTGTCTAAGGAACCTTGGCGAATTACTGCAGTGCATCTTGTAGATGTTACACACGGCTGCCACTGTTCACCAGGGATTGAATGTTTGTGGAAGGGTTGCAATCAAGCAGGCTGTTTTGTCTTGGCTGGTGTCGAACCGCTTGGGTGTTGTTGGAGCTGCGCTCATCCAGGCAAGTGAAGAGTATTCCATCACACTCCTGACTTGTGCCTTATAGATGGTTGTCAGGCTTTGGGAAGTCAGGACCTGAGTTACTCGTCATAGGATTCCTAGCCTTTGACCTGCTCTGGCAGCCACAGTATTAATATGGCTTGTCCTGTTCAGTTTCTGATCAATTGTAACCCCCAGGGTGTTGATGTGGGGGAATTCAGTGATAGTAATGCCATTGAATGTCAAGGCTGATGGTTAGATCCTCTCTTGTAGGAGACGGTCATTGCCTAGCACTTGTGTGGCGCGAACGTAACTCACAATGGGGTGGGTTGCACCCGAATGTGAGATGACTTAATAGAATCTTAAACGGTTTACGCCACATTAAGTGGCTACTTGGCTCATCGTGTCTGCACCGGCTGAGAAACAAGCCACCAAGGCTAACCCCCCTTTCCAGCATTTGGTTCATTGCCCTGTAGGTTACGGCACTGAGGTGTGCATGTCCAGACACCATTTAAATAAGTTGCAGATTTAAGCCTCTACCGCGCTTTCAGGCAGTGAGTTCCAGACCCTCGGAACTCGTTGGGTAAAAAAACGTTTTTCTCATCTCTCCTCTAATAGTTCCACCAATCACTTTAAATCTATGCCCTCCTGTCACTGGCCTCTCTGCTGAGAGAAATAGGCTCTACCCATCCATTCTATCCAGGCCCCTCACAATGTTGTACATCTCAATCAAATCTCCCCTCTGACTCCTCTGTTCCAAGGTGAACAATCTTAACCTATCCAATCTTTCCTCATAGTTGCAACTTTCCAGTCCTGGCCACTGCCTCATAAATCTCTGCTTCACCCTCTCCAAGGCAATGACATCCTTTCTGTAATGTGGTGACCAGAACTGCGCACAAGCATAAAAACATATCAAACTAACAGGCCAGTCCATCAAGCTTGCCCTATGCTCATGATAGCCAGAGCATCATGACTAAACAATTCCCAAGCCCTCCTTCTTGCAGACATTTACTCTCCTTGGGAGAAGCATAAAATCAGGAGACAACCCAGGGCCAAAAGTGGGGGGGCGATACTGGAAAATACCTCTCTTTAGCTTTCTGCCAGTGGACTTTCACTGCATTTTTCAGCCAATTATATTCAGAAAAAGTTATATTTTCCACAGTTTGGGGACGCATTATGACTAATAGGATCTGATTGTCCTCCATACCTTAGCCCTCTGGAGGATCCCTAAAAATTCTTTGATTCTGTGTACTGCAATGCAAATAATAATTCTGTTTACTCTTTCACCTTAAAAAGAAGTCTCTTTCTTTTTGAAGTTATCTTTTCAAAAAGTGCACATCAATTGATATCTGAAAAGATAAAAGACGGGCTCAGGTTTTGAGTAGAAACCATTTCAGTGAAGTTAATGGGCTGCTACCCAGAGAGCTGTCCCATTGTTTAATTTAGGCATTCCCCCAGCACTTGCCTGTCTTTTCCATTTACCCAAGTGGCGGCGCACTTGCGCTGGCATTGCACCAGACAATCGCTGACCATTCTGCTCACTAACCCATCTGGGTCTGATGGGTGCCATTTTCCTCACTGCTGATGAAACGCCAAGTAGAATGTTGGCTGAGTGAGATCCTTGCAACCAGACCTGTAGAATGGCTGCTTGATTTACTCGGCACGACTGGGAACAAGCTTGCTAATTCTCAGACTGAATGGTGCTTTACAAGGAAGAGCAGGGGGTTAGGTCCACCTCTATTTAGCTGGGCTGCACTTTACCCTCAGGTTTTCTTTGTGAACATTTATATTATGATTGGCAAAAAATGGCACCTCCGACCTCCAGCCTGCCGCAATCAAAGAAATGTGTTGCACTTTCCTTCCTAGCAACTTTTAACATCAGCAACACAATCTTGCCCAGCCTGTAAATGACGTCAGTATTGCGACTTAAGTCACCGCACGCAGAAGGATACATGGACAATTTTCACTCACAAGGCTCTCAAATTTCAGCCGAGATCAAGACAGGAGAGCGAGCAAATCAAGTGAAGTCATTTTTCAGTTGAATTTTGCATTTTCCAATTCTTCCAACCATGCCCCCTCCCACCCCACCAGGTTAAGGGCATGTATTAGGGTAGTGGGGTGGCAATTTCTAGTCTACTCTGGGTATTTTATTCATCATTTGTAGATCTTAACACAGCTCACACCAACTACAAACTATGCAAGGCCCATTGAGGCCTTTTGTAAAATGCTTCAAATTTTACCTGGAGATCAAGAAAATTGGCCCCCAATTTTAATTGCCTCACAACTTTAATTTCATGCTTGGCACCGATGGACCTTCAGATATATCAGTTGGAACAGCCGTTGGTCACTGGGCCTTACCGAACTAAATCCTCAGCAGACCAGTACCCCCAGAAGTTCTGCCCACTGAGTGGTACCTGCGATAGAATAATGAGTGACATTCACTGCGTGGTCATCTAAAATGGCCACGCGCAAAGGATGATGGGAATTGTGGTCAGGTTGGGACACAGACAAGATGCAGCTTGTGTGTATTTGCAAACAACAACCCAGATCTATACAGAAACTCACACCTGCTGGAGGCCATTCAGAAGTCTCCCCAGGACAATGTGCTTCAGATTGAAACTTAACATTAGTAGCAGACTCAGGGGCACATATTCACCTTATTTGGAAGTGCAGAATGGTGCCTTCGACAATAACAACTAGGAACCACCCAGCTATCGAGGTACCCACCCCTAATTGGCCAGAATCAATCAGGGTGATTGAAATCCTATCGATCCATTGGATCTCTACCTGGGACCGCCCAAAAGAGCGCGAAAGATCGGAGGATAAGAAGAACTGCGTGACCAACATTCTGGCTGGAATGATCCCCGGAATGAAGAACTTGCCGTATGAGGAACGGTTGAGGACTCTGGGTCTGTACTTGTTGGAGTTTAGAAGGATGAGGGGGGATCGTATTGAAACTTACAGGATACTTCAAGGCCTGGATAGTGTGGACGTGGAGAGGATGTTTCCACTTGTAGGAAAAACTAGAACCAGAGGACACCATCTCAGATTAAAGGGGCAATCCTTTAAAACAGAGATGAGGAGGAATGTCTTCAGCCAGAGGGTGGTGAATCTGTGGAACTCTTTGCCACGGAAGGCCGAGGAGGCCAAATCACTGAGTGTCTTTAAGACAGAGATATATAGGTTCTTGATTATTAAGGGGATCAGGGGTTATGGGGAGAAGGCAGGAGAATGGGGATGAGAAAATATCAGCCATGATTGAATGGCAGAGCAGGCTCGATGGGCCGAGTGGCCTAATTCTGCTCCTATGTCTTATGGTCTTATGGCTCATTTGGAGGACCGGCCTCTATCATCCACCTACAGCACATCGACCAGCCAAGTTCAAGAATCCGCGATCTACACCTGAAAGACGACACTCAGCTTAGACGCACCAGACGACCTCCAGCCACCAAACGTTGGGAACCAGATAAAGGCCTTATCTAACCTGCACATAGCCGGTCACTTGGAAGTTAAGTAAAGGTCATTTAAGCTGCTAGATATAGTCTAATGTGTAGTAGTGTGTAAGTTATTAAGTATAGAACCAATCCTATGTTTGATAATAAACTATAATTGTACTAAAATACTGGTCGTGTGGTCATTTGTCCAATACACGGAACGCACTCACATATTGTGGTTATTAATAGTAATAACGATAAAGGGCAACAACTACGTCTGAGCCAAAATATTCCTTGGGGAAGAGGGGATTGACAGAATCAATTTCAGCTTCTGCATGCAGAGCCCTCAGCTGATTTGCACCAACATCCATATAATAATTTTTTTAAAAATTGAAGAGCTCGTATCCTATGGAATTATAAAGAAATAAAAGACAAATATCTCTGCCTTCTTTGACAATAGTATGAACATGAGATCCCTTCACCTTTTCAGCTGTTTTGTTGAATTTTATGTAAATCAGAATGCCACAGGCAGACATCAAGTAGAGTAAATCTACCTGTTACTTAGTACCAGAAGTATGTCTTAAGGCCACAGAAAAGCATGCCCTAATATACCAGTATGACATTCCCAGTATAGTCTTTACAGTTTCTCTGAGGCTGCCCATTTATGCCCAACTGTTGTTGTAATAACATTCTGGTTTGAGACGCGTTCCACTTGGGACACTCACAAAATGAGAGAATTTTATTCCTGTAGGCTGTATTTGAGCAGATGTTGGAATATTATAAGAATTGTGTGCTCATCTATCATCCAGTCTATTCCATCATGAATGGTACTTGCATATTGTTGACTGAACACTGGATGCACATTTTAGTGATTTCATTTCAACAGCTGGCTTGCATTGTTTTGAAATGCTTGAACAGATTATTCCAGAGAGTCTGGAAATAAATGGAACTGGGTTTCCCATATCAAGGTGTTTATCTATTCAGATGTAACAGTGGCGACAAGGATAAAGAACTGTGCATTGTTAAAAGATTGACTGCTAGATATTGATTTCTTGGGTTTTTGTCTACCTTATCACTGAATACATTTTTAATGCTGGCAGAAGAAGGTACTCTTTCTTTAGAGGAGAGAGTATTTTTCTTTGTAGTATAAAGACATCAGCATAATTGGATTGTGTGGCATAATTAAGAAAATTAGCCACAATGAATAGGCAATCCTGATTGTACCTGTGGTATAACCTCACCAAAATGGATCATGGATCATTTCTGAAAGTGGAATTACCATGACCAACATCAAAACTCATGATTGGATACTGGTGGGTGGCTTCAAAGAGGAGCAGTAGAAAGTGCTCAATCAAGAATGCAAGATGAAATAGGACTGTGAATTTCTCCTTGGCCTTCAGTTCATATCTGTCTGTGTCCAAAAATCCAGATAGTTCACCAACAATGAGTGATTTTGTCCTTGATGAGATTGGTCTGAACAAACTAATGAACTATCTTTGGATGCCCCACATATGCTGAACATGGAGGGGCTGGGGGTTCAATGTCTCGACCGATCAGAGTCCACTTGCCACCCAATCAGCACTCTCTTCTCATTCAGTTTAAATAGTTTTTCCGTTTGCTCTTGGCATTCTTGTGATCTGTCCCGATGAGGGTAAGATGAAAAACTTCTCTCTTTTCAAGAATAGTCAAGTTACCATCTACTGCTTCTGCTATTAGCCCTGCCTTATCATAGATTATCATAGAATTTACAGTGCAGAAGGAGGCCATTCGGCCCATTGAGTCTGCACCGGCTCTTGGAAAGAGCACCCTACCCAAGGTCACACCTCCACCCTATCCCCATAACCCAGTAATCCCACCCAACACTAAGGGCAATTTTGAACACTAAGGGCAATTTATCATGGCCAATCCACCTAACCTGCACATCTTTGGACTGTGGGAGGAAACCGGAGCACCCGGAGGAAACCCACGCACACACGGGGAGGATGTGGAGACTCCACACAGACAGTGACCCAAGCCGGAATCGAACCTGGGACCCTGGAGCTGTGAAGCAATTGTGCTAACCACCATGCTACCGTGCTGCCCCGACAATTGGCAATTCCAATGAAAGATGCTGAAAATGATGATAGAAACCTGAAACTCAATTTGGCTTGTAGAAAGTCCCTGGTGGAGTGGATTTCATTATGGTTGCCATACCAACATAACCCTTATTTCCACAGCACGACTGATCATTTGCTATGATTTGTTAACATATTTTTGTAATTTCTTTTTTAATTTCTTTACTTGTTTTTTCTCTAAAGTCTAAAACCAGGCTCGTACTTGGGGATTACTATTTTCATTTGGTAACTCAGAAAGTGATTTGCATCGGATTTGCATATTGTTAATTGTACATTCTCTAATGGGGAGCAAGCTTATCACAGCAATAACACTCCAGGGTCTCGTATTGCTTTCCTGTTTTTGACGGAATATTCCAGAAGGTCTTAGAAACATTACCATCCCAATTTGATTGGTTTTTTGGACATTGGATAGCTCTCTACTAAAGAGACTGCTCTCTTTTTTTAAGGTGATGGGACAAAATTCAAACTCAAAACATCTTTCTCCAGCCTCGTTGAGGTATGACATCTTGGAAACTGAATGTTTGTTGCGTTGTTGCTCATTTCATACATTGTTTCAGGAGGAGATGGTGGAATAAGATCGACAACGTATAGATTTATACAGCACCTTTTAAAGTAAAGTTGGGTGACACAGTGGTACAGTGGTTAGCACTGCTGCCTCACAGCACCAAGGACCCAGGTTGAATTCCGGCCTTGGGTGACTGTCTGTGTGGAGCTTGTACATTATCCCCATGTCTGTGTGGGTTTACTCCGGGTGCTCCGGTTTCCTCCCACAGTCCAAAGATGTGAACGTTCGGTAGATTGGCCATGTAAATTTCCCCTTCATGTCCAAAATGTTAGGTGGGGTTACTGGGTTACAGGGATAGGGTGGGGACCTGACCCTAGGTAGGGTGCCATTTCTGAGGGTCGGTACAGATTTGATGGGCTTCTGCACTGTAGGGATTCTATGATCTATAATGGAAGTGCCCATGGTGCTTCATGGGAGCACTATAAAACAAAGTGACAACAACCCACTTAAGGAGATATTAGGTCAGGTGACCCAAAACCTAGCCAAAGAGTTCACTTTTAAGACTAGATGGGAAAATTGCATCCTCTTCAGCCTTGGACACTAAGTCACAGAATGTATATGTCATAGGAATATAAAAGACCGAAAAGCACCCCTGCAGTTTATCTAGGTGATCCCAGTGTCTAGAAATGATCATGTCTCATGATGGTGCAGTTGGTCTTCAAACTACCTATTCAACTCCCTCTTGAATTTGTCCATGCAATCACTCCACACTGCCTCCCTTGGAATTCCAATCCATATACTTCTGTGATCATTATCATTGTGGGTCTTAGTTTAGGTTGTCTTTGGTTAGAATCAATAGAGGCTGCTGGAGGCAAGGCTGATGGTAAACTTTGCCTTTTATCAAACATTTTTCTAATTTTTCTGAAAAAAGAGACATATCAATATATAAGGCATAGCACGAGGCTCCATACAGAACCATCACTCATAGGTTCGGTTGTCATGAGATCTTACATTAATGATGATATGGACTATCAATTCATATATTTACAGCATGGAAACAGGCCCTTTGGTCCAGCTTGTCCATGCCACCCAGTTTCTATCACTAAGCTAGTTCCACTTGCCCGCATTTGGCCCATATCCCTCTATACCCACCCTGCCCATGTCCTTTCCCACTTCCCTGCATCAGGTTTCTGACTCTGTTCAAGACATTATTTACATTATCCTACATTTCCCTTTAATCACCCTTTTGCATAAATCCAACTGGTCTTTTCACTTTCTCTCTTTCATCAGTTTCTATAAACTCTCTTGTAAAAACTGACCTGAAACACATTGACATTTTCTTTGTTTTGGCCTTTTAGGATCTCAAGTGCTTCAGCATAATTATACTGAGCCTTGTTTCTCATGTGTAAAGAGTTCCAACTTCTGCTAATTCTCCTCCTGCTAATCCTTAGCAGGCAAAATGGTTGCCTACTGTACAGTGCAGTCCTTCATTGCGCCTTTTCTAAGGTTTTTCTCTTCATATGTCTTTTCAGGATGTTGAACAGAATTGTGTGTAGTATTCCAGGTGGAGCTAAACCAGCGGGCGAGACAAACTGTGACTCACTTCCTCTGATTTCAGTCCCAACTTCATTGCAACCCCAACATGACTGGTGAATAATTGGACTGAAAGCACTGGCCTATGCATTAAACTGTCTCTTTAAACTCGTTTTATTTTTTGTTAATGCTTCCAGTCTGAATGTTTTATCACCCCAATTCCAAATTTTTACTCTATGATTTTTAGTTTTCTTCACTGCTGTGTGGGTTAACAGAATTATACTTATTCCAATTACAGCAGAGGAAAAGCTACCATGAACAGTCGGTGCGATCTCACCAAATTGCAAGACGAGTGTGTTTAGCCGGTTGTGTCACGGTGCTCGCAGCATTGAAAAACACTATGCCGTCTATTGGGAATTTGGTGCAGCGTCCTATTTAGTCCTATTGCCTGCACCAAGGAGCCCCACGAGCCGGAACTCCTCAGTGCCGGAAGAGATCGGGATGCCATTTTTAAATGAGGCTGGTAGGTCACGCTCAATGTTTCTTCAATGATTGTTTAACCTGAACCAGTTGAGAGTGCTTAATATATAAAACCAAACCCTTGACTCGATGTAGCAAGGGACAGTTGTGACACTGATGATCACAAATTATGTATCTGCCGCTATAATATTCTCATGAATCCTGAGAAGGATTTAAACTTAGCGACTTATTAAGTTAAATAAATGCAATGCCGCGAAGCAGCGGGCAGCGCATCAAGTCCCAGCCGAGACCATATGAAGATGCTGGTTCCCATCTTGGCTGGCTGTTATCAGTCTGATTTAATGAGGCCTGCCGTTAGACCTCTGCCCCTCAGTGGGGGTGCTCGTATTCCACGAGCCCCACGGGGAGATCAATCGAGCCATCCCCTTTGGGGTTATTACACCCGCTTTCCTCTGCACCAAGGTTACCACCTATGTCTTGCGTAAATTTGGTGGAAACATGCGACAAGCTGATGATTGTGACTTGAACTGCAAAGTTGATGGAATCAGCTTTAAACGTTGTCATAATATACACACATGTATATGATGGTGCACAGACAGACAGTGAGTGACACAAAGGATGACCAATGAACATACAGAACACAGCAGCCAATCACCAGACAGGACACGGCCACTATATAACCAGGGGGCACTAGTTTTCCCGCTCTCTCGGGATGCAGCCTCTGAGACAGTCAGAGCCTGTGAGCAACAACTAGAACATCCACCATGTGGTAGTAAGATAGTCTGGTCAGGTTAGCCTCAGGTCTCCAGTCAACTCAGCATAGTGTCAACCCACAGTTCAAGCATGTTTAATAGTTAAGAGTTTAATAAAATAGAGTTGCATTTCTTCAAGTGTTGGAAGTCTGTCTCTCCCTCTCTGCTCCAGTAAACACAGTCCTCGCAGACCCAGCTTACCCAACACATCATGGTACCAGTGAGTTCTGTTTGAGTTTGACGGACCCACCTTGAGATAGTCTGCCTTTGACCAGCGATCAGCCATCCGGTAACATGGACAGCGTCCACCCTCCCCCGCCGCTCCGCATCGCCAGCAACCTCGGTGCGAACCGGAAGATTTTTAAGCCGAAGTTTCAGCTGTATCTTGAAGCCATCGAACTCGAGGCCGCATTGGATAGCAGAAAGATTGCCCTCTTCCTCTTTACAGCCGGGGACCACGCTATCCACATTTTTACTCCCTCACCTTTGCTGAAGGTGAGGACAAGACAAAGTTCAAAACAGTCCTGCTGAAGTTCGACAGCCACTGTGACATCGAAGTCAACGAGAGCTTTGAACGTTATGTGTTCCAGCAGAGGCTTCAGTGTAAGGATGAACCTTTTCAGTCCTTCTTAACCCATCTCCGTATCCTCGCGCAATCCTGCAACTACGGCTCCACTTCCGACTCCATGATCCGCGACCAGATCGTTTTCGGGGTCCATTCCGATCCCCTTTGCCAGCAACTCCTCAAAGTTAAGTAGCTTACCCTCACCATCACCAGCGAAACCTGCATCCTCCATGAGCACGCTAATGACCGGTACTCTCACATGAAGGTGGCAGAGACGGCGCGGCAAGGCCCTCATGATGTGGAGCGAGTGCAGGCCGTAAAACAGCTCCAGGGCCTGGGTTTGGATGAGGGCAGCCATTTTGCGCGCTTTTCCCGGACTCCTGCGCATGCGCACAATGACCGAGGGGACGGCGAGGCCGAGGATCGAACTGCGCATGTGCGCACATCTTTCGACCGCACCACGCATGCGCGGTGGCGCACAGAACGTCCTGACGTCTGCGTCATGACATGCAACAACTGTGGCTCTGCCCACTTAAAGCGGCAATGTCCCACGAAATCTCGACGTGTCTCCAGTGTGGCAAGCTTGGCCACTACGCAGCCCTGTGCAGATCTGCTCAACTGCCCACCACACAGCGATCCCAGCCACAGCGCAGGAACGTCCGGTCAGTGCAGCAACCCGTTGCAGACTCCGACTCCGACATGGTTCCAGATCCCGACACCGAGGATCTCACATCCCCATTCCGGGTGGGCATCATCACCAAGCATACGATGCTTTCTAAAACAAAGGCTAATCCACTCCCAGTGCTGAGCATTGATCCGGATGATGAGTGGTGTGCCACCCTTCCGGTCAACAAATCTTGCATACGCTTCAGGCAGGACACCGGCGCTTCAGCGAACCTCATTTCGAAGTCTGACCTGGATACCATCCACGTCAAGCCAAGCATTCTTCCATCGGCCTGCCAGCTCATCGACTACAATGGCAATGCCATTGCTGCCTGTGGCTCATGCCAGCTTGTGGTTTCTCATCGTTCCTCAAGAGCCACCCTGCGTTTCGAAATAGTTGCGTCCAACAAAAGCTTCCTTGCTCGGTGCTCAGGCCTGCAAAATCCTGAATCTTGTGTAGCGGGTTTTCTCCATGTCGCCCGCTGAGGCATCAGCCTCGCCAGATGCCAATTAGATGACATCATAGCACGATACCACAGCGTCTTCGAGGGTATGTGCACACTCCCCTACACAGACAAGATACTTCTGAAACTGAATGCCACACCCAAAAGTAACTCTCAGAAGGGAATTGGATATATTCTAGAGAGAGGGAAACAAACAATTGCAGGGCGATGAGGAATCAGCACCGGAGTGGCCTAATCTGCTGACTTTTTCAAAGAGCCAGCACAGATGCGATGGACTGAATGGACTCCCCTGTGCTATATGATTAAACAAATACAATTCCACTGGCCCAACAAACTTACTAAATTGCGCACAGCAGAATCCCAGGAGCCAGCCTCCACTTGAATGCAATTTAGTCTCCCACTGCTCCTGACACGTCCTCTATTTTTGTGATTGATCATGTGAATAACTAGTCAGGCCAGGCACTGAAACAGTAACACATTCAGCTCTAATTATTGCACTAAATTGGGGCAGGCCTCCTGTAGCAAAGTGCCTCAGAGACCAACAGCAAATTTGTTTGCAATCATTTGGGGATCTTGTAAATTGAGAAGTCAAAACTACTGCTTTATTGCTTCTGGTTGCCCACCAAAATGGCAAATAATGTAAGAAAGAAGATACTCACTGACAAGTGAGAATTACTAAATGCTAATGACCCTGGTAATCAGTATTGTGAATTAATGCTGAATAATGAGGCAATTAGCTTCAAACCCATCCAAGTCTCCATCAACATATTACTTGCTCTCCATTAACCGTTTAGGGGTTTTCAGCAGTGGTAAATGCTTTGGAAAGATTTCTCGCAGACGTTGCAATGTCACCGTTTCTATACTCAAGTTTTAGTGCATCATGGCATGATAATGTGCACCAGAACAACCTAAAATTACATATGTTAAAATATATCCAGCAGAGCTCACTGAAACACTAAAGCGCAAAAGGTCTCTGCTTATATTTCCCCCCTCCTTTCCCCAAGGTTGATGTGGCCACCCTGGTTGCGATCAGTGGACACAACGCAGTGTGGGAATCGAACCTTCAACCTCCCTGCCAGGTTTGGCACCAGACAGCAATCACAGAGCCTTTATCTATTAAATGAAATACCTTGCTGCGATTTAGCATTCAGTCAGCATCTACTGAGATGGACTGGCACAAAGCGTCAGAGCCACGTCCCGTTCATTCATCCTCTCTGGCCGACATTGGCTCCTCCAGACTGGCAATACTTCAATGTTAAATTTCTCACCCTTGCTTGGAATCTCCATGCTCCTGCTCTGCCCTGTCTCTGTCATCCCCTTCATCTCCACTAGCCTCTCAGAAATCTGGGGCGTCATTCTCCGACCCCCCGCCGGGTCGGAGAATGGCCGTTGGCCGCCGTGAATCCCGCCCCCGCCCCCGCCGAAGTCTCCGGTACCGGAGATTGGGCGGGGGCGGGAATCGGGCCGCGCCGGTTGGCGGGACCCCCCCGCTCAATTCTCCATCCAGAAATTGCCTGTCCCGCCGGCGTAAATCAAAGCTGGTATTTACCGGCGGGACCAGGCAGCGTGGGCGGGCTCCGGGGTCCTGGGGGGGGCGCGGGGCGATCAAACCCCGGGGGGTGCCCCCACGGTGGCCTGGCCCACGATCGGGGCCCACCGATCTGCGGGCGGGCCTGTGCCGTGGGGGCACTCTTTCCCTTCCGCCTCCGCCACGGCCTCCACCATGGCGGAGGCGGAAGAGACTCTCCCCACTGCGCATGCGCGGGAAACTGTCGGCAGCCGCTGATGCTCCCGCGCATGCGCCGCATTTCCGCGCCAGCTGGCGGGGCAACAAACGCCATTTCCGCCAGCTGGCGGGGCGGAAATCCCTCCGGCGCCGACCTAGCCCCTCAATGTTGGGGCTCGGCCCCCAAAGATGCGGAGCATTCCGCACCTTTGGGCCGGCGCGATGCCCGTCTGATTGGCGCCGTTTTTGGCGCCAGTCGGCGGACATCGCGCCGTTGGGGGATAATTTCGCCGCTGTGCTCTTCCAATTCTAGTCACTTTGGGCAGGCACAATTTTAATTGCTTCATCATTGATAACTGTGGCTTCAGCAGCCTGGTTGCTGAGCACCAGAAATATCTCCTGGAACCTCTCTATCTCTATCTCCTCCTTTAAGCTGCTTCTTAAAATCTACATCTTTGACTAAATGTCCTAATTTGTCCTTTTGTGAATTGGGGCGAGATTCACCGACGTCCCAGCTGCGTGTTTTCTGACGGCGGGAGGCAGCGCACCGTTCGCTGGTGGCGGAATTCTCTGTTCCCGCTGCTGTCAATGGGATTTCCCATTGAAACCACCCCACAGCATTGGAAAACCTAGGAACGAGGGTGCGACGCTGGCAGGATCAGAGAACCCCACCACCAGCGAACGGCCTGAGAATTCCAGCCTTGGTGGCAAATTCTATTTGATAATCACAGATCCGGTGAATAATCTTTCGGCACTTAACTATGTTGAAGGCTCTGTGTAAATATTAGTTCGTGTCAGAATTTTCCTCCATTATATTTAATTTACCAATATAAGATAGCCTTGATTGACTGTCGTATACCTCGTTTAGTACAATGACGATGGCCACATGTTAATTAACCTCAGGGCCCTTTCCTACTGCATGCAAAATATTCCATCACACTGTGTGAAGAAAAGAGGGAAGCTGGTTGTGTGCCTTGGCCAATATACATCCTTCAGCAAGCCAACCAAAACAGATTAGCTGACTATTTATCTCTTTGCTCTTTGTGGCTCCTAGCAGTGTGAAAATTGCCAGCTGTGTTTCCCTAGTAAAACAACAGTGACCAAAATGTAAAAACTCAAGTTACTGAGCGTGAAGCACTTAGCGTGTCTGAAGGACTTGGAATGTACTGCATAAATCCAACACCTACTTCTGTTGAGGTAACAATAGTCGATCGGAAAAATTATAAAATAGCATTGGCACCAGATCCAATTGAAAATTATCCAGGTGGAGGAGACTAAGCCATAGAGTTTTACAACAAAGAGATTGGCCCTTTGGCCCATCATGTCAGCACCAGCCATCAAGCACCTATCTATTCTAATCCCATTTTCCAGCACTTGGTCCATAGCCTTGTATGCTATGGTGTTTCAAGTGTTCACCTAAATGTTTCTCAAATGTTGTGAGGGTTTCCACCTCTACCACCCTTTCTGGCAGTGAAACTTTGTGATGCTTCATGTGATATAGCAGTTTAGTAGCAATGGTCTCGCACCAAATATGAATTATATTTTCCTTGTTTATTTCGTGACTTATCCACTATTCACTATTATACCAATTTTTGCCTCAGAGCACACCAGATCACTTGTCATCGATACATTAACAGTGATGATAATGATACCACAACAGGAATCTACTATTTGACTTTAACATTTTCAACATTGGCTTCATGTTATTAAGTAAATACCAGTCCTGGATAAAATCATTCACAATCCAAGCATTGAGACATTTTTGATGCAAAACCAGATTCATGCAAATAATGATTCAAGAGTGAAGATTCCCCCCCCCCCCCCCCCCCCTTCATTTCTGGTTTTGACACTTTCGCACTGAAAAGTATCAGCATTGCCCATCCGTTATGTTTCACACGCCAGCAAACTTGTGTGTAAAGTTCAATGTAATCAATATCCATCCAAAGTTTCAGGAAAGTATCTGAATAGGGCTGGGTACTTAACATTCTGTATAAGTATTGCAAAAGATTGGAGCCCTGAATGCATGAGAAGTAACGGATTTAGGGCAAAACAATTACTTAGTGCATTGGCTCTTGACGAGAGGATCATATTATGAAGACACAAAACAGAAATTGGGAAGAATTGGCCTAGTGTAAAATTGCCAGAGTGCCTTGCATTTGATGGTGGGGAAATGGGGAGGGGAGCCTGTTTCTCATGCTTCAGGGATCATATTGTGTAGAGCAGAGTTTACGCATTGGCTCATCTTTCCCTACCTGAGAATTTCACATTCATTATTAACTGGTCAAAAGGTTTGCGGAACATGGTGGCACAGTGCTAATGCCACTGGGCCAGTATGTAGCCTGAACGGTTTTTGTAAAGATACCAGCAAAATGATGACAGCAGCAAAGTCTGATGGTTAAAAAGGCTAACTGTATCAGCATAAACAGCAGGGGTCGGTAGTGAAGGACAGGATGTGCAATCAGGGAGTGAGCACAGGAACTGATTGGACAATGGTTGTTGCTATGCCTTAGACTGACAGTGATTGACCACCGACCTCTGCGTGTCGTGCTCCTGAGAAGAAATTCGACCCCTAAGTAAGTCACGACTCTTGAGCATTCGTGACCAGAAAATACATTGATTGATTAGTGCTGTCCTGTGAGTACACGACTGGAAGCATGAGTGAGATAAAAGGTCATACTATGTGTCTTTGTTTCTGGTTTTCCAGTCCTGATCAAACACACTGTTCCCTCATTTACGTTTAATAGCTTACAAGAAAACCAAGCAAATGACTTTTTTTTAACTATAAATACTTTCAGAAAATTCATCAACATGAGCGAGGTCAGAAATTACTGTCCAGATCAAGGAAACTTCTGAAGTGATAACCTGTAGGAATAACCATCATAAGAAGCTGTGTCCTGGGTCCAGGACCCAGAGAAGACATTGGGATCCCCCAGGTGGAAGTCTGGGGCGACAGGGTGGCACAGCGCCAGGGACCCAGGTTCAATTCCGGCCTTGGGTGACTGTGTGGAGTTTGCACATTCTCCCCATGTCTGGATGGGTTTCCTCTGGGTGCTCCAGTTTCTTCCCACAGTACAAAGATGTGCAGGTTAGGTGGACTGGGAATGCTAAATTGCCCCTTAAGAGTCCAAAAGGTTAGTTGGGGTTGTGAATAATAATAATCTTTATTAGTGTCACAAGTAGGCTTACATTAACGCTGCAATGGAATTACTGTGAAAATCCCTGGTCGCCACACTCTCGCACCTGTTTGGGTACACTGAGGGAGAATTCATAATGTCCAATTCACCTAACAAACACGCATTTGGGGACTTGTGGGAGGAAACCGAAGCACCCAGGGGAAACCTACGCAGATATAGGGAGAATGTGCATACTCTGTTTAATGTGAACAGATTGCGCCCTAGCCCCTGTGACTAAACTGTGTCCTGCATCCGTGCCAACCTAACTAGTGTCTAACCTCCTGGCTTTACGGGCCTTAACACTATGCCTAGGTAGATCCCCAGATGGCACAACAGGAGTGGAGACGGCCAACTGTGATTCCCGCCCTGCGACCTGGGTCCCGTTGGCGGGCCTCTTCTGGGGCGACCGGGCCTGGATGGGCCCGGCTGCTGCTCGGGTGTCCTGGGTGGTGTGGTGCTGCCCTATTGTGCCCGCTGCCCACCAGATGCCCAGGGACAGGAGGGGTGGGGGGTCCGAGGTGCTGCAGTGTTCCGGGATCTCCCCTGCGGGAGTCACTACGGGCCCCATCACCTCCTCCTCCATAAGGGTGCTGGATGGTCCCCAGGATACTCATGGGATGCGGGTGAGAGGGGAGTTATCCTCTGAGGCTCCCCGCCACCTGGCACTGCTAGTCCTGGAGGCCCTTCTGGTCTTAACCGCGGTCTGCACGCTCACGCTGCAACTGTGCCACCATCTTCTGGGATTGTGTCACATCAGCCGGTGACTGCGCTAACTCCCTCTGGGATTAGGTCACCTCCGTCTGTGTCTGCGCCACGTCAGACAGCACCTGGACAATGCTGCCGACGTTCCCAGCCATGGCCTGCTGTGACTAGGCCATGCTCAGGAGCACCGCTGTGATTTCAAGGTGGCCCTGGGACATGGTTGCCTGTGCGAAGACACCCCTGTCCTGGGACAAGGCCAGCGCCTGCAAAGAATGCCCCAGGTCTTGGACATGCTGATCCCTAGCCGAAGCTGTCGCCCCCAATGCCTCCACTGCGGACGCCACGTGTGCGGTGTTGGCCTGGATGGCATGCATTGTTGGCACCAACTCCTGCTCTTGCAAGCGTTTGGACTCCTCCAACTGCACCTGCAGTTACTGGATGCTCACCGAAAACCTCTCATGTCGTCTATGGCTCTGCGACTGCCTCGCCACTATGGATGGGACTGTTTGTTCCAGAAGCTCGAGACCCGTCTGGACGACAGCTGGTCCCTGGGGGCGGCCTGCCCTCCGACCGTCCACCCCCTTGGGTGCTCCTACCTCTAGCTGCTGTGCTGGATCAGCTGTGTGCTGTGCACCAGGTAGTGTCCCAGGAGCCTCTTCACTAAAGTGCACAACCGAGGTGAGTGTGTCTGGGATGGTGTAGGATGTAGGAGACAGCTGTGACGGGAGGTCAGTGTCATCCTCAGGCTCGAGCTGCAGGGCGTCCTGAGCTTCGGGCGGAGGGCTGGTGCCCTAGCTGCTCCCATCACTGCTCGGCTCATGGGGGGGGGGAGTCTCGGGCTGTGGCACTGGCTGGGGGCGGGGAACACCTGATCGACCCGCCCCATCACCAGCAGATCCTGCAAGACACAAGACAAGACACATGATTAGGCGTGAGGGTGGTGTGGGGGTGAGGATGGGGGTGAGGGTGGTGCGGGGGTGGTGTTGGCGGTTGGGTGACACACGTGTCACGGGGAATGGCAACTAAGTGGGGTCTCACTTCCTTTGCAGATGGTTGATTTCCAATTCGGCAACCTCCTGTTCCTCCGTGCCGCCGAACACGTCCAGGACCCTCTGCTCTGCCACAATGAGGGGCCGCAGGTCCGGCGGTCCCCCTCTTGTCCTCTCCCGGAGGCTGTGTGCGGCCTTCTCCTGGGGGGGGGGGGGGGGCAACAAATGACGACAGTATTAGACAGTCCGATGCATGCAGCCCAGTGGTGAGAAACTGGTGGCCTCAGTGACCAGGGCACCCGGTCATGGCAGCTAGTATGGGTACTGGCATGTGGTGCAGGGTGGGGTTTCAGCCGCCCTCCTGGTGGGGGGTGGCAGGGTTACGGGGGTATGGGAAGCGGGTTGCTGCCAGGGGTACAGTGCTGCCTACTAACCCTGGCCACCCTGAGGAGGTTGTGCAGTTTTTTGCGGCACTGCTATCCAGTCCGGACGGTGTTGCCCACGTCGCTCACGGCCTCTGCCACCTGCGTCCAGGCACGATGAACAGCGGCAGCTGGCAGCCTCCTTCCTGGGCCAAGGATCATCTCTGCTCCTCCATCGTGTCCGAGAAGGTCTCCTGCTCGGCATCTGTAAACCTCAGGGCTGCTCTCCTCGCTGCCAACCTGTTGGCTGGGATGGTGTGTGTGTGTATGCGGCTGCAGCCTGTCAGTCTCATGAGTGTGACTCACGAAACCGGCGAATCCGGCACCGTTTCTCATTAGAATCAATTGTGTTCCACGTGGCGCCGGTGCTAGACCCTTAGCAGTAGCAGAATCAGTCCAGGTGTGGCACCAGTTTTTCTGTCGTGAAAGGCCATGAATTCCACGTTAGCCTCAACAATTAGGGTGGGATTCTCCGGTTGCCGACCCCGAAATCACGTTTGCCGATCGGCTGGAGAATCCCCGTTTGCACCGAAATCGGGGGCGGCACCGCTTTTGCAATGCTCCTCCCCCTTGAAAACAGTGTACTCAAGGAGTATGGCGCTCGCCTTCGGGATGGCCTCCGGACCTCACTTGAGGCCCTCCCCCGATGCTCCGCCCCCGATGGGCCGAGTTCCAGATGATGTGGAACACTTATCCTGTCTTTTTTAGTGAAACCGGCATGGCGGCTGCGGACAGAGTCCAGCGCCACCGCAGTCGGGTGGTAAGCCATTCCGCGGGCACGGGGGATGTGACAGGGGCTGGGGGCACTGGTGGGAGGTGATCCGGAGGTGGTGAGGAGGTTACTTCGGGACAGTGTGTGGCAGGCTGGATCCGCGTGCGACCGGTGCCATGTTGCATGGCGTGGCCGCTGCAGGCCACCGCGTGCGAATGCACGGCAAAGGATCTGGCAAATCTCAGGCCGTTTCCGCAGGTAAAGCCGGGGGCTTTAGGCTGTGTGGTTCCTAGCCCCCCCACCTGACAGAGGATCGGTGCAGCTTTGGCGCCATTTATTTTGGTGTAAAACGCCACTGTTTCCACACCAGCGTCAGCACTTAGTCTTCAAATCAGAGAATTCAGCCCTTAACGTCTCAGAATCCAGCATTGGGCAGCACGGTAGCACAAGTCGATACCACTGTGGCTTCACAGCACCAGGGTCCCGGGTTCGATTCCGTGCTGGGTCACTGTCTGTGCGGAGTCTGCACCTTCTCCCCGTGTCTGCGTGGGTTTCCTCCGGGTGCTCCGGTTTCCTCCCACAGTCCAAAAACGTGCAGGTTAGGTGGATTGGCAATGATAAATTGCCCTTAGTGACCAAAGAGGTTAGGAGGGGTTATTGGGTTACGGGGATAGGGTGGAAGTGAGGGCTAAAGTGGGTCGGTGCAGACACGATGGGCCGAATGGCCTCCTTCTGCACTGTATGTTCTATGTTCTAATCCATGGGGCTGGATTCTCCAGATGCCGAAATTGCGTTCTGCGCCGGGGCGGAGAATCCAGTTCCACGCATGGAATCGGGACCGGCGTCGGTTCCTCGATTCTCCGGCCCAGAAAAGCCACGTATCCTTACCTGCTGCCATTGCCAGACGCCTGCCCCGCTATTCGCCGCCCCCAACCGGCCAAAGTCCCGACGGTGTGGACCACTCATCGTGAGTCCGCAGCCGCCACGGTCAGGGTGCGGGCCGATCAAAGGGCAGGCGGGGGCTTCATACGGGACCGGGCTATTTTTGAGCGGGCGGTCTGGGTCGGGCACGTGGCCAATTGGGGGCACTATTTCCGCAGTCCAGCTCCGCGATCTGTGCCCGCCATGGAGCATGGTGCGTGGCACGGCCGCTGGAGGCTGCCACTGTGCGCATGCGCGGCCTCTGACCCGGATGTGCGGGGGGCCGTACCTGCAGCTGGAGCTGCGAGCCTCACGACGGCTCCTTGCTAGCCCCCTGCAGGTGAATCTGTGGCCTTTTTACGCCAGTTTATCCGGCGTAAAAGGCCACAGTTTTCACGACGGCTTGGTGACATAGTCCCTGAAACGTAGAATCCAGCCCATGGTATCGACCAGATGACTGGTGCAATGGTCCCAGTCAAAAACCAATACAGAGATCCCGGCTCTGGTGACATGGGTTTAAATCCCACCACAACAGCTGGTGGAGTTTCAATTCAATTCATAAACTCTGGATAATAAAGCTAGTCTCAGTGATGGTGACCACCATGGATTGCAAAAATCGACCTGGCTCACTAATGTCCTTTCGGGAAGAATATCTCCCATCAGTACCCAGGCTGGCCGACCTGCAACTCCAGAACCACAGCAATAACCGCCCTCTGAAATGACCACGCAAGTCAGTCAGTTCAAGAGCAATTAGGGATGGGCAACAAGTAGTGGCCTTGCCAGCGATGCCCACATCCCATGAAAGAATTTTTTACAAAGTCAAATGAAAATGCTCTGATCTCTCACTGCTAGGCAGATCACTACGAGTTGACAACGGCTGAATTGCATGCTGATTCGGAGACATGTTCAGCTGTAGTTTGACTGAGAGAATCCCGCAAACACGTTGAGCCAAGGCACGCATTTGGCCCTTAATCCTTCTCGCTGGCTGGCGGTCTCCTATATAAGCTGTTTAACAGACTGACACACTTGTTTCCATTTTACCTGAACTGTTTGAACTAGCAAAGACCTGCAGCTAGGGAGAGACCTTACTTGCCATGCACAAGAGGAGCTCTGTGGGAATTCAAGGAACTGCGTACAAGGACATGAGTGGTGGCTGGGATTGGCTGCAGTCAAAGACCATTTATCATCTGCCAGTTCAGCTAGAGTTGACTTTAGAAAAGAGAAGTTAAAGCTCTTTATTTCTATCAGTCAGTTAAAAAGGAACTTGTCCAAGAATCAGTTCTCTAATATACTCACTGTTGGAGAGAGACATTTTCAACTATAATAGCCAAGGCCTAAGCGTGCGTGCAATCTGAATGGTTTTATGATACCAGTGAAACCACATTTACAATTCTAGTCCAGTACAAAGTGTCAGTCACAGTCCTCATTAGTGAACACATGTAACGTGCCACACTGCATGCTAATGATGCATTAACTCATTTGAATGCTCATTAAATGAAATCTTTACACAAAATCCTCGAAAGGTGATGAAGCAGAGCAGAGCCCTGGCAGATAGCACCAAGTCACATTTAGGATGGCAGAGGTTAAGTGTTACATTAGTAATGGGAACATGGGAATGCTGCCCCCACAACCTACCACAGCAGGAGATTATCACAAAAGTAACCTTTGGGTCAATTCAGTAAGGTTTGCATTGAAAGATCACGAGGCATTAGCCATGTGAAGTGGAATTGATTAAAATTGATGGTTCGACAAAAGCCAATGGTAATTATTGTTTGTACCTCCACTGCTTGATAAGTCAAACCCATAATTATTTCTCTGCCATGTCATTTGGGGTAACAGAATGTGTTAGCAGTCAGCAGTGGCAAGGTGCATGGGGGTCAGCCTCTAATGCTAATGTGATTGGGGTGCATTCTCTACCTTCCCAGCCACATGTTTCTCGGTGGTGCGCCGTCGCTGGCAGTGGCATGCTCTGTTCCCACAGCTGGCCAATGGGATTTCCCAGGCCGCTGGGAAACCTGCGAGCGCAGTGCACTGCCGGCGGAACGGAGAATCCCGCCGGCGGAGAATTCACCCCATTATTCCTCTTTCACTAAAATAAGAGTCCGTTAGATTATTGAAATAAAATAATTTAATATAATCAAGAAGCAACCACGGGTGCGATTGGATGGAAAAAAACAGAGTCCCATTTTGGGCGCAAATAGCGAGGTGCCGAGAATGACCCCGCTTTAAAACTGGATTTTTCTTTTTGGTCATGCCCAGGAACGCCCCCGTCGAGACCACACTTACCTCACTTCCTGCACTGACGTCCTCAGCTCAGTGCAGGAAGAGATTGAGGCATCAGTTGTAATTGCCACCCTGATCTCTCAATCCCTTTAGCTACCCCACTGCGGCCTGAGGGCCCTCCCATCTCCCTCTTATGGGTCCTCGAACTTCCCACCTTACCTCTTAAGGGCAGGGTATTCCAAGGCCCGATCCCTGGTATGGGTAATCTGGCACCTGGGCACCTTGGCACTGCCTTTCTAGCACCCTGCCAGTGCCCTTGCCAGCCTGGAAGTGCCACCCAGAACTGCCAGATTGCCAGGTGGCTCTGCCAAAGTGCCAGGCTGACAGTGCCAAAGTGCCTGGGTGGCAGCAGGAGTACCAGGGTACCACCCTGACCAGAGCCCGACCACCCGGGTGCCTCTGATAGCCTGGGAGACCCCCCAGATGCCGTTACACCTGGTCCACGTTTGTGTTGGCCAGTGCTAAACGGTGCCCTGGCAGGTTTCGTTCCTGGGCTTCAGGATAATCGGGTGCAGACATATTTAAATGAGCCTAATGGCTCATTTAAATATATTAATCTGGATGTCGCCCAGCGAGGGCGCGATCCTGATCTTGGCATCTTGTGAGATCTCGTTAGGTCTCGCAAGCTATTCCAAGTGTTCCAAATCTTGCGAGAGATCTCTTGCGAGATTTAATGGTCTTGTCGCATCCCCGAGTCGGACATCACGAGGCCGTTCAATCGCGCCCCATAGGAGTGTAAAAAGCTGGGACGGAATTCTCTGGGTGTTGGGATTCTCTTTTCCCGCCGGCAGTGCACCCCCGCCATTCTGTTACATTGTTGAAGAATTCCAGTGTTCTTTTAGTTGAAACCTTGTTTTGTAACAATCCCATTATGGACTTTAAAAAAATTGTCTTCACTTCTTATTGCTTTTAATTCCTTCCCTTTGTAATGGATGTGCATTTTCCCTCTGTGAATAATTTTAAGCATTGGATTAGAAACACATCATTTACCTTAAATCCTCTGGCACTATTTCATTCTCTGGGCATTTCAGGATGTGGAAATGAGGCTGCTTTAGAAAACCAACTGTTTTAATGTGTGTGAAATTCAACTTCAAAGAATGAAGATACTCAGAGTGTGTATCAGTCTCAGGCCTCTGCTCTACGCCTTATCTCTCCAGGAGGTCACTTACATTAACTGGCCACTGATAATTTCCAGCCAAAATTGTAGAATTAGTTCCTCAGCGGTTTGGTCCACTTTGCTTTGTGACAAATACAACTCTATATCCTTCCTCAGAAACTTTTGAATACATTAATATGACAGGTGAGGATGATTTCTTCCCCCCCCCCCCACACCTAATTTGTTTTTGAAGTTTCAAAGCTGGTTAAATTCCATGAACTGTTGAGAATAATCCTAAATGGGAACACAACCCTATTTAGAATTCCAAGATACTTGAGGTAATGTGTCAAAATTGGCGCCCCCATTGAAACAAATTTCATTCTCTTGAGTGATACTTCAAAGGAATATTTAAATTAATCCATATGCAGATGAAACGCTTGGGTTTTACTGTGAATTTGAATCAAAGTTTGCATGTGAGTAGATTAATATAGAATGCAAACAGATAATTACATGGCATATTAAGAAAAAATGAATGTGGAAAAAGGAATCTTGATGTTTTGCGAGGCAGATTAACATTAGTGACTTCAACACTGAGTTACTGTTTAAAAGTGATTGAATTAAATTATAATCTGTTCACCATGCAACGCATGCAATCAATTTGACTCCTAATACAAAAGCAAAGTACTGCAGATGTGGCAAATCTGAAATAAAAACAAAACATGCTGGAAATACCCAGCTAGTCAGGCTGGAGCTGTAGAAAGAACCAGAGTTTGCGGGTGGCATTTTTCACACCAGGAACCTGTCACTCCCTCCCCGCCCTGTGGCATGTTTTGCGTAGGTGGCCTGCCATTGGCCAGTAATGTAATTTTCTAGGCCAGATGCTGTCAGCGGGTTTCCCTATTGCTCACACCCTCTGCCACCGGGGAACCCACAGTGGGAGAGGGGGGCGGAGGGGGGGGGGGGCACCATTGGCGGGACCTGAAGATCCCGCCAGTGGGAACTGCCGGAAAATCCCACCCAATATATTAGGTTGTGATTGCCATTCATCAGAGCCGGTTTGCTGCACTGGTAAACCAAACAGGGTGACCTTTCTGCGGGCACACAAAAGCCATGTAGCCCCCATTTGATCCTTAAGCCAGCACTAAATTGCAGTGAGCTCAGTGATAATGGGTGTCAATTGGCTCATTTAATAAGCCGAATCGGCATGCTGCCTGTGTGTGGCCGGGAATCCTGCTTCAGCCGTTTCTGCCCTCCGAATTGTTCAGGGGAGGTTTTGCCACTGCTGGGACACTGACACGGAGCCTCTCCCCATATTTTGTGAGCCCGGTCGCCATGGTTCCTGTCAGAATGGGCTGCATTCAATCCAAACCTATATCTCAGCTTGACTGTATTCTATTGAGTACAGGAAATTTCCAAGAACCTCTGGGTTCAGAGATGAAAAGTAAAAAGCGAATGCATTACTCCACATTGCTCTTCCTTCTGGTCCAGAAACTGACCTCATTATTTTCATCTTTGGGTCAAGTCGTATTCTTATGTATGTTGATCAGATCTGTACACAGTACTCCAAAAAAGTCCCATCAGAGCACAGTATAGCTCTCCTTAGATTAAACAGACACTTGCTAAGTGCTGTTCCACGGCTAAGAGAGTGATCAATGACTTTCTCCGAGGCCTCTGTCAATTCTAACCTCCAACTGCCGACTGGAGGATGTATGAGGTTAGCAAAGGATCACTTGCCCTTTCGCCTCTATGTTGTGTCTTTTTATTGAAAGCAACCTAGTTTAAACAATTTATTATGAAACAACTGCGTGATAAATATAACTAGGATTAAATAAGATAAGAAACTTCTAACACTGATTAACTATTGTAGAGCTACTCCAAAATACGTCTATCCTCCAACACAATCTACTCCCAACTCCCCAGCCACAGGGTCATGTGACGGGTTTACACTGCCACCTAGTGGTCAGAGGGTGCATAACATTATGTACAGAATTGCTTTATGCATATCAACCACAGGCCTATGCTATGTAGCAACAACGAGAGTGAAAAGGGAATTGTCATGATGGTAGCTGTAACATTTCTTTATTTTGTATCCTGGAAGATTATGAAAAGATTGTCACCCTAATTTCATAGGATTTATTGCAGATTGATGTTGGTACTCAATGTTCAGTTATATCCCAATTGTTTGTACAATTGTCTCATTACTTTTTTTGATCAGCTGGGTATCTGACATCTAAAAGCAGCACTCGTTTTTGTCTGCATTAATGGACAAGTGGTTGATGACTCCACAATGCTAGTGGAGAAGAAGGCCGCACTAGTACATAAATGCCTTCGCACCGTCTGAGGAGATCCTTGTGCCAAAATATTTTCCCTCTTCGCCACACCAACTCCTTAGCTTGAAGAAACGGTTTGAAGGGCCAGGAGAGCTGTAACTATTGAATGTTGAAGTTCTTTTGAGATAAAACAATAAGAATGTGAAGTTATACTCTGGGGAAGGTGAGCGTTAGTTATAAATTTCACTTTGGCACTTGGCGGTTCAAAATTACACTCCAACTTGTTTGCATACGCTATTTTATTTCTTCGTCATCCAGCTACTGTTTGACATACTGGGAAGAATTACTCAGTAAGTGATGTGGGAGGATCTGAGAGAATGGAGACCAAATCCAGCATTCTGTCCACAGCGATGGTGTGTGAAGCTATGATTCAGGGTAGATGGTGGTGGTGAAGTGGCAACATCACTGGATTTGTAATCTAAAGGGATGCCTAAGGCCCTGGGTTCAAATCTCACCATGGCAGGTGGTGGAATTCAAATTCAATTAACTAATAAAGCAAGATCTGGAATTGAAAGCTAATCTCAGTAAGAGTGCCAAGAAGCTGTCATTAACTGGTGTAAAACTTCATCTGGTTTGCTTACTGCATTTAGGGATGGAAATCTGGCCCAGCCTACAGGTCCACAGCAATGTAGTTGATTCTTAATTGCCCCCTGAAATGGCCCAGCCTGGGCAATTTGAGGTGAGCAACAAATCTTCATATCCTGTGGAAGAATACTTTAAAAGTTTTTTTACGTCTCCTGGGTATAACAATCATTGCTGAAGTCTAGATTATATCTGTTTTGATAATGTACATTAATGTGTTCATGTACGCCTACTTGTGACAATAAAGATCATTTAATTGACTGTGTGCAAACTATTTCAAAACTTTCCACCACTTTAAATAGATTACTTTTACCTTCCTCTCAGACCTTTAAACTTGGCATACTGAAAGGCTCTTGAAAGGGTTTAGGGGTACATTTAGGGAACATTTTCACTTTATTGTGAGAAAACTTTAATTTTGACAGACTGGGATTGTCTGCCGCATCGGTGGGGGGGATCTGGTGGGAGCCTCTGGTGGAGGGATCTGCTTGAGGTCTCTGTTGGGGGTTTCTGGTGGGGGTCTCTGATGAGGGGGTCAGTGGGAGGGTGTTTGGTTCATCCCCCTTTTTGCATGCTTGGGGGGGGGGTGACCTAGCAATTCCTGTGGTGGGGGGAGGTGCCCTTATTTTTCAGCATGGTGGTGGGGGGGAGAGGGGGACAGGATCTGCTTTGTGGGGGCAGTGACTCCGGCCTCGGAACAAAATCCATTGCGCTCCCCGTCATGCGTCTACTTGCATGGCTGGGGAAAGTGAATCACTTCTGGTGCTGTTCCCAGCACCAGTGCAAACTAGAAACGATTCCACTCTGGCTGGATAACAGTCTCCCAAAGAATGAACCCAGCCCACTGACTGATGTTTTAATTGGTTGAAAGACTGCAGAGGGGGAAAGCAACCAAACGAGCTCCATCCCAGAAAGGACCCCCAACCTGAGCCCCTCCAGCCCAGCGAAAGTCCCCCTGACCCCCACCTTCCATGAAGGGCTCCTCGCGTCACCTTGGCAGCCATTGTTAAGCATCTACTTACCACCTTGCCATCCCTCGGACTGCAGGCCACCGGGTCCATGCTCCTCGATGTTTGTACAGATTCATGCCATTGGGACACTCGGCTCAGGGCTTGAGGGCGATGGGGTGTTTGAGCATCCTGCCCGTCAATGAGATGGAAAATCGCTCTAATGAGCTATTAGCATCGTCCCGCAGGGTGTTGGGGCGGAATGCTCGACAGGAACATCAAGAAATCCGCTTGGTCGACAGGGTGGGCACGGAGACTCATGGGGCTGGATTCCCCACAGCCCCACGCCAAAATCGCGTTTGGCACGGGGGCGGAGAATCTAATTTGGCGCTGAAATCGAGCCTGGTGCCAGTCTGGCGATTCCCCTGGCCCAGAAAATCGGCGCGTGCGTGTAGTACTCCACGCGGCTGGGGGGGCAATTGTCAGAGGCTCGCCCAGCGATCCTCCGCTCCCGAGTGGCCAAGTTCCCGATGGCGTGGAACTAACATGCTATGACTAGTCGGGACACTCGTGTGGCAGCTGCGGACCTAGTCCGCGGCTGCGCTGGTGGGGGTGGGGCGATCGGGCACCGGGGGAGGCCTTATGGGCGGCGGGGGGAGCGATCGGGCCGGGGGGATCCTCGGGCGTGCAGGCGATCAGGGGAGCCTACATCTTCCAGATGCCTCCGCATTCCTAGTCTGCCATGGTGCTCTGCATGGCCGCTAGAGGCATGCTCATGCGCGGGCTCGCTTGAAGTGTGGGAGCCCCTATCCACAGCCAAAGCTGCGTGAAGCACCCCTGCTTGCCCCCTGAAGGTAAGTAAATCAGCTTGTATTATTTTGAGGAAACTCGGGAGTGCAACGCCAGGGTTTTGTACGCCAGCATGGGGACATAGACCATTTTGGGAGAATCCAGCCCATCGTTCCCGTGCACACTGACAGTGGATGTATGCACCATTTTGAGAATACTGACGTCCTCAAAGAAGAAAAGGAACAAAAGATAATCATTGTGAAGAAAGTCACCAGTCAGGATTAATATCTCATCACCGAGTTCCTTGGGTTAAATTTAGGAGCAAATGTGCAGAAACGTGGTAGACTAGTTTCGCACAGCATTCCCACGTGAGTAAGGTTTAATGATTGCATGCTCCAGGCAGATGAGGCTCCCTGCTGCGAGTGCTCTTTTGTAAAATTGGCTCAAAGGTCTTCATCATTTCAAGTGCCAAGAATTTATCTGAAGTCGCTTCTGCTTGCGTCAGTCAAAAAAAACGTTTTGCTGCGTTCTGTTCGAATGTTCTGAATCCGTTCCAAGTTGCCTAAAATAAAATTTGCTGTGGCTTTCAAGTAATGAATTGTATTGAATCATAAATGGTGAATTTATCTGATTTAATGAAGCCATATCTATTACAAAATAAATCTTGCCGACAAGGCACTGACTGATTTGCTTGCTGTGTTTAGAACCTCTGGCATGGCTGCTGTGGTTATATTTGTGCCTGAAGTTGCTGAAAATGTCAGTCCCCTGGGATTGTGTGTGTAATACTTTGTTTTATTTATACCGCCAGCTATGGCGTATTTAGACGAAAGGAGTGATTCGAGAAATGGAAGTAGTCGATTAAGTGTTGCCAATGCTTCCTGCCACATGAGTCTTTTCACTTAGTCGAATTAGTATTAATATTATGACTGAATTAGGTTGTCATTTCAATAATTATCTGGAAAGATGAAACAATTTAGCCATCATCTTACAGCTAACAAAGACATACAATAATAAATGAATTGAAAGAAATCTACTGATTATTTTTCAAACTTAGTTCTCAAGGTTTTGTGTTTCTTGCCTTTAATTAATACCAAGTACCTCATGACTAGTAAGTAGCCTGTAATATGTTATGTGTTATGGGCCAGTGTTTAGAAAACTCCAAAGTATATCATGGAGTTCACCTGACGTACAAATGTTTATTAATTTTGGTTACGATGAGCACAAGAGCCTGCCTTTCAGCTGTTAATTCAACAGAGTTCTCAGGCACTTTTAATCAAAAAAACAAGCTTTCTTCTAAGAATTTAGTTAACATTTGTATAAACACACACAGTAAGAATTTTATTCAACTACAACCATAAAGACCTCACACACCAACTGTAATCTATGTATTTTTTAAAATAAACTTAGAGTTCCCAATTCATTTTTTCCAATTAAGGGGCAATTTAGCGTGGCCAATCCACCTACCCTGCACATCTTTGGGTTGTGGGGGTGAAACCCACGCAAACACAGGGAGAATAGGCAAATTCCACACAGGCAGTGACCCAGAGCCAGGATCGAACCTGGAACATCGGTGCCATGAGGCAGCAGTGCTAACCACTGTGCCACCATGCTGCCCCTACAGTAATCTATGCATAACCCTTAATGGATTCCCCCTTAACTGTTCCAATTCAATAACAAAATCCAAGTAAAACCAGAAATCCCTTTTCAAAGGTGTGGCCCAGCACACGGCATTCTTATTCTTACTGGTATAAGACTTGTTAGTGATACTTTCCAAATAGCAGGTTTGAACTCCTTACAGAAAGCAATTACCTCTTTTAAGTTATCAAATAGTCTGGAAACAGCTTTTAAAATGAAGATAGAGTAACACTTTAAGCAACCTGTGCAGTTCAAAACCAGTCCAAACTCAAAGCGAAAGTAAAACCCAGATCCACAGCACAGCTTCACCCACACAATGTCATCACTGAAGTCATGTGATAAGACAAAAACATTTCTTAAAGGGACACTCCCATGACACATGTCTGAGGCTCAAACAGTTAATATAATTTCACCTACATCCCTGCTGCTGTGATTACCCACTTCAAAACCAAATATCCTTGCGAAAGGCAAATGGTGTCTCACATGTTGGCACACTGTTCCTGAGGAACAGGATGCTGAGTCATGACACTTTAGCAGTTAACACACAGGATCCTGATGCTCTAAATTACCAAAGAGATTACCCTTGCTGAATACTCAATAATGTCTAGCTTTTAAATTGTTTTCATGAACTTTCTTTGCAGGGATTCTCTGAATTCTACCACTAGTTAAGACAAATTCAATGGGACTTCCGGTGGCGACCATGAAGTGACTGGTTGAGCAGGTGTCTCCCACTCGAGGTGGAATTTCATGGTCCCTTCCCACGAGATTTAGGGGGTGTTTGGTGGTGTGAGATACATGGGCACTGAGGAAGTGAAGTACTCTAATGGTGGGGCCGGTTTATGGCTTACCAGAGGAGGAGTATTACAATAAGAAGCTGCAGCTTGGGTGGGAGCTTATTCAAGGTGAGACACAGGAAAATATGGTGGCGTCATTGCCTGCGCATTGTTCTACTGAGCAACTTGTGGACTTTTTGAATGCAAAGTTCCAGCAGCAGAGGCAGAAGGCCTTAGAGGACCTGGCAAAGGTGGCGGGCTGCTTAGGGGGAGTATCGAGAGAATGGAGCAGAGGATTCAGGTGCAGGGTCTGGCACTCCAGAAGGTGAAGGAGTTAGTGGGAGAGCATGAGGACCGGCTGGCCTCGCTGGAGGCAGAGGTGGTGCTCATGACAGATAGCCATAAGAGGTTGAGGGAGAAGGTAGAGGACCTCAAGAACTGTTCCAGGAGGCAGGATCTCTGGATTCTGGCACTACCTGAGGGGATCGAGGGAACGCAGGCCACAAAGTATGTGGCGAGTATGTTGGGGGATTTGGTGGGGGAGGGGGTCTTTGGCTGTCCCCCGAGTTGGATCAAGTGCACAGGGCGCTGAGGAAGAGGCAAAAGGTGGGGGAGCCACTGAGGGCGATGGCAGTGCGGCTGCATCACTTTCTTGACAAGGAGAAGATATTTAAGTGGACAAAGCAAACTAAAAAGTGCACCTGGGAAGGAATCGTGCTGAGTATTTAACAGGACCTGGGTGCGGAGTTGACCAAGCAGCAAGCCGGTTGTAATCGGATCAAGGCTGCCCTCTACAAGGAAGGAGTTAAGTTTGGGGTATTGTATCCTGCTCATCTGTGGGTCACACACCAGAATCGAGAATTTTATTTTGATATACAGGAGGAGGGGAATTAATTTATGAGAGATGATGGACTGGGTGGTGTGAGGACACTGAACTTTGGAGATGCTAAAGTGGGGAATGTGGGTTTACATGATAGGTAGTTTGTTGTATTTAATAAATGTGGGTGTGGAGTGGGTGAATGTGTTTTCACGTTTTTTACTGGTATTGGAGATTTGTGGGTGAAGAGTGGTTGTGGGGATGGGGTTGACAGAGGCATCGAGTAGGGGCCACCATGCTAGCTGGTTGGATAGTTAACAGGAGTGAAGTGGAGGGTTTGCCTCTGGAGGGTGTGGGGGATCAGGAGCGGTGGTTGGATTTTCTTTGTCTTTGTTTATGGAGGGGAGTGAGGGGAGGGAAGGGACATGGGTGGTATTGATGTGGTGCAGTTGGTTCAAGGTGATGGCGACGGACATCTTGGGGAGGACCCGAGGGTGAGCGAGGCACGTACCTGGGGGAGCTGCCTAAGGAGGAGTTATGGCTGATTAGCAAGTGGGGGGGGGGGTTGCAGGCAGCCCCCTGACCCGGTTGGTGATGTGGACCGTACGGGGTTTAAATGGCCCGGTCAAAAGGTCACGCGTTTGTGCACATTTAAGGAGTTTGAAGGCGGATGTTGTGTTTCTTCAGGAGACACAGCTGAAGCTGGGGGACCAGACAAGGCTGAGGAAGGACTAAGTGGGATAGGTGTTTCACTCAAGCCTGGATATGAAGACAAGGGGGGGAGCGGGGGGGGGGGGGGGGGGGGGGGCGGTGCTGGTCAACAAGAGGGTGGCCTTTGAGGTCGGTAGTATTGTAATTGATGCTGGGGGTAGATTTGTGATGGTTAGCGTGAAGCTAGAGGGGAAGTCTGTGGTGCGAGTGAATATTTATGCTCCAAGAATTGATGTGGATTTCCTGAGGCGGTTTCTAGGGAAGATTCTAGACCTGGACTTGCACCAGCTGATTATAGGGATAGATTTTAATGCTGTTCTAGATCCTAAGTTGGACTGGCCATGCCCTATGTCCCTGAAGGTTTCGGCTACGGCGAGAGAGTTGTTGGAGTTTATGGAGCGTATGGGGGGCGGGCAGATTCATGGCGTTTCGAGAGGCCGAGGGTGAAGGAATTTTCGTATATTTTGCACGTGCATCAGGTGTGCTCCCGGATCGATTTCTTTGTTTTAGACACAGCGTTGTTGGCAGGGGTGGTTGGATCGTAGTATTCGGCAATTGTGGTCTCTGATCACGCACTATACTGGATGGATTTGTGGTTGGTGCAGGTGAATGCTGAGCTGCCACAATGGGGGTTGGATATGGGGTTACTGGTGGACAAAGTGGTCTGCGAGAGGTGGCCATCCAAAATTATGTGGAGCTGAATAATACGGACATACACTGCGGGAGGCTCTGAAGGCAGTGGTAAGGGAGGAATTTCTATTGATTTGGGCGCAGAGGGAGAGAGCAGAGCGAGCTGAGATGCTGAGGTTGGTGGAGCACATTCTGAGAGTGGGACGAAGATAATTGGTGCGCTTGAGGAAGTGTTCCTGAAGGAGAGGCAAAGGCTCCAAATGGAGTTTGGGCTCGTGTCCACTGGAAAGGCAGTGGGACAACTGCATGGCGCCAGAGGGGTGTTTTATGAGTATAGGGAGAAAGCGAGTAGAATGCTTGTGCATCAGTTGAGGAAGCAGACGGGGGCGAGAAAGACTGGCAGGGTAAGGGATGAGAAGAGCTCGGTGGTATCAGAGCTGGAGAGGGTGAATGGAGTTTTTGAGACTTTCAATCAGAGGTTGTATAACTCGGAGCCTCCAATGGGGGATGAAGGGATGAGACGGTTTTTGGATGGGTTGGAATTTCAGAGGGTTGGGAAGGCGAACATGCAGGGATTGTGGGCCCTGATGGGGCTGAGGGAGGTGATGGATTGCATGGGGGCAATGCAGGCAGAGTAGGCCAGGAACCGTTTGGGTTCCCAACTGGCTTTTATAAGAAACACCATTATAAGGGGCGGGGGGGGGGAATATATATATATATATAGAAAGACAAGAAATAAATAAAATGTCAAAGACAGTTAAAATGAAATGGAATGAAAACAAAAGGGTCGAGGTGGGGTAGAGCTAATCATCTGAAGTTGTTGAAATCAAAGTTGAGACCGGAAGATGAGATGCTGTTGCTCCAGTTTGCGTTGAGCTTCACTGGGACATTGCAGAAGGCCAAGGACAGATATGTGGGCACGGGAGCAGGGTCTTGTGTTAAAATGGCAAGCAACGGGAAGGTCAGGGTCCTGAATGCCCACATTCTTCCTTGTCTTTATTTATATATATATTACCCCCCCCTCCATTTTATCTGCCCTCCCTTCACCTTTTCTCCCCTTTGCTTCTCCCCCCCGCCCCTACATCTGTCACAGCTTCTCCTCTGATTTTAGTTTATCTGCTGTTTGGCCATTCACTACCATTTATTCTCTCTGCGGACTGCCATGAGCACTCTTTTCCCTCGGTTTCCGTGGCTATTCGCACTCTTTTTCCTTGGTTCCGTTGCTATGACTCATCTTTCATTTCCTCGCCCCACAGTATAAATATCTCCCACTTTCCATGTCTTTTAGCTTTGACAAAGGTTCATCTGGACTTGAAACATTAGCCCTTTTTCTCTCGCTAAAGATGCTGTCAGACCTGCTGAGATTTTCCAGCATTTTCTCTTCTGTTCATATCCGCTCTGGTTCTTGTACCTTAGATCAGTCGTCATACCCAACTTCATTCAGCAAGCTCTGTTATATCTGAGCTGGAAGAAGATCGCAATGAGCTGAAGACAAGAGTAACTTTCAACTGTACAAATACCTCATTGAGGCCAGGTTACGATGATAACCACAACATGGTTGGAATTTAGTTCAACCCTCCCAAGCAGATTTTATGATGCAAAGGGCCATAGGATTGGATGGGTGCGGGCAAGTGGACATCCCGATGGTGGAAAGTGGCAGCTGGTGGGAAGGCAGCGAACATGCACAAAAGCACTGGGAAAAACAGCAGTGTGGTAGTAGAGGTATTACGGTACCTGGTATGCTGGAGCACCATGGGTGGAAACTGTATGCTTTCTATTGGTTAAGATGCATGGTAGCTCCGCCCTGCTAGGCAGGGTATAACAGCCCGTGCCGCCCCAGCTGCCTTCATTCTGTACCTGAGCTTCTGGGGGAAACATCTAGCTTATTAAAGCCTTCAGTTGGACTACAACCTCGCTTTAGTGGTCATTCATCGTGCATCAAGCAGATGTAAGGAAACACTAGTACCATTCTGAAACTTGGTACGATGTCGCCGTTTCTGCAGTGACGCTGAGTAAAAACTACAGTCTAACAGCACTCACTGTGGCTGTAGCTACATCACATAGACTATAAGACCATAAGACATAGGAGCGGAAGTAAGGCCATTTGGCCCATCGAGTCCACTCCACCATTCAATCATAGCTGATTTCAACTCCATTTACCCGCTCTCTCTCCATAGCCCTTAATTCCTCGAGAAATCAAGAATTTATCAACTTCTGTCTTAAAGACACTCAACGTCCCGGCCTCCACCGCCCTCTGTGGCAATGAATTCCACAGACCCACCACTCTCTGGCTGAAGAAATTTCTCCTCATCTCTGATCTAAAGTGACTCCCTTTTATTCTACGGCTGTGCCCCCGGGTCCTAGTCTCCCCTGCTAATGGAAACAACTTCCCTACATCCACCCTATCTAAGCCATTCATTATCTTGTAAGTTTCTATTAGATCTCCCCTCAACCTCCTAAACTCCAATGAATATAATCCCGGGATCCTCAGACGTTCATCGTATGTTAGGCCTACCATTCCTGGGATCATCCGTGTGAATCTCCGCTGGACCCGCTCCAGTGCCAGTATGTCCTTCCTAAGGTGTGGGGCCCAAAATTGCTCACAGTATTCTAAATGGGGCCTAACTAATGCTTTATAAAGCTTCAGAAGTACATCCCTGCTTTTATATTCCAAGAATCTTGAGATAAATGACATTACATTTTCTTTCTTAATTACGGACTCAACCTGCAAGTTTACCTTTAGAGAATCCTGGACTAGGACTCCCAAGTCCCTTTGCACTTCAGCATTATGAATTTTGTCACCATTTAGAAAATAGTCCATGCCTCTATTCCTTTTTCCAAAGTGCAAGACCTCGCACTTGCCCACGTTGAATTTCATCAGCCATTTCTTGGACCACTCTCCTAAACTGTCTAAATCTTTCTGCAGCCTCCCCACCTCCTCAATACTACCTGCCCCTCCACCTATCTTTGTATCATCGGCAAACTTAGCCAGAATGCCCCCAGTCCCATCATCTAGATCGTTAATATATAAAGAGAACAGCTGTGGCCTCAACACTGAACCCTGCGGGACACCACTCGTCACCGGTTGCCATTCCGAAAAATAACCTTTTATCCCAACTCTCTGCCTTCTGCCTGACAGCCAATCGTCAATCCATGTTAGTACCTTGCCTCGAATACCATGGGCCCTTATTTTACTCAGCAGTCTCCCGTGAGGCACCTTATCAAAGGCCTTTTGGAAGTCAAGATAGATAACATCCATTGGCTCTCCTTTGTCTAACCTATTTGTTATCTCTTCAAAGAACTCTAACAGGTTTGTCAGGCACGACCTCCCCTTACTAAATCCATGCTGACTTGTCCTAATCCGACCCTGCACTTCCAAGAATTTAGAAATCTCATCCTTAACAATGGATTCTAGAATCTTGCCAACAACCGAGGTTAGGCTAATTGGCCTATAATTTTCCATCTTTTTCCTTGTTCCCTTCTTGAACAGGGGGGTTACAACAGCGATTTTCCAATCCTCTGGGACTTTCCCTGACTCCAGTGACTTTTGAAAGATCATAACTAACGCCTCCACTATTTCTTCAGCGATCTCCTTTTGAACTCTAGGACTGCAACGGTTCAGGAAGGTGACTCACCACCATCTTCTCAAGGGCAATAAGGGATGGGTGATATAACCGCTGGCCTATAGCCAGTGATGTCCACATCATATGATAGAATAAAATAAAAGATAGCTAGGAAGGCTGTCAACTTTCATTTGCATGCTCCTGAATGGTATCACATGTACCTTTTGGGACTAAGTGAGTGTCGTGCAGAAATAACAGGTCATCGGATTCCTGACAAGTGAAAGCTTGCCTCGTTGAAGAAGATAGGGCAGCCATTTTGCTGCTGTTTTCCACAGGAAGAAAGAAAGGTGTTCGTGAAGTTGCAGTCCAAGTGGCACAGATTAGAGGATAGAGCCTGTTGGAACACATGTCAGAGAGGGAGAGGGTTGATGGAGCAATCTGAGGAACATACATCAGAGAGCGAGGGGCTGAGGGAATAGTCTGAGGAACTCACATCAGAGAAGGAGGGGCTGAGGAAAATGTCTGAGGTACATGCATCAGAGAGGGAGGGGCTGAGGGAACAGTCTGAGGAACTCACATCAGAGAAGGAGGGCCTGAGGGAATAGTCTGAGGTACATGCATCACAGAGGGAGGGGATGAGGGAACAGTCCGAGGAACTCACATCAGAGAAGGAGGGGCTGAGGGAATAGTCTGAGGTACCTGCATGAGAGAGGGAGGGGCTGAGGGAACAGTCTGAGGAACTCACATCAGAGAAGGAGGGGCTGAGGGAATAGTCTGAGGTACCTGCATCAGAGAGGGAGGGGCTGAGGGAACAGTCTGAGGAACTCACATCAGAGAAGAAGGAGCTGAGGGAATAGTCTGAGGTACATGCATCAGAGAGGGAGGGGATGAGGGAACAGTCTGAGGTACATACATCGGAGAGAGGGGTTGAGGGAACAGTTTGAGGTACATACATCAGAGAGGGAGGGGCTGAGGGAACAGTCTGAGGTACATGCATCAGAGAAGGAGTGGCTGAGGGAACAGTCTGAGGTACTGATGTACCATCAATAACGACAGAAGATGAGTTGAGAGTGAAACTGTGGCTTTAATTAGCTTAAAGATACCTGCTGGCAGCCGGCCCCAGACTGAAGGCACACCCGGAGGTTGGCCACCTTCATATCTGAGCCCGGGGGGAGGAGCCACAGGTGGAGCCAGCAGGGGCAAGCCCAGGCATGTTACATACAGCAGGTATAATACAAGTCAATGGTTTATCACATTCACCCTCTGTTAAAAAGGAGTCCGGCGGGGGTGAAGTGGACGGGTTGAATTATATATCGAGTCTGTCGGGGGCTTTGACCTTCCGCTGTGACTGCCGCAGTCCCGGCTGTGGTGTGGATACTAGTGTCGGATGAAGTTTTGAGGCCTGTGTGTCCAGGAGCGTGTCGTCTTCTGTGTCACCAGGTAGATGAGCGCCTGGCGATGGACCCTGAGGCTCTGGTGTGCCATGCACTGGAATTAGCGGAGTATGCCGTGGCCCTGGTGCATCATGGGTATCAATGGAGGGAAAAGTTGTCGGGTCGGGGTAGTGCTGATGGTCGTTGCGGAACCTGCGGGTGCCAAATCCCGAAGGGATTCTGTGTCCTCCCGCCCGTCATGGTGTGCCACGTAGGCATATTGGGGGTTAGCATGGAGGAGACGGACCCTTTCGACCAGGGATCCGACTTATGACTCCTCGCATGCTTCCGGAGGAGGACGGGCCCTGGGACCATCAGCTTGGACGGGAGCGAGACCCCTGAGGTGGACTTCCTGGGGAAGACAAACATTCTCTCATGAAGGGTCACATTGGTTGCGGTACACAGGAGTGATAGCTGGTAGTCCTTATTGAGGCAATGCCCTTGGTAAGCAGGTACTGACGCAGCTCATCACTCTTGAAGGAAGAACCCCGATCACTATGGATGGAGTTGGGGAAACCGAACAAGGCGAAGGGGCCATGCAGGGCCTTGATGACTGTGGTAGAGGTCATGTCTGGCCATGGGATGGCGAAAGGGAAACGTGAGTACTCATCAATGATGTTAAGGAAGTACAGTTACGGTCAGTGGAGGGGAGAGGCCCTTTGAAATCGACGCTGAGGCGCTCAAAGGGGCAGGAGGTCTTTACCAGGTGTGCTCTGGCCGATAGAAGTGTGATTTGCACTCCATGCAGACCTGGCAGTCCCTGGTCATGGTCCTGACCTCCTCGATGGAGTAAGGCAGGTTGCGGGCCTTGATAAAGTGGAAAATCCGGGTGACACCTGGGTGACGGGTCATTGTGGAGGGCCCGAAGTCGGTCTATTTGTGCGCTGGCACATGTACCGCGGGATAGGGCATCTGGGGGCTCATTTAGCTTCCCAGGTCGATACAAGATATCACAATTATAGGTGGAGAGTTCGATCCTCCTCCTTAGGATCTTGTCATTCTTGATCTTGCCCCGCTGTGTGTTATTGAACATGAAGGCAACCGACCGTTGGTCAGTGAGGAGAGTGAATCGCCTGCCGGCCAGGTAATGCCTCCAATATTGCACAGCTTCCACAATGGCGTGGGCTTCCTTTTCGACGTAGGAGTGTCGAATTTCGGAACTCTGGAGGATACGGGAGAAGAAAGCTACGGGCCTGCCTGCCTGGTAGAGGGTAGTGGCCAGGGCAAAGTCCGAGGCATCGCTCTCCACCTGGAACTGGATCGACTCGTCTACTGCGTGCATTACGGCCTTGGCAATATCTGCTTTGATGCGGTTGAAGGCCAGGTGAGCCTCAGCCGTCAGGGAGAAAGGGTGGATTTAATGAGTGGGTGGGCCTTGTCCGCATAATTGGGGACCCACTGGGCATAGTAGGAAAAGAACCCCAGGCATCTCTTCAGGGCCTTGAGGCAGGGGGAAAGGGGAAGTTCCAGAAGGGGGCGCATGCGGTCAGGGTCGGGTCCTAGGACTCCGTTTTCCACAACATTGCCAAGGATGGCTAAAACGCATTTCTCCTTATTGTATATGAGGTTAAGGAGCTTGGCGGTGTGGAGGAATTGTTGGAGGTTAGCGTCATGGTCCTGCTGGTCATGGCTGCAGATGGTGACATTATCCAGATACGGGAACTTGGCCCGCAGCTCGTACTGGTCAACCATTCGGTCCATCTCTCGTTGGAAGACCAAGACCTCATTGGTGACGCTGGAGGAGACCCTGAGGAAGTGATAGAGGCGGCCATCTGCCTCGAAGGCAGTGTATTGGCGGTCTCCGGGCGGATAGGGAGCTGGTGGTACGTGGACCTCAGATTATTGGTGGAGAAGACTCGGTACTGCGCAATCTGATTGACCATGTCAGATACGCGGGGGAGAGGGTACGCATCGAGCTGTGTGTACCGGCTGATAGTCTGACTGTAGTCGATGACCAACCGGTGCTTCTTCCCAGTCTTGATGACCACCACTTGGGCTCTCCAGGGGCTAGTACTGGCCTCTGTGATTCCCTTCCCGCAGGGTGCGCTGGACCTCCGACCTGATAAAGGCCTTGTCCCGAGCACTGTATCGCCTGCTCCTAGTGGCGACGGGCTTACAGTCCGAGGTGAGGTTAGCAAAGAGCAGGGGTGGGGCGACCTTAAGTGTCGAGAGGCTACAGAGGATGAGGGGGGGCAGGGGTCCATTGAACTCCAAGGTAACACATTTGAGATGGCACTGGAAATCGAGCCCCAGTAGCACGGCAGCGCAGTGTTGTGGGAGGATGTAGAGATTGAAGTTTTTGTACTCAACGCCCCGTACTTTAAGGGTTGCAACACAGTACCCACAGACTTCCACGGTATGTGATTCGGAAGCCAGGGAGATTTCTGGGTCGCGGGTAAGATTGGGAGGGAGCAGCACCGTACCTTATCTGGTTGAACGAAACTCTTTGTGCTCCCGGAGTCGAAAAGGCAGGTCGTCTCGTGGCCATTGATCTGGACAGCCATAATGGAGTTGGCGAGGTGATGCGGTCGAGACTGATCGAGGGTAGTGGAGGCCAGCTTACGATCGGGTGAGCAGGGGTTCTGGGAGGCGGCGGGGTGATTCAAAGATGGCGGCGCCCAGGGGTTGAACGTGGCGAGTGACGGTGAAGATAGCGGCCTCCACGGGCTACACGCAGCACTGCTGGGATTAAAAACAGGACGGGCCTGGCAGACTTTAACGGAATGGCCCTTCTTTCCGCACCCGTTGCAGGTCATGCTCCTCGCTGGGCAGCAGAAGTAGCACTTTGGGGCTCCGGAATTGGCGGGTTGCTATGCGGCAAAGGCTTGTAGCACCCCACGGGTCGGGTGATGGCGGCGCCCACGACGCCCACGAGGGTACCGCGTGGTCGGAGGTGTAGGCATCCATGTTGTGGAAGGCCACTTCTAACGAGTCCGAAAGCTGTACTGTCTCTTGGAGGTCTAGTGTACCCCTTTCTAGTCGGCCTGGCGGGTGTAATTTTACTTTATGCCTGTGACATAGGCGTCCCGGATCAATAACTCTGTGTGCTTGACAACCAATACTGCCGTACAATTGCAGTTCCGGCCGAATACCCGCAATGCGCGCAGAAATTCAGCTTGCGATTCTCCGGGGCGCTGTTGCCTCATGGCAAGGAGATGCCTAGCGTACACCTCATTGACTTTCCTGACATACTGTCCTTTCAGCAGCGTTATCGCATCCGCGTACGAGGCAGCGTCCCTGATAATAAGGTATACTTGCTGGCTCACCCAGGGGTTGAGAATTCGCAGCTTGTGGGTCTCGGTGACGGCGATGGCGGAGGATTCGATGTAGGATTCGAAGCAGCGTAGCCAGTGTTCGAACGTGGTAGTGGCGTCAGCTGCTTGGGGATCCGGCTCCAGGCAATCAGGTTTGAGTGATTGGTGCATCTTAAAACTTTAAGCTAATTAAATTGATGTACCGTCAATAAACAATTTTATTGAGGTATTTTTGGCATATAAAACAATGACATTGTATAGTACTGTATAAAAAGAGAAGCAAATAACGCGTAGTACAAACCACAACTCCATTCTCGCAAGGACCTGCCTAAACCACCCCCTACTCTACTGTACCCTAGCCCCCCCCCTCCCCGCTGATGATTAATTCTCCGTGAAGAAGTTAATGAATGGCTGCCACCTCCGGGCTAACCCTGATAGTGAACCTCTCAAGGCGAACTTAACTTTCTCTAGATGGATAAAGCTTGCCATGTCTGAAAGCCATACTTCGGTCTTCGGGGGCTTTGAGTCCCTCCATGGCAACAGTATGCGTTGCCGGGCTACCAGGGCAGCCAACGTCAAGATGTCGGCCTCCTTCTCCTCTTGGACCCCCGGGTCCTCCGACACCCCAAAGATTGCCACCTCAGGACTCATTACCACCCCAGTTTTTAAAACCCGGGATATGATGTCCGCGAATCCCTGCCAGTAACCCCCCCCCCGCCGAGTCTAGGGCACGACCAGAACATGTGCACGTGATTAGCCGGCCCACCGGCGCATCTGTACACTTGTCCTCCAGCCCGAAGAATTTACTCATCCGGGCCACCGTCATGTGGGCCCGGTGCACGACCTTAAACTGGATCAGACTGAGCCTGGCGCATGTTGCGGTCGTGTTTACTCTGCCCAGAGCTTCTGCCCAAATACCGTCCTCCATCTCCCCCCCTCTGAGCTCCTCCTCCCACTTAAGCTTCAGGTTCTCAGTCTGTGTATCCTCTGCTCCCATTAGTTCTTTGTAAATATCTGAGACTCTACCCTCACCTATCTCTCCACTCGATACTATCCTGTCCTGCCTCCCCTTTGGTGGGAGGCATGGGAAGGACGGCACCAGCCTGCACACAAAATCCCGCACCTGTAAGTATCTAAAGTCATTCCCTCCCGCCAGCCCAAATTTCTCCTCCAATGCCCTCATGCTCGGGAAGCTCCCTTCCAAGAACAGATCACCCACCCTCGCAATCCCCGCCCTCCGCCACAGTCGATATCTGCCATCCATGTTCCCCGGGGCAAATCGGTGATTGCCGCAGATTGGTGTACATACACACTGATGCACTCACTTCCCCTATGTGCCTCCTCCACTGGCCCCAGATCCGAAGAGCCGCTACCACTATAGGGCTGGTGGAGCACCGCGCCGGCGGTAGCGGCAGAGGCGCCGTAACTAGGGCTGCCAAACCTGTGCCCCTGCACGAGGCAGCATCTATCCGCTCCCAAGCCAACCCCGTACCCACCATCCATTTCCTTATCATTGCTCTGTTGGCCGCCCAGTAGTCGTTGCTGAAGTTCGGCAACGCCAGCCCCCCTTCCCCTCTGTTCCTTTCGAGCATCACCTTCCTCACCCGCGGGGACTTCCCCGCCCAGACAAATGCCAGGATAATTTTATTCAGCCTCTTAAAGATAGACCGCGGGATGAAAATGGGGAGACACTGAAATATGAACAAGAATCTCGGGAGAATCGTCATCTTAACAGTCTGCACCCTCCCCGCTAGTGACAGCGGGAGCGCATACCATTTTCGGAACTCGTCCCTCACTTGCTCCACCAACCGGGACAAGTTTAGCTTATGCAACTTGCCCCAGTCCCATGCCACCTGTATCCCCAAGTATCTGAAGCTTTCTCCTACCAGCCTGAACGGCAACCCCTTCAGCCTACTCTCCTTCCCCCTCGCCTGAATTACAAACAACTCACTCTTAGCCATGTTCAATTTATATCCTGAAAACCGGCCAAATTCCCTCAGGGTTTCCATGATACCGTCCATCCCAACCATTGGGTCCGATACGTATAATAGCAGGTCATCCGCGTATAACGAGACTTTATGTTCCACTCCCCCCTGGACCAACCCTTTCCAGTCCCTTGAAGCTCTCGGAGCAATTGCCAGGGGCTCTATGGCCAGTGCGAACAGCAGTGGGGAGAGAGGGCAACCCTGTTTTGTCCCACGGTACAGTCTGAAGTAATCTGATGTCGTCCTATTCGTCCTCACACTAGCCCCTGGGGCCTGATATAACAGCCTAACCCAGTCAATGAACCTCTCCCCGAACCCAAACCTTCCCAGCACCTCCCACAGATAGACCCACTCGACCCGGTCGAAAGCCTTTTCTGTATCCATAGCTATCACTATCTCTGCCTCCCTGCTCCCCGGGGGCATCATGATCACATTAAGCAGCCTTCTTAGATTGGCCACCAGTTGCCTACCCTTTACGAACCTGGTTTGGTCCTCCGCAATTACGTCCGGTGTGCAGTCCTCAATTCTAGTTGCCAAGATCTTGGCCAATAACTTAGCGTCTACGTTGATCAAAGATATCGGCCTGTAAGACCGACAAGCCTCCGGGTCTTTACCCTGTTTCAGACTAAGCGAAATAGTGGCCTGCGGCATCGTCGGGGGTAAAACCCCTTTGTCTCTTGCCTCGTTAAAAACCCTGACCAGCACCGGCCCCACTATTTCGGCAAACTTTTTATAAAACTCCGCCGGATACCCATCCAGCCCCAGGGATTTACCCGATTGCATGACCTTCAGGCCCCCTAATACCTCTTCGATCCTGACCAAGGCCCCCAATCCGTCTACCAGCCCCCTACCCACTCTTGGGAAGGTCAGTCCGTCCAGGAATCGCCTCATCCCCTCCGGTCCCCCTGGTGGTTCCGAAGTGTACAGCTGACTATAAAAGTCCTGACACACCTTGTTCAGCCCTGCCGGGTCCCCCACCAGATTTCCCTCCCCATCCTTCCTATCTCCCTAGCCGCTTGTCTTTTCCTTAGTTGTTGCGCGAGCATTCTGCTGGCCTTCTCTCCATGCTCATATATCGTGCCTTTTGCCTTTCTAAGCTGCTCTACGGCCTTGACTGCAGTCAGCACCCCGAACTCGGCCTGCAGCCTCTGTCGTTTCCTGAGTAACTCTGGCCTCGGGGACTCCGCATAGCTCCTGTCCGTCCGAAGAATTTCCCTAACCAGTCGGTCCGTTTCTGCCCTGTCTGTCCTGTCCCTATGGGCCCGGATTGAGATCAGCTCCCCTCTCACCACTGCCTTCAGCGCCTCCCAGAGCACCGCTGCTGAGACTTCTCCGGTATCATTTACCTGCAGGTAATTCTGCATGCACCTCCTGAGTCTCTCACACACTGCCTCGTCCGCAAGCAATCCAACATCCAGCCTCCATTGTGGGCGCTGAAAGCTACCCTTACAAATCTGTAGATCTACCCATTGCGGAGCATGATCCGATATGGCAATTACCGAATATTCTGCCCCCACCATCCCGGCCAGCAAGTCCCTACTTATGACAAAGAAATCGATTCGGGAATACACCTTTTATGCGTGGGAGTAGCACGAAAACTTCTTCGCCGACGGCTGGCTAAATCTCCACGGATCAGCTCCCCCCATTTGCTCCATGAACCCTCTCAGTTCCTTTGCCATCGCTGGCAACCTGCCTGTTTTTGAACACGACCGATCCAGGCTCGGGTCCAGGACTGTGTTAAAGTCCCCGCCCATGATCAGCTTACTCGAGTCCAAGTCAGGGATCTTCCCTAGCAACCTCCTGATAAAATCCACATCGTCCCAATTAGGGGCATACACACTAACCAAGACTACTCTCACCCCTTCGAGCTTACCCCTAACCATAAAAAATCTGCTGCCCCCGTTCGCAACTGTACCCTCCGCCTCAAATTGAACCCTTTTATTCATTAGGACCGCAACTACCCTAGTCTTAATGTCAAGCCCAGAATGAAAGACCTGACTAACCCAGCCCATCCTTAACCTAACCTGTTCTGCCACTTTCAGCTGCATCTTCTGCAGCATGACTACATCCGCCTTCAGAACCCGCAAATGCGCGAACACACGCACCCTCTTCACTGGCCCGTTTAACCCTCTAACATTCCAGGTGATCAGCCTCCCCCACCCTTTGCCGATTAGCCATCCCTTTTCCTTGGTCAGCCCCCCAGCCATGTGTCGCGCATCCTCTGACCCACTTCCTGGCCGGCTCCACCCATGACCTCCTCACTGTTGCCATGTCCATGTCCAATTTTCATCCTCATCAGCAGATCAGCTCCCCCCCCCCCCCCCCCCCCCCAACAACACCATCCTACCACCTAACCCCTGCTCTAATCTAACTATATGAACACCCCCCACCTGGCTTCCGTTGACTAGCCCACCCAGCTAGTCTGGTGGCTCCCAGCTTCGGCACCAGTGCATCTCTCACCCATTGTTCCCTGGCTCCCCTCCCCCCGGCCCATCCATACCATTTCCCCAAACCAGCCCTGCTTAAACAGAAACTCTATACAAGTCAGAAACATCCCCAATAATAGTGCAATTTAAGTCCAACAAATAGAGATAAGAGGTACCCGGCACTCTCAGCCCTTCCCCTCCAAACACAGAAAAAGATTGCAAAAATAATTCCCACGAAACCCCCATCATAACCACACCTTTTTAACTATTTTCTTTTTAATATTTTCCCCCTTCCAAAACTCCAACCAAACAAGAAACCCAAAAAGGAAACATTCAAGGAAACCCCCAAAAAGAACAAGAAAAAACACATCGCAACCAAAATACATCAACCGAAAAAGGTCGAAAAAAACCTGAAAAGAACAGACCCAAGCATGCAGGCATCTCTCACAGCGAGAGAGGAACAAAATAGACTTAAGAGTTCTACCATGAGTCCAAGAGTCCTCAGCTCAGGGCCAGCCCATGCTCCTTAACAAAGTCCATCGCCTCTTCGGGTTCCTCAACATAGTGGTGCTGGCTCTCATATGTAGCCCACTGTCGCACCAGAAAAAGCATCCCAAACTTCACCTTGTTCTTGTGCAGAATCTCCTTCACCTGCCTGTAGCGTCCCCTCCTCCTGGCCACCTCAGAACTCAGGTTTGGTAAACACGCAGGGTGCTACTGTCCCAAGTACAGCTTCGTGTGCTCTTGGCCCATTGCAGAACCCGTTCCTTGTCCAGGTACCTTTGGAACCGGATCACCGTCGCTCGTGCGATACCCTCTCATCGCGGCTGCCTCACCTGCACTCTGTGTGCCCTGTCCACCACTGGCGGGCGAGGGAAAACCTCGTTCCCTAACAGCTTCTGAAACATATCCCCCACATACGCAGCAGCATCCAGCCCCTCAGCCCCCTCTGGGAGGTCAACTATTCTTACATTCTGCTGGTGTGATCTGTTGTCCAGGTCCTCCAGCCTTTCCAGGAGCATCTTTTGCTGATCCCTCAACCTCGGAATTTTACGGTCCCTCCAGCTTCTTAAGTCCATACAACTCTGTATCGGTTCAGCGCCTGAGTACTATTGCTTTCCAGTTCCGAGCTCAAAAGCGCAAAAAAGTCAGGGGAAAAGGTCCAAAAGTCCGACCGAAACGGGAGCCACCAAAAGAGCGACCTACTCCCTCATAGCCGCCACCGGAAGTCCTCGATTTACCATCAATAACGACAGAAGATGAGTTGAGAGTGAAACTGGGGCTTTAATTAGCTTAAAGATACCTGCTGGCAGCCGGGCCCAGACTGAAGGCAGGGCCGGAGGTTGGCCACCTTTATACCTGAGCCTGGGAGGAGGAGCCATAGGCGGAGCCTGCAGGGGCAAGCCCAGGCATGTTACATACAGCAGGTATTGTACAATACAGTGGTTTACCACAGGTACATGCATCAGAGAGGGAGGGGCTGAGGGAACAGTCTGAGGTACTGAGATCAGAGAGGGAGGGGCTGAGGGAACAGTCTGAGGTACTGAGATCAGAGCGGGAGGGGCTGGAGGAACAGTCTGAGGTACTGAGATCAGAGAGGGAGGGGCTGAGGTACTGAGATCATAGAGGGAGGGGCTGAGGTACTGAGATCAGAGAGGGAGGGGCTGAGGTACTGAGATCAGAGAGGGATGGGCTGAGGTACTGAGATCAGAGAGGGAGGGGCTGGGGGAACAGTCTGAGGTAGTGAGATCAGAGAGGGAGGGGCTGGGGGAACAGACTGAGGAACTGCAATCAGAGAAGGAGGGGCTGGGGGAACAGTCTGAGGTACTGAGATCAGAGAGGGAGGGGCTGGAGGAACAGTCTGAGGTACTGAGATCAGAGAGGGCGGGACTGATGTACTGAGATCAGAGAGGGAGGGGCTGGGGTACTGAGATCAGAGAGGGAGGGGCTGAGGTACTGAGATCAGAGAGGGATGGGTTGAGGTACTGAGATCAGAGAGGGCGGGGCTGAGGTACTGAGATCAGGGAGGGCGGGGCTGAGGTACTGACATCAAAGAGGGAGGGGCTGAGGTACTGAGATCAGAGAGGGAGCGGCTGGGGTACTGAGATCAAAGAGGGAGGTGCTGAGGTACTGAGATCAGAGAGGGAGGGGCTGAGGTACAGAGATCAGCGAGGGAGGGGCTGAGGTACCGAGATCAAAGAGGGAGGGGCTGAGGTACTGAGATCAGAGAGGGAGGGGCTGAGGTACTGAGATCAGAGAGGGAGGGGCTGAGGTACTGAGATCAGAGAGGGAGGGGCTGAGGTACTGAGATCAGAGAGGGAGGGGCTGGGGGTACAGTCTGAGGTAGTGAGATCAGAGAGGGATGGGCTGAGGTGCTGAGATCAGAGAGGGAGGGGCTGAGGTACTGAGATCAGAGAGGGATGGGCTGAGGTACTGAGATCAGAGAGGGAGGGGCTGAGGTACTGAGATCAGAGAGGGAGGGGCTGAGGTACTGAGATCAGAGAGGGAGGGGCTGGGGGAACAGTCTGAGGGGTACAGAATGGTACATCAAATTCAGTGTCAGAAATCAGTGACATCTTTTTTCAGGTACAACATGACTTCTTTGACAGAAGTCAGAAGTAGCTTTTGCGCCTCACAACTGCCAGGCAATGACTATCTTTTAGTGGCCACAGAGGAATCTGGTAAGAAAGTTCAACAGAGAGGTTTACTGTCAAACTAAACTACCTCCAAGTTTAGTTGCTACCTACAAGTTTAGTCAAACTAAACTACCTCCAAGTTTAGTTGCTACCTACAAGTTTAGTCAAACTAAACTACCTACAAGTTTAGTCCGCTCTCAGAGGCAGATCCAAAGCAGTCACAGGAGCAGCCATGTGCAAAGGCGGGCCGGTTAAATGACCCATCTTGGTCCTATTTGGCTTTGTCCCAATTGTTTTGCTCAATATTAGGCAATCTAACCTTACCCCTCTCACCTCGCCACCCCTCCTCCACTCCCCATGTCCATCCATGCCAACCCATGCCCCCCACATCCGCAATGGGCCCTCATATATTCCATGCCAGCCCCCAATGGCCCCTCATGCCCTCTAGACCAATTCATTGCACTTACATGCCAATTCACCCAGTATATATTGTGCGGAACCTATGAACCTTATCGTAACAAAGGCAAGTGTTGAAACGCAATAAAAAACAGCCATTCCTTAAAGAAACTGCTGTTGGTAATGAATTTGCCTCGCAACAGCAGTAAAACATGGTGAACAAAACGTAATAGGATGCGAGATGTCCAGCAACAGGTAGAAATCTGCCAAGACACAGCAGTGGACAGTATATATGTATATGTTAATGTATAATCAAAGAAGTTGATTATACATTAACATACACAAAGTTAAATACACAAAGGACATAATCACAGAGGAACAAATGCATAATTGGCCGAATGATCAGAAGCCAAGGAGGCCAGTTAGCATCTAGCAGTGGATAGGTTGAAGACATTGGGACTGTTTTCCTTCACGAAGAGTAGGTTGAGAGGAGATTTGACAGAGGCATTCAAAATGATTCAGGTTCTGGGCAGAGTAGATAGGGAGAAACTGTTCCCATGAGCAGAAGGGCTGAGAAGACACTGATGCAAGGTGAATAGCAAAAGAAGCACTAGCGTCAAAAAGGAAAACTTGTTTATGCAGCGAGTGGTTAGAGTCTGGAATGTACTGCTTGAGAGTGGGGGAAAGGCAGATCCAGTCATAGTTTTCCAAAGGGTATTGGATTATTCTCTACATGAAGAAGATTTGCAGGACTACGTGGACAAAATGGGAGGGGGGGAGAGGGAGTGGGGCGAGCTGAGCTACGCGGGCAGAGAGCCAGCAGGGACCCAATGGGCCAAATGACCGCCTCCTGCACTATAACCATTCTGTGATTTTCTAAAGAGGCAACCGATGATGGAACTGCACTTCTCATTCTGTCTGCTGTTCAGCTTCTTGTATTTCTGAAGATGAATTATGTGCCAATACTTAACCTGGAACTCTAGCCTTGATAATTAAATTCCTCCTCATCTGACTGCGCGCTCTGAATATTTTATAGAATTAGAATAAAACATAAAAATAATATTGCAAAGGCTAGGGGAACAGAGTTCAGCAGAAGGTGAGAGGAAGGGTACTTTCCACACATTATGATTTTCTGTAGATTGATCAGCTTGAGCACACGGGGACACACGGCGGTACTTAAATGGTGTAAGTGTGTACAATTGACTGAACAGATAGGCCCCTAATTGCATTCTGATTGCAACTCAGCAACTGAATAATACTTGAAACTGGTCTCCCCTGTCATTTTATTCAATAAAATTTAACTACATTCGTTCGAGTCTCTAAAATGTATGAACATAATTGGGCACACAATTAAACTGTTAGTCTTGGAGCTGCATAGGTTTTTATGAGAAAGTACAGACCTGTCAGCTCAGTCCACAAAACATGTTTTTCAGATGTATTCTTTCACGGGATGAGGGCATTGTCCGCTGAGCCGGCATTCATTGCCCTCTTTAATTGTTCCATGAGCACCTTTCTTGAACCACATTAGAAACTGAAACCGAAGTACTGAACATATTATCATATAAAGGATGATTCTGAGATGAGTGGAATCTCCTGTGAGGAGAGATTGGATAGAATAGACTTATAATACCTAGGCGGGAATTTTACACACGTTGTGCATGCACGGTGGGCTTAGTAAGGAATTCCCGCATTTTCCAGTCAGAAATCTCGGACAGCTCGAGATCCTGGAAGGATGGCGATATTACGCTGGCTGGCCAGTTAAGTGCTGGCCAGCGTGAAACGCATCTGGATAGGAGCCGGCAGCGGCTGCCCGAGATGGCTAAAGACATGCGAGGAAGCCAAGGGAGCAGCATGGCAGCAGCATCTGGTAGACACTACAGGTGCGAGGGCATGCCCGGTGGGCATCAAGCCCCCCCGGACTGCCTCCGTGCTCTTGCAGAGGCGGTGAATGCCAGGATGGACATCCTAATGTTGCAGGATGGCTAGAGGAGGCCATCCCACCTCACCAAGAAGGCCTGGGCCGAGGTCATTGGGCACAACGTGGCCCGCCTGCCGTACATGGATTCAGTGCCATAAAAATGTCAGTGATCTTCTGTGCTTGGCAAGGGTGAGCACCGAGTTGGCATGGTCCAGTGTGGAGAAGTGTGGAAAGGTGCCCTCCTTAGTTGCACTCATAGGTGTCGGAATCAGGATTTCAGAGGACACCTCTGCCTGTGCGTGTTAAGGCTGGAAGAGAAGATCAGAAGCCATCAATCTATCTCAGGGTCAGGTGTGAAGAGGTGTTTTGAACATGCACATAGTTCACAAGGGTGAAGGGGTGTGGGGAGCTCAGCATGGAATGGTTTTGGAGTTGGACAGTTCAGTAGTGAATGAGGCTTTGCACTTACAGGAGAAACATAGCCACAAGAATGCAGAGCAATCTGCCCCCAGTGGTGGGGTGTTGAACCTGGCTATCCTCACCAGCCATGAGCTGGGAGCCCTGGAGCTGGATGCGAGTGAGGAGGAAGGTTCTCATGTCATGGAGAGGCTGGAGTCTCTGAGGAAGTTAAAAGTCCAATTGGCAGAAGCGGAGTAGGTGGAGAGAGAAAATAATGTATCATCATCTCATTCCTCATAAGGGCTTCTGAGAAACAGTGTCCAGTGATTCAACAATCATGGAGCCACTGTGATGCCATTGGTATCACTCGCACCCGACCGCACTGAGTGTGTGATGAATACAGTACTTAGAGATTGTTTTCCTGCCTCAGATGAACCATCCTCCAGAGCCAGCAAGGACCTCTATGAGTCTCTATTAACACAGAAGCGTACGCGGATGACAGATGCACCTGCTGTCCACACCAAGCACCAGTGCAGATACAGGCGTGTGGAGGGCATTAGACACTACTGCAGAGTGGTGATGGCACATCATGCTTGCTTGAGCATTTGGTGGGCTGCTGGAGACTAGGACCATGCTGAGTCCAAGGAAGAAGAGAAGCCTCTGGATTCGTCCATCAGGCGACAAATCCATGGAATCTCTACAGTGGGGAAGGATGTCATTCGGCCCATCGAGTCCGCACTGACCCTCTGAAAGAGAACCCTACTTAGGCCCAACTGACCTGCACACCTTTAAACACCAACGCACAATATTTTAGAATGGCCAATCCACATAACCTGCACATCTTTGGACTGAATGCTGGATGTCCAGCAGGATGCATGGGAGATCTGGTCCAGATCCCTGAAAGTCGCAAACGTAAGTTCAAAGCTCAGCGAGCACAGCAATGGGTGTGCACATGTCTGTTTTTTTTTCAACATTACATGTGTAGTTATCAGTTAAGGTTGTATTTTTTTTGTTTCACTTCTTAAATGTCAGGAAGATAAATAATTACTTTGCTCACAAGCCCTGAGTGTCCTGTGTTTGACAGGCTTTGGCCTCATCAGTGCCTGTTGAAGGATGATTGGTATTACAGAGGCAGTGTTGCAACATCGGATTCATGACTTGGTTATGTGTGAAATGTTTGGGAAGGAGGCGGTGCCCTTGAGCTCAGCTGGAAGGCAAGCCGTGGCAGCCTAGCTGAAGGAACGCTGAATCTAGGCCTCTCTGGTGTTCCTGCCTCCCTGAAGCTTCCTTGTGTCTGGCTCCTTGTCCTCACCGTGTGCCTGCCCAGGCTCTGCAACTAAGTGATCATTGGACTCCACCTTTGAGGAAAGCGCACCTGTCTCAGTGTCATCCTGGTCCAATGATTTTCCCTTGAAAGAGAAAAATTATCCTTCTGCACCTTGGGGATTCTATGAATTCCATGAATATGCACAGCTGACTCCGCAAAGGTCACCCACTGACCCTTGGAAATATCCGGAACCATGGAAGTTACAGTGACCTGAAGAGCCAAGGTCAGTACTCCTGCGATACGGCAGCTCGGTCATGCCGATGGAGTTGGATCACTGCTTGTACACCCTGGCAGCAGGATAATGGGAAACCTCTGCTGGGCCATCTTCCTTTCCCTCCCTGATGGTTTTGAACACCCTGTGCCTGCCCCTCTTTTCTGAGGTAATGTCTGCGACCACCTGACCACCTCTCTCTTTGCCCCCTGTCTTCCTCCTTAGAGGAGGTGATCCATGCTAGGTGAACGATACCCATCTGCTGATATGGAGATGGGGCTGACCCATGCACTGGGGGAACCAAAGGGTTAGAAATGTCATGAAAAGTCAAAACTATATGCACAAATCTCTTAAGAAAGCAGTGAAATAGTTCACCAAACTCTAGTATGAGCCCAAACCAAATTCTCACTCACTTCTACCAACTCACCCTGCTTTTATCCCACCATTGGATGACAAATTGGCAAAAACTGATTGTCGGTTGCGCCGACCTAAAAACTGTACGGGCAATGTAAAATCCAGGTTTATTGTTATTCAAATCATTTAAATTGCCTTCTTAATTGTCAGGGGGCACGCATCCGACTCGAGCCATTGACCAAAATATCAAGCAAGTACCCAATGACATTGGGATGCTTGCCTGACATCCTCTTACATAATTTTGTGCACTTTCGGATCAGGCACGCACCCGAACTTTGGGAGTGACATTTTGCAGCTGGAGTTCAGAAGAATGAGAGGTGATCATCAAAATGTGCAACGTTCTTAGAGATCTTGACATGGTAGATGCTTTAGAAGCTGTTTGCCCCTGGCTGGACAGTCTAGATCAGGGGGTCAGCTATTTAGGACAGAAATGAGGTGAGATTTCATCACTCATCGGGTTCTGAATCTTAGGAATTCTCTAATCTAAAGGACTGAGCCAGTCGCTGTGTATATTCAGGACTGAGATCAATAGATATTTGGGCAGAATATGTGGATAGAGCAGGAAAGTAGAATTGATGGAGAGGCTCAGTAATGATTTTATTAAATGGCGGAGCAGGCTTAAGGGGCAATAGGGCCTGCTCCTATTCCTTGTTCTTATGTTTCTTGTGAATTACAATTACCTGCATTATTTTATAAGGACCATATTTAATCTGGATTCTATTTGCAGGCCAAGTTGGGAAAGTTCACCTCCGCCATCTTTTTTTGGTTTTTGCTCCAAACTTTGCAAATGTATATAATTACTCAAACTGCAAAGGAGATTATTTGGCATCATTTTACCTGAATTTTGGGTCTTTGGATGGAAAGGCAAGATTCTCGCCAAAGGCATCCTTGGGATTATTGGAAAAATGGTCAGAAGAGTTTCTATAGAAACAGTGGCCAAGTGGTCAGAGGGATTTCCATGGAAACGGTTGCCAGGTGTTCAGAGCTCACTTATTGGAAATGTTAGTCAGGTGTTCGGAGGTTTTTTTTGTGGAACTTCCAACAATAGGACAAATTGATTTACTAAATGTGTTTTTAGATGCTTTTAAAGCCAAGGGGCTCTAATCTCCGGTTGCCGACGTCGAAATCACGTTCGATGATCGGCAGGAGAATCAAATCGGGGACGGTGCCGCTTTTGCGATGCTCCGCCCCCTCCAAAGTGGCATACTCGCAGAGTACACTGTGCCATGTATCGACGGCCTCAGGACAATGCCTGATGCCCACACCCCCGATTCTCCGCCGCCGAGCGGCCGGGTTGGCGTCGGTCGTGCGTGGTCTCATCCCTCGGGAACTCGGCATGGCACCTGCGGACTCAATCCAGTGCTGCCACAGTCGGGGGAGGGCAGATCCGCGGGCAGGGGGGGACTTCATCAGGGGTTTGGGGCACTGCGGGGGAGGGTCCAGGGCACACGAGCCGGCCGAAGGGAAGGAACATTTTCCATCTGGGTCCGTGGGTGGCGGCTGCCATGTAGCACGTCGCGGCCACTGTAGACCGCCGCTGTGCGCATGCGCGACCACGGACCTGGTAGGTTAACAAGGGCTGCCCCACCCACTCACATAACTGGTTGGCAGTTAAGTATCAGTCACTTTAATCTACTTTGATCTAAAAGCAGGTGGGGGAGGGGAGTCAACTCAGGCCAATTTAAAAAGAGCAACTTGTAACTCACGCCCAGTGAGTTCTCCCAGTGAGCCAGAGAACACACAGCCAGAGTGAGACAGCAAAGAATGAGTTTGGGAATTTGAATATAGGTGGGAATTCGAAGCTGGGTAGGGAGGAGGTGCTTTTTATCCCTGGTAAGTGACTGGTAAGTAATTTTTCTTTTCATTGTCTAATTTATTTATTTTTTCTTTCATTTTTTGGAATTGTAGTTGTATAAGTTAACCTAAGGTTTAAGGCATGGCAGGAGATCCCAGACCCGTGTCATGCTCCTCGTTTGCGATGTGGGAGCTCAGGGACAAGTCCACAGTCCCTGGCTCCTTCACGTGCAAGAAGTGTGTCCTGTTGCAGCTCCTGTTAGACCACTTGACGGCTCTGGAGCTGCTGATGGACTCACTTTGGAGCATCTACGATGCTGAGGACGTCGTGGATAGCACGTTTAGCAAGTTGGTCACACCGCAGGTGAAAGGTACTGAGGGAGATAGAAAATGGGTGACCAAAAGACAGAGCAAGAGTAGGAAGGCAGTGCAGGTATCCCCTGCGGTCATCTCCCTGCAAAACAGATATACCACTTTGGAGACTGTTGAGGGAGATGGCTCACCAGGGGAAGGCAGCAGCAGCCAGGTTCATGGCACCGTGGCTGGCTCTGCTGCGCAGCTGGGCAGGAAGAAGAATGGCAGGGCTATAGTGATAGGGGACTTAATCGTAAGGGCAATAGACAGGCGGTTCTGCGGACGCAATCGAGATGCCAGGATGGTATGTTGCCTCCCTGGTGCAAGGATCAAGGATGTCTCGGAGCGGCTGCAGGACATTCTTGGGGGGGGGGGGGGGGGGGGGCGAACAGCCAGCTGTCGTGGTGCACATAAGCACCAACGATCTAGGTATAAAACAGGATGAGGTCCTACAAGCTGAATTCAGGGAGTTAGGAGTTAAACTAAAAAGTAGAACCTCAAAGGTTTGTAATCTCAGGATTGCTACCAGTGCCACAAGCTAGTCAGAGTAGGAATGTCAGGATAGATAGGATGAATACGTGGCTCGAGAGATGGTGCAAGAGGGAGGGATTCAAATTCCTGGGGCATTGGAACCGGTTCTGGGGGAGGTGGGACCAGTACAAACCGGACGGTCTGCATCTGGGTAGGACTGGAACCGATGTCCTAGGGGGTATTTGCTAGAGCTGTTGGGGAGGTTTTAAACTAATGTGGCAGGGGGTTGGGAACCGATGCAAGAAGTTTGAAGGTAGTAAAACAGGGACAGAAACAAAATGCAGTAAGGGGGAAAGTGTAAGGCAGAGAAGCCACAATCAAAAATCAAAAAGGGCGACAGTACAAGGTACAGTGACTGAAGGGAGCTCAGTGACTAGTCCCAGTAATACTAAAAGGAATAAAACGGGAAGTAAAAACATTAATGGTAAGCGACGTGGCAGGTTGTTACATGAAGATATGGGTTCAACGACTAGGAAAATTAGGAGAAAAGTTAAGAGGAAATATAACTGAGGAGATGTTACTGATCGAGCTGTTAAGATTCCAAACAGAGGTAAAAAAGCCAACATATGTGTACTTTACCTGAATGCTCGTAGTATTCGGAATAAGGTAAATGAGTTGATTGCGCAAATCATCATGAAAGACTATGATTTAGTGGCCATTACTGAAATATGGTTAAAGGATGGTCACGACTGGGAGTTAAATATCCAAGGGTTTCAAACTATTCGGAAGGACAGAGTGGATGGTAAGGGAGGTGGTGTAGCTCTGTTATTTAAGGATGACATCCGGGCAATAGTAAGAGATGACATCGGTGCTATGGAGGATAAGGTTGAATCCATTTGGGTGGAAATCAGGAATAGTAAGGCAAAAAAGTCACTGATAGGAGTAGTCTATAGGCCACCAAACAGTAACATTATGGTGGGGCAGGCAATAAACAAAGAAATAACGGATGCATGTAGAAATGGTACAGCAGTTATCATGGGGATTTTAATCTACATGTCGATTGGTTTAACCAGGTCGGTCAAGGCAGCCTTGTATCCGCGATAGTTTCCTAGAACAGTATGTAATGGAACCTACGAGGGAACAAGCAGTCCTAGATCTGGTCCTGTGTAATGAGACAGAATTGATTCATGATCTCACAGTTAGGGATCCTCTCGGAAGGAGTGATCACAATATGGTGGAATTTAAAATACAGATGGAGGGTGAGAAGGTAAAATCAAACACTAGTATTTTGTGCTTAAACAAAGGAGATTACAATGGGATGAGAGAAGAACTAGCTAAGGTAGACTGGGAGCAAAGACTTTATGGTGAAACAGTTGAGGAACAGTGGAGAACCTTCCAAGCGATTTTTCACAGTGCTCAGCAAAGGTTTATACCAACAAAAAGGAAGGACGGTAGAAAGAGGGAAAATCGACCGTGGATATCTAAGGAAATAAGGGAGAGTATCAAATTGAAGGAAAAAGCATACAAAGTGGCAAAGATTAGTGGGGGACTGGAGGACTGGGAAATCCTTAGGGGGCAACAAAAAGCTACTAAAAAAGCTATAAAGAAGCGTAAGATAGATTATGAGAGTAAACTTGCTCAGAATATAAAAACAGATAGTAAAAGTTTCTACAAATATATAAAACAAAAAAGAATGGTTAAGGTAAATATTGGTCCTTTAGAGGATGAGAAGGGAGATTTAATAATGGGAGATGAGGAAATGGCTGAGGAACTGAACAGGTTTTTTGGATCGGTCTTCACAGTGGAAGACACAATAACATTCCAGTGACTGATAGAAATGAGGCTATGACAGGTGAGGACCTTGAGAGGATTATCATCACTAAGGAGGTAGTGATGGGCAAGCTAATGGGGTTAAAGGTAGACAAGTCTCCTGGCCCTGATGGAATGCATCCCAGAGTGCTAAAAGAGATGGCTAGGGAAATTGCAAATGCACTAGTGATAATTTACCAAAATTCACTAGACTCTGGGGTGGTCCCGGAGGATTGGAAATTAGCAAACGTGACACCACTGTTTAAAAAAGGAGGTCGGCAAAAAGCGGGTTATTATAGGCCAGTGAGCTTAACTTCGGTAGTAGGGAAGATGCTGGAATCTATCATCAAGGAAGAAATAGCGAGGCATCTGGATGGAAATTGTCCCATTGGGTAGACACAGCATGGGTTCATAAAGGGCAGGTTGTGCCTAACTAATTTAGTGGAATTTTTTGAGGACGTTACCAGTGCGGTAGATAACGGGGAGCCAATGGATGTGGTATATCTGGATTTCCAGAAAGCCTTTGACAAGGTGCCACTCAAAAGGTTGCTGCATAAGATAAAGATGCATGGCATTAAGGGTAAAGGAGGAGCATGGATAGAGGATTGGTTAATTAATAGAAAGCAAAGAGTGGGGATTAATGGGTGTTCTCTGGTTGGCAATCAGTAGCTAGTGGTGTCCCTCAGGGATCAGTGTTGGGCCCACAATTGTTCACAATTTACATAGATGATTTGGAGTTGGGGACCAAGGGCAATGTGTCCAAGTTTGCAGATGACACTAAGATGAGTGGTAAAGCAAAAAGTGCAGAGGATACTGGAAGTCTGCAGAGGGATTTGGATAGGCTAAGTGGATGGGCTAGGGTCTGGCAGATGGAATACAATGTTGACAAATGTGAGGTTATCCATTTTGGTAGGAATAACAGCAAAAGGGATTATTATTTAAATGATAAAATATTAGAACATGCTGCTGTGCAGAGAGACCTGGGTGTGCTAGTGCATGAGTCGCAAAAAGTTGGTTTACAGGTGATTAAGAAGGCAAATGGAATGTTGTCCTTCATTGCTAGAGGAATGGAGTTTAAGACTAGGGAGGTTATGCTGCAATCGAATAAGGTGTTCGTGAGACCATACCTGGAGTACTGTGTTCAGTTTTGGTCTCCTTACTTGAGAAAGGACGTACTGGCACTGGAGGGTGTGCAGAGGAGATTCACGAGGTTAATCACAGAGCTAAAGGAGTTGGATTTCGAGGAGAGGTTGAGTAGATTGGAACTGTACTCGTTGGAATTTAGAAGGATGAGGGGGAATCTTATAGAAACATATAAAATTATGAAGGGAATAGATAGGATAGATGCGGGCAGGTTGTTTCCACTGGCGGGTGAAAGCAAAACTAGGGGGCATAGCCTCAAAATAAGGTGAAGTAGATTTCGGACTGAGTTTAGGAGGAACTTCTTCATCCAAAGGGTTGTGAATCTATGGAATTCCTTGCCCAGTGAAGCAGTAGAGGCTCCTTCATTAAATGTTTTTAAGATAAAGATAGATAGTTTTTTGAAGAATAAAGGGATTAAGGGTTATGGTGTTCGGGCCGGAAAGTGGAGCTGAGTCCGCAAAAGATCAGCCATGATCTTATTGAATGATGGAACAGGCTCGAGGGGCCAGATGGCCTACTCCTGCTCCTAGTTCTTATGTTCTTATGTTCTTATCACGCTTGCCATTGCCTGGCTATCCCTGGATCATATATATTCTCCTCTTCATACTTCTTTCCCCTTTACTCTGGAAGTACAAGCTGAACATAAACCTAACTAAGTTATACAATTGTATATTGGTCAGGATTTTGTGGTAGAAATAACAGAGAATAATTGCGAAATAACATCACCCACTGTTACTAGTAAATCAAATAGCAACCTCCGGTGAACGGACATGTGCTGTTAAATGTGGAGTTCAATAAGTGGCTATCTACTCTTCCAGAGGTTTTGTTGTAATGCTATCTCACTGAGACATTCAGCACTCAAATACATGGAAAAGTAGAAAGTCACAGTAATTATGTGGATACCCAATAAAAATGATGGAAAAAGTTAGGGGTTGTCCATTCCTGTATAAGTAAAATTTTAACAGTGTGGAATCTTTTGATTCCCTTATTTCCTATTTCTTTTACTTTGCCATTATTGTTTTAATCCATATATATTTAATGGACATATATTTAATTCGAGCAGAGGAAATGAGGAACTCAAAATTTGCAATATAGTACACTGTGCTATGAAGATTTATATTTTTAACAGAAGAACTCAGACTTTCCGGCACCTGAGAGATTGGAGGGATTCGGTTTGATTGGCTGGCCGGTACCAATGGAATGGTCAAAGATTGTATTCTGCCTGGCAACAGGCCCAGGAAGGAAACAGAACTCTCCTGGATGCGCAGAGAAAAAGCTGAGTTTCTCTCTATTTCTCTCTCTCTCCAAAAAAGGTTTCCTGCCTGCTAGTTTCTGAATCTGCAGAGAAGTCTTGAGATCCTGATGAATCTACTGTGAAAACCATTACATACGGAAAGCAAGACCTCACCCAACTGAAGATTAAAAGATGGAGTGGAAGACATCCATCTGAAACTGAGACTTGTATCCTTTTTACTTTTCGTATTATTTTCCCTTAACACCTCTTTCCCCTCTGTATTTGTCTGTCGTATGTGTATGGAGTGAGTTAAATTAGGGGATTTAGAAATTAGATAATAGTTAACCAGTTGCATTTGCTACCTATTCACTTATAGTTATTGTTATTAATAAAAACAAATTGTGTTTACATTTATAAACCTGGTGATTATAGTTATTGGGCAACCAAAGACCAAAAGACGTCTGGTATTTTCGAAGAATTAACAGTTAATTCCAATTGTGTAGTGACTCCTGGTCAAGTGGGGCTGCAATTGACCATACACTAGCCCAGGGTGTCGTAACAACTACCAAACACTAGCAGCACTGTGGGCAGCACGGTAGCACAGTGGTTAGCACAGTTGCTTCACAGCTCCAGGGTTCCAGATTCGATTCCGGCTTGGGCCACTCTCTGCGCGGAGTCTGCACGTTCTCCCCATGTCTGCGTGGGTTTCCCCCGGGTGCTCCGGAGTTTCCTCCCACAGTCCAAAGATGTGCAGGTTAGGTGGATTTGCAATGCTAAACTGCCCTTAGTGTCCAAAAAAGGTGAGGTGGGTTTACTGGGTTACGGGGATAGGGTAGAGGTGCGGGCTTGGGTAGGGTGCTCTTTCCAAGGGCCGGTGCAGACTCAATGGGCCAAATGGCCTCCTTCTACACTGTAAATTCTGCATTGTAAATTCTATGAGCACTGATTATTAATTTTTACAAGTGTAAAGTCTCATCCCTACAGACTTTTATATTGTGCGAGATTTTTAAACATTAAACCATTTTCTTCTTCATTTTTCTTTTGGTTTCTTTCATCTCCCTCTCAATCTTATATTTTTCCTCAGTGTTTCATTTTCCATTTCTAATTTTAGAATGAACTAATATTCCATCTCTCACAGTCTGATTCAGACTTTATATAGCTCAGTAAAGATTCTTCAACCTGAGGGATGCAACCCTTACGACCAGCATCTGGGTGGAAAGGCCATCCATGAGCCTAATTGAATGCTCATCCCTGCTCTCAAATCTGCTGCCGGGGTGGTGGAGATAAATTATGTCGATAGTCGCTTGCCCTGTTTTCACATATCCAAGATCCCTTTGGTGGATGTTTTGGATTTCTAATGACTGCAAGTGTCAGTGCAAAGGCCCAAAGCAAATCTGTGGGTAAGTATAAGTGTGATGAACAACAGTTATGTGTTCGCTGTCCACAATATCATAGAATAATAGAATCTCCAGCGTGCAGAAGGAAGCCATTCGTCCCATTAAGTCTGCACCGACTCTCTGAAAGAGCGCTCTACCAAGGTCCATACCCCCACTCACCCCACCCTATCCCCATTGCTGGATACTAAGGAGCAATTTAGCATGGCCAATCCACCAACGCTGCACATCTTTGGACTGTGGGAGGAAACCAGAGCACCCAGAGGAAACCCACGCAGGCACGGGGAGAATGTGCAAACTCTATACAGACAGTCACCCGAAGCCAGAATTGAACCCTGGTCCCTGGCGCTGTGAGGCAGCAGTGCTAACCATTATGCCACCATGCTGCTTAATATCTGAACTTTAATCTTGTAGTTAATGTATCCAATTTAATTTGAATTGCAAAACAATTTGTCAACTCATATTTTAATCATACAGTCATAAGCATTACTGAAATATTTTACAATTTGTTTCCAGATCTCCAAAAGCACTATTTTGCATCGGATTGCAGAGTCTGTCTCTTGACTTTATGTATTATTTTCACTTGTAGAAGACGCTGTAGTCTTTGTGGCAGGTCTGTAACCCTGGTGTAATTCAATATTTTCCCGAGCATACACTGTCAGGATTTGACTGATGTCAAGAATGCAATTTCAAGAGTCATCATCAGGAGAGCACCGCACACAGTAGCTGAAATCTTGCCAGTGTGAGTGACGATTGTGCCCTGAAGAGCAGAGAGGTGGCAAGAAATGCACCACCATGAAACTTTTAAAAGCACTCAGCATTTGCTCACTGACTCCTCCACTCCAGAGAGTTGCTGTTAATATCCCAAATCATGCCTTGCCAAAGATGGACCCACTATGGATGATTTCTGTTTAGCTGCATAATGGCAGAATGGTTTTGAATGTGACAGCTACGTTAATGCCTTCTACTCTAAGCACACATTGTTCCCTCTGGCATTCCACCCTTTCTGAATGTCATTTTCTGTTGGGAAGGTGGTAATGTGAACTGTATAGTTTGTAACAGGTGAACATGGATACATCTCTCGTGTCGAGCTCTATATGTCTTGTGGAAGCAGCAGTTCAACCTCTTTCACTGCACATTTTAAAATGGATACGTGTATTATCCGCCACCACGTGGATAGTTGAAATGACTATCAAGACTGCATTTAAGGGACGTTCACTAAGTACATGAGGGAGAAAGAAATGAAAGAATGCGCTGATAAATTAGATGAAGTGGGGTGAGGGGAGGCTTCTGCAGAGCATAAACACCACCATGGATAAGTTGGGCCAAATGACCTGTTTCTGTAATCTCATTGTAATGCTATAACTGTCCTATCAGTGTTGCGAATGTTTCAAAATAAGGTATCATGGTCATTTGAGACCTAAGGAGGTGATCGTTCCAGGCCCAAATAAGGGTCACGGTTATGAGCCACGGCTAACGGTGCGACCAGTGGATTTTCGGTGGTGATGGTGGAAGAGCTGGAACCTCAGGAGACAATGGCTGCTTCCAGGCAGAGGATCCTTCAAGAAGAGAGCTTGTGTTTCCTCTAAGCACACATGAGGGAAGTGACGGGCACCGCCTTATGTCTTCTTTTCCCTTGTCAAACTGCTCATTGAAATTGAAAATCAGAAGCTCTTGCAAGTAACTGAGAAGAAAGGACAAGACTGTGAGATGTGGAGAAATGAGCAGAGGACCACTTTGGCGAACCATTATTACAATGTTTTAAGAGTCGGACAATCATAGATCATAGAATTTACAGTGCAGAAGGAGGCCATTTGGCCCATCGAATCTGCACCGGCTTTTGGAAGAGCACCCCACCCAAGGTCCACACCTCCACCCTATCCCCATAACCCAGTAACCCCACCCAACACTAAGGGCAATTTTGGACACTAAGGGCAATTTATCATGGCCAATCCACCTAACCTGCACAGCTTTGGACTGTGGGAGGAAACCGGAGCACCCGGAGGAAACTCACGCACACACGGGGAGGATGTGCAGACTCCGCACAGACAGTGACCCAAGCTGGAATCGAACCTGGGACCCTGGAGCTGTGAAGTAATTGTGCTATCCACAATACTACCGTGCTGCCCTTACTGCTGATAGAAAAGCTAATATTCATGTGTGTAACATTTCAGATGGGTTTAGCAATGGCTTTGATGCAGTACGAACCCTATCTAAATGATTAATCACTAAAGTTCAAATGGCTTGCCCATGTGATGAGGTTTTATATAGTGTACACTGTAACTCTCATCCTGCAGTAATTCCATATATTGGAACTCGCAACGCTCTGGGCGGGATTTAACTGAATGGGAGCATAACCCCATAATAAGTGTGTTTAGCTATGTGTTTCCCAGGGCTCGCAACACCAAGAAACACAATGCTATAAAACGGCTAGGTAGGGGGCCTCAGCGGGGAGCACACGGCCAAGGCTGCAAATAGCCCCGTTTTGTGCACTGAGGAACTCCGCTCCCCGGAACACCTCAGTGTAGCAGATCCCAATCTCTGGAGCTCTCCAAGTGATCCCCGACCCCCCAAATGCACTATGGGAGGGTCCCTGCACACACTGCACCTCCCAACACCCACGCAGGGGACCCCCAACCCAATCCACAGTGCATGCACCTAAGGGCCTAGTTGTCTCACTTTAATATGCAGATTTACCTAAAAGTGATCCCGCGCACAATGGGCAGGATTTACAGTGCAATGTGAGGCGTTGCGAGCTGTATAGATCCCAGGAGCGGGGTCTCCCAGCTTCTATCGGCCATGCTGCACTGTGGCAAGCTGCTTTTCAGGCGCAGCGTGGCTGTTGGATCGTGCCCACCGGTACATCAAATTATTTAATTTTATGAATGTAAATTTGAATTGTGTTTGAAGGTTTTGGCAGCTGTACTATATGGAATTCCAGTTTCTATAGGAGACTGAGGATATTGGTGTCAGAGAAAATCTGCCTTGAATGTGAAACACCAACAGAAAATATATTTAACATTCACACGGTGTACATCCTCATAACATTGACTCACACTCGAGCGGTACAGTGACAGAGGGCGTGTGCCATGCATATTTTGTGCTGGTGAAGGATTACTAAAGCAGTACTGCTCTCTACTTATGCAGGTTTTAAAGAATGGAGTCTGGACTGCGAACATGTCAACGCAGAGATATCCTACTATGCCTCTGGTGGCTCAACTGATAAGCAAGCTGTCAAGTAGACAACTGATGTGAACCGATCAGGTAAGGCAGCGTGAATCAATGGTGTCCTGAGTTTACTGGTCTCAGTGAAAGCAGCACTCAAGGTGTTCTCAAAAGAACAACAACTTATCTCTATATGGTGACTCCAAACATGGTCGAATGTCCTAACACATTTCACAGGAGCATTATCAAACAAGATTCTACACAAGCCACACGAGGAGAGATGGCCAGAAGCCATGTCAAAGAGGTAGGCAAAAGTTTTATGGCCGTTCCTGCTGTTGAGACCTTCTGATCATGCCAACGACAACCCCCAACCGCACCCCCCCCCCCCCCCCCCCCCCACCCTAACCGCACCACACCACATGTTCCCTAGTGTCTAAAGGCACAAACAATGGGTAAACCCACTGAGAGCAGCAGGACCAGAAAATCCTACCACTGGCCAATGAACATGGACAGGGGTGTCGTCACATGGCTAAGGATTGGAGTTGGTCAAGGTGACTGAAAAAATGGCTTCTGTCTTCTTAATATTTCACGGGGAGAATTTTCTGTTCATTCAAGACTGGGATGTCGAACGAACAGAATGAAAAATCTGAGGCAGCGGGGACGCAAGAGAGACACTGGTAGGTGGACCTGGGTATTGGCAGCATATATGAGGGACAAGATGTTGTGTCATTGAATGAAGTTGCTGAGGGACATCTTGTAGGTGAGAAATGTGAGGAATCCAAGGATAGATCATTGGCGGATTCCATCTTAATTATGTGGGAGAGGGAAGGGAACATGGCTACTCCACAGCCTTTTAACACTCCATGTAGTGTTTTCGGCTGGATTTAGGACTTCCAACCCACACTCAAGAGGAAGACCTGTTTCAGAGAGCTTCCAGTCAACCTTATTGGTTGGACAGTCCCTTGATTCAAAGTGCCGGGGATCTGGACAAGGTAAGTTCAGGTGGTCTTGTGGCAGGGTGGGGTGGTGATGCCCGGGGAGGTCAGGAGGAAAGTATCTTGTTGGAGAGACCATGAGGATGGGAGAGAGCATGTGTGGGGTGCAGACATTGGGAGAAGGGGGCAACTGGTGTGGAAAGGGGGCAATTTTGGGAGGTGCCTCCACTTTACTGCCTAAGCAGGGGAATGTTCTGGGTTTTGCTCGTGTTTCTGAACTCCTCCCGCCAGCCTAAAAAAACGGCCCTTATGTGGTCAGTAATTGCCCACATAAGAGCCTCAATTGGGGCAAGGATGGGCGAACAGTAAAATTACACTCATGTCGTTCCTCTGTCCCCATTATCAGCTCCTTCACTTTAGGATGTGTGGCAAAGGAATCTTTTTTGAACAGCAATGTTAGCACACGGGACTTTGATAACCTTCAGACTTCTCGAAAACTAATGGCGCGTATTCATTTTAATACACTGCAGTTATCATCAGTTGTTGATCAGTGAGTTGAATATTTCCAATTCATAGATTTATAGCAGCTATCATTGTGTGAAGGTAGCTACAAAATGAAAGCTGGTACTGTGAGATATTTGAAGGTCACCATCTTTTGGGTCAAACCTAATTTATGTATCAAGTATGTCATCCCTTTAAAGTTTAATTTATTTGATCCAGTCCACATTTGATATTTGTTGGATTTGCATGAAAGTTAAAGCTATCTCTGCCATTTGTCTGGTTTGATATTATTTTTAGAATTTTTGTAACTTCTGTGAATTGATCAAAAGCAAGCCTCCCGCTGCTGATCATAATACTTTGCTTTGATCATTTGGTGGAATAGTGCACTCATGACAGTGAGAGGTTGCTGGGGGGAGGTGGGGAGACACAAATTTTTTGTGTCTATTGGGATTTTCAATTTTCTTTTACCAACAATTTGCATCAAACAAATAAAAGGAGAAAGCTCGCTCTAGGGTGTCAATGTACAACAGTACAGCACAAAACAATAGTCATTACATAATGGGGAACAAATAAGACTGGAAGAATCAGAGACAAAATCCCTATCATGTTCCTTCCACGGCTAAATGACCTGTGTGGTAGTCTGTGTAGAGGTATTACGGTACCTGGTAATGCTGGAACACCATTGGTAGATATTGTATGTTTCCTATTGGTCAAGCTGTATGGTAGCTCCGCCCTGCAAGGCGGTGTATAAGAGCCTGTGCCGCCCCAGCAGCCTTCTTTCTGTCCCTGAGCTGCTGGGGGAAACATCTCGCTTATTAAAGCCTTCAGTTGGACTACAACCTCGCTTTAGTAGTCATTGATCGTGCATCAATTTAATAAGCTAGATTTAAAAGGATGGAGCTCCGAATCAAGCCGGAGTGTCTGCAACTCAGCCCCCATGCGGCGAACTCAGCGGCAACCTTCAAGCACTGGCTGGCGTGTTTTAAAGGATATCTCGGTACGCCGAAAACACACCCACGGGAGAACAGAAATTGCAAATCCTGCACTCGAGGGTGAGCCCGGAAATTTACACCCTCATCGAGGACGCGGACGACTTCGATGCAGCAATGGAGCTGCTAAAAGGACATTATATTCACCCGGTAAACCAGGTCTACGCCCGACATCTGCTAGCAATGAGGCGACAAATTCCTGGGGAATCGCTGGAAGTATTCTACTGTGCGCTCCTGGTGTTGGGGAGAAACTGCAGCTGCCCCCATGTTTCGGCGAGCGACCACACAGAACTCTTGATCCGGGACGCTTTCGTGGCAGGTATACTGTCCTCCCAAATCCGCCAGCGATTGCTGGAAAAAGACACCCTAGGACTCAAGGGAGCACGGGCCCTTGCAGGCTCCCTGGATGTGGCCTCCTGAAACGCCCGCGCTTACGTTCCCGACCGCGCGGCAGCCCCCTGGGCAGATGGAACCCCTCCGCAGCCGACCCCGAGACATCCCCCATCCCCCCACAAGCTTGTGCTGCAAGGCGGCCTGGCAACCCCGGGGGGCCCCGCTGCAACTTTTGTGGGCAGGTCAAGCTCCCCCAGCAGCGCTGCCCGGCCCGCACATCCACCTGTTTACCAGGTCGGATATGCGGGGGAGAAGCATAGGATGGTCATCAACTACAATCAGACCATCAACAGGTTTACGCAACTGGACGGGTACCCTCTCCCCCGCCTATCCGACCTGGTGAACAGGATCGCGCATTACAAGATCTTCTCCACGGTGGATCTTAAGTCCGCCTACCACCAGCTCCCCATCCGCACTAGTGACCGCAAATACACTGCCTTCAAAGCAGATGGGCGGCTCTATCACTTCTTAAGGGTTCCCTTCGGTGTCACCGATGGGGTCTCGGTCTTCCAACTCATGATGGACCGACTGGTTGACCGGTACGGTTTACGGGCAACATTCCCGTATCCCGATAATGTCACTATCTGTGGCCACGACCAGCAGGACCATGACACCAACCTCTGAAAATTTCTCCAGACCGCAAAGATCCTTAACCTTACGTATAACAAGGATAAGTGCGTGTTTATCACCGACCACCTAGCCATCCTCGGCTACGTAGTGCGAAATGGAGTTATCAGCCCCGACCCTGAACGCATGCGCCCCCTTATGGAGTTCCCTCTCCCTCACTGCCCCAAGGCCCTGAAGCGCTGCCTAGGGTTTTTCTCTTACTATGCCCAGTGAGTCCCCAACTATGCGGACAAGGCCCGTCCCCTGATCCAATCCACAGCTTTTCCCCTGTCGATAGAGGCCCGCCAGGCCTTCAGCCACATCAAAGCAGACATTACAAAGGCCACGATGCACGCCATCGATGAGTCCCTCCCCTTCCAGGTCGAGAGCGACGCGTCTGACGTAGCTCTGGCGGCCAGTCTCAACCAAGCGGGCAGACCCATGGCCTTCTTCTCACGTACCCTCCATGCTTCCGAAATCCGCCACTCCTCAGTCGAAAAGGAGGCCCAAGCCATAGTAGACGCTGTGCGACATTGGAGGCATTACCTGGCCGGCAGGAGATTCACTCTCCTCACTGACCAACGGTCAGTTGCTGTCATGTTCGATAATGCACAGCAGGGCAAGATAAAAAACGATAAGATCTTGCGGTGGAGGATCGAACTCTCCACCTACAACTATGAGATCTTGTATCATCCCAGGAAGCTAAACGAGCCCCCTGATGCCCTGTCCCGCGGCACATGTGCCAACGCACAAGTGGACCACCTCCGAGCCCTCCACGAGGACCTCTGCCAACCGGGGGTCACTCGCTTTTTCCACTTTATCAAGACCTGCAAACTGCTCTACTCCACCGAGGAGGTCAGGACAGCCACCAGGGACTGCCAAATCTGCGCAGAGTGCAAACTGCACTTATTGGCCAGAGAAAGCGCACCTGATAAAGGCTTCCCGTCGCTTTGAACACCTCAGCATGGACTTCAAAGGCCCCCTCCCCTCCACCGACTGCAACACGTAATTCCTGAACGTGATTGACGAATACTCCCGGTTCCCATTTGCCATCCCCTGCCCCGACATGACCGCAACCACCGTCATCAAGGCACTCCATAGCATCTTTGCACTGTGCGGGTTCCCCGCTTACATACATAGTGATAGGGGGTCCTCCTTTATGAGCGACGAACTGCGTCAATTCCTGCTCAGCAAGGGCATCGTCTTGAGCAGGACGACCAGTTACAACCCCCGGGATAACAGACAGGTAGAGAGGGAGAACGGAACGGTCTGGAAGACCGTTCTACTGGCCCTACAGTCCAGAAGTCTCCCAGTCCCTCGCTGGCAGGAAGTCCTCCCGCGTGCTCTCCACTCCATCCGGTCACTGCTTTGTACAACGACCAACCAAGCACCTCACGAACGTCTCCTTGTCTTCCCCAGGAAGTCCTCCTCTGGGACCTCGCTCCCAACCTGGCTGGCAGCTCCCGGACCCATCCTGTTCCAAAAACACGTGCGGGCGCACAAGTCGGACCTGTTGGTCGAGAGGGTCCACCTTCTCCACGCTAACCCCTAGTACGCCTACGTGGCGTACCCCGACGGCCGACAAGATACAGTCTCCCTACGAGACCTGCCACCCGCCAGATCCCCACGCACACCCCAGCCACCAGTCCCACCCTCCCTCCCACTGGTGCACCTTACAGGAGGATCGGTCCTTCAGCCGGCCCCGTCTCGGCCCCCCCCCCCCCACCCACCAATGCACCCCGCAGACGCTCCCTTCCCAGGTCAACCGTTTTCCCCACCAGCGCCGTCTAGGGGTGTTGAAGCTGCCACAGAGATCGCGGCCACGCTCCTGGAGTCACAGATGTCCGAGCCTCCACTGGCGTCACCACCGAAGCTTCGACGATCACAGAGGACGACCAGGGCCCCCGATCGACTGATTGCTTCATTTTAAAGTGAATAGTTAATTGTGAATCTGTAAATAGTTACAAAACGCTGTATGGAGGTATTACGGTACCTCCATAACTATAATTTCTACCACGTTACCATGTTGTAATATCAAGCCACCACCCCCGCCGGACTCTTTTTTAACAGGGGGTGAATATGGTAGTCTGTGTAGAGGTATTACGGTACCTGGTAATGCTGGACACCATTGGTAGATATTGTATGTTTCCTATTGGTCAAGCTGTATGGTAGCTCCGCCCTGCACGGGGCGGGGGGGGGGGGCGGGTATAAGAGCCCGTGCCGCCCCAGCAGCCTTCTTTCTGTACCTGAGCTGCTGGGGGAAACATCTCGCTTATTAAAGCCTTCTGTTGGACTACAACCTCGCTTTAGTGGTCATTGACCGTGCATCAACCTGTCTGCATCCAAACAGGATACAGGCAACATTATAGACCTGCACCTCACCCATCGCTACAAAACAGAACGACAGAAGAAGAAAACAACAACCTGAGAACTCCAGTGCTGAGGGGAATCGATTCACTCTTCACCCAATTTAAAACTCTCCTCTAGATCCAGGCTCGAATAAGCAGCTATCCTACACCTTTGAAATGAGAAAATGACCAAACCAAAGACAAAGAGAGGACCGGGCACAACAAAACCTGAATACTCAGCCTAGGGTCTCCCAAGAACAAGGGCCAAGAATAAGAGAACTTCCACAATCTCAACTTCCAGCCCCAGGTCATGGTGCAGGACATCACACCCAACATACTTACTTCCAGATAAAACAGATCATCTGGCACCGTTCCCCCACCTCCCCCACCACCCCCCCACCCCCCCCTTCCCAGCATGTGGTAATTCGGCACTCACCCGCCCAAAACCAGGACAACATGAGAAAAGAAAGGATGAGGTCACCAAAAGCCAATGCAGATCAGTATCTAATTCTCCATGACATCAAGGCTCACCAGACAACACTACAACAGCCAGCCTTTACAGGCACCAGTACTAAGACAGAGGTAGAAGCAATGTCCCCCAAACCTCTCAAAGTCAGAGGAAAAGTGACAAAGGTAAAGTAGAACTGTCAGAACGAACCCCTTGGACCCCCAAACCACCTCCTAGATCTTATGACTACACGAGTACCATTCAACCAACTGCCAAGTGGGCCCCTCACAACTCAAATGGAATAAGGATAAATACTGGAGAATACCTTCAGACTCTGCCCCAATTTTCATCTCTCTCCGGATGTGGACCTACCCACATTGGACTCCCCCATGACACCCCTAAAGTGTCCTGGTCCAAGGAGCAACAGGATACTGACCATGATTCCAAGCCTGACCATGATGCCGAACCTGGCCTAGCCCAACACAGCCATGATCAAAGGTCAGAGAACAGGCTCCAAGGACTCCCATGCCACCTCGATCTTTACACCCCTCTGAAATTAAGCCAGTTTTGTCCCGAGCAAGACACAACACCTCTCCTCCCCATCAAACCATCCAACACCTACTCGAACAACGGGACCAAAACCCCTCACCCCACCATGAGAAGAGAAAAAAGAAACCCTCTTCGGAGGGACCACTCCACCAGACACATCACCTACGATCAGATAAAGGATATTCAGACCGGCCTCACTCAGAAGAGTTCTGACAGGAGTTAAAAACGTCAAAGAGAGAGACTCACATCAGGAGAAACTACCAATTCCCCCGTAAAGGGAAGTCCACAAACCCCAGTCCTCAGCAGGATAATAAATGGTCTACCTGGGCCTGAAGAAGAAAAAGACGCAGCAAAAAATAACAAAACCACTGACTATCGGGCACCTTCCTCGAATGTTGTGGGGTCAGAACTAACCTTACCAACCACAACCTCCAACCCTCCCCCCACTCTGGCTCTGCTCATCTTCCCTGCAAGGATATACTAGGATAAAGAAACTGCACAAATCCCAAACTCAATATTCAGCATAACATGATAAAACCTCTCAGAACAACCCATGGTGCAGGACATCACACCAACATACTTACTTCCCTGCAAACAGATAAATTGACAACATTAACAGACAGCAACATGATTACCAGGGAGTAAAGTCCAGGATAACAATTGAGGAATGAGGCAGTCATCATGGTAAAGACCACTCCACCATCACATGAATAAAGTAAACATCTGGGATAAAGCAGGACCTTAAACGGAGAGCACGCTTCAGGATCTTCCAAGGATTTCACCAATTGGAACACAAATCTCATTACTTCCAACATGCCGACTCAACCAAGCCCAAGTGGTAAACTGCCGAGGCTCCAGGAGGAGGAGATCGGCCCAGTCAGCTCAGGCAATCCCAACCCCTCTCGACCGACAAAAAGAAGAGGACAACATAGAACCAGAGGTTGGAAGGCCAACCCAACCCCAGGCCTTGGGGACAGGTTTATATGTACCCCATAGAATTTGAGCTACCTGGCCTCCACATCGAAATTCTTGAAACATGGCAGCCAGCTCTCGAATTCGGCTAGAAACATCTCTACCACCTCACTGGAGATCCTCATCAGTTCACTTTCATCCTCACTCGAATGACTTAGGCCATGTAACAGGAACTCAACTGTGCGGAGGCAGGCTTCCAACAGGGACAGTGCTCTCTCTGCTGCAAAATCTTCCTCGTGCAGCCCCACCGTCTCGATAATGACACCTTGCAACTCTTGAAATTGGGCTTTAATGCACTGCACCATAGAACCAAGACTACCCGAAGGATCACCTTCATCGCTAGTAGCCATCATCCATCGGTGTACACTATATCGTCAAGGCCGGAAACATCCCAAAGTTATCTGCGCCTCCAAAGACAAGGACCCACCTCCAACTCCCTCCACCCATCACGAACCAATGAGGAATAAAGCATATTGCCTTGACTCAAAACTGCTGAAATATTGACCAACAAGCAAAAGCCATGTAAACCGAAAAAAGACATTAAAGAGGTGTGCACACGGATAAGAATAAATCCTTGGGATAAATCCTTGAAAGATAAGCAGAACTGGAGCTCGTGAAAATGCAGCCACCCCAGCGTTCACGTCACGTGGAGTCATGATTTTGATCCCAAGGATGCGTGAGTTCAGGGAAGGTGGAAAGTAAATATTTTTGAAATCACAAACCTGATTGTAGTATGGGTTGAAGTCAGAAATAGGAAAGGAGCAGTCACCTTGTTAGGAGTTTTCTATAGGCCCCCCAATAGTAGCAGAGATGTGGAGGAACAGATTGGGAAACAGATTTTGGAAAGGTGCAGAAGTCACAGGGTAGTAGTCATGGGTGACTTTAACTTCCCAAACATTCAGTGGAAACTCTTTAGATCAAATAGTTTGGATGGGTGATGTTTGTGCAGTGTGTCCAGGAAGCTTTTCTAACACAGTATGTAGATTGTCCGACCAGAGGGGAGGCAATATTGGATTTGGTACTTGGTAATGAACCAGGGCAAGTGATAGATTTGTTAGTGGGGGAGCATTTTGGAGATAGTGACCACAATTCTGTGACTTTTACTTTAGTAATGGCGAGGGATAGGTGCGTGCAACAGGGCAAGGTTTACAATTGGGGGAAGGATAAATACGATGTTGTCAGACAAGAATTGAAGTGCATAAGTTGGGAACATAGGCTGTCAGGGAAGGAGACAAGTGAAATGTGGAACTTGTTCAAGGAACAGGCACTACGTGTCCTTGACATGTATGTCCCTGTAAGGCAGGGAAGAGATGGTCGAGTGAGGGAACCATGGTTGACAAGAGAGGTTGAATGTCTTGTTAAGAGGAAAAAGGAGACTTATGTAAGGCTGAGGAAACAAGGTTCAGACAGGGCGCTGGAGGGATACAAGATAGCCAGGAGGGAACTGAAGAAAGGGATTAGGAGAGCTAAGAGAGGGCATGAACAATCTTTGGGCAGGTCGGATCAAGGAAAACCCCAAGGCGTTTTACACATATGTAAGAAATATGAGAATGACTAGAGCAAGGGTAGGTCCGATCAAGGACAGTAGCGGGCGATCTCTGAGCATCTGGAAAGACACTGCTTGATTAGGAATAGTCAGCACGGTTTGTGAGGGGTAGGTCTTGCCTTACAAGTCTTATTGAATTCTTTGACCAAGCATGTGGATGAAGGTAAAGCAGTGGATGTAGTGTACATGGATTTTAGTAAGGCATTTGATAAGGTTCCCCATGGTAGGCTTATGCAGAAAGTAAGGAGGCATGGGATAGTGGGAAATTTGGCCAGTTGGATAATGAACTGGCTAACCGATAGAAGTCAGAGAGTGGTGATGGATGGCAAATATTCAGCCTGGATCCCAGTTACCAGTGGCGTACCGCAGGGATCAGTTCTGGGCCCTCTGCTGTTTGTGATTTTCATTAATGACTTGGATGAGGGAGTTGAAGGGTGGGTCAGTAAATTTGCAGACGATACAAAGATTGGTGGATTTGTGGATAGTGAGGAGGGCTGTTGTCAGCTCCAAAGAGACATAGATAGGATGCAGAGCTGGGCTGAGAAGTGGCAGATGGAGTTTAACCCTGAAAAGTGTGAGGTTGTCCATTTTGGAAGGACAAATATGAATGCGGAATACAGGGTTAACGGTAGAGTTCTTGGCAATGTGGAGGAGCAGAGAGATCTTGGGGTCTATGTTCATACATCTTTGAAAGTTGCCACTCAAGTAGATAGAGCTGTGAAGAAGGCCTATGGTGTGCTAACGTTCATTAACAGAGGGATTGAATTTAAGAGCAGTGAGGTGATGATGCAGCTGTACAAAACTTTGGTAAGGCCACATTTGGAGTACTGTGTACAGTTCTGGTCGCCTCATTTTAGGAAGGATGTGAAAGCTTTGGAAAAGGTGCAAAGGAGATTTACCAGGATGTTGCCTGGAATGGAGAGGAGGTCTTACGAGGAAAGGTTGAGGGTGCTAGGCCTTTTCTCATTAGAACGGAGAAGGATGAGGGGCAACTTGATAGAGGTTTATAAGATGATCGGGGGAATAGATAGACAGTCAGAGACTTTTTCCCCGGGTGGAATAAACCATTACAAGGGGACATAAATTTAAGGTGAATGGTGGAAGATATAGGGGGGATGTCAGAGGTAGGTTCTTTACCCAGAGAGTAGTGGGGCCATGGAATGCACTGCCTGTGGAAGTAGTTGAGTCGGAAACATTAGGGACCTTCAAGCAGCTATTGGATAGGTACATGGATTACGGAAGAATGATATCGTGTAGATTAATTTGTTCTTAAGGGCAGCACGGTAGCATTGTGGATAGCACAATTGCTTCACAGCTCCAGGGTCCCAGGTTCGATTCCGGCTTAGGTCACTGTCTGTGCGGAGTCTGCACATCCTCCCCGTGTGTGCGTGGGTTTCCTCCAGGTGCTCCGGTTTCCTCCCACAGTCCAAAGATGCGCAGGTTAGGTGGATTGGCCATGATAAATTGCCCTTAGTGTCCAAAATTGCCCTTAGAGTTGCGTGGAGGCGTTGACCTTGGGTAGGGTGCTCTTTCCAAGAGCCGGTGCAGACTCAATGGGCCAAATGGCCCCCTTCTGCACTGTAAATTCGATGATAATCTATGATTAATCTTGGACAAAGGTTCGGCACAACATCGTGGGCCGAAGGGCTTGTTCTGTGCTGTATTTTTCTATGTTCTATGTTCTATGAACCATAATCCAACTCCGTCCCACTTACATTTCCGTTTTCAACAATGATGGTTTGGGTGGTAGGCAACCAATCCACTCTCAGGAGACGGGCCAGTCAGTAAAATTGTGTGCCTCTAATTTAATAGTTCTTAAATTTTTAACCAATGGAAGCAAGACAACATGGAGGTAACAGGAAATAGGAAGGGCTGGATCAGTGAGGTGATTTAGATCTGTGTTGCGAGTCAGAAGGTGCTGCAATGTTTCCCTTGGCTCAACAAACAAATCTGAAAGTCCCCCGAAACGCCCAATCTCCACTCTCCCCGTCAGGGACGGTATTCTCCACCCCCCCCCCCCCCCCCCTGCCGGGTGGGAGAATTGCCGGGATGGCACTCGAATCGCGACCCGACCCCCGCACGCGATTCTCCCACCCCCCCAAAATCAGTGCTGCGCAAATCGCGCCGGGCCGCTCGGAGAATCGCCGCAAACGTCGAGCGCCGATTCTCAGGCCCGGATGGGCTGAGCGGCTGTGCGTAAACGGCCTAGTCCCACCGGCGCTGTCCACTCCTGGGGCGAAATGCTCCCTAATCGGCGCGATGACCGGCGCCAAAAATGGCGCAAATCAGTCGGGCATCGCGCCGCCCCAAAGGTGCGGAATCCTCTGCATCTTGAGCGGCCGAGCCCTAACCTTGAGGGGCTAGGCCCACGCTGGACTGATTTCCGCCCCGCCAACTGGCGAGAAAGGCCTGTGGGACCCATGCGCGGGAGCGTCTGCGGCCGCTCACGGCATCCCCGCGCATGCGCAGTGGAGGTGTTCTCTTCCGCACCATGGCGATTGTGGAAGGAAAAGATTGCCCCCATGGCACAAGCCCGCCCGCGGATCGGTGGGCCCTGTTCATGGGCCAGGCCACCGTGGGGGCACCCCCCGGGGCTAGATCGCCCCACGCCCCCCCCCAGGACCCCGGAGCTCGCCCACGCCGCCTTGCCCCGCCGGTAAGAGAGGTGGTTTAATCCACACCGGCGGGACAGGCATTCCAGCAGCGGGACTTCGGCCCATCCGGGCCGGAGAATCGCCGGGGGAGGCCCGTCAACCGGTGCGGCGCGAATCCCGCCCCTGCCGAATCTCTGGCGCCGGAGAATTCGGCAACAGGCGGGGGCGGGATTCACGCCAGCTCCCGGCATTTCTCCGTCCCGGCGGGGGACGGAGAATCCCGCCCCTGGTCGCTGCCGGTGGGTACTCATTGCGAAGGCTTGGGGGATGGCCTGTGTGGGGGGGGGGGGGGGTGGGGGGGGGGAGAGGGGGGCTCCGTCCCGGGGGGGCCTCCGGAGAGGCCTGGTACGCGATCGGGACCAACCGAACGGCGGACCGGCCTCTCTGTCGGTGGGCCTCCTTTCTTCCGCCGGCGAGCCTGGATCCATCCGCCATGTTTGTGCGGGCAGCCTGGGGGAGGACGGCCACCGCGCATGCGCTAGTTGGCGCCGGCCCAACTGTGCATGCGTGGGACCCAAGACGTGGTGCCGGGTCTCTGATGCTGCGCCGAGGCCCCGCCCCCGTAAATCGCGTGACGCCCTGCTAGCCCCACGGAGGGGGGAGAATAGGGGCCTGGGAACGGACGGCGACGCCGGAGTAAAACACTCCAGTTTTTACTCCAGCGTCGGCACTTAGACTCCCGTTGGGAGAATCCCGCCCCAGATCGCTCACTCTGCTCACCCACTGAATCATTCACACACCCACCCTATTACACACTCCCCCTTCCCATCTCCCTCTCCCACTCTACCCAATCTCGCACTCTCTCCCCAACCGATCTTCATCACCCCGCCCCTCACCCGATCTACCACTCTCTCAATGTTCGACTGCTTCGATCCCGCTTTTCCATTCATTTCATCCCCTGGAGCTCCAACTCCCCTATACCCACTTCTCCTAATCTCCAACTCCCTCACATTTAGCGGTTTGATGTTTGGAATTCCTCCTTACCACACGATCTTCACCCCATTTCCCTCCCCCCCTCACCCCAACCCCAAATCTATTTATGACCCCATGTCATTTATGCAGCCAATGCAAAACTCACACATCCAACCGATCCCTTAATCATGGTTTTCGAAGCACATCACTTGCTGCCTTTTGCACAACAGCTATTTAGGTGGCCTTTCTTATATCCCCATTGTAGCACACATTTAGGGCTGGTGTCAGGTATAGTGTACAGTTTCCAAAGCTACTCTAAGTGTGTGGTCTTCCAAAGAAGAACACTTTTAAGGAAGTTTCAATGACTAATCCGGGTGTGCTTTCAGAACTTACTTATTTTTCTGAACCATCTTCATTTATTCTCTTTTTTTTCTCTTCAGTAACAAAAGGATCAAAAAATCAAGCTCTGGATGATTACAATGTAGATTCTATTCAATATTTTTTCCCCAAAGGCAGCAAATTAATCTTGCACACTGTGCTAATAACTTTGAACAGCAGATTTTAATCTATAATTCAAATTATTCTGTTCCAAATGTGTTGCACAGGCTCCATTCCAGCTGCTTATTTCTCAGTTCCTGTTTAACATGCACTATTCGCAGATATGAACTGTTCATGTCGTACAATACCTCTGGGATGGGCAGAATTCTAAAATGAGGAACGAGTTAAACAGGTTTGTCAAAATCTAAAGACCCCAAGAGGCAGCACGGTGGTGCAGTAGTTAGCACTGCTGCTTCACGGCACCAAGGACCCGTGTTCGATCTGCTGTCCATTTGGAGTTTTCACATATCCCCTGTGTCTGCGTGGGTTTCACCCCCACAAACCAAAGATGTGCAGGGTAGGCGGATTGGCCACACTAAGTTGCACCTTAATTGGAAAAATTAAAAAACAAAACTACAGCAACCCAAGCCGAGGAAGCTGCCAGTCTCCACCTAACCCCCCCACCCCTTCCCTGCGCTTCTTGCCAGGGAATTATCCACTCTCCCACTGCTCTTACCATGTATATTTTTTCCAGTATGAATCCAGTCAATCTGAGTGTAACAAAACTATCTGAGTTTCACATGCCCGATCCTCATTGGAACACATAAAGCTGTAAGGACAAGAAGCGCTGGCCTATTTCTCTTTTGTTTTTCGCCTTCACCTCTGAACTGAGCAGCTTAAGCGAACTGCAATGCTCTCAATAGTGTTGCCTGTTTGTGATCAGATGATTCAGGACAGACTCAGGGTTAAACTGGCAACCTCCTTGACCTGTTTGTCTTTGTCTTAACCACCTGAGTACTGTGATAGGACAAGGTAAATAAGCAACAGCTACATGTGGCTGATGGCGTACAGATGGTGTGGTAGAGACGTTCTGATTCCTCACGACGATGGCGAGGCACAAATTCTGACACTCGATAATCCAGCAGGAATAATTGTAGGTGGCCTCAAACTTGTGATATTCAGGGCATGTGGCACAGTAGATAGCACTGGGACTGCGGCGCTGAGGACCCGGGTTCGAATCCCGCCCCTGGGTCACTGTCCTTGTGGAGTTTGCACATTCTCCCCATGTCTGCGTGGGTTTCACCCCCACAACCATGGATTGGCCACGCTAAATTGCCCCTTAATTGGAAAAAAACATAATTGGGTACTCTAAATTTATTTTTAAAAAACAACTCATGATATTCCCATCAGACTAAGGTAAGGGAAAGAAAGAAGTCGATGATCATGTTCTCGTGACACCTACGTTCAATCCATGTATCAAGGTGTGTTTTGAATTACTTTTCACCTGGAATTGGTTCCACGGTTTGGATATTTCACGGTTTGAATATTTTGCTATCCTTTCAGATTTTTATAGTTCATAGAAGATGATAGAATCCCTACAGTGCAGAAGGAGGCCATTCGGCCCATCGAGTCGGCACCGACCATTTTTGGAAGACCTCTCTACACGGACCCAATCCCCGTCCTACCCCTGTAACCCCGCCTAACCTTTAGACATTTAGAGGCAATTTAGCATGGCCAATCCACCTAACCTGAACATCTTTGGACACCCGTGAATAATCAAATTTGGCACCTCCCGAAGCCAAATTGAAAACCGAAACCAACTACAATTCTGGTCTTCAATTCAAACTCGCTTTCTAATCACAGTTCATCTCTTTTCACTGTTAGAAAAGTCATACAATGTGCTAAAATTACAAACATTACCACAGACATTTGAAAAGTTTTCTTTCCCCCCCCCCCCCCCCCCCAATAAAATCTGTTTCTGACGCAAAATTATTTAGCCAATTACCTAATTTCGGTACACTGCAATTAAGAAATTATTGGCATCCAAAAGCAAAGTGGGTCAGAGAACCGAGTATGCATTTTGATTGGATGGCAGATTAACCAGTATAGTCAAACGCTTTAACTTAAGGGCAAGGTGACGCAGTATGGCTAATTTTAGTCTCTGCAAGCTCGGCACACACCTTGGTGAGCAAAACTAAATTAACATTGTCTTCTGTCACTGGCATCTGTCAAGTGAACTGAAGTCCCGACTGAATATGATATGCAGCAAACGATAGAAGACTGTAAAGGTGGAATTCACTTCGCTCGTATTTAGCTTCTCAATTGATAGGTCATCCTGAAAAGGGGTTTATTTGAGGAGTAACAAGAGTCCAGAGTAACTTCCATTGTGTCTTCCCCAGGATGTAGAATTACCCATACTTACCTGGAATGTCAGACACAGAGAATTAAGCTCAAGAACACAAGAATTAGAAGCAGGAATAGTTCATTCCTTCCCACTCTGCCATTCAACATGGCCATGGCTGATCTGACTCTGGCCTCTACTCCACTTTCTTCTGTGCCTCCATCTCCCCCCCCCCTTCCTTCCCCCCCCCTCCCCCTGCCCCCCCCCCCCCCCACACACACACACTCCCTCCCCGCCCCAAAACCCTTGGCTCCCTTGTTGATCTAAAATGTAACTAAGCCTTGAATATATTTAATGGCCATGTCACAACTTCTTTATTTTTAATTCATTTGTACAGCATGTGGGCTTCGCTGGCTAGGCCAGCATATTTGTTGCCCATCTCTAATTGCCCTTGAGAAGGTGGTGGTGAGCTTCCTTCTTGAACCGCTGCAGTCCATGTGGGGTAGGTACATCCACAATGCCGTTTGGAAGAGTGTTCCAGGTTATTGACCCAGCGACGGAGAAGGAATGGTGATGTATTTCCAAGTCACGATGGTGAGTGTCTTGGAGCGGAACTTCCAGGTGGTGGTGTTCTTGTGTATCTACTACCCTTGTCCTTCTAGATTGAAGGGGTCCTGTGTTTGGAAGGTGATCTCTGGGGAAGAGAGTTCCTTAGACTAACAACCCTCTGAGAGAAAGAATCTCCTAACTTCAATCTTAAATGAGATATCCTTATTTTTAGACTGTTCCCCCTAGTTCTCTTCTCTCCCATAAGGAGAACATCTTTTCAGCATCCATCCTGTCAACTCCCATCAGAATCTTATGTGTTAGAGCACCTGTCACTTTTTTAAACTCCAATGGTTATAGGCCCAATCTGTCCAACCTCTCCTCATAAGGCAATGCCAACATCCCAGGAATCAGCTGAATGAATTGCTCCATGACAGTGTTTATGTTCCACTCAAGCCTCCTCCCATCCTTCTGCATCCAACATATGGCAATACAGTTTGTATGCTTCTGTATTTATAAGTAATGATTCGTCAAACACGTCATTGTACAAATAATTCCTCTTTAAAAGAATATGATGGTACACAGCAATCATCTTATTCACTCTTAGCCAAGATAAAAGTACTTTGGAATAGGATACGCTTTTGAATGCCTCCCCGGTACAGGAGTTTGCAGCACTTTTGCCTATGACTCCAGTGCATGACAATACCAAAGTTAAAATTTGGATTAGCTTATGGAGTAATATATAAAGCAAAAGCCCTTTGAAACCACAGAAATTTCTTGGTCTTCATCGCATTGTACAGAAATATAATCCTCAATCCATCCAGCTTCTTTGCCTGCATTCAGTTAGTTCATTTAAGCTGCAGTACAGTTGGCCTCAGTATTGCCAGGCTAAAGGAAAGAAAATTCAGCGAGGGTTCTTGCTTCATCTCCTACTCTGGGAAAGTGCTCCGATGTAAACATACGGTAAGAATGAGGTTAGTCTCAGTTGTTCACTCTGCCTTAAACAAATAATAACCTATTGTCGGTTTTGTCTTGTTTTATGCATAAAGGAGTGGGAATCTCCATTCCTGGATGCTGATTTTGTAATCGGCGATTGGACGGAGAATCCCTTTTGACGCCGAAATCGTGGACGGTGCCTGTTCGATCAGGTTTCATATGTTCTGCCCCCTCTGAAACGGCATCATCGTGGTTGCACACGCCGTTGGGGCGGCCTCAGCCCATCACCTGAAGGCCCCCCCCCGATGCTCTACGCCCGATGGGCCAAGTTCCGATGGCGCGGTTCACTTATGGTCTCAGCCGTGCGGGAACCCGGTGTGGCAGTTGCGGAATGTGTCCAGCGCCACCATATTCGGGCGGGAGCCATGCTGCTGGCTGGAGGGGGGGGGCTTCCGCGAGGGCTGGGGGACTGGTGGGGGGTGGCAAAGGGGTGGCCAGGGGGGCACTATCTGGCAGGTCTGGTCCATGCGCAGCCGGAGACATGTTTTACGCCGCGACCAATGCAGGTTGTCGCCGTGCGCATGCACGGCCATGGACCCGGCCGTTTATTTCGTGGAGGTCGGGGGTTTTACGAGGCACGGCTACTAGCCCCTCAGTCGCAGCATCGGTGAGGGGGCGCTGCCAATGTTTTCCATGTAAAACGCTACAGATCCTCCATACTTAACCTCAGAATCAGAGAGTCTGGCCCCAGATATTTAGGTGGGGAATCACTTGATCGAAACCTTTAATATCTGAGGGGTATTGACAGGGGCGATGTGGAGAGGATGTTCCAGCTTGTTGAAGAATCTAGGGGCACTTTGGGTGTCAGTCAATTCAGATGCAGGTGAGTAGAAATCTTTTTCTCTCAGAGCGTTTTGAATCTCTGGAACTCTTCTCCTCAAAAGGCAATGGAAGCATAGTGTTTGAATATTTTTAAGGCAGAGATAGATAGATTCTTTATTAGGGGTGAAGGGTTATCCGGGGGGTAGGCAGTGATGTATGGTTGAAGTTACAAGTAGATCAGCCATGATCTTATTAAATGGCAGAGCAGGCTCGAGGGACTGAGTGGCCTATTCCTGCTCCTAATTCATATATTTATATATATAACCAGAGGACATCCAGTGCCATGTGTTGGGAAAACAAAGGTAGTTTAAAAAAATATATATGTTTTAAAAAAAATTCAGAGTACCCAATTAATTTTTTCCAATTAGCGGGCAATTTAGAGTGGCCAATCCACCTACCTTGCACATCTTTGGGTTGTGGGGGTGAAACCCAAGCAAACACGGGGAGAATGTGCAAACTCCACACGGACAGTGACCCAGAGGCGGAATTGAACCTGGGACCTCGGCGCCATAAGGCAGCAATGATAACCATTGTGCCACCGTGCTGCCCCTAAAACAAAGGTAGTTTTAAGAGACTTATATTTGTATGAGCAAACATTATAAGTTATAGTTTTAACTGAGTTTAATTCAATTTTTCTGTGTCTGGAAGGATAATACCTCTCGTTCGATTCAAGGTATTTGTATGAGTTGGGATTGGTTAAGTTCCAACTGTGCTTCTATTGTGCTTAGCGAGGGCTACAGTGTAATGGATAAATAAACCAGCAGTGGTTGCTCAGCAACTGGGGCCCTTGTAAGGATAATAAAAGCTTTTAAGTTTTAGTTCAGCTAATTTGATCGCAGTTGGAGATAGGTAGTGAGAGAGAAGGAATTCTCACGGCTCTGCTGGAAGCAAATGATTTTAGAAGTCTAAAGAGGGGACATCTCTCTCAGCCTTGTGAGAAGAAAGGCCATAATATGGAGTAATGGTTAAGAAAACAGATGCCAGAAATCTGAAGTCCAGATAGTTAAGGAAACTAGAGAAATGAAGAGAAATGTCCAAGAAGTTTGGAGTTATGTGAACAGAGACCCAGGTATCATTCAGAGGAATTCAAGGATGAGTAAATAAAGTGCTCTGAGTTAAAGAGACAGTTGCATAACCAGATTTAAAGTGGGACAGCAGCCTTCTGAGATCAATCAAACATCTGATGCCATTTTAATATAGTCTGGGAATTGAGAGTTGAAGCAATTGTGATAGTTTGCACAGCAGTCACGACAAAGAAATCCTAAAGGGGTTGGTGTAAAATCCTGGACTGGTATCGCTGTTAAAAGTGGAGTGGCAGCTTTGCTAAAAGGGCCATTTGGAAAACCTGGTCTGGGTTTCGGAATGTAAACCGCTAATTATGAGGGAGATTTTAAAGAGTATTTTTGGGAGTGGAGTTTGGAAACTCTCACGTGGCGGTCAGCTGAGGGGAATTCTGAAGAGACATCCACAGCCATTAACTTGGTTTCAGAGTGGAGAATGTATTTGCCCACAGTCATCATGTGTGCATAAAAGGGACATTAAGATGTACCTTGTAATCTGTGTTAATCTGAAGACCTGTGAGTAATTGTTAAAATAAGGGAGGGGGGTATATTGGTGTATGATAAAGGTATATTGTATTATAATCCAGGTTTTCCGTGTTTAATAAGTGGTTTTTTTGTTGTTGTTAGAACTCATTACCGGCCCTATGACTCTGTTCCTCCAGGTTTTATTAAAAAAAACTTACGGGGCTGGATTCTCCGCCGTCGGATTGCTCCATTTTGACAGCAGCCCGGGGGTTTCCTGACGGCGTGGGGCTGCCCCACAATGGGAAACCCCATTGACCAACCGGCGTAATGGAGCATCCCGTTGGCGTGTTGAACCAATAATGTGGCGTGGTGGGGCGGAGAATCCAGCCCACGGTCTTTTGTACAGGGTTCCATTCTGGAATCTTCCTGTCCAGTTATGACATCAACTGAGAGGTGGAAAATAGTTACATGACCACAAAGAAACAGGAGTAGACCATTCAGCCCTTTGAGCCTGTCCTTCTTTCACTTAGGTTTACCTAATCTTAACTCCATGGGGTTTATGTAGGCGATTGGGCTCTTGGGACCAGGCTGGAGTGCCAGAGGGAAATCAGTGTTGCCTCCTTTGGGGAAGGCTCACCAAATTACGAGTCAATCGGGAAATTAACAGGCACCGGCAGGACTTCTATGGGATCAGGACCCCAGCGATGGAAAGTCCCACCTGCCGGGAGCCAAATCAAACGTTGGCAGCTCTTTTGTTCAGTAATGCCACTTGGGAGGCAATGGCTGCTGCAGCGAGTGCACCCACCAGGATCGCAAAGTGATCTAGGCTGGAAGACAGTGATGGTGGGAGGGGTTTCATGGGGTGGTGGGTCATAAGAGGGAGCAGGGACAGCAGCAAAGGCTTTGGCTCCCATCAACCCCCCCCTTATCCCCCACCCACCTCAACCCCTACCCCATTCCTGATTTCAGGTCCCTCGTTATGTCACCAAATGCCTTTTATTGAGGCCCCCTCTCCGGGAGACCACGAGAAACCGCACACTGGTTTGCCTGTTGTGGTTCACGTGTGGCATCAGGCCCACATGCTGCTGGGTTAATACTAGCAGTGGTGGAATGAGGGCCTCAATTAGAAGTGGGGCAGGGAGACCATCCATGGGCTATTCTACTATTGATTTCATGAGGGTGGAGTTATCAGGATGACGGTATTCCCACCTGCCAGCACCCCACCCAATTAAATGTCCTGCCTACCTCCAAGCTTACTGCAGAAGAGGGCATAAAATCCCAACACGTCTGACTGCCTCACCTAACACAATTTTATCAACCTCAGTTTTGATCTAGTCTCAGTACCTTTTTGGGAGAGAAAATTCCCATATTTCTAGATATCACCCCTGAACAGCTTTGCTCTGAACCACCTAATTGAAAAAAATATGTTCTCCCTATTAACTCCTTAAAATCATCTTAAACACTTCAATAAGATCAGACTTTAATCTGTTATCCCCAAGGCATTATAATCCTAGTCTGTGGAACATAAGGAACAGATGTTCTTCCCTATTCCTCCACCATTTTGTTCACGAGACTATGGTCCCCTGAAGTGCACATCGCTCAAATAACTAGGTTTGATCACTGTGCTGTGCTCTGCTGGCTGAAATCAAAAATTCCAATTAATGCCGATACCTATTATGTGCCTTGGAACAATTTGTATTAGGTCAGAGTACAGAAGGCTTTAGCGACGGCAAGATTGGTGAACACGATCTTTGGCTTTTCACTCTGGAAACTTAAATTCCACAAAGACTATTTAGCAAGTAATCAATCAGAGTGGAAAATGAGACAAACTTCGGCTAATCATTGAAATAACTCAATGGACTAATTGTTCAAATCTGTCAGCAAATAGCTGCTTTGGTTTGCTAACTCTGAAAGCTAATTGCAAAAAGAAACCTCTGAGATAGTTTTGTGGCAAGCATGGAATCGTCTGTGCTACAGTTGCTGGAGATGCCCAAAACTAGCTCTGGGATTTGTTGGCAAATTTATAATGATATTAAAATATATCACAATTAACCAATGGCATATCAATAGATTAGATTAGTGATCTTGCCAGTCAGCAACTGAATCCACAGTCAGCAATTGAATCCACTCAATTCAGGCATGTGCGCTTGATGGCTTTCTTACAGTAACGTGTGCTCCTTTTAAATGTATAATGCACTTTCTGCAAATTCATGTAGATATACACAGATTAAAAGGGGTCGCTAGAAAGTCAACTATTGTACAGAAAGTAATTTGCATGTAAGAATTAACATTACAGCAATATGACAGTTCATGAGTACTTAAGGAGCTTACAGTCTGTTTACACTGCTGGTCTCTGAGCTCTAGAGAAAATTAGCATGTATAATAGCTAGAATTGGATCTGGATTGAAGTGTTTTTGCATAAATTCTCCTTAGTTGCACTTAATAGAAAAAACTCCCCTGTGAATCGATGGGCAACACTTTGACTGTGAGCTATACATTAAGCAGCAGTAGTAACTTAAGTAGAGTTGATTCTATTTGTTGACTGTTTGTATCTCCTATGGATGGTAATCAGTCACAGAATGCAACCTAGATGAAAAACTATTGATTACATGTCAAATACGAAGCCTGCACTGCAAATCCAATTGACGATTTTACTGAGCTTTCTCCTTGATAGCAAAACCTTTTACACATGAGCGTTCACTGGTGACAATGGACTAACCCCCTGTCATTGGACAGAAGAGGGTTATTGGGGAGGGTTTCAGAAGTACTGATCCTTGGCTGGTTGGTTCCATGGAGGATGAGACCGAGGAGTTAATTGTGGGGAACAGAAATGGCAGAGATGCTAAATCAATATTTTGCCTCTGTTTTCACGGTGGAATACCGTCCCAATAGTAACAGATAATACAAAGGTAATGGAAAGGGAAGAATGTAAAACAATCATCATCAATAAGGAAAAAGTACTAAACAAACTATTGGGATTGAAGGCAGACAAGTTCCCAGGACCTGAAGGCCTACATTCTAGGGTCTCAAAGGAAGTGGCAACGGGGCTGGTGGATCCAGTGGTTATTCCAAAATTACCTAGATGCGGTAAAGGTTCAAGTGGATTGGAAAAATGCTAATGTCACGCCCATATTCAAAAATTAACATCTGCCGTTGGAAATTGTTAGAATCCATTATTAGGGAAGCAATAACAGGACATTTGGAAAGTCAAAAGATGGGCAGCACAGTAGCACAGTTGTTTCGCAGCTCCTGGGTCCCATGTTTGATTCCCCGCTGGGTCACTGTCTGTGCGGAGTCTGCATGTTCTCCCCGTGTCTGCGTGGGTTTCCTCCGGGTGCTCCGGTTTCCTCCCACAGTCCAAAGATGTGCAGGTTCGGCGAATTGGCCATGATAAATTGCCCTTAGTGTCCAAAAAAGGTGAGATGGGGTCACAGGGATAAGGTAGAGGTGCGGGGATAGATGGAGGTGTGGACTTAAGGTGCTCTTTCCATGGGCCGGTGCAGACACGATGGGCCAAATGGCCTCCTTCTGCACTGTAAATTCTATGATAATCCATCAGAGTCAGCATGGTTGTATGAAGGATAAATTGTGTTTGACTAATTTGCTAGAGTTTTTCAAAGATATAACATGTCAAATTGATAATGGAGATCCTGCAGATGTAAGGGGCGAGATTCTCCAATCCCACGTTAGAGTGTCCACGCCGTCGTACACGCCGTCGACACAACTAATTCTGGCCCCTGCAGGGAGCCAGCAGGGCGCAGGAGCGCTTCGCGGCGCTCCAGCTGCAGATCCCGGCGCGAACTGTGCCCCGCGGGATCCGCGCATGTGTAGTTGTGCCAGCGCCAATGAGGACATGTGCAGTGGCACCGGCACCAGCGCACGCATGCGCAGTGGTCTCTTTCAACGCGCCTGCCCCGACGCAACATGGCGCAGGACTACAGGGGGCCCCGATCGCGGGCCAGGCCACATCGGAGGCCCCCCCAGGGTTGGACCCCCCCTCCCCCCCACAAAGGCCACCACCCGACCCTTGCACGCCAAGGTCCCACAGGCCCAGAGCAGGTTAGAATGGCGCCAGCGGGACTCGGTTCTTTACTCACGGCCGCTCGGCCCATCTGGGCCGGAGAATCGGTGGGCCAGCCACGTAGAGCGGCCCACGATCGGCGCCGCACCAACTACGCCAGCGCCAATGGTGCCGATTCTCGGCTCTGCGGAGAATCGCATGCCGCCGTCGGGGCGGCGTGGAGCGATTCACGCATCCCGCCGCCGATTCTCCGACCCGGCGCGGGGTTGGAGAATCCCGCCCAGTATATCTGGACTTTCAGAAGGCATTTGGTGAGGTGCCACACAAAAGGTAAGATCACATGGGATTAGGATAATTCATTCGGTTGGATAGAAGACTGGCTAACTGACAGAAGGCAGAGTCGGATAAATGGGTCCTTTTCAGGTTGGCAAGATGTAACTAGTGGGGTGCCACAGGATTCAGTGATTGACCCCCAACTATTTATAATATGCATTAATGACTTGGATGCAGGGACAAAAGGTACGACAGCCAAATTTGCAGATGAAACTAAAATAGGTGGGACAGTAAGATGCAATGAGGAAATAAGAGATTTACAAATGTATATAGATAGGTTAGGTGAGTGGATCAAAATTTGGCAAATGGAGTTTAACGTGAATATCCATTTTGGTCGGATAAATGGAAAGGCAACTTATTATCTGAATGGAAACAAACTTCAGATACTTCCTTGCAGAGGGATTTGAGTGTCCTCATGCATGAATACAATATAAAAGTAGGGAAGTGTTGCTGCAACTGTTCAAAGCATTGGTGAGACTGTACCTGGAGTACTGTGTACAGTTTTGATCCCCGTATTTGAGGAGGAATGGAGTTGTATTCGAGCCAGTTCAGAGGAGGTTCAGTAGATTTATTCCTGAGGTAAGGTATTTGTCTTATGAAGAGAGATTGAGCAGGCCTATACTCTCTCGGGCTTAGAAGAATGACCGGAGATCTAGTTGAGGTATATAAGATGATGAAAGCCATTGACCATGTAGACGTAGAGCAGATGCTCCCTCTTGTGCGGCAATCTAGAATGAGAGGTCATAGTTTTCGGATAAGGGGCAGCACAGAGGCGCAGTGGTTAGCACTGCTGCTTCACGGCACCGAGGACCTGGTTCGATCCTGTAGTAATCTCTGTAGGTGCATGCACACAAGGGGTTAATGGGTAAATAGCAGCACCACATGATCACTATTGGGCTGGACCAACAGGGGTATAAAAAGCAGCCACACGGGGTCTCTCTCGCTCTCTCATGGGTGTACTGTGAACAAGGTAACATCAGAATCACATAGATAGTTAGAGGAGTTACGTTTAGTTATTATTGGTAAATCTTGTTAACCAATTCCTAGTTTCCATGTTAAGGTAAAGAACTCATGCATTAATAGTTATAGTTACTGTATAAATCTTTGTTGTTACTGGACGAGTTTGAGTCTTCTTCAACAAGATTCAGAGGACCTCACCATCAACCAAGGATTGAGAAACACGTGTTATCGACCACGCAGGTAACACAACAGATCCCGGCCCCGGCTCACTGTTTGTGTGGAGTTTACACATTCTCCCTTTGTCTGCGTGGGTCACACTCCCAGAACCCAAAGGTGTGCAGGGGAGGTGGATTTGCCATGCTAAACTGCCTCTTGATTGTAAAAAAAACTTTCAAAAATGGTTTTAGGATAAGGGGTAACAGAGATGAGGAGAAATTACTTCTCTCAAAGGGTCGTGGATCTGTGGAATTTACTACCCCAGAGTCCGGTGGATGCCGAGACATTGAATAAATTTAAGGAAGGGATAGACAGATTTTTAATTAGTAATAGTTTGAAGAGTTATGGAGAATAGGCAGGAAAGTGGAGCTGAGGTCAAGATGAGATCAGCCATGATTGTGTTGAATGGCAGAGCGGGCTCGAAGTGCTGAATTGCCTACTCCTGCTCGGAGTTTGTGTATTCTTATGTTTTCCTTTTATTTTTCACTGATGTTTATACCCTGTGCCTCATATGGCAAATCATTTTTCTTTGCTAAAGGGACTTATTTTTGTACAAGTCTGGAGTGTTATCCAGACTCAATGGCATTTGGCTGTGCCTTGAAAAAACTAAATTATCCTGTTCTATTTGGTAGAAGTCCCAGTTTTGATTTTCCATTAATGGTATTCTTACATCTGTTGACAGAAAAAAAGGCTACAGCTGACAAGTATTCACAAAGGAAATTTTATTGCAAATTTAGATAAAGAATCAAGGCCCAAGGTGCAAACAGACCTTAAGGTCCACTATAACAGGAGAGATGAGGAAGTAATGCCAAAATTCAACTTTAGTGGCACGTGGAATTTGGGAGGAAGGAAAGACTGGCATAAAGCGTTCTATCATTTTCAGATTCTCAGACAGATTAAAATAGAAAACAATATAATGTGTCTTGGACCTCAACACATTGTGGACGCAAAGACGAGGACAAACTACTGACTCACAGTGGTAAAGCTTAGTCGATGCAAAGCCAATGATAAGCTCTTGGCAGCATTTTACCAGAAAATATAGCCCAACAATTTGAGTTGATCTAGGCATTTACAACATGTAAGGATTAATATCTGCCAGACGCTTCGATTGCATATTTACTAACAAATTGTGCAATCAATTATTTAGCCCCCAAAGCTAGGGGGTGGAATTCTCCACACACCCCCACGCCGGGTGGGAGAATCGCCCAGGTGCCGCGCGAGTCCTGCCAGGCCGCCCGACGCCCGCACGCAATTCTCCCACACCCCCCAAACCGGCGCGGCACGAATCACGGCTGGCCGCTGGGAGAATCGCCGCTTGCCGTTGGTAATGGGTGATCGGCGATTCTCCGGCCCGGATGGGCCGAGCGGCCTACCCAACACGACAGGTTCCCGCCGGCGCCATCGCAAGTTGCTGCCGGCGGGAACAGCGCGGGATCGCTGGGGGGGGGGTGTGGCCTGTGGGGGGGCGAGGGGGGTTCCTGCACCGGTGGGGGCTCAAAAGGGGTCTGGCTCGCGATCGGTGCCCACCGATTGGCGGGCTGGCCTCTCTGAAGGAGGACCTCCTTTCCTCCGCTGCCCCGCAAGATTGATCCGCCATCTTCTTGCGTGGCGGCCGCGGAGAGGACGGCAACTGCGCATGCGCGGGTTGGCGCAGGCCAATTCGCGCATGCGGGTGACGTCATTTACGTGGCACCGGCCGCGTCATTTACGCAACGCCGTTTTACACAGCGCCAAGGCCCGGCGCGCGTAAATGACGCGGCGCCGCACCAAGCCCCCCGGGGGCGTGAGAATGGGGGGCTGGGAACGGCCTCCGACGCCAGAGTGAAACACTCCGGTTTTCACTCCGGTGTCGGAACATAGGGCGAAATTCTCCGTTATCGGCGGAAAGTCCGCCGATCGGCGCAAAAAACGGCGCAAATCCCACTTGCGTCACGTCATAAAAATGGGCCGATAGTCTGCGGCCCGAAATGGGCTAGCAGTGACGTAACGGGATCCGCGCTTGCGCAGTGGTTCACGCCGTGCAGCGTCATACGTGCTGCACGGCATGACGGCTCATAAGGCCGCGCAGCTCCCCCCCACCCGACCGGAACACCCGACCGCAACACCCGACTTGATGGCTGGCCGTCGCTCAGCCCCGAGGTTCGAGTCACGCGATGTGGAGGCGCTCCTGGATGCGGTGGAGCAGAGGAGGGACGCCCTGTATCCCGGGCACGGCCGCAGAGTTGCCCCACGCCACAGCCGGCGTCTGTGGAGGGAGGTGGCAGAGGCTGTCACCGCTGTGGCCCTAACACCACGGACAGGCACCCAGTGCCACAAGAAGGTGAACGACCTCGTCAGAGCAGGCAGGGTGAGCCTCCCCCATATCCCCCATATCCCCCCCTCCCCATATCCCCCATATCCCCCCCTCCCCCATATCCCCCCTCCCCCATATCCCCCATACCCCCCCTCCCCATATCCCCCCTCCCCCATATCCCTCCTCCCCCATATCCCCCTCCCCCATATCCCCCCCTCCCCCATATCCCCCCTCCCCCATATCCCCCCTCCCCCATATCCCCCCTCCCCATATCCCCCCTCCCCCATATCCCCCATATCCCCCCTCCCCCATATCCCCCCTCCCCCATATCCCCCCTCCCCCATATCCCCCATATCCCCCCTCCCCCATATCCCCCCCTCCCCATATCCCCCCCTCCCCCATATCCCCCCTCCCCCATATCCCCCTCCCCCATATCCCCCTCCCCCATACCCACCTCCCCCATATCCCCCATATCCCCCCCTCCCCCATATCCCCCCTCCCCCATATCCCCCCGCTCCCCCATATCCCCCATATCCCCCCTCCCCCATATCCCCCCTCCCCCATATCCCCCCTCCCCCATATCCCCCATATCCCCCCTCCCCCATATCCCCCCCTCCCCCATATCCCCCCTCCCCCATATCCCCCATATCCCCAAGTGAATCCAGCCCTAACCTTAACCTCTGCAATGCACGCGCAACCGATGGCGTGCATTCATATACCTGCCTAACACTGTTGCCTTTTACCCCTGCCACCACCCCCCCCCCCACAGGAGAAGCGCGCACACAACAATAGGGAGCATGTGAGGACTGGAGGAGGGCCCGCTGATGAGAGGCCACTGACCGTACACGAGGAAAGGGCCCTGGAACTGGCTGGCGGACCTGAGGACCGGGAGGTTGCTGATGCAGATGTCGGGGCCCCACGAGCAAGTGAGTCACCAACAGCCCGTCCCCATATCCCCCCTCCCCTATATCCCCCTCCCCCGTATCACCTGATCACTGCCTGATGTCTAACCATGCATGCTTCATTGTGTATCGCAGGACCAAACGTCCAGGCACCCATCCCCGCAGATGCAGACCGCCCGCAGGATGCCCCTCGGAGACCACAGGAGACGGAGAGACCCGCACCCTCCAGCATGCGACGCCCGCAGGATGCCCCTCGGAGACCACGGGAGACGGAGAGACCCGCACCCTCCAGCATGCGACGCCCGCAGGATGCCCCTCGGAGACCACGGGAGACGGAGAGACCTGGAGCAACAGGGAGACGACACCCCCGTCACGTGCGGGAGCGACCACCCAGCGATGAGGGGGGCAGCCACAGGCCCCCGTCACATCCGAGCCAGGACACCCAGGCTGACACCGCACGGGTGGCGTCCGCGGTGGAGGCAATGGGTGCGACGGTGTCAGACATGGGGAACGGTTTGCGAGGCCTGGGGCCTTCCGTGCAGGCGGCGTCTGTGGTCCAGGAAATGGCTGCCCTCTCACAGGAGGCCATGAGCCAGTGCCAGCGCCAGATGGCAGAGGCGCTCAACGCCATAGCCCAGTCTCAGCAGGCCATGGCCCAGTCTCAGCAGGCCATGGCCCAGTCTCAGCAGGCCATAGCCCAGTCTCTGCAGGCCATGGCCCAGTCTCTGCAGGCCATGGCCCAGTCTCAGCAGGCCATCGCTGAGGGCATCGGCGCCAGTGGCCATGTGCGAGCTGGCGTCGCACTGTCGCAGACAGGGTTCGACAACCCCCTGGGCTCCATGGCTGCAAACCTGCAGACCCCTGTCGATACCAGCACGGGCCTCCAGGACTGGCAGCGCCAGATGTCGGGGGCGCGTCGGATGGCCAGTCCGTTCGCATCCCCCACCCATGTAGAGGCCTGGGGGCCATCGGGCACCCCGAGGGAGGAGGAGGTGGTGTGGTCCGTCCCGGCTCCCTCTGTAGGGGAGGTCCCGGTACACCGCAACACCTCGGACTCCCCCCCTTCCGTCCCAGGTGCATCGGGTGGGCAACGGGCAGGACAGGCTGGCAGCTCGCCATCCCAGTCGCCCGGGCCGCAGCCTGGCCCATCTAGGCCAGGACGCCTCAGGAAACGGCCGCCAAAGGGATCCGGTGTCAGAGGGCAGGAATCACAGGAGTCCACCTCCAGTTCTGCTGTACCGTCTGGGGAACCACGTAGACGTAGTCAAAGGGCCCGTAAGGCCAAACAATTAGACACTGAGTAAGTTGGCACGGGTGCAGGGCACAGATGAGTTTTAGGGGCTAGGGCACGTGCATGAACTCCTTTGGTTATTAAAGTCAATGTTACACCTACCGAAGCTGCCTTTGTGCTCTGTCCAAAGTGTGCGGGCGTGTCATGTACGTTGAGCGCAAGTGTGTGTGTGACGGGTGGTCTTACCTCAGCCCCAGGTGAGTCTGCCCCCTTCCCCCTGGGCCGCCATCAACATCCCCCGGGCAGAGGACGGGACCGTGCGCTGCAGTGTCACAGCCGCATGCAGGGATGGTCCGGGTGGATGGTGGTACTGTGGCCATGGGTCAGACATAGTCCAACGATGTAGAGCCAGGAGCTCATCGGAGGCGGGTTGTCATCATCCTCCATGGCCTGCGATAGACACGCGTCCACCCGCAACTGGGTGAGCCCGGCCCGTTGTGCCGCCGGTGGATCGGCAATTGGGGGTGGGGGGGTGGTGTGCATGCGGGTGGGGTGTGTGGGGTTGGGGAGGGGGGTGAGGGTGCTGGGTGGGTGGATGGGTGGGGGGTGTGGGTGGTCGGCTGTTGTCATGGTGTGCGGTCTGTGGCCATACTACCCGATTCCCACGCCCATCTAGTCAGTGAAGCGGGCGTCTATCAGTCTGTCCCGTGCCCGCTGGGCCAGCCGGTAACGGTGGACAGCCACCCGCCTGTGTCTACCCCGTCTGCCCTGACCATTGCCCCCATCCCCCTCATCTGGGAGGACTGGGCCTCTTCCTGCTGCTCCTCCACTCCGCCCTCCTCTGCCTGCGGCACATCGCCCCTCTGCTGGGGTATGTTGTGCAGGACGCAGCACACCACAATGATGCGGCCGACCCTATCTGACCGATACTGGAGGGCGCCCCAGAGAGGTCCAGGCACCTGAAACGCATCTTCAGCACGCCAAAGCACCTCTCGATCACTCCCCTTGTCGCTACATGGGCATCATTGTAGCGGTCCTCCGCCTCATTGCGTGGCCTCCGTATAGGCGTCATCAGCCACGATCGCAATGGGTTGCCCCTGTCGCCCAGCAACCAGCCCCTCAGCCGGGGATGGCGTCCCTCGTACATGCCGGGGATGGATGACCGCGACAACACAAATGAGTCGTGTACACTGCCTGGGTGACGGGCGCAGACGTGCAGGATCATCATGCGGTGGTCGCAGACCACCTGTACGTTCATTGAATAGGTCCCCTTCCTATTAGTGAACACGGCCCTGTTCTCTGCAGGTGGCCGCACGGCGACGTGCATCCCATCGATCGCGCCCTGGACCATGGGGAACCCGGCAACGGCAGAGAAGCCCACGGCCCGGGCATCTTGGCTGGCCCGGTCCACGGGGAAGCGGATGTAGCGGTGCGCCATGGCATAAAGGGCATCTGTCACTGCCCGGATGCACCGATGCACCGATGTCTGCGATATGCCGGACAGGTCCCCACTCGGTGCCTGGAATGACCCCGTTGCATAAAAGTTCAGGGCCACCGTAACCTTGACGGACACGGGGAGAGGGTGTCCCCCGCCAGTGCCACGCGGTGACAGGTGTGCCAGCAGGTGGCAGATGTGTGCCACGGTTTCCCGGCTCATCCGGAGTCTCCTCTTGCATTCCCGGTCCGTGAGGTCCTGGTATGACTGCCGGAGCCGGTACACACGGGGCGCCCTCGGGTGCCTCCGTTGCCGTGGGGCCACGACGTCCTCCTCCCCCTCCTCGTCCTGTTGGTCAGGTGTCCCTCCAGCCTGGGCGGCTGCCGCCTGCCCCTCTGCGGCAGCCTGCGCCGCCTCTCTGGCACGCTCCACCTCCTCCTCCTCCTCCTCCTCATCCAGGGCAACATAGACATGAGCGGCTGCCACCACGGCGGCCAACATCGCTGGATGGTCTGAAAACATGACGGCCTGGTGGGGGGGAGGGGAACGACGACATGTCATCATTGCCCATATCCCCTCCTCCCCCCAGCCAGGTGGCATGGACCGCATTGGTCCAACTGTTGGAGACTGGCACCTGGCCAGGTGGACCAACTCATTTGCCCTCCCATCACCCACCCCGGCACGGACCCCCTCCCCAACCCCCAACCTCCACCCCAGCACGGACCCCCCCCCAACCTCCACCCCGGCACGGACCCCCTCCCCAACCCCCAACCTACACCCCAGCACGGACCCCCCCCCCCAACCTCCACCCCGGCACGGACACCCTCCCCAACCCCCAACCTCCACCCTAGCACGGACCGCCTCCCCAACCTCCACCCCGGTACGGACCCCCTCCCCAACCTCCACCCCGGCACGGACCCCCTCCCCAACCTCCACCCCAGCACGGACCCCCCCCCCCAACCTCCACCCCGGCACGGACCCCCTCCCCAACCTCCACCCCGGCACGGACCCCCTCCCCAACCTCCACCCCAGCCCGGACCCCCCCCCCAACCTCCACCCCGGCACGGACCCCCTCCCCAACCTCCACCCCAGCACGGACCCCCCCCCAACCTCCACCCCGGCACGGACCCCCTCCCCAACCTCCACCCCGGCACGGACCCCCTCCCCAACCTCCACCACAGCACGGACCCCCTCCCCAACCTCCACCCCAGCACGGACCCCCCCCCCAACCTCCACCCCGGCACGGACCCCCTCCCCAACCTCCACCCCGGCACGGACCCCCTCCCCAACCCCCAACCTCCACCCCAGCACGGACCCCCCCCCCAACCTCCACCCCGGCACGGACCCCCTCCCCAACCTCCACCCCAGCACGGACCCCCCCCCAACCTCCACCCCGGCACGGACCCCCTCCCCAACCCCCAACCTCCACCCCAGCACGGACCCCCCCCCAACCTCCACCCCGGCACGGACCCCCACCCCAACCCCCAACCTCCACCCCAGCACGGACCCCCCCCCAACCTCCACCCCGGCACGGACCCCCTCCCCAACCTCCACCCCGGCACGACCCCCTCACCAACCTCCACCCCAGCACGGACCCCACCCCGCAACCTCCACCCCGGCACGGACCCCCTCCCCAACCTCCACCCCGGCACGGACCCCCTCCCCAACCTCCACCCCAGCACGGACCCCCTCCCCAACCTCCACCCCAGCACGGACCCCCCCCCCAACCTCCACCCCGGCACGGACCCCCTCCCCAACCTCCACCCCGGCACGGACCCCCTCCCCAACCCCCAACCTCCACCCCAGCACGGACCACCCCCCCAACCTCCACCCCGGCACGGACCCCCTCCCCAACCTCCACCCCAGCACGGACCCCCCCCCCAACCTCCACCCCGGCACGGACCCCCTCCCCAACCCCCAACCTCCACCCCAGCACGGACCCCCCCAACCTCCACCCTGGCACGGACCCCCTCCCCAACCCCCAACCTCCACCCCAGCACGGACCCCCCCCTAACCTCCACCCCGGCACGGACCCCCTCCCCAACCCCCAACCTCCACCCCAGCACGTACCCCCCCCAACCTCCACCCCGGCACGGACCCACCCCCCAACCTCCACCCCGGCACGGACCCCCTCCCCAACCTCCACCCCGGCACGGACCCCCTCCCCAACCTCCACCCCGGCACGGACCCCCCCCCAACCTCCACCCCGGCACGGACCCCCTCCCCAACCCCCAACCTCCACCCCAGCACGGACCCCCCCCCAACCTCCACCCCGGCACGGACCCCCTCCCCAACCTCCACCCCGGCACGGACCCCCTCCCCAACCTCCACCCCAGTACGGACCCCCCCCCAACCTCCACCCCGACACGGACCCCCTCCCCAACCTGCACCCCGGCACGGACCCCCTCCCCAACCCCCAATCTCCACCCCAGCACGGACCCCCCCCCCAACCTCCACCCCGGCACGGACCCCCTCCACAACCCCCAACATCCACCCCGGCACGGACCCCCTCCCGGCACTCCCCCGGAGCCCAGCCTACTCTAACCACCCCCCCCCCTCCGCCGCACACACACACAAGCCGAGACACACCTCTCCTCAGGCAATCAGTCTGCGGCCACGCCATTTCCTGCCCAGAGCCAACCCCCCAGGCCGTCACTCACCTCCTCGCTGGTCGGCGTGAGCCTGGAGCACCGGGTCGCGCCGATGAAAAGGAGGTTTGATTGACGTCGACGTGAACGGTCATCACGTCGACGGGACTTCGGCCCATCCGGAAGGGAGAATATCGGCAGGCCGAAAATCGGCTGCCTTGCGCAGACCCGTGACATTCTCCGCGGCAGCGGCGCCATTAACGCCCCGCCGACTTTTCTCCCTTCGGAGACTTCGGCGGGGGCGGGGGCGGGATTCACGGCGGCCAACGGCCATTCTCCGACCCGGCGGGGGGTCGGAGAATGACGCCCATAGTCTCCCGATGGGAGAATTGCGCCCAGGGTGAAATTCTCCGGTATCGGCGCGATGTCCGCCGACCGGCGCCAAAAACGGCGCAAATCAGTCGGGCATCGCGCCGCCCCAAAGATGTGGAATCCTCCGCCCCTTGACTGGCCGAGCCCTAACCTTGAGGAGCTAGGCCCGCGCCGGACTGATTTATGCCCCTACAGCTGGCGCGGAAATGACATTGCCGGGCGGCTCATGCGCGGGAGCGTTAGCGGCCGCTCACGGCATTCCCGCGCATGCGCTGTGGAGGGCGTCTCTTCCACTTCTGCCATGGTGGAGACCGTGGCAAAGGCGGAAGGAAAAGAGTACCCCCACGGCAGAGGCCCGCCCGCGGATCAGTGGGCCCCGATCGCTGGTCAGGCCACCGTGGGGGCACCCCCCGGGGCCAGATTGCCCCGCGCCCCTCCCAGGACCCCGGAGCCCGCCCGCGCCGCCTTGTCCCGCCGGTAAGGTAGGTGGTTTAATTCACGCCGGCGGGACAGGCATTCTAGCAGCGGGACTTCGGCCCATCCGGCCCGGAGAATCGCGGGGGGGGGGGCCGCCAACCGGCGTGGCGCGATTCCCGCCCCCCGCCGAATCTCCGGTGCCGGAGAATTCGGCAACAGGTGGGGGCGGGATTCACGCCAGCCCCCGGCGATTCTCCGACCCAGCGGGGGGGTCGGAGAATCTCGCCCAGAGGCACTGCGCTCCCCATTATGCCTGGGAGTGGCTCCTATCAGCTCATTTCCTCTCTTAGAACTGCAAAATGTGACCACTGAGTTATGTGCCTCTTCACGGGCGCGATTCTCCAGCCCCGCGCCGGGCCGGAGAATCGCCGCAACCGCGCCACGCTGCCCCGACGCTGGCGCGCGATTCTCTGAGGTGTGGAGAATCGGCGGCATTTGCGCCGGCGCGTTTGGCGTGGCGCCGGTCACGGGCTGCTGTCCGCGGCAGGGCCGCCGATTCTCCGGCCCGGATGGGTTGAGTGGCCGCGCGGAAACGGCAGAGTCCCGACGGCGCTGTTCATCCCTGGTCGCTGCTGGTGGGAACTCTGCGCAAAGGGTCGTGGGGGGCGACCTGTGGGGCGGGGAAAAGCGCTCCTTCACTGGGGGGAGGCCTCTGATGAGGTCTGGCCCGTGATCGGGGCTCACCGATCGGCGGCCCGGCCTCTCTCCCCCCGGGCCTACTTTGTTCCGCTTCCGGCCCCAGAACCCCCGCGCCATGTTGCGTCGGGGCCGGAGCGTTCCGTGAGTCTAACGCGCATGCGTCGGTTGGCACTTCGCCACTGCGCACGCGCGGGTTGGTGCCGCCCCCAGTCCACACCAGGATGTAAAGCTAGAGCGGCGTGAACCGCTCCAGCGCCGTGCTGGCCCCCTGTGGGGCCAGAGTCGGTTGTCCCCGCGCCCATTTCGCACCATCGTGAAACGCGACGGCGTTCACGACGGCGCGAACACTTAGTCCCACGATCGGAGAATTGCGCCCCACATCTTTGTAATATTTCTGAGAAAGTTGCTGAAGTAAAATGAACCGTAACCTTGAAAAAAGTTTTTAAAGTGGAAATCCATTGCCAACCGATAGTTTGCAAATGTTTCTAATGAACAGGATATGTTTTAGTTGGATAAAAAGTCTCAACACAGATCTCTGGATTTGGTTTGTATGGGGCACTTTACTATTGGTATCTTCAAAAGCAATTTATCTATTTTTTAAATACCTCTGAAGCAATGGCCAGGTGTAGGGGGTGATTCTCCGATATGGAGGCCAAGTGTTCGCGCCGTCGTGAACGCCGTCGCGTTTCACGATGGCGCGAACAGGGCCCGGGCACAACCTATTCTGGTCCCCAGAGGGGGCCAGCACGGCGCTGGAGTGGTTCACACCGCTCCAGCGTCCGCCGACCCGCACATGCGCAGTTGGGGCAGCCCAATCCTGCGCATGCACAGTTGGGCCGCGCCATCCTGCGCATGCGCGGGGAACGTCTTACGCACGCCGGCCCCTCACCAACATGGGGCCGGTGTTCTGGGGCTGTGCGTGGAAGGAGGCCACGCCCCATCGGGGGCCACCCTAGTGAAGGAGCCCCCCCTCCCTCCCCCACAGGCCACCCCCCCCCCAGCGTTCCCGCAGAGTTCTCGCTGGCAGCGACCAGGGGTGGACTGCACCGGCGGGAACCTGTTGTGTTGTAGCGGCCGCTCGGCCCATCCGGGCTGGAGAATCGCCGCTCGCCGGTTCTCTGAGCGGCCCGGTGCGAATCGTGCGCCGCTGGTTTCCGGGGGGTGGGAGAATCGCGTGCGGGGGTCGGGGCGGCGTGGCGCGATTCGCGCGGCGTCCCAGCGATTCTCCCACCCGGCATGGGGGGGGGGGGAGAATAGTGCCCACTATTTTTGTGGAAGCAATAGAAATAGAATGAATTCCAATCCATATTTACTCATAATCCCTATTTCCAAACTCGCTTCAATATGAATACAATATTCATATTTGCAAACATTGAACAAGAACCAAACTTAGGCAACACAAATGCACTAGCTAATGGACTGAGGTAGCTTACATACTTACAAGTCTATTTTGTTCTCTCTTGCCTGGTACTTTTGCTTTTAATTCCATGTAATTGCTATATAGCTTCAATTGTTCCCCTTCTTACTAATCACCTTACTACCATGCAGATCGACATCTTGGTTTTGGACAAGTAAGAAGAAGGGGGAATACATTTTTACCAGGATTTAGACACAGGTGCTGCAAAAAAATCATATTTGGAAAATAATTTGGAAGGTTGAAAAGTTTATATTGGAGATGAACCTCAGGGCAAGTTTTTCTTTCATCATTCACAGGTGGTGGGCATCGATGCAAAGGCCAACATTTATTGCTCACCCCTAGTTTCCCTTTAACCTGAGGGTGAGCTATCTTCTTAGATTGCTGTAGTTCATGGGGCATAGGTACACCCACAGTGCTGATAGGGAAGGAGTTCCAGGATTTTAACCTCGGGACAGTGAAGGAAAGGTGACAACATTCCAAGTCAGGATGATATGTAACTTGGAGGTAAATTTGGAGGTAGTGCTGATCCCCTGTGCATGCACCCCCTAGTTCTAGATGGTAGAGGCTGTGTATTGAGAGATTATTTTCAGGAAGTCTTAATCATTTGCTGCACTGTACTTTGTAGAGTCAAAGAGTCTTTGAGGTTTACAACATGGAAACATGCCGCCCAGATTTTACCATGAAGCTAATCCAAATTAAGAACAAAGAAATGTACAGCACAGGAACAGACCCTTCGGTCCTCCAAACCCGTGCCGATCATGCTGCCCGACTAAACTACATTCTTCTACACTTCCTGGGTCCGTATCCCTCTATTCCCATCCGATTCATGTATTTGTCGAGATGCCCCTTAAATGTCACTATCGTCCCTGCTTCCACCACCTCCTCCGGCAGCGAGTTCCAGGCACCCACTACCCTCTGTGTAAAAAACTTGCCTTGTACATCTACTCGAAACCTTGCCCCTCGCACCTTAAACCTATGCCCCCTAGTAATTGACCCCTCTACCTCCACTCTGTCTATGCCCCTCACAATTTTGTAGACCTCTATCAGGTCGCCCCTCAACCTCCGTCGTTCCAGTGAGAACAAACCAAGTTTATTCAACCGCTCCTCCTAGCTAATGCCCTCCATGCCAGGCAACATTCTGGTAAATCTCTTCTGCACCCTCTCTAAAGCCTCCACATCCTTCTGGTAGTGTGGCGACCAGAATTGAACACTAGACTCGCAAATTGCCCGCATTTGGCTCATATCCCTCTATACCCATCTTACCCATATATCTATCTAAATGGTTTAAAAAAAAAATTTTTATTATGGTTTTCACAGAATATCAGTAACAAAATGAAAAAGGAACCCAACAGGGTTAAGTACAAAACACAGTCCAAAAAAGCAACCCTCCATACTCTCCTCCCCCCTGAACATAAATAATAAATTAACACCCCGACTTAACACAAAGCAAACATAGCAAATATATACACCCCCTCAGACCCCCCAGTGTAAATAAACAAAAACAAAAATAAAGTAACCCCCCCCCCCCGAGTTGCTGCTGCCATTGACCAATGTCTACCGTTGTCTAGACATTGACCAATGTCTACATTGACCAATTTCACCCTCTCCAACTTAATAAACCCTGCCATATTGTTGATCCAGGATTCCACGCTTGGGGGCCACGCATCTTTCCATTGAAGAAGAATCCTCCGCCGGGCTACCAGGGACGCAAAGGCCAGAATACCGGCCTCTTTCGCCCCCTGCACTCCCGGCTCCTCTGCCACCCCAAATATTGCGAGCCCCCAGTCCGGCTTGACCCTGGAACCTACCACCCTCGACACCGTCCTCGCTACACCCCTCCAAAATTCCTCCAGCGCTGGGCATGCCCAGAACATATGGGTGTGATTCGCTGGGCGCCCCAAGCACCTAACACACCTGTCCTCGCCCCCAAAGAACCGGCTCATCCTTGTCCCGGTCATGTGTGCCCAGTGCAGCACCTTAAACTGTATGAGGCTGAGCCTCGCACACGAAGAGACAGAGTTCACCCTCCCTAGGGCATCTGCCCACGTCCCTTCCTCGATATCCTCTCCCAACTTCTCCTCCCACTTACCTTTCACCTCCACCACCGAAGCCCTCCTCCTCCTGCATCACCTGGTAAGTTTCTGAGATCTTCCCCACTCCCACCCACCCCTGAATGCGAATGTGCGGAGAGCACCCTGTCCTGTACTGTGCGTGGCAGCAGCCGCGGGAATTCCACCACCGGCTGCCTGGCAAACGCCCTTACCTGTAAGTACCTGAAGGTGTTCCCCGGGGGGAGCCCGTACTTCTTCTCCAGCTCACCCAGGCTCGCGAACTTCCTGTCCACAAACAGGTCTCCCAACCTTCGTATCCCTGCCCTGTGCCACCCTGAAAACCCTTCATCTGTTCTCCCTGGGACGAACCGGTGGTTCCCCCGTATTGGGGTCCACACCGAGGCCCCAACATCCCCCCTGTGCCACCTCCACTGCCCCCAGATTTTGAGGGCAGCCGCCACTACCGGGCTCGTGGTATACCTCCTTGGAGGGACCGGCAGCGGCGCCGTTGCCAGCGCCCCCAGACTCGTACCCACACAAGACGCCGTCTCCAGCCTCTTCCATGCAGCCCCCTCCCCCTCCATCACCCACCTGCGCACCATCGTCGCATTGGTGGCCCAGAGGTTGGGCAGCGCCAGCCCCCCCCTATCTCTACTCCGCTCCAGGAACACCCTTCTCACCCTCGGAGTCCCTCGCGCCCACACAAACCCCATTATGCTCCTGTTGACCCGCCTAAAAAAGGCCTTCGGGATAAACATGGGGAGGCACTGGAACAGGAACAAAAACCTTGGGAGCACCGTCATTTTGATTGACTGTACCCTACCCGCAAAGGACAGCGGCAACGTGTCCCACCTCTTGAACTCCTCCTCCATTTGCTGTAGTTCATGGGGCATAGGTACACCCTTGTGCCAGCCTTGTGAAATTAAGCCTATGCAGGGCCCCCCAGCTTCTGGCCACCTGGACCCCCAAATACCTGAAGCTCCTCTCCGCCCTTTTTAGTAGGAGCTCGCCAATCCCCCCTCTCCTGGTCCCCTGGGTGAACCACGAACAGCTCGCTCTTCCCCATGTTAAGCTTGTACCCCGAGAAATACCCAAATTACCTGAGGATCCTCATTACCTCCGGCATTCCCCCCACCGGGTCCGCCACATATAGCAGCAAGTCGTCCGCATAGAGCGACACCCTATGCTCCTCCCCACCCCGCACCAACCACTTCCAGTTCCTTGGCTCCCTCAGTGCCATAGCCAGGGGTTCAATCGCCAGTGCGAAGAGTAGGGGGGGAAAGGGGCCACCCCGCCTCGTCCCTCGGTACAACCAAAAGTACTCGGACCTCCTCCTGTTCGTGGCCACCCTCGCCATCAGGACCTCATACAACATACTCACCCACCTGACAAACCCCTCCCCAAACCCGAACCTCTTCAGCACCTTCCACAGGTACCCCCACTCTACCCTATCGAAGGCTTTCTCAGCGTCCATCGGCACCACTATCTCCGCCTCCCTCTCCCTCGCCGGCATCATGATAACGTTCAGAAGCCTCCGCACATTCGTGTTCAACTGCCTTCCCTTCACGAACCCCGTCTGGTCTTCGTGGATGACCTGCGGCACACAATCCTCAATCCTTGTGGCTAAGACCTTCGCCAGCACCTTGGCATCTACGTTTAGCAACGAAATCGGCCTGTAAGACCCACACTGCAGGGGATCCTTGTCCCGCTTCAGGATCAAGGAGATCAGTGCCCGGGACATAGTCGGGGGAAAAGCCCCCCCTCCCTTGCCTCATTTAAGGTCCTAACTAGCAACGGGCCCGGTGCCTTCCCCGCCTGCATGCTCCCTATCCCGTTGGTCAGCTCCTCCAGCCTAATCGGGGCCCCCAGTCCCACCACCAATCCCTCCTCCACCTTCTGAAACCTCAATTGGTCCAGGAAGCGGCCCATCCCTCCCTCCTCCAGTGGGGGCTCGGACCGATACAATTCCTCATAAAAGTCCCTGAAGACCCCATTGATGCCAACCCCACTCCGCACCACACTCCCTCCCCTGTCCTTAACTCCCCCAATCTCCCTAGCTGCGTCCCGCTTCCGAAGCTGATGTGCCAGCATCCGGCTTGCCTTTTCCCCATACTCGTAAATCGCCCCCTGGACCTTCCTCCACTGCACCTCTGCCTTTCTGGTGGTGACCATGTCGAATTCGGCCTGGAGGCTGCGCGTCTTCCTCAACAGTCCTTCCTCAGGTACCTCCGCATACCTCCTGTCTACCGTCACCATCTCCCCCACCAGCCTCTCCCTCTCCCCCCGCTCCCTCCGCTCCTTGTGGGCCCTAATGGAGATCAGCTCTCCCCTAACCACCGCCTTCAGCGCCTCCCATACCATCCCCACTCGGACCTCCCCATTATCGTTGGCCTCCAGGTACCTCTCTATGCTTCCTCGGACCCGCTCACTCACCTGCTCGTCCGCCAACAGCCCCACCTCCAAGCACCACAACGGGTGCTGGTCCCTCTCCTCCCCCAGCTCTAAGTCCACCCAATGCGGGGTGTGATCCGAAATGGCTATCGCCGAGTACTCGGTATCCTCTACTCTCGCTATCAGCGCCCTGCTCAAAATAAAAATGTCCATCCGGGAATAAGCCTTATGGACATGTGAGAAGAATGAAAATTCCCTAGCCCCCGGCCTTGCAAATCTCCAAGGATCCACCCCTCCCAACTGGTCCATAAACCCCCTCAGCACCTTAGCCGCCGCCGGCTTCCTACCCGTCCTAGACCTGGAGCGATCCAGTGCCGGATCCAACACGGTGTTAAAGTCTCCCCCCATTATCAGGCCCCCCACTTCCAAGTCTGGGGTCCGACCCAACATGCGCCGCATAAAACCCGCATCGTCCCAGTTCGGGGCATACACATTGACCAGTACCACCCTCTCTCCCTGAAGCTTACCACTTTCCATTACGTACCTACCGCCATTGTCTGCCACAATGCTCGACTCCTCGAATTACACCTTAATTTCCACCAAGATCGCCACCCCTCGATTTTTGGCATCCAGCCCTGAATGAAACACCTGACCAACCCACCCTTTCCTCAATCTTACCTGGTCTGCCACCTTCAGGTGTGTCTCCTGGAGCATGACCACATCCGTCTTCAGCCCCTTCAGGTGAGCGAACACGCGGACCCGCTTGACCGGCCCGTTCAGTCCCTTTACATTCCAGGTTATCAGCCAGATCAGGGGGCTACCCGCCCCCATCCCCGCCAACTAGCCATAACCCCTCCTCGGCCAGCCACGCGCCCGGCCCGTTCCCCACGGCGGCAGGCCCCGTCTCGACCCCCCCCCGCTCGCTCCAGCTCCCCCTTGACTATAGCAGCAGCAACTCGATTCCCCAAACGCCCATCCCGACCCTCAATCTGTGTCCAACTTCTCGGCCTGAACAAAAGCCCACGCCTCCTCCGGAGATTCAAAATAATGGTGCCTGTCCGTGTAGGTGACCCACAGTCGCGCCGGCTGCAACATGCCAAACTTCACCCCCTTCCTGTGCAGCACCGCCTTCGCTCAATTTTACCCGGCCCTCCGCTTCGCCACTTCCGCACTCCAGTCCTGGTATATTCGAACCTCCACGTTCTCCCACCTGCTGCTCCTCTCCTTCTTGGCCCACCTGAGCACACATTCCCGATCAGCGAACCGATGAAACTGCGCCAGCACCGCCCGCGGAGGCACGTTAGACTTGGGCCTCCTCGCCAGCACTCTAAGGGACCCTTCCAGCTCCAGGGGCCCCTGGAAGGACCCCGCTCCCATCAGCTTATCGATAGAAGCCTTCATCGGCTCCAGCATGTCCGCTTTAATCTCCCTGAAGCAGCGCTGGATAAGCTGCTGTTGCTCCTGCGCCCACTGCATCCATGCTGCCTGGTCCCCGCCCGCTGCCATTTTGTTCTTCTTCCCTCGCACCTTCTTCGGGTCCACCATCACGTTTTAGTTGCCCCGCTCCTAGTAAAAGCCATATACTGTCGGGGATCTATTGTACTCTCCTTCCCACAGCAGGAAACGTCGAAAAGAATCCTGTTGGGGGCCCTGAAAAGAGCCCAAAAGTCTGTTTTTTGCGGGAGCATAGCCGCAACCGGAAGTGACTGTCTAAATGTTTTTTAAAAGACAAAAATTGTACCCACCTCTACTATTGCCTCTGGCAGCTCGTTCCAGACACGCACCACCCTCTGTGTGAAAATATTGTCCCTCTGGGCCCTTTTGTTTCTCTCCCCTCTCACCTTAAACCTATGCCCTCTAGTTTTAGACTCCCCTGCCTTTGGGAAAAGAGTACGAAGTCTTACAACACCAGGTTAAAGTCCAACAGGTTTGTTTCGATGTCACTAGCTTTCGGAGCGCTGCTCCTTCCTCAGGTGAATGAAGAGGAAAAGATGTTGACTATCTACCTGATCTATGCCCCTCATTATTTATGGACCTCTATATGATCACCCCCAAGCCTCCTACGCTCCAGGGAAAAAAGTCCCAGTCTATCCAGCGTCTCCTTTTAAATCAAACCAAGTCCTGGTAGCATCCTAGTAAATCCTTTCTGCACTCTTTCTAGTTTAATAACATCCTTTCTATAATAGGATGACACAGTATTCCAAGATTCAAGGTTGGGGTGGTGAGGAGGTGGTCAAAAGTATGGGGGTAAGGAGGGCCTAGAAGGAAGTGGGGTGGAAAGATTGGGGCTGTCGGACGAAATGCCGCCCGATCTGCGACTGGCCTTTACTCGCCAGCTGGGAACCCTCTAAGTATAGCCTTCGTGGGGTGAAATTCCCCGAGGCTAAACAAATGACAAAGTGTCGATGAATAGCGGGATGTTTCTTGGCACTGCAGGCGCCACAAAACACTGCACCAATAACACCATTCAGCGGACTTTAATTATCGTCCACTCAAATGCGCACAGCGTCTTTGAATTGTTGCTAAGTAAAGCAAAAGGGACTTGATTCAACCAAATAGGAACAAGTCTCATAGTGAGCACGTTTAGTCACATGCTTCCCGGCACTCGCAGTGCCAAGAAAAACATGACTATTCAATGTGACTTGCGTTGTATAAGGGATCTTTATGGGGAACGCATGGCCGAGACAGCACAAAGCCCCCTTTTGTACAATGGGAAGCTTTGCTTGCCAGAACTCCCCAGTGTAGTGAAAGAAAATAGCGTCCCAATCTCCGAGGCCCCCGAAGCAATCCCCGAACTCCCCTCACAGCCCAAATGCAGTGTGGGAGGGTTTCCAGCACCCCCCACCCCCCCTCCCCACCACCCCCCAAAGACCCATGCAAGGCACTTCCAGCAGAATCCCATGCATGCACAAAAATGCCAGCCTGGCACCCTGGCAATGCCACCTGGGCACCATCTGGCTAGCACCCAGATTGCATTTCCAGGGTGCCCAGGTAGCACCAACAGTGCCAGGGCACCACCATCCCCCAAGGGCATGCAGCTGGAGGCCTCTGATCCCCTAGGAAACCCCACAAGTGCTGATCCATCTGGTCCCCATTTGTGGGACTTGTGCTGAACGGTGCTTACCCAAGGTCTCCAAGGCAAAAAGGATCAATTCTAAAGCCTCATGTCGCTTGGGAATCTGTACATTACAGTGAGCCTATCGGTTGGATATTGATGAAAGTTTGGCTATTCTATTAGGTTTCATGAATGAAATATCCCAGGAAAATGATCGATCGGATGCCTACGAGATGTGAACAAAGAACAAAGAAATGTACAGCACAGGAACAGGCCCTTCGGTCCTCCAAGCCCGTGCCGACCATGCTGCCCGACTAAACTACAATCTTCTACACTTCCTGGGTCCGTAGCCCTCTATTCCCATCCTATTCATGTATTTGTCAAGATGCCCCTTAAATGTCACTATCGTCCCTGCTTCCACCACCTCCTCCGGTAGCGAGTTCCAGGCACCCACTACCCTCTGCGTAAAAAACTTGCCTCGTACATCTACTCTAAACCTTGCCCCTCTCACCTTAAACCTATGCCCCCGAGTAAATGACCCCTCTACCCCGGGGAAAAGCCTCTGACTATCCACTCTGTCTATGCCCCTCATAATTTTGTAGACCTCTATCAGGTCTCCCCTCAACCTCCTTCGTTCCAGTGAGAACAAACCGAGTTTATTCAACCGCTCCTCATAGCTAATGCCCTCCATACCAGGCAACATTCTGGTAAATCTCTTCTGCACCCTCTCTAAAGCCTCCACATCCTTCTGGTAGTGTGGCGACCAGAATTGAACACTATACTCCAAGTGTGGCCTAACTAAGGTTCTATACAGCTGCAACATGACTTGCCAATTCTTATACTCAATGCCCCGGCCAATGAAGGCAAGCATGCCGTATGCCTTCTTGACTACCTTCTCCACCTGTGTTGCCCCTTTCAGTGACCTGTGGACCTGTACTCCTAGATCTCTTTGACTTTCAATACTCTTGAGGGTTCTACCATTCACTGTATATTCCCTCCCTGCATTAGACCTTCCAAAATGCATTACCTCACATTTGTCCGGATTAAACTCCATCTGCCATCTCTCCACCCAAGTCTCCAAACAATCTAAATCCTGCAGTATCCTCTGACAGTCCTCATCGCTATCCGCAATTCCACCAACCTTTGTGTCGTCTGCAAACTTACTAATCAGACCAGTTACATTTTCCTCCAAATCATTTATATATACTACAAACAGCAAAGGTCCTGCACTGATCCCTGTGGAACACCACTGGTCACAGCCCTCCAATTAGAAAAGCATCCTTCCATTGCTACTCTCTGCCTTCCAAGACCTAGCCAGTTCTGTATCCACCTTGCCAGCTCACCCCTGATCCCGTGTGACTTCATCTTTTGTACTAGTCTACCACGAGGGACCTTGTCAAAGGCCTTACTGAAGTCCATATAGACAACATCCACTGCCCTACCTGCATCAATCATCTTAGTGACCTCCTCGAAAAACTCTATCAAGTTAGTGAGACACGACCTCCCCTTCACAAAACCATGCTGCCTCTCACTAATACGTCCATTTGCTTCCAAATGGGAGTAGATCCTGTCTCGAAGAATTCTCTCCAGTAATTTCCCTACCACTGAAGTAAGGCTCACCGGCCTGTAGTTCCCTGGATTATCCTTGCTACCCTTCTTAAACAGAGGAACAACATTGGCTATTCTCCAGTCCTCCGGGACATCCCCTGAAGACAGTGAAGATCCAAAGATTTCTGTCAAGGCCTCAGCAATTTCCTCTCCAGCCTCCTTCAGTATTCTGGGGTAGATCCCATCAGCCCCTGGGGACTTATCTACCTTAATATTTTTTAAGACACCCAACACCTCGTCTTTTTGGATCTCAATGTGACCCAGGCTATCTACACACCCTTCTCCAGACTCAACATCGACCAATTTCTTCTCTTTGGTGAATACTGATGCAAAGTATTAATTTAGTACCTCGCCCATTTCCTCTGGCTCCACACATAGATTCCCTTGCCTATCCTTCAGTGGGCCAACCCTTTCCCTGGCTACCCTCTTGCTTTTTATGTACGTGTAAAAAGCCTTGGGATTTTCCTTAACCCTATTTGCTAATGACTTTTCGTGAACCCCTTCTAGCCCTCCTGACTCCCTGCTTAAGTTCCTTCCTACTTTCCTTATATCCCACGCAGGCTTCGTCTGTTCCCAGCCTTTTAGCCCTGACAAATGCCTCCTTTTTCTTTTTGACGAGGCCTACAATATCTCTCGTTAGCCAAGGTTCCCGAAAATTGCCGTATTTATCCTTCTTCCTCACAGGAACATGCCAGTCCTGAATTCCTTTCAACTGCCACTTGAAAGCCTCCCACATGTCAGATGTTGATTTGCCCTCAAACATCCGCCCCCAATCTATGTTCTTCAGTTCACGCCTAATATTGTTACAATTAGCCTTCCCCCAATTTAGCACATTCATCCTAGGACCACTCTTATCCTTGTCCACCAGTACCTTAAAACTTACTGAATTGTGGTCACTGTTACCGAAATGCTCCCCTACTGAAACATCTACCACCTGGCCGGGCTCATTCCCCAATACCAGGTCCAGTACCGCCCCTTCCCTAGTTGGACTGTCTACATATTGTTTTAAGAAGCCCTCCTGGAAGCTCCTTACAAACTCTGCCCCGTCTAAGCCCCTGGCACTAAGTGAGTCCCAGTCAATATTGGGGAAGTTGAAGTCTCCCATCACCACAACCCTGTTGTTTTTACTCTTTTCCAAAATCTGTCTACCTATCTGCTCCTCTATCTCCCGCTGGCTGTTGGGAGGCCTGTAGTAAACCCCCAACATTGTGACTGCACCCTTCTTATTCCTGATCTCTACCCATATAGCCTCACTGCCCTCTGAGGTGTCCTCCCGCAGTACAGCTGTGATATTCTCCCGAACCAGTAGCGCAACTCCGCCTCCCCTTTTACATCCCCCTCTATCCCGCCTGAAACATCTAAATCCTGGAACGTTTAGCTGCCAATCCTGCCCTTCCCTCAACCAGGTCTCTGTAATGGCAACAACATCATAGTTCCAAGTACTAATCCAAGCTCTAAGTTCATCTGCCTTACCTGTAATACTTCTTGCATTAAAACATATGCACTTCAGGCCACCAGACCCGCTGTGTTCAGCAACTTCCCCCTGTCTGCTCTGCCTCAGAGCCCCACTGTCCCTATTCCCTGGTTCTCCCTCAATGCTCTCACCTTCTGACCTAGTGCTCCCGTGCCCACCCCCCTGCCATACTAGTTTAAACCCTCCCGTGTGACACTAGCAAACCTCGCGGCCAGGATATTTATGCCTCTCCGGTTTAGATGTAACCCGTCCTTATATAGGTCACACCTGCCCCGGAAGAGCTCCCAGTGGTCCAGATAACGTAAACCCTCCCTCCTACACCAGCTGTTTAGCCACGTGTTTAGCTGCTCTCTCTTCCTATTTCTAGCCTCACTGGCACGTGGCACAGGGAGTAATCCCGAGATTACAACCCTAGAGGTCCTGGGCGAAAGTCTCCTACCCGCCCCGCCACATTTCTGCGCTGACCGGCCGGCGGGAGTCTCCGTAACGCCGGCCGGTCAATGGGGTTTCCCATTGTGGGGCAGCCCCACGCCGTCGGGAAACCCCCGGGCGCCGGCAGAACGGAGACTCCCGCCGGCGGAGAATGACGCCCCCTGTCTTTTAACTTTCTGCCTAGCTCCCTGAACTCCTGCTGCAGGACCTCATGCCCCTTCCTGCCTATGTCGTTAGTACCAATATGTACAACGACCTCTGCCTGTTTGCCCTGTGGTCAGATTTTGTTTGCTTTTGAAACATGGACAGTTCGTCAATGGAGGAGCATGTCATGGACTTTAACAGATTGCATAAAAGATTGAAGAAATTCAACTTGGAAATTCCCTGTTCAAATCTCGCATTTAAATCACGAAATTGTGCTCAGGTGATGCATATGGACATCTCTTGATTTTGCCAGTGATTGTATTCTCGGAAAGGTAGTCCCATTCGGATCAGGGGCGAAATTCTCCGGAAACGGCGCGATGTCCGTCAACTGGCGCCCAAAACGGCGCCAATCAGACGGGCATCGCGCCGCCCCGCCACATCTTTGGGGGCCGAGCCCCAACATTGAGGGGCTAGGCCGACGCCGGAGGAATTTCCGCCCCGCCAGCTGGCGGAAACGGCCTTTGTTGCCCCGCCAGCTGCCGCGGAAATGACATCTCCGGGCGGCGCATGCGCGGGAGCGTCAGCGGCCGCTGACAGTTTCCCACGCATGCGCAGTGGAGGGAGTCTCTTCCACCTCTGCCATGGTGGAGACCGTGGCGGAGGCGGAAGGGAAAGAGTGGCCCCACGGCACAGGCCCGCCCGCGGATCGGTGGGCCCCGTTCGCGGGCCAGGCCACCGTGGGGGCATCTCCCGGGGTCAGATCGCCCCGCGCCCCCCCCCCAGGACCCCGGAGCCCCCCCACGCTGCCTTGTCCCGCCGGTAAGGTAGGTGGTTTAATTTACACCGGCGGGACAGGCAATTTATCGGCGGGACTTCGGCCCATCCGGGCCGGAGAATCGAGCGGGGGGGCCTGCCAACCGGCGAGGCGCGATTCCCGCCCCCGCCGAATATCCAGTGCCGGAGACTTCTGCAACCGGCGGGGGCGGGATTCACGCCTGCCCCCGGCGATTCTCCGACCCGGCGGGTCGTCGGAGAATGTCGCCCCAGATGTCTGCTGCATTGAAAAGTATCCGAGGGAAGTTAACATTTCCAGCAACCTTTTGAGATCGTCCAGATACTGGACACAGGTGCCAGTACAATGGAAGCATTGCAGACAAAAGGAATGAGGGTAAAAGCACTTGAGCAAATCTTGATACCACAGGAGCCAACAGGAACAGTAGGTAAATGAATTCCAGGAACACCCAGGGAACAGTTAACTGATGATTCATGTATGACTCAAAATATAATTTTGTGATTAACTGCCCAAAGTGGAACAGTAAGGTTCTCGAAGTGACCCATGTCACAGAATTTGATGATGATGTTGATGATTAGTTTGAAAGAATTATACTAGTCACAAGAAGCTTTAGTCCAATGATGAGTGTATTAGTTATGGATTTATTAACTGTGTGGCACTAGATAGTGGTTGCATAATGATGATGTAGAACGGATGAGCTATCTAGAATCACTCAGTCGTGAGGATCAACGTAAGGTCAGGGAGTATGAAAGTTCTATTTCCTTTAGGCTTAGGGATGACAACACGCTGGCATCACTAAAAAGAGTGGTGATTCTATGTAAAATTGCTGGAGTAAGCCACATTATTAGTACAGTTGCAATGTTGAATGAGATACCATTGCTGTTAATAAAGCTTTCAATGAAAAAATTAAACTGGACATGTTTTTGGAAGGTCAGTGGATCAGCAGTCAGGGCATTATTATATTTCCTCAAAAAAATCTACTGTTCCAAATCAGAATGTTAGAGAGGCATTAATGGTATCAGGTGGAAGCATCAAAGAGAAAAAACAAACAAATTGTCTTAAAGCTGCACAGACAATTTGTTTACCCTCCTATTGAAGGATGCAGGTTTGGTTGCTAAGGAGTATACAAGGTACATCAAAGAGGTTCTGCAAAACGTGAAATATGTAAGCAGTACTGAAGGACACCGCCACATCCTGTCGTGTTCTTCCATTAGCACATGACTTTAATGAGGTGGTTGCCATGGATCTAAAGGTATGGGACAGAAATATTTTCATTTTATACTTTGTTGACATGGCAACCAGATTTAGGCTGGAATTTTCCGGCCGTTGCGATTCACTTTTTCTGCTGCCAGTGCACCCCCGACCGGTTTCCTGCAGGGTGGGATGGTTCCCTGCAGGGTGGGATGGTTTCAATGGGAAATCCCATTTCCAAACGGAGGAGTACAGCATCTCACCGCCAGCTAACAGCGCACCGCCAAGGAACATGTGTGTCCCGTTCAGGTCCCTTATTCAAAGTGAGTCACATTGAATAGCCTTTCCACAGTAATACGTGGCAAGGATAAAAGGATGATTGTAGATAAAGTCATGGCGTGATGGATAGGGGTTGGATTTGGGATACTGGCTCAGTTTCTGTATGATAATGATAGGGAATTTATTCATGATGAGTTTAAAGACCTGTGTGAAAACATGAACATTGTGGTCATGAATACTGCAGCCTGAAAGTCCTTTCAACAATGGACTTTGGGAATGGAACCATAGTGATAGATGCGATGCTGCAAAATTCTTGACTGATCAACAAAACTACAAGTGGACAACTGCGCCATCACAGGAGGTTCATGCAAACAATTCATTTCAGGGGCGGGATGCTCCGCAATCGGCGCGACGTCCGCCGGCCGGCGCCAAAAACGACACAAATCAGTCCGGCATCGCGCCGCCCCAAAGGTGCGGAATCCTCCGCATCTTGAGGGACCGAGCCCTCACCTTGAGGGGCTAGGCCCGCGCCGGACTGATTTCCGCCCCGCCAGCTGGCGGGAAAGGCCTCTGGTGCCCCGCCAGCTGGCGTGAAACTGACTTTGCCGTGCGACGCATGTGGGCCGCTCACTGCATCCCCGCGCATGCGCAGTGGAGGGGGTCTCTTCCGCCTCTGCCATAGTGGAAACCATGGCGAAGGCGGAAGGAAGAGAGTGCCCCCATGGCACAGGCCCGCCCGCGGATCGGTGGGCCCCGATCGCAGGCCATGCCACCATGGGGGCACCCCCCGGGGCCAGATCGCCCCGCGTCCCCCCCAGGACCACGGAGCCCGCCCGCGCCGCCTTGTCCCGCCGGTAAGAGAGGTGGTTTGATTCTCGCCGGTGGGACAGGCATTGCAGCAGCGGGACTTCGGCCCATCGCTAGCGGGAGAATCGCCGGGGGGGGCCTGCCAACCGGCGCGGCCCGATTCCCGCCCCTGCCGAATATCCGGTACCGGAGACTTCGGCAACCGGCGGGGGCGGGATTCACGGCGGCCAACGCCTATTCTCCTACCCGCTGGGAGGTCGGAGAACGACGCCCCTGTCCCAGAAGGGACCATAATTAGTTCAATTTTTTCTGCATTTTTTAATGCTTTATGTGCAGGGAGAAGGGCTTTCATTAAGCCTGGGGTCTCAGAGACAATTCAGAGATCTCTAAAGCATTGTATGAGGCTGTCTGAGATGGACATTAATTCTGGTGATTTGGTGTATCACAGAAGAGAGGGTTGTAGGGAGTGAAATCGCCCGTGAAAGGTAATAAAGTTGCCACAGTCCCAGTTGACCATTGGCTACTTTCCCCTTTGATGAGGAGAGCCGATTTGTGGTGATTTAACCTGTGGATCACCACATCTCAGGCGAGGGCAAGGTTAAGAAGGCGAGGCCTTCATGAATAACCTCAGCCGGTACAGGGATTGAACCCATGCTGTTTGCCTCGCTCTGTATCACAAACTACCTGTCCAGCCAACTGAACTGAACCGGCCCCATGATAAGGTAATAGGGCACAATGGTAAAACAGTGGTTAGCCAAATATCTCTCAGTTAATCAGAATTGATTACAAGCTCTCAGAATTCAAACAACTGATAGGAGGTGACAAGGCACTCTGTGCGTGACTCAATCATGAGTGTTGCAATGACAGATCTAAGGAAGAGAATCCGATAGATCAGGGGCTGGATGAAGGCTGTCTATCTAACCATGACACACAGAATAGGCTATCACATCAAGGCCAATTGCCTAAGGTGGGTAATCGAGTGGTATGGGCACAAATAAGTCAGATTTTGAACGTCTATGCCTGATCAGACAGAAAACTACCCACTTACCTGTGGATGGTCTTTCTGTCAAAACTTCCAATCAAAGATCCTGCAGAACTCACATGGTGCAGGAGTCAATAGAGAGAACAGTGTAGAGAATCTGTGCAGAGGCAACGTCCCATTTTTACAGCGTTGGCTACCATATTCTGATATGTGTTTAGATGTTCCCAAGCATCACTGTGTGTTCATGAATGAGTGAGTGAATGGGTGAGTACGTAGTTGTGTGAGTGGGTAGGATGGCAGCTGGTAGGGTGGGTGAGTAGGTAGGTTTGTTGGGGTGGGTGGGAGGGGAGGTAGTCAGGTGGCTGAGAGGCAAATTTGGGGTGTTTGTTACCCAAGGGTTAAACTAGGATTTTTCTATCTCACGTTTTCCGGGTAACCACCCAGGTAAGTAAGTCAGAACTGCCCGAAGTCTTCAATCTAACCCAGAGTCAGAGACTTTTTCTGAAGGTCTTGGGGAGAAGGAGAATTGCCCATCGGAAGTTCAAACATCCCAGGCAATTCCCACAGTCTGTCCGTCGAGACCTTTGCGGGGTCTGATATCTCAACACGTGATTGAAGGCGGTCAATTTTCAGAAATTAAAATGAACGCTGAACAGATTAGAAGAGCGGCCTAAAGTACCTTATACCCTGGTGTGGCAAATATTTAGACCTTATATGTTGCTGGTGGTATAGAATATTAAAGAGTACGTAGCAGTCTGACCAATTATCCTTCAGTCTTGTCAACATCATCACAAATGCAGTCATTATGTTTCATACAAACATATCTCCAACATTTTTAATGCAACTACTAGAACCATTCAGTGACGGCTTCATGGAGGTTTTGTGGCACAATGGATGGCTTCCACCACTCTGAACCAGAGGCTCTTCGTTTCAGTCCCACCCCAGGACTTCATGGCTACGTTTTGCAGCGTGACCAAGCAGGTTGACAGTCAACCTGTGAATCCTTCAGGTATGCAAAAGTCAGCGGTAAGAGCAGGAGAGTTTCCTGGTCAGCCAGAACCATGTGGTAGCTGCAGCGGAACAACCTCCCCATGTTAAATGGGTTCCAATGGAAAGGTTCCTCCTCGATTCGAGGGACCGTTAGTAAGAGAGACTGGGCGAAATTCTCCTGAAACGGCGCGATGTCCGCCGACTGGCGCCCAAAACGGCGCAAATCAGACGGGCATCGCGCCGCCCCAAAGGTGCAGAATGCTCCGCATCTTTGGGGGCCGAGTCCCAACCTTAAGGGGCTAGGTTGGCGCCGGACGAATTTCCGCCCCGCCAGCTGGCGGAAAAGGCCTTTGGTGCCCCGCCAGCTGGCGCGGAAATGACATCTCCGGGCAGCGCATGCGCGGGAGCGTCAGCGGCCGCTGACGGCATTCCCGCGCATGCGCAGTGGAGGGAGTCTCTTCTGCCTCCGCCATGGTGGAGACCGTGGCGGAGGCGGAAGGGAAAGAGTGCCCGCACGGCACAGGGCCGCCCGCGGATCGGTGGGCCCCGATCGCGGGCCAGGCCACCGTGGGGGCACCCCCCGGGGCCAGATCGCCCTGCGCCCCCCCCCAGGACCCCGAAGCCCGCCCTCACCGCCTTGTCCCGCCGGTAAGGTAGGTGGTTTAATTTACGCCGGCGGGACAGGTATTTTAGCGGCGGGACTTCGACCCATCCGGGCCGGAGAATCGCGCGGGGGGGCCCGCCAACCGGCGCGACGCGATTCCCGCCCCCGCTGAATATCCGGTGCCAGAGACTTCGGCAACTGGCGGGGGCGGGATTCACGCCAGCCCCCAGCGATTCTCCGACCCGGCGGGGGGGTCGGAGAATCTCGCCCAGGTTCTCTCTAACAGAAATATATTATTTTCTGTTAAGTATGGACGATTATTTCTGCTTTTTTTTGTTGTGAAATTTGCAATGAGGGGGTTGAAATTCATTCACAAAGTGCCGAATGCTTGTGGAGGTATTTCGTTCAGATGAACAGAAACAAAGATAAATGTTAACTACATAATTCCAGATTCACACTTACAAATGAATTGAAACCAGCGGTATTCAGTAAAAGGCATAAATCATCTATTTATATCATCTGAACTGTTCAAGCAAATTACTACCCGACTACCGACCACTGGTAGCCATTCCACACGCACAAAGTGCTTTGAAAGGTCAGTAGCCACATTGCTGGTTGCATCACTATTGAACTGTCGGGGTTAAGGAAAATCATTAGATTTAATTTCACCTCTAAATTGATTGCAAATAAAGAAGTTAATATTCAATAGAATCATATCATAGAAGAATAAAATTTACAGTGCAGAAGGAGGCCAGTCAGCCCAACAAGTCTGTAAAGGCCCTTGGAAAGAGCACCCTACTTAAGCCCACGCCACCTTACTCCAGTAACCCAGTAATCCTACCTAACCTTTTTGGACACTAAATAGGCAATTTAGCATGGCCAATCCACCTAACCTGCACATCTTTGGACTGTGGGAGGAAACCTGAGCACCCGGAGGAAACTCACGCAGGCACTGGGAGAACGTGCAGACTCTGCACAGACAATGACCCAAGTCGGGAATCGAACTGCAGACCCTGGAGCTGTGAAGCAACAGTGCTAACCACTGTGCTACTGTGCCGCCCAATAGGAATTTTAACAGAATGTTGAAAAGACTTTGGGTTGAATTCTCTGTCCAGCAATGCCGGAATTGTGAAACGCAATCGGGCGGAGAATCTCGTGACAGCCGGAAATCGAGGTCGGCGCTGGGTGCCAAACCAAATGTCATGCTCCGGTTCCGTGACCAGCGGTATGAATGCTTTATACGCTGCACACTTTATAAATGACCTGGAGGAGGGCGTAGAAGGATGGGTGAGTAAATTTGCAGATGACACTAAAGTCGGTGGAATTGTGGACAGTGCGGAAGGATGTTACAAGTTACAGAAGGACATAGATAAGCTGCAGCGCTGGGCTGAGAGGTGGCAAATGGAGTTTAATGCAGAAAAGTGTGAGGTGATTCATTTTGGAAGGAATAACAGGAAGACAGAGTACTGGGCTAATGGTAAGATTCGTTGTAATGTTGTAAGACTTCGTACGGTAAGATTCTTGGCAGTGTGGATGAGCAGAGAGATCTCGGTGTCCATGTACATAGATCCCTGAAAGTTGCCACCCAGGTTGAGAGGGTTGTAAAGAAGGTGTACGGTGTGTTAGCTTTTATTGGTAGAGGGATTGAGTTTCGGAGCCATGAGGTCATGTTGCAGTTGTACAAAACTCTGGTGCAGCCGCATTTGGAGTATTGCGTGCAATTCTGGTCGCCGCATTATAGGAAGCATTTGGAAGCATTGGAAAGGGTGCAGAGGAGATTTACCAGAATGTTGCCTGGTATGGAGGGAAGATCTTATGAGGAAAGACTGAGGGACTTGAGGCTGTTTTCGTTAGAGAGAAGAAGGTTAAGAGGTGACTTAATTGAGGCATACAAGATGATCAGAGGATTGGATAGGGTGGACAGTGAGAGCCTTTTTCATTGGATGGTGATGTCTAGCACAAGGGGACATAGCTTTAAATTGAGGGGAGATAGATATAAGACAGATGTCAGGTAGGTTCTTTACTCAGAGAGTAGTAAGGGCGTGGAATGCCCTGCCTGCAACAGTAGTGGACTCGCCAACACTAAGGGCATTCAAATGGTCATTGGATCGACATATGGACGATAAGGGAATAGTGTAGATGGGCTTTAGAGTGGTTTCACAGGTCGGCGCAACATCGAGGTTCGAAGGGCCTGTACTGCGCTGTAATGTTCTATGTTCACTGGCGTGACCATGCAAATTGTACAGAAAACGCCGTGGCCATTGTTGTAGATGAAGGAACAGACTCCACAAGAGGCCAGGCTGACATGGTACAACTCACTTTATTCCACACCAGTCACAATAATCACTTCTCTCCACTCTGCTCTCTCCTCTCTCCTCTCCACTCTCCCCTCTCCCCTCTCCGCTCTCACCTCTCCACTATCCACTCTCCCCTCTCCCCTCTCACTATCCCCTCTCCCCTCTCCCCTCTCCCCTCTCCACTCTCCCCTCTCCCCTCTCTCCACTCTCCCCTCTCCCCTCTCCGCTCTCACCTCTCCACTATCCACTCTCCCCTCTCCCCTCTCCACTCTCCCCTCTCCCCTCTCCCCTCTCCACTCTCCCCTCTCCACTCTCCCCTCTCTCCTCTCCCCTCTCCCCTCTCCCCTATCCCCTCTCCCCTCTCCACTGTCCACTCTCACCTCTCCACTCTCCACTCTCCCCTCTCCCCTCTCCACTCTCCACTCTCCACTCTCCACTCTCCACCTTCCCCTCTCCCCTCTCCACTCTCCCCTCTCCCCTCTCCACTCTCCCCTCTCTCCTCTCCACTCTCCCTCTCCACTCTCCCCTCTCCCCTCTCCACTATCCACTCTCACCTCTCCACTCTCCACTTTCCCCTCTCACCTCTCCACTCTCCCCTCTCCCCTCTCCACTCTCCACTCCCCACTCCCCCACAGGGTCTCCTTCCCCAAACTGATTCCAGGTTGGGAAGCTCTGTGGGAGCTCCTCCAATTAGGTGGGAGGTCCGCCCCATAGTCACCTGAGTAGCTCATACTCAGGTGTGTAGGAGGGGAAGCGGAGGTTATACAGTTCTGTCCCTGTAGGGGATCGTAACACCCCCCCCACCCCTCTCCCCCCACCCCGCCCCACCAAGTCCTGAGAAATGTTCACGTCCTCAGGCGAAGAGTCCCGTGTAAACTTGTGTTGCGGGTGAAGTTCCAGGGGCGATTCAATCAATCCTGGAGGTGTGTAGCGTACTGGGGACCGCCGCTTCCGCGAAGAACGTTGCAGCTGGCATGGCCCAGCCGGTAAGGCTGCCAGTACAAGTGGTGCCGGTGTGTCGTCGCTGGCCGATCCAATATCGGAATCCGCCTCGCTGTCCACGCCGTCGCTGACCGGATCCCCCAGCATCTCAGCAGTCAACAGGAGGCAGAATGGGCGGGTGGGGTCCCGGTTCCCCACTGGCCTCGGGTCTCCTCCTTGGCCATACAGGGGACGGTGTCTGGGTCCTGCATGGGGCCTTCTGGCCATGCGCCGGTAGTTCCTGGTCATGTCATCGTAAGTAGTCCAGGAGGAGGTGTGTCTCGGCCCCCTGCCCCTGAATCGCGTAGGAGACCGTCCCCATCCCCGAGGACTGTCCCAAGGATCCATGTGTCTCCCAGAGTTCTTTGAGGAGGTAACAAGGAAGTTAGACAAAGGAGAACCAGTGGACTTGATTTTTTTAGATTTCCAGAAAGCCTTTGACAAGGTGACGCATAAGAGACTGTTGAATAAGTTAAAAGCCAATGGTGTTAAGGGTAAGATTCTGGCATGGATAGAGGATTGGCTGAATGGCAGAAGGCAGAGAGTGGGGATAAAGGGGTCTTTTTCAGGATGGCAGCCGGTGACTAGTGGTGTGCCTCAGGGGTCTGTGCCGGGACCACAACTTTTCACGATATACATTAATGATCTGGAAGAAGGTACTGAAGGCACTGTTGCTAAGTTTGCAGATGATACAAAGATCGGTAGAGGGACAGGTAGTATTGAGGAAGCAAGGGGTCTACAGAAGGATTTGGACAAGGTGGGAGAGTGGGCAATGAAGTGGCAAATGAAATACAATGTGGAAAAGTGTGAGGTTATGCACTTTGGAAGGAGAAATTTAGGCATAGACTATTTTCTAAATGGGGAAATGCTTAGGAAATCAGAAGCACAAAGGGGCTTGGGAGTCCTTGTTCACGATTCTCTTAAGGTTAATGTGCAGGTTCAGTCGGTAGTTAAGAAGGCAAATGCAATGTTAGCATTCATGTCAAGAGGGCTAGAATACAAGAGCAGGGATGTACTTCTGAGGCTGTATAAGGCTCTGGTCAGACCCCATTGGGAGTATTGTGAGCAGTTTTGGGCCCCGTATCTAAGGAAGGATGTGCTGGCCTTGGAAATGGTCCAGAGGAGGTTCACAAGAATGATCCCTGGAATGAAGAACTTGTATGAGGAACGGTTGAGGACTCTGGGTCTGTACTCATTGGAGTTTAGAAGGATGAAGGGGGAGCTTATTGAAACTTACAGGATACTGCGAGGCCTGGATAGAGTGGATGTGGAGAGGATGTTTCCACTTGTAGGAAAAACTAGAACCAGAGGACACCATCTCAGAATAAAGGGATGATCCTTTAAAACAGAGATGAGGAGGAATTTCTTCAGCCAGAGGGTGGTGAATCTGTGGAACTCTTTGCTGCAGAAGGCTGTAGAGGGTAAATCACTGAGTGGCTTTAAGACAGAGATAGATAGGTTTTTGATGAATAAGGGCATCAGGGGATATGGGGAGAAGGCAGGAGAATGGGGATGAGAAAATATCAGCCATGATTGAATAGCGGAGCAGACTCGATGGGCCGAGTGGCCTAATTCTGCTCCTATGTCTTATGGTCTTATGACTCCAGTCCCGAAGTTCCTCACATAGATCTCTGAGATGGATGGACGAACCGGGTTCCTTTATTTCAACAGCTTCATGTCTGTTTCAATTGTTGACTGCTCACCCATATACAAGCGCACCTGGAAATTGCAAATTAGGGCTTCTTTCTCCTCTCTTGCTGGCCATCAGTTTGTCAGATGAGTAACAGTTAGCAGGCAGTTGAAACCACTCCCTCCCCATCTCCTGCATTTGTCACTTGGCTTATTTCACCAAAACATTTGCATATTTGACTGAATTCGCTGACAACATCTGTTTCTATGCTGGCGCGATCTTCCGGTCACGCTGCACCGGAAAGGAAGCTCACCACGGTGCAGCGTGGTCGGTGAAAGCTGGAAGACACCGCTCCCAGGATCTACCCATCTCGCAACGCCTTGTGAGATTCAATGCAATCTTGCGAGGCATTGCAAGGGAAACGCCACCCACAATGGGCGGGATCAACTTTTGACAAATCTGCATATTAGATTAGAACGGGGCAGTAAGTCTCACTCTAACGTGCAGATTTCCGAGGTATCTAAGGCTTTGGGATTCAATCCCTTCACCTCGGGGACCTCGGGCGAGCGCCGGTTGGCACTGGTCCCCACAAATGGGGACCAGACGGAACGTCACTCGTGGGGATCTCCAAGGGGATCGCAGGCCCCGAACTGCATGCCCTTTGGGAAGGGTGGTGCCCTGGCACTGCTAGTGTCACCTGGGTACCCGAGCAGCGCCACCTGGGTGCCAGATTGGTGGTGCCAAGCTGCAATTTATTTGCCTGCTTGCAATTGGGCTAGAGTTGCCGTTGTTGGGCGGTGTGGGGTGGGTGTAGGGAGATCCTCCCATGTTGTGTTCGGGCTGGGGGGAGGTTGTGGATTTTTTTGTGGGCCTTGGAGATGCCATTTAAAATGGCGTCCCAATCTCTCGCTACAATGGAGGTCCGGCTAGCAGAGCTCCCCATTGTACAAAATGGGGCTATGTGCGGCCTTGGCTGTGCCTTCCCCATTTAGGCCCCTTATTCAAAGTGAGTCGTGTCGAATAGCATGTGTTTCTCGGCATTGCAAGTGCCGGGGAACACACGGCTAAACGCGGTCGGTCGGGGACTTTGTTCCCTTTTGGGAAGATCACACCATGATTCTCTAAGCAGTCTGTTTTTCATTGGTGTCCATTTTGAATTATTAGGTCTTATAATCTTGAAGGTTTTGCTAAGAGCTCCTCTGGATGGGAGGCTACAATGCCCATCAGTAAGAGTAGCTTGGTAACATTACTATTAAATAAGTTAGCTAAGTCCTGAAGGAAATATCTACCAGACTGGGCTTGCAGAAGATGGTGAGAGAACCAACAAGAGAAAAGCCTCATCCTGACCAAATTACTTGTTGTAGATGCAGCCATCCATGTCAGTATTGATAGGAGGTGATAATCCCACAGTCCTTGTGAGGAGAAAGTCCCAGCTTCACACCGATGATAGCAATCCATAGTATTGTGTGCACTATTATCATGTTAAATGGCATAAATTCAGAAAAGACCCAACAGTTCAGGCCTGGGCGACAGTGAAATGCTGTGGGCCATCAGCAGGAGTAGAACTGTATTTCACCAAAACAGTAACCTCATGGCCAGGTAGGTGTTCCAGCTTGGTGTTCCATGACCAGGTAGGTCTCACTGAACCAAGATTGGTGTTCCAGCTTGATGGCAATAGTAAAGTGATTCATATCCCTCACTTTGCAATTGCCATTAAGCTGGAACACCGACCTTGGTTCAGTGAGGAGTGTGTAGGAGCACGCCAGCAGCAGCTGGCACACTCAGAAATGAGGTGCCAACCTGGTAAAGTGACAACACAGCACTACATTCATACGAAACAGTGGAAACAGCATGCTTGTAGACAGAGCTAAGCAAATCCCACAACCAACAAATCAGGTCAAAGCTCTGAGGTCCTGGTATATCCAGGCACGGATAGTGATGGGCAATTTAACAACTAACAAGAAGAGGAGGAGGCTTCAAGAACATTCACATCCAAAAGTGCCAAGTGGATGGTCCAGTTCAGCTTTTCCTGAGGGCTCCAGAGTCACAGAAGACAGTCTTCAGCCATTTCAATTTACTTCCCGTTATTTCACGAAACGGCTGACTGAACTGAACACAGAAAATCCTACCTGGCAGCAATACTGATGACAGATGCTCTAGAACTAGCTGCACTGCTTGCCAAGCTATCCCCAGTACGGCTACAATGTTGGCATCTGTCGGCCAAAGTGAAAAATAGGCCGGGTATGTTCTGTCATCTGAAATACGAACCAATCAGCCTACTCTAGATCGTCAGCGAAGTGGAGAAAGAGGGTCGATAACCGTGCTATCAAGCAGCATTTACTCACCAATAACCTGCCACTGAATCACAGTGTGGGTTCTGCCAGGACAACCTGGTTCCAAATATCATTTCAGCCTTGGTCCGAACATTGAAAAGAGAGCTGAATTTCAGAGGTGAGGTGAGAGTAACTGAGCTTGATGTCAAGGCGGCTTTTAGCCAAGTGTGGTAGCCTGAGTAAAGCTGAAATCAGAGTAAATCAGTGTTAAACTCCTGACAGACTTCTGTAGGAAACAGGGAGCTAATCTTTACTCAAGTTTTAGATTTATTCTAGAGCAAGACGTTCGTGGAGCAATTTTACGGCTGCGTTGTGCTTGAGTGAGAGCGCGACGCGTCTGTTAGAATGCGGGAGAGGCCTAACAAAATCGTGACCATGCCGGGCGTCGGTCGGTTTGCGATCTAACCGCCCCACTCCTGTTGGTGAAATCAGGATTCCGCTGTGGTGTGGCAAGAAACCAATAATCACCAATTAAAGCCAAACTCCATTCAATTAATGGAAACCACCCCCGATCTAACGGCCTCCCGTGATCTAACCACTTCCCCAGCAAGTGGTCACGCGAGCACCGATGAGTACTCCTTTTTAAAAACGTAAAGCTGGCGAATGGCTGCTGTGGGATCTGAGGAGGTGAGTAGCCATCTTCTCTCCCGGGCAATGAGCCTGGCAGAACTGTGCTTGCGGAGAGAGAGCCCCTTAAGGGGCCGGCCTCGGTTGGGGGGGGGGGGGGGGGGGGGGGGGTGGGGGGGGGGGGGGTGCGGTGTTCTGCCATCGGTGGTGGTCGCCCATGGGCTGGGGAGCGTGGGTGTCTTGACATCCGCGGGTCCGCTATGCCACCCCCTAGATTATCTGTACCCATAACAGGGGTCACCCCAGCCCCTGCCTGTCCCACTGAACACCAATAACTCCCACTGACCGTGGAGACGTCTGCCCGCGCGGCTGAAGACTATTGCTAATAGGAAATTGGCAATCACAGATAAGTGGATTCCCCCGGGTAGGTGTGCCGTATAGCATGTGGAAGTTATTGCCTAACATCCCAATCAGAGAAGGCAGTGCCAGCAGCATCGACAGAGGCTCAAGGCAGCGGCCCATGTGTAGGGCCCCGCCCCACACACCGCGGACCCGGCCACGCATCAGGCCAGGAAGGGACACAGAAGGGGAGGCCGGTGACAGCCCAAGGTGTACAGGTGTTGTTGACCTTTCTGACAGATGATGGACAGCATGTGCTGCAGGAGGCTCCACCTCAACAAAGGGGATAGAGTGGCACCTGTGCCATGTCCTCGCGGACTTGGCACCACGTGGAGGAGGAGGATAACTGCTCCTGGTGGCTGTCAAGTATGGTATTATACATGTGTAAGTTTTTCGGGCAACACCAACACCAAAAACGCACATTGGCCATTTTAAATGGTAGAAGTGGCCACATTTGGCTGCAGAAACTGGCTGTTTCTCCCAGCAGGCTCAGCCCCCAGTCGAATTCACAAACGGTCAGAGCCCAGATGGGCTGCTGGTTAGATTAACTGAAACACAAAGGGAGCAGATGACATCACCAGACCAGACCCGCATCGAGATTGGAAGATCGATACCAACCACAATGGACCTGGATAAGATACAATAGACACGATAATGGGGCTATCCAGCAGTAAGGAGAAACCCATCTCCATGATGGGAAAGCAATCTGTAACTGTGCTATCACTGAGGCTGATAACAATCCGGGACCATTGTTCTTGCAATTGCCGATGGGGGCGGAGCTCACGGGACTTTTTGAAATCTGAACTTTAAAAAGTGCGGCTTGGCAGCCTTTTCGCTCTCTTTTCTCTTCGGACCCACATGGCAACTCTCTTTCTCTTCGGACTCTCCTGGACCGAGTTCAGACAGCAGGTTTTTTTCACAGCACGCAGCCAGCCCAGAAGGTCAAGCGCGACTCAACTGAGTAATTTATAATCCAGGATTGTGAGTATTTCCTAGTAATTCGCGAAGTTCCCGAGGGTAGCATAGCAGTTGAGGCTTTGTGGGAATGGTGGGTGCATGAACCTTTCACAGTGGAATACATTGCTAATACTGTTTACAGTTAGAATTTACGTTGTGTCCGTTTAGTTTTTATTCTCATAGTCATAGTTTATAGAGTATAAGATACCTACATGTTGTTTTCCGGTGTTGATGAGGTTTAATCTTGGTGGCTAATAAAAGATATATGATTTGAACTTGATTGGAGTCCATCTTGCTCTTTCATTTTCTCATCAGTTATCCCTGGTCGGGTCACAATTTAAATATCCCTTACCATAATTCCGGAGTCGAGAACCGAGGGCACTCTGGGCGATTCGAACCCGTCCACTCAGGAAAGGCTGCCAGGTAGTGGATAGGCATCAGTTTTCCTTTTCTCTCTCTTGGGGGGGCGGTACTCTAGTGAAGTAGGCGCAAGGTGGCTGTTGTTCCACCGGCGAGAGAGAGAGAGAGAGAGAATCACTCGGGCATTGGTGGGGTTTGGGCAACGGAGAACCAAACCCAGAATAAGCCAGCGAGTGGAGGTAAAAAGAGGGAGCCCGCTACCACATGCCAGTAAAGTAAGGGTTAATAAAATGTACACAGAGAACCATGAGAGGGAGCTTGTCTCAGAAGTATATAAGGGATGATGCAGAGCCTTGTGGGGCAGAAGTTAGGAGTAGATAGTAGGAGCAGGAGCTGGCTAGAAGGACTGAAGATAGTGATAGAGCAAAAGAGTAGTTTATTACGTTAGTGAGTTAGATGTAGATGAGTATAGTGAGCATAGTTTATGTGTGACCAATCAACTGTTTGTTTCCTAGCAATAAGTGTCGAATCCAGTTAGTCGTGGTTAATGAAATAGTTTTGTCGGTTTACAAGACTCGTTGTTCTCTGATCAACACCACACATCAAAGCCATCCGGATACAGCAGGTAAGAGAACAATACATCAAGGTCACCGCAGCCCTGAACTTTTACGCCTCAGGATCATTCCAGGACTCAAGTGGGGTATTGCGTGGCACCTCAGAAGCTACAGACCACAAGTGCTTCTATATAAAGACTTTATAAAGTTTGACATGGATCAGGCTCAACAAGATGCCTGGGAAGCAGGATTCTCCGCCATCAATGGGATGCAGTAATAGATGGCACGCATGCCACCTTACGCGTACCGGGCTTTTGGGGAGTGCCCTTAATAATAATAATAATAATAATAATAACAATAATCGCTTATTGTCACAAGTAGGCTTCAATGAAGTTACTGTGAAACGCCCCTCGTCGCCACATTCCGGCGCCTGTTTGGGGAGGCTGGTATGGGAATTGAACCCGCGCTGCTGGCCTTATTCTGCATTACAGTGCCCCCGGCGATTCTCCGACCCGGCGGGGGGTCGGAGAATGACACCCCTGTTTCTATGTTCTTACTTGAGCTATTTTATGACCTTATTGTTGCCCCAGACTTGCATCACTCTGTTGTTGATTGGGTTTACAAACATTAATTTAAAAAAAGAACATTTGACAATGGTAACACGACCACTAACCTGCATTAACTATCAACAGAGGTGAGATTAAGTAGTTTAGGAAACACAAAAATATATTTCTTTTGCAAAAGTAAATGCCTCAAACAAATTCTCGTTCCATTTCTAAATCTCCTATCTCCTTTGAAGCACAATCTTCTTTTTGATTCAGGCAGAAATAACACATTTCCCACACATAAATTAACACACGGGTTTGACGACTCTCGCCTTTTGTTTGATTACAAAGGTTAACAATTCAATCTGAGGTGAGTTCTGCGCTAAATAGGCAGCTCATACTTTACATTTTCAAATGACTCATGCTTACATACCCTTGAGCAGTTAGAACCATGGGATCCCTACATATCAGCCTCCTTTTCCTTAATTACTAGGACTCTGTGTTGTTGTTAAACATCCTAGAAATGGTACCACTGAGAGAAAAGCTGTTGTCTCATTTCAGCCAGCAACTTCTGTTGCACCAGTCAATTGCAAATGCCAACATTTTACAGCAAAGTATGTTAATCTCCAGTTTATGATACTCCTGAAATTGGGTTAGGAGTCTACTATGGCAGATGGATTCAAATAAAGCCGCACACACGTGTTATATCAGGGCAAATGACCTTTATAGCAGGGAGAATCTTCCAGCAGTCATTCTGGGGTAGCAAACGGACTGATCACTGAACCTCTTGCTCTGTTTTGAAGAGATCTTGCAAACACAGCACAACATTTCCAACATAGTCTGAACCAAGGAACTGAGTTGACATTCAATAAGATGACAGCCTTGTTGGCCCCCCCGCCACTCAGCTTTTCTCCCGAATTCAATCTGCAGGTCAAGGTTCACTGCCCAAAGACAACTCACGTTGCAATATCCCACTGCGACTTTATGTTGAACTTTGGGCCTGTTAGTTACAGAAATAAATTTAAAAATGGAGAAGGCATGCAATTAATTTCCCGTTTATAATTTGGAAGCATTCCGGTGACGGGTTGGACAAAGTAAGGGGCGCAATTCTCCCATCGGGAGACGACAAAGTAAGGGGCGCAATTCTCCCATCGGGAGACTAAGTCCCGATGCCGGAGTGAAAACCGGAGTGTTTCACTCCGGCATCGGAGGCCGTTCCCAGCCCCCTATTCTCCCTCCCCCGGGGGACTAGGAGCGGTGCCGCGTCATTTATACGCGCCGGCGCCACGTAAAAGCGGTACTGCGTAAATGACGCGACCGGCACCGCGTAAATGACATCACCCGCGCATGCGTGGGTTGGCCGGCGGCAACCCACGCATGCACGGTTGCCGTCCTCCCCGCGGCCTCTCCGCAAGAAGGTGGCGGATCGATCTTGCGGGGAGCGGACGAAAGGAGGTTCTCCTACAGAGAGGCCGGCCCGCCGATCGGTGGGCACCGATCGCGGGCCAGACCACTTTTGAGCCCCCCCCCCGCGGTGCACGAGCCCCCCTCGCCCCCTCACAGGTCGCCACCCCAGCGTTCCTGCGCTGTTCCCGCCGGCAGCGACCAGGTGTGGATGGCGCCGGCGGGAACCTGTCGTGTAGGGCAGGCCGCTTGGCCAATCCAGGCCGGAGAATCGCCGCTCGCCCATTACCAACGGCACGAGGCGATTCTCCCAGCGGCCAGCCATGATTCGCGCCACGCCGGTTTGGGCGGGGGGGGGGGGGAAGAATCGCCTGCGGGCGTCGGGACAGCGTGGCGGGACTCGCGCGGCGCCCGGGCGATTCTCCCACCCGGCGTGGGGGTGGACAATTCCGCCCAAGGACTGTTACAGTGTAAAGCAGGCTGGCCATGAGGCCTCTATTGGCATAGCTGTTGATTTGGGGTAGGCTTGATGGAGCAGCTGGACTTTTCCTAACCATCATTTTTGCATGTCCCTGTGTAAGACGCCACAATGTGCAATGAGCTTGTAATAGACCAGGGGCGGAATTCTCCACCCCCCCCTCGCCGGGTGGGAGAATCGCCGGGGCGCCGCGCGAGTCTCGCCACACCATCTCGACACCCGCACGCGATTCTCTCACCCCCCCCCCCCAAACCGGCGCGGCGCTGGTCACGGCTGGCCGCTGGGAGACTCGTCGCTTGGTAATGGGCGAGCGGCGATTCTCCGGCCCGGATGAGCCGAGCGGCCTGCCCAACACGACAGGTTCCAGCCGGCGCCATCCACACCTGGTCGCTGCCGGTGGGAACAGCGTGGGAACGCTGGGGGGGGCGGCCTGTGGTGGGGCAAGGGGGGTTCCTGCACTGGGGGGGGGGCTCAAAAGGGGTCTGGCCCGCGATCGGTGCCCACCGATCGGCGGTCCGGCCTCTCTGAAGGAGGACCTCCTTTCCTCCACCAAGATTGATGCAAGATTGATCCGCCATCTTCTTGCGGGGCGGCCGCGGGGAGGACGGCAACCGCGCATGCGCGGGTGATGTCATTTACGCAACGCCGGTCGCGTCATTTACGCGGTGCCGCTTTTACGCGGCGCCAAGTCCCGGCGCGCGTAAATAACACGGCGCCTCTCCTAGCCCCCCGGGGGGCGGGAGAATAGGGGGCTGGGAACGGCCTCCGACGCTGGAGTGAAACACTCCGGTTTTCCCTCCGGCGTCGGGACTTAGTCTCCCAATGGGAGAATTGTGCCCCAGATTCCCAAAGATCATTTAGTGATGCTGAGCTCTGGAACTTCAGAGAGGAGTGAGGTGAAAAATTGGCCATGAATTAAATTATCTATCCACAACCTGTGCTCCCAAGAATTCAACAGTTGACCATTGAAAAGTGTTTTCAGCAGGTTTTTAATTGTAAAAAATTGCAACAGATAATTTGATTAGTGACACAGTTGGTAACTGCACCATCCATTACCATTATACATAGCTTATTATTGAAATGATGTGAAAGTGACTGAAGGAATCCTTAGCACAGCATCTCTTCTATATCTCTGTGACTCTTGGCTGCATCTACAGTAACAATGCAAGACATGCTTGGTCACTTCTACAGAATGTGCTGTTGCAGCACCTGAGTACCTGCCACACCATAATTTATTACCTTCCTGTTCAGGCCTTAAAATATGGTGTTGCAGCCCAAAACTTGCATCACCTTCATACAGAGATTGTCGGCCAGATATCACCGACAAATTTATCACAACAAAGGATGCAAACAAATTCACCGCATATATAACTTGAGTGCAAAGCAAGGGATAATATAAGTGAGTTAAAGTATGGGGTTCAGAAAACACAACTCTCTTGTGAATTTGTGATATTATCCATAAAATTCTCTGTAACCTACATCCTTGGGATCAGTTCGCATTACTTCATGTATGTGTCACCAATGTTTTTCTTTGCATGGATTTTTTTCATCGGTTTCCTGTGCCTTGCATTTAGATTTACCACTCTAAAGTGTTTGCAGAATAATTTGAATTCTGGTGAATCCTTCGCTCCTCTGATCTCGAGCAGTCCAAAAGTATGTTCATCACATTGGCTAATGACACCAGCCTTACTGGCAACATGGGCTCTCATTGCTATTTGCCAGCATCCTGGCCAGGATCCCATGTTATTTTTCTTGCTTCTTTCACCTCTGATTCCGCCCCCTCCCCCCCCCCCCCCCCCTCCTCACAACCCCCATTTCTTTTCAGTAAAGGAAATGCTGAGGCAGGCTCGTGCCAATCCTCTCAGGCAGCTCAGGTGCTTTGGAACTGCTCAAAAGGAGCCAACGGTGAATTGTCCTCAATTTTCCCAGCTCTCAGCAAAATAATAATTTATAACAAAAACAAAATAGGTCTCTGACAGCATCTGTGGAGAGAGAATCAGAGTTAATGTTCTGAGTCCGTATTCTCTTCTTCAGAGCTCTGAAGAGGTGTCACGGACTCAAAATGTTCACCCCACTTCTCTCTCCATGGATGCTGCCTGACCTCAGCTTTTCCAACATTTTCTGTTTTTATTTCCGACTTCCAGCATCCGCAGTATTTTGCTTATACAAGTGCCCTTCCTGTTTATTTCCTTTGTTCCCATTTAGTTTATTTTTATTATTTTGTCCAGGGACACATAATCGGGATGTGCCTTTAAGCAGAAGACTCAAAGTTGAAACAGCCTGCTTGGCAGGACACTGTGGGCAGGATTCTGTGATCCTGAGGCTAAGTGTAAACACCGTCGGAAACGCTGCCGCGTTTCTTGACGGCGTCATCACGGCCTCAGGATCAGCAATTCTGGCCCCTACAGGGAACCAGCACAGCGCTGGAGCGGTTCACGCTGCTCTAGCTGCAGATCCCGGTGTCAACTGGTAACCGCGGGATCCACGCATACGCAGTGGCACAGGCGCCAACACGCACAGGCGCAGTGGCTTCCTTCAGCGCGCTGGCCCTGACGCAACATGGCACAGGACTACAGGGGCCGGCACGGAAGAAAGGAGGCTGCCAGCCAGAGAGGCCGGCCCGCTGATTGGTGGGCCCCGATCGCGGGCCAGGCCACATTAGAGGCCCACCCCGGGTCGGACCCCCCTCCTCCCCTACAGGCTGCACCCCGACTCTTCCACGCCGAGTTCCCGCCAGCTGAGAGCAGATGAGGACGGCGCTGGCGGGACTCAGCGTTTTTACGATGGCCGCTCGGCCCACCCCGAGCCGAGAATCGGAGGGGGGGGGGCCGCGTAGAGCGGCCCCCGACCATCGCCACACCAACCACACCGGCACCAATGGCGCCAATTCTTCCCCCTGCGCGATTCGCTCCAGTCACAAGGATTCTCCGGCCCGGCCCCGGGCTGAGAGAATCCCGTCCTGTGTTCCCAGGGGCGTCATTCTCCGACCCCGCGCTGGGTCGGAGAATGGCCGTTGGCCGCCGTGAATCCCGCCCCCGCACCCGCCGAAGTCTTCGGTACCGGAGATTGGGCGGGGGCGGGAATCGGGCCGCGCCGGTTGGCGGGACCCCCCGCTCAATTCTCCGGCCCGGATGGGCCGAAGTCCCGCCCAGAAATTGCCTGTCCCGCCGACATAAATCAAACCTGGTATTTACCGGCGGGACCAGGCGGCGTGGGCGGGCTCCGGGGTCCTGGGGGGGTGCCCCCACGGTTGCCTGGCCCGCGATCGGGGCCCGCCGATCCACGGGAGTGCCTGTGCCGTCCGGGCACTCTTTCCCTTCCGCCTCCGCCACGGTCTCCACCATGGCGGAGGCAGAAGAGACTCTCCCCACTGCGCATGCGCGGGAAACTGACAGCGGCCGCTGATGCTCCCGCGCATGTGCCGCATTTCCGCGCCAGCTGGCGGGGCAACAAACGCCATTTCCGCCAGCTGGCGGGGCGGAAATCCCTCCGGCGTCGGCCTAGCCCCTCAATGTCGGGGCTAGGCCGCCAAAGATGCGGAGCATTCCGCACCTTTGAGCCGGCGCGATGCCCGTCTGATTGGTGCCATTTTTGGCGCCAGTCGGCGGACATCGCGCCTTTGGGGGAGAATTTCACCCCAGGTTTTGTATTTTGGAGAGGAGAATCCAGACTTCTTGGCCAGGATTCTCCAAAATCCCGGCTAAGTGTTGACGCCGGCGTAAACACTGGAGTGTTTCACGCCGGCGTCAACGGGCCTCTTGGCCCAGTGATTCAGTGGCCCACAGGGGGCCAGCATGGCTCCACGTGGCCCTGCACTGCCGGCACGGGTCCGTGCATGCATGCGGCGGCCGCTTCTGCACCGGCTCATGCGCGTGGTGCTCGTTTCCGTGCCGGCGTCGCGCAACATGTCGCAGTGACACAGCGGGCCCGCGCGGAAGAAGGTAGCCCCCGATCTCGGGCCTAGCCATCGTGGAGGCCCCCCCACAGTCTGATCCCCTGCTCCCCACACCAGGACGGCCACTGCGGCCGCGGGTCAGAGCTACCGTCGGGTGGTACCATATGTGAACCACGCTGGCGGAACTCGGCGGGAACTCAGCCGGTCGATGGTGGAGAATCGCCACGGGGGCCTCTTTCAACGGCCCCCCATCGACGATGCGTCGACTGCGCGCGCGCGACTTGCGCCAATTCTCCGGTCACCAGAGAATCGCGTCCCGGCGTCGGAGCAGTGTGGATGGGATTCTCAGTGTCAATGCCGATTCTCCGGCCCGGCGCAGGCTAGGAGAATCCCAGCCCTTGGCACTGAGGGGATTTAGGAACCTGGGGCGAAATTCTCCCCCAACGGCGCGATGTCCGCCGACTGGCGCCAAAAACGGCGCCAATCAGACGGGCATCGCGCCGGCCCAAAGGTGCGGAATGCTCCGCATCTTTGGGGGCCGAGCCCCAACATTGAGGGGCTAGGCAGACGCCGGAGGGATTTCCGCCCCGCCAGCTGGGGGCGGAAATCCTGGGGCAGGGGGTCGGAGAATGACGCCCCAGAAGTGTTTAAACTTTAGAAGTGAAATGAACTCTCTCTCTCTTTGCTGAAGTGAAAGAATTGCTTGACTGTTCTGGAAGCAGTGATTGCCTGGCACATCTGCTGCTGTGAACCTGAAATTATGCTGAGTCTGCAGAGAAAGTAGACAACCTTGCAGAGAAAACCTTCTCAAGCCGAGAAGGAAGAAGTGTCAAAACGAAAGCCTGAACGTCAGAAGGACATTGACTGGAAGTCATCCGTGTGCATCAAAATCCTTATACTTTTATTTATATTTTCTTTCCCTTTCCACCACCCTTTCCCCTCTTTATTGTTTGTCTGTGTGTGTGTAGAGAGAGTGTAGTGAGATAGGAAGGAGGGGTTGCGAAAGGGGTAGTAGTCAGTTACATCTTCTGTCTGTCTAAATATTATACTGTACATTATAAAAGATTACTTGTGTTTCAAAGTTACAAACCTGGGGCGACATTCTCCGACCCCCCGCTGGGTCGGAGAATCGCCGGGGGCTGGCGTGAATCCCGCCCCTACCGGTTGCCGAAGTCTCCGACACCGGAGATTCGGCGGGGGCGGGAATCGCGTTGCGCCGGTTGGCGGGCCCCCCCGCTCGATTCTCCGGCCCGGCGGGGGTCGGAGAATCCCGCCCCATGTCCCCACGCTGGCGTAAAAACGGTGCAATAAGTTCAACGAATTCATAGCCCTGCAGAGGGCAAGCAGGGACCCGGAGTGAATCTCTCAGCTTTTGCTGCAGATACGGGCCCCCGCACTTCTGGGTCAGAGGCCGCGCATGCGCACGGCGGCGACCTCCAGCTGCCACGCTGTGCTCTATGGCGGACTCGGACAGTGGAGCCACACCGAAGAAAGACACCCCCCGATCAGCCGTGCGCCCGACCCTCAAACCATGCACATTTAATCGCCAGCCACCTATAAGCCCCCCCCTGGTCTGTGATCCTCCCGCCCCCAACCAGGGCGGCTGTGAACTGAATTCGAAGCCACCGCACGTGCATCTCGACCGGCAATATGTGGTTAGTTCCACGCCATTGGGAACTCGGTTATTTGCAAGATGGCATGGAGGATGCAGTGGGGGTGGTGTATGGAAGGGACATGAAAGGGACATGGAGGGGACATGGACATGGATTCTGTGATTCAGTGAATATCAGTGCTGGGGCAATTGGTTCAAAATGAAAGCTACAGCTGTCAAGTGGAAAGCTGTCACATTGAAACAATGGAGCCGTGTTCTTTCTAGGCAGATTAGTAATAGTCGATAGAAGGTCAAAAAACAGGAAGTAAAGGTTTGAATACACGTTTAAAGGCCGCTGCCCAATTCACACGATGAGGATAAGGGCAAACAAAAGCATCAGCTTGAAGCTGTTTTAAAGTTGTGCAACAGCAGTTGATTGGCACTCGGGGTCCACTGTGTGGAGACTTGGAATGTAACCAAGGAACTGGAAGAGGCTGCGTCCTTTCACTAACATCTGCTTGAAAAGGGTTCATTGGGCAGGACATATGACAAACTAGGAAATCAGCAGACCCAGATAACATCTGGTCAGCTCTTTGACTTAGATTAGGTTCGAATAATTTTTTAAAAACATGCAGATGGAGGTATTTCAACTTAATTTTGTCGGGAGGAAAGAAGACAACAAAGGAAAGGTGACACTCTTAGGAGTGTTGCCAGGGTAGGTGCAAGCGAGCATTTCCCATCTCGGGGGAATTTATAGGTTGCATGTTTCCAAAATAATTCTCCCATCGGGAGACTAAGTCCCGATGCCGGAGTGAAACCCGGAGTGTTTCACTCCGGTGTCTGAGGCCGTTCCCAGCCCCCTATTCTCCTGTCCCCGGGGGGCTAGGAGAGGCGCCGCGTCATTTACGCGCGACGGGCCTTGGCGTCGCGTAAAAGCGGCGACGCGTAAATGACGTGACCGCGCCGCGTAAATAACGTCACCCGCATATGCACGGTTGCCGTCCTCCCCGCGGCCGCCCTGCAAGAAGATGTCGGATGGATCTTGCGGGACAGCGGAAGAAAGGAGGTTCTCCTTCAGAGAGACCACTTTTGAGCCCCCGCCCCGGAGCAGGAACCCCCCTTGCCCCCCCCCACAGGCCGCCCCCCCCCAGCTTTCCCACGCTGTTCCCACCGGCAGCGACCAGGTGTAGATGGCGCCGGCGGGAACCTGTTGTGTTGGGTAGGCCGCACGGCCCATCCGGGCCGGAGAATCGCCGCTCGCCCATTACCAACGGCAAGAGGCAATTCTCCCAGCGGCTAGCCATGATTGGCGCCGCGTCGGTTTGGGGGGGGTGGGAGAATCGCGTGTGGGCGTCGGGACGGCGAGGCGGGACTCGCGCGGCGCCTGGGCGATTCTCCCACCCGGTGTGGGGGGGGGAGAATTCTGCCCAAGGACTCTCCCATTTCAGGCGGAGGTGAGGAAGAATTTCTTCTCACAGAGGATTGTGGATGTTTGGAATTCTCTTTCCAAAAGAGCAGTGGAGGCTGGATCATTGAATAAATCCAAGGCTGAGTCGAGGGTTATCGGGGGGGGAGAGCTGCGAAAGTGGAGTAAAAGCCACAATCTGGGGCGAAATTCTCCCGTAATGGCCCGATGTCCGCCGACTGGCGCCCAAAACTGCGCCAATCAGACGGGCATCGCGCCAGCCCAAAGGTGCGGAATGCTCCGCATCTTTGGGGGCTGAGCCCCAACATTGAGGGGCTAGGCCGACGCCGGAGGAATTTCCACCCCGCCAGCTGGCGGAAACGGCCTTTGGTGCCCCGCCAGCTGGCGCGGAAATGACATCTCCGGGCGGCGCATGCGCGGGAGCGTCAGTGGCCGCTGACAGTTTCCCGCGCATGCGCAGTGGAGGGAGTCTCTTCCGCCTCCGCCATGGTGGAGACCGTGGCGGAGGCGGAAGGTAAAGAGTGCCCCCACGGCACAGGCCCGCCCGCGGATCGGTGGGCCCCGATCGCGGGCCAGGCCACCGTAGGGGCACCCCCCGGGGCCAGATCGCCCCGCGCCCCCCCCCAGGACCTCGGAGCCCGCCCGCGCCGCCTTGTCCCGCCGGTAAATAGCTGTTTTAATTTACGCCGGCGGGACAGGCAATTTATCGGCGGGACTTCGTCCCATCCGGGCCGGAGAATCGAGCGGGGGGGCCCGCCAACTGGTGCGGCGCGATTCCTGCCCCCGCCGAATCTCCGGTGCCGGAGACTTCGGCAACCAGCGTGGGCGGGATTCACGGCAGCCCCCCGGCGATTCTCTGACCCGGCGGGGGGTCGGAGAATGACGCCCCAGATCAGCCATGTTATTGAATGGTGGAGCAGGCTTGAGGGGCTGAATGGCCTGCTCCTGCTCCTTCTTATGTTCTTCCTTGCTGAACCGATAAGAGTTTGGAGTTGTGTAGTGACATTCAGGGCGGGACTCTCCGTCCGCTCACGGCAACGGGATTCTCCGGTCACCGTGCAGTGAATGGGAGATTTGGCTGAGCGCCAGATTCTCCCTCCTCGCTGGCAGCAGCAGCAGGACAGACTGGCAAGAGAGGATTGCGGCCCCCAACTCCAAAATAATGTACTTAACATTTATTTCTGAAAGTACTGACAATAAAGACCACATAAAAGAATAGACTTGACATCACAACAGAGCTTCAATGGATTCTCTTGTACTTCAAACATTGAAAAATGTACAATGTTTTTTTGGGGGGGGATTATCTGCCCGTCCACACTGGCGGTATCTAACAGTCCCGCCAATGGCACCCCTCCCCACGTGCCCGCAGGTTTCACGGTGCCCGCTGACAATGGTGGCACCAGAAAATCCTGCCACCTGCCACGCGAGCTGACTTCCGCCGCTGCAGAACACGCCGGGGGGAGGGGGTGGGAAATCTGGCCCAATGTATATTTTGGTTCCAGCACACGTGTTAGAGTTGTGCTGTGATCATCCCCATGGTAACAACACCCTCAAACGATCATCATACTGCTTACTTGTGACTCATTACGGTCAGCTTCAGTTTATGGATGTTGTAGGGTAGCCACTTATAAATGATGATTTAAATAAGCAGTTATATGATTTTCGTGATGGGTATTTATGAATATAGGACGATGGCAAGCAGATAATAAGGGAGACATTCACTAGACACTACTATTATTGGGGGTATAGATGATATCAGTGGAGCAGCTTAATTGTTCTTGTGTTCCTTACAGGTCTAGGCGGATCACTGGAGCAGTTTGTTGGCTCCAGGTTGCTCAGTGGGAGTGGCTGTCTGTGAGAGAACTCAGTGGGGCAGCTTTGCAGCTAAGTGTTTCTTTTTGGGAACAGGTGCGATGCCTTTGGCTGCAGCTCAGAGTGATCAGTAAACCTGTGCGGCAGATTGAAGACTGAGTCCTTCCTATCATGAGGCAGCACGGTAGCATAGTGGTTAGCACAATTGCTTCACAGCTCCAGGGTCCCAGGTTCGATTCCCGGCTTGGGTCGCTGTCTGTGTGGAGTCTGCACGTTCTCCCCGTGTGTGCGTGGGTTTCCACCGGGTGCTCTGGTTTCCTCCCACAGTCCAAAGATGTGCGGGTTAGGTGGATTGGCCATGCTAAAATTGCCCTTAGTGTCCAAAATTGCCCTTAGTGTTGGGTGGGGTTACTGGGTTATGGGGATAGGGTGGGGGTATGGGCTTGGGTAGGGTGCTCTTTCCAAGAGCTGGTGCAGACTCGATGGGCCAAATGGCCTCCTTCTGCACTGTAAATTCTATGATTCTATGAGTGGATGAACTGCTGGCGCCCACCGATGAGCAAGATCAGCAGATCTGTCTGCCAGCTTGATGCCTAAACGTTTCTGGCAGATTTACAATGGTGATGCCAGAACTGAGAGGTTGTACCTGTAAGGAAAGATTGAAAAGGCAGGTCTCCTTTCCCGAGAAAGGAAAAGGCTTGGAGTGCTTGCATGGTGATCTTTAAGACTATGATAAGTTTGAGAGAGGAAGCGTAGGGCATCATTTACTAGCCTCGTCTCACCCAACGTGGTGTCGGGACGAGGTCGTTAAACCTCACGAGTGGCCTCTTGCAGTTTTGCGATGCTCAAAATGCCTTGAGAGATTTTAAGGCGTCTCGCAAGACGTTGCGACCTGGATCTCGTCCTCACTGGGTGTGATCCAGATCGGAATGGCTCATTTAAATATATGTTCTCAGGATTCTCAGGCACACAGGATTTAACAGCCGCCCCTGGGAATCGTCGCCAGGGCGCCGTTTAGTACTGATTTCCACAAATGTGGACCAGTTATAATGGCACCTGGAGAGAGTCTCTCAGGCCATTAGACACACCCGGGTGTTTGGGGACAGGGCAGGATGGTACCCGGCAATCAATCTGGTAACCGGGCCCCTTGGCACTGCCAACCTGGCACCCTGACAGTACACCCAGTCACCCTGGCAGTGAGGGTGCCTGTGTGGCACTGGCAGGATGGTAGGTGCACTGCCAGGGTGACTGGGTAGCACTGCAGGGGCACTGCCAGTGTGCCAGGCTCACAGTGCAATGGTGTCCGGATGCCAGGCTGACATTGCCAGGGGTTAGGCCCGGTCTTACCAGGTAGAGGGGGGGGGAGAGGGGCTTAACGGGGGCCTTTGCAAGGTTCGGGGGGAGTGGGAGGTAAAAATGGGGGGGGAGAGGCCTGAAAGCAAGGGGTGGGAGCTTTGGGGCAGCCTTCCAAAATGGCGCCCCGATGTGTGAGGAAACTTCAGGAAATCCATCTGAGTGCGGCCTTGAAAGTACCATTGAATAGCTGAGAAACACCCCATTAAACAGGCCCCAAACCAGACATAGAAATGTTTTGGTGAATCGCCGCCAGTATTTCATTGGAGACATTTCAGAGAAGGTTCACTAGGATGACTCCTGGTGTGGAGGGACTGTCTTATGAGCAAAGGTTAAACAGGTTGGGAAGTTACTCATTGGAATTTAGAAGAATGAGAGGTGATCTCATTGAAGCATAGAGGGGGGAATCTTACCAGAATTTGGCAAAGTGTCAGGATCTCACAAAAAACTGGTGTGGAAATCTCCAGTTCCAGTTCTTTGCAGAGTTTGAGCCACTTTGCCAAAGAAAAGTGAACGGGTGTGGTTTACGCTGTCACTCTGGTGGGACGGGGACTTTTAGTGCCAGGAACCGGCACCACACAGGTTGGGGCGCCATCATTAAAGGGCCCTGACCAGAGCTGCAGCCAACAGAACAGAAGTCTCCATAGCAGTTCCCCCCCACCCGACATTCATTGCCGGCACCCCTCCCCACCCCGGATATTAATCGCCAGCACGCCCCACCGCGCCCATTCCCCCCAATTCTTTCACTAACAAACACCCGCCCCCACTTTTCACAGACCCCCCCCCATGGAACTCCCACTCAAGTTAACCCCTGGCAGTACCCCTTAGCATGAGGGGGGGAAGCACTGTGCCAGCCTGACCTGGCATGTCCCTCTACCACCCCCCCCCATCAGATGTAAGGATCCTTCCTGACGATTCCCTTATTTACCCTCTTGTTTATTTTTTTGCCTTTACCATTTTAATCCATGGATGCTTAATGCACATGTATCTTTAAGTCAAGCAGCAGAAAGATAGAGGAATTCAAAAGTTGCAACATAATATGTGGTGGTAGTCTTTGGGTAACAGAACTCAAACTTTGTGGCACCCGAGAGATGGGGTGGGGCTCTGTTCAATTGGATGTGTGGTGGCCAATGAATTGACCAAAACGCCATGGGCTGGATTCTCCGCGAACCGGCGGGGTGGGCAACTCCAGCGCGAAGGACTAGCGTGAATCCTCCGCACCTTCAGGGGCTAGCCGGCGCTGGACTGGTTTGCGCCCCGCCGGCTGGCACGGAAGGGGCTTGGTGCCATGCCAACCGGCGCCGAAGGGCTTCCGCCAGCTGGCGCGAGTTGGCGCATGCGCAGGAGCGCCAGCGTGTGCTGGCGTCATCCCAGCACATGCGCGGGGGGGGGAAATCATCTCCACGTCGGCCAATGCGGAGGACCACAGCAGTCGATGCGGAGGAATAGAGTGCCCCCACGGCACAGGCCTGCCCACGGATCGGTGGTCCCCGATCACGGGCCAGGCCCACGCCCCCCGAGGACCCCGGAGGCCGCCCGCGCAGCCAGGTCCTGCCGGTAAATACCTACTCTAATTTACACCGGCGGGACCGGCCGAAAATGGGCGGTCACTCGGCCCATCGCAGGCCGGCGAATCGCCGGGGGGGGGCCCTGCCAGCGGCCGCCGACCGGGGCGGCACGATTCCCGCCCCCACCAAATCCCCGCCGCACCGGAGAATTCGGCAGCCGGCGGGGACGGGATTCATGCCGCCCCACGGCGATTCTCCGACACGGCGATTCTCCGACACGGCGGGGGGTCGGAGAATCCCGCCCCTTATTCTCCCTGCTAAGGTGGTGATCCTGCCTGAGTAGGATGATTTCCAGAGACTCACCGGAAGCAGAAACAGGTCCCTGGGCACTCAGGAAAATGGACCTTCTCTCTCTCTCGTTCTTGTTTTCTCCAAAAAAGCAGCTGTATTTCTGAAACTGCCGACGTTTGAATGAATCTACAGTGAAAACCATTACAAACTGGATACAGAAGATCTCAAACTGAAAGCCTAGATTGAAGAACGGTGCAAGAAACTACCATCGGAAACAAAGAATCTTGGGCGTCATTCTCCGACCCCCCGCCACGTCGGAGAATGGCCGTTGGCCGCCGTGAATCCCGCCCCTGCCCCCGCCGAAGTCTCCGGTACTGGAGATTGGGCGGGGGCGGGAATTGGGCCGCGCCGGTTGGCGGGCCCCCCCCGCTCAATTCTCCGGCCCGGATGGGCCGAAGACCCGCCCAGAAATTGCCTGTCCCGCCAGCGTAAATCAAAGCTGGTATTTACCGGCGGGACCAGGCGGTGTGGGCGGGCTCCGGGGTCCTGGGGGGGGGGGGGGGGGGGGCGGGGTGATCTGACCCCGGGGGGGGCCCCCACGGTGGCCTGGCCCGCGATCGGGGCCCACCGATCCGCGGGTGTGCCTGTGCCGTGGGGGGCACTCTTTCCCTTCCGCCTCCGCCACCATGGTGGAGGCGGAAGAGACTCTCCCCACTGCGCATGCGCGGGAAACTGTCGGCGGCTGCTGACGCTCCCGCGCATGCGCCGCATTTCCGCGCCAGCTGGTGGGGCAACAAATGCCATTTCTGCCAGCTGGCGGGGCGGAAATCCCTCCGGCGCCGGCCTAGCCCCTCAATGTTGGGGCTCGACCCCCAAAGATGCCATTTTTGGCGCCAGTCGGCGGACATCGCGCCGTTGGGGTAGACTTTCGCCCCTTGTCTTTTTACTTCAATTATTATTTTCAACCCGCTCTTCCACTCTGTGTTTGTTTGTCTTGTGTGTGTGTGAACAGAGGGTAGGGACAGGTTAAACTGGGGGGGTGTAAGAATTAGATCACAGTTAAACAGTTGTATTTGCTGCATATTTCATTATAGTTCTTGTTATAAATAAAAAGTAATTGTGTTTAAATGTACAAACCTGGTGACTGTAATTATTGGGAAGCCAGGAGCCAAAGATTCTGGGTATTTTTCTCAGAAATATCGATTAATTCAATTGCGTTGTGACTCCATTCAAGGGGGGGCAGGAATTGAACTTGCCCTCCCAGGGTGTCCTAACACAGAAAAGATCATTAAAGCCCAAATGACTTGTTTCCACCATCTAGACCTTGACGTAACATTTTAATTTTATAATCATCATCTGGGGCGAAATTCTCCGGAAACGGCGCGATGTCCGCCGACTGGCGCCCAAAACGGCGCCAATCAGACAAGCATCGCGCTGCCCCAAAGGTGCGGAATGCTCCGCATCTTTGGGGGCCGAGCCCCAACTTTGAGGGGCTAGGCCGACGCCGGAGGAATTTCCGCCCCGCCAGCTGGCGGAAAAGGCCTTTGTTGCACTGCCGCCAGCTGGCGCGGAAATGACATCTCCGGGCAGCGCATGCGCGAGAGCGTCAGTGGCCGCTGACAGTTTCCCACGCATGCGCAGTGGAGGGAGTCTCTTCCACCTCCACCATGGTGGAGACCGTGGCAGAGGCGGAAGGGAAAGAGTGCCCCCACGGCACAGGCCCGCCCGCGGATCGGTGGGCCCCGATCACGGGCCAGGCCACCGTGAGGGCACCCCCCAGGGTCAGATCGCCCCGCGCCCCCCCCAGGACCCCGCCCATGCCGCCTTGTCCTGCCGGTAAGGTAGGTGATTTAATTTACGCTGGTGGGACAGGCAATTTATCGGCGGGACTTCAGCCCATCCAGGCCGGAGAATCGAGCGGGGGGCCCGCCAACCGGCGCGGCGCGATTCCCGCCCCCGCCGAATATCCAGTGCGGGAGACTTCGGCAACCAGCGGGGGCGGGATTCACGCCAGTTCCCGGCGATTCTCCGACCCGGCGGGGGGTCGGAGAATGTCGCCCCTCATCTCTGTTTGTTTGGCTATAAAGTATGAATTTTAGTTTGGTTCTTAAAATTTTGAAGAAAGTTGATTTGTCAACAATTATCACTCTTTGTGATTACTGAAAGGGTGCTTGATAAACTGACAGCGACGGAGGTCATGGGCTAGGAGTGAGATGATAGCATTTGCGGGGATCCTGCCACGATAGCCCAAGGACATTGCAGCCAGAGTTCTGCAGGGTCGCGCCCCCAGCCCAACCACCTTCAGCTGCTTCCTCAGATCCTTACTAAATTCAGACCAAATTCTGCATTTATCCCGCGAGTGAAGGTTGACCTCAAAATGATTCTTTCACTGGTGGAACTTAAACAGGGCAATATTAAAACAGATAGGATGGACGAAAACAGGCAAATGACAGTGACTGGATAGATGATGATGATGATGGTGGATATATTACAGTGATTGGATAGGAAACAATGATATCTGGGAGGGATTACATTCGAGTAATATCATCAAAGTCTCTGAGGGCTCTCGACTGTAACACTGAAGCTGGAGTGTTAAATTTAATTTAAATTTCTGTTCTGAACTGTCTGTTACGTTTTGCTGGGAGCAAATTGTCAACGTCATGCTCCCCTGTGAGTTACTGTACACTTTCACATCTTTGTGGGCTCTTTAAATGAAACGGTCAATTTCATGCCATTTTACCAACTGTTATGAAGTGGGAAGCTGGGTTGAGGCTTGTCAAACCTTTAGGACTCTTACTGCTGAGAGTGTGAAGATATTCACAGGTCACTCCAGGGGGGCATTGGAGTGCAAGTCCTAGAGGTGAATCACTAACATTGTACAAAAAATGATTGACTACAGTGATGCCAGAACTGCGAGCTTTCGCCAATCAAGAAAGATTATACAGTCTGGGACTCTTCTCACTGGAAAAATGGCTGAACGATGGCCTGCTAGAGGTTTCTCAGGAGTTGATAGGGTAGACTTATAAAAGATATTTCCGCTTTCAGGGAGACCAAAACTAGAGTTGAAATGTAAATTAGTTTCTAATGAATGCAATAGTGAGTTCTTTACCCAGATAGCAGTTAGATTATGGAACTCACTATCACCAGGGATGGTTGAGGTGAGTAAGAATGATACATGGAATCCCTACCGTGCAGAAGGAGGCCATTCATCCCCCCGGGTCTGCACCGACCCTCTGCCCTGCCCTGTCCCCATAACCCCACCTAACTTGCACATCTTTGGACTAAGGGGCAATTTTAGCATGGTCAATTCACCTACCCTGCACATCTTTGGACTGTGGGTGGAAACTAGAGCATCTGGAGGAAACCCATGCAGACTTAGGAAGAACGCGCAAACTGTACACAGTCACCCAAGGTCAGAATTGTACCTGGCACTGTGAGGTAGCCACCGTGCCACCCTGCAATGATGCATTTAGAATAATAATAATCTTTATTGTCACAAGTAGGCTTACATTAACACTGCAATGAATTTACTGTGAAAAGCATCGAGTTGCCACAGTCCGGCGCCTGCTCGGGTACACAAAGGGAGAATTCAAAATGTCCAAACTACTTAACAGCACATCTTTTGGGACCTCATTAGTTAAACACATGGTGGAAAATAGGACAGAAGTAAATGTTGATGAGGTTAGATGAACATTGCTTTTATTATTTCATGGGTATGCGTTTGGCTGGCTAGACCAGCATTTTTATTGCCCATCCCTAATTGCCCTCGAGAAGGTGGTGGTGAACTGTCTTATTAAATCACTGCCATCCAAGTGGTGTTGGGGAGGGAGTTTGACCCAGCGACAGTGAAGGAACAATAATATATTTCCAAGTCAGGATGGTGTTTGGCTTGGAGGAGAAGTTGCAGGTGGTGGTGTTTCCATACATCTGCTGCCCTTTTCTTTCTAGGTGGTTAGGGGTTTGAAAGGTGCTCTCAAAGGGTGAGTTGCTGCAGAGCATATCATATACAGTACACGCACAGCTGCCACTGTGTGGCAGTGGTAGATGGTGTGAATGTGAAGGTTGGTGGATGGGGTGACGATCAAGTGGGCTCCTTTGTCGTGGATGATGGTGAGCTTCTTGAGTGATATTGGAGTTGCACTCATCCAGGCACGTGGAGAGTATTCTATCACACTCCTGACTTGTGTCTTGTAGATGGTGGACAGGCTTTGAAGAGTCAGGCGACGCATTACGCTCTACAGAATTCCCAGCTTCTGACCGGTTCTTGTAGCCACAGCTTTTATATGGCAGGTCCAGTTCAGGTTCCGGCCAATGGTAACACCTAGGACATTGATCGTGGGCAACTCAGCAATGATGATACCATTGAATGTCAAGGAGAGGTGGTTAGATTCTCTCTTATTGAAGATGGTCATTGCCTCACACTTGTGTGGCACAAATGTATCACATGGGTGAAAGGAGGTTTGCCGAGCACAAACACTGATATAATGTTGGGCCAAATGGCCTATTTCTGAGCTGTGAATACTATGATACAATTAGACATGATGGGCTGATTTTGTTCTGCTTCAGGTTCTGTTTTTGATCTAACATGCCTTACTATAGAGAAATGGGTGAAGAAGGCAATTGCTTCCCAATAAGAGTCAGTAAATTGTCTTTGCTGGATCATTTGTACAGACAATTTAGAGTGATGTTGGTGGAAGTTTGGGAACATGTTGCTGACCCATTTTAGCCCCAGAGTGAAGAGAGAAAAGAATAAGAGAGGAGATAACAATTTACGAGAGCAATGTGGTGTTCTTTGTGATTCTGTTATCAGGATGGATGTTGTAGTATTCACAAAGACCACAGAAGCTAAGTTCATGAACAAAGTTAACTTTTATTTACACTACTATTAAAGCTTGACCACTTACTCCTATAATAAACAATAATCTAGTAACCTACAATCTGCACTCTACTAACACTTGTCTCTACACTCTATAACTGTACTCTGCACTCTCTCACTGCTCCTGTGCAGCCTTTTCCAATCTTCTCCAGCCTTCTCGAAGAAGTCTGTGAGTCAGTGCTTTATATAGTTCTGCAACTAGCTCCATCTAGTGGTTAATTAGGATATGACATTAACCCTTTGTATTCTGAACATTTCACATAATGTCGCAAGCACGAGGAATCTCAACCCACAAAAATGTCTACTACACTATATAAATTCAGTAGGATGGTAAATAACTGAAAACAGAGAATGAAACAGGAGTAGATTGAGTACTGGCGCAGCCTGGAAATCAAGGCACAAAGAATATTTAATATCAACATAAAAATATAAATAGCAAACTAACCAAGTACATACAAAAGTTTTAAAAGTTTCTTTATTCTCGGGTTCATTAATTTTTTAAAAATCTATTTTTCACTGATTTATTTTGATGGAATGGTGCAGTGGGGATGTAATACTGACACTGCAGCAGAAATTTAATCTGGAGCATCACTGCTTTAACGATCCATTACCAGATCTGGCTGGACTGCATCAAGCATTAATAGGGCCTGACACTATTCTGTACAAACTGCTCATTACGCAGGGATAATCATAGTGAGCAACATAATCCCAGCCTTCTTATCTACACTATTAATTATCTTCTTAACCAGCACCCACCCTGCCTTCTGTGGCGCCCCCACACTTATCTCCAACTTGAGGTTGAGATTGCTTTGCCACATTTTCCTCCCTTCTACATGCCCACCATTGTCCAGAACCCATAGTTTTCATAGAAATTATAGAATTTACAGTGCAGAAGGAGGCCATTCGGCCCATCGAGTCTGCACCGACTCTTGGAAAGAGCACCCCACCCACGGTCGACACCTCCACCCTATCCCCATAACCCAGTAACCCCACCCAACACTAAGGGCAATTTTGGACACTAAGGGCAATTTATCATGCCCAATCCACCTAACCTGCACATCTTTGGACTGTGGGAGGAAACCGGAGCACCCGGAGGAAACCCACGCACACACGGGGAGGATGTGCAGACTCCGCACAGACAGTGACCCAAGCCGGAATCGAACCTGGGACCCTGGAGCTGTGAAGCAATTGTGCTATCCCCAATGCTACCGTGCTGCCCTATGTGCGGGATTCTCCGACCCCGCACCGGGTCAGAGAATCGCCGGGGGGGGGGGGGGGCGTGAATCACGTGACGCCGCTACGATGCCGGTCCACCGGCATTGCGCGGTTGGCGCGGCACCAGTTGGGGGCCGCGTTGCCCTGGCGATTCTCCCCGCACGATGGGCCTGTGCCCGCAATGTTCGGCCGATTCCCGCCGGCCTCGTTCTCGTGTCATCCTACCCGGAGGGACCTCGGTATTCTGGCTGCGGGGGACAGCCTGGTGGGGGGGAGGGGGGATCCAACTCCAGTGGGGGCCTCCACGGTGGCCTGGCCCATGATTGGGGCCTACTGATAGGCTGGCGGGCTTATCCCGGTGGGGGCCTATGGTCCTCCGCGCCGGGCCCCTGTAGGTCTCTGCCATGTTGCGTCGGTGCCGGTGCGGAGAAGTCAACCCACACGCATGCACGAACTTGCGTCGGCCGTGGCGCGCATGCGCGGACCCGTGCCACCCGTGCTGATGCCCGGATCGGCATGCTGGAGCAGCGTGAGGCTCTCCAGTGCCGTGCTTGCCCCTTGTGCGGCGCAGGATCGCTGATCCTAGGGGCTCTGTCGTTTACAACGGCGTCAACATTTAGTCCCAGGATCGGAGAATCCCGCCCCATGCCTTTGGCTGGGATCTTCCCCCCCACCCCCCACAGCGGGTTTCTCTATGACAAAGGTGGACCACCATTGCTTGGCAGCGGGATCTTCCAGTCCTGCCAATGTCAATGCTGTTTTGCGTGAATCAAGCCCTCTGCTGCTGGTGAACCCAACGCGAGGCATCGCCATCACCAGGACCAGAAGATCCCACCACCAGGGCTAGAAAATTCTGCCCCTTCTCTTTAACCTTCAAACCTATCTGCCTCGATGCCTGTAAGGTGTGCTGATAAAAATAAATTGTGTTTTTTTGTTTCCCACAGTTTGTTAAATATTGCCAAGATAGCCTTCAGAAAAAAAAACAAATCAGTCCATAATATTTCAGAGTGGAGTAGATGTTCAATCTGATGCATTTTAGATTTTTTTTTTGTGAAATGGTCATAATGGCCATCTGGTGTATGCAAGGTTTTCAAAGCAGATTAATGCCATTAACAATAATCAAACTGACTTGAAGCTCAAATTAATGCCGTTTGATCTGCTGAAATATGATTGAAGAGAGATAGAAATTGGAGGTGAAATGTTAAATGCAAGGGAAAAGTGAAAGATTCAGGAAATAAAGAGTGAATCCAAAAGACACTAATCTAGAGAAAAAGAAGAAATGAGGGGGAAACCGTGAGGTGAGATTGACAGCCCTTGACATCAAGATAGCGTTTGATGAGTGTGACCTCAAGGAGCCGTCACAAAATTGGCGTCAATGGGAATCGGGAGAAAACTCTCCACTTTGGAGTTATACCTCACAAAAGGAATATTGTTGTGGTTGTTCGAGGCCAATTATCTTAGCCCAGGATATTGCTGCAGAGGTCCCTCAGGGTAGTGCCCTTGGTCCAGCTGCTTCATCAATGACCTTCCCTCCATCATAGGATCAGAAATTGGGGTATCTGCGAACGATTGCACAATGTTTAGTACCGTGCGGGATGCCTCAGATACTGAAGCAGTCCTTGTACCTATACAACAAGACTTAGATGATATTCAGGCTTAAGCTGATAAGTAGCATGTAACATTGGCACCAATATGTGTCAGACAGTGACTATCTCCAAAAAGCGAACAACTAACCATTGTCTCTTAACATTCGATAGCATTAATAACACTTGAATTCTCCACCATCATCATCCTGGGAGTTACCTTTCACCAAAAACTGAACTAGACCAGCCGTATAGATACTGTGGCTGCAAGAGCAGGTCAAAAGCTGGGAATTCTGCAGAAAGTAACTCACCTCCTGAATTCCCAAAGCCTTTTTACAATCGACAAGGCACAAGTCAGGAGTAAGATGGAATACTCTCCACTTATCTGGATGAGCGCAGCTCCAACAACACTCAAGAAGCTCGATACCATCCAGGACAAAGCAGCCCGCTTGATTGGCATGTCATTCACCACCTTAAGCATTCACTTACTCCATCATCATCACACAATAGCAGCAGTGTTTACCACCTACAAGGTGCACTGTAGCAACATACCAAGGCTCCTTTGACAGCATCTTCCAAACCTGTGACATCTAACACAGAGAAGGACAAGAGCTACAGTCACATAAGATCGCCACCAACTGCAAGTTCCCCTCCAAGCCACATACTATCCTGACTCAGAACCGGGGTGAAATTCTCCGGAAACGGCGTGATGTCCGCCGACTGGCGCCCAAAACGGCGCAAATCAGACGGGTATCGCGCCGCCCCAAAGGTGCGGAATCCTCCGCATCTTTGGGGGCCGAGCCCCAACCTTGAGGGGCTAGTTCGGCGCCGGACGAATTTCCGCCCCACCAGCTGGCGGAAAAGGCCTTCGGTGCCCCGCCAGCTGGCGCGGAAATGACATCTCCGGGCGGCGCATGCGCGGGAGCGTCAGCGGCCGCTGACAGCTTCCCACGCATGCGCAGTGGAGGGAGTCTCTTCTGCCTCCGCCATGGTGGAGACCGTGGCGGAGGCGGAAGGGAAAGAGTGCCCCCACGGCACAGGCCCGCCCGCGGAACGGTGGGCCCCGATCGCGGGCCAGGCCACCGTGGGGGCACCCCTCGGGGCCAGATCGCCCCGCGCCCCCCCCCCCAGGACCCCGCCCGTGCCGCCTTGTCCCGCCGGTAAGGTAGGTGGTTTAATTTACGCCGGCGGGACAGGCATTTTAGCGGAGGGACTTCGGCACATCCGGGCCGGAGAATCGAGCGGGGGGGGCCCGCCAACCGGCGCGCCGCGATTCCCGCCCCCGCCGACTCTCCGGTGCCGGAGACTTCGGCAACCGGCGGGGGCGGGATTCACGCCAGCCCCCGGCGATTCTCCGACCCGGCGGGGGGTCGGAGAATCTCGCCCCTGATCATTGTTCTTTCACTGTTGCTGGGTTAAGATTCTGGAACTCCCTTCCTAACAGCACAGTGGGTGCACTCACACCAGGTGAACTGCAGCAGTTCAAGAAGGCACCACTTTTTATGGGCAATTTGCGGTGAGTAACAAATGGTGACTTGCTAGTAATCCTCATATCACATGAATGAATAAGATAAACTCTAATGACGAGCAGTAGTTGTCTTGCTGTTTTCATCTTAGATCAGAAAAACACATTTTGACCCCTTATAGTAAATCTATTGCTATGTTTCTGCCTGAGGATTACTGTCATGTTTGAAATTTTCTGAAACAAAGACAGATGATTAGAATGTACACTTGTACCAATTCCATATTTGCATGATGTGGCTGACAGCCTGAACTCTGAATTGAAATGAAATGCAAAATTCATTTCCCATGACTCTGCAGCTGAATATAAGTTTGACGTCTAAAAAAATGCATACTGCTCCGCATCACAGCCTAGTTTAATTAACCTTTTACTATCTTTACTATGTCAACCGTGTGAGAGCAAGAAAAACTGAATAACAGTCATTCATTCCATGGGTGCGATCTAACGGAAAAGTTTCCAAGTGTCATTTGTGGTGGGTTTTGCTGGAGGTTTCCTACCAGCTCTGTCGGCGGGTTCCCCACCGCTACCTAACCACATTTAGTCTCTTTACTGGGCTCTGGGCAGTTTCTTCCCGGCCAAGTTCACATTTAGGGCGCGATCTACCGGTTGTTCACGCCGGCAGGACATTCCGGTCCCATGCCGGGGCACTGGTTTCACTGTGGCAAGAGGTTCAGTCACCGGAAAATCCCTTTGACAACGGCGGGGTCAGTAAATCCCACTGGCAGGCCGCCTCCACCGCCACAAAACACGTGGCGGGTTGGTTGGTAAAACCCGCCCTTAGAATTATTTTCATCACTGGGGTGCTGAACCTGCTGGCCAGACTGCTCCTCAGAGATCGGGGCACCATTTTGAAAGGATGCTCTGATCTTTCGGAGGGTTTAACCCCAGCCCATGGGCAATATAACCCCCCCCCACACACATGGGCATTACCCCACACTCTCCCAAGTGATGACACCCCGCTATGGGGTCGATGAGGGCCCCCCTTTTCAGGCCTTCCCATGCCCCCTTTCAGCTCCCCGCTTCCAGGACCTCTACCCTTCACCTCCCAGAGACACTGCACCCCCTCACTCTTCATACCCCTCTCAACCCTACTTCCATGGGCATGGTTGCCCCAGGCCCTGACCCTTGGCAGTGCCATCCTGGCACCTGGGCACCCTGGCATTGCCACCCTGGCAGTGCTCTTACTGGCTTGGCAGTGCCAGGGCAACAGTGTCAAGGTACCACCCTGCACTGCCAAGGTGTCTGCATTGCAGGGGAAGGGCCAGGGGGCCACTGTGCCCTGTCCACCCACTGGCATCCGATGGCCCGAGAGACCGCATATGTACACATCAAATGATGGTTCCTTCCCACACCCACTATGCAGCCAAAACACCTGCTAACAAGACAAATTCAAAGTTCAATTCTATCTTCTTCCTTTGTATTCGGGGCTACCAGATCGCTATTGGGTGAGGGAAGGCTGGGTGGCTTTCTTTCCCCCTCTGCACATTAGCTGATATGAGATCAATCGCAGAAACCCAAAGTCTTCCCTCGATGAGGTCAGCTAGCCTGGCACTGACCATGGATCGGACTGGGGATTATTTGGTTGGTGTAACTTAACACACTCCATAAAGTGTTGCAGTCATTTCAAACTGGTTTTTGAAATCACCACTTCATATTATGCAGAAAATGAATAGATATTTCACTGAAATATGTACAGGACAATAATCTTATATTAGGTTGGATACCTGGGGAAGCTGCCTTATTGAAAAGTTATTGCAACAGCCACTGTTATTATACCTCTTATTATCAACCAGTAAATCCTCCCAAAACATCAATGACAGGCAGTAAGAGTGGGAGAGTCTCCATGTAAGCCGTACTCAATGTGGAGAGCTTCCCCTCGGGATGTTGGACGGGATCTATTGGCTGTTCACACCAGCGGGAAATTCTGGTCCCATGCCAGCAAACAGGTTTCCCGATGATGAGGGGCGCTGTCAACGGGAAATCCTGTTGACAACAGTGGGACCAGTAGATCCCGTTGGCAGGCCACCGCCATCGTCGAAAAACACCCGGCGGGTTGATGGGAAAATCCCGCCCATTACCTCTGGTGAAAGACTGGTGACCTGTTCCAGGGAAAACTGGCCATGGAAACAGATATAAGCAGGTGCTTTGTCTGTGTTTCAATTTTGGTGTTTTTCAATTCTGGTAGACTGCCCATGAAAATTATTTAACGTGATTGGCTGCTTGGACAACCTGATGACATCACTGCTGCTCCCTTCTGGGGGTGCCAATTAAAGAGTGCTACAGTCACGAGAGGTAAAGTTCTTGCCCCAAAGATCACAAGATCTTCCTTTCTGGCTTTCTTTGAGGTCAGTGGAGTGTGCCTTTGCAATTGAATTCGGCCAGAAATAGAGGAGTGTAAATATCTCGAGGGGTGTGAGGTGGAGGAGGTTACAAAGATCGGGAGGGACCATGGAAGGATTTGAAAACTTGCTCGAGAAATTTAAGATTGAAGCTTTGCCAGACTGGAAGCCTGTCACTCAGTGAGGTCAGGGTTGATGGGTGCGTGGAATTTGTTGTGAGTTAGGAAGCATGAGGCAGAGGTTTGGATGATCTCCAGTTCATTAAGAGTAGAGAATGGGAAACCAGCCAGGAGGGATATTGGCTTCATAATAGATGAGGGTTTCAGAAGCAGAGGAGCTCAGATATTGGTGGAGATAGGGAATGTTATGGTGTTGGAAGTAACCTATCTTGATGAATGAGCAAATTTGTGGTCAGAGCTTATTTCAGGATAGGATGCCAAGGTTGCAATTGGTGTAGTTTAGCCTCAGTCAATGAGTAGTCAATTGGCAGCTAGGGAATAGAGTATATGGTGAGGTCCAAAGACATCCTTTGACTTTAGTATGCCCAATATGTAGTGGAGGAAATTTCTGCTCATTGGGGACTGGAGGTCCAGAAAAATGAATATTAAGACAATGGAGGGTTCAAGGGAGGTGGTGGTGTAAGTGAGTTGGGTGATGAGGTAAAGCTTGGTGTCATCAGCATACATGTGCAAGCTGACATGTCACCAAGTAACAGCATGTAGATGAGAAATGGAAGGGGACCAAAGATAGGTCCTTGGGGGGACCCATAGGTACTAACGCAGGAGGAGGAAGAGAAGCCATTGCAAGTGATTCATTCCTGTGACTGGGTAGATAAGAATGAATAAAACACATTGAATTCTGGAAATTCTCAGAAGGTCAGGAAGCATCTAATTAACTAAAGATCACAGATTTGAAGGCCTGAATTTTCATCCTCGAAGCGGAAAGGAGGAGATGGGGAAATCCTGGCTCAGCCTGCTTGTCTCAGGGGAAAGTGCCCACAAAGGTGAGATCTTCATTCTTGAGGGTGAGGTGAGGGGAGGAAGAGGGAGGAGGGATGCAAGGGGGAAGGTGCAGGCTGTCGTCGGGCCAGCTGGTTTTGAAGCAGCTATAGGGCTGTTGGGTGCAGAGGCAGACAATTAAAGAGGCCAGCCTCATGCTATCTCAGGTGAAATGAAAACACAAAGGTCATCAAGCTCTCACCCTCATACCCCTTCTCCCTCTAAACACACTCCATTATCATCCATGCCACCTCATGACCCCAGCAACCCCCATATTCCATTGCACCCTCTATGCCAAGCTGTGCCCTTCCACACACCCCCTATGGCCACTCATGCCCTCTATGCCCAGCTATGGCACTTTCATGCCCGTTGGTACACTGTCCAGAACCAATGAACCCTACCGTGTACAGTGGTATGTGTAAAATATTTTTGAAAGTAATTCATTCGTACCTTCACCTATGTTGGAACAAAAGTAATTTCACCCCAGCTAATATAAGTGTCAGTCATCCAGACCCTTTAAAGTAAACCTTCAATAACAGAAACAACAAACTCTTCAACCACTTAACTTCTGCAAACAAATATACTGTGAAATGATCAGAGAGCAGAGATCAGAGAGCTTAAACTGTCAATTAAACAATTATTTCCCTGTAGTGCTGGTGTTTTACTACTCTAATCGTTATCTGGGCTCACAACCAAGCATACATAATGAGGCTTTTTTATTTTCATTTTCCAGCACTTACTGTTTTTATTTCAGATTTCCAGCATTTTCAGAGTTTTGTTTTCATATTCAATGAGAATGGAATTTAATAAGTCCATTCCCACTCAGCTGGCTTGCCTCTTGTGTTATTATACTCTTAGTTGAAAGTCCAAACCTCTCTCTGAAGCATATGCTTCTGAGCATGTGCACTGCACCTCAATTCACAGGAAATGCTATTCAGTCAGCTCTCCTGTTGGGATATTTTCTTTCATTGCTCGCACTTGCTTCCCAATTGTTTTTCTGCGAACAGTTTTGGGAAAACAAAACGGCATATTTCAAAGAAACTTGAGTGAGATAAGTTTGCTATTGTTTTTGTTCCAAAATGGAAAGGCTTTGTGAGAGAAAAGAATGACGGCATCCTGAATACGATGTTCTGCCTCGTGTTTTGCACAACTTTAAAAGTTGATTAAACTGAGGGGAAGAGATTGTACGTTTCTTCATTTAAGTTTTCGATTAAAATGGTGGTTGTATTTTAAAGCCAACAAAGTACCTTGAATTGTGTTTTGTGGACCCAATGCTAATTACGTACACATTTAGATATTCTAATATTTAACAGCAGTGAGAAAGTGAGGGAAAGGGAGTCAAGGCAGTTTCTTTCCTTTCAAAGAGTTTGATCTTGTCAGAAAAGCAACAGTTTTTAAAAAAGTTTATTCTTTCATGGCGTTGGCAGCAAGGCCAGCATTTGTTGCCCGTCCCTAATTGCCCTTGAACTGATTGGCTTGTTCGGCCATTTTAGAGCGGAGTTAAGATTCAACTGCTGGAGGTCTTAAAGTGCAGTGGGTAGCATTTCTGCCTCTGGGACAGAAGCTCTGGGTTCAAGTCCAGATGGCCGTGGAAGGTATCTTCATAACTTGGCCAAACAAGTTGACAACCAACTGGTAAATTCTTCTGATACGCCTATGGCAGGTAGGAAAGTCTCCTGGTCAGCCAGAACTTTGTGGTACCTGCAGTGCAACAACCCATCCATGTTAAAAGACCCCATGTGCAGGTTCCTGCCATGCCATGAGCTACATGGCAAGTGTTCTCCTTACTTCGAAGCACTGCCAACCATAAAGAGTCAACCACATTACCATGGATCTAGAGTCACATGTAGTCCAGACCAGCTAAATGTTGCAAGATTTCCTTGTTTAAAGGAAGGACATCAGTGAACCAGATAGGTTTCTTTTTGCGATTGACCCTAGTCTTACGGTTACGATTATGGAGCCTAACTTTCAATGTTAGATTTTATGAAATGAATTTGAATTCCACCAGCTGCCACGGTGGGATTTGAACCTGTGTCCCCAGAGTATTATCCCTGGCCTCGGAATTACTAGTCCAGTGACAGTGTCATGATATTCAAGTGAACATCACAGCACATACACACATACATAATGATGGACAGATCAACGGACCAATTAGCACACACACCACGACAGCCAATCACAGCCAAGAGCATACACAATACAAAACAAGGAACACGACACTTCCTGGCGAGTCCAGCAGAAGACGGCTCAGGGCAAGGACCTCCATGCCAGACACTCAGACAGTCACCATGTGCTGAGTACCAGAGTTTGTTATATAAATAGTTAAAAGAAATAAAACTGCGTTGTATCAATCGCAACCGTGTTGGTTCGTCTGTGTCTCAGAGTACCCAACATTTCAGACAATACCTCTATAGGAGCACTAGCTGATTTCCATTTGGGGAGGGGTGCTTCAAGTGGTGGTGTTGAGGGCAATGTGAATGCAGCACTGTGAATTGGGTGGTGGTGGTGGTTATAATGGTTGTACACTGCGGGAGGTGAGAGTTGTGCCAGATGAACAAGAATAGTGCTCATAAATGACAAGTGAAAAGGTGAAGACGTTGAGGAAGTGATTGGAGCAAGCCAAATGACTGAAGGTGACAATAAGAAGATCGCCAAGTGAGTCACATTTTCCTGGAGTATCCATCATGAAAAATGAAATGAAATGAAAATCGCTTATTGTTTGCACCAATGCAACCTGCAGTTTTGGATATTCTTTTACAATGCAACGCATCACCTTCTAGCTGAAAGGAAAGAAGAAAAGCACAGAGCTTGAAGTGCAGGAGGGAAATAGAAGGAAGAAGAAGGAGACTTAAGGGGAGAGAAGAGAAGTATCGAGATGAAATGAAACAGGAACATCAACACATCAGAATATGCACAGCATTACAACTTTGACAAGCAAATTAAATAAATCCATTTCGTGAAGTCAGAATATGCTTATGCTACGATGCATGCCTCTGAACATAACTGTGATGTCTCTGTCAAAGAAACATTCTTAATTATGAAAATAATGTTTAATAATTAGGCCATTAGCATTTTCTTAAAAGATTGATGTACTGTGACATGCGGGTGAGTAAATGGTGACATGATTTTATGGGAATTATTAGATCAGTGTTAAATAGTTTTTTAAAAACATGTAACGGACTCCAACAACCACTACTCTTTCACTGACAATGGAACAGTAAGCCTGGCCAAAATCTTTCATTTGCACTCCCTCCCTATTCAGAAGGGTCCTGCCCTATTCACCACACAATGGCTCAATGATCAATGCTGAAGCAACTGATCTGACATCGGAGAAAGCATCCCACAAAAATCTATTAATTTTCTCTTTATTGGGTTGTTTTGAACCTGGCACCATGTCAAGGCGATCTCCAGGCCCCAGCAACAACGGTGACCTCAAACAGGGTAAACAACCAAACACATTGAGATATTCTTTTTTTTTCTTTTTTCTAAATTTAGAGGATCCAATTCTTTTTTTCCAAGGGGCAATTTAGTGTGTCCAATTCACCTAACCAGTACATTTTTGGGGTTGTGGAGTTGAGACCACAGACACGGGGAGAATGTGAAAACTCCACACGGACAGTGACCTGGGGCCAGGATCGAATCTGGGTCCTCAGCGGCATGAGGCAGCAGTGCAAGCACTGCGCCACCGTGCTGCCCGTACATTCAGATATTTGTATAGACTGCAAACTATGAAGGAAAATGCACTGATTATCCATCACATTTAAGCATGTTTTTACAGATAGAGAAAGAAATGTTTGAGATATGCACAGAGAATTAAGATGAAATATCAAAACTTCACATATTTTATTGTTTTTAATAGGAAAGGAGGATTTTGACATTCCACAAATACAAAATTTGTCTATTTTTATTCATTTATGAGATTTGTGCATTGCTGGCTTGGCCAGCATTTATTGCCCATCCCTAGTTGCCCTTCAGAAGGGGTAGGAAGCTGCCTTCTTGAACTGCTGCCACCCCTGAGGTGTAGGTACACCCACTGTGCTATTAGGGAGGGAGTTTCAGGATTTTGATTCAGCGACAGTGAAGGAACGGTGATATATTTCCAAGTCGGGATGGTGAGTGACTTGGAGTAGAACCTCCAGGTGGTGGGGTTCCCAGGTACCTGCTGCTCTTGTCCTTCCAGATGGTACTGGGCGTGGGTTTGGAAGGTGCTGCCTAAGGAACCTTGGCGACTTACTGCAGTGCATCTTGTAAATGGTACACAGGGCTGTCACTGTTCGTTGGTGGTGAAGGGAATCAATATTTGTAGAAGGGGTAGCAATCAAACCCTAACCCTAAGTGCTTTGTCCTGGATGGTGTCGGCTTCTTGAGTGTTGGAGTCGCACTCATCCAGGCAAGTGGAGTGTATTCCATTAGACTCCTAACTTGTGCCCTGTAGATGGTAGACAGGCTTTGGGGGGACAGGAAGTAAGTTACTTGCCGTAGGCTTCCTAGCCTTTGACCTGCCCTGGTACCTACAGTATTAATATGGTTCATCCAATTCAGATTCTGATCAATGGTAACCCCCAGGATGTTGATTGTAGGGATCCAGTAATGGTGATGCCGTTGAATGTCAAGAGACAATGGTTATTGCCTGGCACTTGTGGAACACAAATGTATCTTTCCACTTGTCAGTCCAAGCCTGGATATTGTCTAGGCCTTGCTGCATTTGGACTGCTTCATTGTCTGAGGAGTCACGAATGGGGCAGGATGTTTAACAGTAATAATTAACTTGCACCTCATACAAAATGGTCTAATTTTTTCAAGAGATTTTAAGTGAGACTACTGGTGTAAAAAGGCAAGTTTTCAACAGTTCAGTAGTTTCTAATTGACTGCAAATTGCAGGGAGCCAACAGTGCACCCTACAGAGAAATGTAGAATCGCTGACATATCTTGACTTTCTGATTTGCGCATTTAACTACACATGAGCGGACTCCTGAAGCTGCTGTCAGTTCCAGGAGGGTATTGACAGCGAATGCTGACAAATTCACCATCCTCACTGCTGCAAACTCTGGGCCATTCTCTCTCCACAATGTCCCAGCTCAGAGCAGCACAGTTAGCTGCCTCAAAGCAAAGCAATAATTTTACCGTAAGAATATCATAGAAATTCGAGCAGAGGTTGCTTAGCCCTGCAAAAGACACACTTCAGCTGCCTATCAGTCTAGCACAGGGTCCCTGTATACCAGGGTCTCACATTTCTTGAGCTCTATTTTAACTTAGTGGAATTGCAAGATTCCTGACTGGAGGCCTGATGAATGCTTGTACTTTTAAGAGAAGGGGCTTTATTCCTATAATATATTGTAGCCACTTTCAGCACCATTTACTGACGTGGGAAATAATTTAATGGAATAAATCTGGAGATTGTATATTGATGAAGTAATTAATAGATTACACCTTAATGATTGGTACCATTCTCGTAGCCACATGCATAAATCACTGAATTGTTATAGCACAGGAGGAGGCCATTTGGCCCATCGTGGCTGCACCGACTCTCCAAACGAGAAGCATGGCTTAATGCCATTCCCCTACAGAGTCACATAATTGAAAAGCACTACCGCCTGAGCGACCCCAAGATCCCTACTAGTAAATAATGCCCTTAAATGATTTTAGACATCAACTCAAAAATTATCAATGATTCATGTTATTTTCTAGAGGAGCGATTCTCCGAGCCCTGCGCCGGGCCGGAGAATCGCCGCAACCATGCCATGACGCCCCGATGCCGGCGCGCGAGTCTCTGAGATGCCATTTGCGCCAGCGCATTTGATGCGGCGCCGGCCACGGGCCGCTGGAATGGCCCGGATGGGCCAAGTGGCCGCACGGATATGACAGAATTCCGCTGGCGCTGTTCACCCCTGGTCGCTGCCAGCGGGAACTCTACGCGAAGGGTCGGGGGCGGCCTGTGGGGCGGGGAAAAGCGCTCCTTCACCGGTGGGGGCCTCCAATGGGGTCTGGCCCGCGATCGGGGCCCACCGATCGGCGGGCCAGCCTCTCCCCCCCCCCGGGGCCTACTTTCCTGCGTGGCCGGCTCCTGAACACCGACGTCATGTTGAGCCGAGGCCGGCGCGCTGAAGAAGTCCCCCGCGCATGCGCAGGTTGATGCGGCGCCCATTTGGCGCCGGGAAGGGAGGCTGGAGTGATGGGAACCGCTCCAGCGCCATTCTGGCCCCCTGTGGGGGACAGAATCGGCCATCCCCGTGCCCATTTTGCGCCATCGTGAAACACGACGGCGTTCATGACGGCGCAAACACTTGGGCTCCATTTTGGAGAATCGCCCCCATGATTTAAAAAAAATGGGTTTTAGATACTCAGATGTGATAAATTAGCAATGGCAGAGTTCATTCTTACTGAACTCAAAATTCGGTACTTAATTATACATTGTAACTTGACAGGCATCTGCCCCGTGGCCCTGACACATGACTTTATAGCAGAACCAGGTAATAGCTTATTACTGCCTACAAGAAGATTCCCACTGCACCATCCCCCCCCCCACCCCCCCAGAAGAAAGCAAAATGCAAGCATAAGAGCACCCAAATTTAAATAACATGATCACTGAATACTACAAATTACTTTTTAAAAGAGCTTAAAAATTTCAGATTAATTTAGTTGCTCTCATTTTTCACAATTAGCCTTCTGATTTGCCATCAATTACAGTTCCCTCTCTAGGCTGCTTCATCAGGATGAACTTAGAACTTATGCAACCTTTATTTATGCCTTGAACTTTCAAATCAATGGCATTTGAAAAATAGTACAATTCTTTCTTATCAACAAACACGACTACTCAGTCAGGTCAGATATATTAATCGCTCATGAAAGCCTGAACTTCACCACCAAGAAGGTTTATACCCTTCCCCATGTTTTCTCAAAAGTGTAGGAGGCCAATCGGACCATCGATTCAGCACCAACCCTCTGAAAGAACACCCTACTTCGGCCCACTCCCCAGGCCTATGCCCGTAATCGCACCTGACCTGACATCTTTAGACACAAAGGGGCAATTTAGCATGGCCAATCCACCTAACCTGAACATTTTTGGGCTGTGGGAGGAAACCGGAAAGAACCCACGCAGACATGGGGAGAAAGTGAGAACCCAGACAGTCACCCCAGACTGGAATTGAACACCGGTCCCTGGCGCTGAGAGGAGCAGTGCTTCTGGAAGTGAGAAGGCCAAAGCCTCCATATTAAAACAAATCTGTCATCACTCTTATTTTTAAAGAAGGTGATAATTGTTCTGCAGGTTTCACCTTATCCTGATTGTACAGACATCATGCACGCGAGCCGGTCAGAAACCTAAATGCTGAAATTCTGACTTTACAACAACTGGACATGCAGATGTGCCTTGTACATAAGCAGTTGCTTCATTGTTGCCTACTATGTAAATCAGGTGAATTCAAAACTCTGAAGGATTGCGGAAGCTTCAATCCCACCGCATAAATTTAGCGCATAGACACAGTGCAAACTGGTTCCCTGATTTTCCTTCCTGCATCCTGTTCTGAGTGGAGCACTTAAAGGTGAAGAAGAAGAGTGAAGGTGTGATCATTATCTGTTTACACTGATAGACTCAAGATAACATCGAGCTCATCACGGGCATTATCTCGCTGAGCATATCCTTCCTGACTGGCTGGGTGTCTAACTGCTCCAGAAAGGCTCCCTGGGATGTTCTACCCAGCAGGGAGTGCACGAGAATTTTGCAATGTTCCCATGCCATAGGTACTAATCAGAGAGAAGCTACACTGTCAGGAAAGTCAATCAGTTCAGAACCTGCTACCATTAGCAGCATATTGAACAAGTTGTGGTTTAATTCTCTGCAGAGGACACATTTTGCTGGCGATTTGTGAATGAATGTCTACGGCAGAGGCATTTATTTATTGCTGAAGATTTGGAATAAATGTGGAATTCAGCTTATTGATTAGGCCTCCTGCAACAACAGTGTGAAAATGCAGGGGGAGGAAATCACACGGTTTGTTTTACTGGCTTGTAAAAGCTAAGGGAATTGGGGCACGTTTTGGCCTTTTGTCATTCACTTCAGTGCACCTAGCTGCAAATTGGGCATTGTATCGCATTATATAGAATCAACAGGACAAAAATGGACCATTCAGTCTAACTGGTCTATACTGGCATACATTCTCCCACCATAATTACTTTTTGGTCTCCTGCATCCAGAATACTCTATTCCCTCCACCTTATGCATGTATCTACCCTATCCTGAAATGCATCAATGCTGTCACTTTCAACCATATTCTCACCAGTCTATGTGAAGAAATTCCTCCTAAATTCTTTAATTGATCTGTGAGTAGCTATTTTGGATTTTGGCCTGTCAAATCCCGCACAGGACTTACGGGGTGGGAATATGATTATCTTCCCCGTGGTTCCTGGGGAGTATGAGCTCCCCCTCTACCTGGAGTTGTATATAACATAACTGTAAATAAACCAAAGTTCTTTAATCTTACTCAGTGTGGACTGCCCTTGTCCTGAATAGATGTCCCCTTAATTTGAATTCACTGACAAGAGGAAACACATTCACAATATTGAGCCTCTTTCATAATTTTTACTGATCTATAACTGACCTCCTTTCGATCTTTTCTTTTCTCGAGCGGACAGTTCCAGCCTGCTTAAATCTTCACTGGTAGCTGAAACCCCTCAATTGTGGCAATCTATTTTCTGTACTAGTCCAGTGCGTAAATATCCAAGGTTATCTTTTGTTAAAATTTTTATTTCCAAGCTCACCATATTCCATTTTGATAATTTTTCTTTATTAATAGGTGGAAGGCGTGGATGGGCTGATGGAATAGGTGGACCCATGGCAGATGCGATTCAAGGCAGAGAATTGCAAGGTGACATATTTTGGTGGGAAGAATGTGGAGGAATGAGACAAGTGAAATGATCCAAATTTAAAGAAACCTGGACGTGTTTGTGAACAAAACTTTGAGGGTGGCAGGAGAGATGAATAAATCAATTAAGAAATGATATGAGATCTTGAGATTTATACCTAGAGAGGCATTCTGTCCATCCCTGAGGTGAATTTGGTGGTGGAGAGAGGGCATTTAATCAGGGAGGATGGTGGCAGGTGGGGGATGGTGGCAGGTGGGGACCCTACCATCTTCCCACCTCCACTCAGATTAGGTATGTGGCCATCCTTCACACTCACTGTCAATTGAGATGCATACATGGTCAATTAATACCCAATTAAAGGCCTCATGCCAACAAAATGTGGGCCTGTTGCCGCACAGGGAGGATGACAAGGAAAGTTGTGTGAGGTTGCTAGTGGTCTCCCGGAAAATTGGGGCACATGATCTCACGGGTGAGAATTTGTTTCCCGATTCTCGTGAGAATTTGCACCCTGTCGGCATTCTCACCCATGGCGAATGCGGGCACAAAACCGCCCCTTTGGAGTATTTGTTGCTGACTAGGCAATGTTTAGTTGATGTTGTTTTTGGTTTGTTACAGTAGAACTCTTAAAATTTAAAGGAATTATATGATGAGATTTAAAGTTGGTTACTGGTTAAAACTATCCTTCACGACAGGGATTGTAACAGGATAGACTGGAGAAGCTGAGCTTAATTGTTCTTTCTTAGGGCAGAGAAGGCTACCAGGAGATTTTATCGTAGTATTCAATAAAATGAATAGCTTGGATGGAGTAATAAAGACAACTGTTTCTAATGGCTGATGGGTTGCTAACCAAAGAAAATAAATTTAAGGTGATTAGCAAAAGAACCAGAGAGAATAGACCAATGACAATAGTCATTTATTAACTAAGGCATAGAATATAAGAGCGGGGAGGTTATGCCGGGAAGATATATAACATTAGTGAGGTCACAAAGTTGAGTTTTATGTGCAGTTCTGGTCACCTCATTACTGAAGGATTGCAATTGCTTTCGAGAGGGTATAGAGGAGATTTATGTGGATGTGGCCAGGACTGGAAAATTGCAGCTATGAGGAAGGATTGGATAGGTTGGGATTGCTCACCTTGGAACAGAGGAATCTGAGTGGAGATTTGATTGTAATATACAAAATTGTGAGAGGCCTGGATAAAGTGGATGGGAAGGCGATAACAGGTAGAAGCAGAAGTAGGCCACACATCTCATCGAGCCTGTTCCACCATTCAATGAGATCATGACTGATCCAATGATATCCCTCAACTCCACTTTCCCACCTTATCCCCATAACCCTTGATTCCCTAACTGAATAAAAGTTTGCCTATCTCAACCTTGAACATACTGAATGACCAAGACTCGACAGCTCCTGCGGTAAAGAATTCCACAGATTCACTACCCTCTGAGAGAAGAAATTCCTCCTCATCTCTGTCATAAATGGATGATCCCTTACTCTGAGATTCTGCCTTCTATCCAAGTCAATCCCACAAGAGGAAACATCTCCTCGGTATCTTTGCTGCCAAGCCCTCAAGAATCATTTATATCTCAATAAGGCCTTCCAACCTCAATCTTCTAAACTCCAATGAGTAGAGGCCCAACATACTCAAACTCTCCTCATAAGAAACAGGAACAACCCAGTGAACTTTCTCTGCACTGCCTCCATTACCAGTATATCTTTCCTTAGATAAGGGGACCAAAACTGTTCACAGAATTCCAGGTGTGGTCTAACTAGTATCTCGTATAATTTTAGAAAGACTTCCCTATTTTTATACTCCACTCCCTTTCAAATAAAAGGCAATATTCAATTTGCCTTCCTTATTACCTGAACTTTTGTTATTTTTTTATGATTTATGCATAAAGACCCCAAAATCGCTCTGTGCTGTAGTCTTTCTCCATTTAAATAATATTCAGCTCTTTTATTCGTCCTACTAAAGTGCGAAACTTCACATTTTCCTGCATTAGATTCCATCTGCCAACTTTGTGCCCACACACTTCACCTGTCTATACTTAACAGAGAGGTCAGTGACTAGGGGGCGTAGATTGGATTTGTTTATTGTCATGTGTACCGAAGTATAGTGAAAAGGATTGTTCAGCATGCAGTTCAGACAGATCATTCCATAAATGAAAAGAAAATACATAGGGCAAACACAAATACACATAGACACAGGCATCGGGTGAAGCATACATGAGTGTGGTACCATTCAGTAGAGAAGATGTGTGAAGAGGAAATTTTTGAATCTGTTAGAGTGTGTTCTCAGACTTTTGTATCTCCTGCCCGATGGAAGAAGTTGGAAGATTGAATAAGCCGGGTGGGAGGGGTCTTTGATTATGCTGCCCGCTTTCCCAAGGCAGCAGGAGGAGGAGGCAGTCAATGGATGGGAGGCGGGTTCGCGTTTTAAAGAGATTGTCAGAAAGATTAGCGGGGAGGCGAAAAACTTCAGAGAGTTTTGGGGTTCTGGAAATCACTGCCTCAAAGGGTAGCACAGGCAGAAATCCTCAATTCATTTAAAAGGTGTCCGGATGTGCACATCAAGTGCTGTCACCTGTAGGGCTATGGACTAAATGCTGGAAAGTGGGATTAGGCTAGATGCTTTGTTTCTCGGCCGGTTGAGACACGATGAGCCAAGGGGCCACTTCCTGTACTGCAAACTTCCTATGGTTTTAAGAGTCGGATTTTTTTAAATGGAACAAGTATTTAGGGATTGACACACTGCCTGACAGAGCAATGGATACAAATTCAGTAAATAGCTTTCAAAAGGGAATGAGATAAACACTTGAAGGAAAACACATTGCAGGGAAATAGGGAAAGAACTTGAAGGTGGGAATAACTGGAGTTTATAACAGCCTGCATAAGTGGCCGAAATCTGTGCTGCACAAGAAGGTTTACACATTGTTAAATCGCCATACCATTCCCTTGGATCAATTATAATTCTTTGCCTTTTATTCATTTTACACATTCAGTTTCATTTTCCTCTCCTCATTTGCTTCTCACTATTTGAGGTGCTGTGATAGATCCTGAACAATGAGAATGATTCCTTCTTATTCGCTATCCCAACCCATATAGAACAAAGAAAAGTACAGCACAGGAACAGGCCCATCGGCCCTCCAAGCCTGCGCCGACCATGCTGTCCATCTGACCTAAAACCTTTTACACCTCTGGGGCATGTATCTCTCTATTCCCATTCTATTCATGGTATTTGTCAAGACGCCCTTGAAACGTCACTATTTGTCCCTGCTTCCACCACCTCCTCTGGCAGCGAGTTCCAGGCACCCACTACCCTCTATGTAAAAAAACTTCCCTCGCACACTCCTCTAAACGTTGCCCCTCGAACCTTAAACCTATGTTTTTGGGCGGAATTTTTTCAATTTGAGACCAAGTGCTGTGGCGGAGGCCGGAGCGTGGCGTGTTTCCCGCTGTGGTGGCTGGCGGTAAAACACACCAAATCTTCCACCCCGACCAAATCAATTATACACCTGGATGTTTTATGGCATATTCAGTGATGAGACAGGCCTGGGTGGCATGTCGTCCACCATTGTGCCTGGACGCCATATTAAAACATCACTGACCCACTGTTGAAGAAAGACGGTGATCCTCCTGAAAATTAGGTTCGACCTCCAGGGACACCCTGAAGCTAGAAGATGCAGCTCCTGTGAATATTCTGAGACCGGAAGGTGGACCCTTCCAGGACACCTGGGGTGGAATTTTCTGAAGAAATGCCAAAGTGCCATTTACGGCGGGAAAAATCGGTGTGAATCCCATCGGCCCCGGCAGTGCGATCCAGATCCAGATCGCAATCTTCAGGCACCTGGGAAAAAAATATTCCCCATGTGAAAAATGCTGCGACTGAGGTGCAAAGCGCCTGATTCACCCAACCTGCGGGTCATCTGAGCACTTCAATGAACTACATTTAAACTGTTCCACAGAACTTGAACTCATTCAAGCCAGGAAGATGGCAACAAGGAAACCAGCTCCTAGATTTAAGGAGGGTGCCATCAGCCATCTACTGGTTACCATGGAGGCAAGGCAGGCAACAATATACCCTCGATTTGGCAGGAGGCCCTCCAGCAAGGTGGCAAATCCTGACTGAGAGACAATGGCAGCATTGGTCAGTGCCAGCAGCCTGACCAAGAGGACAGGAGTGCAATCTAGGAAAAAGATGAACAATCTCATACGATCAGCAAGAGTAAGTGTCCCGGTCTCCTCCTGGCACCCCACCCTTCCATCACCCCCTGATATGTCACCTGGAACCCACATGCCGCCACCTCGCAGGTTCCCAGCACCCAAACTCCCAACTTCAAACCCTCCTGTCAATCTTCATCAGAACCCCTCCCTGATTAGGCGCAGATCCTAAACATGCCAGTTGTCATCGACTCCTGACCCAAAAGGCATCCTGCTCACATTATCCCAATTTGTGTTTCTGCAGGAGAAGATCGCCCACAACAACCGAGGGAGAGAGAAAACAGACAGTATGACGCCAGAGCTAAAGATCCTGACTCCATGCACGGAGAGGGCCATGGAGCTCACAGGGGAGGAGCAGGCCTGCATTGAGTGTGAGCTGGGCCTGTGACAGAAAGATGAGGAGCCACTGCACCTTCATCCAGATGACGAATCTCAAGTGAGTTCTTTGTAGTCCAAGCCCTGGACTAGGTCATGCACTAAAACCATGTCCCTTGCCTTCCAAGAACACCAGCTGAAGAACCTGTCCAGCCTACCAGCTATTCCCACCATCCACCCTCAACACCACCTCAGAGGATGATGCATCACAGTTATCTCCTGCACCATCCACTGTTACAGAGACACACCCCTCAGTGGGCGAACCTAGCAGGCAGGCTTCTGGGTCACTATCTGTTGAGCTCCTCACTGCTTCTGATGCACATTAGGTGGAGTCAGGAAGCCCCAAGGATTGGGCAACCAGAGGTCTGCTAGATCCCAGGACTCAGCTGTGCCCCAGCCAGGTGTCGTGCCTCTGGACATGTTCATCTCTCAGCTGCTTCAGATGCAAAGGTAGAGCTAGGAATAACAGGGGGACTTGTCAGCTACATTCCTGCGACTGCAAGGCAGAATGGAGGAATCACAAAGCCTCCTGTCGCAGGAGATGTTGTAGACAATGTGTGGCACCCAGGCCAAGACAGCAAGGGTGGAACGAAAATCCAAATCCTGAATGGGATCCAGCACATAGGCAGACACAGTTTCTCTTGCGCCTTTATACCCAAATGTTTATCCTTGAACCCTGAGTTATCACCCCTCTCCTTGGGCGAAATTCTCCCCCAACGGCGGGATGTCCGCCGACTGGCGCCAAAGCCGGCGCCAATCAGACGGGCATCGCGCCGGCCCAAAGGTGCGGAAGTCTCCGCATCTTTGGCGGCCTAGCCCCAACATTGAGGGGCTAGGCCGACGCCGGAGGGATTTCCGCCCCGCCAGCTGGCGGAAATGGCGTTTGTTTCC